>NC_137281.1:116550000-117800000 GCF_054371585.1 Giraffa tippelskirchi
TACAAATAAGAGAATAATAAGGAAAATACATCAAAATGTTTAAAAAATAATTTAAAAGGTAAAAAAACACTGTGTGTGTTCAGTTGCTTCACTTGTGTCCAACTCTTTGCAACCCTATGGACTGTAGCCTGCCAGGCTCCTCTGTCCATGGGATTCTCTAAGTAAGAATGCTGGAATGGGTTGCCATGCCCTCTTCCAGGGGCTCTTCCCAACCCAGAGATTGAACCCGTGTCTCCTGCACTGCAGGCAAATTCTTTACAAAATGCCCTGTGCTGTGTGGTCAATCAGTTCCTTCAAATTGACAGTGGTTATACAATGATTATGCACATGGTTAAAACAACAGCACTTATGAAATAACTGATTATATAAAACAGTTTTCTGGTGGTGTGTGGTATATTTAAAAGTTACGTCAAGTGGTATATATTGTAATATAATTTTACCTACTGAGAAATAAAGTCAGAAAATCAGATTCTTTCTCATCCTGCTGAGTAGCCCTTCCAGGTAAAGCTTATTTGAGGAGTTAAAAACAAATTATTTCTTTAAACAACTAAATGTTTCTTCTATCCATGGAATATTTATAAAATGATATTTATAATAATATATCTCTTTTGTGTGTTGGGGGGGTTCCACCACATGGCTTTTAGGACCTTAGTTTCCCAACTGGGAATTGAACCCAAGCCACAGCAGTGAAAGCACTGCGTCCTACCACTGGACTGCCAAGGAATTCCCTATAATAATATAGTTTAGGTTGAATGTAAGAAACTTTAGGTCTTCTGTTGAATATTTTATTTACCAGAAAATATTTTTAGTTTAATTCCATATGCTCAAATTGTTTCTGATTCTCTATCATATGTGTTGAAAACTATTTAAAGATGTATTGAATAACTGCCAAGCACTCTCAAACATTTTCAGTGTCTTTCACTACCTGAAAGACTGAAGATTTATGTAATTTGGGTGGACCACTTATAGCCAAGTAACGTGGTAATGACGTGCACCTGCTTGCATCAAAGAACTCTTCAGAATTCTCTTATCTGTTAACATCAAAATCAATTTCAAAGTGATAAATTCAGCAAAGATGAAATAAATTGCTGTAACAGTGCTTTTTGTGAGTTCTAAAGGAGGTATAAATAAATAACACAATAATGTTTTATCACTATGACTGATGAAGCTTACATTTCACTGGCTTGCATTTCATACTTGAGAAGAAATTTTAGACTGGTTTCAAGCTGTCTACCTGCTTCTCTCCCACCCAGTAAGCATCCTTTTAACTGCCGAGGGCTGAGATTTGGAGGAATGGTTATCAAACCACAGATGTTTTTGCCATGAAACTGTGCACCTCCTACCAAGTCACCGTGGTTCAGGAGATGATAGATTGTATTTTCATGTTGCCTCACAAAAAGGTCAAAATGGCATGGTGAGCCCATGACAGTGAAAGGGAGAAATGTTAGTCCTGGAAGGAAATTTATTTCATGGCTTCAGGGGAAGTGTGGTTGTCATGAATAGGCTCTCTCTGTCAGTCTATAAAAATATTGTTTGTAAGGCAATGATGTATGTCAGACAGACAGTGTCTGTGTGTTGGCAGACAGAGCAGCTACTTAAACAAATGCTAAGCCAAGTATAGTAGCATAAGTCAAGTACTTTGAATGTTTTTAGGGGTAAGGATTGCTCTTGATAGAAATATCAACATAAAGGAATTTACTTCATTTTCTGTAACAACTTTAAGTAAACTTCCTTTGAAAATTTTATAGCCTCTTAAAATGCACCCCCACCCCCATTCTGACACTTTTCTGGTGTCTGAAATTCTTGTCATTGGCAGTTGCTCTGTTTTATTTATTTTTATTCATTCATTTATTCATTTTAAATTATTCAGGAACATATATGTTGGGCCAGCCTTTTAGCGCTCCTCCTGTAAGAATGTTATCAATTCTGAGACTGACAGAGCAGGTAAGCCCCTGCTCTTTTGGAGTCTTGCTTTTTCTCCTCCCAGCCTATAGGAATTATCAACCATGGGCATAATTCCATGAATTGATGGTGTGGTAGGAGAGGTTCGGTGGCGGTCAAAATTAGACAGTTGAGGTGATTTTCTTCCACAGAAATTCCTAAAGGGAAAGGAATGCCATACAAAAAGAAGATAAAAGATCAAAAACTGTGTTTGTTGGAGTCTCCAGTATCATTTTCAGATTTGTTTTCTCAGTGTTTGGATGTAAATCAGATTCATTCATGGCAATGTTGAAGTAGAAATCTTCAACCCCAAATATTTCTTAGCCAGAAAGCCCCAAGTAATACATTTATCAAAAATGAAAAATAGATTTTTAAAGTCTTGAAAGTCTAATAGATATATAAAGATGAAATCACATAATTAAGAAAGAAATAACAGTATCACTATATAATTGGGAAAGCCTTATACTTCTGGATTTTGCCAAACAATCCCAGTCTTTTGGGGAAGGTTTTTAAAATAGAGGTGAACAATAGGGTATACTTACTTTGGTAGGAAACTAATTCTCACACGTCACATACAAAGAACTTTCTTCCAAATTATCCTAAACGCAGTAGGAGAGGGGATGTTTTTACTGGGAGTGAGAGGTGTTATTTGTCTTCAGGCCCTTGGAGGGGGGAGGTACAGAACAAAAGGAACTGAGTCATTTCAGATTTAGACAAATACTCAACCATCAGCTTCCGTAGAGAGCTGTTCTGCAGAACACTTAAGGAAAGTTGAGAGAGTGGAGGATTGCCCACTCCATCTGCCATTCTATCCGTTTTACACTCAAATAAATATTCTGTATTATCACAAAACAGATTTATAACATTTTTGGCATGGTGATCGTAAAAAACAGCTTTCTTTAAATTTATAATTCAAATGAAGTGAATTATGTTTATGATTAACAGTCCCTTACAGAAATTCAGTTTAACAAAAGAATGAATTTTTAATTTATGTTTAAAATTTTGCATTGTTTTAGCTAAAAATCCTTTGCTTTTAAATCAGAACACTAGTACGTTTATGTAAGGCATTATTTTAACCTTCATGAACTAACTTTTTCCATGCTTAACATAAATCTGATGATACAAGACAAAGAAACCCCTCTTAGAAGAGACTTGCTCTCCTAATTTGCAACATGGTTTAGAGAGAAGAGAAACACTAGTCTTTCACCGCTTAGATAACTTGAAGGCAAATCACATCATTCAAATGTGATTTGTGTTTTTGTTACTTTGCTTAAACATGGTATTTTAGAGTTATTTCACTCTGCTTTCCGTTCCCACCCATCCCCCTTAGCATTTTTTCTGCTCCTCTGCTGTTGGACCAGACTTGGTCTGGCCCCAGATTCTATGTCAGAGGCCATGACCCAGGTGTCACAGTGGTCCGTACTGCTGGCCTCTTCTCTGAATAATTATATGGGGGTATTGTGTTAGAAGGACAGGCTTGGAGGCAGTGCAGTCACCCTGGCTATCCAGACCAAGGGGCTCTCCAGTTGAACCACGGGGGAACAATGGGCCTGAAAAGGCTCACACAAAACCTTGTAGTACAAAAGATTAAATTAAAAATGGACATTTGGCCAGACACTAGTTTCATCCCTCAAAATGTCACCTTTCTCACTTATTCTGAGCATTTCCTACTTATACAGTGTTCATATATTGACCTTCTAGCAGCAGATTTTCAGATTGCTACTTTCAGATTACCTTTGCATATATATTCTAATTTATTTGATTATTTTTAATCCTTTGAGGATATCTTAATTGTGACACTGTTGCTAGTATAAGCAAAGCTTTCTTTAGCAGTGGTTTAAGTAAGTATTTTAAAGTAATACATAGTGATTTTTAAGGTAATGCTTTTTGTCCTCTTAAGATGTTTTATTAAGCTGTCTGTAAATTAAACAAGTGGCAGGGGACTGTCCAGAGGAGATGTGATTGCTTTACCTTCCTCTGGCCCTAGGAGGATTATTTTTCCCACCACCTGAGAAGTTTCCATTGAAGGATGGGTAATAAAACTCATTGTCTTCATGAGGTTTGAATGTTAGAAATGTCAGAGGTGGACTCACTGCTGTGGAGTATAAGTTTTCTCATGGTCCTGATCTCAGGTTTTCTCTTAAGTTTATCTACCTCTGATCTGTCTACATGGGCCTGGCTCTTGTCAAGGCTTCTGGAGCCTCACCAGCAAGCCCCAGCCAGAAGAAACAGAGGCTTGGTTTTCATCACCCTGATGTTATCTCTTATTATTTGTCCACAGCTAAATACTTTGTAAATAATTGTCTTCTAGTATGCATTGTCCAGGGAGCCAAACTTCTAGAAATGTCAATAGCATCGCAAAAAATCCATAAATGATGTCCATCAGTTTTACCATCTGTCTTTATCATCAGTCAGAAAGCACTTGGTCTTTATAGCATTTGGGGGAAAGTATTGGTGTAAGAGCTTCCTACAAAGTGAGCCTTCTAGTTTTTACCTTCGAACCTGTGTCTCTTACATCCCCTGCATTGGCAGGCAGGTTCTTTATCACTGGCACCGTCTGGGAAGCCCCAAGGGTGGTAGTGATCAAGATCCAGAAGAATTGGAACTCTTTAAATGCTTTCTCTTCAAAGTAAATTTTATTCCTTATTGGTTAAATGTCTGATTATTTGTTTTTTTTTTTCTACTTGTGTATTTGATTACTTTGAATGTATATTAATATCACCCACTTATTCAGAGCCTCCTTTAGAAATAACTTAAACCCGGAATTAAGCCAAAAAAAGGGTTGAAGTCATAAAGCCACTCAGTAGAGAGGATGACATTCTTTAGAATGTGTTCTCTTAATTTTACACTTGTTCTCACATTTTGCTCTCTGATTTCTTAAACATCCGTGATTATAAAACCAGGACCCCTTATTTTATCACATATCCCATAAGCACACTATTGAAGCCAAAGGACAATAAAAGAAAGTTTTAAAAAGCCCAACTACTCTATGTTGTAGAAGATATACTAAGTGAACTTACAGTAAGCCCAGCTTATTTTTAACATACTAAAGAATCAAAGAGGTTTGAAATAGATTTTGGGGTATTTTATATAGGAAAAAAATGGTTAATTTTCTGAGAGAAGTCAGTTTACTTATATAGAAGTATATTTATAAAATAAAAATAATAATTCTTATTTTATAGGGTTGTTGTAAGGATTATTTAAGATAAATGCAAATAAGCACATAGTAGTTTGTTGGCATATAAAAGGTAATACATTTTCCCAACAATTCTTTAATATTTTATTATTATCACAGCAGTTCATATTTATTGTAAAACAGTTACAGGAAGCAAAGTAATTAAAATTTTGCCATATAGAGCCAGATACCACTGTTAACATTTTGTTACACATCATAATAATAATGCATTTTCATTCCCTTCATAACTCTGCCTTAGATGTCCCACCACTTCCTTGCTCCTTAACTCCATGTTTCCTGCTACCTCTAACCTCACCCCTTTCTGATGAATTTATTCTGTTAAGGACCTGGATAACCAAATGTCATTCTTACCCTGATGCTGTCTCTGCAGCTTTGGATATTGTCAACCAACCTTCTCTTGGTTTCCATGGTATTTTACTTTCCTGGTTCTCCTTATGAGTCTTCCAAGACCACTTCCCTTCCTGCCCTCAGTTTCTAGTCCTTGCTGTCTTTTCTGTCCCAACACCCCTTCTTCATTCTGTGAATGACTGCTGAATGTGGTTCTTCATCCTAACTGTTGGCTCCAGTCCACACTTTCAGTCACCTGCTGGTAAGCTCCACTCCAGTGCTTCTCTGGCATCTCGGATTTGGCATGTCACTGGCTCCACCAAGCATATCCTCTTCTATTTCTGTTGGTCAACCCAGGCTGGAAACTGGGGAACTTTCTTACTCCTTCTCATTCATCCTTTCTCTCAACAGTCTCATTTAGTCAGCTATTTCCCATGTATATATAATAAAATCTGCAATGTCTAGCCTGGCTCTCAAAGCCCTCTGAGATCTCACCCCCAGCCCAACTTTTCTTTGTGACCCTCACTCATGCACCCTATACTGAGCACTTCTTCATCACTCATCCCTGATCCTTGTGTTCCTGTCCCCGAACCTTTGTTTATACTCTTTATATGGCCTCCATCTTTTTTTTCCCCATGCCTACTAAAAGATCAGATTCTGCTCAGATGCACTTCTGTGGTGTGTTCTCCGTGCCCCAAACTACTAGTAAGCTTTCCCTCTTTTTTAATTCCCTTAGAGTTTCAACAAATCTCTTTGCAGCAGTTATTCTATCTTGCATGGTGCTTATTTGTGTCTTTGTCTTAGCTCCCCTAGGACACTATTACCTAAACAAATTTGAGAGCAACTGAAATATTTCAATTTCCTAATCTTAAAGACAACGAAACTGAATTCCAGGAGACTACCTTTGCAGCCACACAGCTACTAAATCCAAGATTAAAATCCAAATTCCCCAGTTCTCAAACCAGCCCCCTCCTCTGCATTTATTTATTTAGAACTAAAAAACACCTACTCAGTGCCAGACATTTTCCAAAGCATTTTGTGTATATAAACTCATTTAATCCCCATTTTATAGAAGAGGAAACTCAATCTAAACCCAAGTAGTCTATCTGGTCCCAGGGTCTGTCCTTTCACCATTATACCATTCTGCCCTTTTACATGAGAGGGAAGAGGGATTAGGGGTCATAAGATGCTTCTCGTGGTTGTCATTCAGTCACTAAGTTGTGTCTGACTCTTTGCAACCCCATGGACTGGAGCATGACAGGCCTCCCTGTCCTTCACTATCTCCTGGAGTTGGCTCAGCTTCATGTCCATTGAGTTGGTGATGCCATCCAACCATCTCCTCTTCTGTTCCACCCTTCTTCTCCTGCCCTCAATCTTTTCCGACATCAGGGTCTTTTCCAGTGAGTCGGCTCTTCACTTCAGGCCAAAGTATTGGAGCTTCAGCTTCAGTGTTAGTTCTTTCAGTGAATAGTCAGTGCTGTTGTTTCTAATAATTAGTTTATTGGTATTTTTATCTGTATATCATTTTTATTTGTAGGTTATTATTATTGTTGATGTTATTATACACTGTCACTATTTTAAGTACTTCAAGTGAATCAGTTTCTGTCCTCCTCCCACCACCTCAAGAGAGAGATGCTTTATCATCATCACAGCCATCGTATAGATTACTTTAACAAAGGTAAAGAGAGAGAAGATAAACTTCCCAAGTTACACAGTAATGACCAAGGTAAATTGTAATCCAGGCTGTCTGGGCCTGACATCTCAGCCCTTAACCCTTGAGCTAAACCATCTCTTAGCTTCCTAGTAGTGCTGAGCCATTAGGTAAGTTGTCTTCTCTTTGTCTCAGCATCCTGTAGAGGACAGGTGACAAAAGCAGCATCTCGTTCACATGAAATACTTCAGGGTATGACAAAAACTGATCCAGGGCAGCCCTTTCCCCTTTTTTACAGCTTTGTATTTCATCAAGTCTTCATAATATGGTGAAACTAAAGCAGTCGCCCTGGAGGAGGAAATGGCAACCCAATCCAGTATTGCTGGGATAATCGCATGGACAGAGGAGCCTGGCAGGCTACAGTCTGTTGGGTCGCAAAGAGTTGGACATGACTGAGCAACTTAGCACGCACAGTCAAAGCAGTCACGCATTTCCTGCACTTGAATTGCTGTTTCATCAGTTTCAGTGGATATCAGAATAGCTCCCACCTTAATAGCTAGATGAGTCATCCTTCTCCGTACAGGCACACAGATGCCATCTAGTGATAGAGAAGAGAAATGCAAGTTATTTAAGTAAAACCCTGGAAGAAGGCAGGGGTTTTTTGTTGTTTTCTGGTCTTTGAACACATGTTGCAGTGAAAAATGGGTAATATTATACCAACACTTTTAGTAGGTTACTTAAGATTTTGTGTCAAGATACAATTAATGCATGGTTGTTAAATCATATGCTTTTAGAATAGAATTAAAGCAGATTCTGTTTTAATCTTTGTGCATCTTTAAAAGACCTTGGCATTACAAGGAGTCTCATTGTACTGATCTTTGTTTTTTTTTGCTCCAAGTTGTTGTCACTGAAAGGTAATAAACACCTAACTGTTAAAACTGGATATAATTAACAATAAATCAACTTGTTGTGTCCATCTACTTGATGTATCTAATGCTAGTCCTCAGATTTTCCCACACTTCATTTTTATGAAACAATCTACTGTTCTTCCATTAGGGAAGAAATCTAGTAAGTTGCTTTCCTAAGCATTTATCTTCATCAGGTTGTTTCTTTGTTAACAGATGATAACGTATTGAATTAATATGGAAGACATAGGTGAAGGTGGATTTGACACTGAGAGGACTATGCACCATGTGACATCGTTGCCAGAACACCAAGCATTCTTAGTGGCCATAAACACAAAACACAGCTCCTTCAATCATGTGTACAACTCTGATACACGTTTGAGAGCTTTTGCCAGCTCTGTGACTCTGAGAATGTTAATGAGGACAGAGGGTAGTTAGAGCTCAGCTTCGTTGTCTGCTAATTGCTGATTTGCTGATATTCTGGATTCTGGACCTTGCTTGTATGAATGAATAGCCTTCATATTCATTTGCCTTCACCAAGATGATTCCCAAATTTAAGTGCACCCTACTTTTGGTAGTGCCTTTTCTGTTATCCCAGGCAACTTTACTCACATAATGACAGCAGTAATGTTGTATTTACTAATTATAGAAACTGTACAAAGCCCTTAATAGGCGTGATCTCATTTAATACTGTCAAAATTCCTGTAAGTGATTATATCCCTATTTTCCAAATGAAAATAAAGCTTAGAAAGCTAAGAAACTTATTCAAGGTTATACAGTTGGTAAACAGTACACATAATTCATTTCATAGTCTATCCCTGTTGGCAGATTGAAATTAAGAGTTTTCTAATCCTTGAGCCTTCTGTAAAGTGCCTGACTTTTAGTAGACACTTGATAAATGTGTATTTGATACCTGTGAACTCTTTCTTGGCCAGCTAGACTTCTGGTTCTGATTCTCCCTTATTGAAACAAACTCATGCAGAAGAACTGATAGTGAGAATGAAACAAAGGGAAGAAAGAGAGGTGGATCCTAGGACCAGTGGAGAAAAAATAAAAGGTAGAACCGTAGTTGTGTTTCAGGAAGGAGAGCTTCAATTTTGGCCACAGGTTGACTCCCTAATAAAGACAGACAGGTTAATTTGGCTGAGATCTTGAGCATGTTAACTTAAACTGACACTCCAGAGTTACATATCAAAATGTTTAGTCAGATATGTGTTAAATTAATTTGGGCTTCCTTTCCTGATCCTTCATCTTTATATACTGCTAAAGCTTTAGGCAAGTTTAACCATAAATCCATATGCTACCTGTCACCCCTGGGATCAATTAAGAAATTAGCCCTGTTGAGGAATGATTTCTATGCCCCTTGTATTGAGTTCTGAAGGAACTGGGACCAGCTCTCTCCCCCATTTCTCATTCTCCTTCGCTCACTGGATTTTGAGGAGGCCTGTACTGTTCTTTGTGGCTGCTCTTTCTGACTCTGCTGGTTTCCCCTGAAACCACAGAGCTTAAGTCTGCTGAGTCTTGTGTAACAAAGCACCACATACGTGGCAGTGCTTGACTCAAGAAGGCCTGTAACAGGCTCGGGAAACTCGCTCCCTGGGGCATTTCACAGCATTGATCCTGAGTCTCTGCTTTGTCCGTTTTGTGTCATCACAGGGTCTTTGCAGAACTGTAGAGTTTTAAGACTTGTGCTGCTTTGCTGAGGTTCATTATGTGTGTACTTAACATGTTGGTCCTAAATTTTATTTTTTTATTCTGTATCTTTAATTTTGTTAATTGTGCAACTGTTCTCTGTTTTCTTTCTTAGCTGGTAACTTGTTGCCTGGTTATAGTCATCTTATGGGCTTCCCTGGTGTTTAATGATAAAGAATTTGCCTGCCAAGCAGGAGACATGGATTTGATCCCTGGGTTGGGAAGATCCCTTGGAGAAGGAAATGGCAACTCACTCCAGTATTCTTGCCTGGGAAATCCCATGAACAGAGGAGCCTGGTGGGCTATAGTCCATGGTGTCTCAAAGAGTTGGACATGACTTAATGGCTAAACACCAACAGTGCTCATCTTAATGTTGTTTGAGGTCTTCTGGTCCTTGGGTTCCCTCTTAAATTTACAAAAGTAGATGAAATGGAATTTCTAGCAAATTGATAAACAAGAATGAGCCAGATTTTTCCTGGGGTCTCTGTATTCACAAACCAAAATAATACAGTGACTAGGTTTTAAAATTGGAGTTATATTTTTATAGCCTAAGAGAGAGGAATACATGGCAAATGCAAGTGGCCCACAGCTCAGCTTGGCCCCCAGCCTGGTAGTTTTTATTTTTTAAAGTACGATTCTTTATAGAGCATGAAGAATAGATCACATGTGAACAAATGTGAATGGATTTTCCCTTTCCTTTACATTATTTTTCCTACCTAGTATGTCCTAGTGGCTCAGACATTAAAGAATTGGCCAGCAATGGGGGAAACCTGGGTTCAATCCCTGGGTTGGGAAGTTCCCCTGAAGAAGGGAATGGCAACTGACTCCAGTATTCTTGCCTGGAGAATTCCATGGACAGAGGAGTCTGGCGAGCTACAGTCCATGGGATTGCAGAGAGTTGGGCACAACTGAACGACTAACACACACACAGTATATCTGAAAAATTTTTTTTCTACTAAAATAATTTCCAAAATTATCCTGGTTCATGTTTCACCTTTTTTGTGTAGATAGAAAGGAATCTCATTTACCCAATGTATTGAATACTTATTTGCCTGTCTGTGGTTTACCTTTTCCTGATCTCACATGGACTTGAAGGGGAAGGAGCCCAGCCCTGGAGATGGTTGCTCTGGCCACGTGGATGGTTTGCAGGGGCCTCAGAAGAGCTGCGTCTCCTGGTGTAGGGCTTGCTGGCGTCTGTGCTGAGTGGGTAACAGCCAGGTGTGGGGCGTGTTGAGGAACCAACTCTTCTCTCATCTTCCTAGGACATTTAAGCTGCTTCTGTCTGATCAGCAACAACAAAAAAGCTTAATTCTGGGTTTAAAACTTGGGGTAAGCAGCTCACTTTTTTAAAAGAGGAAAATGAAGAATCAATTTTAGGGCTAAAAATAAGTAACCATTCCGGAGAGGTGTTTATGAAGTGTTGGTTGACTGTTTGCACAGTGAAAAAAAGCTTAATCTCTCTACCTCTACTCATAACCCTCAACAAAATCAGCTTTCTAGGCGAGTTAGCTGTATCTGTGTCTGGCTCCGGGAGAATGTGAGCTGCGTTCGTCAAATGCTGTTTCATCCTTCCTTTTCTATGTCTCATAACTCCTGGCATAACACATTACACTCAGGAGGCTGTCCTAAAGGTACTCTTCTAATTGAATAGAGACAGGATAAAGCAATATGTTTGAAGAACTTCTGCAGAGAGTTGATTGAGTTGCATTTGTACCCATTCACAGGGAGAATTTGTAATGTGGAGCTCTGGATTCAGTTGGCTAATGAATACAGCAATAGAAAGAAAGAAAGAAGAAAACAGATTCAAATTAAGTAGCCATTGATTTGAACATAAGCCTTTTGAATCTTAGAATTTCAGTGCTGAATATTAGAGAGCATTTCAGTGATGAAACTCAAATGTGTTTGTGTTTTCTGATAATTATAAAATTTGAAAATTTCTGTTTTAAAAATGCATTATCAGAAGACATGCTTACTGTGACAAAGGCATGTGTATTTGTGTAAATTTAAATGCCCTGTATTTTTGTCATAGAAATATCCACAAATTCTTGGTTCAGCTTTGTGTGACATTGGACATGCTACTTAACACTTTTGTATGACGGTTTATAAAATGAGAATAACATAAATCTTACAGTGTTTTGTTTAAAAGATATTTTTTATAGAATGGTCAAATGTTGTTAATCTTCTTACCTTTCTATCTAAAAAGTACAGGAATGTTCTAAGTTGTATAAATTTTTCTTGTGTAATTTTGTCAGAACAGAAATAAAAATTTTATATTTTAGGATATCCTTTTAATGCATTTAAAATTAAATATTAAAATGCATCCATTTCAGAAATATTTATACAAAGTCTTAAATTACATTGGAGAATTTAATAAACTTCACATCTTGTTTTTGGATTTTAAATGTTTGAATTCAGTCTAGAATTATTTTTATTATATTATTCTAAGGTTTTTTTCCTCATTTGATATATCTATTAAGGATGATTGTTTTCCTTTGTGTCCCTATGGATTTATTTATATGTGTTATTATTATTTAGAGAATTATAATGTAGAAATACATTAGAAATAGACTTGCCATATGACCCAGCAGTCCCTCTTCTGGGTATATATCAAAAGGAAATGAGATCAGTACCTCGAAGAGTTATCTACATTCTCATGTTCTTTGCAGCATTAGTCACAATAGACAAACTGTGAAAACAACCTGAATGCCTGTTAGCAGGTAAATAGAAAAAGAAAATGGGGCATACACACACACACACACACACACACACACACACACAATGGAATGTTACTCAGCTTTTAAAAAAGAAAGAAATCCTACCATTTTCACGACTTAAACTCTCAGCAGCAGAAAGTGGAATGGTGGTTACCAGGGGTGGGGAAAATGGGGAGATGGTAGAGTTTCAGTTATGCAGGATGAGTTAAGTTCTGGAGGTCTGATGTACAGCATGGTGATTGTAGTTCTCAATGATGTATTGTACACTTGAAATTTACTGAGAGTATAAATCTTAAATGTTTTCACCACATATATACATACACACTCAAACAGTTAAATAGTGAAATAATGGGTCTATCTGTTAATTCACTTGATTATAGTGATCATGTCACAATGTATACCCATACCAAACATCAAGGTTATATGCTTTAAATATATATAATATACAAGTTTTATTTATCAACTATACCTCAATGAAGATGGGGGAAGAAAGAATTACATTATTTCTGAATAATATTTATTTTTGCCTTAAGCAAGTATTCTATAGATGTTATCATAAACACTAACATTTAAATGTATTTATATCATTAAGCTTCATAAATATCTCCTAAAGTATATTTTTTAAAATTTGTGACCACTTAATTCCTCAAACACCTGAAAAAAAATTTCGTTTTAGTATGTGTGGAGTAGACTTTTAGTTTCTGTATTGTGATAGTTAATGATCTCCAGTAGAGGGAGCTCCAACTCATCTTTCTTGATAAATATAGCTCGCAACTGAAATGTGAGTGTGAGGAAAGGGCATAGGATGAAATAAAGTTAACACATGGTTATAAACATTTTCAAAGGTACTAAAGAATGACAACTGTACTTCTTAGGGGGAAAACAATCTCAGTTTTATTTCCATGCTTTTAAGTTAACTACTATCAAATAACTAAACAGAAAACTATGTAGCATAACCACTTGTAAGGAATCCTTCAGTCAGCCCAAGGCTTTTAAAATCAAGAATCTGTGTCTGGTCAGTTGAGGAAGGGAGAGAACAGTGGTGGTAATGTTATTGTTTGAAGTAAGGTTAAATAAAGCAAAATTTTATTAATTGGTATTATTGTGACTGTCGAGTCACAATAGCAAAGGTGAATTGCTGAGTCATTGTGTAGGACAAGGAGAGAGAAAATTTTCATTTTACTTAGAGCTCTTACGCATTCAGAAGATTTTAAAACCAAAATCTAGAAAATCTGTAGAACCCTTGTTCCCATCTAGAAAGCTGGACCTAATTATTACCTGTTGGTTTCTTCATAGACCCGAGAAGAAAGTATCACGTGAGACTGCTGGCTTACAACAACATAGAAGATGGCTACCAGGCAGATCAGACAGTCAGTACACCGGGATGCGTGTGTAAGTAAGAGCTAGAGTAGCTTGTTTCACTATGTAAGACTCATACCCCTCTTCTTTCTTTAAATTTAAATCTCGTTACTACTTGGATACCTTGGTGGTTTTATTACTTTTGTATCTTCCAGGATACTCAACATAGTATTTTGAACCAAGTACATACTCAGTAAATATTTGAGACTTGTTTAATCATAAGAACCTGTTTTAGTTTTGCATGCAAGAGATCATTAGAAATTAAACTGGGAAAATAACCCTGAATACCTACATATATTTTCTTTTATCTCCTTTAACCTTGAGGCTAATTGTTTCCTTCCAGTTGCTGTTCAGTTTTATTGCTACTGAAAGTCGTTTGGCTATATTGCTACTAAAGAGGATGTCAGTCTAATTTTTTTAAGTCTACTGCTGGCTTTCTGAATATCTTTGGCTGGTAGCTTGACTCCTCTGTGCTTCTGTTTTGCGTTTTAACTATTGATAATATTTGATTCCTTATCTAACTCATGGAAGAGTCACTCAGGTTTGAACGATGTATCTCTAGACCACTGTGAACCTCTGGTGGAATAAAGACCTAAAGGGTAGGGTGTTACGATTTTACCATTTTACGACTTTCTGTATTAAATATTATGCCATGTGGCAAAGTAACATTGTCTTTTTCAATAGCTGTTCGTGATCGCATGGTTCCTCCTCCACCACCACCCCACCATCTCTATGCAAAGGCTAACACCTCATCTTCCATCTTTCTGCATTGGAGGAGGCCTGCATTCACCACTGCACAGATGATTAACTACACCATCCGCTGTAACCCTGTTGGCCTGCAGAATGCTTCTTTGGTTCTGTACCTTCAAACGTATGTAACTTCTATTAGTAGTTGTTTTCTTTGCTCTCCTCCCCACTCACACTTCCTTGTTTACCATCTTGAGCCAGCTTGAGCTTCAGCTGTAAGCATTTGTCTCAGGACCTATTTTATGTATACAGTGGTGGGAGATTTTGCATCTTTACATATTTAATTCTGAGAACCACATTTTTTGAAATTGAATTTTCAAAAATGATTATTTTTTGTTTCCCTAGCCTCACACAGCAAAATTAGACAAGAAACTATCACTATTAATGACCTTCAATCAGCTAAACTTAGCATTTTTAAAGAAAAAAACAAGACAATTTTCAGATTACATCAAAAAATAAACCTAGTTATTCTGTTTGCTAGGTTATAGTTAGAAGCCCATAAAATGTTTTAAAGGAATGATTTGACTTCCAATATTTCAGAGGAAATCCTTTTGATTTGGGACATATTTATACCCTTAATTTCCTAGGTTCCTCTTGAAGAGGCCACTTTTAGACTTATTTCTATAATATCAAATGTAGCATTTTAATAGTCAAATTAGATTCCTAAATTTTTTTTAAAGAAAATGAAGTAATAATAACAATAACCTATATTGGCTGGAAATACAATCTTTTAGAAACAATGTACTAACAATTTTATTACTACTTATTATAGATCAGAAACTCATATGTTGGTTCAAGGTCTAGAACCAAATACCAAATATGAATTTGCTGTTCGACTGCATGTGGATCAACTTTCCAGTCCCTGGAGCCCTGTTGTCTACCACTCTACACTTCCAGAAGGTAAAGAAAGCAACTCCTTGTGGGTTTTACCTACATATTTGATGTGTGTGTGTGTGTGTGTGTGTGTGTGTGTGTGTCTCACTTTGAAGAAGATTCTATCCTGGTTGCCACCTACCAGTCTACCTGTATATATTTGTGTTGCTTCTTAACTTTTGAAGTTTCTTTTCCTTTATTATAGTAAAAACATTTTTCCTCTCAATGTGTTGCACAAACAAGTGGGCTTAAATTTAGGGTCATTTTAGGGGGTGCTACATTTTCTAAGAACAAGTATACTGTACAAGGCTGCACCCAGGCAATTTAAAATGGAAGTAAGTGAATAATGTATTTAATGATGTTGTTGTTTAGTTGCTAAGTCATATCCAGCTCTTGCGAACCCATGGACTGTAGCCTACCAGGCTCCTCTGTCCATGGGATTTCCCAGGCAAGAATACTGAAGTGGGTTGCCATTTCCTTCTTCAATTGAATGATATTAGGAGGCCACATTAGAACCTAATGTGAGCAGTAGCTTGATGCTGTGCATGGTACAGTATACATGATACCTGATTGAGCACCAATTCTGTAGCTTACCTATAGCACTTGCTAAAATATTTCATATCTGTAAACCGGCATTTCCTTTTTCTGAAAAAAAAAAATTTTTTTTTTATTAGTATTTATTTGGCTGCATTGAGTCTTAGTTGCAGCATGCAGGCTCTTTCGTTGCAATGCGTGGGCTCTCTAGTTGTGGTGTGGGCTCCAGAACTCGCAGGCTCTCTAGTTTTGACATATGGGCTTAGTTGCTCTGCTATGTGTGGGATCTTAGTTCCCTGACCAGGAATCTAACCCACATCTCCTGCATTGCAAAGTGGATTCTTAACCACTGGACCACCAAGGAAGTCCCAGCATTTCCTTTTTTAAAAAAAATTAACTTTTATTGGAATACAGTTGCTTTACAATGTTGTGTTAAGTTCCTATTGTACAGCAAAATGAATCAGCTCTACATTTACATATATCCCCTCTTCTTTGGATTTTCCTCCCATTTCGGTTGCCATAGAGCATTGAGCAGAGTTCCCTGTGCTACCCAGTAGAATCTCATTAGTTATCTGTTTTATACATAGTTAGTGTATATATGTCAGTCCCAGTCTCCCAATTCATCCTATCCCCTCTTGCTGCTTTGTGTCCGTATATTTGTTCTCTACATCTTTGTCTTTATTTCTGCTTTGCAAACAAGTTTATCTGTATTCTTTTTCTAGATTTCACATATAAACAATGTTATATTTGTTTTTCTGACTTACTTCACACTGTGTGACAGTCTTTAGGTCCATCCACATCTCTGCAAATGGCACAATTTCATTCCTCTTTATCTCTGATTAATGTTCCATTGTATATATGTACCACATTGTATGTATGTACCATTCTTCTGTCAGTGGACATTTAGATTGCTTCCATGTCCTGGCTATGTAAGTAGTGTTACAGTGAACATTGGGGTGCATGTATTTTTTTGAATTATGATTTCCTCTGAATATAAGCCCAAGGGTGAGATTACTGGGTCATATGGTAGTTCTGTTTTTAGTTTTTTTAAGGAACCTCCATACTGTTCTCCATAGTGGCTGTATCGTTTAGATTTACTACCAACAGTGTAAGAGGGTTCCCTTTTCTCCATACCCTTTCCAGCATTTATTGTTTGTAGATTTTTTGATCATGGCCATTCTGACTGGTGTAAAGTGATACCTCATTGTAGTTTTGACTTGCATTTCTGTAATAATCAGTAATGTTGAGCATCTTTTCATGTGTTTGTTGGCCATCTGTATATCTTCTTTGGAGAAATGTCTGTTTAGGTCTTTGCTCATTTTTTGATTCGGTTGTCTGTTTTGATATTGAGTTGCATGAGCTGTTTATATATTTTGGAGATTAATCTCTTGTCAGTTCCTTCATTAGCAAATATTTTCTCTCATTCTGAGTTGTCTTTTCAGCTTATGATTTCCTTTGTAGTGGAAAAGCTTTTAAGTTTAATTAGGTCCCATTTGTTTATTTTTGTTTTTATTTTTGTTACTCTAAGAAGTGGGTCAAAAGAGATCTTGCTGTGATTTATGTCAGTGTTTTGCCTATGTTTTCGTAATATTATTTTTATTTATTTATTTGGCTGTGCTGGGATCTTAGTTGTGGCATGCGGGATCCAGTTTCCCCCCCTGGGGATCGAACCCAGGCCCCCTGCATTGGGAGCGAAGAGTCTTAGTCACTGAACCACCAGGGAAGTCCCTGTCTATGTTTTCTGCTAACAGTTTTATAGTGTCTGACCATACATTTAGGTCTTTAATCCATTTTGAATTTATTTTTGTGTATGGTGTTAGGGAGTGTTCTAATTTCATTCTTTTACATGTACCTGTTCAGTTTTCCCAGCACCAGTTATTGAAGAGACTGCCTTTTCTCCACTGTATATACTTGCCTCCTTTGTCATAGACTAGGTAACCATAGGTGCATGGGTTTACTTCTAGACTTTTTATCCTGTTCCATTGATCTGTATTTCTATTTTTGTGCCAGTACCATACTCTTTTTTTTTAATTTTAACTTTTTAGTTTGTATTGGGGTATAGCTGATTGCAAACAATGTTGTGATAGTTTCAGGTGAACAGCAAATCATGTGTATGATTCAACCATACACATACATATATCCATTCCCCTCCAAACTCCCCTCCCATCTAGGCTGCCACATAACGTTGAGCAGAGTTCCATGTGCTGTACAGTAGGTCCTTGTTGGTCATCCATTTTAACTATAGCAGTGTAAATAACCCAAACTCCCTAATTTTCCTTCCCTCATCCTTCCCCCCCAGCAATCACAAGTTCATTCTCTAAGCCTGTGAATCTCTTCCTGTTCTGTAAGTAAGTTCATTTGTATCATTTCTTTTTAGATTCCACATGTAAGGGATATCATACGATATTTCTCTTCTCTATCTGACTGACTTCACTGTATGACAATCTGTAGGTACATCCATGTTGCTGCAAATGGCATTATTTCATTCTTTTTAATGGCTGAAGAATATCCCATTGTATACATGTAGCACATCTTCTGTATCCATTCCTCTGTCAGTGCACGTTCAGGTTGCTTCCAGTGAACGTTGGAGTGCATGTATCCTTTCAGATCATGTTTTCCTCTGGGTATATGCCCAGGAGTGGGATTGCAGGGTCATATGGTATCTCTGTTTTTAGTTTTTTAAGGAACCTCCATACTGTTCTACATAGTGGCTGTACCAATTTACATTCCCCAAAACAGTGTAGAAATGTTCCCTTCTCTCCATATCCTCTCCAGCATTTATCATCGTGGGTTTTTGATAATAGCCATTCTGACTGGTGTGAGATGATATTTCATTGTAGTTTTGATTTTCATTTCTCCAATAATTAGCACTGTTGAACATCTTTTCATGTGCCTCTTGGCCACCTGTATGTGTTCTTTGGAGAGATGTGTATTTAAGTCTTCTACCTATTCTTTAATTGGGTTGTTTGTTTTGATGATGTTAAGCATCATGAACTGTTTATAAACTTTGGAAACTAATCCCTTGTCAGTCACATTATTTGCAAATATTTTCTCCCAGTCTGTGGGCTGTGTTTTGGTTTATTTATTGTTTCCTTTGCTATGCAAAAACTTTTGAGTTTAAGTAGGCCCCATTTGTTTATTTTTGTATTTATTTCCATTATTCTGGGAGACAGATTGAAAAACCTACTGCTGTGATTTATGTCAGAGACTGTTCTGCCTATGTTTTCCTCTAAGAGTTTTACAGTGTCTGGTCTCACATTTCCGTCTTTAATTAATTTTGAGCGTATTTTTGTGTATGGTGTTAAAGAATGATCTAATTTCATTTTTTACATGTAGCTGTCCAGTTTTCCCAGCACCATTCGTTGAAGAGACTATCTTTCCAAGATTTTGTAGTCTTGCCACCTTTGTCATAAATTAATTGACTATTGGTGCATGGATTTATTTCCAAGTTGTCTATCCTGTTCCACTGATCTATATTTCTATCTTTGTGTCAGTACCTTTCTGTCTTGATTACTGTAGCTTTGTAGTATAGTCTGAAGTCAGGGAGCCTGATTCTTCCAGTTCTGTTTTTCTTTCTCAAGATTGCTTTGGCTGTTTGGAATCTTTTGTTTCCATACAAATTGTAAAAATTTTTGTTCTAATTCTTTGAAAAATGCCATTGATAATTTAATAGGGATTATATTGAATCTGTAGATTGCTTTGGGTACTATTATCATTTTCACAATATTGATTCTTCCAATCCAAGAACATGGTTTTCCTTTTCTCTAGAATGAGGGTGAATGTGTAAATGATCTCTAAGAACCATTGTAGCTCTTTTTTAAATGATGTTGAGAGAGAAAACAATGGATATTTATTTAAGTGAGCATTAGGCTGTTTTGCTATGGTTTTGACAATATTCCATATGTGACATGGTGCCCAAATCCAGCTCTTCACACCTTTAGCTCATAGTGAACATGGGGTCAGCTGAAATCCCAAGACTTCCCTATCTTTTGTAGATACAAGGTGTTAGTCTGAAGTCTGTTCTATAAACTCACTTATTCACAGCATTTGGAGAATAACTGAATATTTCAGTCTCAGAAGTATTTTCTTGAGTGGGTTCCTAGATCAGGTTAAGTATACATTATATGCATTTTAGTAATAAGTGTAATTTAGATTCAGTACCTAAAAGGGTGAGTAATGTGGTACACTGGTGGAACTGTAAACCTTTCTAGTTGTCAGTGTGGCAAAACAGTATGAAGAGCCCTAAAAATGCTGACAACTTTTGACTCAACAGTTCCTCATCTAGGAATCTACCACCTCCTTTATATTCTTTTTAATGCTTTAAACATAATAAAAATAAAATTAGCCTTGAGGTAAAGAAGAGAAAAATCATATTTTGATGTATCACTAATGGTCCATGCAAGCTGTGATTTTGAGATGTTTTTATAGCAGCTGCTAGTGTTTCTAACTCTCATCTGTACCTATCCAGGTATTTGAGTAACTTAATGACCATTCTCTCGTAATAATACAATATTTTCTGCATGTGCACACAGCACCAGCAGGCCCACCAGTTGGAGTGAAAGTGACGCTGATAGAGGACGACACTGCTCTGGTTTCATGGAGACCTCCTGATGGGCCAGAGACAGTTGTGACACGCTATACTATCTTGTACGCATCCAGGAAGGCCTGGATTGCAGGGGAGTGGCAGGTCCTCCATCGAGAAGGTAGGTACGACCAGAATTTACCAAAGGGCATGAGAAGTAAGACTATTAATGATAAGGAAACAAAGGGAAAGAGGGATCTCGAGTTCGTTTTGAATTTATATTTATGAAGTAACAGATGACTAAGGATTTTGGTTTTATTCCAGGGACATTGGGAAGTCATTGACATACTTTAAGCATGAGCACAATTCATGCTTCAGAAAGCTCCATCTGAGTATTGTGAATAGAAGAGGTTTGGTAGAGGAGAAGTAGGGGTCAGAGTAATGCAAGCAGACTAAAAAATGATTGTTGTGGTCCAGGAAAGAGAGAAGCCTGGATTAGGGTGGTGAGAATTGAGATGGAAAGGAGAGGGAGGTTGAGAGACACTGAGGAGGTAAAATTAACAGGACTTGGTAGCTAAGGAGGGAGAGAGAAGGTAAGAAAGAATTGTTACAGATAACTTGTATTTCCTGTGGTTGTGTGTCTTGCACTAGAGTAGCAAACAATGGTAGAAGACCTGGTTTAATGGAGAAGACCTTTGTATAACTACTAAGATGGTCCACATGCAAATAAATTGACCCATATGAGTATCAGACAGTGTCTACTTAAGTACAGGGATAAGCTGAGTAAGGCTTAGGAACATTGAATTTAAATTTTTTAATACCAACTGTATTTTGCCTGAGGAAAAAAACGAATTCTAGAACTCAGTATTCTTATTTCATGCTGTTATAGTATGTCCTTTTTAAATTTTTCATTTGGACAAGTCCCATATGCCAGTTTTTGGATGGGTCATTACATAAATATAATTTTGTTATTTTGATACTTTAAATGTTTTAAATTAAAATATAGCTCAGCTGGTAAAGAATCTGCCTGCAATGTGGGAGAGTTGGGTTCAATCCCTGGGTTGGGGAGAACCCCTGGAGAAGGGAACAGCTACCCACTCCAGTATCCTGGCCTGGAGAATCCTATGGACTGTGTATCCATGGAGTCGCAAAGAGTCGCACATGGCTGAGCGACTTTCACTCACACATAGTTGATTTTGATACTTTCTTAATTCAGACATGCATGCTAGGAAAAGAACAGTTTTCCAAGCAATTAAAAGCTTAAGAGAGATTTTGAGAAGGAAATTTGTTGGCCATCTAACACTTTACAGTGCCAAGTACTTCCACATACATTTTATCTTTTAAGGGGAATATTTACCCAATTAAGAGAATATACTTTAAGATCACTTATGTGGATTAATAACACTTTTTGTAACTATAAAATATATAAATGGTAACTTTAGCTAGTAGTTGTATATTCATATTTTTCACTAAGCACATGCCCCAATAAGTAATGATTTCCTAGTTACTGAACAGCCTGGAAAGTAATAAGTACCTTCTAGCAATACTGTTTTGTATTTTATCCATTATCTGTTGCTAAATAGTGCACCACTCTAAAATTCAGCTGCTTTATTTTCTCACACTCTGGGAGTCAGCAGTTTAGACTGGGATAAGCTGGGCAGTTCTTGTGTTGGTCTCTCCTGAGGTCATTCATGAGGCTCTAACCATCTCAGAGTTTGAACAGAGTGCAGGTAGCATAAAAAACATGAAGAGATTTCCAAGATCAGGGAGAGAGGGAGTAGGACACTCCACATACAAAGAATCACACCTCTGCCTGATTCACATTTGCTAACATCCCACTGGCAGGCAAGCCCATACTTAGCTTAGTGTGGGTAGAGACTGCCCACAGGTATGGAGAGATAGAGGCATAATTTGTACAGGACTCTTCATCCTACAGCTGGCTACCATACTCTTAAAATACATAATTCAGTTTTCATAAATTAATTCCAAAATGATCTCTTGACACAACATTTGTCCAAGTGACTAACTGGATATAATGAGTGTTATTTGTAAGTACTAATAGAAGAATTTTAATCTCATGAGCACATACTTCCTTTACCTTTTCGTGCATACCTACCTGAAAAGAAACAGTATTTTGTTTTGGTACTTTTTATTGCATTCATTTGTCAATTCAGACAAGGCTCAGATTTTTGCCTCACTGATGGCCCAGTAACCATCAATAGATTGTAATTGGAGGTTTTTACTTCTTCTAACTATATAATAGTGCATGGAGAGGAGAGAATCCATTTTTGCCATTATGTTGCTTCTGTAATTCTAAGAAACGTTATCAGTGAAAAACTTTTTCTGTTAAATGTAGGGAACCTTTTTCATAGCTAATGCTAGTAATTTGTAGTGAACAAAAAAACAATATAAGTAAAATGTAATTGAGTTTTTTTTTTCAGAGAGAAAAATACAAAGAGTTTGAGTTACCCACTTCTAAACAAAAAGCAAAAAATATAACATGGCATTTACAGAAAAAGAAAGTAAAGTAGTCTGTACTACCTAATTATGGCAACTTTGGGAAAAGGTAATGGTGTAGAAAAATATGGAGGGAAAAGGGAAGAATATCAGTATCTCTTTCATATATACCTATTGATCATCTTATACATATTATGTTTTTACACATTTATGTGTAATTCACATATTTATTACCAAGTAGAACAAGTTTTTTTTTCATTAGTCAAACATTTAAAAAATGTTCCTGGTATCCATATATTTGTGGCTAAAATGGGACATGGTAAAATGGTTTAGAAAAAATGCAGTGTGAAAGTATGCTTGTGTGTAATTTACAGTGGGTCAGAAATGATAGCCTTTACCTTCCTGATATGCGGTAGATTAGCACAAAGTACTCAATTATTTTAAAATTTACAAGGCATTGTAAGAAATCATTCTCTACTATCTACTACAGCAGTTTCTTCATATATTAGTTTCCCAAGATGACAAAGCTACCTTGCTTCCCAAAAAAAAAGTTCCATAACTAAATAAGTTTGAGAAACATTATGCACTATTTCCTATTAAGAAGAATTCCTTTCCTTCAGTAAAGGAGTTCATCTAACTTAATATTTACCGAATAAATTGGACTACTGAGGGGAAGAACCTACTGACTTGTTAAATATTGAGGGATTGCTATGTGTCAGGCTCTCTTCTAGGCATTGGCAGTACCACAGTGAACAGAACAATGTCCCTTTCTCATTAGAGCTTACATGTCAGATAACAACAAACAGATGTGTTCAGGTAGTGTCATAAGTGCTATGAAGAAAGCTACAGTAAGGGAAAGAACAAAGCGATGGAGTTGGTGAGCTAAGTTCTTCTGAAAGAAATGACATCTGAGCAGAGCCATATGGATATCTGGGGGAAGTGCAGAGACCCTGAGATAGAAGTGTACTTGACATTTTAGAGGAACAACAAGGAGGCCAGGGAGGCTAGAGTGAAGGGAAGCATAAGAATTGGGAAATGAGATGGGGAAGTAGCCAAGAGAAGATCTTGTAGGCCAGACTTTGTGGACCATAGACTTTTTCTAAGAGGGATGGAAGACATTGATATGATTGACATTTTGAAAGGATTTCTTTGTCAGCCTCCTAACAGCCCACCTGAAAAATTGACTCTAGAAAGGTAAGAGTAGAAATTGGGAGACCATTTAATACGCAGGTGTCCGTGTGAGAGTTATTGGGGGTTTGTGTGCTAAGTTGCTTCAGTCGTGTCTGACTCTCTGCAACCCTATGGACTGTAGCCTGCCAGGCTCCTCTCTCCATGGGATTCTCCAGGCAAGAATACTGGAGTAGGTTGTCATGCCCAGGGGATCTTCCCAACCCAGGGATTGAACCCACGTCTTTTATGTCTCCTGCACTGTCAGGCAAGTTCGCAGTGATAATAAGAAGGAAGGTAGTTAAGAAGCTATTAGAACATAATTTGAAAGAATGGTCTCCTCGATTTGCCACAGGTTGATGTGGTGTGTAAGAAAAAAAAAAAAGAGAAGCAAAATTGATGGGGGAAATCACAAGTTTAGTTTTGAACATAGTACATTGGAGATGCCTCTTAGATGTAAGAGAGGTTGGGTAAGCAGGGAGGGTTAAGTTCATAGGAGAGGTATGGACTAGGGATATAACTTAGAAGTCATCAGTATGGAGATGATGTTAAGACTCTGGAATTGAAAAAAATCACTTAGTGTAGACAGAAGAGAGAAAGGTATGAGATTGCATTCTGGGGCTTTTCTTCATCCACAAAATCTTACCCTTTGCTTTTATATTTTAAATGAACATTCCTTTAATAACAAATGGCTCATATTCTAATATAAGTTCAATTGGTATTTACTGAGGATTATCGTGTACAAAGCATCATGCTAGCCACCTTCAGCTGTGCAAATGTGAAAAAAATTTTCTGTCCTCCAGAATGGAAAGAGGGAAGATCAGAGGTGAGGAAAAAGACTTACTTTCATTGATCATATACACTTGTGTCAGACACTTGTCCATGGTAGTTTATTTAATCCTTATAGTAATTATATGAGGTGGGAATTATTGCCCCCATGAGGAAAGTATAGTTCAGTGACATGTCCCAAGTTGCAAATTACTTGGTAACATGCCAGGATTTGATCAACATTGATCCAATGCTGAGCCCGTTACACTGTCTGGTTTGTGAAGCTCCTAGTCGAGTTAAAGAGTCAGATGCATATAAAAGGCTAGAGCTTGAAATAATCATGCCAACTAGAATTGAGACTGTTTGCTGAAAGAATACAGGGACAGTCAGATTACTTTAGTACTTGGGCTTGACTGTGCTCATAAGGAAGACTTTCTGTGGAAGAAAGGGGAACATGTGTACACACATACACACACAGCTCATCTGCTTGCAGTGTTTAACTTAAGTGAATTTTAATTTCACTTAGTGATTGGTTTTGCCAAACACTCTCTAAAATTACATGATATGATAAATTGGAAGCAATTTATTTATATATCTATTTGTGAAGAAATTGAAATTTTCTTCCTTCTGGCTAATTGTAACATGTCCCAAACATTGTTGCTTTTTAATTCACCTGCCTAAGAATAGGTGACAGTGGAAAGACTCTTCCTGATTCTAAATAGAGGTTGGTTTGTTTATTCAACAGTTGTGTGCTCAAGTAGCTCACACTCTTTCCAGGCCAAGCTGAAACCAGAGCACAGGAAAACAAACCACCTTTAGCTCCTCAAATTGCCACTCGGTACAGCTGCCTCCCTCCATGTGACCTGCAGAGGCAGCCTCTGAATCATGACCTCAGCTCTAAGATCACCCGCATTTCACTTGCATAATGAAATATACTGTCGCAGCAAGTGCACTAGAGGAGCCAGCTCTGAGCTGGTGGTGAGTGAGGACTACCAGCAGTTGTAAGGTCTCTGAAACTATTGTAAGGGTGCCCTGTGTCACAAAAAATGAGAAGAAAGCACCATAAGGAAGCCAGGTTTCCCTGTGAATATCCGCCCACCAATGCAGTGCAGGAATAGCTCCTGGCTGAATTTCTCCTATATCTGCTTTCTTAACATTAGGGCTAGTTCCTAAGGTGAGAGCCCCTTTGTAAGAAAATACTTAAATGGCATGGCAGGACAAGAGCAGAAAGACCCCTCAAAAAATAGGAGTGCCCAGATAGGAATCCTTCTTGGCAGTCATGCCATCAAAGAAGATACCCTTCAATACCAAATATTATATATAAATTCAAATGATGACTACTTCTGGAGAAAAGTAGATGCTAGCCAGGTTGCTAGTGATAATTTTGATAGTTAGTCTGGGGTCTAGATCTTCAACCCTCTGAGGTTCCTACATAGCTTTGGCATTTTCCGACCTGTTTATATTCAAGAAATCTGAGATGATAATGAGAAAGGTGAAAAACATATTCATACTTTCAGAAATAATTGTGTTTCTAATTTAAGAAATAAGAACAAAATCATCTATCACAGTTGCTGTAAGTGGTTTAAACATTTCTAAAAGGAAAGAAAAAGACAGCTCTCATCCATTTCCCTGGCAGTCCAGTGGTTAGCACTCAGTGCTTTCACTGCTGTGGCCCAGGATCAATCAATAGTTGGGGAGTTAAGATTCAGCAAGCCGCAGGTGTGGCCAAAAAAAAAAAAAAAGTCTCACATTGGATGTTTTTTAAGTGGATGTTTATATTTTTGGCTGCGCCGAGTGTTAGTTGCAACACACAGGATCTTTGTGGCATCATGCAGCATCTTCCATTGCACTGCTCAGACTCTCTAGTTGTGAAACTCAGGCTCCAGAGCGGACAGGCTTCAGTAGTTGTGGTGGCTCAGTTGCTCTGTGGCGTGTGGGGATCTTAGTTCCCCAACCAGAGATGGAACCCACATCCCCTCCATTGCAAGGCAGATTCTTAATCACTGGACCACCAGGGAAGTCCCTCACATTAGATTTTTAAAATCTGATTATAATTGTGGGATCTGAGTTTTTTGTGTCATTTTCTCTTTACCTATGTTTGAAATATTCCATAATAAAATGTTTTCAATGCTATTTGTATCCATACCTGTGTAGAGAGTAAAACATTACATATATATATATGTTTATTTATATTTTTTAGTAAAAAAAAGTGCTGCTTTTACAAGCTGCTCTTAAAATTACAGAAAAGGATTACATATGGGCACAGTGTTAAATGAAAACTCTAAGATATAAAAATATGTGTAGTAGATATGTCCTCACACATGTATGGTACACACATACACACACACAAATACACCAAAATGTTAACAATGGGAGATTGTTATTTTATCTATATGTATTTTTATTTTACAGGTGTTCTACAATAAATGTGGTGCTTTTATACTCAGAAAAATACTTTAAAAATAAAGGATCATGAATGTGTGAAAGAGTGAATAAAAGATAAAGTTTATTTAATTTGTAATTGATGTATTTATAGGAGCAATAACCATGGCTCTGCTGGAAAACCTGGTGGCAGGAAATATATACATTGTCAAGATATCTGCATCCAATGAGGTAGGAGAAGGACCCTTTTCAAATTCTGTGGAGCTGGCAGTTCTTCCAAAGGAAACTCCTGAGTCAAATCAGAGGCCCAAGCGTTTAGATTCTGCTGATGCTAAAGGTCTGTATGCTGCCATAATCACTGATTTTCCTAAAGAAAAGAAAATAACCCGTGTTTTTTTCCAGCTCCCCTGTGCTTTATTTCTGCTCCTACCTTGGCCATGTCCCTAAACCCACACTCAGCTCCTTGAATTGTTGCTTGTGAGGTTCACATGCTCTGAAGCTGCATGGCTCTGTCTGCCCTCCTACACGGAGATACACTTACCTCGGAATTATCCGCAGTTTTCAGATCACTGTGTCCCAGTAACTTCTCCTTCCAGCTGTGCACCCACCAAGACAGGTGAACCACACCACCCGTGAACTGATGATGGTAGGCGTCCATGGAGGTCCATGGAAATAAACAGTAGTGGTGGTTGCGGTGTGCAAGCTAAGGGGAGCGTGGTTTTTGTTAAGAGTTTTCACCACACACACAAACCAACAACAAACAACCTTTCCAGAGAGAAAGTCGTTTCTCTCCAGAAAACAGTTGGAAGAAGTATCTTTAAAGAGCCATTGTCACTACGGTCAGGGCATTGTCCTGTTTTGGAGGAAACTGGGGCCCCCTGTGACACAGGACTAGATGCTTCTTTACCTCCTCCCTGGAGAGGTGGGCCTGTGTGGTGAGGCGGGCCTGTGTGGTGAGGCAGGGTGTGGCAGGGACAGCTTTAATGGAGGAAATGCCAGCTGAACTGGGCAGGATTAAGGGCACTTAGTTCCTCGGAGGATAGCCATTCAGTACGGTGTATGTCTTGAGGGGGACACTGGCAGGAGAGAGAGAGACAGAGAAAGGCAGGGCAGTCAGAGTTCAGCTCAGGAAGGAAGTAGCCATAGTAGCTGCCATATCATCAGGGAAAGCCGAGGGCAGAGCTCATGTGCTTCTCAGATACCTTGCTAGTCAAAAGTGTCTAGGGACCAGCAGCGTGGCTATCTGCCAGGAACTTGTCAGACATGCAGAACTGCATATGGGCTCTACCCCAGACCTTGTGAATCAGAATCTGCATTTTAACATATCCTTTAGTGACGGTTATGCACATTAGAGTTTGAGAAGCACTGCTATATGAAAATACATAATGAAAACTTATCTTCAGTATACAGATCTGCTTGTAAGGTAATATGACATGAAAGGTATCTTTGGCCCATCAGTGAACATCTTTGCCTTGTGCCTTTTAGCATTATAAATTATGAACTGATGTTCATATTTGATATAATATCTAGAACTCATATTTAGAATCTTCAATATGAGAAGATAAGCCAATTTTAAGTTCCCTGATAAAAGAGTAGTACATCTTTTTTGCTTAGACACAGATACTGTCAAAAATTTTCCTCTGAGAGGAAGACAAATTATTGAAAAGCTAATATCTGAGAATTAAGATATATGGGATCATTTATTTTTTTGATTGATTCTGATACATGTGTTTCCCCTTCTAGTTTATTCAGGCTATTACCATCTGGACCAAAAATCGATGACTGGCATTGCTGTAGGTGTTGGCATAGCCTTGACCTGCATCCTCATCTGTGGTCTCATCTTGATATACCGAAGTAAAGCCAGGTGTGTTTTCATTGCTAGAGATGTTGAGGTGATTAACATTTAAATTACAGTAATCACAGAAACAAAATCAAGTACCTTTTAGAGGAGCTGGGATTTTCCCATTTAAAAATGAATGTTTTATTACTTGAGTTCTTGCAGCTATAGAGATGTACTTACTTTGGAAGATTATTCTCTCACCATTTGAAAAAAATTGCTGTGCCAACAAAATATTCTTAAATGAAGACCTAGTTTCTTCATTTCCGTGGTATTTTGAGAAACACAAAATATATCTTTTGGCTTTTTTTTTTTAATGACATGCTTAATCTGATATATCTCCTGATTGGAGAAGTCCTTACTGCTTGGACTATTTTCATATTTAAGTAGCTTGAAATGTCTGAGTCACTTGAGAGCTCTACCCTTAGCACCACAGGACACATGGTTGGGATTCTCCAGACACGGATTAAAAGAAATGTAATAGCTGGGGATTAGTTCTCTATAAACTCTTTGTCAGGCAGTTTTATCTGTGATTTTGACTTCAGCTAAATTCTCAGCATTCATGGAATTTGTCTGTCTCTAAACTTTTATATTTTGACTTTTGCCTTCATTTATTTTCTTAAAGTTCTCTATTAAATTAAAAAAACGGAAGCCAAATACACATCGTTTTTAGGTAATCTCCATCACTGGACTGTCTATTATTTGAGGTTTTTCAGAGTTTATTCTATATGTTTTTGGTACTTGTGCATAGAAACACACTATGCACAAGTGTGTTTCATTTTACTGTTCAAGTTTCTTGTTTCCCAAGAACTTTTTAATGAAATCTTTCTGTACATTGTTTTAGTGATGCCCGGATCTTTCAGAAGTGCTGCTACAAATTTGTCATCATTAATTGTTCTGTTAGTGTGAAAATCTGCAGACCTGAAGGAGAACATGTAGATTTTAAAAATTATAATTTCTTCATAAATTATAAGTAAACAACAATAATTAATTGTACTTTGTAAATAAATATTAAGGTTTTTACTGAGTATTTGTAAAAAGTAATTTTATATTAACAGACATTGGGGCCAAAAACCAATAAGAAGCTTTCTTCCATCATAAAAGTTTGCATCAGTGAGTTGGAGTTAAAAATCTAATAATTTCTAAGGATATTGATAAACAAGCATTAAGGAACTCCATTGTTTGCAAAGTTGTGAATGTCCCAGATTTCACCAAGTTTGGTACATTTGCCTTTCTCTTCTTGTGGACTTACAAGATTTCCTTTTCATGCAATATTTCAGGAAATCAACTGCCTCCAAGACAGCCCAGAATGGAACTCAGCAGTTACCTCGTATCGGTGCCTCCCGAGCCAGTGGAAATGAAGTAGGGAAGAACCTGGAAGGAGCCATAGAAAATGAAGAGTCCTTGATGCCAATGATCATGCCAAATAGCTTCATCGATGCCAAGGTACTCTGAGCTGACAGGCTGTTGTGCTGCGTAATCCTTCCCACCATTCATCTTCTCTTTATGTGTAAAATCTTACCAAAAAATTATATGTTAAATGTATTATGTCCGTAGTCCACATAATGAAATGTGAAACCATTTCACTCAGGTTCTTCCTTGCATACAATATTTGGGGAGAAGAAGATAGGGTAGATAAAAGAATAAAAGATGAAAAAGATAAATAAAAAATGAGCAAGTAGCCTAAATTCAGTTAGTTCGGATCATATCGAGCTGAGATGTCATAAATAAGGGCACCAAGATTATCAGTCCATATTTACTATAATTTGGATTCTTCTGGATATAGTGGATGGAACATTTTTTATTAATCCATTCTAAATTTAGTTTATTTGATTTTAGAACTAAATGGAGCATCAGACTATTCCAGATGTAAATTACATTTTAAAATATATGGAGTATCTGAATAGGTGTTTCAAGATCCTTCTCTTCATGGCCTTAGGGAGTTGGATACAGTAAAGAAATGTCATGGGAGGATGTCATTTCATGTCCTTTCCACTGTGGGTAGTAGTGGTACAGTGATAAGCATTATGAACACCAACTGAAAATTATTTTTAGTCACATTGCGGCATTAGATATTGTGCACTATTAAATAGTTCTCATAACCAGCATGTTATAAATAAAGTATCTGCAAACTGTAACCCAGCTCAAGCCAGTCCGTGGCCTGTTTTTGTATGGCCACACTGAGCTAAGCATAATTTCTACATTTTTAAAGGATAGTTTGGGGATGACAAAAAAGGAGGAAGAGAAAATGAAGCAGAGGCTGTGTGTGTTCTGCAAAACCTAAGACATTTACTATCTGCCCTTTTATGGAAAAAGTTTGCCAAATCCTGTTATACATTCTTCTTATCCAATCCTTCCCCCAAATTTAGAATGTCAAAAATATAACAGAATTTTGGGAAGTTTCAATATTAAATTTTATACAATTAAATTTAACAAATGCAGTTTACATGTATCTAGCTATCACAGTGCTATATATGATACATACAATGGGTAAATAATAGTGAATTGATTTTTGCTATTCCTGTTTTCTGTTTTGTTACAACTTAATTTAGCTTTTATTTTCTGATACAAACGTAAGCCATTTAGCTTATTTCAAACTAATCTAGAACATCAGAACCTAAAACTTTTAAATAAGCTCAAAACTACTAAAATACACTATTCTGCTATTATTAACTCAGAACTAGACATGAGAAAGGATTGAGAAGTGAAAAGGGGAGGAAGACATGGGAAAGAGAATCTAAAGTGAAGGTGGCAGCGCACAGTTGGGGGCCTGAGTGAAGCAGAGGTCAGTTTAGAGGCCAGGTCTCTGACTTCCCTTGGATTATTAGCCAAGAGTTGATCCGCTGTCTATTGTCATTTTGTTGAGGGTATGCAGGTTCATTTTTTTAAAAAAATTTTATAGCATTTAAAAAAATTGATTATTTTTGACCGCTCTGAGTCTTCATTGCTGCGTGCGGGCTTCCTCTAGTTGTAGCAAGCAGGGGCTGCTCTCTGGTTGTGGTGTGTAGGCTTCTCATTGTGGAGCTTTTCCTGTTGCAGAGCATAGGCTCAAGGCTCACAGGCTTCAGGAGTTGTAGCTCGCAGGCTCTAGAGCACAGGCTCAGTAGTTGCTCTGCAGCATATGGGGTCTTCCCAGACCAAGGATCAAACCTGTGTCCCCTGCATTGGCAGGCAGATTCTTAGCCACTGGACCACCAGGGAAGCCCTGTGGGTCCATTTTTATCTGCCTAAATCCTTTTTAAATTTTTCAGTCATGTGGAAAATTTGAAAAATAATAAATGCACAAATAATTGTCAGTATCTTTTCATAGTTCTGTATCTCTTGCTATATATTTTTGTTTGGCCTGTCATTTGAAAATAAATTTTGGGATTATTACACTTCACTCCAAATACTTCAGCATCTCTCTCTTAGGAATAAACCTATTATATCTTTTTTATCACTAACAAATACCCCATATTTGTTGTGTGCCACTGTGTAAAAGAAGAAATAATAATGTCTGTGATCATATTTTTCCTTTAACATTTTAAAATTTTGTGTACTTGTAATAAACTGAAATTTTCCTCTTTTATATCTACAGGGAGGAACTGACCTGATAATTAATAGCTATGGTCCTATAATTAAAAACATCCCTAAGAAAAAATGGCTCTTTTTCCAAGATTCTAAGAAGATAAAAGCTGAGCAGGTAACTCCCCTAAATGGAAAAACTCTTTCAATACTCATGGTGTGTGATATGATAATTTTAAAAAGAGGAAAATGTGAATGAGTGTTTTTTTTTTCCAACTTCGGTATTCTTTCTGTATATGATTTTATTAATTTGGGGCATGACTCTATGGAAAGCCATGGGGATTGATGATTGACATGGCAATTGGAATTGTAATCAGAGCTGTGGTTTTCAGTGGGGGATGGGGGATAATGGAGAAAGGGATGAGGCAGGAGCCTGCATCGAAATCACTGAAGAAGCCTTCTGACACTTCACTTGCCCTGGTAATTCTGATGTGTTCCCACTGCTCGGAGAACCATTGACAGTTCCTTCGTGATGATGAACCTTCCACCCACATACTCCATCGATTTGCTATCTCAGAATATATGAAATATGTAAAACCAGATTTATTATTTTTCAGAGCATTCTGTTATCACTGATGGTATTTTATGTATTTTTACCTAGCCTCAAAGAAGATTTACTCAAGCGGTCTGCCTTTACCAGCCAGGCACAACCATACTAATCAGCGATGAAGACTCCCCCAGCTCCCCAGGTCAGACAGCCAGCTTCCCAAGACCCTTTGGTGTTGCAGCTGATACTGAGCATTCAGCCAACAGTGAAGGCAGCCACGAAACTGGGGATTCTGGAAGGTTCTCCCACGAGTCCAATGATGAAATACACCTGTCGTCAGTTATAAGTACCACACCCCTAACCCCTAGTTCCTTCACCGGCAGTGATTTGGGTGGGGACCCCTCGGTGAGAAAGTGTGAAGAGACTGCAGTGCGGTCAGGTGCTGAGCAGACTTCCTCTTCAGTCTCTCAGCCAGCCCCTGCCAGGCTTTGCTTTGAGAAAAAGGATTTTCCAATCTAGACAGCCACATCCAGGTAATCTCACCTTTAAGTCTGTTCGAAGGACAATGAACAGGGAGCCAAAGCCTTCTGTGAAACTCTTGGTATCTTGGTATCTTATTGGGTATCTCACCTTTTTTGAATGTTTTTTTTTTTTTTAATCTTTAAGCTTACGTATTTTGAATGTTTCATTGTCAGCAATGTGAAAAGACAGTCAGGGTGTTTGACTGGATTATAAAATATATCACTGGAGCAAAGGGAAGACTTTTGAAAGCCCCTTTGCTGACTATCTACCTCAGTTTGCCAGAGGGCAAACTCAGAAGACAACTTTGTTACCTCATTCGTTGTGATAGTTGATCTCAGCTGCATGAACGATGATACTTCCTAGTAGCGTTTTGTTTTCAGTTGCTGTATGTGTCATATGTGTGATCCAAGGAGTCATATAGGTAGGTGAGTAAGAATGTTTATCTGAAGCTCTGAGTTAAAACAATAATAACAACAAACTATGACCTCTGCATGGTTTGGATCATTTAACACCTCTAGCTGTGAGGACTGAAACCACTGAGAAGAGAAAAGTGGGCTGTTGACTTTACTGAATGACCAGCACAAAAAAAGTGTATCTCTTCTGAGAATAGAACTGTTCAGTACATACAGGGAACCCTCTTGTATCAAGGGCTTCTGTGTTGTGGGCATTAGAGTCCAAGTGCTTTATTTGCTGTGTCCCACACCTCAGCCTGCCTGGAAGCTATGGCTTTTCAACCTGTTCCTTTGCCTGACGGTTGGCCAAAGTCTGCACTGTCTTAGTTTGCAAAGCATCCTCAACCTTTCCAGAATTAGTTGCAAAACTCCTTGCAGAAAACCGATTTTTATAGAAAATAAGTTAGAGTTTGCAGTTTTCCTTTTTTTAAATCCCAGCTTGGTGACCCAGGTCTCCTGCATTGCAGGTGGATTCTGTACCATCTGAGCCACCAGGGAAGCCCAAAAGGGGTAAAAAAAAGTTTCATTAAATATTACTAATGAGGATAAATGCAACAGTAGACAGTAAAATGAACTTGAGGTTATCACGGTAACAGTGCCTTCCATTATTACGAAGTTCTTTGCCTTATACTTTTTTAATATTCATGAAGTTGTTCAGGATAAGAGTACCAAAAGTTGCCTTAAGAGTTTCTTGGATTTCATCAATAACTGTTTTAATATACAGTGTTTTATCAAAGCATTTGGGTTTGTTTTCGTGCAGGTTTTGTTTAGGGATAAGTATTCTGAGTTCTACTAACTTGTTTGTATTTTCTTGAATTCTTAAGAGAATTTGGTACTCTGTTTAATCTTCCTTCAGTGTCGATGCTGTGAACGAGGAATGCTAACTCCAGTAGTGAGTTAATCCTCTTGCTGGAATGCTAACTGCAGTAGTGAGTTAATCCTCTTGCTGGTTTGAAATCGGTAAACTGTTTACTTAGCCACACAGAATCGGCCTTCTCTCAGTTTTAAGACAGTTACCTATTAGGTGCCCAGCAGTGGGAGATGATAAAGAATTAAACTCATGGTGTAGAGAGGGGATCCCCTTATCCTTTAAAAAATGTTTCTTCAAATTATCTGGAAATGACTTTTGAGCCTCTTTTTAAAAGGAATCTTTATCCCCCTTGAAACCTTTGTTTATAGACTGGGGATGAGGTCATGTTAAATGGTGTTCTAAAGACAAAAAAAAATATTACTGGATAATAGTCCCATCTCTGTCATCTTGTTTCCCAGTATCTGGTGATACAACATTTTTTGGTTGTTTTTCAGTCTGTAGTTTTGTGCCAAATTGGATGTGCTCAGAAGCAGACCACCATTAAGTGCCAGTTAATGCAGTTCTGAACTAAATTCACAGTCCTCCATTTAGTTATCTAAGGATGGGCTTCATGGCGAAACAAAAAAGCAGAGCTTTAGGTGAACAATCTGAGGCAAGGAAAAATGCTGCTCCTGCCTTTATAGCTCCTGTTTATACTACCTCCTTTTAAAGTTATTCTAGTGTTACTTTTTTTTTTCCTGTACTCAGGGAACATTTTGTTACTTTTGAGCTGCCTCATGGAAGCATGGGCAGATTGACAGGGTATATCTTTGTGGGCTTGTAAGTAGAAAGTATGTGGGGCCAATTTTTATCAGTATCTAAAAGGAAGGAGTACAATGGGTTCATTTTATTTTTTTAAACTTTTGTTAAAAGGCAAACACAATCTATAAGGTTGAAACATCATCCATCCTGTCTAGGAGGCTATTCATTTGAATCATTTAAAAAGCCTAAAACTGATAATTTGAAGTCCTTAAGGAAAGTATTTTGTTTTGTTTTTGATGAATAGGCCCATAGTTATTGTAGATCTTTAGGCTATAACTATTTGCTAATTATTTACCAGTATCTTTTTTACTCTTTCACCTTTTCGTTTTGTTCTTGTATAAGATTTTTTCATAATAATCTTGTTACCAAAGAAGTTTCAGTAGAGAGTGAAAATTCAACTATGATTTCCCTCCAAATTGAATTAACTAGAAACATCTATAGGTATGAAGCTTATACAAGTAGTTACTAACCCAGAATAATAGGAGTTATATTGATTGTTATAGTTAATTAGACTAGTAATTTTAACTACCTTATTGTTACCAGAGCATTTAAAAGTTCTTCACCAACAGATAGTTCCAAAGAATTTCAAGTGTAATTTTTTCCCTTCAGCAAGTAAATCTTCAGCTATACAGTATTATAGTATTTTGAAATTGTTGAAACCACTTGTTGGAGAGGAAAAAACTCTTTCACCAAAGACAAATATTTTAGTATCATTGAATAAGATATTTAGTATACACCAAAGACTTCTTTTTACTTGGCCAAAGCTAGCTTCTTTGAAGTCTTAAGTATGAAATTGTAACTGAAATGTGAAGGTTCTCAGTCATCTTTCACAGTGATGTTTCTTCATGGTGTTTCACTCTGAAGGGGCTAATATGCAAATAGTAACTATTTTCTTTTCCAAAGACTTATTTGCTATAAGTACTAATACATGCATGTCATTTTTATGCCAAATATTACAAGATACTGCTCATCAGTATTTTCATACCAAAGACCATTTAAGTATATAGATTAGCCTGTAAGTAAGTAAAGATGAGCAGATTTGAAATAAATTTATTTAGAGGCTGATAGAGACTCTAGCTTTAGTAGCAAAGGGTATCAAAGGGCTAAGTTTACATAATTAAAAGCAATACAGTTATATTGGTATTTGTCAGTGTTTTAATTCATGTGCTTTTTATCAGCAAGTTTTTAAAAAACCAAAGATAAATATAAGGTTTCCTCCACATATAGGCAGATTTAGTTGTACATTAAACTGTTGTTTCTTGTTTCTATGTCAACCAAACTTGTCTCTCCAGAACCCAGTCTGTATACAAACAGCATACAAAGGGACTTTCCATTGAGTCTGCTGATTCAACCACAGGATGTTTTTGCCAAATGATGTGATACTTTCCTAAGCACCTTGAGTGTGGGATGTCAGCAGAAATTATCAGGAGGCTCTTCCATTGCGGAGCATTGTGGCAAACTCTGAATCAGCCTATGCAGCCTTCCTCCTGCTTAAAGCATTACCTGGTTTACTCTGAAGGCTTGAGGCAGTCACTTAATAACGAGGATGTTCTCATGTCTGGAGAGCAATGGGATATAACAAGGAAATGAATCATATCAATTTTTAAGTGGCTGTTCTTTGATAGATGTGCTCTTTGAAGTTGTTCGTAAATTGACATATTTTAATTGCAGCAAGGGAGCTTGCTATTTCAAACTTCACTGGAACCATGGGTAAAACAAATATCTTGTTCATGAAGTACAGAGTTTTATATTTTGATTAGCTTAAAAGTAAGGACACAACTTTATCCACTAAGTGGCTTTAAAAAATTAGCCTTGGCACATCAGGGAAATCAGATCCTCAGGGAAGTGCTTTTTATTTGCCTTAGCTTCAAACAAGAGTGGTGCCAACCTTGGGAACAATGACAGTGATTTGCATTGGTTTATCTTGGCTTTGTTAAGGACATCATGCTTGCCCATGTTGACGACTCAGGATCATTGTTCAGGTCCATGAAGATACCTTTGGAGACAATTGAGTCTCACAAAAAAGATGGATTCGAAAGGTTATTTTTTAATGGTTCCACCTCAGCAGGGCTGTCATGATTCATATATACATTTATATTTCATTGAATGTAAAATTTTAATAATGAATGTAAAAAAAAGTTCCAAGATATTGAAAGAGTCATGATTTAAGACTAAACATGTATTTTGTAGATTTTGTTTCTGACAGTTTGCCACGTGGGTCTCTGATAAAACTGCTTTGGTTTAATGGTTATAATTTCTGTGAGCACAGAATAGAGGGTTCTGGAGATCACCATACACAATCAGTTGTCTAATTGTGAATTTTATTGATGTTTAGAAGGACACATACATAGAATTGTGTGAAGCTGATTTATGCTCAGGATGTAAGATTGCAGGCTAATGCAATGTGTATGTTTGCAGGCTTTAATCTTCTCAGGCGATTTCCCCTGGTAAGCTTTTGAAGGTGTTTAAGATTAACATGACAGTCTTGCATTTTTACCAGACAGATACTGTATTATTTTCTTACTACTGCTATAATAAATTACCACAAAGAAGGCCTTAAAGCAACACAGATTTATTATCTTACAGTTCTATAGATCAGAAGTCTGACACAGGTCTCAATGGGATAAAATCAAAGTTCATTTCCTTGTCTTTTCTGGCTTTTAGAAGTTGTAGATCCCACCCTCTGTCTTCAAAGTCAGCTACATAGCAGCTCTCTGACCCACTTCCATTAACATATCTCTTTTTCTGACCCTAACCAGCAAAGGCTCTAGAATGTTAAGGACTCACTTGGTGAGATGGGGCCCATTTGGGCAAACCAGGGTACTCTTCTCCATCTGAAAATTCTTAACTTAATCACATCCTTAGTGTCTTTTTTGCCCTGTATGGTAACATACTCAGAGTCCTGGGATTTAAGCGTGGACTTTTGTGGGTGGTCATTATTTTGCTTACAACAGGTACATTATTTCTGTAGAACTCTGATCCCCATAAAATGTCTATTGCATTACAGAGATTGGAAGTGTGAAGTCATGTGTCCTTTGGGGATCTTCAAAATTTCAAAGGTATGAAAACCTTGGCCTATCGCCTATCAAATGTACACATTAAGCTTTCTCTCTAAATCACTTGCAAAAACAATTCAACTTTAAACTTTTTGAATATGTACTTTGTGAATCAACATCTCAGTTCCATCTGTTTAACAGGAAAGTTTCCTAATGTTTGGCTCTAACTTTACAGAATTTCATCAGAAATTTTTGAAACCTGTTATTATAGTTCAGCTTTGTCCTTTTCTCTTAAGTGATTGTTAGGGTAGAGTGGAGGGAAAGACCTCAGACATAGGAAGGAGTTCAGAGTAGATGAACAGAACCATGCTCAAGTTCATTCTTCATTTCCTTTTAAAAGCATTTTGCAACATGCACGCCTTCTGACTTTTAAGTCAGGCTTATTTCTTCAGCTTCACAAGCCACTGTTTGGTTTTCAATTTGATATAGCTTCTTGATTTTCCATGAGCCCATTTTGCAACATGCACGCCTTCTGACTTTTAAGTCAGGCTTATTTCTTCAGCTTCACAAGCCACTGTTTGGTTTTCAATTTGATATAGCTTCTTGATTTTCCATGAGCCTCAGCTAGAGCTCCACTTAACCTTATCAGCATGTACAACTCCTGGGAAATTTTATCTTTCTTGTAATTATTCTTTGATGTCAATTGTTCCTTTTCCTAGAAAGCTTTAGATTCCACTGCTGTAGTTTGTTCTGATTCCTGGGTCATGTCAATCAAGCCTTCTTTCAGATATAAAGGATAGTTTATAATTCTACCCTAAGTTTTAGCATGTTTTCAATGAACAAGATAAAGCTTTCTCCATTAAGAGGTAGAGCCCGTGATGATATTATGAGTAAGGTTAAGAGTACTGGTCATTTTTCAGGCACTTCTGATTCTACTCCTTAGAAAGGGACATGCCATTTAGTAAGCATATGTGATGTGCTATGCACATGCTTCAGCCATGCATATTGCTACATTCTACAGAGTAAATAGTATCCCCATTTTAGAGATCAGGAAGTAGGTTTAAAATGTCTGACTTGCCAAAGACCACAGCTAGTATGGTGCTTAGCCAAGACACAAACCCAAGTTGGTCCAACTGCAGCATTTACAGTATTTCTGCTGTGATACATCATCTCAGCTAAGACATGATATTTAATTACCTAGGCTCATGTTATCTTCCACTCTATCAACACAACCTATCCACATAGTCATAGCCAACCAACAGAGAGAAGTCTGTCTTAGTAACATCCATTTATTCACAGGAGGAATTTAGAGGGGCTATAACTCACTCCTTGTCATCTCCTAACCACCCTTTTCTCCTTTGAAACCTTTAATTTCTCTTAGTCAGAATTGAGTGTGAAAGCTGATGCTTGTGCCTAGAGTGGAATTAAATAAGGGAGATATGGTTTCTGGAGCCCTTAACTATTCAAGCACTTCTTTATTAGACTAGGTGTTCAGAATTGAATTTTATTTTTTGTAATTTTCCTGTTGTCCCCAAATCTAAGTAGAAATTTATTAACTCGAAAAAGCCAAACCTGTAACCAGTCATCCCTGTTTTGCTAGATCTGAAGAGCATAGGTGTTATTTGAATTCAACCTAATTAATATAGGAGGGAGCAAAGTTGAAGGAGAATCATATAGTAGAACAAGTATAACGTTAGTCTTTGGCATACCTAAATTCTAGTCCTAGACCATTTTGAAAATTGGTAGGAAAAAAATCCTTAACTCAGTTTTTGTTCCTTTTATTCCATACTTTGTTGTGCAGAATGAAGCAGTAGTACTTTGAAAACTTAAAAGTATAAATAATTAGAATCCTAAAGTCATTTCTATTCAGCTATGAAACATATTTTAATAGATTTTTTTCTTTACATGGCAGCCTTTCCAATTACATTTGCCTGTGCTAAAATGAAAAATGCTTTTGTTTCCTATATATGCACCAAAAAAACTACCAGAAGAAAGTGGGGGATAAAAGATGTAGACAGGGATTTAAACACTCATCTTTAATGTAGGTAAATCTATATGCTGAACAGGGGGATTTACAGTGCTTTTGAAAGTACTAAACATGAAATCGTCTTACCCTAATTTAAATCTTTTATTTTTTGATACCTGGCTTTTAAAAATTTAGGGAGAGAGTCAAATATCCCCAGAGGCGTAGATGGGTAAGGACAGAGTGCATTTGTAGGATTCTTCTCTAACAGATCTACTTTTTCAAGATTATGGGGCATTTCCAAATTTCTATAAACTATTTGGAATAAATTTTAGGGTAAGACATACTGACATCTAATTCTAGTTTATTCAAGTCAACCTTTAAGGCTTGTTGACAAGAATTACATGATTATCTTTTTTTAGAGAAAGGAAATATTTTCCCTAACTTTCTTGAACCAGCAAATATCACTCTTAGTATAATCCATGAGATTCTGAACACCTTTCTTGATTTACTTGTTTGTATCTTGTAAGTAGTTCATGGTATATAGACATAGTCCTAATTTACAGATTTTATCTTTAAAATTTATGTTACAGAAGTTTGTTTTTCTGCAGAACTATCTTTAAAAATAACAGCAAAAAATACTTAAAAATTTTTACCTAAAACATTTTTCTCCCTTTTAACACATTCTTTATTCTGTTTGCAAATGAAAAGGTTACCAATAATTTAACATGAGCCTGTTAAAAGAAATTTGCAAAGCCTTAATTCACACACATTGCCTTAGCCTATCAGTAGACTAGAGGACATATATTAAGTTTGTCTGTTGCTGTTGTTGGGCAATATTTTATGTCTGTGTATGTGCGATTTTTTTTTCTATTTTCTTCAAAGATGTGAATTAAATGAAAGTGTGGGAGCCAGCTATATTGTTTCATATCATGGGTGTTCTGGATCCTTTCACTCTGTATACCATTTTCTTGTAAGGGCAGCATTTGCAGACTAGCTAATGGACTCTAGAGCTGAGCTATTTTAATTTTATACTTGACTCAGGGGATCAGCTCTGTGAACTCCATTGCATGAAGAAAGCAAATGTTTGCCTTGATTTTGAATGTACCTTTTTAATGTCTTCTTAAAACATATTTTGCTTAATAATGTGGGTTTGTTTTCTTTTTCTAGCATCATAGTAAATATTGCCTAGTACTTTTCCCATCCCCAGGATAGTTTATTTACTATCCTACAGGTCATGCCAAAAATAAATAAAAATTTAAATGCCAAAATGTTTATGAAACTGCTGTCTAAATACTGATTGATTGCACAGTTTAAATAAAAATTTTCCTTAGTTAAAAAAAGAAAAAAGACATGTTTTCTTTTACTTTTCACTTTTCTTTTGGGTGATAGAGAATGAAAACTTTGAGTTTATAAAATGATGGCTTTCATATCCTGCGATGGGATGATTATAGAGTCTACTCCAAGCAGTAGGAATATTGCTGGGAGAAACATCAATAACCTCAGATATTCAGGTGATACCACTCTAATGGCAGAAAGCAAAGAGAAACTAAAGAGCCTCTTAATGAGGGTGAAAGAAGAGAGTGAAAAAGCTGGCTTAAAACTCAGCATTCAAAAACTGAAGATCATGGCATCTGATCCCATCACTTCATGGCAAGTAGATGGGGAAAGGGGGAAACAGTGACAGATTTTATTTTCTTGGGCTCCAAAATCACTACAGATGGCAACTGCAGCCATGACATTAAAAGACGCTTGCTCCTTGGAAGAAAAGCTATAACAAACCCAGACAGAATATTAAAAAGCAAAGACATTACTTTGTTGACAAAGATCCATATAGTCAAAACTATGGTTTTTCCAGTAGTCATGTGTGGATGTTAGAGCTAGACTATAAAGAAAGCTGAGTGCCAAAAAACTGATGCTTTTGAACTGTGGCCTTGGAGAAGACACTTGAGAGTCCCTTGGACTACAAGGAGATCCAATCAGTCCATCCTAAAGGAAATCAACCCTAAATACTCACTTGAAGGACTGATGCTGAAGCTCCAATACTTTGGCCACCTGATGTGAAGAGCTGACTGGAAAAGACCCTGATGCTGGGAAAGATTGAAGGTAGGAGGATAAGGGGGCAACAGAGGATGAGATAGTTGGATAGCATCACCGACTCCTTGGACTTGAGTTTGAGCAAACTTCTGGAGATAGTAAAGGACAGGGAACCTGGCATGCTGCAGTCCATAGGGTCATAAAGAGTCGGACACGACTTAGCAACTAAACAACAACAGCAAGGCATCTTAGAATTGTCTTCATCTGGCATTTATTGAATAGCAACAAGGAAAGAGCAATTTTCCCATTCCAGTAGATGACTGCTTACCTTAGAAATAAATAGCCTAAAAGCTATGACTCATCCAGACAGACACATTTCTAATTCAGTTAAAATTTTTGTTTTTTAATATTATAAAAAAAGATTGAGAAATATTGAAAGCCCTTCCACTTAAAAAATCTAGAAATAACAGGTAAAATATGACCTGAACAAACTTTGCAAGATAGCTGAATTATTTTTTAAAAAATTTCCCGATTTGAGTAATGAAAGGGGAACTGAAAAATAGAACAGTAGCTTCTCGAAATGACATTGTGCTGACTGTGGAGGACATGAAAGAAAGAAAACAGAACAAGAAACTATATCAAAAAAATAAGAAAAGTGAAAGTGAAAGTCACTCAGTCGTGTCTGACTCTTTGCGACCCCATGGGCTATGCAGTCCATGGAATTCTCCAGGCCAGACTGGAGTGGGTAGCCGTTCCCTTTCCAGGGGATCTTCCCAACCCAGGGATCGAACCCAGGTCTCCCACATTGTAGGCGGATTCTTTACCAGCTCAGCCACAAGGGAACAATTACATTAAAAAGATAAATGAATAGATTTCCTAGAAATTAGGGGAAAAAAAAGTTGTTGAAATTTTGAAAATCCATTTAACAGCATATCAACTACATTGAATATTCTCAAACTGGAAGATAGATTTGAGGAAATTGTCCAGGATGCAGCACAATAGATAAATAAAAAACAGAAATAAGCAGAAGATTCAACATACATCTGACAGTCATTCTAAGGTGAAAGAATGAAGCCTAAGCAATTTTCAAAACAAATATGACTAAATTTATGAAATCCTCGGAATCAGGAAGCATAATCCTCAGTCTAAAAATAAAAAAATTCCACAGCAAGATGTCTTTTTTTTCATATTAAGAAAGTCTTGAGTTGTATTCAGCATTTTATCTGAGGCTCTAATGAGAGTAAAAGAAGAAAATGATTATCTCACATTCAATTTTAAGGACTCTCGCAATAGTGAAGGCACACAGACTATAACAGTCTTGAATGTATGAAATGCATTGTTTACACAAAAATATCATAAAGATTTTGTATCAAAAGGAGATAGTCTGAATATCTGCAAAGTCTCTCCAGTCTGACGACTCCCAGCAGTCATTGTTCTGTTTTCCCCAATTCTAACCTAGAACTCTAGACAAAGCAAACAATACAAAAAACTTTTCTAGGCAAAGGAGTCTCTGCTGCTGCTGTTTAGTCGCTAAGTTATGTCCGACTCTTTGCAACCCCATGGACTGTAGCCTTCCAGGCTCTGTCCATGGAGTTTTCCAGGTAGGAATACTGGAGTGGATTGCCATTTTCTTCTCCCACATCAAGATGTGAATTTGGTGAACTGCAGAACATCAAAGACAAAGATAAGAATTTAAAGGAAGTCAGAGGGAAAAAATGATTAATTTCACTAAGAAGATTTCTCAATAAAAGAAGCAAGAAGATGGTGGGATAATATCTTCAAGACATCACACACAAAAAATAACTATAGTGTGGAGTTCAGGGTTCAGAACTCCACACTGTAGAGAAGTGTATATGAGAAGAAGCAACAATAAGCAGGAGATATCAGTCAAAAAGATAATGAGATACTACCCGATATATACTGCTGCTGCTGCTGCTGCTAAGTCGCTTCAGTCGTGTCCGACTCTGTGTGACCCCATAGACAGCAGCCCACCAGGCTCCTCTGTCCCTGGGATTCTCCAGGCAAGAGTACTGGAGTGGGTTGCCATTTCCTTCTCCAATGCATGAAAGTGAAAAGTGAAAGTCAAGTCGCTCAGTGGTTTCCAACTCTTAGTGACCCCATGGTCTGCAGCCTACCAGGCTCCTCCATCCATAGGATTTTCCAGGCAAGAGTACTGGCGTGGGGTGCCATTGCCTTCTCCGTGATATATACTAGGATGACTAAAATAAAAAGGTCATAACAAGTGTTGACAAGAATGTGGAGAAATTAGGACCCTTTCAGATTGCTGGTGGGAATGTAAAAGGTATAGCCACTAAACTATTTAGTTTAGCAGTTCCTCAGAAAGTAACATAGTGTTATCATATGACCCAGCAATTCACTCCTTAGATATATACCCCAAAGAAATAAAACATGTTCATACAAAAACTTGTACAGGCATAGTCACAGCAGCAGTATTTATAATATCCCCCAAAACTCCGGGAGTTGGTGATGGGCAGGGAGGCCTGGCGTGCTGCGATTCATGGGGTCACAAAGAGTCAGACACGACTGAGCAACTGAACTGAAAGTGGAAAAAACCCAAATATCTACCATCACATGACTGGATAAATGGAATGTGGTATATTAACTCAATGGACTTTATTCAGTAATATAAAGGAATTAAGAACTGATAAATGCTATAGCAAGCATGAGTTTTTTAAAATACTAAGTGAATGAAGGCAGTCCAAAAGAGCAACATGTATCTATAGAGACAGAAAGTAGATTAGTGGTTGCAAAGGACTGGAAGCTTGTAGTGAATGGGAAATGATCACTGATAGGTATGAGTTTTCTTTTGGAGAGATGAAAATGTTCTGAAATTGATTGTGATGATGGTTGAACAATTCCATGAATATACTAAAAATAAACTACTGAATTGTATACTTTAAATGGGTATATTGTATGGTATATGAATTACCTTTTTTCTCTTTTTGGCTACACCACATGGTATGCGGATCTTAGTTCCCTAACCAGGGATCGAACCTATGCCCCCTGCAGTGGAAACAGAGCCTTAACTGCTGGACCACCAGGGAAGTCCCTGGTACACAAGTTACATCTCAATAAAACTTTTAAAAAAATTCATGATGAGCAAAGAGAGAAAGGTGGGTAAACCTAAATCAACATTGAATATATAAAACCAAAATACTACTAACGAGTTTTATATTAAAACAAGGTTAAACTAAAATACGAGAAAGAGTGAGCCATAAGGCTAGAAGAAAACTGAGCAGAGCCAAATTATTCTACCATTCTTTTAAAAATAACTATGTTAACAATTTAAGATTAAGTGCTAAAATAATAGAGAAGTTATCATTTCTAAGTCTACTAATTTACGTAGAAAAGGAAATGAAGAACACGCAATCAATTTAAGAGAAGACAGTGAAGTAGACGGGATAAAAAGCAAAGATAACCCTGAGAAAAAGAATAGAGTAATAAGGTAGGAAAAATACAATTATATCTGTAGTAAACAAACTACTCCTAATTTAAGGGTTGGATGAAAAAATCTTCCTGTATGTTGTTGCCACTTAAAACATAATGACCCCAGTCTCCCAAGGCAATAGAAATAAAAGCAAAAATAAACAAATGGAACCTAGTTAAAAGTGTTTGCACAGCAAAGGAAACCATAAACAAACAAAACAGACAACCTGTGGACTGGGAGAAAATATTTGCGAACGATTTGGCCAATAAGGACTTAATTTCCAAAATATACAAACAGCTCAGCATTACTCCAAAGAAGTAAACAAATGGCTAACAATATGAAAAGATGTTCAACATCCTGAGTCACAAGAGAAATGCAAATCAGACCAACATGAGATGCCACTTCATATCTATTACAATGGGTATAATAAAAAAAATTGTGAAGGAAAATAAATATTGGCAAGGAGATGGAGAAAGCAGAACCCTCACACATGGCTAGGAGGAACACAAAATGGTGAAGCCAATGTGGAAAACCATTTGGATTCCTCAAAAAGCTAAATGTAGAATTACCATATGAAAAAAAAGAATTCCCATGCGGGCCACCTATTCTACTTCTAGGTACATACCCCTAAAAATGAAAACAAAGACTGAAACAGATACTTGTACCCCAGTGTTAATTGCAGGTTTATTCACAATAACTAAAGTTAGAAACAACCCAAATGTCCATCAATGGATGAATAGGTAAACAAAAAGTAGTGTGTCCAGAAAATGAAATATTACTCACCCATAAAAGACATGAAGTTCTAATACATGTTACAGCATTGATGAACCTTGAAAACAATACCACCCCACATGAACTAGGTTAGTAGGTAGAATTCTAAATGAAGAAACAAAACTTTCATTACATGCATATGACAACTGTCTGCATAAGAAATTCAAGAGAAGTCTATAGACAAACTATTGGTCCAAACACAAGATTTAAGCAAGATTCTTGGGTATAGGATGAAAATACAAAGTACAACAGAGTTCTCATTTATCAGCAACAAACCCCTACAATGTGTAATTTTTGAAGAAAGGTATAATTTACCATATCAACAATAATTAAGGATTAAAAATATCATACCAAACATGTAAGCCTTTTACAGAGAAAATTATAACGCTCTGTTGAAGGACATATTTGAAGAACTATTTACAGAAGGAGAGAGCCCAAGTTAATGGGTAGGAACATTCATTATTTTTAAAATTTCAAAACCCTCAAATAAATCTACATACTTAAGGCAATTCAAACAAAAATCCTAATAAGATTTCTCACAGATATTTCCACATGAAAAGGATAATTTTGGATGCCTATATAATCTAAATGAACAAAATCACAGATAAATGAACAAAACATTAAAGACCTGATTGTAAAAAGCCCAGCAGAATCCTATATACACTTGCTACTATTCTAAGCACTTGATGTACATTGACTCATTTAATCCTCACAACAGCCCCTTGAAATAGATGCTATAATTGTCCCTATTATAGATGAGAGCAGTGAGGCACAGAAAGATCAAGGAATTTCCCCAGGATTACACAACTAATAAATGTAGAAGCAGGATTTGAAGTCAGCCAGCCTGGATCCAGGTGTCTTGGTATTTAACCAGTATACATACTGATTTCTTTTACATGTATTTATACATATATTCAGATCAGTATAAAGAAAATTAACAATTAGTAAAACAGCCTTTTGCTCTATTAGACCCTCCCTGACTTCCTCCAATCCTTATTGCTCTCTTTCTCACCCTTCTTCATTTCTATTCCTTCCAGTTCAGTCTTATAAGAGCTAGCTACTAATTTCTTTGTAAGGTGTAAACTATAAAGTGGTTAGAGCTAGGTAATATACATTTTTAATAGATAATTCTTTAAAACCAGGGCAATTTTACAATCCAAAAGCATGGTGAAGTGACATGAAAATAATGGTGGAGCAACAAGTGGTGAGGTTGACATTTTGGGGAAAAAGAGCCTGAGTAAAATTCATTCAAACGAATGACCATATACTCTCAAACTGTGCATGTATACATGAGTGCATATGCTTATAATCTGTATGCATTGTTAATATGTTTTGAATATGAAAACCTGTTCTTTTACATTTTGCTTATTTTGTAACAAAAGCTATAATAAATATGGGAACTCTGGGAGCCAGGGTTCTCAATTCAGGAGAAGAAATATACAAGGAGGAAAGGAGTAAAGACAAAGAACCATGTGAAATTGGTTTGGAATTAGAGGTATTCATATGTATTGATATGAATTCATGATTTACTGTATGTAGTTGCACCATATGAAACTGCATTTTTCCAGAGTCTATAAACAATGACATTTATTGGCAATGAGTGCATCAAGCACTCAGTTTTTTAAATACCATTTCCCACTAAAAGGAACCAGGGCTCCTTGAGGAAAATTGCTAAATCTAGGGCTGGGGCAGAGACAGCATTTAATCCTGGAACATCTTGTTGTCAGAAAGGAAGTAGTTGTTCCAAGAAATTATGGGATATGTTTAAAAGATTACAGGAGTCACCCAAAGGGCTCCAACTAGCCAAATCTAGAACAAATTTAATATTACAATGAATAATGAATTACTATTATAATTCCTTGAATAAAATAAGTTAATTCTGACAGGAAGGAAAGATAGGAGGGAGAGAGGAGAAAAAGGAGAGAGGCAAGCTCTTTCTTATACTAGAATGTCGAGTAGGAAATGTAGAGGAGTGGCAGAGTTAGAAAGGACCATTTTGCAGCTATGATAGTAATAACTGACTCAGGGAAGAATCACCAATGAATACAGTAGAGGGAGACTGCTGATCAGCACAGAGTTTCTATTTGGGGTGATGAAAATATTCAGATTTAGATAGTGGTAATGGTTGGCACAACTTTATGAATATACTAAATATACTAAAAAGTGAATATACTATAAGCTGAATGGTATGTATTTCAATGGTGAATTTTATGACATAAATTATATCTTCATAAAAAAATCTCAATGTACAAAAACTGGAGGAACTCAAAGAAATGTTCCTGTGTCAACTTGTCATTGTCTTACCTCGCCTTTCCCAATCTTTCCCTGCCAACACACATACAAACTAAAACGGCTTAGAATTGGCACATTTTCTGTCTTTAAAAGAGATTTCATTAAATGACAATTGTTCCACATTTACAGTTTGTTGTTTTAACACCCAGATTTGTCATGCTCCTTAGGTAGTCCTGCTGTGCTGTGTTTCATTCACAAATATGCACATATCTTTCTCATTCCCACATGCTCTTAAAAATTTTCTCAAGCACCCACAGTGTTGCAGTCTGCCTATGTTGGCAGTATTTATATCCTGAAAAAAATCTGCCTCTTTTCCCATTTTGCTGTAAGAAACAGAGCAAAACAAGGCAAAACTCCCATATTACTTTGCCATATTGGTTTATCAGCTGCCACATAAGAAGTACATGACTCACTATGTCTTGAGAATCAAAGATCAGACATAGACACCGGTGTCCCACTGGAGGCACCTCATTTAACCATGAATGCTTTAACCACACTGTCCCAGGAAAGATTCTGAGGACCTTCCTTGATTATCTTACATTCAAGTCTGTGGTTATTATGAAGGGTATGTCAAGTTCATATGACAATGATCAAGATGAACAGTAAAATAGACACTTGTCCCTTTCTTGTATTGCTAGCTTCCTGAATATTTTAAAATGATTACATACTCCCAATCAGTCGTTTTCTTTGTTATTTTTCAGTAACAATTATCCAGGAGGAATTCTGAGAAAATGCTTGGTCTGAAATAATGTATTTCATAATGTATTCATCTAAACTATATGACTGAAATTTGGCTATGTGTGAAAGTCGCTCAGTTGTGTCTGACTCTCTGTGACCCCATGGACTATATAGTCCATGGAATTCTCCAGGCTAGAATACTGGAGTGGGTAGCCTTTCCCTTCTCCAGGGGATCTTCCCAACCCAGGGATCGAACCCAGGTCTCCCGCATTGCGGGCAGATTCTTTACCAACTGAGCCAACAGGGAAGCAGAAATTTGGCTAGAGGAATCTATTACTTAGTTGACCACTTTAAACATGAGTAGTTAAATGTATCTTTTTTTCCCCAGCTTTAGAGTAGTTTGTTGTTTAGTCACTAAGTCCTGTCTGACTCTTCTATTCATTTTTTCTTTTGGCCGCCAAGTGCAGCATGTGGGATCTCAGTTCAATAACCAGGAATCGAACGTGTGTCCTCTGCAGCGGAAGAGCAGAGTCTTGGCCACTAGACTGCCAGAGAAGATGCTGTCTTAACTCTTTTGTGACCCCCTAGACTATAACCCACCAAGCTCCTCTGTCCATGGAATTTCCCAGGCAAGAATACTGGAGTGAGTTGCCATTTCCTTCTCCAGGGAATCTTTCCAACCCAGGGATCAAACTCATGTCTCCTGCACTGGTAGGCAGATTCTTTACCACGGACCCACCAGGGAAGCTTAGAGTAGTTAGTATAACTTAAATAATCAATAGACAAAATTATAGAATGTTAAGACTTTGACACTGAATTCTCAGCAGTTATATAATTCATTCATTCATTCCAAAAAATGTTTGTTTAGCACATAATATGTGCCAGATAATAATAAATAAAAATCGACACAACCCTTTTCTCATGAATTTTGAAGTCTGGCAATAAAGACAAAATGTAATCAGATAGTCACAAAAGTTAATATGTAGTTTCAAACTGAGAGAAGTGAAGAAGGAAAGTACATGAAAAAACAGAATCTGAGGTAGAGTACAGGGAGGCTTCCCCAAGGAGAGAAATACTTGAGAATGAAAGAGTTTGAGTTAATTAGACTAGGAGTAGGGAGAAGAGCATTCCTGAAATAGAAAACAGCATTTGTAAAGCCCCTGTGGCAGGAGGAGAATTCCAATACTTTGGCCACCTGATGCATAGAACTGAATGATTTGAAAAGACCCTGATTCTGGGAAAGGTTGAAGGTGGGAGGAGAAGGGGACGACAGAGGATGATATGGTTAGATGGCATCACTAACTCAGTGGACATGAGTTTGAGTAAACTCTGGGAGTTGGTGATGGACAGGGAGGCCTGGCGTGCTGCAGTCCATGGGGTTGCAAAGAGTTGGACGTGACTGAGCGACTGAACTGATTGTACTAAAACTGTACATGGGGCTTCCCTGGTGGTTCTAGAATCCTCCTGCCAATGCAGGAGATGCGGATTCAATCCCTGGGCTGGAAAGATCCCCTGGAGAAGGAAGTGGCAACCGACTCCAGTATTCTTGCCTGGAGAATCCCAAGGGCAGAGGAGCCTGGCAGGCTAGAGTCCATAGGGTCACAAAAGAGTCAGACACAACTTAGCAACTTACAACAACAACATAGTTGTACATGATGTTAACATTGGGGGAGACTGAGGGAAGAATGCACAGGACTTCCCTGTACATTTCTTTGCAACTTCCTGTTGAAGCTATAATTATTTCAAGATAAAAATTTAAAAAGTAAAGAACACTCTAGCTACAGAGCAGGAAATAGATTGGAGTTAAGGCTGATATGGAAGAAACTATTGACTGATTATTATAGTAGTCTAGGAAAAAGCTAAAAGATCATGGCTAAACTTGTGTGGTGGCAGTAGGGAGAGAGAGATGAATGGACACATCAGAGAAATATTTAGAAAGTAAAAAGTAAAACTTATAGAATCTGCTGATGGATGGGATATATGAGGTTGAAGAGAATGAATTCAAGGGTATTTTGAAGTGTGACTTTTCCCCATATATCATACCCTAGAAAATAAATATACATTTAGGACAAGACAGCAAAAAATTGGAAGCCATCATCTTATGACAGCATATTCCACAACCAAAGGTGATGTTGCTATGAGTTGGGGAGCTTTGCTAGCCTCAAGTACACACTGTTGTTGTGTCAAAAATCAGTTTATTATGGGGGACTTCCCTGGTGGTACAGTGGATAAGAATTTGCCTGCCAACACAGGGGACATGGGTTCAATCCCTGGCCCAGAAAGATTCCACATGCCACAGAACTGACCCTGAGAGCCACAAGTACTGAGCCCACACGCTGCAACTACTGAAGCCCAGGCACCTAGAGCCCATGCTCTGCAACAAGAGAAGACACAGCAGTGAGAAGTTCACATAATGCATTCAAGAGTAGACCCCGCTGACCACAACTAGAGAAAGCCAGTGCATAGCAACGAATACCCAGCACAGCCAAAAATAAATAATAAATAAATACATAATCAATTTATTAGGGACTTCTCTGGCGGTCCAGTGGTTAAAACTCTACACTGCCAATGCAGGGGGCACCTGGTCACGGAGCTGAGATCCCTCATGCCCTATGGCATGGCCAAAAGATTTTTTAAAAAATTTATTGCCTCTCCATCCCAATTTACCCTTCTTTGCCTTTTCTCCAAAAAGAAAGATGAACCCTTTGTTTTTCCTTTGCTAACCAGCATATTATACTTTCTCAGCAGAGGGGGTTAGAGAGACATTACAGGAGGAAGGGGCTTTTCTTCCTGCTCCAGTTTCTCCTCTTGGTAGGCTCTGTGTAGCAAGCATGGCTTTTCCAGTGTGCAGCTCCTGCCATGCTGGCAACTTATCCAGTGCCAGGATCCTGCAATCCAGGCAGCACCCAGGGAGCAACACTTTCTCTGGCACTCCCCTTAGACTGCTGGCTACACATTCGCCAGTCAGGTCAGGATCTTAGCCTGGAGAGTGAGAGCTCTAACTCAGTTTGAAGGGTGTAGCTCCTCCTTATATTTGCATTTCTCCTATTTTTGGATCTTTCCTGTAGCTCAGATGGTAAAGAATCTGCCTGCAATGAAAGAGGCCTGGGTTCGATCCCTGGGTCAGAAAGATCCTCTGGAGAAGGGAATGGCAATCCACTCCAGTATTCTTGCCTGGAGAATCCCATGGACAGAGGATCCTGGCAGGCCACAGTCCATGGGGTCGCAAAGAGTCGGACACGACTGAGTGACTTCACTTTCACTTTTCACTTTCATGCATTGGAGAAGGAAATGGCAACCCACTCCAGTGTTCTTGCCTGGAGAATCCCAGGACGGGGGAGCCTGGTGGGCTGCCGTCTATGGGGTCGCACCGAGTCGGACACGACTGAAGCGACTTAGCAGCAGCAGCAGCAGCTTTAGGAAATACAATAAAGAATTCAAAATCTCTTAGCCATAATTTTTCCCAACCACTTTTCTTGCACTAAGGATCATATAAGGAATCTCTGTTTCCATATTACCTGATATTTTCAAAGTGCTTTCACATCTTCTCTCAACGACCATGTGAGTTAGAATATAGGATCCAATACTTAGCATTTGCTTGAGTTTATCACACTTGACAGAATCCTGTTGATCTAGTTGACTAAGGACCACTTCCAGTCTGTTATTCACGCATTCATTCAACAACAACAAAATTTTGAACACTTGCCAGTCACTGTTAGGTACCAAAGTATAGCATACTGCATAAAATTCCTGGCTGTATGGAGCTTACATTCTAGCTGTGGGGCCTGCGCTGTTGGGGGGGTGGGGGGTCAGTGGGTGGTTCTCCTTACAGGTGCCTCCTGTAAAAATTTTCCTAGCCTATCCTAGTCTGAATCTTAAAATTAGAATTTTCTCTCCAAACCTATTAAATGAGAAAGGGTAACATTTGTTCCATGGCCATACCATATTCTGTCTTTGAAGCTGATTCCTCTGCTTTGGTGCTTGTCTGTCACATAGTTCTTAGGACTATGTGCTATCAGCTATCAGCTTCATGTTTACACCTGTTCTGTCATTATCTGTGCAACTCAATGAGTTCTATGGGTCTTGTCTTCGAAAGGAAGAGACTCCTGTTTGTAATCATATGATTAATGAGTGCTTCTCAGTGATTCTGGATCAGAATGGTCAGTGTCTCACCTGATTGAAGATTAAAGTCGACACCCTCAGGATGAGGGTGAATGTCTTTAGTAGAACTGGAAACCTAACAAACAGGGAAAACATTTCCGTGAAAGTCAAAGAATGTCAGTCAGAAGAGATCTCAGAGATGTGGCCCCACTGCCTTTTAAAGATCAGAAATCTGAGACTCAGAGAGGTTACTTAAGTTGCCTTAGGTCACACAGCATAAATGGATGTGGAATCAGTAATCATACAATCACACGGCTTTGTGTGTGTGTGTTGGGGGGGAGAGGGCAGGCGGGGTCCTTCTCCTAAAATTTAACGTCTACATCAGGCTCAGGTGCCCCATCACTCCCAAACCCACCCTCCTTTCTTATATTAATTTCGCATTGCTTTCTGGAGAATCAGGTCGTGAAAACTTGCAGTTGTGGCATTCTACAAACAGGTGTCCAGACCACGGACACGGAGTGGGGAATCTGGGTCTCCACTTGCCCGCGAACTCTCCAGCTCCCGTATACAAAGTTTTCTCGGTTCGTACGTTCCTCTTTCAGATCCCTGGCCGCGAGGCCAAGATGCCTGCTGCGGCCTCGGAAGAAGTTCGGAGATGCTGATTCCTCGAAGAAGCCGGGGCGCGTCGGCCGCCGAGCCGGGCGTCCTCGGGCCCGGCGGCAGCGGCGGCGACGGAGGGGAGCGCCGCGCGCGGGGCAGCGCGGGGCTGGGCGGGGCGGCCCCTAGGCGCGCGCTGCCCGCCCCGACTTCCAGGGCCGCGGGCCCGCTAGCCCCGCGCGGAGCGAGAGGCGCGCGCGGGCCGTGGGGGCTGGGCCGGGGCGGAGCGCTAGGCGGCGGCGGGAGGCGCCGCGGGACCAGGCAGCGGCCCCCGCCTCCCCGCGAAGTCCGTCCCCGCGCGGGGCTGGGGAGCTCGGGGCGGGGAAGCCGCGGGGCCGCGCCACGTCCCTCGCCCGCCCCAGAGCGGGTTTTGCAGGCGGCTCCAGGCTGGGGGCTTTTGTGTCTGCGACTCGAGAGCGGCGAGAGCACAAACCTCCTCCTCAGAGGGCGCTGTGAGTGCGCCGCCTGGGCCCGGCCGCCCGCCTCCCGGCTCCCCTGTCAGCGGCTCCTGAGGCGGCGGCGGCGGCGAAGAAGGAGTGGGAGGAGGCGGCGGCGGCGGCGCACTCGTCCTCCGCACACGCCGGCCCCGGGCGGGGGGCCGCCCCGAGGCCGCGCTCCCGCCGCCGCCGCTGAACCCGGCCGGACCCCGCACGCCGCCCGGCCGCCCGGAGGCCTCGTCCTCCTTCCAAACTTTGCAAAGTCGGCCCGCGTCCCTGCCGCCCTCGGCCGCGCCTCAGCTCGGAGGCTCGCCTCGCAGCCGCAGCGGCCCCGCGAGCAGGAGGAGGAGCCGCCGCCGCAGCATCAAAGAGACCGAATTCCCGCGGCCTGGGGGGGAGTCATGCTTTGCGGTCTGTAATGTCAGCAGAACAGGAGAAGGATCCCATTTCGCTGAAGAGAGTTCGAGGTAACCGAGAAGGGCGCCGGGTTGAGGGGAGCCGGGTGAGCGGGGCGCGCGGGGGCCGCGTGCCCGGCCGCCGGGAGGCCACGGGGCTCTGTCCGGGCCTAACTCCGCGCAGCCCGCGTCCCGCCTGCGCCCCGGGGCTCGGGCTGCGGTCGAAGGCGCGCGGCCCCGGGGCTCGCCCGCCCCCAAGACCCCCGCGCCGGGCCCTGGCCGCCCCGACTTTGTGTTAGGAGGCAGTTGAAGCTGCACTCCGCATCCCTTCATACCCCGCTTCTCGCCCACCTTACCTCGTTGGCCAGACACAGCACAATAGGCAGCTCAGAGGGTGAGAAAGAAACACCCCCGGTAGAGACCACGAACGATGCCTACCCCCCACAAAAAAGTAAGTTGGACCGCACAGGAGTTGACGCTCTTGCAGAAGGTGTGCCGGGCCTTCAGGTCTCTCCCGGTCCCCCTTCCCACCCTCCGAAAGACAACAAACATGCAGCTTATTTTCCTTAGGAGAGGAGAAACTATATGCATTCAAAACGTTTTCCTCTATTGGCTTATGGATAAGAAGCAAGTCGCCCCAAATCAGTTTTACACACGGTCGGTCGGCTGGCTTCTTCCTAGCACACGAGTTAGGAATTTCCCTGCTGCCTTACTAAGAAATATCAGAGGGAACGTGTGCCAGACAAAAGATACTGCCTGTAAGTTCAGACGTCAAGTGCCGGCTCGAAATTTGGGGAGTGTCCGCCAGCTCTTTATTTCTAGCGTTCAATAAGGTTAAGGTTGAAAGTCCTAAAGTTGAAGTCATACAGTTTGCTCATTAAGCAAATATTTATTGAACATCTACTCTGTGCTCGGCACTGTTTTTGACACTGGGATACCACGGTGAACAAAGCAAAAAGACCATCTTCACTCACCAGGAATTCAAACTCGTGGGGGAAACAGATGATGAACAATTGAAAGGTATAAAATGTCAAATGGTAAGTGCTATGGAAAAGATCAAAGCAGGAAGAGTGGGTAGAAAGTATGTATGGGGGTGAGGAGGTAGTGATTATTTATAAGAGGGCTCACCTGGAAGATGAAATTTGGCAAAGATCCAAAGGGAGTGATAGAGCAGAGCTCTATGGATATACGTGGGAATAGCAGTGTCGGCAAGAGGAACAGCAAGTGCAAAGGCCCTGGGTCTGGAATTTGCCTAGTGTGCTCAAGCAGCTGCATAGAAACTCTTGTAAGTGGCATGGAGTGAGCAAAGGGACAGTAGAGTGAACTGAGCTGAAGGATAGGGTGAGTGTGTATTGGGGGTCTTGGGAGCCATTGAAAGATTTTACTTTGGCTTGCACTCTGAGATAGGTGCTGGATGGTTTTGTCTAGGAGAGTGACTGATGTGACTTAGGTTTTTACTTGCCGCTGTGTGGAGAATAGACTGTAGAGAACAAGGGCTAACAAGGGAGGCTAGTTAGGAGGCTATTGTAATAAACCTTTCATCCAAACAAGATAAAGTGCTTTATAAATCAGTAGTAAGGTAAATTTCCAGTTGATTTAAGTGATGTAGAGACCAAGGACCACAGCCATTCATCTGTGTTTTTGTTCCTTGTGACTAGAGATTAAATCTGTAGAACTGGCTTGAGACACAATGACAATGTGGAATCCAAATAACATCACTTGAGTTTAGATAGAGATTGATTTTCTTAACCATTTAAGCAAAAACATAATTTAGAGCAGAATATTGTTTTTACCGGCTTAACATCAGTACAATCTTTCTCTTGGTGAAGATTTTCTATTTCAACTTTTCTCTTAGTGGTTATGAGTTGCCAAAGCCTTTAAGGAGTAGACTTTATGAAATAGTTATTTCTTTGATATGTGTACCATATTGTTTTGCCTATTATTATAAATTACTTTGGGTTTGAAGGAAAAGAAATCGTTATCAAGTTTATACCTTTGAATTCAATTGTCAGTCTTAATCAAGTGTAATTTTAAATAAAATTGATGGGTATTTCATTGTGGGTCAAGAGCACAGATCTATCTTCGCTTTGTTACAACTAGTGGTTTTAACTTAGATGTTGGGAGTTCACTCAGGTGTCAGCTCAAGAATACTGTGAGAGTTAAGTACCAGAATAAAAGACAAAGCACTTTTTTAAAATAAAAAGCCAATATGAAGAGGAGTTTTTATAATAAGTCGTTTTGTACTAATTAGAACATTAATTTTTAAAGCATTCTAAAATTATTTTATAATCCATAAAAGATACCAGTATATCTACATGAGCTCTTCTGAAGCACAGTTCTGCTGAACTTCATTGCCCTGAAGCTTTTTGGTTATAATTTATATCATCTGACTGCTTATAAGAATGTGGTGTTTGCAGAACATAATCTCTTGAACAGTGCTTCTCAAGCTGTTTCTCCACCCATTGATCTACATAGACAGACTTTTTAATGGTTATGTATTTCATGTGTATAAAAAAATGTAAGTCATCAAACCTCTAGCTGAGGATAAGGCTAAGATATAGACAATAGATAGATAGACATATATAGGTAGATAGATCTCTCTACATATCTGTATATGTATAGATATATATGTATAGATATGCATATATATGTATAGATATACCTATCTATGCATATATCTCTACATGTGTCTATCTATAGAGAGACCTATATATATTTTTAATTTTAGAAGAATTATTAGAAAATAATTTTATAGGTGTAACTCAGATATGGCAAAATTAGGACAACATGAATGACTTAAGGACTTTATAATAGTATACTCTGTAGACCTAAAGCATCATGATCCATTAGGATGCTTATAAAAAATGTAGCTTCCTGGACCCACAGAATTAGGATTTCTGAGAGAGTTCTCTGCATCCTTAACAAGCTCTCCTGGTGGTCCCTGTGTACACAAAAGCTTGAGAACTGCTGCTGTTGGTAGACCTAGATTATGATAGGTAAGTGGACCAGAGGAAGCGGATTGGTAGTTTTCCAAACTTGTCCTGATATTTTAATATTAGATTCAGAGTTCATATTTGGTGGCAAAGTATCTTTCTCATATTTCCTACCAGTTCTTACCACCTCCCAAACCCTCAGCCCTTGATTGAAAGACAGATCCATGAGGATATGTACAATATCTTGATTATTTTTCTGTTTCTTCCCTAACTACCTTGCTCACAGTAGATACTGAATGAATTAATGAGTGACTACATGGAGGAACTCATTCATATCTGTATGCTGCTTTCAGATTGTCCATAGCCCCTCCCACCAATTTTTACTTGCCCTTTTCCCTTAGAATGTTACCATCATCCTTATTTTAACCAACAATCCTGTTATCCAGTATTCTTAGCACTCTTAGGTGTTGATCTGATGACAGTGTTCGTTCATTTATTCAAATATTTATTGGGTAGACAGTGGGAATACATTGATAAGACATATCGCTTGTCTTCACCAACTTTTAGTGTCGTCTGGGATACTGAAAAGTAATCTTTACAAACAGCGTGATAAGTGCTGTGATCGTCTGTGGAAAAATAAACATATAACCCCTCTTTAAGGGAGTCAAGGAAGGCCTCCTGGAGGAAAGTTTTAAGAAGCAGTGGGTGTTCCTTCGTTTTAAACGTTGTAGAAAGAGCAGCAAGGAGGATGAGGGGTGAGAAGAAGATCTAGGAACTTAGTGATGATTTTGAGAAGGCACTTTTGGGAGAAAACCCCATTTCAAAGTACTGAATATTAAGTGGTGAAGATGTGATTTAAAAGAAGCTTGGTGGCAGAAGGAAATAGGTAGCCAATAGCTTGGAAGGAGTCAAGATAAAGTTTGTATGGATTCTCTTTGTTTACTTTTTCTCCCTTGAAAAATGATAGACATATTAGTAGACCAATAGAAGGACCTGATTTAGAGGAAGAGGGGAGAAACTGAAAAAGCAACAGAAAAAGAGGATAATTCATTAATAAGGCATTCAGTACATTTAAAAAAATATCTACAGTGTGCCAGGTACTCGCTGTTGTGGAAGCTGGGCGTGAAACAGACAAGGCTGCTATCCTCATAAATCAAGTTTCTGCATATGAGAGAAGGAATAGCATCAAGGATGCAAATGAAGAGTTAGAGAATAAAAGAGAAAATGAAGAAGAAAAGCAAATTTAGAGATGAAGAAGGAAGTTGAAGCATTCATTTCAGATGAAATGCTATTTTTTTACATAAATGCCACATTTATTGTTTCAAATACAATTCTGTCTGATTTATTACTGATTTTGCATGGAAAAATTAAGACAGCTGACATTATATGACTCATGTCAGAACTGTGCTGAACAGTATATAGTATCAAGATAATTCCATCTAGACTATGAATAAATGATAGTTCTTTAGTAGAAATTTCACTAGTCATGAGGCAAAAGTGATTAAGTAGCTATCTGCTTTTAAAAGACTGTACACCCTCAGGTGAAAAGCTTTTAACCAGAGTTGAAATGACATTGGAGAGGTGAGGATGTATTTTAGAGTGGCATAATAACACAGAAATGTCACAGAAGCATACAAGGTAGACTGTACTAAAAAAAATATGGACCATCTTGATAAGAGGAGTGTATGGAAGATTTGGGTTAAGATAGAAGAGGAAGCATAATTTACATAGTCATAGAATTAAGGGAAAGAACTGGTGAGAGAAAGTCTAAAGGACAGGATTTTGAGGGGGATTGTTGTTTTGTTTTATTATTTAATTAGCATATGTAAGGACTAGGCAGAGTGTCAGGAAAGCAAGTTTGGTGTTCAGCATGTTGAATGTATCCCCTTGGGATGCTGCAGAGTATGCAATGGATATACATGGTTTGGAACTGAGGCGGGTGGTCTGAGCCAGAAATAGAGATCTGGAAGTTATCAGTAAACATGTGAATATTAATTTGATGCCTTGGGAGTAGATGAGCTTACCCAAGAGAGTGGAAAGTTAGAATAAAAAAGCATTGAGAAAAGCAACTTTGGGAACACTAATGTTTAGGAGATAAGAGGGAAAAGAGGGCACTGAAAAACAGAATGGCAAGGAGTAGCCAGAGAGATAGAGAAGAAAAACAAAAGAGAATGGTGTCACAGATATATAAAAGAATAAATTTATGAGGGAGTGATAAATGGGTTTTGTTGTTAACAAATGAAAGGTGTCTGTGAGACCTTCAGCATGCTCTTTGTCCCATATTCCCTAACCTGATAAATATCATTTATTTAGTAACCCAAACCCATCCCCCACTGCAACTCAGCACTGTCCCAAAGTACTAGATATTCTGTCTTAGTCTGTTTTGCACCCATCATCTCCTAGTCTTTCCACAGCTACTTCTTTAGTTCAGATTTTGCTTATCTCTTTGATTATTACACTAACCCTGTCACTGGTTTCAGTGACCCATTTTGTCTTTTTTAACCCATTTTCCACATTGCTACTTACTGCTGGTGATAAATAACTACCATTTATTAAGTACTTACCAAGCAGTTTTCTAAACAGAATAAGTATGTACTCTAGAGATCATCTAGAGTACATCAGTGGATCATCTTGCTTAATCATCTCAATAACCCTGTAAGTTATGTTATTATTCTAGGTTTAAATTGAGGAATTGATGTTCAGAGAGATTTAGTAATATGTGGTAATGTAACATATTCAAGTCTGCCTGCTAAGTTGCTTCAGTCATGTCTGACTCTTTGTGACCCCATTGACTGTAGCCTGCCAGGCTCCCCCTCCATGGGGTTTTCCTAGCTAGAATATTAGAGTGGGTTGCCGTTTCCTCCTCCAGGGAATCTTCCTGACCCAGGGATAGAACCTTCGCCTCTGGTGTCTCCTGCATTGGCAGGCAGGAACTTTACCACTAGCGCCACCTGGGAAGCTCATATTCAAGTCTACCCAGCTAGTAAGTGGCAAAGCTAGAACTTAAATTCTGGGGCCTCAAATCCTAGCCACATAGTGCTCCCCAAACACAGTTTAGTCACATTACTCTTTTTTGTAAAATTCTTCTTTGGTTTCCCGTTGCATTTCTGATGAAAATCCAACCTTCTTATGTTGACCCAATCCAACATTCCTATATTCTTATTTGACCCAGGCCTACCACTTAGTCATCCATCCTTTGTATTCATGAAATGTTCATCCTTGTCTCCCATACTCCATTTCTGAAATATTCACATTTCCCCTCTAGATGTCATAAGCTCTCTTGCCTTTACATTTTTCTTTGCACATTCTGTTCCTTCTGCTAGGCATGTCCTCTTCTTTTTCCTAACTTTGGTAAGACACCCATCCTCAAAGCATCAGCTCCATTGAGACCTCCCATTATTAGAGGTGTTATGTATAGAGTCAGCTTTCCACTTGGACACCATCTACTCACCCTTCTCAGCTTTACCTTTGTGGGCAGCCTTAAACTTCATGCACCACAGTTATGCAGCGATTGTTAGTTTGGGGAGAACAGCTGGCACAGGAACCACAGATATTCGAAAACTTAAATGACTGAGGTTGAGGGCTTTCCTAATTTAATACTTATTACATGCCCAGATTGATATAGGTTTGAGGCATCATATAGTGGACACTTTCTGCCATTATTTTGAAAAGGAAATAATGTGTTTTTCATCTCAGTCATATAAGGCCATTTTGCCAAATGCTTGATGGAATTCATGTAACACTGTATTCACAATGTTTCCATTCCATGGTAGAGACCAGTATTATAAAAGTATATGTTTCAGGTGAAGATAAAGCTGTTTAGCTAAGAAGCTCACATCCAACTGACATTATATGTTAGATTTCTGGACTGTTATGAAAAACTGATATTTGAGTGTCCAGTGATTGTGTCGTCACTGCTGGTTATTAGATATTTTGATAGGATGTTAAATACTATAGAAACTGAAGTAAAGTGCACTAGTGATAAAGTTTAGTCTGAAGGAAAACAAAATGAGGACTAGCAATTGAGTGTCTACTCTGTGCCAGGCAATGTATTAGGTACTGTATTAGGCAATGTATTAGCCCAGTCTGTTTGGGCTGCTGTAACAGAATACCGTAGACTGGGTGGCTTGTAAACAACAGATATTTTATTTCTTACTATTGTTTTTTTAAAAACCTTTATTTACTTATTTATTTGTGGCTGTGGTGGATGTTTGTTTCTGTGCACAAGCTTTTCTCTAGTTGCGGCGTACAGGGGCTACTCTGGTTGCAGTGTGCACGCTTCTCATTGCAGTGGCTTCTGTCGTTGCAGAGCACAGGCTGTAGGGTGGCCAGACTTTAGTAGTCACCCCGCACAGGCTCAGTAGTTGTGGTGCACATGCTTAGTTGTCCTGCAATCATGTGGATTCTTCCCAGATCAGGGATCAAACTCGTGTCCCCTGCTTTGGCAGGCAGATTCTTAAACACTGGACCACCAGGGAAGTCCTATTTCTTACAGTTCTGACAGCTAGAAAATCTGAAAGCAAGGAGCCAGCAGACTTGGTGTCTGGTGAAGACCCACTTCGTGGTTCATAGACAAGTCTTCCTACTCTGTCCTAATATGGAAAGGGGTGAGGAAACTCTCCTAGGTCTGTTTTATAGGGGCAGACAGAGCCCACTTGACCTAATCACCTGTCAAAGACCCCACCTCCTAATACCATCACACTGAGATTAGGATTTCAACATAAACATTTTTGAGGACAAAACCTGGTTTGAGTCAAATCAGTCTAGAGTACATACTTATTCTAGTACATTCACATATTAAAATACACACTTGGAATAATGCTGAAGCAGGCCTGTTTACAGAAAAATATTAGAATACTCATTGGAAGGACTGATGCTGAAGCTCAAATACTTTGGCCACCTGATGCGAAGAGCCGACTCATTGGAAAAGACCCTCATGCTGGGAAAGTTGAGGGCAAGAGGAGAAGGGAGTGACAGAGGATGAGATGGTTGGATGGCATCATCGACTCAATGGACTTGAGTGTGAGCAAACTCTGGGAGATAGTGAAGGACAGGGAAGCCTGGTATGCTACAGTCCATGGGGTCGCAAAGAGTCAGATGCAACTGAACGACTGAACAACAACAAAAATGTTTTAAAATAATGTAGTCACATTACTTATGAGAACAGTTACTATCACAAACCAAACCATAATTGTGAATAAAATGAGCTTAATAAAATAAAATTTAAAATATATGAGGCACACTATTATCTAGTGTACAAGAATAATGTTGCCAAAATAGATTGAGTCTTAAACCTAAAGAATAAAGAAGTTGTACCTAGACCAAGAAAAAACCATAAGAGGCCTAAAGTAAATAATACACACTTTAAAAAATGAAAAAATCCACTCTTTAAGAAATAAAAAGTGCTTACAAATACTTCCCTGGTGGCTCAGATGGTAAAGAATCCACCTGCAGTATGGAAGACCCGGGTTTGGCCCCTGGGTTGGGACAATTCCCTGGAGAAGGGAACAGCTACCCACTCCATATTCTGGCCTGGAGAATTCCACAGACTGTATAGCCCAAGGGGGTTGCAAAGAGTCAGACACTACTGAGCAACTTTCACTTTCACTTTGGCTTCCCTGGTGGCTCAGAAGGTAGTGTCTGCCTGCAGTGCAGGAGACCCAGGTTTAGTCCTTGGGTCAGGAGGACCCCTGGTTAAAGAAATGACAACCCAATCCAGTATTCTTGCCTGGAAAATCCCGCAGATGGAGGAGCCTGTCAGGGCATGGTCCGTGGGGTTGCGAAGCATCGGATACAACTGAGTGACTAACACACACAAATAAATGATTTTATCCTTATAAATGAGTTTCATATAAAAATCATTAATTTGTAGAGTCTTTAGATGGGAAAAAATAGCTTCATTTAATATATTGAACACTCCCCTGAGACGATAAGGAAAGAAACAAGCTTCCAGATCTACATAAAAGGTGAAAGTTTATTTTACTTAATTGAGATTGATTGACATAATGAAGGGTGATAATATATAGATTAAATTCCTTTACTTTCTTAGAATGAGAGAGGTTTCTTTCTCTATCATGGACATCACTCTTTCCAACTTCTCTGCCCCTTGTGCGTTAGGAGGGCACTGGGCAGGTAGGAGTGAAGAGATGAGATTAAGAAGTTGAAGAATTAACAAAAGGATCAGAGTAGCCATTGTTATAACAAGCCTTGGAAGTTCCCCTTTTCTTGGTTCCATGCCCCAGAGCTCTCAACTTCTGGCTGAATGGTCATGGTTTCCCTTGCAGAGTGTAGAGCAGATAGAAGCTTTGGCATCAAGTTATTAAGATAACCTAAATAACTACCTCTATAACCACTACTTGCCCTTCTTCTGGATTTTGGCCTTGCAACTTCATTTCTAAGGGGTAATAATTACATAAATTCTTGGTAGCTTGTATTCTAATTAGCCCCAATGAGCATGAATCTGATTTAACATGACTTATTACATCATGGAGATGACAGAACCAGCATTATTACAGACAGTGATGGGAGGGACCTAGGTAAGGCCAAGAGTCAAGCCATTGGAAATGCCATCATTAACTTTTTAGATGAATAATCAGTGGGGCAACAGAGAACAGTGGGAACTTGAAGGATTGTTTTATGGAGGAAAATATTAACTCTTAAATAAAAAAGTAATACTATAAAATTCAGTTTTCAAAAAAGAATTTTAGATGGCTTTGCTCACAGATTACTTGAAAATATGGAATTTATTTAAATGATTCCAAATGTCAGAGTTATGCCTTACAATAAATATAGCAATTATTATTAAAGTTTTAGAAAGTGAACAGAGATGGTAGAGTACATTTTGTTCATCTTTAAATTATAGTATTTTAATAGAAAAAGTTGCAGTTATTCAGTAATCTTAATAATGCTGTGAAAGGTAATTTATATGTACTAGAAGAGACTAATGTATTAATCAGTTCAGTTCAGTCGCTCAGTTGTGTCTGACTCTTTGCAATCCCATGGACTGCAGCACGCCAGGCCTCCCTGTCCATTACCAACTCCTGGAGTTTACTCAAAGTCATGTCCATTGAGTCAGTGATGCCATCCAACCAGCTCATCCTCTGTCGTCCCCTTCTCCTTCTGCCTTCAACCTTTCCCAGCATCAGGGTCTTTTCAAATGAGTCAGTTCTTCGCATTGGGTGGCCAAAGTATTGGAGTTTCAGCTTCAGCATCAGTCCTTCCACTGAATATTCAGGACTGATTTCCTTTAGGATGAACTGGTTGGATCTTCTTTCAGTCCAAGGGACTCTCAAAGGTCTTCTCCAACACCACAGTCCAAAAGCATCACTTCTTCAATGCTCAGCTTTCTTTATAGTCCAACTCTCACATCCATACACGACTACTGGAAAAACTATAGCTTTGACTAGATGGACCTTTGTTGCCAAAGTAATGTCTCTTCTTTTTAATATGCTGTCTAGATTGGTCATAACTTTTCTTCCAAGGAGCAAGTATCTTTTAATTTCGTGGCTGCAGTCACCATCTGCAGTGATTTTGGAGCCCCAAAAATTAAAGTCAGCCACTGTTTCCACTGTTTGCCCATCTATTTGCCATGAAGTGATGGGACTGGATGCCATGATCTTAGTTTTCTGAATGCTGAGTTTTAAGTCAACTTTTTCACTCTTCTTTTTTACTTTCATCAAGAGGCTCTTTAGTTCTTCTTTGCTTTCTGCCATAAGGGTGGTGTCATCTGCATATCTGAGGTTATTGATATTTCTCCCAGCAATCTAGATTCCAGCTTCTGCTTCTTCCAGCCCAGCATTTCTCATGATGTACTCTGCATATAAGTTAAATAAGCAGGGTGGCAATATACAGCCTTGACGTACTCCTTTTCCTATTTGGAACCAGTCTGTTGTTCCATGTCCAGTTCTAACTGTTGCTTCTTGACCTGCATAGAGATTTCTCAGGAGGCAGGTCAGGTGGTCTGGTATTCCCATCTCTTTCAGAATTTTCCACAGTTTGTTGTGACCCACACAGTCAAAGGCTTTGGCATTGTCAATAAAGCAGAAATAGATGTTTTTCTGGAACGCTCTTGCTTTTTCAGTGATCCAGCGAATGTTGGCAATTTGATCTCTGGTTCCTCTGCCTTTTCTAAAACCAGCTTGAACATCTGGAATTTCATGGTTCACGTATTGTTGCAGCCTGGCTTGGAGAATTTTGAGCATTACTTTGCTAGCGTGTGAGATGAGATGAGTGCAATTGTGTGGTAGTTTGAGCATTCTTTGGCATTGCCTTTCTTTGAGATTGGAATGAAAACTGACCTTTTCCAGTCCTGTGGCCACTGCTGCATTTTCCAAATTTGCTGACATATTGAGTGCAGCACTTTCACAGCCTCATCTTTGAGGATTTGAAATAGCTCAACTGGAATTCCATTACCTCCCCTAGCTTTGTTCATAGTGATGCTTCCTAAGGCCCACTTGACTTCACATTCCAGGATGTCTGGCTCTAGATGAGTGATCACACCATCGTGATTATCTGGGTCGTGAAGATCTTTTTTGTACAGTTCTTCTGTGTATTCTTGCCACCTCTTCTTAATATCTTCTGCTTCTGTTAGGTCCCTACCATTTCTGTCCTTTATTGAGCCCATCTTTGCATGAAACGTTCCCTTGGTATCTCTAATTTTCTTGAAGAGATCTGTAGTCTTTCCCAATCTATTGTTTTCCTCTATTTCTTTGCACTGATCACTGAGGAAGGCCTTTCTTGTCTCTCCTTGCTGTTCTTTGGAACTCTGCATTCAAATGGGTATATCTTTCCTTTTCTCCTTTGCCTTTTGCTTCTTTTCTTTTCACAGCTATTTGTAAGGCCTCCTCAGACAACGATTTTGCTTTTTTGCATTTCTTTTTCTTGGGGATGGTCTTGAGCACTGCCTCCTGTACAATGTCAGGAACCTCCATCTGTAGTTCTTCAGGCACTGTCTATCGGATCTAATCTCTTGAATCTATTTGTCACTTCCACTGTATAATCATAAGGGATTTGACTTAGGTCCTACCTGAATGGTCTGGTGGTTTTCCCTCCTTCTTCAACTTAAGTCTGAATTTGGCAATAAGGAGTTCATGATCTGAGCCACAGTCAGCTCCTAGTCTTGTTTTTGCTGACTGTATAGAGCTTCTCTATCTTTGGCTGCAAAGAATATAATCAGTCTGATATCGGTGTTGACCATCTGGTGATGTCCATGTGTAGAGTCTTCTCTTGTGTTGTTGGAAGAGTGTGTTTGCTATGACCAGTGCGTTTTCTTGGCAGAATTCTTATTAGCCTTTACCCTGCTTCATTCTGTACTCCAAGGCCAAATTTGCCTGTTACTCCAGTTGTTTCTTGGCTTCCTACTTTTGCATTCCAGTCCTTATAATGAAAAGGATCTCTTTTTTGGGTGTATTAATCAATTTTTATTATTAAGCATTACCTATTTCTATTTACACTTTTGTTATGATGAAGTACCCATAACAAATGTTAGGAAAGACAGGGCTTTGATGTTTGGCCCCTTTGTTTCTTTATATAGTCACTTTATTATTTGACCTCAAGCCCATTGCTAATTCTGTTCTACAGAATTTCTAGGTATTCAGATTCAAGAACAACACATTTCTCTTTTCAGTATGTTAGTATATACTGTTATGGAAAACTGGATGCAAATTGTTAATATGAACTCATTAGTTCATTTTATATAGGTTACTGAAAGTTATATATTGATAAGAGGTTTAGTCATTCTTGAACCATCTGATTTTGAATAAATGACCTTAAGGAGTGAACTGGATCTGTCTTAGTTCTTTACTTACCACCTACTCAAGTGGGATTACCATGCCAAATTAGAATTGAAAGATTCCCTTTATTATTTTTTTATTTAAAAATTTTTAATGGTCACAACTATATTTTATTTCAGTGAATGTGTTTATCTTTCCCAGCTTGTAGTTTTTTTAAATTGAAGTGTAGTTGATTTCAATATTATATTAGTTTTAGGTGTACAAATAGTGGTTCAATATTTTTTATAGATTATAAACTCCTAAGATAGGAGTTCTTTAGTTTGATCCAGAGGTTTCCACTTTTGCCTTTTGTGGGCCATTGAGGAAGACATTATATGTATAAGATTTCTGGAAGGCAAACTTATATCTTAGAAATTAGATAAACTTAGTTTTACTTAAACAACAAAGCAAAAATAAATAAGTTGGACTTCACCAAAATTAAAAACTTACATGTTTTACATCTGATAAGATTCTAGTATCCTTAATATATATGTAAAGAATTCTTAAAACATAACAGAAAAGACAATCTAACTGAAAAAATAGGCAAAGAACTTGAATAAGCATTTCTGCAAAGAAGATCAATAAATACATCAAAGGGTAGTCAACATCATTAGTAATTTTGGAAATGCAAATTAAAAGCACAAGGAGATACCACTTCACACTCACTAAAGTCACTATTAAAATAAAAAAACACAAAATAAATCCTGGGGGGAATATGCAGAAATTAGAACCCTCAGACTTCAGAAGTGGGGAACGTAAAATGATGCAGCCACTGTAGAAAACAGCCTAATGTTTCCTCAAAATGTTGACCATAGAGATATCATGACTCAGCAACTCCACTCCTAGGTGTATACCCAAGAGAATTGAAAATACACATTCATTAAAAAACGTGTACATAAATGCATTATTCATAGTTTCTCCAAAATAGAAACAACCCAGATGTTCACCAATTGATGACTGGATAAAAATAATGTGGAATGTTGTTCAGCCATAAAAAAGAATGTAGTAGTAATACATAAAATAACACGGCTGAACCTTGAAAATATTATGCTAAGTGAAAGAAGCCAAACACAGAGCCACATATTATAGGGCTAAAGGTACGTGGTTTCTTTTGGGGATGATGATAATGTTCTGAAATTAAATAGCGGTGATAAGTTACACTGCTTGGTGGTGGTGAATATGCTAAAAACAAAACAAAAACCCATTGAATTGCACACCTAAAAGCAAAAGAAAACAAGTCCTAGTTTCAGATTTCAGAGCTGCTTTTTACCAGAGGTATGGCTCATACCTTTACAATTTCATTTCTCTTTGTTTCTTTTTTAAAATGGGGATGATTTTCCTCATGGGTTTGTTATGAAGATTAAGTGAAGGAACATTGATATAGTTAGATAGAAACTACTAAGATAGGATGCTAGAACAAAACCACGGAGTCTTTTCTTAAATTTCAAGTGAAATGAACCAAAACGGTTTAAAAAAAATAAATAAGCCGGCAAACAATAGCAGCAACAAACAAGGGAAGTGGCACAGGCCAGTAACATAAATCTGGAACAGGCTGAAATCTGGATCACTGTTTTAGGCTTCTAAAACAACCCTTTTCTCTTGGGAGCTGTTGGTGATTTACAAAATTTTGAGAATTCTCACTAAGTAACCCCAAGTCTGGTGAAAAGCAAATTAAATGAGTGTTCTTACTGTCTCACTGTTTTGAGTGAGGGAAAAAAAACGAGTAAAACAGGTTTGTTGTTGTTTTTAAAGGACTCTCTCTGAGAGAAAAGAAGTCTTCAGGGATACAAGGTGAATAAGACAACACAAGGGAATACTCTAATGTGAGTGGGTTACTGCACCTTACAAGTAGGTAGATATGCACTTAACAAAACCTCAAAATTAAGAGCCTGGATGTTTCAAGAAAACATGATAGGTTAATAACCTTACTAAGATAGGCAAACATTTTAAAGAGAATATCCAGTCTAATAAATGTAACATTCATATAGGGTTTATTGTAGGAATGTCAGGCTAGGTTTAACATTAAAATAATGTAAAGGAAAAGCATCATAAGATTAGATACATACCACCTAAGCCAAGAAAACCATCTAAGCCAGGCAAACAACCTTAGATACGAATAAAAGGGAGTCAAAGTCACACACATTAAATCAGAGCTTAAAAGGTCTGGGCAAAGTTTCAAGGTAAAAATAAAAGCATGATAATTACTCAGACATACTATAGCAAACTAATGAACTAACACACATAGAGAAGAAAAAGAAAAACAGCATGCAGGAGATGAAGAAACCATAACCTACAGGACAAAAGGAAAAAGTAAAATTTATATAGTCCTCAACTTTGAATTCAGGAAGTGTCAACGTTATTTAAAGAAAAAAGAAAAACCATGTTTTTAATGTTTTTTATTTAATGTTTTTATTGATGTTTTCGCCTTAGAGAATTCTCTTTTGATGAAACATTTAGCATATTCATCATTTTAACTTATTTCTTTTTCCTTATTAAATTTGAATAAGTTAACATTCAATGGTTTTATTTAAAAATATCTCATTTTTGTAAAGATATTACTGTCAATGTTTATACACAGGAGTGAAAGTGGGTAGGTAGATAGTAAGCTAAAAGTCTGGACTGATGTTAACTTAGGAGTAATGATAGTTTCTGGCTGGTAGGGTTTGAGCTATGTATCAGTCAGGGTCTAGTCAGGAGGCAGAAACCATACCAATTATCTTTAACTTAAAGAATTTGATATAAAGTATTGCTAACAGATATTAAACTGGCAAAATGGAATACTAAAGATTTTACAGAGGTAACAACTGTGGGAAGAAGCTCCCTATGTCCTCATGGCTGTAGGACATAGGAAAGATGTTGGAATTATAAAAATATGTCCACTCACAAGAGGGACCCTGTGGAGTTTATAAACTCCGGTCTCTGAGAAGGGGTTGCTGCTTAGGCTTATAAATGCCCATGGGGTTAGAGGATGGTCCTAGTGACTCAGTGCTGATGTCTCTGAGGAGGGCACAACCAGGCTATCTGGGATAATATGTGCTCTAAAGAGAAACTGTTATTTTGTTCTAGATGGCTAGCCAGAACAAGGAGTACCTTTCCACTCATTAGAAGACTTCCTCTTTATCCCTCAATAGGGCTTTTAAAAAGTTTTTATTCATAGTCTCGCGCATTTCTTAAATTTATTGCTAGTTATTTTAGTTTAGTTTTGTTCCTGAAAATGAAAGCTTTTCTTTTCCTTTATCTTTTAATTTGTTGTGGTTTTTATATATGAAGGCTTTTGGTGTTTAAATATTAATTTAACTTCCAGGATCCTTACTAAAATTTTGTTATTGTTTGTCATAGTTTTTACCTCTACAGTATTTAAACTTGTCCTAAATAGCCCTTTTTGCCTTTTCATACTGTTCATGGGGTTCTCAGGCAAGAATACTGAAGTGGTTTGCCATTCCCTTCTCCAGTGGACCATATTCTGTCAGACCTCTCCACCATGACGCATCCGTCTTGGGTGGCCCCATATGGCATGGCTTAGTTTCATTGATTTAAACAAGGCTGTGGTCCATGTGATCAGATCGGCTAGTTGTCTGTGATTGTAGTTTCAGTCTGTCTGCCCTTTGATCCCCTCTCTCAGTGCCTACCGTATTACTTGGGTTTCTCTTACCTTGGATGTGGGGTCTCTCTTCACGGCTGCTCCAGCAAAGCGCAGCTGCCGCCCCTTACCTGGGACGTGGGGTAGCTCCTCTTGGCCGCCGCCCGTGACCTCGGGCATGGGGTAGCTCCAATCGGCCACTGAAAGATGAACTCCCCAGGTCGCTAGGTGCCCAAGATGCTACTGGAGATCAGTGGAGAAATAACTCCATAAAGAATGAAGGGATGGAGCCAAAGCAAAAACAACACCCAGTTGTGGATGGGACTGGTGAGAGAAGCAAGGTTCGATGCTGTAAAGAGCAATATTGCATAGGAACCTGGAATGTTAGGTCCATGAATCAAGGCAAATTGGAAGTGGTCAAACAGGAGATGACAAGAGTGAACATCAACATTCTAGGAATCAGTGAACTAAGATGGACTGGAATGGGTGAATTTAACTCAGATGACCATTATATCTACTACTGTGGGCAGGAATCCCTTAGAAGAAATGGAGTAGCCATCACAGTCAACAGAAGAGTCTGAAATGCAGTACTTGGATGCAATCTCAAAAACGACAGAATGATCTCTGTTTGTTTCCAAGGCAAACCATTCAATATTGCAGTAATCCAAGTCTATGCCCCTACCAGTAACGCCGAAGAAGCTGAAGTTGAATAGTTAGTTCTATGAAGACCTACAAGACCTTCTAGAACTAACACCCCAGAAAGATGTCCTTTTCATTATAGGGGATTGGAATGCCAAAGTAGGAAGTCAAGAAACACCTGGCGTAACAGGCAAATTTGGCCTTGGAGTACAGAATGAAGCAGAGTAAAGGCTAATAGAGTTCTGCCAAGAGAACACACTGGTCATAGCAAATACCCTTTTCCAACAACACAAGAGAAGACTCTACACATGGACATCACGAGATGGTCAACACCGAAATCAGATTGATTATATTCTTTGCAGCCAAAGATAGAGAAGCTCTATACAGTTAGCAAAAACAAGACTGGGAGCTGACTGTGGCTCAGATCATGCACTCCTTATTGCCAAACTCAGACTTAAATTGAAGAAAGTGGAGAAAACCACTAGACCATTCAGGTATGACCTAAATCAAATCCCTTATGACTATACAATAGAAGTGAGAAATAGATTTAAGGGACTAGATCTGATAGACAGAGTGCCTGATGAACTATGGATGGAGGTTCATGACATTGTACAGGAGACAGGGATCAAGACCATCCCCAAGAAAAAGAAATGCAAAAAAGCAAAATCGTTGTCTGAGGAGGCCTTACAAATAGCTGTGAAAAGAAGGAAAGCGAAAAGCAAAGGAGAAAAGGAAGGATATACTCATTTGAATGCAGAGTTCCAAAGAATAGCAAGAAGAGATAAGAAAGCCTTCCTCAGCGATCAATGCAAAGAAATAGAGGAAAACAATAGAATGGGAAAGACTAGAGATCTCTTCAAGAAAATTAGAGATACCAAGGGAACGTTTCATGCAAAGATGGGCTCAATAAAGGACAGAAATGGTAGGGACCTAACAGAAGCAGAAGATATTAAGAAGAGGTGGCAAGAATACACAGAAGAACTGTACAAAAAAGATCTTCACGACCCAGATAATCACGATGGTGTGATCACTCATCTAGAGCCAGACATCCTGGAATGTGAAGTCGAGTGGGCCTTAGGGAGCATCACTACGAACAAAGTTAGGGGAGGTGAAGGAATTCCAGTTGAGCTATTTCAAATCCTCAAAGATGAGGCTGTGAAAGTGCTGCACTCAATATGTCAGCAAATTTGGAAAATGCAGCAGTGGCCACAGGACTGGAAAAGGTCAGTTTTCATTCCAATCCCAAAAAAAGGCAATGCCAAAGAATGCTCAAACTACCGCATAATTGCACTCATCTCACACGCTAGTAAAGTAATGCTCAAAATTCTCCAAGCCCGTCTTCAGCAATACGTGAACCGTGAACTTCCAGATGTTCAAGCTGGGTTTAGAAAAGGCAGAGGAACCAGAGATCAAATTGCCAACATCCGATGGATCATCAAAAAAGCAAGCGAGTTCCAGAAGAACATCTATTTCTGCTTTTTTGACAATGCCAAAGCCTTTGACTGTGTGGATCACAACAAACTGTGGAAAATTCTGAAAGAGATGGGCATACCAAGCCACCTGACCTGCCTCTTGAGAAACCTGTATGCAGGTCAGGAAGCAACAGTTAGAACTGGACATAGAACAACAAACTGGTTCCAAACAGGAAAAGGAGTATGTCAAGGCTGTATATTGCCACCCTGCTTATTTAACTTATATGCAGAGTACATCATGAGAAATGCTGGGCTGGAGGAAGCACAAGCTGGAATAAAGATTGCTGGGAGAAATACCACTCTCAGATATGCAGATGACACCACCCTTATGGCAGAAAGTGAAGAAGAACTAAAGAGCCTCTTGATCAAAGTGAAATAGGAGAGTGAAAAAGGTGGCTTAAAGCTCAACATTCAGAAAACTAAGATCATGGCATCCAGTCCCATCACTTCATGGCAAATAGATGGGGAAACAGTGGCTGACTTCATTTTTCTGGGCTCCAAATTCACTGCAGATGGTGATTGCAGCCATGAAATTAAAAGATGCTTACTCCTTGGAAGGAAAGTTATGACCAACCTAGACAGCATATTAAAAAGCAGAGACATTACTTTGCCAACAAAGGTCCATCTAGTCAAGGCTATGGTTTTTCCAGTGGTCGTGTATGGATGTGAGAGCTGGACTATAGAGAAAGCTGAGCGCCGCCAAATTGATGCTTTTGAACTGTGGTGTTGGAGAAGACTCTTGAGAGTCCCTTGGACTGCAGGGAGATCCATCCAGTCCATCCTAAAGGAGATCAGTCCTGGATGTTCATTGGAAGGACTGATGTTGAAGCTGAAACTCCAATACTTTGGCCACCTCATGCGAAGAGCTGACTCATTTGAAAAGACCCTGATCCTGGGAAAAATTGAGGCAGGAGGAGAAGGGGATGACAGAGGATGAGAAGGTTTTATGGCATCACCAACTCGATGGACATGGGTTTGGGTGGACTCAGGGAGTTGGTGATGGACAGGGAGGCCTGGACAGGGAGGCCTGGCATGCTGCAATTCATGGGATCCCAAAGAGTCGGACACGACTGAGCGACTGAACTGAACTGAAATGAAATAGCCCTTACAGAAATCTGCTTTGCGTTTTGTTATATGTGGGACTATTGCCAACATGCTGATTTCTCTTTATTGACATGTACCATTTCTTTCCCTGAACTACTGTTGTGAAGATACCGTTACAGGTCTCCCTGCTCTGACCCCATTCTCATCACCAGTTTATTCTCAGCACAAATGCTAATGTAATCTTTTAAAAACACAAATCGTTTTACTTTCCTGTTTGAAATTCTTAAATGATCATCCACTGTTCTCCAAATATAATCCTGATTCCTTATCATAAACTACAAGGCTCTGTATCTCAGTCAGCTTGGGCTGCCATAACAAGATGCCATAGACTGGTTGGCTTAAACAACAGAAATTTATTTTCTCACAGTCTGGTGCTAGGAAGTCCAAGATTAAGGTGCCAGCCAGTTTGTCAGTTCCTGGTCAAAGCTTTCTTCCTGGATTGTAGGTATATTCCTATCTTCTTGTTGTGTCCTCATGTGGTCTTTCCCAGTGTATACATGAGGGAGGAAGGAAGGGAAGGGGAGAGAGAGAAAGGACAATCACTTTTTCTTCTTCTAAGTCCATTAATCCCATTATAAGGGACCCACCCTTGTGACCTGGTATGACCCTAGTTACCTCCCAAAGCCCTCATTTCGAAATGCTCTCACATTAGGGTTAGGGTTTCAATGTAGGAATCGTGGGGAGATACAGCAATCAGTCCATAACACTTTAAATTGATCTAGTCCCTGCCTGTCTCTTCAGCCTCTTCTGAAGGTACTCATCAGAGTTCAGTAACACACTGGCCTCTTTTAAATGTCTCAGACACATTCATGCTCCTTTCTTATTTATTCTGTCTGCCTACAGGCTTATTGTTCTGCTCTTCACGTGAGAGATTTTTTGCCATCTTTTAGGTCTCAGTTTAAGTATCTCTTTCTTAGAACCCACATGTATGAGCAAGTCTCCTATAATCCTCTGTCAACCCATTGAATTTATTTATTAATCTATTATAAATATGTATTATATGGCTACATATATGTGTACATAATTTTATTCTGTCTGCTTTTGTATATGTTCAGAATTCTTTGTAATAAAAAATGTGCTTTTTTAATGCAAAAAAGTTCCATTGATAAACTTACTTTTTAACATAGTCAAGCTTTTGCTTTTATTTGATCATATTGAGAGAATCATGCCCACATTCATTGTTGTATTTTGACAGTACCTTTCAGAATTAAAAGGCATATACTTTTGATGCCATAATTCTAGTTCTAGGAATGACTTGTACATGGATTTTCATTGCAGAACAGCAAAGGTTTGGAAACAATTGAAATCCATCAATAGGGAGGGGACTAGTTTAATGAATTATGGTATAATCATACTATGAAATACTACTCAGTTGTTAGAGAATGGAGCAGTTCTATATGTAATGGCATAGAATGATTTCCAAGTAAGAACTCAAGGTGCAAACCATTGTTCCATACTAAACATGCCATCGTTTTTGTACTCCCTAAAGGTATATTAGAATTAATCTAGATTATCTTTGGAAAGACGGAGAGAAACTAGCAACAGTATTTGCTTCAGGAATAGGAAACCAGATGACTGAAGGTTTGACAGTAGTATAGAGACTTACTTTTTCACTGAAAAAATAAATAAATAAAAAACAATGCTGTGGAAGTAGAAGGGAATGACTCTGGCTGAGATTATGGGGAAGACTTTTGAAGAACAAAGATAATAAAAGCTTAATACTACTTTTATCTAATAAAAATAGAAAACATATTAACAGGTAGCTGTAATATTGGTATGAAAGATATAAAATTTCACTTATGAATAGAAATATTATTTGGATGTATTTACTTATTTTTAGGTGGTGATAGTGGACTGGATGGGTTAGGAGGACCAGGTGTGCAACTAGGAAGCCCGGATAAGAAAAAACGCAAGACAAATACACAGGTAAATTGGCATTTTCTTTGTTAACAGTTTTTCTTCACTGATATGATCACACTATGAGGTAAATTTAACTTTGGTCATGGATTTTGTTTCCTATCCTCATTCTGAACCTAGTGGTAAATTCTGCAGTGATTGTATTTTTATTTATTTATTTAGTTTTTACTGTGCAACTCATGGCTATTATTGGACTGTAGGCCTAGAGTGAATATTGCAAGAAGGAAATGTAGGCAAATAAATTAAAATGCTTATTCTTATATCTGACTTCAAAGGAATAGATGCCTGTAGTTTTATGAAAAGATTTAAAAATATATGGACACAAGTTTAACCTGGAGTAATGTTCAACTATTATAATAAATCAGTATGTATGTACATAACATGAAGCAAAAAGCATCTTTTGTCTATAATCTGTGGTCGTAATAAACGTTTATAAATACTGACTTCCTTGGTTTAATCCTTTATAAAGTTGAAGCACTCTTTTTGTTATAAAATTGCAAGTGAATATGAAGTATGTACACATTACTTTTCTCCATTTTGGCTACACTGTTAAACTTGCAGTGTGACTAAAACTGGCAATTTATTTTTCTAGTCTGAGGTCTAGAACATAGTGCTTTGGGACTCCTTCAGTAGCTAGTCCCTGAAGTTTAGCCAGGAAAAAAAAATTTAGGTCCTGTTTACTGTTACTTAATTTTATAGCCATTTGGAGGTGTAAAAGTATTTTTAGTTAAAATTTTAAGTGAAAGATAATAGTTATAGGCTAGCATATTAAATGAAAATTATGGTAATGAAGCTTCTTTTGAAGACTGAATACATCCAGAGTTTGAAATAATTAATTTGAGCTCAAAAAAAAATAGCATGTTTCCTTTCCTAAATGAAAGAAACCTACACATTTTTATCATTAAATATAATTAAATATAAACATTATTTGGAATTGAAAGGTCAAGTGAAGAATTACATTTTCATAACACTTCAAAAGAAATTTAACTAAAACTGGGTTCATAAATGTTAACATTTATGACTTCTTTGATCAAAAACATGTATTTCACTTTACATTCTCATTTCAGGGGCCTTCTTTTCCTCCACTCTCTGAGTATGCTCCGCCACCGAATCCAAACTCTGACCATCTAGTGGCTGCTAATCCATTTGATGACAACTACAATACTATTTCCTATAAACCACTACCTTCATCAAATCCATATCTTGGCCCTGGGTATCCCGGCTTTGGAGGCTACAGCACATTCAGAATGCCACCTCACGTTCCTCCAAGAATGTCTTCCCCATACTGTGGTCCTTACTCACTCAGGAGTCAGCCACACCCATTTCCTCAGAATCCTCTGGGCATGGGTTTTAATCGACCTCATGCTTTTAACTTTGGGCCACATGATAATTCAAGTTTTGGAAATCCTTCTTACAATAATGCACTGACTCAGAATGTTAACATGCCTAATCAACATTTTAGACAAAATCCTGCTGAAAACTTCAATCAGATTCCTCCGCAGAATGCTAGCCAAGTATCTAACCCTGACTTGGCATCTAACTTTGTCCCTGGAAGTAATTCCAATTTTAGTTCTCCGTTAGAATCTAATCATTCTTTTATTCCTCCCCCAAACACTTTTGGTCAAGCAAAAGCACCACCCCCAAAACAAGACTTTAGTCAAGGAGCTACCAAAAACACAAATCAGAACTCCTCTGCTCATCCACCTCACTTAAACATGGATGACACAGTGAATCAGAGTAATATTGAATTAAAAAATGTGAATCGAAACAATGTCGTCAGTCAAGAGAACAGCCGTTCGAGTAGCACTGAAGCTACAAACAACAGCCATGCAAATGGGACACAGAGTAAACCACGGCAACCTAGAGGTGCCACAGATACGTGCCCCACTGAGAAAAGCAATAAATCTGCTCTCCACCCAAGCCGTCATGGGCATTCTTCTTCTGACCCAGTGTATCCTTGTGGAATTTGTACAAATGAAGTGAATGATGATCAGGATGCCATCTTATGTGAAGCCTCTTGTCAAAAATGGTTTCATCGGATCTGCACTGGAATGACCGAAACAGCTTATGGCCTCCTAACAGCAGAAGCGTCAGCAGTATGGGGCTGTGATACCTGTATGGCTGACAAAGATGTCCAGTTAATGCGCACTAGAGAAACATTCGGTCCCCCTGCAGTGGGCAGTGATGCATAATAACAGGCATTCACTTCAGTGTTTCCCCACCCTCTGTGTATTACAGAGGGTCAGTGACATGGGATTTTAATGTTTTACATAATTTTTTTAAATGCATACATGAAAATATTATTTACCTTTTAGATTTTATTAATACGCCATTGCTAGCGCATATTTTGTATTGTCTTGTTTGCTATTGTAAATAAAAATGATGTATGTGAGGGTGCATTAGAAAGTACTATACAAATAAATTTTAGTTGTTAATCGTAAAAGCCTCTTGAAGCTTCAAGATAATGTATAGCTAATGTAGGCAAGTTTTTACTTTTTTAAAAGTTACAATCATTGAAAAATGTGTCAGTTGACCCTTGAACAACACAAGTTTGAACTGCATATGTCCACTGATTTTCAGTAAAAGCATACTATAGTACTACATGATCCTTGGTTGGTTAAATCCTAGGATAGGAAAACACAGTTTTGGGGAGCTGACTGTAAAGTTGTATGCAGTTGTTTGACAGTGAAGAGATTGGCACCCCTAGCTCCCACAGTGTTCAAGGGTCAAGTGTATTTCAATGCTGAACTTTGGCAATATCAAATTAAACATTTAGTTTAAAGAATGTTTGAGAATCCATGTAACATGTTTTCAGAAAGAATATATGTAGCTAAAACATGAAAGCATACATTTTTATGGATCTTCTAACAAATAGTAGAGTATGACACCAGATTCCTCCCTTACTGGTGTCCCTGAAATTAGTGACTTTCATATTATCAAGTCAGTCTTTCCAGGATGTCTGTACAGATACAAGACAGATGTTAGCATATAGTAGATGTTCAATACGTATTTGTTGATGAACTTGTGGATTGTACCACATGAAATTGCTAACGTAAGATCAGTTGAAAATTGACTACAATTAGTAGAGTTGTCATAAAGGGTGTTTTTAGTTGTGCTATTTAGAAATATAACAATATTATGCTCTTCACTCTTGAGTTTTCCTTGATTATTGAGTTGTTTTGTTATTGTTTTCCAGAGAAATAAATAATACAGTATTCTCAGAAGAATTGAGAATACTTTTCTTGATATCATTTCAAACTAGGACATAGAAAAATGAATTTGGCCTTACAGGGCTCTGCTGGCAGAAGGACTACTCAGTGGTGGTTTGAAAAATCTTGTTCTTGGGATCTGAATTTAAAAATGAGCCTCACAGAAGTTCAAAATCCATTTTAAGTGAAGATCAATTAAGAGCCAAGGTGAGAGCTTACTCACGACCATTTGAGGCCCTGCAGGAGACACAAGTTTCTGCTGGGTCTGGGGAGAGTGTAAAAATAGACTTAAAGGTACTCTCTTGAGAGAAAATCAAGAATGGAGACAGTTGGAGGTACACTCATTAAGATTTGAAACAACAGAAACCTGTTTTTGGAGTGGATTAAAACCTGTGACCCAAAAAAAGGATTCTATATGACAGTTGATAGCAATTTACACAATGGTTGGATGTTGGTAAAGCTCCCAAACTTGAACCATCATTACTGTTGTGACCAAATCTGAAGACTCTGTGGTGATCTGCAGAAGGGATAGTGACTAACATTTAAACCTTGGTGAAATGACAGCAGCAGCAATATTGCCAAGAAACTTAAATTATGCTTGAAAATTTTGATTATATGCCCTTTGATTAGTAAACATGAACCTACACTTTTACATGACAGCACTGGCATCACATGTCACAAGCCACTAAAGCAAAGTTAATTGAATTATTCAATTCTGTCATTTCCAGCACAGTCACCAGAACTTTATCCAATGAACTGGTGTAGTTTTCATCGTTTGGAACTTTTTCTAAGAAACTACATATTCTCCAATTGAGAAACAGTAATTGGAGGGGTTGAACAATTTATACAACATAGCAAATGATGAATTTTATAAAAATGAAATATGTAATATCCTATTAGAAAATTATTAATGCTCATGATGCATATTTTGATTGAATAAAACTTATTTTTTTAAATAGTGTTTTAATTGTGACCAACAGAAACAGCAATTTCATATGGTACAAGGTAATATAAGATTTTTTCCATTTACCTGTGACTAGTTAGAGGTGAGTACAAAATATTTTAAGTATAGTTGTAAGATAAATATCTTTATAGTTTTAGGAAATGAAATGATATAAACTCTCATACTAGGTACTCCTTTGTGTGAAAATTTAACCAGTTGAAGCAGATTAAAATGCAGTACATTGGGCTGACTTTTGACATTTGATTGTTCAGTAGCATACTTGAAGATCATATTTTGCTTACATTGTAGCTTTTGTTAAAGATACATAATTTTCTAAATGTTTAAGGATCTAGTTGTCTTGTTTTTGAAATCCAAGTGAGTGCTTTTTTTAAGATATAATGCACTGCATGCTATATACCCAGTTCTAGCATCAGATGGTGATTTAAAAAAAAAATGACTGAGTACAGTTAGATACTGAGTAGAACCTTCCAATGTCCTCAGGAGTTAACAGAGTAGTACTCATTGTGCTCATTGCTAAAACTGGTGAGAAGCAGTTTCTAAAGCCCTCTGTTGCTTACAGTTTTATTAGTTAGTTGTTTTGTGAAAAGGAAATTAACCTCTCTCAAATTAGTCTAAAAATACTTGATTTATAATGTGACTTTTATTTTCCATTTCCAAATAATTGTTTTTACAATTTTACAAACAAGTGAATTTGTTCTTGTGTTTAGGTCTTAACAACACTTACTTACTTAGATAAGAATCTGTTAAATATCCAAAAGAGAAAAAAACCATGGTTGATTCCACAATGAATTACAGGCAAACTGTAATCATAACTGACGAATGTTTTCATCTATTTGAATTAATTTTCTTACTAGTTCTACATTTGTCTCTATATGACACTGTCAAAAGTTTTCTAGAGGCTTTTTGGTAGGGAAGTGATGAACTTTTAAGAAGGCCAGGTATTAATTTGCCTAATATGACTCAAAGAAGACTGTTACACAAATTGATGTGGCTTTCATAATGCAAGTGACGAGTTGCCCTAAATTTAAAAATATTTAAAGAGGGAATGAAATGCATAATCTTCTAGTAACATCACACTTTTTTTAGTGTAATCCTTTTCTTTCCCTGAAAGGACCTCATCTCACATGCACACATATACACAAGGACACACATATGTGCAGCTGAGCAGGAAATCTTGGGGTTTCTCCTACATTCTCAAGTTTTGCCGGAGTTCAGCCTGGCTATCAGCAGCTGGCTCCTTCAACAAGACTAGGTTACTGATAGAAAGTTTTAAAACATCAGTTCCTTTCTCAGAACTTGATTTGTTCATTTCACTAGAGAATTCTTGAACCACTTGCTTCTAGATGCTACTGGACTCACTAATACAGAAATAATTTAGCTTGTAAAAGAAAAATAAATTATTCTTCAGATAGAGTGCTTAGAGTTAGATTTGTGATCTGTGTTTTCCTTGTGTGTGAAATACTTTAGAGTACTGCTATTATGATTCTTGTTATCCAAACTAGAAGATTATGTACATAAAACTGAAGATTTTCTTGTACTAGTGCTTATTCTTCTTAGATGAACACAATATAAGAAATCCAATTTGTGTGTGTATGTGTTTAGATTCCCAACTCTTCCTGGTGGTAGGAAAAAAACTGCAATAATAGGTCACCCTGATATCTGCTGACTTGAATCATCCAGGTAAAATATCGGGAGTTTTCTTCTAATACTCTTCCAAATTTGTTTGTCTTGAACAAACTGAGTGCTAGTACTTACTATTCAACATGTTATAGTAATTGTATTTAATAGTAAATATATATATATATATATATAAGCAATGATTTTTAAAGGGAGCTCAAGAGAGTTTTTTGATTTCTTTTTTGCTGTGTATAGAGGTTTCATATGCATGAGTGTTTTGTTATTTAAGATCTTTTTAATTAAAAGCATCCAGATTCCCAAAGTTCATTTGTAAATAGTGATTTAGAACTCTCTATAAGATGATTAGATTCTTAGGGAAGCTCATAAAGGCTTATTTAAACCATCATATAGTTAGCCAATAGTATCATGCTGAATGCTCCTTCTTTAGGAGAACCAATCAATGTAGGAAGGAGAAAGGAGAGGTCTTTCCTTTTTTCTGATTGGATACAGAAAGGTTAAGTTCTCTGGTGTGAGTGTTTCCCAGTTGTCCTCCTACCATCCTAAATTCTCCAGTGGAATGCTCTGGAAACCAACCTGCCTTTTCCCTTCCTGGATGTTCTGTACTTCAAAATTTCATATCTTTCCTCAGAATTCACGTTTCTTTGTTGGCCGTGGTTGGCTAGATTTTTAAGGGGAAAGTGTTTTCCAACAAGTTTTGAACAAAGTGAAGAACATGGGATTAAATTTCTCTTTTTTAAAAGACTTTATGCATCATGTCAATGTATGGCAAAAACTATTACAATATTGTAAAGTAATTAGCCCCCAACTAAAATAAATAAATTTATAAAAAAAAAATAAAAGACTTTATGCAGCATGAATCTTAATATCTTAGATTTCAGAAAATACGACCACATTTCAGGCACCGTGGAAAGCAGTATTTTTATTAGGTCGATACCTTGAGAGTACTTCCCAGTTTCCTTTGAGACTTTTCTTTTCACTCTTTCTTTTTCTCTACTTCAGAACTCAGAGATTTCCTTCTCATTTCCAAATTTCAGTAACTTCCCCATTTCCTGTATTCCGTTTATCCTATAAAGTAGTATAGAAGTTGCATCTGTATTTTTCCAACTCTTGGTACAGTGATGGGAGCTTAGAGGCACCCCTGGAGTAAAGGAACTAGGGATGCCAAGACAAGTGCTCTAGGGCAAGTAAAGGGAAGGAAGTTTTCATTGAAAACTTAATGAAACCCAATGGATAAGCTTCATCTTCTGTCATATTTTGTCAAAACACATTATTTGTAATTATATTAAAATTCTAAATACCTGTCCTTTTCTTGTTCTGTAGGTGATGTAGATGATGTTGCTTGTTAGTTAAAATACCTTTTATAAAAGAAAGTCCTGCTTCTTACCATGATGTATGTGACTTAAATGACTGTTTCATATTAAAACTATTTCTTCCTTATGTACTGCTTACATATACCTCTTTTTGGGATATTAGTTCAGTACTTTTATACAAATCTGAGTGTGTTCCACATTGGTGACATGTATTTTTGCAGTAAATTTTTGTTTTGTTCTTAGAGCATGTTTAAAGTAACACATGCACTAGTGCTGTGATCTGTGGCAAAATTACTGTAATTCAAATTGGAAAATAAAATGTTTCCAGACTTTGTCCAACATTTATTCCTATGGCAAAGGAAATTACTATGTAATACTAATTATTTCTTATGCTGATATGTTTAAGCTACTCTATGAAGTATGTGAGACATCGGTATTTATGGGTTAGTATTAATAGATGGCCTGATGTCTGAAATGGAAGAGAGGAATAAAATTTGGTGTTGGCATTCCTAGAAGCACTCATAATAAATACTTCTTAAAAATTTGATCTTCCTCTTACAGATATAATTTACTAAGGAATTATCTTAACTGACAGTGCATATTAGATTTTTTTTAGCCTGTATCATCAAAATTATATACTAGACTTTGAACTTACTCTAATGTCTTCCAACCAAGAAAGATATCATTCACTCCATCATAATCAAAATAAATAGTAATAATAATCTTCATTTATTGAGAAACTATTTATTAAAATAACATGAAATGCCTCTAGTTAGAATTTGTAACCATTGATACAAGGCTTGATTGGTGTTTACTTTGTACTCTCTGATGAAAAGATTTGCTAAAAAAATGATAAGATTTTAAAGAAAAATGCTTAATCTTGAAAAAATTTTTAGCTTTTTATAAGCATTTATTTCAGAATACTACTTTAAAAGCATTCTTTTGTCTTCAAGTACCCAAAAGAATTATAATAGATAATACTTGCAGATTTGCATATTTGAAATTACATACTTAACAGAAAAAAAATGCTTGTGAATGCTTAAACTGCATATCTTTTAAAAATATTCAAAATTTCAGACTTTTATCAATTTAAACTATCCTGAATTGATAAGATTTTACTATATCAGTGATGTATATTACAAGGTTAATGTCTACTGATGTCGTCATTTTTGGCATGGTTGTTTTCGTATGTATCATACATTTGATTGTCAGCTATTGATAGAACTGACATAGCAATGAATCTGATTCAGTTCTTAAAAAAAAATTCCAGATGCCATACTGTGTCATAATCCCATTATATTTTATTTGAATACTCAGTGTTTTCATGGGTTTCTTTTTTTTTTGTATTTTAGTTTTACATGTTAGTTTTTTTTTTCCCTGGTACTTCATATACAGTCTTTTAGAACTGGATCTATTTCTATTTGAATCATAGAGTTTTAAAGAAGTATTTGTATTAAATGATTCGTGAATTGCTTTGTGGAAAAATTTGAATAAAGTATGAAATGACTAGGTTACCCCCAAATTGTTTATTTTCTTTATGTAGTTAACATGCAGGTTACAGTTTTCAGAGAAATAAAATTGGCTTGGTAACTGAATGCAGTAGATAATGGGCAGTTTGGCTTCCAACTAGTAAACCAAATAATTCTCAGTTCTGAATACTTTTTAATAATTACTGTAAATAATGGTAAGCCAGTTTTCATTTTTCAAGATACTTAACTCTTATAATTTCCTCCTTATTCTTTTTCTTTAAACATCTGCTAGAATTTTAAAATTGGAGGAGTTTATCTTCCACATTTTAGTTTTTTATTCTATAGGTAAGTAGTAAGATGTGTAGAGGTTCTATCAAAACAGTCTGTGTTATTGTTGGCTGTTCTTTTCAGGGATCATGCTAAATGTCATTTGTGCATTGTATAAAGAATGTTATTTACCAGTATATAGACCTACTATTAGTTGAAATTATGTATGGCAGGCTTTCTTGAACAATATGTATTGTAAATTTGTTTCCTGTTAGTGTTATGCTTTAGATTCTTTTAAATAAAACTAGTTTTTAAAGAGAAAAATAACTGTTTTTTAAGTGCTTGACTTTCATCAAGACAAGTGTGATAGTCTTGGCTGTAGGTAGAAGATGTGCCAGGAAGCGTTAAACAGGGCGATAGCTCCAGTTTACTAGGAATTTAGTTTTATACTGAGGAACAAACCAAGATTTTTGTTCTTTTTCCTGTGAAGTTTGTAATTACACTGAGCCCTGAGTTTCCTTAAGAAAACGTGAACATACCTCTATTCTGATTGTACAAATTAGGACTCTAGTTTTGTTAATAGAAAATTAATTGGAGAGGAGTTCTGCAATCTCAGCAGCATAGTGATCCTTGAAGTAGAGATACAGTATTGCTAATACTGTAGCAATATTAAGAACAAACTTGCTTGAATGATAAAATTAGGTTTACAAAAGACACCCAAAGTCTGTTTGAAACAATCATCAGGTATTTGAGAAAAAGATGCATAAAGTGTGACTGTATCAGTTGATGCAACTTGGTATTAGAGGTAATAAAGGTGACAATAAGATAAAAGTACATCAAGGTAAAATTTGGGTGTACCAAAGGTTTATTTAAATATGTGGAAGGGAAAAAAAAATTATCCCATCTGTTGTAGGAAAAAGATGTACAGAGACTTCTGATCAAATAACATTATGAAATTGATGCTGTAAGTTACCACTTTGTTTCAAACATGTAACTGGTAAATATAAAAAGATTGGGTTCAAAACATATATACACACACACACACACACACACATATACATATATATATATACACACACACCAGGACAAGAAATAAAGGAAAAAACATAAACTATGCTGAAGCAGCATCCTGCATGACTGAGCCCAAGGCAGAAATCTGTCAAAAACTCTAATCTGGAGGGTGATGAGGTCTAAGTGCTACTACATTCCAAACTTGAGATGCAATAATGCAGTACTTAAAGGGGAATGTATAGCTTTAGATAATTTTTCAGCCCAAAATACAATGAGCTAAGTGTTGATCTCAAGAGCATAAGAAAAGAATAGAAAGTCCTAAGGAAAGTAGAGGATTGAAATAATAACATTGAGAATAGGAAATAGAATAGAAAACAAACACTAGAGAGGAATAATAGGGCCACAAATTGGCTATTTAAAACATGTAAAAGGTTTAATATTTAAAAGATTTATTTAAATGGTTAATCTTTAAAAGATAAAAGTTTATTTAAAAGGTGAATAAAATTGATGAGCCTCAATTTGGTGAAATTGGTGAACCTGATTTTTTTTTTTTAATGGTCAATAGAACAGGAATAAAAAAGGGCAAAAAATAGCACCGTTTTAAGCTTGGTGGGATTTGGGATTACTTGTGCTGCTGCCTCACATGTGAAAAAGGTTAAAAAGCAAACTTGGCTCCAGCTGATACCTGAGACTCTAGCTTATAGGCCTAATGTGGCACAAATACACAGTTTTGTAATTTTCTCATGTGGTAACTTGTGTACAGTATCACCAAAGAATTTGAAACAGTAAATTGACGTAACACTTGGCTGAATTGGAGTTCCTAGGACACAGGTTAGAGGCAACTTAAAACTGCCAGAAAGGAAAGGAAGAACCTAGAGGAAAGAAACAAAAGTAGAAGGAAAGAAAAAAAAACACCCACTGTAAATCAAAATTTCAAAACATGAAGAAAACTAATGATAAAAATAGGCAACAAACATCTTTTAAAATTTCGATCCACTCAAGATGAAAATGACAGCACAGCCTGAAAAAGACTTTAAGAGAAGTACAATTCAGGATCCTGAAAGATAAAGAATAAAAAACAAAAATGAAATCCAATATATAGATATTCATTCATTCAGCATTTAATAATGAGTGTTATTTATGTCAGTCACTGTTCTAACTGCTAAGAACATAGCATTGCATGCTGTAAATCAAGCAGACAAAACTCACTACACTCATGAAATTTTTATTCTATAGAGAAAGAAAAGTAAACTAAAAGTGAATTAGAGAATAGTGCTAAGAAGAAATGAAAAAGGGAATGCTGAGCCTGGTAAGGTGAGGTGCTAGAGCAAATAGAGTATGTTTCATTTTGTAAGAAACCACTAAACTGTCTCAATTTTTTGCATTTCCACCAGCAGTGAATGCAAGTTCCTGTTCCACTTCCTTGTCAGCATTTGTTGTTGTCCCTGTTGTGGATTTTGGCCATTATAATATGTGTTGAGTAGTGGTATGTCATTGCTCTAATTTGCATTTCTCATGACATTTGATGTGGAACATCTTTTCATATTCTTATTTATCATTTGTGTATCTTCTTTGGTGAGTTGTCTGTTAACGTTTGGCTCTTTTTTAAATCAGGTTGTTTGTTTTCTTAAGAATTCTTATGTATTTTGGGTAACAGTCCTTTATCATATGTATCCTTTGCAAATATTTTCTCCCATTCTGTGTCTGGTCTTTTCATTCTCTTGATAGTGTCACTCACAGAACAGAAAAAAACTTACTTTAATGTAGTCCAGCTTACCAGTTTTCTTTCATGAATCATGCCTTTGGTGTTGTACCTAAAATTTATCACCAAATCCAAGGTCATCTAGATTTTCTCCTGTGTTATCTTCTAGGAGTTTTATAAGTTTACATTTTAATTTTAGGTCTGTGATCTATTTTGAATACACTTTGTGAAGGTTAGAACCACTATGCCTAGATTTACCTTTTTGCATGTGGGTGTCCGGTTGTTCCATTTGTTGAAAAGACTGTCTTTTTTGTCCATCATATTGCCTTTGATCCTTTGTCAAAGATCAATTGACTTTGGGTGTATTCCTGTGGGTATATTTCTAGGCTCTCTATTCTGTTCCACTGATCTATTTGCCTGTCCTTTCACCAATACCACCCTGCATTGATTATTGTTCTTCAAACTTGATCTATCAATTTAATGCAATCCCAATCAGAATTCTAGCAAGTTATTTTGTAGAGATTGACAAATTGATTCTACAGTTTATATGGAGAGGCAAAATATCCAGAATAGTCAACACATTACTGAAGGAGAAGAAGAAAGTTAGAGGACTGACACTACCCGACTTCAAGACGAGGTACAAGGTTGGCCCGTCTTGGAGATTTCTAGGTGCTGGTATGTCTGGCTTTGTAGAATGAGTTAGGAAGTATATCCTCTATCTCTGTCTTCTTAAAGAAACTATAGATAATTGGTACAGTTTCTTTCTTAATGTTTGGTAGAATTCACCAGTGACTCCCATCAGGGTGTGGAGCTCTCTCTTTTGGGAAGTTATTGATTATTGATTCAATTTCTTTAAAAGATATAGGCCTATTCAGGTTGTCTATTTCTTTTTGTGTGAGTTTTGGTAGATCATGTCCTTCAGGAAGTTGGCCCATTTCATCTAGATTATCAAATTTGTAGGTACAGATTTGTTCCTAGTACTCCCCTTTATTATCCTTTTCATATTCAGGGTATCTGCAGTGATATCTCCTCTTTCATTTCTCATATTAGTTATTTGTGTCTTCTTCACCCCCCCTACTCCCCCGCTTTTTTTCCCTTACGTAGCCTGGCTGGAGGCTTGTTGATTTTATTTTCATCAAACCAGATTTATTTTATTTTCTCTATTGATTTCCTAGTTTTAATTTCATTGATTTATGCTTTAATTTTAAATTACTTATACTTTTAAAATACTTTTTACGTTAGATTTTGCTTTTATTTTTCTAGCTGCCTAAGGTAGACACTTATTTGATTGATTTTAGATCTTTCTCTGATATATGCATTTAATGCTATAAATTATTTTCTAGTCAAACTCTGATAAAACTCTAGCAGTTTAGGCTCTGGTTAAATAATTTCTTCCAAGGTAAAGTCTTGCTAAGAACAAATAAATGCTCTGGCATATTTCAAAATCATTCATTTCCCATCCCCCTGATGAGAGCTTGAGGATATTTTTGTGTAAATACTCACTGTGAGAAACTGGTGGAGTTTCAGAAAGTAAAACTCAAAAGTGTTGGGGGCTGAGTCCCCCTAGAGCTTTTGTCCCTCAGATCTGCCCACAGTGAGCCTCTATCAATTTGTTAACTACATTCAGGTTTTCCTGCCTTGGCACTAGTTCCCATGGACGTTTCTGCTCTGATTGGTTGTGATTCACTATAAATACAATCTTTCCCATTTCAGGGGCAGTAGCTTGCCCTGTGACCTCACTTGTCTTCTGCAGCTAAGAAGAGTTGTTGATCTTTCATTTTGTTCAGCCTTTTTCTTGTTGGGATGGAGTGGTGACTTCCAAGCTCCATAATGCCAGATCAGGAACTAGAAGCACTTAAAATTCTTTTAAAAAACTTATATGCTAAAACAAGTCTAGTAAGAAAAATCATTAAGATCTACACTCTGTAAAATGTCAACCTAAGATATTTCGGCCAAAAATAAAAAGGGTAAATGGACACTTCACACTCTCTACATGAGCTCTACCTATATATTCTTGTCTAGCTGTAAATCACATTGTCTTTTCCTAAAGCCCAAATTTAAAATAGTAAAATAATGAATGCATTTAAAGCTTAGTGTTGAGATATTGACTTGAAAGCTATTCCGCATTAAAAAGAACTAAAGTTTCTTGGGGCATGACTGATTCCATTTCCTAGAGTAAAAAAAGGAAAAAAAATCCAAGTAGGTCTAAATCATTTTGTTCCAAGAATAAAGGCTTTTCAAAAGGTTTTTTTTTTTTTTTAAGTTCTGAGGTAGTATTAAAAAAAATCATAAATCAACCTTTCCTTATGGCCAAATTTGAGTTTGACGATCCAAGAATAAATTGTGGTTAATTAATTTTAGGTGAAGAATAATAAATCAGATTTAGTTTTTGCTTTGTAATGTACATTTTGACTCCCTAAAAGCCTCACAATACATAAGGAGGAAATAAGGACATGCCTCTATTATAGAACTTGTTTTTAAATTTTTACTTTTTCTAATATTTGTTACATATAAAATAATACAGAGATTTGTATATGTACATTATGAGTCAAAAGATGAATAAAGCAAATCCATCACCAAAACTAGAGACAGAGGGGAAAAAAAACTTGGCAATTTTTTTGATGCTCTCTGATAACATACTTTGTTATAATGAACAAAATAAAAAATAATTTGAGGTGTTCTCTCAATTTTTCTAGGGAACCAGCCAATATCCTCCTGTCTTCCAGTGGGAGAGGCGCACCTGAACTCTGCTTGCCAGTGCTAGTAATTTTTTTTTCCAACTTAACCTTTCTGTGTGAATCAAGGTCTCAAGATACTAGGTAGCTGGCTTTCTCAGATAATTCTTGTAGTTTGCACCTAAACCACGAATTGCCTGGGTCCCACTAGTTTCCCTCCTGCAGGTTCAAGGGGAAAAGGTTCCCCTTCATGTTTGCCCTTACAGATAAAACCTTACAGAAAAACTTAAGGATGACAAGATCACACACACACACACACACACGTATGTGTATATAAAAATATATATATTTAAGCTTTAAACTTGTATGTTCTCCTTTCTTATAGAAGGGAGGACAGCAAGGGGATGGAATTCCTCTCCTATAACACAGAGCTACATTGCAGATTGAGCATATTGCTTCGGGCCCTATATGCTTCTCCTTGGGATGAGGGGAGAATGGGGGAACCTGTGTTGTTTTGTTATTTTCTTGGCTTTGTGAGTTTCTCCTTTCCCCTATTAAAAGCTATCTCTTACCCTTGTGGTTCATAGTCTTTGTTGTGTATCAGAATTACCTGGAGGTTCTGTTAAAACACAGATTGCTAGGCCACAGTTCCAGATTTTCTGATTCAGCAGGTCTTCAGTGGGTCTGGGAATTTGTATTTCTAGCAAGTCCCCAGATGATGCTGACATTGTTGTCAGGGGACCATGCTTTGAGCAACTTTGTCGTAATTCATGCAGAAATCAGCTCTTTTGGCTACCACAAAGAGTGTCACTTGAAAGAGTTCCACCTAGAAGTTAACTGTTATCCTTTCTGACATCTTAGCTTTCCTTTATAGTTTTACCACATATACAGGAATCCTTAACCAACAGATTTGCTTTTCATTAAAGTTTTATAAAAATGGCATTATTCCTTAAAGGTCTTTGTTTTTTTCTTCACTCATCCACCCAGTATAAAGTTATAATTAATTTTTATTGTTGTATTATATTCTTTTGTATGAATGAATATACCTACTGATATTTGGCTTGTTTTCAGGTTTTTGCTAGGAAGCTGCTATGGACAGTTACTTGTTTATTCAATCATAGAGTTACCCTCTTTATGAAAGGACCCAATCTGGAGGAAACCCTCCCTCCCTTAGACTTTCCCCCTAGTTTGGATCCCCTTTACTGAGACACTCAGTGTGGCATGTGTCCTTCCTTGCTCAGTGACTGAATAAAACACAAGTTATTCAACTACAGATGTCCAATATATATTGAAAAATATATATCCTGTCATTCTTTATTGTGTCTTTTGATGAATACAAGTTCTTAATCTTAGTTCAAGTTTTCAATTTTTTTTAACATAAGTGCTTTTTGATATCATACTTAAGCTTAAGTATGACAAGATCATATATACACACGTATGTGTATATAAAAATACATACATATAAGTTTTTAATTTATATATCTTCAATTCATCTGAAATTCATTTTTGTGTGTGACACCATATGCACGTAGCGATCCAATCTCATTTTTTTCCCATATGGTTACAATTTCTAACACCAATGTATTCAATAGTCATTCCTTTCTTTGCTTTTCCCCATATATCAAGTTTCCATCTACACGTGGGTTAGATTAAGATCTTTTTGTTTGTTTTTTAAATCTGTTAAGGAACACTTTTAAGATTGAATTAGTTTCAAGGCTTGTGAAACACTTTTTAGGTAAGTACCTAAGTCTTGAAGTATAAAGATTAACGGTGTTTTAAATTGATATCAGCTGGTGTACTGATTCAGTAATAAAACTGATCAAGTTTTTAAAAAAAGATATTCAGAGTGCAAAAAGTTTCATAAGAATGATAGAACAATTTCACCACACGAGTTTGTATGTGCTTAACAAAGTGATTGTTAATGAATTTCCCTGAAACTCCCAAACAGCTCAAAGTATGCTTTTAATTTACCATAAATACATTATATCACTTGTGTTTCTCTATAGTGGCAGAATCTACACTTTAAAATTTTGGAATACATAAACTGTCTTTAGAAGACACAAAAAAGTTTGAAACAAAATGGTGAAAGTAGGCATTGAACACGAGGGAAAAATGCTAAAAGCAACATGAAAAAGAATCTATAGGGTTGATTTTTAGGTTTCTCCGCTTGGGAGGACAAGAGACAGGAAGTCTAACATGGTCCCAGTATTCAAAGTTGGGCTATCTTGAGACGATGAACTATACTGAGGGGTGGCCTGTTTGGGGAGGGTAAAAGATGATATTTTTCCCTCCCAAGTCTGTTGTTCCTTAGCTTTCCTCAAGGATTTTTTCAGTAGCTTTTAAATTTGTATTAATGACTTCCAAAATAAAATGTTAAAAATCCCTATCCGTAGGTGGCAAATAGTTTGTAGGTGCTTAGCTTTCATGTTATTAAAAAAAAAAAAATCAAATTCCGGTAATTTTTAAAGTGTCTCCAAAAAGCATCCCAAGGAAAGAATACTGGGAGCTACCGCATCACGATCTTAATCACAGTGCAGCCACACTAATCCTTGTGACAACAGGGTTGGGTATATGGATCTCAGATTTCTTAAATACGGCATGAGGGAAGACTAACATGGTCTTCAAGTTTCCTTTCAGCGTGAAAGTTACAAGTCTCCCTAAGCAACTATAAAACATATCCGTCTCAATTTAACTTATCCTACAGTTGAGTTGCTGCCAAGCGTTCTTCAGGTGAGTCATACGGTCATAAGTTCTCAAACCGAGGAGTGAACCCTATCTACACGCTTGTGAGGGGCTTCCGACTGACAGGATTTGAACGACTATAATAGGACAGGCAAGCTTCTAGGCCAGAACGTCTATATGAGCAGGAAATTCCCCGAGCAAGAACACCATATGGTGCTAACTTCTACAGCTTCCGTCACAACAAACAAAAGGCCAGGCTGCCACGGCGCGTGGGCGTCGCACCTGCTTCTCGTGGGTCACGCTTACTTTGTCCCTTTTTTGCATTTTCAGGCGTGAAGCTTCTTTCTTACTTAAGCGGAAGTGGGCCTGCTACTTCGCAGACTCCTGAAACTATAAGACCCCAAACAGCGGGAACACCCCTACACGCTGGCCCAGGCAGTCGCGAGGGGAGTCCGCAGGGCGACCGCGGGGGCGCGCCCGGGGCACGCTGGGAACGCTGGGTGCCCCGGCCCTCCTGACCCGGAAGGGCTGACGGGTGGTAAATCGGCTTCCCTAGCAACCGAGCGGGCGTGAGTCCTCCTCATTGTCGCCGGCTGCCTCCCAGGATGCCACTGCAGGTTAGCAATTACAGCTGGCAGCAGACGAGCACTACGGTCTTCATCTCTGTGCCCCTCCGAGGCGTCAGCGTCCGAGACGCGGACGTGTTCTGCACCGAAAATTATCTGAAGGTAGGAATGCAAGTCTTGCCGGCCGGCCCCGGGGGTGTGGTCTGAGGCGTCTGCGAGGGCACGGCTGTGGACGCGCAAAAGGTGCGTCCTTGCAGTTAAGCATCCTAAAATATTACTCCTATTAAAAGTAAAACAAAGCAAAACAAACAAAATAAGATACGAATCTCATACAGGTGACACCTCGTCTGTAGATAGATGTCATCGGGTCAGGGATGATTTTATCCATGGCTTCCTCATATGCCTTGCTACTTTTATCGTGACCTGGAAATACATTTATAGCAGGAATTTAAGAAAATGATTTTGGCCTCCGTCACTTATTTCTTAAGGGGTGTGTCTTTCATTTTATGTAGCCAAATTAACTTCCGTTTCCCCCCTTCTGAATAGGTGAACTGTCCTCCATTTTTATTCGAGGTGTTTCTCTATGCTCCCATAGACGATGAGAGCAGCAAAGCCAAGATTGGGAATAACACTATTGTTTTCACCCTGCACAAAAAAAAAGCAGCCATGTGGGAGACCCTTTCTCTGTCAGGTGGTAAGTTCTTTACTAAAAGATGTTAAGCCGGTTGTGCTTTTTAAACTTTATACCATTCAAAAATTTATCTTTTGAAATAATTAGGTTGCTCTTCTAGGAAAACAAAATAGGCACGAGTGTGATTTAAATGAGGTAGTGCTTCAGCTACCTCTTAACCTAATAACCTAATTATTGAGTAATCGAATTTCAAAAAAATTAGAGTCTGTTAATAATAGCTCTTAAACATGTGAGCTTCTATCTTCAGAGGATAAGGCCTACCAATGTGGCCTTTATTGAGCACTCATTCTTGATTTTTTCAACTATTTAAAACTTATTATTCTTAGCCTATGTGCTGTAAGAAATCAGGCAGCAGATTGAGTTTGACCATAATTGCCAATTAGATGAATCAAAACAGTCTTAAAACTAACTTATATAACAAGTAATGAACACTGACTTTACTTCAGAAACCAAGTTTGAGATTCTTTTAGAAGTCAAACTCAGTTTTTTTAAATTGGTTAACCTTGATTTTTATTTTTTATTTTTTTCAAACTCAGTTTTACATGCAATTCAGTGGAATTGTTTAAAAATCTTTTTTTCCACATATAGTGTTATGAAACTCCAATATATACTCCAAGCCTGCCTCCCTCATTATTCACAAAATACTGCTCCATTTTTTTCTGAAGTTCCTTCTTGATCCATTTTTCATTTCTTTTAGACGTGGAGCATTTAATTTGGAAACTTGATTTTTTAAAAATTATTTCTGCCCCTGAAGCTGGTCCAGCTCTCTGCCACCCTGTTACTAAAACAGGTGGATGGTTGAGGAGAGGCTTCAGACCTCATTCCAGTCCTGATTTCCAGCCAGGATCTTGGATGGGTAAAAATTCCATACTCTTTACTCATGTTTAACTGAAATTTAATATTCCCTTCAATTATGAATGTAGACAGCAATCAAAAGCAGTATCAATAAAAATCACAACATGTTCATATCAGGTACCTTTGTCTTTTAGATGCACTACTTTGAAATTATATATTAGACATTTTGCTATATATTATTTAATGCATAAATAAGGAAGCAGACATTTGTATATCACAAATTTAATGTTTTGTGTTTTAATATAACACTTAATATTTTGTAAGTATTTTAATATAACACTTTGTAACTAGTTTTCCTTATGTATTATTTTCATATATTTTAAAACAATATGAAGGGTTAGTATAAGTGTTTAATACTCATCCCTCCACTCCTGCCCTCTTTGTCTCGTCCTACTTCACTCTCTCCCAAGTTTCTTCTCCCCTCATATTTTTTTTCTTCAAAGTCTAGATCCCTTCCTTAATCCTTATTCTCTTAAGATAATTTACCCCATAATGGATCACAGCCTACAGTTTCTAAAATACTGAATCACTGAATAAAAAATGACTGTGAATGGTAAAGTTCTGTATGTAACATGTCATGTGACTTTATAATTTTTCCTAAAGCTTGACCTGTACTCTTCATACATAAAACTCACCATTTATATTTTTGAAGGTGATTGATCATGTCAGATGATCTCAACCCATGTTCTCTTCTAAGAGACCTCATAGTGATGCTTTATCATGATCAGGTGTATAAGCTAATAGGAGAGAGAGGAGTATCACTGTGTTCTCCTTCCTCCCCTCCAGCCCCCTTTGCCTCTCCCCATCCCTCTCATTGCACACCCTCTCTCTCCCTCTGTGACCCTCTCCTCCTTCTCTCCCTCCCCTCTCCGCATCCTCATTCCCTCTCTTATTTCCTCTCTCCATTGCTCCTCTTCTCTCTTATTCATATCTTCCCTCTCTGTCTCTCTGTGTCTGTCTGTCTTTCTCAGTGCACAAAGGCATCTTTACTAATTCATTACTGTTACAGTTACTCTTATTAGCTTCTTGACTAGTTTAATACTGAGAAACCTTCTTACTTCTCCACGTGAAGTTGGGTCCAAAAACATCTTATCCCAGATCAATATGTAAGAAAAACAAATTCTCCTAAGTAAAACAAATTCATCATGATTCTAATTTAATGATATTCTTCATGTTTTAGTTGACAAAGAGATGATGCAAAGAATAAGGGAGAAATCTATCCTACAAGCACAGGAAAGAGCAAAAGAAGCTACGGAAGCAAAAGCTGTGGCAAGGAGGGAAGATCAAAAATATGCACTAGATGTCATGATGAAGGTAAGTTGCAGATTGATAGGAAGGTCCTTTAATTAAAGATATCGTAGTAAACTATGCAGTGATCGTTTGTTCCATCTACTGTACTTTCTCACCTTTTTGTTTATACTTTGGTTACAGGACTTGCTGTGTTACGTAGGTTGTCTGCTACTTCTGAAAAGCTGTATGAAAGCATGAAGGCTGAACAATAGATTTACCTGTTTTAGGGAGAATGTTCTATTTCCAGGGGAACAAAAGTTATAAGGTTTATGGTGGAAGTGTTTTACGTCTTTTTTTAGCTTGAAATTGATGGACATTATTATTTAAAACAAGGAAAACATAGATTCAACACTGAATATTGACCAATAATATCTTTTTTATTTTTTTTTTCAATAATATCTTTTAACTGTTGAGGCTTTCAAGCTAAAGCTTTAATCAGTAGTATATTTTTTGAGATATAATTCACATACCATACAGTTCGCTTATTAAAAGCTTATAATTCAGTGATTTTTAGTGTATTTAGAGTCGTAAAACCATCACCACAATCAATTTTAGAACATTTTCATCACCCCAGAAAGAAGCCCTGCACCATGGGCAGTCACTCCCTGTTCGTCCAAACTTCTAACCTAGACAACCACTAATCTACTTTCCGTCTCTATAGGTTTACCTAGTCTGACTAATTTTTACAAATAATTTCCCATCTTAAATTCTCATTTTGAAATGACTAAGAAATCTATAACAAGCATCATCTCATCAAGAGTTCTGTGGACTCATGGTTGTTCTTTTGCTTTTGGATCACTAGTATTGTTTTTATAATCAACAGTTCATAATTCCAGTCCATAATTCCAAAGACTTCTCTGCTTCTTTATCACTTTTACTTGACTTTTAAATATTGACAATGATTAATATACTTCATTTTTTTACTTAATAATTGAACATGTGGTCAGCCATCCAAAGATTCCTGCTTTCAGTATACTTGATGAGTTCCACCTTTTCTTGATCATATTATTACTACTATCAAACTTTTCCTGAATTAAAAAAAAATACAAGCAAAATAGTATAAAATTTGTGGCAGCAAGTAAGTATTTATTGAACTAATAAATAATAGCCCACATACTGCTGCACTGGTAAATATAACAAAGCTGAACAATTGATTGCCAGGCAGTACCACAATGCCCTACCTTGAAGTTGATAAATATCTCCTGATATACGAAAGCCTGACTTTGGTATTTGCGAAGGTAGTTTAGGGACATTAATGTATAAAGAATGAAGCTGTAGTTTACATTGAAGTGATAGAACCTATGAAAGTCTGTACCCTATACTACAAACTATTCATTTTGTCTGTCTCTTCCCCTGAGTATTGCTGAGAGTTGAGACTACATTTTCTTTCATCCTTATCATAACCATTGCCAAATAAATGGTAGCTGCTCAAATATTTGAATAAATTAATGTGACTACATTGTTTGAGAACTCTGTAATCATAGTAAACTTCTATTCTGGTGGATAAATGTAGCTAATTTTACTCTGTACTCCATTAAGAGTAAATGAAGCAATATGATGACAAAAGGCAGCTCATTATTAGCTTAAACTATAAATTAGCTTCAAACTTGATGTACATATACCAAAAACAGTTGTTTTTTTTTTTTTCGTAGTAATCTTTTAAAAACAGTGAGCAGGGCTAGTGCTAAGAGTCACTGTTTCAGTTTGCTATGCTGGATAGTGGTAACCTGCTCGGGTTTCCCTAACAGAACACCACAGAGTGGATGACTTTAAGCAACACACCTTTGTCTTCTTGCAGGTTAGGTCCTAGAAGTCTCAGATCAAGGTATAGTGGATAATAAGTCTATTCCTGGCTTGCAGATAACTGAAAGAGAGAGAAAAAATCTTATTAGGGCATATCCTGTTCTATCAGGGCCCCACCCTTATGACCTCAGTTCAGTTCAGTTCAGTCGCTCAGTCGTGTCCGACTCTCTGCGACCCCATGAATTGCAGCACGCCAGGCCTCTCTGTCCATCACCAACTCCCGGAGTTTACCCAAACCCATGTTCATCGAGTCGGTGATGCCATCCAACCATCTCATCCTCTGTCGTCCCCTTCTCCTCCTGCCCCCAATCCTACCCAGCATTAGGATCTTTTCCAATGAGTCAACCCTTCGAATGAGGTGGCCAAAGTATTGGAGCTTCAGCTTCAACATCAGACCTTCCAATGAACACCCAGGATTGATCTCTTTTAGGATGGATTGATTGGATCTCCTTGCAGTCCAAGAAACTCTCAAGAGTCTTCTCCAACACCACAGTTCAAAAGCATCAATTCTGCGGCGCTCAGCTTTCTTCACCGTCCAACTCTCACATCCATACATGACCACTGGAAAAACCATAGTCTTGACTAGACAGACTTTTGTTGGCAAAGTAATGTCTCTGCTTTTAAACATGCTATCTAGGTTGGCCATAACCTTCCTTACAAGGAGTAAGCGTCTTTTAATTTCATGGCTGCAGTCACCATCAGCAGTGATTTTGGAGCCCAAAAAAGTAAAGTCTGACACTGTTTCCACTGTTTCCCCATCTATTTCCCATGGAGTGATGGGACCAGATGCCATGATCTTAGTTTTCTGAACGTTGAGCTTTAAGCCAACTTTTTCACTCTCCTCCTTCACCTTCATCAAGAGGCTCTTTAGTTCTTCTTCACTTTCTGCCATAAGGGTGGTGTCATCCACATATCTGAGGTTATTGATATTTCTCCCGGCAATCTTGATTCCAGCTTGTGTTTCTTCCAGCCCAGCGTTTCTCATGATGTACTCTGCATAGAAGTTAAATAAGCAGGGTGACAATATACAGCCTTGACGTACTCCTTTTCCTATTTGGAACCAGTCTGTTGTTCCATGTCCAGTTCTAACTGTTGCTTCCTGACCTGCATACAGGTTTCTCAAGAGACAGGTCAGATGGTCTGGCATTCCCATCTCTTTCAGAATTTTCCACAGTTTATTGTGATCCACACAGTCAAAGGCTTTGGCATAGTCAATAAAGCAGAAATAGATGTTTTTCTGGAACTCTCTTGCTTTTTCGATGATCCAGCGGATATTGGCAATTTGATCTCTGGTTCCTCTGCCTTTTCTAAAACCAGCTTGAACATCTGGAAGTTCACGGTTCACATATTGCTGAAGCCTGGCTTGGAGAATTTTGAGCATTACTTTACTAGCCTGTGAGATGAGTGCAATTGTGTGGTAGTTTGAGCATTCTTTGGCATTGCCTTTCTTTGGGATTGGAACGAAGACTGACCTCTTCCAGTCCTGTGGCCACTGCTGAGTTTTCCAAATTTGCTGGCATATCGAGTGCAGCACTTTCACAGCATCACCTTTGAGGATTTGAAATAGCTCAACTGGAATTCCATCACCTCCACTAGCTTTGTTCGTAGTGATGCTTTCTAAGGCCCACTTGACTTCACATTCCAGGATGTCTGGCTCTAGGTGAGTGATCACACCATTGTGATTATCTGTGTCGTGAAGATCTTTTTTGTACAGTTCTTCTGTGTATTCTTGCCACCTCTTCTTAATATCTTCTGCTTCTGTTAGGTCCATACCATTTCTGTCCTTTATCGAGCCTATCTTTGCGTGAAATGTTCCCTTGGTATCTCTAATTTTCTTGAAGAGGTCTCTAGTCTTTCCCAATCTGTTGTTTTCCTCTATTTGTTTGCACTGATCACTGAGGAAGGCTTTCTTATCTCTCCTTGCTATTCTTTGGAACTCTGCATTCAGATGAGAATATCTTTCCCTTTCTCCATTGCTTTTCGCTTCTCTTCTCTTCCCAGCTATCTGTAAGTCCTCCTCAGACAGCCATTTTGCTTTTTTGCATTTCTTTTCCATGGGGATTTTCTTGATCCCTGTCTCATGTACAATGTCACGAACCTCTGTCCATAGTTCATCAGGCATTCTGTCTATCAGGTCTAGTCCCTTAAATCTATTTGTCACTTCCACTGTATACTCATAAGGGATTTGATCTAGGTCATACCTGAATGGTCTAGTGGTTTTCCCTACTTTCTTCAATTTAAGTCTGAATTTGGCAATAAGCAGTTCATGATCTGAGCCACAGTCTGCTCCCGGTCTTGCTTTTGCTGAGTGTATAGAGCTTCTCCATCTTTGGCTGCAAAGAATAAAATCAATTGTGACCTCATTTATCCTTAATTTCTTCCTCAGAAACCCGTGCAAATAGGAGTTAGAGCTTTAACACATTTGAGGCGACACACAAACATCTAGTCTGCAATTCAGGAGACTGCCTGCAATACAATATACCCAGGTTCGATCCCTGGGTTGGGAGGATCCCCTGGAGAACAAAATGGCAATCCACTCCAGTATTCTTGCCTGGGAAATCCCATGAACAGAGAAGCCTGGCAGGCTACAGAGTCAGTCACGACTTAGCGACTAAACCACCAAACCAAATATCTAGTCAATAACACTGTAAAAACTGTCTAAAATTTAGTGGCTTAAACAGCAATCCCCAGCCTTTTAGGCACCAGGGACCAGTTTCGTGGATTTTGCCACGGACCGGGAGTGGAGGTGATGGTTTCAGGATGATTCAAGCACATTACATTTATTGTGTGCTTTTTATCTAATCTAATAACTGCCACTGATCTGAGGAGTTACTGATCTGCGGCCCAGAGATTGGGGACCTCTGGCTTAACACATTATTTCTCACAATTCTGCATGTGGGTCAGGCAGTTCTGTGGTCTGAGTTTGCCTTGGTTGTGGCTGGATGTTTTAGGATGACCTCACTCACATGTCTAGAGCTTTGCCTGGGAAAGCCGAAGCCCCTCTCCATGTGCTATTTTATTCTCCAGGTTAGCACCGATTTCTTTATTTCATAATTAGTGTTTCTGGGAGCGGGAATGGGAAAGCCCTAATGTACAAGCCCTTCTAAACACACTTCTGTGTCACATTTTCGAATGTTCCATTAACCTAAAGTCTCAAAGAACCAAGCCCAAATTAAGGGTTAGAGAAGTAGACTGCACCTTTTCTGGGGAAGAAAGATGAAGTCACATTGCAAAGGGACATGCTTATAACTAAGGAAGGAAATTTTGGCCATTTTACAACTTAGTTTGAATTGAAAAGATTGGAGTTTAAGCAGTAAAGATAATTTGATTTCATCTAGCAGGAGAAGTTCAGAGACAGAGCAGTGAATCCAAGCCCTGACTCCATCTCTCTACAACATCCTTAGCACTGCCTTTCTTTGCGACTGCTTCATCCTTAGGCTGATAGGAAGATGATCCACATCTGCACATAAGCAGAACCACCAGGAGACAGTCTGTCTATTCTGTTGGCTCCCTTTCAAGCCCCATAAAATGATTGCTTTATATACTGTAGAATGATACTTCAAATGGCAGTCAGTTTTACCTGTGTGCAAATATATCTTTACTTCAAGTCTATTGCGTCAGCCTTGGTTTACAGCGTCCATGTCTCCTTATCTTTGCTACTGATCTGTCATTCATTTAGCAGACATTTATTGAATACTTTAAAAGATATTGAGACAGAGCTGACAAGTCAGTCTTCGATTTCAGTTTGCTCATAGTATAGAGAGGGTGACAGACAATAAAAAACAAAGATTACAGCCTAGTATGTGCAAGAAATCATGGGCAGATAAAGAGAAAACACTGGCCAAAGATTGGTATCTCAGTCTGAAAGGATGGTCAGGAAATAGGAGGCAGTGTAGTTTGTGCTGAATACTGGAGAATGAGCTACAGTTACCTAGGGATAAATGGGAAAATGACATTATAGTCAATTTTGGATAAGTGCTCGACAGAATTTGGCACAGTGAGGAGCAGTTGTGATGAGAAATAAAATCTTGATATTTAGAAAAATCTCTTTAGGAATTTTCAGCAAGAATACCAAAATAATTGGTTTTGTGTTTTAGAAAGCTCATCCTGGCTAATGAGTTTGAAGAGGTTGCAAGGAAGAGGCAGAGCTTTTGTATTCCTAGGATGAAAGGATTTTAAACATATTTATGTGTTGAAGAAAGAAGCCAGTAAAGACGGAGAGATTGATAATATAACCAGGAGAGAGAATTGATGATGAAGCAGTTTTTTTGTGGTGGGATGAAGGTTGGAACAGGTGAAAAAATTAAGTCCTATGCAATAGGGGATATTTTATCTTTTGACTAAAGGGCAGGAATAGAGAATAACCAAGGGTTTGGAAAAATTTTCATGACACAGATAGTTAAAGTGATCCTTTGTTTTCATGGTGAAGGTAGAAAGTTCATCTATCCAGAGCATGAAGAATTGAGATGGAGTAGGGGTGACTAATAGAAGCCTGGAATATTGATACCAGACTAATCTTAAACATGCTTTTTCCCCTCTTTACTTTGGACTACTATTGCCTACTTTTCCTGTTTTCTTCACCCTTTTGTAGGTTATCTTCTATTTTGAATTTTTTGGTTCTATTTTGTTTTATTTTCTCTTTTAAGGAACTTGTTTTCCCACTAATTTTTAACCTAAATAGGTCAAATTTGAAGTGCTTTCTTCAGCTATTTTCTTAAAGTTGAAACTCAGAAACTTGGAACTGTAAAATAACTTTGCCTGATTATGTGTGAGTTGCTTTCTGGAGTTGTCTAGATTATACTATAGGACCTTTTAAAAGTCCTTATTGGTGAAACCACATGCCCTGTTTATTGGAAGCATGGATAACTAAGGTATAGAAAAGCTACAAGTAACTGCTTTCTCGTTTTTTATTCTATGCAGTTGTAAAGGTGATTGTTTTATTTATGTATTTAACCTTGCAGCTTATAGGATTCCAGTTCTTTGACCAGGAATTGAACCTGGATCATGGCAGTGAAAGCCTGGAATCCTAACCACTAGGCCATCAGGTGCTGCTGCTGCTGCTGCTAAGTCTCTTCAGTCGTGTCTGACTCTGTGCGACCCCATAGACGGCAGCCCACCAGGCTCCGCTGTCCCTGGGATTTTCCAGGCAAGAGTACTGGAGTGGGTTACCATTGCCTTCTCCGAGGCCAGCAAGGAACTCCTGTAAATATGACTTTTAAATTTCTCTTTCTGATAGTTTGTTGTTAGTGTATATAAATGCAACAGATTTCTATAGGTTAATTTTATATCCTTCAACTTTACTGAATTCATGTGTTAATTCTAATAGTTTTTTGGTGGCATCTTTGCTGCTGCTGCTAAGTCGCTTCAGTTGTGTCCGACTCTGTGCGACCCCATAGACGGCAGCCCACCAGGCTCCGCCATCCCTGGGATTCTCCAGGCAAGAATACTGGAGTGGGTTGCCGTTTCCTTCTCCAGTGCATGAAAGGGAAAAGTGGAAGTGAAGTCACTCAGTCGTGTCCGACTCTTAGCGACCCCATGGACTGTAGCCCACCAGGCTCCTCCGTCCATGGGATTCTCCAGGCAAGAGTCCTGGAGTGGGGTGCCATTGCCTTCTCCGGGTGGCATCTTTAGGATTTTCTTTATATAGTATCATGCCATCTGCAAACAGAAATAGTTATACTTCTTTCCAGTTTGGGTTCATTTTCTTTTTATTGTCTGGTTGCTATAGCTAGGACTTTCCATAGTATGTTGAATAAAAGAGGCAAGAGTGGAAATCCTTGTCTTGTCCTGACCTTAGAGGAAATGCTTCAGCTTTTTCCTGTTGAATGTGATTTGGCTCTATGTTTGTCATATATGGCCTTTAATATGTTGAGGTGTATTCCCTCTGTATCCACTTTGTGGACAGTTTTTATCGTAAATGGATGTTGAATTTTGTTGACAGCTATCTGTGCATCTGTTGAGATGATCTTAAGATTTTTATTCTTCAGTTTGTTACTGTGGTGTATCACACTGATTGATTTGTGGATATCCTTGCATTCCTGGGATAAATCTCACTTGATCATGGTGTTTGATCCCTTTAATGTACTTTTGGATTTAGTTAGCTAATATTTTGTTGAAGATTTTCACATCTGTGTTTGTCAGTGATATTGGCCTGTAATTTTCTTTTTTTGTGGTGTCTTTGTCTGGTTTTGATATCAGGGTAATGCTGGCCTGGTAAAATGACTTCTGAAGCATTCCTTCCTCTTCAGTTTTATGGAGTAGTTTTAGAAGGACAGATGTTAACTTTTCTTTAAACATTTGGTACCGTTCACCTGTGAAACTGTCTGTCCTGTACTTTTTTTCATTGGAAGTTTTTAAAGTCAGTAATCAGTTTCAGTACTGGTAATTGGTCTGCTCATATTTGGCACCCCACTCCAGTACTCTTGCCTGGAAAATCCCATGGACAGAGGGGCCTGATAGGCTACAGTCCATGGGGTCGCTAAGAGTCGGACACGCCTGAGCGATTTCACTTTCACTTTTCCCTTTCATGCACTGGAGAAGGAAACGGCAACCCACTCCAGTGTTCTTGCCTGGAGAATCCCAGGGACAGTGGAGCCTGGTGGGCTACCGTCTATGGGGTCGCACAGAGTCGGACACGACTGAAGTGACTTAGCAGCAGCAGCATATTGTATATTTTTTCTTGATTCAATCTTGGGAGATTTTACATTTCTAAGAATTTATCCATTTCCTTTAGGTTGTCCATTTTATTGATGTATAAATTGTTTGAGTAATTTCTTATGATCCTTTGTATTTCTGTGATGTCAGTTATAACTTATTGTTTTTCATTTCTGATTTTATTTGGGCCCGCTGTTTTTTTTAATTGATCTGTCTGAGTAATAGTTTATCAATTTTATTTTTTGACAGATTCAGCTTTTAGTTTCAGTGGTTTCTTAAAATTGTTTTTTAGTCTCTATTTTATTTATTTCTTCTCCGATCTTTGCATTTCTTTCCTTCTACTTTGGATTTTATTTGTTCTTTTTATAGTTCTTCAGATGTATTATTAGGTTGTTTACTTGAGATTTTTCTTGTTTCATGATATAAGCTTGTATTGCTGTAAACTTCCTGCCTTGAACTCCTTTTGCTCCATAGATAGATAGATTTCAGTCGTTATCCTTCCATTTTCATTTGTCTCCAGGTATTTTTTTATTTCCCCTTTGATTTCTTCAGTGACCTGTTTTTTGCTCAGTAGCATTTAGTTTAGCCTCCACATGTTTGTGTTTCTTGCACTTCTTTCTAAGCTTATAGCATTGTGGTCAGAAAAGATGCTTGATATGATTTCAGTCTTCTTAAATCTGTTCAGACATATTTTGTAGCCTAGAATGTGATCTATCCTGGAAAATGTTCCATGTGCACTTGAAATGTTTATTCTGCTATTTTTGAATAAAATGTTATAAGGCCATCTGATCTAATGTGTTATTTAAGGCCAGTGTTTCCTTATTGATCTTTTTGTCTGAATCATCTATTGATTTAAATGGGGTGTTGAAGTTTGCTACTTTTACTTGTTAATGTCAATTTTTGCCTTTTTGTTTGTTCATATTTATGTATTTAGGTGTTCCTATGTTGAGTGAACATATATTTACAATGATTATATCTTCTTGTTGGATTGAATCCTGTATTATTATGTAATGTCCTTTTTCATCTCTTGTTACAATCTTTGTTTTAAAGTCTAGTTTGTCTGATAATAAATATTGGTACTCCAGCTTTCTTTCCATTTCCATTTGCATGAAATACCTTTTTCCCTCCCCTTACTTTCAATCTGTGTGTGTCTTTAGATATGAAATGAGTCTCTTGTTGGCAGCATACAGATGGGTCTTGTTTTTGTATATATTAAGCCACTCTTTGTCCTTTGATCCTTTTAGTTCTTTTACATCTAAAGTGGTTATTGATAGGTATGTACTTATTGCCATTTTGTTAATAGTTTTGGGGTTGTTTTTGTAGTTCTTTTTATTCCTTTCTTCTCTTGCTCTCTTCCCTCATGATTTGATTCCTTTCTTTAGTATTATGTTTGGATTCATTTCTTTTCTGTGTTTCTGTTATATATTTTTGGTTTGTAGTTACAATGAGATTGTATACAGTAACCTATATATGTATGTGAGTGTTTGTTTTTACTCTCCCTCTCCCCACATTTAATGCTTTTGACATTATTTTTTTACAGCTTTTTGTTTTGTGTATCCTGTAACTGCCTATCATGGATATAGATGATTTTACTACTTTGTTTTTTTATCGTTCCTACCAACTTTATAAGTGGTTGATCTACTACCTTTACTGTATATTTGCCTTTACCAATGAGATTGTATTCTTTTATAACTTTTATATTTCTAGTTCTGGTCTTTTCATTTTTGCTTAGAGAAGTCCCTTTAATTCTTTGTAAAGCCAGATTAGTGGTGTTGAACTCTTTGCTTTTGCTTGTGTGTCAGATTATCTGTTTCAAATCTGAAATAGCTTTGCCATGTATTCTTGGTTGTAGGTTTTTTCCTTTCATCACTTTAAATATATAGTGCCACTCCCTTCTGGCCTGCAAAGTTTCTACTGAAAAGTCATCTAGCAGTCTTATGGGAGCTCCCTTGTATGTAACTAGTTGCTTTTCCCTTGATGCTTTTAAGATTCTCTCTTTATCTTTAATTTTTGCCATTTAATTTATACTGTGTCTTTGTGTGGACCTCTTTGGATTGATGTTATATGGAACTCTGTGTTCCCTGGACCTGGATGTCTGTCTCCTTTCCTAGAATGGGAAATTTTCAGATATTATCACTAATGAGCTCTCTGCCCCCTTCTCTCTCTCTTCTCCATCTGAGACCCATATGTTGTGATTATTTGTTTGCTTGATGTTGTTCTAGAGGTCTTTAAGACCGTTCTCATTTTAAAAAATTCTTTTTTTTCTGTCAGCTTTGGTAATTTTCGCTACTTTGTCTTCCAGTTCGATGATCTATTCCTCTATATCATATAACCTACTGTGATTCCTTCTAATGTTTTTTATTTCACTTATTATATGCATCAGCTCTGTTTGGTTCTTCTTTATATTTTCTAGCTGTTTGTTAAGTGTCACACTGTGTTTATTCTTTCTTCTCCTAAGTTCACTGAACAACTTTATAATCACTACCTTAAATCCTTTATTGGTTAGATTGTCTTCACTTTGTGTAGTTCTACTTCTGGAGTTTTGTCTTGTTCCTTTGTTTGGACGTAGTGTTTTGTTACCTCATTTTGCTTAATTCTTTGTGTTTATTTGTAGATATTAAGTAGATCGTTTATGTTTCCTGATTATGGAGAAGTGACCTTATGTAAAAGACAACCCTATGGGACCCAACAACATACTCTCCTTTGGTCACCAGAGTTATATGATCTAGGGCTAACTCCTATGTGGCTAAGCAGGGCCTTCTCTTGTGTCAGGGCCAACAACTGTGGGCATGGGCATGCTGGTAGACAGGGCTCACCCCTGTCCCTGTTGTATGTGAGGCCCTTCTGATAGGGAAGCAGTCAGCTGACAATGGACAGAGCTGGGTCTTGGTATGTTTGGCTGCATGGCTTGGGCTATCCCAAAGTTGGTGCCAGTATGATGGTGAGTGGGGCCAGGTCCCACTAAGGCTGTCTGTGGGCAGGGGACCCTGGAGCATCTGGCTGCAGGGCCTGGGAGATCTCAGAATTCGTGTTACCTGCTAGAAGGTGGGGATGGATCCTGGGGGATCCTGTGTCTTGTGTCAGCTCACTGGTGGGCAGGGCCAGATCCTAAAGTCTGGGATCTGGCCCTTGCTGGAAGGCTATGTAGCCAAGGCTGGTGCTTGCCCACTGGTGAGGAAAGCTAGGTCTCCTGTGAAGCTTGCAGCTTGACTGTAGGTGTCCTGGTACTGGTGCTGATAGGCTGGGGGGGCAAGTAAGCTTCCTGCTAGAGGGAGAACTCCAGAATGTTCCTAGCACCAGTGTTCTCATGGGAGAACAAGCTTCCCAGAGTGCCTGCTGCCAGTGTCTTTAGGAGGAATCCATGTCACTTCCTGACTCTTTGGAAAGTTTTCCAGTATCAGCCAATGGCGTTGACCTAAACTCTTTTCACCTTACTGCCTTCGTTCTGGGTCTTTGAGTGTGTGAAATTTTGCTACTCAGCTGTCTTGGTTACTCCCCCATCACTATTGCTTTTAAAATTTATTTTTTTATCTTTCTCATCTCTGATATTTCTAATAACAAGTTCTACAGACCAAATGCATTTTGGCTTTTTGTTTGTGTTCCTTCTTCATACTGCTGCCATGGTGACTTTTTAAAATTTTTAAGCTGTTTTTTCCAGTTACTGCAGTAAAATTGACAAATAAAATTGTAATATATTTAAACCATACAATATGAAGATTTGATGCATATACTGGAAGGAATCACATTTTCAAGTTCACTAATATATCTGTCACTTCACATAGCTACCTTTTTTCCACCTTTTTTTTTTTTTTTGAGATGAATCCTTCAGATCTACTCTCTTAACAACTTTCAATTATGTAGTACAGTTTATCACTATAATCAATATGTTGTATTACATTAGATCCTCAGCAGTTACTCATCTTACAGCTGAAAGTTTGTACCCTTTTCACCAATGTGTTCCCATTTCCTCACCTCCCTCCAGCCCTTGGCACCACGACTCAACTTTCTGTGATTCTGATTTTTTTTTTTTTTTAAGATTCTATGTATGGGCTTCCCTGGTGGCTCAGATGGTAAAGAATCCACCTGCATTGCGGGAGACCTGGGTTTGATTTCTGGGTTGGGAAGATCCCCTGGAGGAGGGCATGGCAACCGACTCCAGTATTCTTGCCTGGAGAATCCCCATGGACAGAGGAACCTGGTGGTCCATGGGGTTGCAAAGAGTCAGACATGACTGAGTGACTAAGCTCAGCACATGATACCATGCAGTATTTGTCTTTGTGTGGCTTATTTTGCTCAGTGTACTGCCTTCCAGGTTCTTCCATGTTACTGCACATGACAAGATTTCCTTCTTTTTTAAGGTTGAATAATACTCTGTTTTGTGTGTGTATGTGTACATATATATTTGTTGTTGTTTAGTCACTAAGCCGTGTCTGACTCTTCTGCAACCCCATGGAGTGTAACCCGCCAAGCTTCTCTGTCCATGAGATTTTTGATTGGGTTATATGTTTTTCTGGCATTGAGTTGTTTGAGCTGCTTGTATATTTTAGAAATTAATCCTTTGTCAGTTGTTTCATTTGCTATTATTTTCTCCCATCTGAGGATTGTCTTTTCACCTTGCCTATAGTTTTCTTTGCTGTGAAAAAGCTTTTAAGTTTAATCAGGTCCCACTTGTTTACTTTTGTTTTTATTTCCATTACTCTTAAGAGGTGGGTCATAGAAGATCTTGCTTTGATTTATGTCATGAAGTGTTCTGCCTATGTTTTCCTCTAAGAGTTTTATAGTTTCTGGTCTTACATTTAGGTCTTTAATCCATTTTCAGTTTATCCTTTTGTGTGGTGTTAGGAAGTGTTCTAATTTCATTCTTTTACATGTAGCTGTCCTATTTTCACAGCACCATTTATTAAAGAGACTGTCTTTGCCCCATTGTATATTCTTGCTTCCTTTGGCAACAATAAGGTGCCCATAGGTGCATGGGTTTATTTCCGAGCTTTCTATCTTGTTCCATTGGTCTATATTTCTGTTTTTGTGCCAGTACCATACTGTCTTGATGACTGTAGCTTTGTAGTATAATCTGAAGTCAGGAAGGTTGATTCCTCCAGCTCCATTCTTCTTTCTGAAGACTGCTTTGGTTATTTTGGGTCTTTTGTGTTTCCATATGAATTGTGAAATTTTTTGTTCCAGTTCTGTGAAAAATGCCATTGGTAGTTTGATAGGAATCACATTGAATCTGTAGACTGAGTTTGGTAGTATAGTCATTTTCAAAATATTGATTCTTCTTACCCAGGAACATGGAATATATCTCCATCTGTTTATGTCACCTTTGATTTATTTCATCAGTCTCTTAAAATTTTCTGTGTACAGTTCTTTTGTCTCCTTAGGTAAGTTTATTCCTAGATATTTAATTCTTTTTGTTGCAATGGTGAATGGGATTGATTCCTTAATTTCTCTTTCTGATTTTTCATTGTTAGTGTATAGAAATGCAAGTGATTTCTGTGTATTGATTTTGTATCCTGCAACTTTGATAAATTCACTGATCAGCTGTAGTAATTTTCTGATACTATCTTTAGGGTTTTCTTTTTTTCTTTTTTATTTTTTTTTTTATTTTTAGGAATCCAAGGAATCCCTTATTTATTTTCAATATTTACAAATGTCTCTGGAATCTAGACCAGGAGAAAACTTGTACAGTGAAAGGTGTCTTTTTTTTTTTTTTTTTTTTATAAATTTATTTATTTTAGTTGGGGGCTAATTACTTTACAATATTGTAGTGGTTTTTGCCATACATTGACATGAATCAGCCATGGGTTTACATGTGTTCCCCTTCCTGGACCCCCCACCCACCTCCCTCCCCATCCCATCCCTCTGGGTCATCCCATTGCCCCGGCCCTGAGCCCTTGTCTCATGCATCGAACATGGAATGGTGTTCTGTTTCACATATGATAATATACATGTTTCAATGCTATTCTGCCAGAACGTCCCACCCTCACCTTCTCCCTCAGAGTCCATAAAATTGTTCCATGCATCTGTGTCTCTTATTCTGTCTCGCATATAGGGTTATCGTTACCATCTTTCAAATTCCATATATATGCATTAGTATACTGTATTGTTGTTTTTCTTTCTGGCTTACTTCACTCTGTATAATGGGCTCCAGTTTCATCCATCTCAGTAGAACCGATTCAAATGTATTTTTTTTAATGGCTGAGTAATATTCCATTGTGTATATGTACCACAGCTTCCTTATCCATTCGTCTGCTGATGGACATCTAGGTTGCTTCCATGTCCTGGCTATTGTAAACAGTGCTGCGATGAACATTGGGGTACACGCGTCTCTTTCAATTCTGGTTTCCTCGGTGTATATGCCCAGCAGTGGGATTGCTGGGTCATATGGCAGTTCTATTCCCAGTTTTTTAAGGAATCTCCACACTGTTCTCCATAGTGGCTGTACTAGTTTGCATTCCCACCAACAGTGTAAGAGGGTTCCCTTTTCTCCACACCCTCTCCAGCATTTATTGCTTGTAGACTTTTGGATAGCAGCCATTCTGACTGGTGTGAAATGATACCTCATTGTGGTTTTGATTTGCATTTCTCTAATAATGAGTGATGTTGAGCATCTTTTCATGTGTTTGTTAGCCATCTGTATGTCTTCTTTGGAGAAATGTCTGTTTAGTTCTTTGGCCCATTTTTTGATTGGGTCGTTTATTTTTCGGGAATTCAGCTGCAGAAGTTGCTTGTATATTTTTGAGATTAATTGTTTGTCTGTTGCTTCATTTGCTATTATTTTCTCCCATTCTGAAGGCTGTCTTTTCACCTTGCTTATAGTTTCCTTTGTTGTGCAAAAGCTTTTAATTTTAATTAGGTCCCATTTGTTTATTTTTGCTTTTATTTCCAATATTCTGGGAGGTGGGACATGGAGGATCCTGCTGTGATTTATGTCGGAGAGTGTTTTGCCTATGTTTTCCTCTAGGAGTTTTATAGTTTCTGGTCTTACGTTTAGATCTTTAATCCATTTTGAGTTTATTTTTGTGTACGGTGTTAGGAAGTGTTCTAGTTTCATTCTTTTACAAGTGGTTGACCAGTTTTCCCAGCACCACTTGTTAAAGAGATTGTCTTTTCTCCATTGTATATTCTTGCCTCCTTTGTCGAAGATAAGGTGTCCATATGTGCGTGGGTTTATCTCTGGGCTTTCTGTTTTGTTCCATTGATCTATTTCTATCTTTGTGCCAGTACCATACTGTCTTGATGACTGTGGCTTTGTGGTAGAGCCTGAACTCAGGCAGGTTGATTCCTCCAGTTCCATTCTTCTTCCTCAAGATTGCTTTGGCTATTCGAGGTTTCTTATATTTCCATACAAATTGTGAGATGATTTGTTCCAGTTCTGTGAAAAATACCATTGGTAGCTTGATAGGGATTGCATTGAATCTATAGATTGCTTTGGGTAGTATACTCATTTTCACTATATTAATTCTTCCAATCCATGAACACGGTATATTTCTCCATCTGTTTGTGCCCTCTTTGATTTCTTTCATCAGTGTTTTATAGTTTTCTATATATAAGTCTTTTGTTTCTTTAGGTAGATATATTCCTAAGTATTTTATTCTTTTTGTTGCAATGGTGAATGGTATTGTTTCCTTAATTTCTCTTTCTGTTTTCTCATTATTGGAGTATAGGAATGCAAGGGATTTCTGCGTGTTAATTTTATATCCTGCAACTTTACTATATTCATTGATCAACTCTAGTAATTTTCTAGTAGAGTCTTTAGGGTTTTCTATGTACAGTATCATGTCATCTGCAAACAGTGAGAGCTTTACTTCTTCTTTTCTGATCTGGATTCCTTTTATTTCTTTTCTTCTCTTATTGCTGTAGCTAGGACTTCCGGAACCATGTTGAATAATAGTGGTGAAAGTGGACACCCTTGTCTTGTTCCTGATCTCAGAGGGAATGCTTTCAGTTTTTCACCATTGAAGATAATGTTTGAGGTAGGCTTATCATATATGGCCTTTACTATGTTGAGGTAGGTTCCTTCTATGCCCATTTTTTGAAGAGTTTTAATCATAAATGGGTACTGAATTTTGTCAAAGGCTTTTTCTGTATCTATTGAGGTTATCATATGGTTTTTATCTTTAAATTTGTTAATATGGTGTATCACATAGATTGATTTGTGTATATTGAAGAATCCTTGTATCTATGGAACAAACCCAACTTGATTATGGTATATGAGCTTTTTGGTGTGTTGCTGAATTCTGTTTGCTAAAATTTTGTTGAGGATTTTTGCATCTATGTTCATCAGGATATTGGCCTATAGTTTTCTTTTTTGTGTTGTCTTTGTCTGGTTTTGGTATCAGCGTGCATTGCAAGGCAGATTCTTAACCATGGACCACCAGGTAAGCCCAATACCACACTTTCTTCATTACTGGAGCTTTGTAAATAATATATTTTGAAATTGAGAAATATGAGCCTTCCAGCTTTGTATTTTTCAAGACTGTTTTGGTTAATCTGGGTCCCTTATAGTTACTACATTTGAATCTGAAGAAAGACTTTTCTATTTCAGTTAATATTATATGATATCTATGTGTTTTCTGACAATTTGAAAAGGCCATTACATGAAATGTTATTTTTATAATTTAAAAAGTATAGAAAATGAATGGGGGGGTAAGATCTCTTGTAATTTTCTCCTTTGTTTTTTGTATTTTTTATGTTTTTCTAATAATAAACATTTATTTTTCCTAATAAGAAAACATTTATTTTTGAAAACAGAACAATGCTTATCTTCCTATGATTATCTTTAGACTTTTAATTTCTTTTTGTTCTAACAGGAATTTACTAAATCTCTATGTACGTCTACCAAATTTCCAAACATATGAAAAATTAACTATAGCCATTAGCATGGTATCATGAGAAAAAGCAGTATATTTGACACTGTCTTTCTTATATTTACACTTTGTCAAGTCTACTGGTTTACTTCCTTTTTGTGTAAGCATATCTCAAATTCACAGCGTTTGTGCAGAAATAAAACTTCAGCAATTATATATATGTCCACTTTTTTGTTTACTGCAGGCTTTTTCATCTTTTCCAGAGGTGTGGTTAAAATCTTTTCTTTTTTTTTTAATTTCATATGTCCTGTTTCCTCACGAGCCTAGAGAAAGTCTGTGGTCAGTTTTTCAGAGCTCTTACAACTTGAGTGCTGGACAGTCGGTCTTCTTGGTCTCCTTTCCATGGGTCCCTGAATCTGGACCCTAACGAGCTTCTTGGGAAGTTGCTGAAGGTTTGTAAGTAGGTCATTTTAGGACAGTAATTTTTTTAATGCTCTGTGTATGGAGTAAGTTGCCCATACTTTATGGAGTTAAGCTTGAATACCAGTTGAGTTGTTAGTGGCTAGTATATGTATTATAGAAAAGAGATGGATAGTGTAGGGTCATGCATTCATAATACTGTTAGCCTTGAAAAGAACAGTGTGGGAGAAGAAATACTTTTGTTTCAGGGAGAAGTTGAAAGAATTTAAGATGTTGATGGTTCCCATCATCTCAACAGCAAGGTCTTTTGAACCAGAAGTAGTTTAGTTCAATAGGACACCTCCAAAAAGAAATTGTTTGCAAAAGTCTGTTATCAGAGATGAATAAGGTTACTATTGAGCAGCAAGGATAAGGTAAAGAGTAGGGTACAAGAGTAAGATATTAACTAATTTCCATTAGCCAAAATCTGGTTTAAAAAACTAAATTTTACTTCTGTTCCTCCATTCTGTGAGTTTTGCTCCTTGAAGTTGAAGGCTAGTTTAATAGAAGCATTTTAGCATATATAACATTAAATATATCAGTACTATGTCTCTGTGTAGTAAACCCAAGTACTGACTTCAGGATGATTTCTTCAACAGTAAGCCAAAGCTGAATCTTTAAAAGATACCAGCAAATCATGATAAGACTGTAAAGTCATATAGTGTAAGACCAAAGAATTTTCTATCAAGTAATAACTTTTATTCAAGGACAGATAGAGCTAACACTTTAGTAAGAGTCTACTCTTATCTTTGTGTGCTTAGTCGCTAAGTCGTGTGTGACTCTTTGTGATCCCCTGGACTGGGCTTCTCTGTCCATGGGATTTTCCAGGCAAGAAAACTAGAGCGGATTGCCATTTCCTCGTCCAGGGGATCTTCCTGACCCAGGGATCGAACTGGCATCTCCTACATCTTCTGCATAGGCAGGCAGATTCTTTACCACTGAACTACCTGGGAGGCTATCCTTATCTACACGTGGGGTTTCCAAGGCACTTACAAATTCTTATGCTTTATATGAACATCCAGATTTCAGTTTAGTGAAGTAAACTGAAAGGTAGAATCCCTACGTCCAAATTTGCTGGCGAGTTAAATAAGTTCCTCTCAGTTTTTCTGAGTTTGACTTTTCACTTTGTGAATTATTTAGCCTTTGGTTCTTCTTACAGCTCTCACTGATGTCTTTGGGCCACCTTTGGCCTGTTTGAAAATCTGCCAAAGGGAAAAGAAAATGTCCTAGTCTGCTTGGGTTGCCATAACAGGCCAACAGCAAAAACACCGACTGTGCAGCTTAGGTAATAGAAATTTATTTTTACACAGTTCTGGAAGCTGGAAGTTCAATATCTGGCTTCAGACCAATTCATTTTCTGATGAGGCCTCTCTTTCTGGCTTGCAGCTGCCTGTGTCCCCTACATGATGGACACAGAGAGAGTGTCACTTCTTATAAAGACAATAATCCTAGTGAATCAAGGCTCTACCCTTATCACCTCATTTAATATTAATTTCCTCCTTGTAATTGTAAGCCTTTTCTCCAAATATTGTTACATTGAGTGAGTGTTAGGGCTTCAACACACAAATTTGGGGGAACATGATTGAGTTTTTGGGGAGAAGAGAACTGAAATGAAAATCAGTTTTTATTATGTTTTAGCTTTGAACACATACTTATATCATTCTAAACACCAGATTATCTTTTCTACAGAAATAAACAACTAAATAATTAAATTTCAGAAATTAATAGAAATTTTACAGTATATGAAACTTCAGACTGAATTAATACATCACTTTTCTTAGCTCATTGTTAGAATGATATATAGCTCCACATGAAAGATGTTGGCTGAAAAAATAACACACAACCTAAAAATTGAGAGTTATGTTTTTACTAAGGACCCAGCTGAGGACAGTAGCCCTGGAAACAGCTTCTCAGATAGCTGTGGGGAACTGTCCCACAGAGGTGAAGAAGGACCCAGGATATAGAGGGGCTTTTGCTGAAAAAACGAACAAACAACAACCATGTAGTTGAACATCAAAAGATTACTGCTTGTCACAAGAAACAGACATCTCAAGTTAATGTTTTTAGTGCTTTTCTGTGTATGGGAAGATGCTTGATAATGAGCTTATTGAAATTATTCCTTTGAAATGCTTCTTAACTGTCTAGGGCTAGTATCCTGCACTACTGGGGCATCTGCAGTGACTGATGGCTTGATGGTGGACAGCATTGTTTATTACCAGAATGACAGGCAATGTTCTTCGTTGACAAAGATAATAAAGCTTAAAGATACTCTTAGGAGGCATTTTTGCATGTTCTTTTCCCATTAGTGCCCTTGACATATTAAGCAGTTATTTTAAATTCCATGCCTGATAATTCTTACATCTGTGTTGTATCTGAGACTGGTTCTGATTATTGCTTGTCTCTTTGCAATCTGTTTTTACTTACCTTTTGGCATGCCTTACAATTTTGTTGTTATTGAACACTAGTCATATTGTATCAGGTAATAGAAACTAAGGTTAATAGGACTTTAGTGAGTAAATTTATTTATTTTAACAGGATTTGGTGTTATGTTTAACATTAGCTGTGTTAGCTGTACAGGTATAGATATTAGAGGCTTCAAATTCCTCTAGTGGGTTTTTTTTCCACTTCTCTTTTGAATCTTGGATTTTCTGCTTCTCTATCTACTCATCCTCAGTGAGAGCCTTTGTCATACAGCTCTTTCTTCTGTGATCCAGTGTCATTATTCTGGAACCCTGTTGTTGTGGTAGTAAATTGTAAGGGAGTGGAAATATTCTATCATCTTTCCATCAAATCCCAGGCTTTTTCATGGGCCTGTATCTTGGTTGTGTGATCTTTTTACACATGTTCCTCCAATGATACAGCTTTTCTCCCCTGGCTCTCATTCTCTTCCTGGGTGCATTGTTCCCTGTCTATTTTCCTGAAGCCTGACAGCTAACTGTGTTTTTTTTTCTCCCTTTGGGTGGAACAGGAAGTCTGGGGAGGACAGGAGTGGGAGGAAATCCCTTCTCCCAGTGCAGATAAGGGACTTTAGCTCTGACAGGTTGCTTTCTCCTGGAGAGTCAATCTTTGTTATGGAGAATGCTTTGGGTATTTCTGTGTTTCACAATGATTATTTTTTTAAATTATTTTTTTTAAGGATAATTGCTCTACAATATTGTGTGCTTCTGCCATACAACAATGTGAATCAGCCATAAGTACACATATGTCCCTTCCCTCTTGAACCTCCTCCCACCACCCATACCATCCCACCCCTCTAGGTTGTCACAGAGTACTGCGTTGAGCTTCCTGTGTTATATGTCAGCTTCCCATTAGCTATCTATTTCATTAATACATATGAATATGTATTAATAATACATACATACATACATTAATAATAATTAATACATACGGTATATGTTGTAATGCTACTCTCTCAATTCGTCCACCCTCTCCTCCCCCGCTGCCTCACTGTGTCCAAATTCTCTTCTCTGTGTCTGCATCTCTGTTCCCGCCCTGCAGATAGGTTCATCAGTACCATTTTCCCAGATTCCATATATATGCATTAATATGCTATATTTGTTTTTCTCTTTCTGACTTACTTCACTCTGTGTAGCAGGCTCTCAATGATTATTCTTCCCCACCTTCTGCCAGAGTTCTTATTCAGATCTTAGTCATGGTAATCTAGTGGGGTTTCTGATGGTAAACCTCACAAAAATATGGGGTCACCCTCTAAGACTGTGGCTCCCCAGAGTTTCTCACTGCCATGCTGGGCCACACTCAGACTCCAGCATTTTGTCAAAGTTACTGTTTAAGTGTTTTTACCAGTTTATAGCTCCAGTTGTTTCTGGAAAAGGCAAGCAGATCTTTATGTCTTTCTGGACACACTTGTCTCTCTGGGTTTCAGAGTAGCAGTTTGCTCTGTGACTTAATTCTCTGATGGGTCCAAAAAGCTTTGTTTTCAGTGTGTCCATCTTTTTCTGTTGTAAGGATAGGAATAACAACTTTTTAACGTGTCAGAACAGAAGCTGGAGCTCCTTTGTTGACCTTTTAGCTTTATACATATGTGTGTGTGTGTGTGTGTGTACATACATACTCTATATAAATAAACATAATTTTTATAATATGGATATGAATTTTAGGTTGTTCAAGTTTTTAACGATTGCCATACGCACCTTTAGCTTATCGCAATCTATGATCTACTTCAGTTTAACACTGACTCAATTCCAGTAAAATACAGCAACTTTGCTTTATACGGCTTCATTTTCTCTCTTTAGTTTTGGGCTATTATTGCCATTCATGAATAGGTATACGTATATGGATTTTATAAATAAACAATATGTGTTATAATTTTACTTTAAAAATAATTGTTTTTTTAAAAAATCTCAAGTTTTCAAAGAAAGAAAAGAAAAGCAATCAAATACTGTTTTAAAATTGTTTAATGGATAAAACATAAATAACATAAAATTTACCATTTTAGTCATTTATAAATACATAGTTCAGTCACATTACATACATTCACATTGTTTTGCCACCATCACCAACCATCCATTTCCAGAACTTTTTTATTTTCCCAAACTGAAACTCTGTACCCATTAAATAGTAACTTCCCATTCCCCATTTCCCTAAGTCCCTGCTGCTGCTGGTGCTAAGTCACTTCAGTCGTATCTGACTCTGTGCGACCCCATAGACGGCAGCCCACCAGGCTCCGCTGTCCCTGGGATTCTCCAGGCAAGAACACTGGAGTGGGTTGCCATTTCCTTCTCCAATGCATGAAAGGAAAAGTGAAAGTGAAGTCACTCAGTCGTGTCCGACTCTTAGCGACCCCATGGACTGCAGCCCACCAAGCTCCTCCGTCCATGGGATTTTACAGGCGGGAGTACTGGAGTGGGCTGCCATTGCCTTCTTCCCCTAAGCACCTAGCAACCAGCATTTTACTTTCTATCTCTGTGAATTTGACTCCTCTAGGTGTCTCATATAAGTGAAATCATACTATATTTGTCCTTTTGTGCCTGGCTTATTTCACTTAGCATAATGTCTTCAGGGTTCACCTACTTTTTAGCATGTGTCAGAATTTTCTTCCTTTTTAATTCTGAATAATGTTCTGTTATTATGTGTATACCACATTTTGTTTATCCATTTGAATTGTCTTTTATACTTACCCATATATTTACCATTTACCATATTCTTCATTCCTGCTTACAGATCTGAGTTAGTGTTTAGTACCATTTCCTTTCAGCCTGAAGAATCTTCTTTAGTATATCTTATTGGGCAAGTCTGTGACAAATAGTTTCTCTCAGTTTTCATTTATCTTGAAATGTGCTTATTTCGTCTTCATTTATGAAGAATGGTTTTGCAGGATCTAGAACTTGCAGTTTTAATTTCTTTCTGTCTGTGCTTTGAACAACAGGTCTTTCTCTGCTTTCTGTCTTCCATTGTTTCTAATGAAGAATCAGCCTTTAATTGTATTATTATTCCTCTGTACATGTTGAGTCCTTTTTTTTCCTCTGCTTTAAAGATTTTCCAGTTTTTGTTTGGCCTTTGGGTTGACTTAGTAGTTTGACTAAGTTTTATCTAGGCGTATCTCTTTGTATTTATTTTACTCTTGGTTGAAATTCTCTGAGAGGTGTAATATTCTCATCAGATTTGAGAAGTTTTTGGTAATTATTTCTTGATGTATTTTTAATTGGAAACTACACATTTTAGTGGTTGGTGGTTTAGTCACTAAGTTGTGTCCAACTCTTGCTACCCCATGGACTGTAGCCCACCAGGCTCCTCTGTCCACAGGATTTCCCAGGCAAGAATACTCAAGTGGGTTGCCATTTCCTTCCCCAGGGGATCTTCCCAACCCAGGGATCAAACAGAGGTCTCCTGCATTGCAGGTGATCTTTTGCATTGCAGGCGGATTCTTTACAGACAGAGACACCAGGAGAGACATTTTAGTAGATTATAATAATTCTGAGTTCTGAAAAGTTATTTATTGATTGATAGTTGTTTAGTTTTTAATAACTTGCCTGGACTTTAACTGTGGAGTCACTCTAGACTCACTTGTAGTAAACACTGCTGATGTTTCTGCTGAGTTTTTTCATTCTTATTTTTAATTTCTTATGTTTTTTCCTTAAGTGTCTTCCCTGTGTCTGCATAGCTACTTGTTAGCTAATAACTTGGGCACAGGTGTTAAATACCTTCAGCCTGAAAGGCTTCCACCCCTGTGCTGACTGGTCTGTATGTGGATTTGGAAATACATTCAAAGTTAGAGCAAGTTCTCAAGTATCCCTTGGTTTTGTTTTATGCCAGGCTTCCTCAAGTATCCCCTAGTAATGCATCACTTTGTGTTTAACCAGGGGTGTATGGTGAGTTTATTACAGACCTTCCATGGCTCTCTAATTTACATGCTCTTTCTTTTAATTTTCTGACTAGTCAAGCATTTACCCTAACCAGGACTTCAACCTCAGACCTCAGCGGCAAATTTTCCCTCTTCATTCCCAACCAAATCTACTACTTTTCTCCACCAAAGCCACAGGTTTTCACTACCCCACCCTGAAATGAGCCCACTGTTTTTGCTAACAAAGCTGCTGGGTGTTTTTTTGTCGTTGTTGGTTTCATATTGGTAAAAATGTCAGTCTTGTCATCCTGGCTGGAGTGAGTGGTTGGAAGAAACCTTAGGCAGAAGGGCAGAGCCTTTCACAGCTCTTAACCTGTGACTTTAGCAGTTTCTCTGGACTCAACACTTACCAATTTGCAGGCTGCCTTTGGTTAATTCCCACTTCCTTGAATTGATTGTGTTTGAGAAATTTGTCTAGTTTTATACTTAATCTTTATGGATGAAAATTGCCAACCTCTTCATGCTTCCATAAAACCTGCATGTTTTCTGCTGTGGATGAATTTCACATTTACTTATTACCAAACTTCCTAAGAGTTCTGTTGGTATTTTGATTAGATTTAAATTGACTTATAAATTAATTTGCAGAATATCAACATATTTAAGATATTGAGGTTCTCTTCCAGGAATGTGGCATTTATCTCTCTTTATTCAGACTTACATTTTATATTCCTCAGCAAAATTATTTAGCTTACATATAGGGCTGGTTCATATTTTGTTAAGCTTATTCGTAGCATTATAAAAGCTTTTATGGCAATTACTAATGAAATTACCTTTTTTTGTTGTATTTTCTAATTGTTGCCAGTTTGTAGGAAAGTTAGTTGTTATGAGTTTGTATAAGTTGATCCTGTATGTGATTGCCTCCTTGAAATCTTCTCATTCTGATGTGCTGTGCTTAGCCACTCAGTCATGTCTGACTCTTTGTGACCCCATGAACTGTAGCCCGCCAGGCTTCTCTGTCCATGGGGACTCTCGAGGCAAGAATACTGGAGTGGGTTGCCATGCCCTCCTCCAGAGGATCTTCCCAAACCAGGGATCAAACCCAGGTCTCCTGCATTGCAGGCAGATTCTTTACTGTTTGAGCCATCAGGGAAGCCCAAGAATACTGACTAAAGTGGGTAGTCTATCCCTTCTTCAGGGGATCTTCCCAAACCAGGAATTGAACTAGGGTGTCCTGCATTGCAGGTGGTTTCTTTACCAGCTGAGCTACCAGGGAAGCCCTTTCATTCTAATAGTTTGTTAGTTTATTATTTGTATTCTTTTAGGTAGTCTACAACATTATTTGCAAATCGTGATGGTTCTATCTCTGTATAATCTATGTTTGTATTTCTTAAAGTTTTTAATTTAAAAAATTTATATACTGTAAAAATTCTGTAGTGTAGGTTATGCTCTCCAGGAAAATAGTAAAACAGTAGGCATATTGGCCTTAGGGACTTTACTGGAAATATTTTTAATGCTTCATCATGAAGTATGATATTGTGTAACTCCTTTTATTGATCTAAAAAAAAATTTTTTTTTTAGTATAAACTAGTATATTGGCATGTACTGAGATCATATTATTTTTCTCTTTTGAGTGCCTAATATCATAAATAATAAACACCATATTTGATCAAGATGTATTATAGTTTTAATATTTTCCTTGATTCAGTTTCCTAGTATTTTATTCTTTTTGCATTTTAATTCATAAATGAGATTGGTTTATAAAGAACATTGCCTTGATAAACCAGAGATTCATTCCAGATTGAAATAATTATAGGTTTCCCTTTCTTCAGGAATTTGGATTAGAAGCCACTCATTATTCAGTTACTTACATTTACTGTCTATATTAAACTCATATCCCAGACTATATGGCATCCTTTTTTGAACAATGCTGCTGCTGCTGCTGCTGCTGCTAAGTCCCTTCAGTCGTGTCCGACTCTGTGCGGCCCTATAGACGGCAGCCCACCAGGCTCCGCCGTCCCTAGGATTCTCCAGGCAAGAACACTGGAGTGGGTTGCCATTTCCTTCTCCAGTGCATGAAAGGGAAAAGTTAAAGTGAAGTCGCTCAGTCGTGTCCGACTCTTAGCGACCCCACGGACTGTAGCCTACCAGGCTCCTCCGTCCATGGGATTTTCCAGGCAAGAGTACTGGAGTGGGGTGCCATACTAGGGAGTTAAATGGAGAAGGCAGTGGCACCCCACTCCAGTACTCTTGCCTGGAAAATCCCATGGATGGCAGAGCCTGGTAGGCTACAGTCCGTGGGGTCGCTAAGAGTCGGACACGACTGAGCGACTTCACTTTCACTTTTCCCTTTCCTGCACTGGAGAAGGAAATGGCAACCCACTCCAGCGTTCTTGCCTGGAGAATCCCAGGGATGGTGGAGCCTGGTGGGCTGCCGTCTGTGAGGTCGCACAGAGTCGGACATGACTGAAGCGACTTAGCAGCAGCAGCAGGGAGTTAAAATCCAGTTTCTTCATGTAAGGTGATTATTTTTCTAGCTTTCTGAATTTTTCTGTTACCACACATTCCTCCTTTAAATGGTATGTTCCCCTGATTGCATTTTTTAAAAAATAAGACCTTCAAGGATTATTTAATGTTTGTCTCTGTTTCTTTGCTGTATGTAGTCTCTGTTTTCTCTTTATCATGATCATAAGGTATTACCTTCTTCATGTTTTTCCTTTCATTCTAGTTCATTCTGTGACCTGTTCTTTGATGCCTTTTGTAATTCTTCCTCCTCCTCGTTAATCCCTGAGGACTACTTTTGTTTGCAATATAGCCTATTATACATTATATATACATATATATTTATATGTACATATGCGTGTGTGGCTGTCCACACACGTTTTTCCCCTAACTACATCTTGGCATGATAGAACTTTCTTGTTACTTTTGGTGGGAAGAACAGTCTTGTTTTTGGTAACAGAGACTTAGTTTGTGCATTTATAAAACTTTTAAAAATGTACTTGCTTAACAGGGATTATGAGGGGTGAAGATGTTCTGACTCTTCACATACTTTTTCCTCCTTCCACGTGTTGAAGCAGAGAGGAAGGAGGGGGAAATAGGCAAATATATTACTAAATTAGGGGAAGTTGTCATCATCTTTTAGGTTGTGGCTACCTATAGTTAATACTGACTGTTCATCATGACCTGTTGTGAGGCCTTTAAATGCTGGTTCATTGCCCTGTGCAGATTTGTCTTGATGCAACCTGTTGACAGCTCACTGCAGCTGTCTGAACTTAGGACATGTAGTAGTTAGCATCTTGTGTGCTCACTTTAGGTCTTAGAAGCAATTCTGGGATTACAAGAAGCTTCTGTTAGTAATTTATGAAATTTATTTTAATGTCAGTGTTTCACAGTTTAATAGGCAAAAAAAAAAAAAAATTAGTCCCTAGAGGAGGGTATTAACTCATGCAGATATTTCTTTGGTACTTCACAGTTTTCATACCTGTAGTTTTAATTCCATATCCTAAAATAATTCAGCCTCTTAGAAATTTCTTCCCAGCATGCCATTCTAGAGTTGTGTCAGATGTCCTATTTAAATGTAAATTAATTTAAATTTACATTAATGAAACTTAAATAAAATGAACAGTTCAGTCCCTCAGTCATGCTAGCTACATTTTCAGTGCTTCATTAGCCACAAGTGGCTAGTAGCTAATGTATTGGGTAGTACAGAACATTACTACCTCTAATAAAAGTTCTGTTAGACACTGCTTCTCTAGAGGATAGAGGTGAGAAATACTTGTTACCTTAGGAAAGTTAGATAAGTGGAGTCAACCATATATACTAACCAGTTACTCTGTTACATAGATTTTTTTTTTTTTCTTGACCATATGAAGTTTGTGAAAGGGAGAAAAGTTGGCACACAACTGAGCAATGTATTGCTTTCAGATTCATCTGATATTTAGCTTTTCATGTGGAAGTTTCAAATAACTGCTACTGCAAACATAGTTGAGAGCAGGATTCAAAGTTCAAACATTTCCACCTACCAGAGACGAACTCCCTGGTTCCTGCTTTCTGTATCCCTTTTTATTATTTCCTCATTCCTCAGATGAAGGTCAGTGCAACTTCAGTCCTAAGACAGGAAAGACTGGCATTTTTGAAAGGCAAATGTTTGCATATACATATGTGTGTATATGTAAGGGTTTTGGGACAAGTGACTTAACTTGCAGAATAATAAATTTTTCTTCTTGTTTTTTTTTTTTTAACCAAACTCTTACATATCATCGAATTGAATGTGTGCCTATATTTTACATACAAGTAAACCGAGGCTAGGGAAAGTGACTGCCCAAGAACGTATCAATGTGTGTGTGTTAGTCACTCAGTCATGTCCGACCCTGTGACCGCATGAACTGTAGCCTGCCAGACTCCTCTGTCCATGGAATTCTACGGGCAGGAATACTGGAGTGGGTTGCCATTCTCTTCTCCAGGGGATCTTCCTGACCCAGGGCTCAAACCTGGGTCTCCTGTGTTGCAGGCAGATTCTTTACCATCTGAGCTACCAGGGAAACCTGAAACTAAGATATGTGTTCAGTGACACCAGATTGTTGAGCATTCTACTAAATCATTTGCTTTTCCCATTTTAATTCTTTATTCATTGCTAACTGTTGCTGCAGTTTTAATGACAAGTGTTTAGAGGTGAAAGTAACTAATTATTATAGTAAATTTCTTATTTTTAAAATGTTGCTTTTTATATGTTTTAAAGGATTTGGTAGTTTTAATTTTTACAGATTGAAGAAGAAGAGAGGAAAAAAATAGAAGCTATGAAAGAAAATGAACGGATAAAAGCAACTAAAGAATTGGAAGCCTGGAAAGAAAGTCAAAGAAAAGCTGAAGAACTTAAAATAATTCAGAGAGAAGAAAAATTATATCATCAAGAAAAGCAAATGGAAGAAGAGAGAAAAAAATTAAAACATAAATGTCTTACTGGGAATTCAGCATCTAAAAATCTTGCCACAAAAGGTACAATGATTAACAATTTCTGGGAAAGTGAGTCATGTTAGTGAAGTATGTATGTCATTGTGTGTATGTGTGTGTGTGTGTGTGTGTGAGAGAGAATCTGTCCACAGTATTAGGTCATTATTTTAGTATATGATGTACTGCAATACAGAGAATAAGGTGAAAGACTTACTTCTTCCAGAAAGTAATTAAGTTTTCATAATAAAATGAGCAAAGATTCAATATTGTTTTTACTCACGTGCTTTCTTTAGACTTGTAGGCAAGTGTTGTTAAATATGTATTTAACTCAGGTACAGAAAGACTTGAAGTGAATTAGCAGTACCAGGAACATTCATTGATTTCTTCAGAGATAAGAAACTAGGAATTTCATTAAAAGGTCTTTTATTCATGTAACTCAGGAAAGCGAGTACTAGTAGGCAGATTTAGTTGCAAACAGATAAGAATTCTGCTGGCCTTTGATTCTGGTATATTTAAAAATAAATGAGAAGGCAATTTTCTTTATTGAAAACTAAAAGTTCGTTTTTATTTTATATTAGAATATTAAACTTTGTTTTGGGCTTATTTGTGTTTATTAAATGGAACATTTTGTAGTAAAATCTTACACAATAGTGATTTCATATTTCTTGGGTGAGTACTGTATGCCAGGTAATTTTATTGATTGTATCATCGATTTCTCACACTAGCACTTGCTGTTATTCTTTTTTGTTTTGTTATTCTTATTTTAAAGGAAAAATAGGTTTTGAAAGGATAAACAACTACCCAATAAGCAAACCTGTAGGATTTGAACCCAGATCTGTCTGATTCTGAAACCTGTGTTCTTTTCAAAGGCTATATGTCTTTACTACTATAACAGTGAGATCTAGCATGTTAAAAAGTCATTTATAGTGAATATTAATCAATAGCCATTATTAAATTTATGTATTTTTCATGGTTTAATATTGACATGCCAGTTAACTACTATACTATCTCCTTTAGTGCCATTTCAGCAAAATATTGATACAGCTAGAGAATTTGAAAACATTTCCTTCCAAATTTCAAATACTGCTAAACAAACTGATTGATTTTAAATACTGTTGGAACCCAAACATACTTTTATAGGTATGAGATATCCTGAAGATGCTTAAAAAAAATTCATCCATGGATATAAGGGAAATTAAACATGGTATAGGGAAAAAATATATGTCACCTTTTTTTTTTAATTTTTACTCTAGAAGTCCTTTTTTTCCCCCCTTATTTCAGTAGTGTCATTACAGATGCCTGACAAATGTGGTTACTTTCTTCCATCTTGTTCATGCATTTAACAGATACTTATTTACTGCATGTTTCCTCTGTGCTAGGAGTTATGGAATATACATTTATGACTAAACATGTGGCCAGTGCCTTCAAGGAACATATACTATTGTAGATACGGATAGCTTCAGTTAGCTGGGATTTGTACATAACCGCTTTAAAAAAATTCACAAACATCTCATTGGTCAATAAAGTTAGACCTCTTGAAGAGGGAAACTTGGCCGCTCCTGAAAAGCCTAATACTACTGTGTCAATGTCACTGTTAACTAAAAATGCTCGTTTGATAGCATTTTTAACTACAGGCAGCATATTATATTATTTTCCCCAGAAACATTCTTTAGACAAGCCACTCTTGTAGTGTATATAGAATACGGGTGGCGAGGCAGGTGCCGTAGCTTGCCTACTCAGTCTGTGCTCTCCTTTTCACCGATAGAATCGTGACTTGGGGGTGGGGAACAGAAGAGATGTGTCCAGCTAAAAAAGCTTAACTCGGGGAGATTTGACTGGTTGGATATTTGAAGAAATTGAGGAATAATGACATTTTTTTCTTTACCTGTGATAATGATATTATAGTTATAGCTTTATAAAGTCCTCATCTTGTAGAGGTGACTACTGAAATATTTATTGCTGAAAAAATACAGTGTCTGAGGTTTGCTTCAAAATAGTGTGATATGTGAAAGTGGATAGAGGTAATGATGAGTGGTGTTGGCCATGAGTTGATAATTGAAGTCACGTTATGAATACATGATGGTGATTATTCTTTCCTGTCTAGTTTTGTACATATTTGATATTTTTTATTATAAAATGGAAAAAAATTAAGGATCAAATAGTGAATCATTTTTCAAAGTAATTTTAAATTAGTAAAGAAAAAAGGAAAACGAAATTCACCTTCAGCTCTCCCAGACTTTCTTGTAGCCAGGTGACACATGTATGTCACTTGTATATGTATGTCCCTTGACACATGTATGTCACTTGTCATACATATGTATGACATGTAGTCAAGTGACACAGCTCTGACTCTTGAAATAGAAATATGCTAATAATTTATAGAAAAGTATTACTTTTTCAAGATAAGTGTCCCCAGTTCCTTTCTGTTTGCTTTCCTCTTTCCTTTTTCTACCTAAGATGAAAATCTATGCCAGGAAATGCATTAGCTATCATCTTGAGATCATTAAGAGGTAAGCCATACATTAAGAGTGATGTAACAGGGAAGAAGGAGGAGCTTGGGACATTAATGACATTGGAGAGCTAATAAATCATGCTGGAGTATCTTTCTTCAAACTTGTTAAGTGAGAAAAACAAACCCATGTATGATTAAACCACTTTAATTGTGTTTGTTGTTCACATATCCTAGAGAATTTTGACTGCTGGAAATGGCTAATGGAAGGCAAGGTTGATTTAGCCTTTGAAAATCATTTAGTATAATTAACTAAACTAAAGAAAAATGTGATTATTTCGATGTTACAAAAAAGCACTTGAAAAAATCCAACATCCATTTACAATAAAAAGTGCTTAAAAAATAAGGACTAGAAACTTTCTTGATCTGGTAAGGGCCTTCTACACAAAAACCTATAGCAAACATCCTATTTACTGATGAAATAATGCATATTTTGTCCCTGAAGTTGAAGAGTAAGGCAAACATGTCTGTTTTTACTGCTTCATTCAGCATTATACTGAAGGTCCTAACTGCTGCATTTAGACAAGAGGGCACATTGGTGGTTGCCTGAGACCGGGGGTAAAGGGAAGGAATGAACTGCACAGAGCTATAGGGGGCTCTTAGAGATGATAGGAATTTTCTGTCTTGATTGTGATTTTGTGAGTATGTACATCTATCGGAACTCATTTAATATGCTTTAAAATAAGTACAGTTATTGTACATGAATTATTTCTCAATAAAATTGGAAAAAATGTTTATTATTTTTAAGTATGAAAGCATCAAAGTATATATGATTTCCTCAAATTCTTATTATTCCACAGTAGTGCTTAGGGCCAGGCATAGTGAGGCCATCCCCCAAGTGGTTTCATTTGAGGGTCCTTGCCTTTATGTCTGCTTTTATAAGGGAAAGTGAAATCAATGAACATTAATTAGTTACATGACTATGGGGGCTTCCTTGTCTTGTTAGGAAGAGCTTTGTTTAAAAGGTATAAACTCTTGAAGTCAGTTACCGATATCAGCCTGTTGTGTTGAACTAACTTTGCTGTGCTAAGCTATCTTATTTGCTAAGCTACTAAAAGCATTGTAGAGGGAAAGATGAGGCTTCAGAGCACATAGATTTTTCCATTCTCAACTTGATAGAACTAGGTACTTCTAAAGGTAGGAGCAAGCATAAGTCTGGAGAAAATAAGGTTGGTTGAAAGTGTGTAAGACTTTGCTTACCAGTTCTCCTCCCCTACCACAGCAGAGAGCTGGAGGTTTACTTTCTGTACAGTTGAGGACTCAATGAGATTCTGCTCTGAAAATACAGAGATTGAGTGAAAGTCTGCATTATGAAAATCTAAATACTGATTCAAGAGATCCCTTCAAGCCCTATACTCTTTGCCATATGCATACATGAGCCAGTGCACCTGGGATGCAGATTGAAGAATTCCTCTACAGGGAATCCAGCTAGGATGCAAAAACCTTGTCATTTTTAATGGCCCAACTAATTCACCATGCTGAAGCTTATTCATCAACAGTCTTCCGATTCATGTACACAGAACTTCCAGTCAGAATATTTATACTTACCATTTTCAATATGAACAGATAGCCAAGAACCAAACAGAAAAATATAACTAGGAACAACTAGGCATGAAACAAGTAGGAATGGAAGAAAACTTAAGAACCATAGTTAATGTCCTCAGAGAGATGAAAACATATTTTAACCCTTGAACAAAAACAAGAGGCTGTAATAAAGAATTTTCCAAAAAATCAGTTTGGAAATTTAAAATGTATAAAATGTTCAGTCAAATAGTTGGAATATAGTAAATTTTTTCCAGAAAATAGAACAAAATGACAAAGAGAGTTTTAAAATAGAAAAGATGGGACTTCTTTCATGGTCCCGTGGTAAAGAATCTGTCTTGCAATGCAGGGGACACTGGCTCGATCCCTGGTTGGGGAACTAAGATCCCACATGCTGCAGAGCATCTCAGCCTGGGCACTGCAGCTACTGAGCCCACATGTACTGGAGCCTGTGTACCACCATTGGATAACCTGCATGCTGCAACTACTGAAGCCCACCTGCTCTGGAGCCTGCACTCTGCAACTACAGAGTCCATGCTCCAGAAGGAAATCTCCTACATAACACAACGAAGATCCTGGGTGCCACAACCAAGACCTGATGCAGCCAAATAACAATAAATAAACAGATAAATTAATGTAATTAAATAAAATAGAACAGATGAAACAACTAAAGTATACATCCACATTGTCCCAACATTCAAATAATAGAAATATTAGGAAGAGAGGAGGGAGAAACAGGAAAGGAAATAATTTTTTTTTAATTCTTTTCTTTAAATTTGGATATAACTGGCTTAGTATGTTTTAAGTGTACAATATAATGATTTGATATATATATATAGTGAAATGATTACCACAGTAAATCTAGTAAATCTGTCCAGCACCATATATTGTTACAATTTTTCTTCTTATGAGAACTTTTAAGATGTACTCTCTTAACAACTTTCAAATATACAGTGCAATGTATTAACTATAGTCACCAGGCTATACATTTCATTCCTAGTACTTGTTTATTTATGACTAGAAATTCATACTTTGTGATCACTATCACTCATTTTGTCCACGTCCCAACCCCCATCTCTTGACAACCACCAATCTGCTCTCTGTAACTATGAGTTCCATTTTTTGTTGTTGATTCTACATATAAGAAATAATTTAAAATTTTTTAGTGAGGGGTTGTGAAGGGAGAAAAAAAGGAGGAGTTTGGGATTAACAGATACATACTACTATCTGTAAAATACACACTCCAGTATTCTTGCCTGGAGAATCCCATGGACAGAGGAGCCTGGTGGGCTATGTTCCATGGGTTTGCAAAAAGTCAGACACGACTGAAGCAATTCACCAGCAGCATTTGTAACATAGAAAAACAGGGACCTGCTGTATAGCACAGGGAACTGTATTCAGTGTCTTGTAGTAACCTATAATGTAAAAGAATCTGAAAAAAATATATAGGTTCCTAATACTATTTTATTTTTCCTTGATCAATTATTGCAGCATTTTGCAAATTTTATTAGTCTATTCCAAAAAGCAGTTTTGGGTGTTGTTGATTCTTTTATTGTTTATTTGTTTTCTATTCCATTAATTCCTGTGTGTATTTTTATTTGGCTGCTCCTAGTTTCTTTGAGTTTTCTCTGTTTTGTATATAATTTGTTTGCATTCATTTTTGAATCTTTTAATTCATGCATATGAAGTGTAATTTTTTTCTCTTAAATACTACATTAATACATCCATCAAGTCTTGACATCTTGTTTTTTCATTGTCATGTGGTTGCAAATATTTTGTAAGCCATCATAATTTTTTTGCCCTCCAATTATTAGGGAGAATTTTTTTAAAATTTACAAATGTATATAAAGGCTGGACCAAAGCAGAAATGATGCTTAGTTGTGGATGTATCTGGTATTGAAAGTATAGTCTGATGCTGTAAAGAACAGTATTACATAGGAACCTGGAATGTTAGGCCCATGAATCAAGGTAAATTGAAACTGGTCAAGCAGAAGGTGGCAAGAGTGAACATTGACATCTTAGGAGTCAGTAAACTAAAATGGATGGGAATGGGGGAATTTAATTCAGATGACCATTATATCTACTGCTGTGGGCAAGAATCCCTTAGAAGAAATGGAGTAGTCTCATGGTCAACAAAAAAGTCTAATATACAGTACTGGGATACAATCTCAAAAACAACAGAATTGATCTCAGTTTGTTTCTAAGGCAAAACATTCAACATCACACTAATCCAAGTCTGTGCCCCAGCCACTAATGCAGAAGAAGCTGAAGTTGAATAGTTTTATAAAGACCTTCTAGAACTAACACCATAAAAAGATGTCCTTTTCATCATTAGGGATTGGAATGCAAAAGTAGGAAGTCAAGAAATTCGTGGAGTAATAGGCAAGTGTGACCTTGGAATACAAAATGAAGCAAGGCAAAGGCTAACAGTTTTGTCAAGAAAACACACTGGTCGTAGCAAACATCCTCTTCCAACAACACAAAAAATGACTCTACACATGGACATCCCTAGATGGTCAATACTGAAATCAGTTTGATTTTATTCTCTGCAGCTGAGGATGGAGAAGTTCTCTACATTCAGCAAAAACAAGACCTGGAGCCGACTGGCTCCAGTCATGAGCTCCTTATTGTAAAATTCAGGCTTTAATTGAAGGAAGTAGGGAAAACTGCTAGGCCATTCAATTATGGCCTAAATCAAATCCCTTATGATTATACAGTGGAGTTGACAAATGGATGCAAGGGATTATATCTGGTAGACAGAATGCCTGAAGAATTATAGATGGAGGTTCATAACACTGTACAGGAGGCAGTGACCAAAACCATCCCCAAGAAAAAGAAATGCAAGAAGGCAAAATGGTTGTCTGAGGAGGCCTTATAAATAGCTGAGAAAAGAAGAGAAGCGAAAGGCAAAGAAGAAAGGGAAAGATCACCTAACTGAATGCAGAGTTTCAAAGAATAGCAAGGAGAGATAAGAAAGTCTTCTTCAGTGATCAATTTAAAGAAATAGAGGAAAACAATAGGAAAGACTAGAGATCTCTTAAAAAAAAAATTAGAGATACCAAGGGAACATTTCATGCAAAGATGGGCACACTAAAGGACAGAAATGGTATGGACCTAATAGAAGCAGAAGATATTAAGAAGAGGTGGCAAGAATACACAGAACTATACAAAAAAAAATCTTCGTGACCCAGATAATCATGATGGTGTGATCACTCACCTAGAGCCAGACATCCTGGAATGTGAAGTAAAATGGGCCTTAGGAAGCATTACTATGAACAAAGCTAGGGGAGGTGATGGAATTACAGCTGAGCTATTTCAGCTCCTAAAATATGATGCTGTGAAAGTGCTGCACTCAATATGCCAGAAAATCTGGAAAACTCAGCAGTGGCCACAGGACTGGAAAAGGTCAGTTTTCATTCCAATCCGAAATAAAGGCAATGCCAAAGAACATTCAAATTACCATACAGTTGTGCTCATTTTACATCCTAGCAAGGTAATGCTCAAAATCCTTCAAGCTAGGCTTGAGCAGTATGTGAACTGAGAAATTCCAGATGTACAAACTGGATTTCGAAAAGGTAGAGGAACAAGAGGTCAAATTGCTAGCATTCATTGGATCATAGAGAAATTAAGGGAATTCCCAAAAAACATCTACTTCTGCTTCACTGACTACACTAAATCCTTTGACTGTGTGGATCACAGCAAACTATGGAAAATTCTTAAAGAGATGGGAATACAAGACCACCTTACCTGCCTCCTGAGAAAACTGTATGCCGGTCAAGACGCAACTATTAGAACCAGACATGAAACAACTGACTTGTTTCACATTGGGGAAGGGGTATGTCAGGGCTGTGTATTGTCACCCTGCTTGTTTAACCTCTATGCAGAGTACATCATGCAAAATGCTGGGCTGGATGAATCACAAGCTGAAATCAAGAGTGCTGGGAGAAATATTAATAACCTCAGCTATGCAGATGGTATCACTCTAATGGCGGAAAGTGAAGAGAAACTAAAAAGCCTCTTGATGAGGGTGAAGAAGGAGAGTGAAAAAGCTGGCTTAAAACTCAGCATTCAAAAAACTGATCCCATCACTTCACAGTAAATAGAAGGAGGAAAATAGAAGCAGTGACAGATTTTATTTTCTTGGGCTCCCAAATCACTGTGGATGGTGACTCCAGCCGTGAATTTAAAAGATGCTTGCTCCTTGGAAGGAAAGCTATGACAAATCTAAACAGTGTATTAAAAAACAGAGACATCCCTTTGCTGACAAAGGTCTGTATAGTCAAAGCTATGATATTTCTGGTAGTCATGTACTGATGTGAGAGCTGGACCATAAAGAAGGCTGAGCAGTGAAGAATTGATACTTTCGAGTTTTGGTGCTGGAGAAGACTCTTGAGAGTCCCTTGGAGAGCAAGGAAATCAAAGCAGTCAATCCTAAAGGAAATCAACCCTGAATATTCACTGGAAGGACTGATGCTGAAGCTGAAGTTCCAATACTTTGGCCACATGATACAAAGAGCTGACTCATTGGAAAAACCCTATGCTGGGAAAGATTGAGAGTATGAGGAGAAGGGGGTAATAGAGGATGAGATGCTTGGATGGCATCATTGACACATTGGATGTGAATTTGAGCAAACTGTGGGAGATAGTGAAGGACAGGGAAGCCTTGCATGCTGCAGTTCATAGGGTCACAAATAGTTGGACATGACTTAGTGACTCAACAAAAACAGGCTATCATTTTTCATTTCTACCCTCAAGTTTTCCACTCCTGAGTTCTTAATTTTATTGTTCCATGTTCTGGTACATTTCTTTGAGTAATTTACTCAGAGAAGATGGCTAAATGGTGTATTTACTTAGTTCTTAAATATCTAGGAATGTCTCCTGGCTTCACAAGTGAACAGTAGTATATTAGGCTGTAAAATTCTTGAGACATTGTATTAGGTAATTGGTTCAAGCCAATTACTGAAATAAGAGGTCAAAAGTCATAGATTGGTTTCCCTGGTAGCTCAGTTTGTAAAGAATCTGCCTGCAATGCAGGAGACCCCGGTCTAATTCATGGGTTGGAGTGATCCCCTGGAGAAAGAATAGGCTACCCACTCCAGTATTCTTGGGCTTCCCTGGAGGCTCAGATGGTAAAGAATCTGCCTGCAGTGCGAGAGACCTGGATTTGATCCCTCGATTCGGATGATCCCCTGCAGGAGGACATGGCAACCGACTCTAGTATTCTTGCCTGGAGAATCCCCTTGGACAGAGGAGCCTGGCGGGCTGCATTCCCTGGGGTCACAAAGAGTGGGCACAACTGAGCAACTAAGCACAGCACAGCACACAAAGTCATAGATAAAATAAGATCAAAATTGAATGTTATCTAATACTTATTATGTAACGGTCATCAGTCTAGGCCTGATTAATGTCTTTGTTCCACAGGGCCTTCCATGCTGGTGGGGCAACATCTATTGTACCATTATTTGGCTTCCATCTCTGGGTCCAAGGTGGATAATGTAGTTGGCATTGTTTTTTATCCAGTGGGGTAGGGAAAGAAGATGTCCACTGCAAGTAGATTTACCTGTAAAATGATGATCTGTAAATTGTATATATCACTTATATTCACATTATGTTGTGTAAGGTTTGGCACATAACTACACCTACTCTTAAACAAAGAGGGGAGAATGAATAGGACACTGGATGATAGCATTCCCAACCACAAGCATCTATAGAAATTGTTTGTTTAAATTTTTGTTGATGTTACTTTCTAGTTTGAGTCCTTATTCTTTCTTCCACATCCCCTCTTTCCTCCCTTTGAAATGTTAATTCAGGCCCTTTTCAGTTTTTCTTTAAAGTGGAAATTTTATATCTTAATGATATGTGTTCATTTTATATCAAAGATACAAACACTCTGTCATGTTTGTAGAAAATCATTTTTGATCAGTTTTGATATTTTCATTTTTTAGTACCTTTACTTCCTTTTACTTATATAGTTTATAGTCTAACATATAGATTGATATCTTCTCTTATATTGACTGAACAATTATTACATCTAACTGCCTTTGTACAGATGTATAGCTTTTCATCATAACTCTTTGCCTGTTCCCATTAGCTTTCTCTAATAGCTGAAAATCTTTTCTGTCATTACCAGGAAGCCTATACAAGATACTGCTATAGGAGCTTATGGAAAGTGATGACTTTGCGTAGGTACCCTCCTGTAGAGTTGACATAGGTTGTAAGAGTGCCGTGCTCCATAGTGAATGTAAGTTAAACACTGTGTGGTTTAACAAAGAGAACCCCAGAAAAGTAGCTGAAGTCATTGATTAAAGAACAGATAATTAGCTTCCATAATTTCAATGAGGAATTTTACATTCCTTCCTGTAGAAAATTATGTTTGGATTATTTGTATAGGATTTTAAAAGTAACTTTAGTGGGTAGTTGATTTAAAAGTCTGTTTGATTGTTAACTAAGAAATAAGAGATAAATAACTTAGTTGCTAATATTGTTTTTGAAGGGAGAAATTCAGAAAATATATTTTTTGAGAAGTTAAAGGAAGACAGTATTCCTGCTCCTCGCTCTGTTGGCAGTATTAAAATCAGCTTTACTCCTCGAGTATTCCCTACAGCTCTCCGGGAATCACAAGTAGCAGAAGAAGAGGAGGTTGGTACATTTGCTGTTAGTTACAGTGACCACAAATGAGAATACTTAATTTTTTACTTCATATGTTGAAACTTACTGGATCTGAATTTTTAAAGTATTCATTGCACTAAAGATATTACTTCATGAAAAAAAAATATTTCTTTTTGAGAAAAATATATTTTGCAGGATCTTTTTTTTGGGCTTCAGAATGCTGATGAGAAAACATTGATTTAATATTCAGTGTTGTTGCTTATTCTAGGAGATAATCTGTTGCATGTGCATTTATTTTATTAAATACATCATTTTCCATAATAGATTTGTAAACTTAGGGACTGTGTGTGTTGTGGTAAGAAAAGATTTGTAAATTTATTATAACTATAATATAGTTATATTTATAAATGAAAGTTATCAATGCCAAATGTCACATTAGAAATACTTGACATTAATAATTAATTTCATTTATAAATTCCTGAGCTCTGGGATTTTGAATGTCATATATTTAGTTGTATAAGCACTAAGAATTCTAAGAACTGCTTTTACTTATTTATTTTTTACAATAAGGTATGCACTGATACCTCTCTCAGTTGAAAAGTTGTGAAAATAATTGAAGTTTCTTAATATATAATGAAAATTTATAAATACTAACTTTTTTCTTAATATTAGCAATATATTTCTGTATTTCATTATTTATAAAAGTATTTCTATAACTATAAAATTATAATTATTTAAAAAATAATTTATATATTTCTATAATATAAAAATACATATATATTATAAACAAGAAAAGTAAAATAATATTGACATGAACTACCAGAAATTTGGACAAAGTTTGAACTAGAAATTGTTAAACATTTGATCTTAATCAGCTAGTGAAATTAAAAATAACAAAAAGTTTAAAATCACCGTCATCAAATATTATATCAGTCTGCTCAGAATACTGTTACAAAGTACATAGACTCGCTGGCTCTAAGAATAGACAATTATTTCTCACAGTTCTGGAGGCTGAGAAGTCAAAGGTCAAGATATGGGGTGAGGTGGAGAGAAGAGCATGCCCTCTAGTTTCTTTCTCCTCTTATAAGGATACTAATCCTGTCATGGGGGCCTCATCCTCATGACCTCACCCAAACTTCATTATCGCCCAAAGGCCACAGTTCCAAATACCATCACACAGGTGGTTAGGGCTTCACCATACGAATTTTGGAGCACACAAACATTCAGTACATAACAAATAGTATTTCCATGTTATGTAGGAAGATGAGAAATCTAAAAGTAACTGTTAATAAAATAAGTCCTTTGTGTCCTTCATTAAACTCATTCTCATTTCAGTGGCTACATAAACAAGCAGAGGCACGAAGAGCAATGAATACTGATATTCCTGAACTTTGTGATTTAAAAGAAGAGGAAAAGAACCCAGAATGGTTGAAGGACAAAGGAAAGTAAGTTGTTTGCACCCTGGCCATGAGACTTATTATAAATCTATGTAGATATTAGTACTTAACAACATTTTCTAGATATCTTGACATATGTGTGAATGTGATTGTTGGGAAGAAATAATGTAAGTATGTGAATTATGTAGGTAGCACCTCTGTATTTAAAAAGTCAGATCTTATAACAATTAAATGAGATTCTTATTTTTATTTGCTTTTGTATTTAAATGTCATGGAAATGAAAAAATATAACATCTTTTGGACTGCTTATTAAAATCTCTTTTAAAATCACTCAGTGTTTGACATAGGTCCTTGGTAATACTTCCCTTAAAATCATGGTTCTTCAAAACTGGAACTACTTTGATTAGTCATATCAATCTTTGAAAGCTTATCAAATTAGCTTGTTGCTCTGTCATGACCTAGATGGGTGGGATGGAGTGGTGGGGTGGAAGGTTCAAGAGAGAGGGGATATATATACACACATATAGTGGATTCACTTCATTGTACAGCAGAAACTAACACAACACTATAAAGCAATTATCCTCTAATTAAAAAAAGATTATCAAATTAGTCTATAAATTATCATTTTGTCTAGACAATCTTTCTACTTATTTATATGTGACTGTAAATTTTAGACAATTATCAAAAATAATGAATTCTGGTACATTCTGTGGCAATTTGAGTTCATATTTTGAGGCAATTGTAGACATTATTTATTATATCTTATTTTGTATGTTTGTATTATTTTCCTGTTGCTGCCATAACAAACTGCCACCAACTTATTGGCTTAAAACAATACTAGTTTATTATCTTATAGTTCTGGAGGCCAGGGGTCTAAAATGGGTTTTACTAGGCTAATATCAAGGTATCAAGTGCAATCCTTCTGGAGACTGTAGGAGGGAATCTCTTTCCTTGGGTTTTCCAATCTTGAGACCACCCACCTTCCTTGGCTTATGGCCCCAAACCAGCAGTTGCATCACTCTAGCCTTTGCTTCCATAGTCACGTCTCCTTTTCTGACTCTGGCTCCCCTGCTTCCCTCTTTCATTTATAAACACCCTTGTATTTATAACCCAGGGTAATCTCCTACATTAAGATTCTTAATCACATCTGCAAGGTTCTTTCTAACTAGCCATTTTATGTATTCACAGGTTTTGGGGAGTTAGGGTGTGGCTATCTTTGTGTTTTTCTATTCTCATCTTCTCTCTGTTCTTTCCTGGTCTTTTCTCTTACCTAAAACAACACCAGAGATTGATTTGTGGAGTTGAGCTGGAATTGACAGTTTTTCTAAAGTTCAGAGGCCTGAGGCTCACAGATTTGTTCCTCTTACTCCCAAGAGTAATCCCTTCTCCTTCTCCTTCTCTTCCTTCTTCTCTCCCTTCCTCTCCATCTTTTGAACCATTAAATAAATATCTGTTGATTATTTATGGTTTGTCAGGCTGTAGGCTAGGCTCTGAACTACAGAAATCAGTAGAGGAGAGAGACATACACAAATACTGACAAAACTGTATGGACAGTGCAATACATAGAAAGCACATGATAAAATGAGAGTACAGAAGAGGGGTACCTGACCTTAAAAGAAGGAAGGTACTTTCAGGAAGAGCTTCCTAAAGAATATAGCACCTGAGTTCCTCTTAATGATAGGTAGGAATTTCAGGAGGAAGGGAGAGAAACGTGTTCATTTTAGGCAGAAGATACAGTGTGAGCAAAAGCTCAGAGACAAGACTAGTGTGACATACAGGCCAGGAACTGTGGGTAGCTTACTTTTTGATAAAACATAAATTTGAAGCTAAGAATAATAACACATGAACCTAGAAAAATAGGCAGTGGCCTTGTGTTATTCTTACATTTTATTCTGTAAGGTGGGGGTCTTGAACAATGACATTGTTGTAGAGGGGGAAGGGGAGGGCAATGTGAGAAATATTCAGGAGGTAAAATAGGGAGAACTTCTGAGTGACTGCTGAGGAGTAGAGGAGTAGTTGTGGACATCTTCTGGGTTTCTAGTTTAAAGGATTGATTACATGCCACCAACTGAATTAGAGAACACTAGAAGAGGGCCAGTTAGGAGGGAATGTAGGTAAGGTCAGTTTTGAATATGTTTAGTTAGAGATGCCTTTTGGTCAAGCTGACAGTGTCCAGCAAGTTTGAAACCCAGAGGAGAGTCCAGCCCTGTGTTATCGATTTGGAGATCATCAGCATTTATGCAGCAGTTGATTTATAAGAGTAGGTGAAGTGTCTAAAAATAGGGTATAAAGGGGAATAATGGCCTAAGGCTAGAACCTTGTGATCCACCAATACTTGAAGATCTGGTAAAATAAAGTGGTACACAGAAATACTCTCAGAAGCCGACGAAATAGAAACTTTTAAGAGTTTTTTTTTTGTCTTGTTCTTCTCTAAAAGTTCTCCAGGCGAGAATACTGGAGTGGTTCATCATTCCCTTCTCCAGGGGATCTTCCCAACCCAGGGATCGAACCAGGTCTCCTGCATTGCAGGCAGATTATTTATCATCTGAGCCACCAGGGGAGCAAGCCCTCTTTACAAATAGAAAAGATTAAAATAGATGTGCAGATGAGACAGAGGAAGTGGTTGAAATATCCTTAAGAAGAGTGGGGAAAACTGACTCAAGGCCGATGGTGAATGGATTATCTTGATTTTGTTATTCTTTTTCCTCTTGTTAAAAGTTGTGTTCATTTTTATACTTTATAATAAAGATATTCCTTTTGAAAAAAATTTATGCACATCAAATGAAAGTTCCCCTTGGTTTTTACCCAGTCTGCTGGCCTTCTGCCTTCCCTGTCCCCCAGATGTATCCAGTATAAATATTTCTTTAATTGCATTTGTTTGTCTTTGAGCTACCATTGTCATAATCACAGTTATTACATTCATAGCTTGTGATAGGTTACCAGAGCTTTGCACATACTATTTCATTAAATCCTTACTACTGTAGTTAGGAACCACTGCTTTTGGACTCATTTAACAAATGTTTATCGTAAAGCTAGTTGCTTTACACAAACTAGCTCTTTTAATTCCTTTAACAGTATAACTAGTTGTATATTATTATTTTATCCCAAGTTTCTAAAATATAGAAAGAGAGCTAGAGAGTTTGAGAAATTTGGCTAAGGTGGTGGTTTATAAATAAAACCAGGATTCAGTCTCACGTCAATATGATTTCAAAGCTTTTGTTCCAGATAGTGTTGTATAACCCTCACAGATGAATAAAAGTCTTGTTGTCCTTTTGTTCTGATTGTTTAGCCTTAGTGAAGACAGCCCAAGTGGTGTGGCTATAAATTGCTCTTCCTTGAGGCCTGAGAGTGCTGAAGTGGACATAGCTGAATGTGCTCTCCTATTGGATTGGTTACTGTGGTCTAGAAAATACTGGAAGATTAAGTTGTAATAGGGGTAGAATGGGAAAGACTAGAGATCTTTTCAAGAAAATGAGAGATACCAAAGGAACTTTTCATGGAAAGATGGGCACAATAAAGGACAGAAATGGTATGTACCTAACAGAAACAGAAGATATTAAGAGGTTGCAAGAAAACACAGAAGAACTATACAAAAGAGATCTTCACAACCCAGATAATCACAATGGTGTGATCACTCACCTAGAGCCAGACATCCTGGAATGCAAAGTCAAGTGGGCCTTAGGAAGCATCACTACGAACAAAGCTAGTGGAGGTGATGGAATGCCAGTTGAGCTATTTCAAATCCTAAAATGTGATGCTGTGAAAGTGCTGTGCTCAATATGCCAGCAAATTTGGAAAACTCGGCAGTGGCCACAGGACTGGAAAAGGTAAGTTTTCATTCCAATCCCAAAGAAAGGCAATGCCAAAGAATGTTCAAACTACCACACAATTGCATTCATCCCACACGCTAGCAAAGTAATGCTCAAAGTTCTCCAAGCCAGACTTCAACAGTACGTGAACCGTGAACTTCCAGATGTTCAAGCTGGATTTAGAAAAAGCAGAGCAACCAGGGATCAAATTGCCAGCATCCGTTGGGTCATCGAAAAAGCAAGAGAGTTCCCGAAAAACATCTGCTTTATTGACTATGCCAAAGCCTTATGAATGTGTGGATCACAATGAACTGTGGAAAATTCCTCAAGAGGTGGGAATACCAGACCACCTGATCTGAATCCTGAGAAATCTATATGCAGGTCAAGAAGCAACAGTTAGAACTGGACGTGGAATAACAGCTTGGTTCCAAATCGAGAAAGGAGTACATCAAGGCTCTATATTGTCACCCTGCTCATTTAACTTATATGCAGAGAAACACTGGGCTGGATGAAGCACAAGCTGGAATCAAGATTGCTGAGAGAAATATCAATAACCTCAGATATGCAGATGACACCACACTTAGGGTAGAAAGCGAAGAAGAACTAAAGAGCCTCTTGCTGAAACTGAAAGAGGAGAGTGAAAAAGTTGGCTTCAAACTCAGCATTCAGAAAACTAAGATCATGGCATCCGGTCCCATCACTTCATGGCAAATAGATGGGGAAACAGTGACAGACTTTATTGTTTGGGCTTCAGAATCACTGCAGATTGTGAGTGCAGCTGTGAAATTTTCTTCTCCTTGGAAGAAAAGTTATGACCAACCTAGACAGCATATTAAAAGGCAGAGACAGTACTTTGCCAACAAAGGTCCGTCTAGTCAAAGCTGTGGTTTTTCCACTAGTCATGTTTGGATGTGAGAGTTGGACTATAAGGAAAGCTGAGTGCTGAAAAATTGATGCGTTTGAACTGTGGTGTTGGAGAAGACTCTTGAGAGTCCCTTGGACAGCAGGGAGATCAACCAGTCCATTCTAAAGGAAATCAGTCCTGAATATTCATTGGAAGGACTGATGTTGAAGCTGTAACTCCAATACTTTGGCCACCTGATGTGAAGAACTGACTCATTTATAAAGACCCTGATGCTGGGAAAGATTGAAGGTGGGAGGAGAAGGGGATGACAGAGGATGAGCTGGTTGGATGGCATCACCAACTCAATGGACATGAGTTTGAGTAAACTCTGGGAGTTGGTGATGGACAGGGAGGCCTGGCGTGCTGCAGTCCATGGGGTCTAAAGAGTCGGACACGACTCAGTGATTCAACTGAACTGAACTGATTTTCTGAGATGGAAGGAAAGAAAGTGAAGACAAGTGTGAAACTAGATAAGTTTCTAACAAAAATTGCTCAGTGGGTTCTATTGAGGTCTCTACTAGGTTAGAGAGCATGAATTCATGGAGGTGTTATTCAGCACAGCTATGTGATTTATCTTCTAAATAGTGTTTAGTGTTTCAGATTTAAGAATAGATCATTGAGCCAAGGTTGGAAGTTTGATGGACAAGTATGACAGAAGATTGGTAGACAAAGGACCAGGTTGGAAAAAAAGCTTAGATGTCTAGCTGTGAAGTCTAGGCTGGGGGACTTCCCAAGCAATCCAGTGGTTAAGACTCTGCGCTTCCAATGCATGAGGCTTGGGTTTGATACCTTGTTGGGATCTAAGATCCCACATGCTGTGCAGCATGGCCAGAAAAATAAATAAAAAATAATCTATTTTTTAAAAAGAGAAATCTAGGCTGGGTTAGAAAGGAAGAGATGCCATAGTGGCCCAGTGGACTAAGGAAAAATGGAGCAGTTAAGACATTAGAGGACACTATAAAGTTGAAGATTAACTCTAAAGGGAAAATTTGCAGGATAGAAAGTTCTAGTCAGTGGCTGGGATTCCAGAGTTTGATATCACTGAAGTAGTGCAGATCAGGTGATGACAAGTACAGGAGGTGGTCCTGGAGTGGGTAGCAAAAGTGAAGGAAAGGTTATTTGAGTTAAGGTCATTATTGTTTAGCCAGTGAGTCGTGTCTGACTGCAACCCCATGGACTGCAGCATGCCAGGCTCCTCTGTCTTTTCACTATCTCCCAAAGTTTGCTCAAATTCATGTCATTGAGCTGGTGACACTATCCAACCATCTCATCCTCTGTCACCCCCTTCTCTTGGCCTCAATCTTTCCCAGCATCAGGGTCTTTTCCAGTGAGTCAGCTCTTCACATCAGGTAGCCCAAGTATTGGAACTTCAGCTTTAGCATAAGTCCTTCCAATGAATACTCAGGATTGATTTCCTTTAGCATTGACTGATTTGATCTCCTTGCAGCCCAAGAGACTATCAAGAGTCTTCTCCAGCACCACAGTTCAAAAGCATCGATTCTTCAGTGATCAGCCTTCTTTATGGTACAACTCTCACATTGGTACATGACTACTGGAAAAACCATAGCTTTGACTAGATGGACCTTTGCTGGCAAAGTGATGTCTCTGCTGTTTAATATGCTGTCTAGGTTTGTCATAGCTTTCTTTCCTTTTGTCCTTTCCTTAAAAGGAGCAAGCATCTTTTAATTTCATGGATACAGTAATCGTCCACAATGATTTTGGAGCCCAAGAAAATAAAGTTTGTCACTGTTTTCCTTTTTCCCCCTTCTATTTGCTGTGAAGTGATGGAACTTATACATCTGGAAGTTCTTGGTTCATATCCTGCTGAAACCTAGCTTGAAGTATTTTGAGCATTACCTTACTAGGATATGAAATGAGCACAACTGAATGGTAGTTTGAACATTCTTTGGCGTTGCCCTTCTTTGGGATTGAAATGAAAACTGACCTTTTCCAGTCTTGTAGCCACTGCTGCGTTTTCCAAATTTGCTGGCATATTGAGTGCAGCACTTTCACAGCATCATCTTTTAGGATTTGAAATGGCTCAGCTGGATTTCCATCACCTCCACTAGCTTTGTTCATAGTAATGATTCCTGAGGCCCGCTTGACTTATACTCCGGGATGTCTGGCTCTATCTAGGTGAGTGACCAGACTACACCATCATGGTTACCTGGGTCATTAAGACCTTTTTTGTATATTTCTTCTGTATTCTTGCCACCTTGAGTTAAGGAGTCCCAGGTATTTCAGGGCTAAACTGATAAATGGATCATATACCTAAACTTTAGAATCTTCTGGAATTATGGCATGAATTGGGTTGGAGACAGATGCTGGGAGCCAGGGATTGAGAGGTTATTGCTGAACCACGAAAAGACGCCGGGATTCTTGGCCTCCAGAGGAGAAGAATTCAATCCGGGGCCAGAGACGAGACTTGATCACTCAGAGCTTTGGTGTAATAAAGTTTTGTTAAAGTATAAAGGAGCTAAGAGAAAGCTTCTGACATAGGCATCAGAAGGGGGCAGAAAGAGTACCCCCTTGCTAGTGTTAGCAATGGAATTCTATATTCTTTAATTAGTTGTTACACTGAATCAAAAGAATGTCTGGAGGTTGTAAAGACCTCACCAGACCCACTCCCATAATTTACAATTTAAGATAACAGGATTAGCCAGAAAGTTTAATCCAGAGACTGTCCTCAGGCAGGATACATTATTGTTATATAATCCTAAGGAATGTAGAGAGAAAAGGAAAAAAAAAGTTTGCCCTTTCTTCCTCCTTGAGAATTTCAGACCGCTCTCTCCTTGAGGACCCCTAGACTTCTTATCAACCTGCCTAGAAAATGACTCTCTCAGTATCAAAGACTTCAATGAATAAGAGAAGAATGATTTTAAAAAGCCAGTTAGATGACAGTGACCAGAGGTTATAGGGTAAAGATGTCAGAGTCCTAAAGGATGATGATTTTTTTTCATTAAGGGAGAGTTACAGCTTGGAACTTGGCAGAAGTGAGTCTGGAGAATGCCAGCACCTATGGTCCTAGCCGTCCCGTGATGTGGGGAGGGAATCCTCCATAGAGAAGGTGGTAGATATAGCACTGCCCTCCAGAGAGAGCCAGGTTTACTTTAAGAAGCATTGTGTGGAAAAATTGAGGATTAAGAAACAATAGGGGTGGGAGTTGGAGTCAGTTAAGCTTGAATCACCAGTAAGAAAGTGTAAAGGAATAGAGGGGGATGAGAACAGGAAAGACCAGCAAATGTGAACTTTCATGTGAGGACACACAAGCAGCTGCATTTTGATCAGTGCCCAAGATAACAGGTTGTTGGACATAGTTAGAAAGTCCTTTGGCACAATGTGTTATGGTGCTGGGACTGGCTAAATGGTCCTAGACAGTGTTTAGTCTGGTTTTCATTCTTTTTTTATAATGAATTTATTTATCTATATCTTTATGTTTTGGCTGTGCTGGGTCTCCAGTGCTGCATGGGCTTTCTCTAGTTACAGTACATGGGGGCTACTCTCTAGTTGCAACGTTCAGACTTCTCATGGTGGTGGCATCTCTTGCTGCGGAGTGTGAGCTATGGGGCATGTGGGCTTCAGTAGTTGCGGCTCATGGGCTCTAGAATTCAGGCTCAGTCGTTGTGGTACAGAGGCTTAGTTGCTCCACAGCATGTGGGATCTTCCCAGATCAGGGATCAAACCTGTGTCTCCTGCATTGGCGGGAGGATTCTTCACCACTGAGCCACCGGAGAAGCCCTGGTTTTATTTCTGATATACCAGTGATGTGATTTCAATTTGAATGGAAAGGGCAGATAAGATCATTGAGCTAGGGTTGGAATTTTGCTCACAGGTACAGCAAAAGACGTGTGTGTGCATATGACAACTGGCAAAAGCATTGAATTGGTAGCAACCTAGTGCAAAAAAGTGTACTTGATTGTGGTGAAGTGTGACTGGTAAATTATAATCACCTTAGTCTCTGGGGTTTTTTTTGTACCAGTTAGGATGTAGGGTAAAGATGTCAAAGTCCCAAAGGAAGCATTACTATGAACAAAGCTAGTAGAGGTGATGGAATTCCAGCTGAGCTATTTCAAATCCTAAAAGATGATGCTGTTAAAGTGCTGCCTACACTTAGGTATAAAGAGAAGCAAAATAGAGTTAAAAATGAGGAGAGATGGAAGAAAACTTAGTAACTAGTGACATCCAGAGAAACAAAATACAGCTAATCATAGTGCCAAGTATGAACAGATAAAAGGAAAGGTAGTGATTATTAGAGAGAGATGTATCCTCTTTAGCCATGTAACACAGTACAGAATATAGAAACAGATGTAATAGATGTCATTCAGAAGCAGTGTTGAATTTAAGACAAAGGATGAAATGCTTTCATCTCCAGAGGCTTTGTTTCATGTTGGCCTTCTATATTTACACAGGCCTAAACAGTCCAACTGTCCTTTATTGTGTTTAAACTCATGGGACACTTGTTCACAGAAGGGTAGAAATGGACAGGCCTTCCAAAAGAACAGTCATTTGAGAAAACTCTTCACAGGATTGTATCTACTCAAAAGAGACTCTTAGAAAAAGCCATAGAATGTTTTCATTTTTCTTTACCTAGTCTTTTACTGCCAATCTTTAGTTTTAAATGCCAAATCTACATTTCAGGAAAATAAATAAACTAAGGTAATTTTATTTGTTCATGAAAACATTTTACCTTTTGCAGTTAACATTGTACCAGATAGCTTTTTACTGAGAACATTTCACATAAAACAGTCTCTGTGCTCTAATTTAGATTTTCACATGGTGTGTTGTTATTTAACAGCCTTACATGACTCAGAATCTGTGAATAACTAATAACTACCCTTCTAGACACTTTTAATCATGTAAGGTTAGCTCGATCATTGTTTTATCCCACCTATATTACTCTGTACTTGAGTTTCAGCCTGAGTTTTTTGACTGTCTTAACCATAGACTAAAGGATTCTTCTTCTTCTCATGACATAGGACCACTTGAATCCCATCTGCGTACCTCATTATGTGCAGCAAATTATAATGTTAGATAGGAGGAAACTAAAGATATGTAATTCTGCAATCTAGTAGCACCCAGCAGCATATTATTGTCATAATATAAAATTACCTGCACTAGTTCTAGTGTCTGAATTTTCTTTTTTTTCTCTTGGCCTAAGTGCCAGCGTTAATAGCCTGCCTAATCCTCCAGTCCTTATAAGACTGAGGCTGTGATTTGCTTTTACTTTTTCTCTTGCCACCCAGGTTAATTCTGCTTCTGAACCCCAGCATTGTGTGTAGGAACCTGCCATTTGTTCACTGACTCACCTAGTACCAACTTGTGCCAGTGTGAATCCCTGTTTGCTTGCTGTTTGTGAATTTTCTGTAGCTGGACTCTGTCTGCCTGTCTGGATATCCTTTTATTTCGTGTTGAACTTTTTGATGCTGATTGTTAACCACCTGTTACCAACTTCTCCCAACACAGGATATGGTTCTGCTTGCTAGATTGAATTTCTTTCTGGTACTTTGGTTTGGATCCATGCCCTGGCAAGAACTGTGAAGAATTAACCTACCACAGTTTCAGCTGGCAGAAGTCGGGAGACTCTTGAGTCAGACACAAAGGACTTTACTATTCAAGGCACGTCAAACAGTATGATCTTCATGTTAGTTCCCTCTGTGCCTGAAATCCCATAGGGCCAATGCAGAAGTGGACCCAAGTGGATACTGTACACATAGTAGGTTTGTACCAGAGCTGAGAAGGCCAAGCTTAAGGAACACAATTTTTTACAAGAGTATTATAAGCAAACCTGTCCAACTTTTGCCTCACAGGGTGATAATATCTTTATTATACTGAACAGCAACAAGTCTATTCTTTGCCCCAGAGAGAGACCGTGTCTGTCTCATCCAAGGGTGTCCACTATACAAACATCTCTGAAAAGATAGTCCCAAACAAAAGCCCTCAGTGCATCTGTTGACATATGACATGCAGGAACACAAAAGACCCGTGGAGAATTGTCTCCCAGTATCCTCTTGGATCTGCCTACTTTCAGAACAGATCTGCCAAATCTGCCTTGCTCTGCTGCATTTTTTACAAGTCTGTTTGTTTGTAGAGATAAGACAGTTTTCTTATATTGTCTTTTGCCTGACTTGAAGTTTAGAATCCATATTCTAAAATAACTTCTTTGACATAATTATAATTTTGTTTATTGATTGACTGTATGCATTTTACAGCCCAGAATATTCCGTTGCAGTGCAGTCACCATTATGGCCTAACTTGTCATTTTATTTAGGGTACAGCATCCTTTTCCTCCTTCCATCCTGAGTGCTAAATTGTATTCGTTGATGTTCCTTCACTAAGGTGCACTAATACTCAGTTTTAGAAGCTCTTGAAATACCGAGAATGTTTTCTACCCACATAAGATGTTGAAAGAAACAAGGACCTTCAAAATCTTTTGAGGCGTAGGTGCTGTTAGAGTTCTTATTGCCCTCCAAACAGAGCTGTTGTGTCTTCTGTTGGAATATGTGTTACTTCTGGCCTCCACTGCTGTTTCTAAGCCCCACTGCTTTTGATTTCTCTTTAACTTCTTTTACTGTCTCTTTCTTTACTTCCCTCCAAATTGTTTCTTTCTTATCACTTCTGCTTGTTATGGCTGCTCTTATGTTCAACTGTTGCTCAAAATGTTTGGCCTTTTTGGCTATTGCCAATCATGATGTTTCTTTCTTTACAGTGGAAACCAATCAATCATCGTAAAGATGACAGTAGTGTTTGCAGTTGTCCACATCTCTTTTATTCTTTCTGTACAGGCAGTACCATAAGGACTCAGTATGTTTTGAATGAGTATTTTTGCATAATTCTTTTCACTGTCATTGCTTTATTTGGAGCCATTAGGCGAGACTTATGGGTTATTAGCTTCTCTGTTTAAATTCGCTACTGCCCCTAAGACTGAGGTTATTTTTTTCCCCTTTTCCTTTTGAAATTCAGCTATTTCTGAGTTCAGAACCATTCTGAAAGTCATAAAACAAATTAAACTTTGTTGAATGTTTGTACTGGTGTTAAACTTTTAGGAATATAATGCTCATTGCATTTATAGTTTAATATATATGCAAAGATTGAAAATGTTTAATATTTCATATTTCTTCCTATTACACCTCCTACAGTGGTTCTTTTTTTAAAATTTTTATTGGCATACAGATGTTTAGAGTGTTGTGTTGTGTTAGTTTGAGATGTACAGCAAAGTGAATCAGTTACACACATACATATACCCACTCTTTTTTAGATTCTTTCCCCATGTAGGTCATTATAGCGTATTGAGTAGAGTTCCTTGTGCTATACAGTAGGTTCTTATTATCTTTTTTATATAGTAATATGTATCTACATATGTATCTACATATGTATCTACAAGCTCATGAACAGTTTTATCAAACTATTGCTCTTTTGGAAGGCTTGTCCACCTCAACCCTTCTGTGAACAACTGTCCCATGAGTTTAAACACAGTAAAGTAAAGGACAGTTGGACTGTTGACATCTATGTAAATATAGAAGAATTTCATCTATATAAGAAGCTTTAGCAATACGTGAACCGTGAACTTCCAGATGTTCAAGCTGGTTTAGAAAAGGCAGAGGAACCAGAGATCAAATTGCCAACATCTACTGGATCATCGAAACAGCAAGAGAGTTCCAGAAAAACATCTATTTCTGCTTTATTGACTATGCCAAAGCCTTTGACTGTGTGGATCACAACAAATTGTGGAAAATTCTGAAAGAGATGGGAATTCCAGACCACCTGACCTGCCTCTTGAGAAACCTGTATGCAGGTCAGGAAACAACAGTTAGAACTGGACATGGAACAACAGACTGGTTCCAAATAGGAAAAGGAGTACGTCAAGGCTGTATATTGTCACCCTGCTTATTTAACTTATATGCAGAGTACATCATGAGAAATGCTGGGCTGGATGAAGCACAAGCTGGAATCAAGATTTGTGGGAGAAATATCAATAACCTCAGCTATGCAGATGACACCACCCTTATGGCAGAAAGTGAAGAAGAACCAAAGAGCCTCTTGATGAAAGTGAAAGAGGAGAGTGAAAAAGTTGGCTTAAAGCTCAACATTCAGAAAACTAAGATCATGGCATCCAGTCCCATCACTTCATGGCAAATAGATGGGGAAACATTTATTTTTCTGGGCTCCAAAATCACTGCAGATGGTGACTGCAGCCATGAAATTAAAAGACACTTAATCCTTGGAAGGAAAGTTATGACCAACCTAGACAGCATATTAAAAAGCAGAGACGTTACTTTGCCAGCAAAGGTCCGTCTAGTCAAGGCTATGGTTTTTCCAGTGGTCATGTATGGATGTGAGAGTTGGACGGTGAAGAAAGCTGAGCACCGCCAAATTGATGCTTTTGAACTGTGGTGTTGGAGAAGACTCTTGAGAGTCCCTTGGACTGCACGGAGATCCAACCAGTCTATTCTAAAGGAAATCAGTCCTGAATATTCATTGGGAGTACTGATGTTGAAGGTGAAACTCCAGTACTTTGGCTACCTGATGCGAAGAGCTGAGTCATTGGAAAAGACCCTAATGCTGGGAAAGATTGAGGGCAGGAGAAGAAGGGGACGACAGAGGATGAGATGGTTGGATGGCATCACCGACTCAATGGACATGGGTTTGGGTGGACTCTGGGAGTTGGTGATGGACAGGGAGGCCTGGTGTGCTGCTGTTCATGGGGTCGCAAAGAGTCGGACATGACTGAGTGACTGAACTGAACTGAAATATAGAAGACTAGCGTGAAACAAATCCTCTGGAGATGAAAACGTTTCATCCCTTAGCTTAAATTCAACAGAGTTTTGTTTTGGGGAGATAAAAACATTCTAGATATGATGGTGGTGATGATTGTACAAAAGTGTGTAAAGTGTTTATGTGTTTAATGCCACTAAACTGTATACTTCAAAATGGTTAAAACGGTAAATTTTACAATTATATGTTAATTAATTTAAAAAGAAGCTTTGTAGTAGACACAATAGATTATCTAGCCAATGTTTATTGTCTCCTTTTATCCTTGCTGGCAGAGTCCCTATTTTGTTTAGGCGTGTAGACCTTGTCTATGTGACTTAGAGTGGGGATACTATCCCAAGTCCAGGGATAAATTCTGATTGACTGCAGCATATCAAGATATCAAGATTATTGTCATTACACTGCTGGTGTGTGTGTGTGTGTGTGTGTGTGTGTGTGTGTGTGTGTATGTATACACAGTAATGTTTATTACAGTATTGTTTATAAAAGCTAAACATTGGGAAACAAGACCCGTGAGTGTCCATCAATAGGAGGAGACTGGTTTTAGAAATCCTGGCACAAATGCAGGAACCTCTGTGAAAATAGTATATTTCTGTATTTGTTAACATGGAAAGATGGTCATATTGTTGAATTATTTAAATAAGTTTCCAAACAGCAGTATATAGAACTGAGGAGTGAAATTAGAGAAAAAGAATGGGTGGAAGGACTGAGAACAAGAGAAACTGGTAGGTTTTTTAAGGCAAAATACTTTTTAAGGCTCAATATTTTTGATCCATGAGATTTGGGAAAGATGGTGAACTGGGAGATTTCTGGCAAGGTTTTCTTGATCTCAAAAGCATATACCAGAAGATACTGTCGATTTTCTTTTAATGAATATCGTGCCTGAGTGTGGCACCTTGAACTATGTATGAGGAAAACTAGCCAGGATGAAGCAGCTGCTGAGTCCAGTGGGATGGAGCGGGAAGCTGAGGCCTTGATAAGACCCATGTGCTGCTGATCACATTGGGCCTGGAGCCTTTCCCTCTAAGCTGGTTTAATGTGAGGTGATCTGTTTCCTTCCTGGTTTAAACCAGTTTGAATTGAGGTTCTGTTACTTGTGGTCAGAAGCATCCTAGCTGATATGAGACATTTCAGAAACGTAAACTGTTCCCACAGAATTAGCTTTTCTAGTTTGTACAGGTTATTTTAAACCTGAGTCCGACTTAGGTTAGATGTCACTGTGGTGTCCTTTTACCTTTTATTCATGATTTGCAGGGTGCTTTTATGGGTCTGCTTTTGAAGTCATTGTGTTTAATATTCTAAAATTGTGAAGTGTATAGTACAATTGCCTGGAAATGAATACAAAATGTTGTTCATATGGCACTTTTATATTTGGCAGAATACTTTCTATTTTCCTTATGTTTATGTATTTTTCAAAATACTAGGAATTGTACATGAAAAACAGAAAATAAATTACATTTTAAATAAATCCTTTAATTATGTGTATATCTTTATTTGAAGAGAATTTTGGGAGATTTGAACTGAAAGAGTGTATTTATTAGAATGCTTTCGTTTGCAAGTAACTGAGAAACCCAATTTAAACTGGCTTAGTGTTTAAAGATGGCACCCCACTCTAGTACTCTTGCCTGGAAAATCCCATGGACGGAGGAGCCTGGTAGGCTACAGTCCATGGGGTCGCTAAGAGTCCGACACGACTGACCAACTTCACTTTCACTTTTCCCTTTCATGCACTGGAGAAGGAAACGGCAGCCCACTCCAGTATTCTTGCCTGGAGAATCCCAGGGACGGGGGAGCCTGGTGTGCTGCCATCTATGGGGTCGCACAGAGTCGGACACGACTGAAGTGACTTAGCAGCAGTGTTTAAAGGATGGCTCAGTGGGTAAAGAATCCGCCTGTAATACAGGAAACACAGAAGATGTGGGTTCAATCCCTGGGTCAGGAAGACCCCCTGGAGGAGGAAATGGCAACCCACTCCAGTATTCTTGCCTGGAAAATTTCATGGGCAGAGAAGCTTGATGGGCTACAGTCCTCAGGGTCACAAAGAGTCAGACACGACTGAGCATGCACAGGCAAAAGCAATATTTAAAGGAATTTATTTGCTTACATAACTAAAAAACTAAAAGTGTGTTACTTACCAGTTAAAGCTTGATCCAACAGCTTAACTGTATCACTAAGAACCTGAGTTTCCTTCTGCCTTATTATCCTTTCCATAATTCCATAGTATTAGCTTTATTCTAGTGCTGGCTCCTCCCACAGTTTCAAAACCGTCAGTAACAATTTTGGCTTGTGTGCTTTCTACATTTGTATCCAGCAGGGGGCGTTTTCCCAATTTTTCGCTCTCCAACTTTGGTAATAGAAAATCACAGGCTTCATTCTGAAAACACAGTTTAGGTCAAAATTCCATCCCTGTGTCAATCATTGTAGCAAGGAGGATGGAAATACGCCTACTGGCTTAAGTTACTAATTAACTGCCCTTGGAGGTGGAGGTGAGGCCAGTCCCATTCAGGTTACGCGCTGATGTTTGGAGGATAGGTATGATAGTGCCACCTGCAATGTCCAGTGTGTAATTCAAGAATCGGAAACAGAGGTCAGCCATCCATCTCCTCTGCCAGGTATCATTAGATAGTATTTCTGTGTTTCTGTTTCAGTGTTACATTGTTTTTCTTTTATGTTTTTGCCTCATTAGCAAATTGTTTGCAATGGAAAACTATTTGGCAGCTATTAATGCATACAACTTAGCAATAAGACTAAATAATAAGATTCCACTACTGTATTTGAATCGGGCTGCTTGCCACCTAAAACTGAAAAACTTACACAAGGCCATCGAAGATTCTTCTAAGGTATGTGTATCTGTTTATATATATAGCTTTAAAATTGCTATGCTCCCATTATTGATTGAAATGATGGCTTTATCTTTTCTTGGGTAAATTTAAATAATTGAGATGCAATGAATTTAAGAATCTTCTTACTTATTACATCTTTTTACTGAAAAAAAAATTTTTTTATGGTTAAGTCACTGGTGTAGTTTGAGACTTCAAGTTAGATTAGAGATACCTTATAAGTTGCCTTGGTGTATCAGTTGAAGTTCAAAAGGAAATTAGTAAATGGTAGTCAGTTTGTACCCACCTTTTTTCTTAATAAAGTTTTGGAGACACTGGGAGACAGAAGGAGACTTGATGTAACTACAGCTTGCACAATAGAAGGATATCTCCATAACCATTTTTCAATTTTCAGAGTAACTTAGTATATCCTAATTTCCGTTGTGAATAGCATGTCATTATCTTAAACTTCTAGTTTTTTCTTCTTTTTATCCATATCAAAGTAATATTTTAAGGGAAACTCAGATGCAAAATCTGTTATGTGTCTCCTTGAGATTGAGGGTATGGAGGAAACAATTAAGTCCTCATACTTCAATCTCATTAAGTTATTGAAGATCTGACAATATTTTCATGCTCCAGTTTTCATTTTACTAGCACAATTTCATGTACAAATATTTATTGAATGAATGAATAAACTGAATCACCAAATTTGAATGTAAAATCATTATATATAGTATGTTTATTATTGTAGTTAATAACATTAACTAAATTAATGCTATTTAACCATCCCTGCTAGTAAAGGTAAAGCTGTAAAGGTTTCAAATGATAAACCAAATCATAAGTCTGGGGGCAAGAGAGTGAATCTAGTATAGGAACAATCAAACAAGTACTAAAATTGTTCAACATAAATGTATATATTTGATAAATTCCTGTCCAGTTAAGCCAAAAATTTAGGTGGATGAGGGCCCGAGGCTTGTTTTAAAGTTGAGTTTTATCTTGTTTTTGCTCAAGCTTAAATTGGGAAATTATGTTTTTCCCTATTTTTTTTCTGTTAGGTCCTAGAAATATTGACACCACCTGTTGCAGACAATGCTAATGCAAGAATGAAGGCACACATACGTCGTGGAACAGCATTCTGTCAACTAGAATTGTATGTAGAAGGTAAGAGATGAAATGTTTTCAGTTCCAGGTTATACTCTGAAAAAAAAATGTCATAGCCATTATTCAAGATGACTCCATTATTTTATACTTTTAGCATTTAATTTATTCTTTGTAATTTATCTGGAAAAAGATGACTTGAAATATTTTAAAAAATCGTTGTAGAAGGGAATTAATACAAGTTATAAACATCTCCCTAGGTCTAGGGAGATGCTGTAATATCAGACAACCTTTTGTGGAAAAATGTGTGATAAAGGATATAAATGAATCATTTAGGAAATAATGGAAATTTTAAAATTAGCTTCTTTGGTCAGACACACAGATAGCACATATGCATGCTCAGTTGTGTCTGACTCTCTGTGACCCCATGGACTGTAGCCCGCCAGGCTCCTCTGTCCATGAAATTTTCCAGGCAAGAATATTGGAGTGATTTGCCATTTCCTACTCCAGGGCGTACATACATGCGTACATGCATAAGCTCAGAAACAATTGCTGTAGCACAATGCATGATCAATTGCTTATTTTTGTGTACTAAGGTTTGTAATTCAGTCCCATGTATATAGAAGCCATATTTATTTGATTTTTAGGGTTTTAATTTCTTTTGTTTTTCGTTTTTAATGTATTTAACAACTAGTTGCAGTTATTCATGTTGTCCCAGAGTTTTATCTTCAGTGTTCTTCTCATACCCTCCCCACCCAGATACCAGTTCAGTTTCTCTTCATTCAAGACCTAAAGGCCTAATTCCTGATGATGGCTTGCCAGGAAATGGGCTCCAGCTTATAAAGTTTCTGACTTGTTTGTAAGCTTGTTTCTGTCATTTTTAGATTTTTCTAACCAAAGCATCCAAATTAGGTTTATGTGCCTATCCTTTCTTTGAGTTATACCCAGCTTCATGAGGATAAAAATTACCAAGACAGGAATGAAACACTGTAAGCATTCTTTAGGAATTACAGCATCATAGACTTTTTTGAACTTAAAGACTTTACTGAACCTTCATTTTAAAGATGAGAAAATGGAGGCTTGGAGACATTAAGTGATTTCCCTGAAGTGGCATGTCAAATCCATAGCACCTGGAACTCAAGTTTCCTTGGTGGCTGGTGGTTTAGTCCCTAAATTGTGTCCAACTCTTGTGACCACATGGACTGTAGCCCGCCAGGTTCCTCTGTCTGTGGGATTTCCCAGACAGGAATACTGGAGTGGGTTGCCATTTCCTTCTCCAGGGGATCTTCCCAACCCAGGGATCGAACCTGTGTCACATGCATTGCAGGCGGATTCTTAACCGCTGAGCCACCAGAGTTACTCACAAAGAAATTCTTCCCACTGATTTTTTTGTAAAGGTTTAGATTCAGTTACATATTTTTAACATCCAGTGCACAGTGCCTTCCTTTTTAACCAATTTTTCACAAAGAAATTTTGTAGATAGGATAACTACAAAAAAAAGCACAAAGTATAGTCTATGAGTTATGGAAGGTATGGATTGAATCTACCAAAATTATTTTTTAGAATTTTGAAATAAGACGACATTAATTACTTTTTAATTAAGGTGATAAAAATGTCCTTTTGGTATATGAGTTTTGAGTCTCTTCATGCTTTAATGAGTTTAAGCTGTTAGCTTATTTGTATTTCAGTTTAAAATTACTGTTTCTTATTGAATCTTGGTTAAAATCATTATAATTATTTCTGAAATTACTTAAAAATTTCTTTAGTCTAGACCATGTATGTGAAAATGGGAATCTGACCAAAACCTATCACTTATACTGAACCATGGATTTAACAATTTTTTTTTATTTTTAAAAAATGTTGTCTAGATAACACAGGTACTTAGAAAATATTTTATTGATCATCATTGCTATATAAATACAGGCCTACAGGATTATGAAGCTGCCCTTAAGATTGATCCATCCAACAAAATTGTACAAAATGATGCTGAGAAGATTCGGAATATAATTCAAGGAACAGAACTAGAATCTAAATGACTACTAGAAGCAACTAGATATTGTTCTAAGTTTAACAAAATAACTGGAGGCATTAGAAATCTGTGCATATTATGGCTGATTATACAGAATCACTTTCTCTTTAGTTCCATAGAGGGCAGAATATTATAAATCTGTAGAAAATGAAATGTTTGATTTGAATGGTTTTTGAATAAGTAAATCAAAATAAGAATAATTATTTTAATTATTTGTTTCATATTACTATAGAAGTTTTTTTGTTACTGAATTCAGCTTGCCCTTATAATATTTGTTGGTGTGATTACGAGGACACTTACTGATTCATTTTTAACAAGAAGTTTAAAATAAAAGATTGTGTTTATAAAATATTTTTGTTTGTATTAAATACACAATTTAATTGTCTGAATGCTTGGCCTTGGTATAATCAATATTGATGTTTCCACTTAGTTTCCAAATGCACAGAACCTTCTTTTAAAAAAATATTGCTCCACTACCTGTTGTTTTAGGTTAGACCAGTTTACCTTAGTATTAATAAAACAACTGTTTGGAAAACCTTATCTTCAGCTGTAGCAAGTGTGGCCAAAGCATGGATCATATTTTATAATACTGTCTGATGATGATAACTTTTCTAGTAAGATTGTTTTCTAGTACTGTCAAGTATATCAGTAAAAAAAAAAGACAGCAAAGGGTGAAAATGTTAACTTAGAATATTGTGATACTGGCACTGGATTGCACCACCAGTTGTGTTGTATCACTGTGATGATGCAAGCATTAAGCAAAACCAACACAGCTTCCCTTTTACATCTAACAGTTGTCACAATTCTCTGTGATTATATTTAGGGGTGTTTTAGGGAAAAAAAACAAAATTTTTAGAAATAAGTTTTACAGTATTTGGTCATCAGACGTCATTCAAGTGGCTCATAAAACGTCTTTAAAAAAAAAAAAGATGTAATACTTTTTTGAATATGTAAGAGTATCCTAGTTCAGCAACCTTGAAACTTTTACTTCTATAAAGCAACTCTTGATAACTTCTGTAGCAGTCCTGCCCAGTTATCAGACTTTCTGGTGAGGTAGGATTGCTTTTTCTTATAATCAGCCCTGTTTTGTTTCTATTTTTAAAAATAAATATAACCAAAGTAAAGGTGGTTCTCTGGGAAGTGGAGTCACCTTAGACCTAGAGATGGAAGCCTCATGTTAAAGGTGGCAGAGATAACCTATCAGCTGAGGTCCCAGAATGACTTTGCAAATCAGATCTACTTACCCATCCTGAACCACTTGTCTGTTATGTGGGAGAAAAATGAGCTTTTATCTTAAGTATGAAAAAACAAAAAAGGTGGTTCTTCTGTGTATCATGTTCCAGTTTGACATTCAGAATACTTTAACCAACCTAGTCTTTTCTCAGGCTCTTCCTAGTGCAGGGAAAACAGGGCACGAGAGAATGGTCACGTCTCGAGTCTCAATGAGTCCCAAGGACAGGCCATCAAGAGAGGTTCCTTGGCTTCGGGCAGGAAAGAATTCAAGAGCAAGTCATAGTAAAGTGAAAGCAGGTTTATTTAGAGATGCACATTGCATAGACAGAATACAGGCCATCTCAAAAGGTGAGAGCTGTGCCCGGGTGTGGGAGTAGTTTTATGGGCTGAGTAGTTTCATAGGCTTACCCAGTGGGAGAATTATTCCTACTATCTTGGAGAAAGGGCAGGTATTTCCAACAATTGGCCCACTGCCCACTTTTTGGCCTTTTATGATCCACCTCAGAACTGTCATGGTGCCTGTGGCTGTATCATTTAATTAATGTTTTCAATGATCATGTAATGAGGCTCAGGGGCTACTGGTGGTCAAATCTTCCACCATTTTAGACCTAGTTGGTTCTAACCAGTTTTTTCTCTATCCTCAGTGACTGTGGCATTCTTTTAAAGGTTGTGCCCTGTTCCCTTCCCTCCTGTCTCATTCCTATTACATCCCAATCAGAAACAAAAACCTGGGCCCAATAGACCCTAAGTGCGAAAGATCTATTTTTGGAGGAGATAGAAGGGAGTTTTAAGTAGTTATTATTTTTGACCTTATCCTCTAAGTCTTGGTTTAAAAGCAACAGATACTCATTTGTATTCATGAACTACTTGATCTTTTTTGAGCAAATCTTCTGTTAAGGGACTTTTGTCTTAGACTGAAGTAGAGTTAAATTAGAGATATGCACATTCCCATTTCATTTATGATAAAAGCATGCTTCCCAAATAGAGTTATCATTAAAACTTAGAGTAAAAGATTGTTAAAAGGATAAATTATTATGGTAGTCCTTAGACATGACCAAGTCAAACAAGGAAAGATTTATTACTTGCAGCAAGTAAGGAGAACACTGGGGACTTTTCCCCAAGCTCCAAAATTGGGAAAGTTTTAAGCTAAAAGTGCATGCATATTCATGAAACGGCTTGAGCAAAGAATTCTCCTTGGAGTTGGCAAAGTGAACAGAGTTCCAAGCTCTAGTTGATTGAAGTTAGGAGTGTCAGAAAAGGTCAACATCATCATCCCTTAGCTTCCATTAGATCTGGTGGTTGAGCCCTGGTTGTTGTTCAGTCGCTAAGACATGTCTGACTCTATGCGACCCCACGGACTGCAGCACACCAGGCTCCCCTGTCCTTCACTATCTCCCAGAGTTTGCTGAAATTCATGTCCATTGAGTCAGTGATGCTATTTAACCATCTCATCCTCTGCCGTCCCCTTATCCTCCTGCCTCCAATCTTTCCCAGCATCAGAGTCTTTTTCAGTGAGTCGGCTCTTTGCATCAGGTGGCCAGAGTATTGGAGCTTCAGGGTTAGTCCTTCCAATGAATATTTAGGGTTGATCTCCTTTAGGATTGATTGGTTTGACATCCTTGCAGTCCAAAGGACACTTTCCAGCACCACAATTCCAAAGCATCAGTTCTTCAGAGCTCAGCCTTCTTTATGGTCCAACTCTGAGCCCTTGAGAGGGGTTAAATTCTTCAAAAAGAAACTGCTTCAGGCTAATCCTTACCACTGAAGCAGACTTGGAAGTCTTTATTATCTGATTTGTTATCTTTGCTGCTGTTCCTTTTCTTGCCTGATAAGAGTCCTTTGTTCTTTTGTTCTGGTAAGATCATTATTATCAAGACCTGTTCAAGGTCAAGCATTGTGACCAGGCTTAGATCACAAAATGGTTTAGGCCTCAAATAGCTTCTCTTATGTCAAAAACTATATCTGGTTCTTTTTCTCCAGGGACCCCATACCCCATCTGCTTACACAAGGATAAGGCCTAATTTAAAAAGTGGCTCAGAGGAGCCTGTTTAGAGTTTGGTCAAGGAAAGACCACTTGGCATTGGTAAGCCAGGTTTTTTCCAACACACCTCACCTATGTGGAGAATAAAGGGAAAGGACTTTTGCACATACTATCTGGGGGGAAAAAGTTGATATGTGATCTCCCAAGAATCCTGAAAACAAGGGTGTGTTGCATTACCTTGATTGATTAATTAATTACCTGAATTGATCTGCCTCAGTCTCACTCTCAAAGACCCGAGAGCACCCTCAAGACTGACCCATCTGCAAGGATCAGAGTCACATTAACCAGGCTCAGGAGAGTAAGTAAAACAGATTACGTACTTATTACTAATGCATAATCAGAAATTTACTGAGGATGTTCATGGTCATGGTAGGCTAAATGAAAATTCATTTCTCCTTATAAGCAGATTTGATATGGTAAATCATAAATTTGCTTGACAGACATGGACTCAGAACAAGGATAATTAGTTTAATGAATGGACTGTTTCATGGCATCATGCATCCAGTTCTACATAACAAGCTTCCTTTTTCCTAAAATGTTTAGGCTAATTCCCTTTGTTTACAAGCCTTAAGACATACCTCACGATAACTCTCTTGTACTAACAATAAAACCAGGTTAACTCTTCAGATCACGACAAGGTTACCAGCATCATCTCTTTGAGATGTGATTTGCCTTTTTTTTTTTTTTTCCTATGAAAGAACATTAATAGAGAAATTTATTTAGTTGATGTTGTGATTTCCCCCTTCTAAAATGTTTTAAAGGAATATGACTCCTAAGGCCATCTCTCTCTTAAGACACTCTCTTCAGGGAACTACTTTTTTTTTTTAAGGAGCTACTTTTGACAGTACTTAGAACACACTCCATTTTAGCCTTTGTATGACCTAAATAAACATGGTTTTTGTTTATTAAATGGATTTGTATAGTACCTAGAACATAATAAACTCAGAATAATTTGAACTATTATATATAGTAAAAACCAACATTATTTGGTCAAATATATTAATTAGATTATTGATGGGGTAAAATTATATTTATGATTGCCTTTTAGTTTATAGCTAATAGAGGAAAAAGACCTAAACAAACTGGTAAAATATTCCTTTGGGAAGATGAGCCTTTAGTTTAACTTCATGCTGTATTTCTAGAAATAATCAGTCCATGAAAGTGAAAGTGTTAGTCACTCAGTCCTGTCCGACTCTTTGTGACCCTGTGGACCGTAACCAACCAGGCTCCTCTGTCCATGGAATTCTCCAGGCAAGAATAATGGAGTGGGTTGCCGTTTCCTCCTCTAGGGGATCTTCCCCACCAAGGGATTGAACCCAGGTCTCCCGCATTGCAGGCATATTCTTTACCATCTGAGCCACCAGGGAAGACAATCAGTCAATAAATGGAGATAAAACTTTAAATATTCTGATAATTGTGTAAAGGTAGGAAAATTTTCCTAAAGTATGCAAGTTTTTAATTTAGTGTGCTTTAAATATTTTCCAGGAGAGTTAATTGTTCAAACTGTTACCTGAAATGGAGTCTTTCTTTCTGGAAAAATTACTGAGTATGTTTATTTTTTACACTTTAGGATAGCATATTTAAAATGTATTGCTTTATTCATTGTAGCTCACAAAATAAATTAATACTTTACAGTCCATATTCTAATGCTTTATTTTTAGCTTGTTCTTACGTATCCTGGTTCTAAGTATACTATAAATTGATGGATAATTCTGTGTTCATCCTGTCTATATGTTTGATTTTATATACTCCAGTTTTTTTACTCCATGTTAAAGAACATTACTCTGCAGTCATCTTTAGCTACATTTTCTCTGTGGAACTGATTACTGGCGGTGAGAGATTCTCAAAATGTGCTTCCATCAAATAGAAATATGCTATATTATAACCTTCTTTTTAAAAAGTAACCTTTGGCCCCACATATATTTCCAGCTATAATCCCATCTCTGTATTCAGTGTACAGAAAAGCTACCAAAAAGTATTTACTTCTTGCAGGCTTTCATAAACCTGTTCTAGTACAATTTTCCTCTCTACAACCTCACTGAAATACTTCTCATTGAGGTCGCCAGTTATCTCCACATTACCTAATCAAACCCTCAGGTCTCAGTCTATGTGTTAGCCTCCAGGATAGTTTCACAAAGCTGGGTCATTCGCTGTTCAGGAAACAAGTTCCTTACTTGACTTCTGAGTATCACAGTCTTCCTCATTTCTTCCTACTTCACTAGTCACTTCTTGGTCTCATTTGTTTATTCCTTGTCATCCCCCTGACTTCTAAATGAGTTCCCTAGAGATTAGTCCTCTGGTCTTTATTCTGCCTCACTTTGTTATCTTATCTCATGATTTTAAGTAATATCTTTGTGTGAATATTGTTTAAGTTGATTATATTCAGCTTCTCCCTTGAACATCAGACTAGATATTAAGTTCCCACAATAACTTGACTTTCTCTTGACTTTTCTTCAGGGGCATCATTAGATACCAACTGATCAGACACTCCTGTACCTTAAATAACTCCTTGTCCAAGCATTCTTCCTTCAGCCCTGTGTAGTTTTTCCCTATAATTCTTTTCACCTGGCATATTGTATGCATGCATACATACATACATATATATATATAATATTTACATGTCAATATCATGTAAATAAAATATTTACATAAATAAAATTTATGTAACATAAATATGTAAATGTTATACTTATATGGGGGTTTCCCTGGTGGCTCAGACATTAAAGAATTTGCCTGCAATGCAAGAGACCCAGGTTCGATCTCTGGGTGGCAAAGATCCCCCTGAGAAGAAAATGGCAGATCATTCCAGTATTCTTGCCTGGAGAATCCCATGGACAGAGGAGCCGGCAGGCTATAGTCCATGGAGTTGCAAAGAGTCAGACATGACTGAGCAACTGACATACATACATGGACATAAATCTTTATGTGTAAATACATACACATTATGGTGTTGGTGTTAGTCACTCAGTCGTGTCCGATTCTTTGCGATCCCATGGACTGTAGCCACCAGGCTCCCATATTCTTGGGATTTTCCAAGCAAGAATACTGGAGTGTGTTACCATTCCCTTCTCCAGGGGATCTTCCCCACCCAGGGATCAAACCCTGGTCTCCTGCTTTGCAGGCAGACTCTTTACTGACTGAGCCACTGGGAAAGCCCAACATAAATATTTATGTGTAAATATGTATACATACAAGCCGGCCACTGAGGGTGCTCACAATGGCACCTTCCTCCAGGGCAATGGCAAAGAATGCTCAAACTACCACACAATTGCACTCATCTCATACGCTAGCAAAGTAATGCTCAAAATTCTCCAAGCCAGGCTTCAACAGTACGTGAACCGTGAACTTCCAGATGTTCAAGCTGGTTTAGAAAAGGCAGAGGAACCAGAGATCAAATTGCCAACATCCATTGGATCATCAAAAAAGCAAGAGAATTCCAGAAAAACATCTACTTCTGCTTTATTGCCTATGCCAAAGCCTTGGACTGTGTGGATCACAATGAACTGTGGAAAATTCTTCAAGAGATAGGAATACCAGACCAGCTGACGTGCTTCCTGAGAAACTTGTATGCAGGTCAGGAAGCAACAGTTAGAACTGGACATGGAACAACAGACTGGTTCCAAATACGAAAAGGAGTACGTCAAGGCTGTATATTGTCACCCTGCTTATTTAACTTATATGCACAGTACATCATGAGAAACGCTGGGCTGGAGGAAGCACAAGCTGGAATCAAGATTGCCAGGAGAAATATCAATAACCTCAGATATGCAGATGATACCACACTTATGGCATGAAGCGAAGAGGAACTAAAGAGCCTCTTGATGAAGGTGAAAGAGAAGAGTGAAAAAGTTGGTTTAAAGCTCAACATTCAGAAAACTAAGATCATGGCATCTGGTCCCATCACTTCATGGCAAATAGATGGGGAAACAATGGAAACAGCGAGAGACTTTATTGTTTTGGGCTCCAGAATCACTGCAGATGGTGACTGCAGCCATGAAATTAAAAGATGATTTTTTCTTGGAAAAAAAGTTATGACCAACCTAGACAGCATATTAAAAAGCAGAGACGTTACTTTGCAGACAAATGTCTGTCTAGTTAAAGCTTTGGTTTTTCCAGTAGTCATGTATGGATATGAGAGTTGGACTATAAAGAAAGCTGACTGCTAAAGAATTGATGCTTTTGAACTGGTGTTGGAGAAGACTCTTGAGTCCCTTGGATGCCAAGGAGATCCAACCAATCCATCCTAAAGGAAATCAGTCCTGAATATTCATTAGAAGGATTGATGCTGAAGCTGAAACTCCCAATACTTTGGCCACCTGATGAGAAGAACTGACTCATTTGAAAAGACGCTGATGCTGGGAAAGATTGAAGATGGGAGGAGAAGGGGATGAGAGAGGATGAGATGGTTGGATGGCATCACTGACTCGATGGAGATGAGTTTGAGTAAGCTCTGGGAGTTGGTGATGGACAGGAAGGCCTGGTGTGCTGCAGTCCATGGGGTCACAAAGAGTCAGACACGACTGAGTGACTGAATTGACTGATCTACACGTATTTTACATTTATATATTTATACATGTAAATAAGTATTTGTAAATATTTATATGTCTTGTTGTTAAGCTGCCCAGTCATGTCTGACTCTTTACAACACCATGGGCTGCAGCATGCCGTATGTCTACATGTGTATAAATATATGTATACCACATATGTCAGTGTAACATAAAGACAGAAACATTTACATTCTATAACATTTATATATAAATGTGTATACATATTTATACATATGTCTTTTGGTCTGTTTTCCCCTAGTAGAATTTATTAGAATCTAACCTCTAATGAAGCTAGGTGCCTAGAATAGTCCCTGAACTTTAATAGACACTGAATGATTACTTAATTGCATTCCAGACAACATGCTTGATTCCATGATACTCATTCTTCTTAAGAATTTTTGCAACAGCAACAAAAGAAAAAGAATGCCTAACCACCTATCATAGTGAGGAACTTTTGGTTAACCTCTAGATTTTACATGTTAAAAAGTTGACTTCATTTGCTACAAATCAAGCACCTTCAGTGAAGGAGTAAAATGCTTTCTATGGTTTATGCCAGAGAAGTCTGGTAAACTCAAATTCTGTTGCATCATTTCCCCGGAAATCTTGTGCAGTGCCTTGATTTTTGATGTTTCAGAGGAAGTGAACAAAGCTAATCTTTTTTCCTTCCTGTGCCCATATCATATTTTGTGATATTTGAAAGAATTTCATGAGTCTGCAGAGTTTGAGCTGTTTCCTAAGATTCAACTTTTCTGTGTCCAACTTTTCTGATCCCCTAGAGACTCACAAGATTCAGTTTAGTTCAGTCGCTCAGTCGTGTCCGACTCTTTGGGACTCCATGAGCTGCAGCATGCCAGGCCTCCCTGTCCAACGCCAACTCTCAGAGCTTACTCAAACTCATGTCCATTGAGTCAGTGATGCCATCCAGCCATCTCATCCTCTGTCATCCCCTTCTCCTCCCGCCTTCAATCTTCCAGTGAACACCCAGGACTGATCTCCTTTAGGATGGACTGGTTGGATTTCCTTGCAATCCAAGGGACTCTCAAATTTTTTTTTCCAGTAGAGAGTTTAGTTCCAATTGAATAGGAGGTTTCAACAGATGGCAGCTGAAATATATCTCTGTGTAGTGTAATTTCAGAGTTTAAAGAATTGTATAGGCCATCATTGGAGAAGGAAATGGCAACCCACTCCAGTATTCTTGCCTAGAGAATCCCGTGGACAGAGGAGCCTGGTGGGCTGCTGTCCATAGGGTCACACAGAGTTGGACACTACTGAAGCGACTTAGCAGCAGCAGCAGCATAGGCCATCATCTACCACTGCTCTTGCTCTGTGTTGAAGATGTATCAGAATAATTGCATTTGTGAAAATGTGCAACATTCTTTCACATTTTCATTCTTTTATACCTAGGATTTCTTCTGCCTGGACTGATCTTTCCTTTGATTTGGCTTGACCTTCTCCAGGATGTTTCTTCTGACTTCCTTGTCTCCTTTTAAGCCAATTCTGTCTTTGTGTCTGAAAGACCTTTTATGTATTTTACATTACATCAATTATCACACATTATTAATTTGCTAATCTCATTTCCCCCAAATATTGTTTATTGAAACAATAAAACAAACTCTTTTATTTCTGTGTTCAGTTTACATCATATTTGTTGTTTAGTTGCTAAGTCATGTACGAATCTTTTGCGACCCCGTGGATGTAGCCTGCCAGGCTCCCCTGTCCATGGGATTTTCCATGCAAGAATACTGGAGTGGGTTGCCATTTCCTTCTCCAGGTAATCTTCCCAACCCAGGGATCAAACTGGTGTCTCCTGCATTGGCAGGCAGGTTCTTCCCACTGAGCCACCAGGGAAGCCTATTTATTTTGTATAGTGCCTGCCATAAGTAGGTGTTCAACAACTGAATGAAAGAATTTCAAGTCCTCTCTTCCATCAGCTTGGCAGTGAGAACTAACATTTCCCTGGGTTCTAAGTTGTTAGTTGAAGTAACAGAAAAGTAGGAAATTTCTCATCAGAATCTTCCTTAATTCAGTTTTTCTAATTAGAATTCCTGTGTTCCATTGTCCTGGTAAATATACTCAGTAGACAAGTTGAGATCCTGAAAACATTTTGGAGTTTTGGGACTACATGAGCTAAATAAAGCTAGGTATAATAAAATGCTTTCTACCATTTATTCTGTTTTGAGTACATTTTTATTTAAGAAGTCACTGTCATTCACTTATCAGTTGAAATGCTTTATTTGTCAAAGGTATTTTTAAAAATTACTTCAAGGCTTTTTTATATTTCAAATTAGGTATCCTAGTCTTAGATTTAAAGCTTATTTTTCCTGAATATATTTTCTCTTTAAGAGTAGCATACTTTCATAGAGTGTGTTGAAAATTAGGAAAATCAAGGGTTCTTGTTCTGTCAGGTGCAGTGTTTAGAGTGTTATTTTGATAAAATCCAGTCGCTCTGATATGACTAGAAAATACTTGCTCCCTTGGAGTATAATAGCAGGGGAAAAACTGTGGCATAGGTAAAAATTCACCGTAATTACTTGAATTGGTTTTATACATAATCATCTTAGGTTTTGATAGTGAGGTAGTCGTATGGAGTGTCTTTGGATCCAACATACATGAAAACACAGGATTGCCAGGATTTACACAAGGAGGCAGTTCAGGTTTCATTTCTGTGTCTGAATTTGAAGCTGAAGTACTTTTCTTATCCTAAAAGATAAATGCATAAAATAATTATTAATTATACAGTTCTGGAAAAAAGAAAACAGAATTATTTAAACTAAGCCTTTTTTAATACAGCTCACAAAAATTGACTGGAAAAAGATCAAAGACATGAATGTAAGATCTGATACCATAAAACTCCTAGAAGAAAACATAGGGGAAAAGGTCCTTGGAGGTGGCCTTAGTAATGATTTTTGGATATGGCAACAAAACTACAAACAACAAAAGCAAAAATCAATAAGTGTGGCTACAACAAACTAAAAAGCTTCTGTACAGCACAAAAACAGTAGAGTGAAGAGGCAACCTTGGAATGGGAAAACATGTGCAAACCATATATCAGATAAGGGGTTAACTTCTAAAATATCTTAAGAACTCATACAATTCAATAGCAAAAAAAACCAAACAGTATAATTAAATAATGGGCAGAGGATCTGAACAGACATTTCCCCCAAAGACACATAGATAACTAACAAGTACATGAAAAGATGTTGAACATTCCCAATCATCAGAGAAATGCAGATCTAAACCACAATATAATGTCACTTCACACCTGAAGAATGGCTATTATCAAAAAGTTAAGAGAGAGTAAGAGTTAGGGATGTGGAGAAAAGGGAACTGTTGGTGGGAATGTAAATTGGTACAGCCACTATGGAAAACTGTGGAATTTGCTCAAAAAGCTAAAAATAGAACTACCATATGATCCAGCAGTTTCACTTCTTAGATATCCAAAGGAAATGAAATCACATCTTGCAGAGATATCTGCACTCCCATGTTCATTGCAGCATTATTCATAATAGCTAAGACATGGAAACAAGTATTCATCAACAGATGCATGGATGGAGAAACACGCATACAGAATGGAGTACTATCAGTCATAATAAAAGAAGAGTCCTGCCATTTGCAGCAATATTGAGGACCTTGAAATCATTATGTTAAGTGAAGTAAATCAGAGAAAGACAAATACTGTATGATCTCACATATATGTAGAATCTTTAAAAAAAACAGCAGAATGGTAGTTATCAGGGGCTGGGAATGGGGGTAAATGGAGAGATGATGGGCAAAGAATATCAACTTTCAGTTGTAGGAAGAGTAAGTTCTAGGGACCTAACGTACAGTATGGTTACTGCCATTAACAATACTATATTTGAAAGTTTGAGAGTACATGTTCTCACCACACCCACACACACAAATTTGTAATTATGTGAAGTGATGGATGTATTAGCTAATCTTACTGTGTTAATCATTTCACAATGTATATCAAAGCATCATGTTGTACCCCCTAAACTTACACAAATGTTATATGTCAATTATACCTCAATAAAGCTAGAAAAACAAAACAGAAGAAAACAAAAACTTAGCCCCATCTACTCTCCTTTTGGGAGTCCTTTTCTCTTGAGGACATTGAAGAGTACCCATTATATTATAATGGGTTCCTTGGACTGCAAGGAGATCAAATCAGTCACTCCTAAAGGAGATCAACCATGAATATTCATTGGAAGGATCGATGCTAAAGGTGAAGCTCCAGTACTTTGGCGACCTGATGGGAAGAGCCAACTCGTTGGAAAAGACCCTGATGCTGGGAAAGACTGAAGGCAAAAGAAGAGGGAAGCAGAGGATGAGATGGTTAGATAGCATTACTGACTCAATGGACATGAACTTGAGAAAACTGGGAGATAATGGAGGACAGGGAAGCCTGGTGTGCTGCAGTCCATGGGATCGCAAAGAGTCAGACACAACTTAGTGACTGAACAACATATATATGGACACAAGTATATATATATGTGCATGGGCTTCCCTGGTGGTTCAGATGGTAAAGAATCCATCTGCAATGCGGGAGACCTGGGTTCAATCCCGGGGTTGGGAAGATCCCCTGGAGGAGGGCACGGCAACGCACTCCAGTATTCTTGCCTAGAGAATCTCCATGGACAGAGGAGCCTGGCAGGTTACAGTCCATGGGGTCACAAAGAGTCAGACACGACTGAGCAACTAAGCACATATATATGTATATTAAATTTATATATACTTCAATTATATATATCTGTACAGAGCAAACTTGTCAAAAGTATGTACAAGATAAGTTTTAAAAATCCTGTATTAGAACGATGAGAACTTATAAAAATGTGTAAATTATAGAATAATATGCAATAGGTCATAGTTCAAAGAGGACGTACAGTTGAATTTTAGAGTGAAAAAGGAACAAGATAAACATTCAGCGATCTTAACCTTGTGGATCTTTGCTTTGTGTATTAAGCAAATAATTACACAACTGACTAATTACAATTGTGGTAAATGCTATGAAGAAAAAAAATTTAAGGTATTTATGAAGACTCATGGGGGTTTAATCTAGTGTGAGGGCCTAGGAAGGCCATTCTGGTGAAGTGCCATTGAATCTAAGATTGGAAGGCAAGGAAGGAAAAGATAGAGGAGGGCACAGAGAAAAAGCGTGGCCCAAGTGGAGTGAAAATGGCTCGAGATGAGCAAAGAGGGGCAGGGGCAGAACCTGAAGGGTCTGGTTGACTATGTGAGAAGTTTGGATCTTTATGGTAAAAGCAATGGAAAGCTACTGAAGAGTTTTAAAGAGAAACATGTCATAATGTAACATAATTTTTAGGACGATTACTTGGCTGTCAGAGCCTTGAATGGATGTGGAGAGGAGCGTCAGTAGTCCATGTGACTGACGATGATGATTTATAGAAAGATGGTGGTACAGAGAGACTAAGAAATAAATTTGAGACATATTTTGAAAGTAGAATCCATAGGACCTGGTGACTGATTGGATGTGGATGGAGAGGAAGAGGGACATATCAAGGAAGACCCGTAGACTTCTGGACAAACATTTGGGTAGATGGCCATTTGCTACAATTTGTAACTAATATACATAATAAATTTAATAAATATTCAAAATAATTTAGCTATTTGGGGGAGGAGGGAGCAAGACAGTAAAAAGAATGAATACAAAAGTGATATTTTCTAGCACATGAACATAACATGCTTTATCTTCAGTAAAGTCATGTCCATTAAAATCAACAAGCTTCAATCATGAAGGTGAAAGAATTCACATGGAACAGACTATACGGACCTTGTTTATCACTCATTCAACAAATACTGAGTACCTACTGTGTGCCAGGCACTGTTAGATGCCAGAAAGACAGTGATTAAAAATCTGAAGTTCCACATTTTATTGTATACAAGATAAGAACATAGGAAACCAACTCAATAATGTTGGGAAATTGGGTAGTTATTTTTAAAAAAGGTAGATCTTCACCTTCAAAATTAGGTGTCACCAGTTCTAGGTTCTGATGTTGCCAGTAAAAAAGCTGCGTGACTTTGATGAAGTTATTTTGCAAGGATTCAAATTCCTTGTCTATAAATATAAAACAGAGGAGATGAATTAGATAGGTTTGTTTCCTAATCTGAAGCTATGAGGGCTCTCCAAATGTAGCCATAGGAAAGTGACTTTCAGTTATTTGAAAAACATGAACAAAGAGTGTACATTTACTTGTGATAAGGCCCTTAAAAATGCATTCTGTGGTGTCCACGTTGGCAAAAAATTTTGGCGGTTAAAAAAACCCCCCAAATTTGGAAATTTCTTAAATACTTAACATCTAAGTCCTTTCATATCAGAAATTATATTATTATAATCTAACCTTATAGAGAGGTTGGCAGGGTACAGTGCGTGTGTGCGTGCTAAGTTGCTTCAGTCCTGTCCGGCTCTTTGCAGCCCTATGGACTGTAGCCCACCAGGCTCCTCTGTCCGTAGGGATTCTTCAAGCAAGAATACTGGAGTGTATGGCTGTGCCTGCCTCCAGGAGATCTTCCTGACCCAGGGATTGAACCCACCTCTTGTATGTCTTCTGCATTGGCAGGCACTTTTTACCACTGGTGCCACCTGGGAAGCCCCATGATACTGTAATTGTGACTTTTTAAGGTTGAATTAAATAGAAGGTTGCTTATATGTATTAAAATTCTTTTTCTTTGAAGACTTTATAGTAGATTCTTGTGATTCATGAGGTTCAGACCCTTGAACAATTCTAAATCCTTAAAACTAACAAGCATAAAATCTTGGTTTCTCCAACTCTAAAATGGAGGAAAGAATATTGGCCACGTTGTTGTGTCAGGATCAAATTTGGATCAGATTAGTTTGGTTCCTCTTAAAATAACCCAGCTCACTCTGAGTTCCTGGGTTATTCCACTTAATGTCTCAGCAAAATTGTTCCCCACTATAAGAAACCTATTTGTTTTGAAATCGTTAGTTCTAGTCTGCAAATGTGAAATATTTACTCCACCTTTTTTTTATAGCTTCAAAATTTAGACCTATTTATTTTATATTCATATCTAATGGCTCTAATTTGAGATATTAAAATTCATAATCCAATTTTGTTCACATTTGAAGAAGTACAATAGTAGCACAAGGCAAGAACTGTGTGACCTAGATTCCAATCCTTTATCATCACTGCACCTTTGTTTTTATATTGTCTGTAAAACTGGTCAAAAGTTTGTTGTAGTTCCTGTGGTTGGAAAGTGAAAGAAAATCAGATGTAAATGATACATTACTATATAAATGGAACCAATTTTTATCATTTTCTTTTTTGCAGGTATACCTCAATGCATATGCACCATCTTCCACAATTTAGTTCTGAAATTTACAAGTTACGAACACTTACACTAGTATGCTCCCATTTACTAACACTCATTATCTTGTAGGAAGCTGGCAAAGCTGGAAATAAAACTCATCAGATCTTGCTATTTATTCTTTTTAACACTGGTTATTATTTTAAATATCCAGAGCACAGACACTGGATCAGAGTAAGTTGCCAGAATGTTACGGCATTCTGACAACAGGTCACTTTGTCTCAAAATGTCAAGGTTCCCAAGATTCTTAAGTGGGAGGTGCTGCCTTGTGACTTGTGAGAGAAAGTACCAATCCTGATATAATTTATGGACACCAGTCAGATTGTCCAGGGCAACCTCACTCACAGAGGTTGTGACTTTCAAGTCACCCTCTACAGCTGGCTCTAAAATTTGGATCAACTTTGACTCCAAATGTAATAGAGAAAACAGAATCTAGTCAAAATAGAAGACAAATGAGCTGAAAAATTTTGTTGGCATAATCTGTACCATACAATCTGTAGAAGTTACTGTCCACCTAAATCTTTTGTACCTCCAGAACAATTCACAAATGTTATGGACTTTGAAACAAAATACTCATTGCTTTTACTTTATATCCTAGGTCCTCACTGCAGCTTTCTTATTTAGGTTTAGCCCTCTTCAAATCTGATGTTCTTGAAATGTGGAGTTCAAAACAGATATATTAAAAACAAAACAGCCTAATACAAAGAATAATAAAAAGATTACTTTAAATTCTCTGCTAGATTACACACTGAGTCAGCGACTGTTACTGAAGGATAAAAAGATTAATGAAAATTATAAATGAATCTTTTAAAATCAATTAAGTGCCTTGAATGAATATCTATAAATAAATGGTATTGGCTTTCTGACTAAGTTAATACTCAGGCTCTCCTAGAATTAGAGAAGACTAGGCCACTTTGACTTTTTGAAGTCTTTTGTTATAAACACATTTTTATAAAAATAAATAACAACAAGCTATTGAAATAATAAAAATGCCCATTATGGAAGCTGTAATTATAACATTAAAAGTGCTTTTTCTTCTTTGGTTTTTGTTTCACAGTTGATGTTAATCACAGTAACACCAAAAGCAAAAAATTCCTTAAAGCCTAATTTTTAGGCACCCTTTTGTTTCTCCTCAGGCCCAACCATCCTTCTTGTTCATGTTTTAAGAAATTTTGGGGGCCACAGTTAAACCTTGACTTTCTACTGTTTCTATCAACAGTGATATAAATACATCATATTCTTTCGCCCCCTCATATCCTTTTTTGAACAAGACACAATGTAAACAAGTGTAAATTAACAAGGCACATTTTTCTTGTTCAAAACCATCACCCCATTTTGCAGTGGGGTATGAGTTGCATACCATCCAGAATCATCTTTATATCTTCAGAGGCAATTCCGGCTTAATGCAATGCATGTTACATCTGTGTAGTCCAGTGATTGCCTACAAAAGTGGTTTTTTTGGAGCGTGGGGTTCGTGGGAATGCGAGGTGCCCCAAATTTATAGTAAAGAGTACCAACAGTCAAAAACATCTAGCCCTCTGCCCAAACCCACCCAGTCGCATTCGGTCATTCTCGATGTCTTCTTTATTTTTTCCGCAAACGCAGTGTTTCCTGCAGCTGATGGTAAGAAGGCCAGCGAGCACGAGAGGACACAGCCCTTTTTCTACACACAATTAAAGCAGCAAAGAGCTGGTGAGCGGTCGGCTGGATCAATACGTATAAACTAATCCGCCTAATCCCAGGAGCGGTCCTCCAGGGTGGAATCCTGCCAAATGGCTGTAGCAGCCCGTCTCCATAGTAACCAGCCGCGGCGCCTCTCCAGCTCCGGGGCCCGGATGTTGTCGGGATCTCGGCCGCGGGGCCCAGCTTCCAGCAGCTTCCCGGCGGCGGGCTGCGCTCTTCGGGAGTCGTAGTTCTTTACTCGGCCGTCGCCGGGTATGAGGCGCGGATCGGACTACGAGTCCCGGCATGCGCCGCGGCGCCCCGCCGGCCGCCGCCTCCCGGCTGCGGACGCCTGTGAGCAGGTTGTTTTTATGAGAGGCGTCACTGCTCTTGGAGTTGTGACCGCCGGCGCCGCGACAGCCAGCGCCGTCGGGCGGAGGTGGCGCTGCTCCTTCAGGTAAGGTCCTGGGCGGGTTTGGACCCCGGGAGGGGAGTCCGCGCCGACTGTCGCGGTTCTTGTGTCAGTCGTCTGGTGGAGGTATTCGTGGGGTCTCCGCTGAGGGGAGGCTTCACCCTTAGGCTCTCGGCGTTTGCGGCCGCCTGGATGGCCCCCTCAGAACGCGGGGCCGCAGTCCACGCGGCGGAGCAGATCCCGAGGCGTCCGCTCCGGTGATCCTGCATCCTCGGTTTCCTGCGTGCAGACGCGAGCAGAGCGCCGGGGCTGTAGGGGAGCCGTCGGTCCGCGGGACGCACCCGCCTTCCTCCACTGGGCTGGCGTAAGGCTCTTCTCGGTCCTGATTGATGAGAATCCATATGGTAAGATGTTGTGTGCGTCACCCCGCCGGGTTTTCAGCCAGTCGGTCTTTTTTGGTGACGTTTGAGCCTCGTGATGCGAGGAACAGAAAGATTAAATAATGCATTGGAGATTTCTGCTTGTGCGCCAGTCTGATAATCATCAAATTTCTCTATCTTCTACCCCATCCCCCTGTCCCCTTCCTAATCAATAAGCCCCCCGTAGCATCAGTCCACACTGTGTCTTGTACGCGCTACCTGTTTATTTTGTTTAATGAATCCAACTTTTTGCCTTTGGGAGCGCCAATTTGGACGAACTTGGCCAATTAGGCACTTGGTTGAGCGGGTGAAATTGGCGCTGCTTCAGTCTAGCTTTATTGAGAAATGGAATGGAGCCTTCTTGTAGCTAGAACAGGTAATTATTTTAGTACCGCAAATTTTAGGAAATTTGCCTCCAATAAGGTCACCTCTACTGAACAGTACTTGAAACGTCGTTATTAGCGCATCACTTCTTCGGTGTCAAGTTTGAATCTTATTAGGCCCCGCATTTCTCAGGGGGCTATTTATCACTCCTTGGACGCTAGTGTGAATGGTTTACAATTCTTTTCTACGCTACGGTCATAAAGGGGAAGGGAAGGGAGAAAGCGAGGGGATTATTTTTAATAATTTTTAATCCTTTACCCCACCCTAAGGATTGGCTAAGGATTCTAGTTAAAGAATCCATTAAAAATAGGTCTCAAATAATATTTAAGGGTGTGGGAAATACTAGTTTTTAAATGAAAATAGGTTAGAAAGTAGTGTAATTCTAATTTTGTTTACTAAACTATAGAACTAGAAGTGGTTATATGTCTATTAGAAATAAGACTCAAAGGAGAGTCATAGTTATGAAAGTGATTAGATGATGCAACTACAAATTTATTTTTACACTGTCTAGTATTTTCCAAATTTTCTATAGGAAAAACTTAATTTAAAAAAAGGGACACAGATAAAGCAATTCCAGTTATGTAAACTCTTTAAACATTAATTTTAAAAAGCAAGTAACAGCAACAAACAACATAGGCAGAGCCCCTGTTACTGCATCCACAAACTATGAATAACAAGTTTAAATACAAGTTAGTTGTGGAGAAGTGACAAGAAATGCTTTGGTTGGACTGGAAAGGAAAACAAAACAAATATGACACATTGTCAGCATTTGTGCATCTCAGCTCAATCTTGATCTGTTTTTATTTTGGACAGTAAAATCAAAGACAACATTCCTTACTTTTCTTCAGTTAAGGCAGTGCAGTCTTAATTATTCCTGTAACTCAAGGTGACAAAGCATGGGCATGTTAATCTGAAAAGATCTGGATATAGCAAAATTTTTCATTTATCAATTGCCAGTGGAAATAAAGAAGTTAAACATTATTATAAGATAGGGGATGTTAAGCATATTTTCATTGAATCATTTTAAGTACTGTGTTTGATATGCCCGATATTTTGAATTATGTTTTTGTTTCATTTTCTATTATGAGTATGTTGGATATGGATGGTAAGTTGCATGTTTGGGCCACATTTTGTTTTCTGTTATAAAGAAAGGGTTACATTGTTCTTTGGGAAGAATAGTCTATGTATTTTTGCAGTTATCAGTCTTGAAAAATTGGGGTTTACCTCAATTCCAAGTGTCCATTTATTCTTAATAAAATACCATTCTAAAGCTTTTTTTTTTTTCCTTTTATTAAACTGTAGAAGTCATACTTTGTTTTCTTACATTCTTTTCTTTGGAGCATTGTTTCTCTCCCCAAATTTCAGTTCCTTGTCAGTATTTTGTATTGGTTTGTGTGTTTTGTGCCCTGTCTTGGCTCAATACCTTATTAAAAATTTGAGTTCCTTTACAGGGCATAGGAAACATTCATAATTGTTTAACTTGTCTGATTTGCTAACTGGTTCTAGATTATAATATTGTATTTTTATGCAGGTTAAATATTTTTTAAAAAATTCTGTGAGTTTGAACTGAGATCTTAGAAGTAGTAGTTTCTAACATGTAAAGAATATGGACACAGTGTAAGGCCTGTTAAGCCCAGAGTATTTTAAAACAGAAAATGCAGACTCATCTAACAATGTAGAACTAGTAGAGGCTGAATTGTTTTTGTTTACGTGTGTGGTCAAAGTGAGAAAATGGCCATATTGTAAGTAATAACTTATATTTTCAAGAATCTTCTTTTTGAGAATTGTGCAGTTTTTGTTTTTGTTTTTTTATGGTAAAACTTTTTTGTAGTTTTTAAAGGTTACTTTCCGTTTATTGTTATTACAAAATACTGACTATATTCTCCATGTTGTACAGTACATCCTTGAGCCTATCTTATACCCAGTAGTTTGTACCTCATTCCCTTACCCCAGTATTGCCGCCCTCACTAGTTCTCTATATGTAAGTCTGTTTCTTTTCCTGTTAAATTCACTAGTTTGTTGTGTTTTTTATATTCCACATATAAGTAATATTGTACCATATTTGTCTGACAATTCTGCAGTCTTGATTAATTTAAAACAGTTAAAAAATACGAGTTTGTTTCAAAGGTCATGTTTATTGTATCAGATGAACTTGAAAAAAAATCTTAGAGTTCTAAAGTGAAATTTAGCTCTATAATGGGAAGATTGCAACTAACTGATTTGATTTAGAGGATTTTTTTTTAAGGGTATTTAATGTGTGGAAACCTGCTTAAGGGCTTTCTGAAGGAAGTATTAACAAGAAACTATTAGTATTAGCAGGAAGTCAGAATCTAATTTTTCTTCAGTATTTGCCCATGAAGCACTTAACTAAAATCTTACTTCTGGTTCATGTTGCCAGCATGATGAAATGTGAAAAAAGAATTGGATTAGGAGTCAGAATGTTAAATGATGTTGACAGTAATTCAATTTATGAATCTGTTGTTTCCAGTTTTACGTTATAAATAACAGCCATTGCCACACTTCATGGCATATTCATGAAAATCAGATCTGATATAAAAATCATATTACTTTGTGTCAGAGTGATCTACCAATGCAAAGTATTATTGGCTTTTATAAGTAACATTTACATAAAGCATGTTATACATTTGAAATGTGATGACTTAATGTGATACACACTTTTGGCTGAGAAGTTTGATGGAAAAAAAGTCAAATGAGATCTTCATTTGACTTTTTGGTAGTGCTTTTTGCCTTTTACTAGGTTGAAGGAAACCTGGCCCCTTTCCTGACTGTGACTTTGCACTCTGCTGCATTAAAGGTCCTGAAATTGCAGTGTTCTTTTATGGTTGGGCCTTTAATTTTGGTTTTGAATTATTTTAATTGCGCATCTAAAGTATAAGGAAGATCATCAGTGTGACTTAACAGTAGGAAGTGAATGCTGTTTTTAATGTTCTAAAACGGTACTGTGAGTTGATTTCATGAGTAGTAAGCCTACATTCAATGTCAAATCCCAGGTCCTCCCAGAGATGCATGACGTGTGTAAGCATTTATCTTTGAGGGAGAGGAATAGTTTAGAGCTTAGACATCTCCTTCTGGGGACATCAACCCTGTCTGTATCTGACCGTTGAGATTAACATCAAGTTTAGTTGACATACAGAGCATTCTAGTAAACAAGTCTTTTAGAAACTTGTAAATCAATTCTGAGGACTTTATGAGAACCAATATAAGTGAAAGTAACAGTGGGGGTATACTTAATTGTCTATTATGTACTTTAAAAAAATGAAAAACAATAAAAAAAATATAAAATCTCTTTGGGGACTTCTCTGGTGGCCCAGTGGTTAAGACTCCGTACTTCCACTGCACGGGGCATGGGTTCCAGCCCTGGTCGGGAACTAAGATCCCACTTGCTGCTAGCATGGCCAAAAAAAATAATACCTTTGTTTCCCATCTTTCTGGCCTTTTTTTCCCAACAGAAAAGTAGAAGAGAGTTGTAAAAAAAAAAAATTATGACAAATTATCTTTTTGTGGAAAGTAAGTTTAGAATAAAAAAATAATAGATATATGATTAATACATACATTTTAGAAAGTAAAAACTTTTTTTTTTTGAATTGAGAGTAGAAGAAAACATCAGGCTATACAGTTTTACTTAATTTATCTCTGAAAAGGGAAAAGGAGCCACCAGGGACTTACAGTGTCCAAGTGAGGGCAGGATGGAGCTAGTCAAGCTTTTAGATTTACTCTTAGCTCTTTTAGACTTTTCCAAAATTAAGACGTAACAATTCTGGAAAGTTAGGATTCTTTTCAGAGTTGGAAAACCTGGTGAAAAGGATATTTCCATATTAACAAGTATCATAATTTCCTCCCAGCATTTTGAATTCATGTTGTTTACTACTTTATTTCAAACTTTTTATCAAAGGTGTAGCTTCTTGTAGGTGGAGGCAAAAGGGGATACTTCTGTCTTCAGATATGGCAGTAGTTGCTTTTGTTTCCCCATTTGAAGGATATTACATCATAAAAGGAAACTTGTGAAGAAATTGTATATTGACTCACTTCTTGCAGAATTTGTTTTGTAAATCAAAAAGTTAACCTACTGTATTGTAACAGTATTGCTGCCTCTTTCTGGGATGGATAAAGTGAAATTATTAATACTATTCCTATTGGAGATTTTTCTCCAGATGCCTGTCTTTAGCAATAGATTTCAGTGTTTAAATGAAATTCACTCCATTAAAACTAGGAAAGCCTGTTTGCTATGGAGTGATTATCTTTGAATCCACTTGAAGATGAATATAAACAAGAGGAAGAACAGCCATTGGACCCACATCTTGATCCCATAGTTACTACACCGTGGACTCTTCAAAACCCTGGGTTATATTCTTTTTTCTCTAGTATTAGTTTTCCACAATAAACTTCCAATACCTCAGATAAAAGTATTTTAATATGATTCCCGTAAGTCCTTTAAATTGTCCTGAAAAGACTGGCCCTCCAGAAGATGAGTAGATTTTGTTTCAGTCAATCATTTACTTAATATCGGGCTGGTTTTTTCATTTTAAAAAATGTCCCTTTTCCTGCTGATTATGAAGGTAATAAATAGCTTATTGAAATTTAGCAGACATAGTACATGTGATTTTTTTTAGATTTGAAAGATACTGTTTAAAATATTAATTCATTTAATGCATATAAATTAGTATCAGTAGGGTTTATTTTTCTTTATCTAATGTATTAACCTGTTTAATATTTGTTCATCATTTAGGTGTTAAAGTAATTTTGTTTCTCTTTGTGTATATTTGCTAGTAATGTTGGACATTTTTCCTTATAAGCTATTTTAATGTCTTCTATAAATTGCTTACTCATATTCCTTGTTGAATTTTCTATTCAGTTTTAAACCTTTTTTCTTACCAACTTACTGGTGTATTTTAAATATTTTAAAAACTCATATATATGTTACAAATATTCTCAGTATATCATTCTTACTTATATGACTTTTAGCAAATAAGTTTATGATTTTTGTACAATGAAAAACTTCTATATGGTTTCTAGGTTTTGTGTAAAGCCTAGAATATCTTTAGTCTAAGATTCTAAAACTTTTCTGTTTTGAGTCTTTTTTTTTTTTTTCTTGTGTTTTTATCTTATATGTTTAAATCCCTGGGCTGTATTTTTGCCAGGCAGTCTTAAGGTTTTATGAAGCCTTACATTAATAATGCTGAACTTCCACAAGACAAACTGGAGAAATGACATCAATCTGAAAGCCTTTTGCAACATCACATTTATGAAGTCTAATTGAGATTATATTTTCTGAGTGATGCAATTTGGTGGAAAAAAAAAACAAACCTACCTGATCCCCCCCCCCCCCACACACACACACTTTGGGAGTCAGGAGAGAGAGAGAACGGTGAAATTTACTTTTTTTTTTAAAATTCAGAGGCGTTTTATGTGAAAATGGCTCTTATCTTTTGCATCTCTTTCATCCTGTACCTTTCACACAAACCATAGAAAGCTTTTGTGCTGTTTTGAGCATCCAAAATGGCAGCCAGTACTTGAGTTCCATATGCAGGATTGCCTGTGAGATCTTTTTTCTCTTGCTGCTGTCTGGAAGCAACTTTAGTTTGGCCTGTACATGGAGAAAATATGCTGCAGGATTTATGTGCTATAACAGTTAAACTGCCATGTAAAAACTCAGTCTATTTCAAATAAATAAAGAGTTTACTTGACCATTCTAGCCAGTAAGCTTTGGAATCACCTTTGCTAGGGTGTTCCCTTTTTACCCCCACAGCACAAAGGCCAGGCACTTCTAGGTTAGGCTTATTTATTGCCGGAGTTTGGGGGCTGAAATAAGGTTGACATTGTAGGTGGAAAAAAATATAAACTTCACCTTCACTTAAGATGAGACTATTTGGAAAAAAAGAAGCAACAGAGTGAAAGGTTCTCTCCCCTCCCAATGAACAGAATTGAAGACAATTCCCCAAAGAGATGCAGTTCTCACCATTTACCTCCTGAGGTATTTGTCACAATACTTTTTAAAATGTGAATTTGTGCCAAATTACCATAAAGCATAGTGACAGTAACAGTTTTAGTTGCTTGCTTAGACTGAAAATCTTGGGAATTTTTAAGCTTTTCTGTTTCAACCCCTTCACTGTGGTGCTCAGTGATTTTAGTGGCCCTGCCACACTTTTGAAAATAGAAATAAAAAAGTTCATAATTTTGCTACATTTAACAGAGGCAAGCTTAAGGGTGAAGCTGAACTTGAAATTAGACCTGTAGTTACATTCCTATTTCTGATCCTTTAATTCCTGATCTGAGTAAACATGCTTGTATGTCCTTTCCTGTAGATAAAATAGAGTATTAAGTGATTGAAGATGAGAGATTATTATATTTGTATTGTATGACTTCTGACTAATAGCAGTTAAAATTTTTTAGCTATTATGAAGACATTAAAAATAAAATTAGAACTTCTTATTGGAGCTTTGAACTTAATACTAATTAGTAAAGTAACTCATGGATAAAAGTAATTGAAGCTGCCATTAGGCAAGTTACTCTCAGAAGTATAGAAGTATGCTAATAATTAAGTGCTGTGCATTCAGGGGAAGGAGAGTTCAGTGTGTCAGAAACATGAAGGAAAGCTTCATGGAGGAGGACTAAGCCTTAAAGATAGAAGAAAGGAAGAAGGAAGGCATTTAGGAAGTATGACTTGAGTAGGTGGAGACATGGAGGATTGCTACAGTTCCTCCTCTACTAGTAGCAAGTAGATGACTTTGATCGAATGAGATAGTTCTGGAGGAGAGATCTCATTAACTGCAGTAATGGGTAGAGCCAGATAGTGGAACATTAGGATGTCACCCTAAGAAGATTGACTTTATAGTACAAAATTCTTATTCTCAAGGTCATGGAGAGTTTCTGCAAGGGAAGTTTAAAAAAAAAAATCTTAGCACTTGGAATAAGTATTATATGTAACCTGCAGTCAATTTCATCATTGCCTATATTTAAGTGTTTTAGGGTAGTTGTGTGTGTTTAGGGAGAGACCAAGGAAACAGTTGAAAAATGGCACTGCAGAAAGTGATGAGAGTACCATAGTCATTTAAACAGCATTGTTTTGGTGCTGGAATACAGATCATTAGAACAGACCTGTAACTGATTCATGGGACTGCATGTGACAAAGAATGGCATTTTAAATCATAGAATTATGGACTATTTAATAACTGAGATTATTTCTAAACTCACACTAAAAGGGAAAAAATACAATTTCATAATTTAAATAGCTAAATGTAGAAGCTAAAATCTGATAAAATATTAGAAAATTCAGGAGAATAATTTGTAATTTTGAGAGTGAAAAAGACTTTCTAAAGCAAGGTGTAAATATAGGTTATAAACAAAGACCCTATTCTCCATCCTCAACATTTTACAACCTAAAATTTAAAAACATATTGTGATAGAAGCTATTACTTATTTGTTTATTTTTGGGTGTGCTGGGTCTTGGTTTTTGCATGGACTTTCTCTAGTTGCTGCAGGCAGGGGCTACACTGTAGTTGGGGTGTGTGGGCTTCTCATTGCAGTGGCTTCTCTTGTTGCTGAGCATGGGCTCTCGGGCTCGTGGGCTTCAGTAGTTGTGGCTCCCAGGCTGTAGATGCAGTGTTGCGTGGGCTAAGTTGCTCCTCGGCATGTGGGATCTTCCTGAACCAGGGATCAAATCTGTGTCCCCTGCATTAGCAGGCAGATTCTTTACCACTGTGCCACCAAGGAATCCCTGAAGATGCTTTTTTTAATTGAAGCATCTATTTCTGCTTTATTGACTATGCCAAAGCCTTTGACTGGTTAGAACTGGGCATGGAACAACAGACTGGTTCCAAATAGGAAAAGGAGTACGTCAAGGCTGTATATTGTCACCCTGCTTATTTAACTTATATGCACAGTACATCATGAGAAACGCTGGGCTGGAAGAAACACAAGCTGGAATCAAGATTGCCGGGAGAAATATCAATAACCTCAGATATGCGGATGACACCACCCTTATGGCAGAAAGTGAAGAACTAAAGAGCCTCTTGATGAAGGTGAAAGAGGAGAGTGAAAAAGTTGGCTTAAAGCTCAATGTTCAGAAAACTAAGATCATGGCATCTGGTCCCATCACTTCATGGGAAATAGATGGGGAAACAGTGGAAACAGTGTCAGACTTTATTTTTTGGGGCTCCAAAATCACTGCTGATGGTGGTGATTGCAGCCATGAAATTAAAAGACGCTTACTCCTTGGAAGGAAGGTTATGGTGAACCTAGATAGCATATTTAAAAGCAGAGACGTTACTTTGCCAACAAAAGTCCGTCTAGTCAAGGCTATGGTTTTTCCAGTGGTCATGTATGGATGTGAGAGTTGGACGGTGAAGAAAGCTGAGCGCCGAAGAATTGATGCTTTTGAACTGTGGTGTTGGAGAAGACTCTTGAGAGTCCCTTGGACTGCAAGGAGATCCAATCAATCCATCCTAAAAGAGATCAATCCTGGGTGTTCATTGGAAGGTCTGATGTTGAAGCTGAAACTCCAATACTTTGGGCACCTCATGCGAAGGGTTGACTCATTGGAAAAGACCCTAATGCTGGGTAGGATTGGGGGCGGGAGGAAAAGGGGACGACAGAGGATGAGGTGGTTGGATGGCATCACCGACTCGATGGACATGGGTTTGGGTAGACTCCGGGAGTTGGTGATGGACAGAGAGGCTTGGTGTGCTGCAATTCATGGGGTCGCAAAGAGTCGGACACGACTGAGCGACTGAACTGAAGAAGAAAGAAAGTGAAAGTGAAGTCGCTCAGTCGTGTCCGACTCTTTGCGACCCCACGGACTGACTGACTGTTGCCTACCGGGCTCCTCCGTCCATGGGATTTTCCAGACAAGAATACTGGAGTGGGTTGCCATTTCCTTCTCCAGGAGATCTTCCCAACCCAGGGATTGAACCCGGGTCTCCCAGATTGTAGGCAGACGCTTTACCGTCTGAGCCACGAGGGAAGTCTAAGGAGAAAAGTTAGTAGCAAATGAACTCATTAATGACCCAGTTTTATTTTTTTGCTCATGACATGATCAGAAGTTAAAGATGGTTGTTACCTTTTGGTGAGGTTGTGGAGAAATAGGCACCTTTGTATGTTGGTGAAAGGCCTTCTCTAACAACTTTATTAAAAGTTCTGATCCCTCCCTAGTCTCTGCATTGTTTTTCCCCCTTTACTTTATTTTTCTCCACAGTACTTTCCACCAGCTGACTTACTGTATCTATCTTGTTTATTTTTGTAGGGTTGTTATTGGACAAAAAGGACATTTAAAGGGTTTTTATTAGTTGGGATCTTGGGTCCTCTTTCCTTTATCCAACAAGATCTGGTTTAAAGCAAGTGTTTTCATATCCTTTTGGGGAGGTGAAAGTTCCAGAACCTTTGAAAAGCAGGATGGAAATAGGTTCCTGAAAGCTGTCTAGATTGACTGTCTCATCTTTGATCACATTTACAGTACAGCAGCACTTTTGGGGCCTGTGCTCACAGCCCATTGGTTGGCTTCATTGGAATTGTAGACATGTGGGAGAATAATGCCCCCATTCTTCTCCATAGTATCTGATTCTAGAAGATACAGTAATGGAAATGGTACCTTTTTCATAGTAAAATGTAGCTACTCAGGAATGATGAGAGGCACCATCATATCAGGTAATATTCACTCCAGTTGTACTTTATTAGGTGAAATTAATATTGTTGCTGTTTTGACAGCTGCTACCTCAAGTTGTTTTAAAATTATGTCTTTAGTCTATATCTCTCCTCTGAATTCAGTCCCCAGCTGCCTACTTGATGTTTCAACTTAGATGTGATAATAGCTGTCTCAAATTTAGTATGTTCCCAACCAATTTACCAATTTTTTTTTCATCACTTGCTGCTGTTAAAGTCTTCCTGTCTCAATGGCCATTTTGTTCTCGTATTTGCTTAGGACAGGAGTCATCCTCATACCTTATATTCAGTAAATCAGGAAGCCCAGTTGGCTAATCCTTCAAAATACATGTATAATTTGTCCACTTCTCACTATCTTTGCTACCAGTCTGGTCCAAATCAGCATCATCTCACCGGGATTACTGTTGTTGCTTTGCAGATGGTCTTCCTGCTTCTGCCTTTGCTCCCTCCCAGGGCTGTCCTCATAGGGTAGCTGGGATGATCTTCCTATTCCTTTCCTCAAAATTCTCCTGTGGCTTTTAATTTCACTCAGGTTAAAATGAAAAGTCTTAGGATTTGTAAGTCATGCATCATTCATCTCCCACTCCTTATCTCTCTATCCTCATCTCTTCCCACTTTCCTGCTTGGCCACTCCTCTCCAATCGCACAGGCCTCCTTGCTATTTCTCAGAGATGTGGGCTTGGTTCCAGCCTTGTACCTACTGTTCATTTTGTCTGAAACACTCTTACCCCAGTTAACTGCACTGCAGTTCACTCACTCACTCATTGAAATCTTTGCTCAAATATATCTTCTCAAGGAAGCTTTCCCTTATTATCCTTTCTGAAATTAAGCCTCTCCAACCCAGAATTCCTATTTTCGAATTTTCCCATGCTTTCTTTGTAGTAGGAAATACACCATCGAACACACCACATATCCTACCAGTTTATGTTGTTTATTGGATGACTCCAGTGTGAAAGATGAAATGCATAGAAAAATTGAGATGAGTTTAATTCAGACTGCTGTAGTGGGGAGAAAGTTCATTAATAAGTATCTCATAAAACCAAGAAATTTTATGGAGGCAAGTGAAATAAGGGGCTCAGGATGCTGCTGCTGCTACTGCTGCTAAGTCTCTTCAGTCATATCCGACTCTGCGATCCCATAGACGGCAGCCCACCAGGCTCTGCCGTCCCTGGGATTCTCCAGGCAAGAAGACTGGAGTGGGCTGCCATTTCCTTCTCCAGTGCATGAAAGGGAAAAGTGAAAGTGAAGTCGCTCAGTCCTGTCCGACTCCCAGCGACCCCATGAACTGCAGCCTACCTGGCTCCTCCGTCCATGGGATTTTCCAGGCAAGAGTACTGGAGTGGGGTGCCATTGGTGGAAGTCTAACCTGGGGTTTTTTGAGGGCAGGTTGGTCCTTTGCAAGTTAGCTGTTTGTCAGAACACAAAACTGGATAAGGACATTTTTCAACCTTCCTTGCTTTCCTGGAGCACAGGGCTCAAAGTTTTACTGGTAGAATTTAAGCTCCAGGAGGGCAAAGACTCTTATTTGCTTTATAGAGTGATATATTTTCAGTATCTCGCATGTGCTGAGAACTGAATAAATATTGAATGAGGAGATGGATAAAGGAATGAATTTAAAATGGTACCAACAATAGGCCCATCTGCTGGAGAGCATGATTATGCTAGTGTAGTATAATCCTTCTACCTTAAGAAGCTTCATAAATGAGATGTGAGAATTTGTGTAATAAATGTATGTACATCCTAATATGACTAGTATGTGCAATGTTCTATATTGAAACCACATTTTTGTAATGCTAATTGTCAAATTTTCTTCCATAGAATTCCACAAATCTTTCATGCTATGAAGAAAAGTTCCATAGGATTTCTTATGAAGTGAAAGTCACTTTCAATAATTTGTTCGGGAGGCTCTTATTATAAAGGAGTTTGGAGACTTTTATCTTGAAGGCAGTGGAGACCAATTTTAAGTGATTGAGTGATTAAGTGATCAGATTTATGTTGTAGGATAAACATAGTAGGGGCAGCCTTGGGAAGGAGTGACCAGAGAGGAATTTGAAACTGTAAGCAGAGATCTGTTAGAGAATTGTCACTGTAATTGAAGTAAGAAATGATGAAGTTGGATTAGGAAGTGCATAAGGATTTAGACTTGGGTCAAGGCAAAGTTTTAGCTGTTTCTAATGTGCTGTGCTTAGAAGCTCAGTTGTGCCCAACTCTTTGTGACCCTGTGGACTATAGCCCACCAGGCTCCTCCATCCATGGGGATTCTCCAGGCAAGAATACTGGAGTGGGTTGCCATGCCCTCCTCCAGGGGATCTTCCCCACCCAGGAATCAAACCCAGGTCTCCCTCATTGCAGGTGGATTCTTTACTGTCTGAACCACCAGGGAAGCCCATTTCAAAGGTAGTTATCCTTAAATCTAGGATTTTTGACCTGATGTTTGGTGGGTTTTGCTTATAACCATATTATTTTTGATTAATGCTGTTCTCTGAGATAGAAACAGGAAGAGCAACAGGAAAACGATCTTAGTCTTATAGATACTGAGAAACCTACAAATGATCATCCAAAAAGCACTGGGGAATTTCATAGCTGGAGATTGGGATAAAAAACTACCCTGAGGAAAAAAAGGAAGCCTGAGTCTAGAACTTCCCTGGTGGCTCAGACGGTAAAAGCCTCTGCCTACAGTGCAGGAGACCCGGGTTTGATCCCTGGGTTGGGAAGATCTCCTGGAGAAGGAAACTGCAACCCACTCTAGTACTCTTGCCTGGAAAATCCTGGATGGAGGAGCCTGGTAGGCTACAGTCCATGGGGTTGCAAAGAGTCAGACATGACTAAGCAACTTCACTTTCACTTGAGTCTGGAAAAGGGCTTCAAGTCTACCGTCTTCATCAAGTATGCTGCTGCTGCTGCTGCTAAGTCGCTTCAGTCATGTCCGACTCTGTGCTACCCTATAGATGGCAGCCCACCAGGCTCCACCATCCCTGGGATTCTCCAGGCAAGAACACTGGAGTGAGTTGCCATTTCCTTCTCCAAAGCATGAAAGTGAAAAGTGAAAGTGAAGTTGCTCAGTCGTGTCCGACTCTTCGAGACCCCGTGGACTTCAGCCTACCAGGCTCCTCTGTCCATGGGATTTTCCAGGCGAGAATACTGCAGTGGGGTGCCATTGCCTTCTCCCCTTCATAAAGTATACCCTTAGCTTTATAACTTTAAGTTATTATTAGTAAGCCCCTCAAAGTGGGATGGGGTCAGGAAATGGTTCACAGAGTGATGCCTTAGTTGAGATAGAAGAATGGGCACCAGAGTTTAGGTGGAAGTTAGGGGGTGAGGAACTGAGATCAGAATATGCAGAGTGCCTGAGTTAAGAGAAAGCTAAGTTTTTTAGGTTAATTGTAAAGGTTAAGGGAAAAAGGAAGGAATGAAGAGGGAATGAGGTGCTAGAGACAAAACACTCGATATTTAAGGCCTTTGAGCATTATCTTTAAGACTATGAAAATCTTAACATTTTTAAGGAATGACAAAATACCATTTTAAGCAGATAACTTTGTAGTGAGGCGGTTCAAATGCCATGGCAGTGTCAGTGAAAAAAGATGCACAACTTGAGAGTTGTGAGTTAAGTTATATTTGGGGCAAAATGAGGACTGCAACCTGAGAGACAGCACCTCAGATAGCTTTGAGAGACTGCTCCAAAGAGGTAGTCAGGGAAGGTCGATATGTAAGATTTTGGTGAAGGGGAGTTCAGTGCAATCAAGCCCTTACTTTACTTTAGAAAAAGACCTACTCCACCAGATGCCCTGGAGCACAGAGTGCCTCACTCCACCTTGAATGGCCTCAGAGGGTGCTTAAGGTTAACAGCTGAGGCAGCACAGGGTTCAATCTCCACAAAGGCAGATAGCGAACTCCGTTGTTGTTCAGTTGCTGGCGGATACTCTTGGCAAGTGCCAATTTGTGGTTGATAGAAGCTTTCAGAGTCAAGTGTGTCTAGAATAGGGCTTAGAAATTTACTTCTTAAAATTTTACTTTAGGTGTATGCAACTTTTTGAAAACATCTGAATTAAGAGGGTTCTTCAGTAGGGCTGTGATTTTTGCTTTTCCAGACTCTTGAAGTTATGGCCAGTAGGGAATCTTTTTTTCCTCATTTGGGCTAGATGTCAAGCTTGTTCTTTCTCCAGGGCAAGTAAACAAAGAATTAAACTGGGATTTGATTAAAGTGGGCTCCTAGATTTGAGAAATTTAAATATGACAAAGAGTCCCAGTTTAGCAATGTATGTAACTTTCTTTTGAAATCTTGTCTTTCTCTCGAGAGCAGTTAGAATTATTGATTGGTAAACAGATAACTATCTGGGGACTACCTGTTTAAATGAACTGTTTAAATGGAAATTACCTAGATAAGGGTAAGAGATACGTACACATTAAATATCCCTGACAGAGAAGCCTGGCATGCTGCAGTCCATGGGGTTGCAGAGTCCAACATGACTGAGTGACTGAACTGACTGACTGATAAGGTCTGGTGTCCCTGAAGTTTTAGAAGGTTGCCTGTGTGCAAGCCAAGATAGGCACTGGGAAATCTTTGGGGGTGAGATGGAACAGCAGTGAGAATATGGGCTACTGCGCTGTGCTTAGTTGCTCAGTTGTGTCCAACTCTTTGCAAGTCTATGGACTGTAGCCTGCCAGGCACCTCTGTCCATGGGAATTCTCCAGGCAAGAATATTGAAGTGGATTGCCATGCCCTCCTCCAGCGGATCTTCCGAACCCAGGGATCGAACCCAGGTCTCCCGCGTTACAGGCAGATTCTTTACTGTCTGAGCCACCAGGGAAACCCAAGAATACTGGAGTGGGTAGCCTATCCCTTCTCCAGGGCATTTTCCAGACCCAGGAATCAAACTGGGGTCTCTTGCAGTGCAGGTAGATTCTTTACCAGCTGAGCTTCCAGGGAAGCCCATGGCCTACTCAGTTCAGTTCCGTCACTCAGTCGTGTCCGACTCTTTGCAACCTCATGGACTACAGCACGCCAGGCTTCCCTGTCCATTACCAACTCCTGGAGCCTACTCAAACTCATGTCCATCGTGTCAGTGATGACATCCAACCATCTCATCCTCTGTCGTCCCCTTCTCCTCCCACCTTCAATCTTTCCCAGCATCAGGGTCTTTTCCAGTGAGTTGGTTCTTCGCATCAGGTGGCCAAAGTATTGGAGTTTCAGCTTCAACATCAGTCCTTCCAATGAATATTCAGAACTGATTTCCTTTAGGATGGACTGGTTGGATCTCCTTGCAGTCTGAGGGACTCTCAAGAGTCTTCTCCAACACCACAGTTCAAAAGCATTAATTCTTCAGCACTCAGCTTTCTTTATAGTCTACCTCTCACATCCATACATGACTGCTGGAAAAACCATAGCTACTAGAGGAGGTTCAGAAGTGGGGATTTGCAGAGGGAAGAGGGGCTTTTACATGGTGAAGAATGAATGCCTTTTTAGGCTTCAGCCAATTTTCTTAATCTCAAAGCCCTCCCTACTTCTTGTTCTGTGTAGAATGGTTTTTCCAAATACTCAGTCATTAAACCAAAGTATCTTATATGTTCTGCCTTCTGTATTTGGTTATTCAGTTCTTTAAAAATCTTTCAACTCAGTCTTCTCAAATCTCTAACTCCTCCTCATCTTCTTTACCCTTTCCCCCTTTGTCAGTACTGGTTAAATTTAGGTGCTCATCTTTTTCATGGAATATTGCATTGATTCATTGTATCCCACAGGTCATTTTTTTTCTGCCTTTGTTTCCGTAGTGCTTTCCCCACTATCTCTTGAGAAATTCTTCTGTGTCATTTTGTTGGTGTTGTTAGTGAGGAACTAGAACTTAATTTTTTTGTGATATCTCTCAATTTAAAAAATGTTGCAATTCAGTTAAAAAACATGCCATCTAGCATGCCTAAAAACCTTACAACCTCATTTATAAAGCCTGCTTTGACCATTCTTTCTTCCTGCTAACTACTCAGTTTTTGTGCAGTTTCATATGTTAACCCCCTAACTTTCAAGCTGTTATAAAGATAGTATACAAATAGTAACATCAGAAAGTTTGTTTTAAACTTGTGAAAACTGGTTCAATGAGAAATTGGGCTTTATGTAGTCAATTTAATAAGGAATGCTGAAATAAAATTGGTTAAATATAAAATTGGTTAATAGCCTATAGGGATTTAGACTGAGCCTTTGAGACAGTATTTTCTACTATACAGAAAACATGTATTTCACTGTAGTAGTTTTTTTTTGTTTATTTTACAGAGTTACCTTTAAATCTAGAAACTGCCTGGGCCCCTAATTAGTTATAAATCAAACAATCAGTTTACCTCAGGTAAACTTACTGTAAAACATTGTCTAGTGTGATATTAAAAGTCACACAATTATCTTTATGTCTTATTCTAGATTTTTAAAAATTTGTCTGAAAACATACTTATTTTGTACTATTAGTGACCAGCCACCTCTCTGTATCTTCTCTTTTAAAAATATTAATTTATAAGAGTTTTCAGAATCACTGATGAATGGTTTAGGTCTATATTTTTTTCCCATTTCTCATTTGTGCCTTAGTTCTATAATAAATTATCTACAGTAGAGTTCTGTTAAAACATATAATGGATTCCCAGTATATGTGCAATAACATAAACATTTATAAGATATGTATAGAAATAGCACTTTAATGAGCTTAGTTTTGAAATTTAAGTAGGAGTTTGAGATAGCAAGGGAAGAATAAGCCAGGTAAAGTGACTAGTGTGTTCTGATTTAGGACTTGAGTCTGTCTAGTCCTGGCAAGACAAGGAAATCCTCCTGAGCCAATATATTTAGATGGTCATATTGTGGAATGAAGGGGCAAGCTGGCTCTGAAAGAAAATGTAGGATTCTGTCAGGCAGAGAAACAAACATGAGGAAGAACAATCTGACTGTGAGGAAGTCAACTGTTGAGAGAATGATGAATGGGGAACAGTCAGCTAGAGTAAAAGCCTATGTTATTGCCAACTTCCACAACTTTCTGATCCACTTCTGGTCTTTTTCTTCTCCTGTTTTAATCTAACTGAAAAATTACCAACATGGTTATTTTCTTAAAAACCGTTTGATCATCTTCTTTCCCTGCTTGAAAATATTAACTGCTTCATGATTGACGACAACACAGTGGACTTCATTTTGCTTGGCCTTTTAACTCTTCCAGTTTCCCTATGTGGTTTCCTCAGCCATGATTTTCACAGTGTACAGTTCATTGAAAACATAGACTTTTACTCTAGCTGACTGTGAATTCATCATTCGCTCAACAGTTGACTTCCTCACAGTCCGATTTTTCTTCCTCAACTTTGTTTCTCTGCCTGACCAAATCCTGCATTTTCTTTCAGATCCAACTTGCCCCTTCATTCCACAATACGACCATCTAACTATTTGGGCTCAGGGGAATCTTAAGTTTGGTTGTATTTGTTCATATTGATATGCAAACTTGTCCTGTCTGGTAAATCTATGGGTGGGTTGTCTCGGTTTCACCTGGGAGGCAGTAAACCAGTCACATACTGTGCTGCCTGTAGAATTTTTTTAAATGTTTTCCACATAGCAATATGTTTTTGTATTTGTAGACCTGAAAAATGTCTGAGAACTCCAGTGACAGTGATTCATCTTGTGGTTGGACTGTCATCAATCATGAGGTATGTATTTAATTAATACTTTTTGTAAGGCAGCTTGTAGTATTATAGTATTAATAATGATGTAAACTGGGTTCTTTGAAGGCCGTTCATTTTTTACATCTAAGCGTAAGATTCCACTGATCTATAGCTTTGACATTTTCCCACCTACATTACACTCACTGCTGAAAACTCTTCATTAGGCAGCATCTTAATGTACATTGGTTTCCTCAACTTTGAGACAGTAGGCAGTTACTTACTGAGGGCTTATTGGTCCGGCCTTGTGCTTTACTTATGTTCTCTTATAATTTTAAGCAACGCTCTGTGGCATAGATTTTCATTCTCATTTCATAGTTGAGAAAACCAAAAATTAGAGAGATTTAGTAATTTGGCCAAGATTATATCAGCACATGCATTTAAACAGGCCAGAAAGGAGCATGAAGAACACGTTCCACCAGTGTTGTGTTATGTTACATTGTTATCATTGCAGAACTTCGCAGGAAAAAGACTATGACTAAAACTCTGTCACAAAATGAATTTTATTATAGAAGTATGATGTTATATGACAGTACATAGTAAATATTAATTTATTCTCTCACACTGGTAATATATGTCAATTACAGAAAAAAATCATAAGAGTGATGAATAGAAGCAAAAGGATAAAAATTATCTATACCTATATAATGTGTTAATGGATTTATCTATAGTTTTCCTGTTTTTTATTCCAGCCTCTCAGGCTTCACTTATTTTCCTGCATCAATACAAATTTTAAATGGTGTTTTTTTACAATTGCCCTGATAATTTAATGTTTAGACAATTGGTTAGTCATGTCTTCTAGACAACAACATTAGCCCAACTTTCTGCAAGAAAGTTTTAACATTCATTAGCAGCTGTACTAGTTAAAATTGATGTGGTTTCTTTTGTTTCTAATTCTTTTATTTTTTTAAGTAAATGACTTTTCTATTTTTAACGTGTTTCTCCAAAGCTTAGATCAACTCTCATAGCAACAATTACTCCTTCAAGGATAATCAACAGTGTAGGAACAAGGCAGTTGTGGGAATCTTCAGTGTGAAGTAAGAGAGCAAACCTCTCTGGAATGTAGCCTGGTGTGCCATTTGGGTGTTCTGTAGTAGAGATACCTTGTCACAGAGTTGCTTACATTTGTACCTTTATCCCTCTTCCCTCCGTATCTTGTTATCAGGTTCTGCTCTTTCTTGCTAATGTCTCTTATGTGTATTTCTTTTTTCTTTACCATTGCTACCATTCTGACCAAGGCCAGGACTGGTCTCCCCAGTGGCTCACAATTCACCCCAAACCTTGTGTCTGTTACTACTGTTCTTCTGCCACTTTAGCAATCCCAAAGTCTTACATTCAGAATTCTCTTTAGGATTCAACTCAAACTCACTCCTTTAATGAAGTCTCTTAGTTGTGAGTTACATGTTTCAGGAGACCTCAGACCTTTTGATTTCATGATCAGTAAACTATAGGAAGATTGAGGGAGGGATCTGGAGAGAGGCTGAGTCATTTTTGGATAACTTATTTTGCTCATTAAGATGAGAAAAAAAATCTGTTAAGATCTACTTCTATTAAAGAAAAGACAATCTGACATCAAAGTAAAAACCTTGGAAGAATGAAGAAGAGTCTACTTTTACAGAGAACGTTTACTCTATTAGTGTAATGGTGGTGGTGGCTTAGTCGCGTCTGACTCTTGCAACCCTGTGGACTATAGCCTGCCATATTAATCTAATAGGTTAATTTTAATGCTTGCCTTTAAACTTTTTTAGTCATATGTTGTAATAAGTATGTTGTATAATAAGTCATATGTTGTAATATTTACTTGTGTCTGTTTCTCTGAATAGGCTTTAAATCTGAATTTTAGATTTCAGTTTTTTATACTCGTGACACCTAGCAAAATGCCTTGGCTAGAGTAGTTCCATAAATGTTGAGGAGAAGCAAATTAATAGAAATAGCTAAATGTAGAAATCCTCTGAGATTCAGATCACCTCTTGGGCTTATAGTGCAGTTCAAGTGTTTGGCTTCTGGACTAACTTCTTTCAGAGTCTAAACCTGTGGCTCCTTTCTGCTGTTTCCCTGCTGTAGGTTTTATGGACTAAGTTGAACAAAAGCAATAGATACTGTTCCCTTTGAAGTATAGCAGCATCTGGGGCTTTTAATAATAATGGAAGCATATACAGGTAGTCAAATGTAGCTTTGGGTAGCTGATAGACAATGAACTGATTATCACTTTTTCTCTAGGGGTCTGATATAGAGATGGTGAATTCTGAACATGGTGCAGCTAGTGACAGCTGTGAGGCCACTTCAGAATGTGCATCTTTATCACAAGAGGAGCTGCAAGGATTGCAGTTAGAGCAGGGAGGTAAGTTTAAAGAAGTCTGATTTTTTTTGTTTTTCTTGATAGGATATGTGAACAACATGAATCTTGCCTTCTTTCTAGGTGGGCAGCCTTTCTGGCTGGTCTAAACCAGCAGGTCACTGAAAAACGAGAATTTTAGTGTGATGTGGTGGGCAGGCCTAAAGAACCCAGTGGGACCAACCTGCCCAGGGGCCTTATTTGTAGCTATGGTGGGCTTCTGTATGAATGTTTGATACTGCTAGTGTAATCAGTAACTAAATATTATTAATCTTAATTAAGACTGTTGATACACAGAATTATTTATTCATCAGAAGGGGTTTACTCAACTCTTCTACAGTTACCACACTTCAGAGTACCTTTGGTTATAGGTAGTGAATGGTATTTAACTACTGTATTGCATTGATGTTATATATTGTTCTATGGGATTTGATGCCCACATTAATTATATAGAGAATTAAACCCAAATAATTAATGCATCTTCATATTTAAATTATTTCTTAAAGTTTTTAAAAAATTGCATTAAAGTGTAAACAAGACATTTCTCCTTCTGGAGAATAAAGTGGATGTCTTAAGGCCAGAAATATAAAAGATTTATGACTCTTAAATCTTGTTTTCAGCCCATGTGTTGATTACTGTTCTCATTTGAACAGTGATTTTCATCTTTCATGGGTCAGATTTTGAGAATCTGAAAGCTATGCATGGTCTCTTCAAAGAAATGCATATCTTTATATCTGTGTTATAAAAATTTTTTTCCATACTTCCTCAGGGGTCCTTGGACCCAAGACCAAATTTGTTGAGGAGTCTTATCTCCAAATTAATATTCTCTTGGGGCTGTATCACATACACAAATGATGGTTTCTTTTTTTTTTTTCTTTTGTTATTTTGAAGGAGTTAGATAATGAAAAATACACATTTGTGATAGAAAATCAAAGGATGACCAAAAATTCAAAGCCATCTATAATTCTTTTGATTCTGGAGATAATGTTATACAACAATGCATGTGCTTTGCTATGCATAAAGCCTGGTGCTTACTATGTACTGTTTTCGTTTTTAGCTTCTATTAAAATTTTACAGCCTTTTTTATTAAAAATATGACATTATAAACTGATTTGTGTATTTTTTTCTTGTAAGTTTCTTATAAAATATATCTGTTATGGTGACATTATTTTGTTTTTCTGTATTCGAGTCATTGTTTTTTATAGTCCCGTTTTTTATTATAAAGAATTTGTAATATGAAGCCGTAGTTTTGATCCTTGTGTTACCAGGCATTGACATTCATTAGAATAGTGGTACATGTAGGAATTTTGAATAAACTAAGAATTCAGTAAATGTGCGCTCACTGATCTGAGAATGAGTTTTCCCTATTAACAGGCTTTTATAAACACCTTGGCTTAAGTACTTTGGAATTGTAAAGTAGAGATTGTTTATTTAGAGATTATGGTTTTTGTAAAGTTTTAAATGAGTTCAGTTCACTAAAATTATCTCAACAATTTCCAGTAGTTATATTTGAAATATAGAGATTTTTTTAAACAACAATAGAGTGATTGTTACAATTGCACGTGGCTTTTCATTACATCCACTTTAAAAATGAGGAATAGATTTTATTTATGCATATTATAATATATGCAGACTATAAAAAGTTGGTGAAATATAATTAAATTGACCTTTGCTTTATGTCAGAGAGCAGCAAAAATGACACAGTGTTACTGGGAGGAGCTACTTATCCTGCTTTGGAGGAAATGAAGTCAGCACTCGAGGTAACCTTGTGTTTTACTCTGGATATCTGATAAACAGTAATTCTTAGAGAATACTAATTAAAGCTGCCATTTCTGTTTGTGTATTTTGTTCCTATAAATAGCTTTTGTTGAAAAATTTGGGTTCACAGGTTGGTCAGTTTTAAAGTTAAAGTTAGCTTCCATTTTAATGCCTAATTAAGTGAACTATCTTTTATTTATTTATTTATTTTTTTTCAAGTACTAGTAACTTTATTATGGCATAAAGATCTATTTGTATACATTAACTCAATTTTACAGTAAAAACACTTTATGTACAACGGTAAAGAAACAGCTGCACAGATAGTTCCAACATAAAAACTGGTTGTTTTTTAAAAGTTCATTGAGTTGTCTGATACATAAATTGGAAAATACTTTCTCTGTAGAAAATGGTAAAAATGGTATTATTTCCCAGGCTAGCCCAACAAGCCCATTTAAACCATACAGTAGTTGAATTATACATTTATAAATATGGTTTGAATCATGGGATCCAGGAGAAACTTTAGCTTCATTTATTGACAGTCATGTTGTCCTAAACCGTGTAAAGTGAAATTCCCATTCATCTTCTCCCTTACTCTCTTGAGTATTTCTTCCTAAAGGACTAGTACACTGTCCTACTTGATAAACCAACCTATTCCTATCCAAACTTAAATGTTTGCGTTGTTATTTAAGTATGCTCAGTATCTCAGCAAAACCAGAGTTTAATAAAATGTGATCCACAAGGCAGGAGTTGTTGGTCATCAACTACCTAACTCCTCTGGTTTGAATGGGAAACCATGAGGAGGTCAAGTGATAAAACTGACAAGTGGATCAAAGAAGAAAAGCCAAGAGAATGTGAGAACAGAGAGACATCCAGTCAGGATTCAAAGACAGAACTGAAATCTAAATAGAAAAAGAATGCTGTCTCAAGAACCAAGGAGTTGAGTTGGTTATCTGAGAGCCCCTTACTGAAAAGGTGACTGAGTAAGAAGCAGTTGGCTATAAAGACCCAGTCAGAGAAACCAGTGTCCAGCAAGATTTCAATTGTTCAAAATAATTAAATGAAAGTAAGACAGGCCATGTGTTTGAATTCCTCATATCATAGTTTATTTCCTGAAATTCCCAGTACAGAATTTCTAGGAATTAAGGCAAGAAGACAATGCTACTCTTAAGCTCCTGTACCATGTGCAAAGTTTCCCAGAGAAATAACGCTTGAGACCTCGGAGCAATACTGGCCAGGGGCTGTATTAGGTTCTTCTGTTTCCTCAAAGCAACAACTTAAAAATAACCATAGTTTGTTCTTAAAAAGAACTATAGGTAGCTGCAAGCTTTCAATGGAGTAACAGTCTAATAGGAAGAGATCCTTTACTGTGGCTATAGCAGCTAGGCTTTGAGAAACTAAACTGGATCGTTGTACCTGAAATCCCCAGCTTGCCCGTTAGAAGTTAAACTCTAGAAACAGTAATGAACCATTAAGTTTTCATCATTTAAAAAAAAGCTTTATCATGCACCTTCACTTGTTCTTCTCTTTGCTCTCAATATACATGTTTCCTTCTTGCATGTAGGAAATATTTTCAGTGGTTTTTTGACTCTTCAGCAATGGAAATCTCTGCCCCCTATTCCCCGAGTTCCTTCTTGGTAAATAATGTTAATTTTCCAATAGGAAGTGGAGCACATTATCATCAAGCACCATTTATCTAGCCTCCTTACTTACGAAGAAAGTTATGGGGCCTTGTTATACACCTGGAATTCCTTAAAGATACTTGCTTTCTAGTAAAATACTTGTATTTACACATACACATTATTTTTAAAATCTATGAGGAACTCACTGAAGCATGAAATCACCTTTTATTGAGAAGCTAAAAATGTATCAAAATGCACAAAACAATGGCTAATATAAATACTATCTCCTATCAAATGTCTCACCATCCTCCAAATCTAGAGCATAAGCAGGCATAAACTGTATTAATCACAGTTAAGTGTGAAACCTTGCTTCAAAACACTGCTCACTATTAACTCTCAGAAGATATACCATAGGAATAATCGGTAGCCAAGTGGCTGAGGAATACCGGTTAGAAAACAAAGCTTTGAGTGCTCAAAGTGCTGCTCTAGAAACTGTTGCATTCCCCATGGTATTTAGGAAGGGCACTATTAAGAATGAGTGTGAGTGATAGTTGCTGTCATGCCTCACTCGTTGCAACCCCATGGACTGTAGCCTGCCAGGCCCCTCTGTTCATGGAATTCTCCAGGCAAGATTACTGGAGTGGGTTGCCATTTCCTTCTCCAGGGTGAACTATCTTTTAGAAAGTGATTTCTTGGTAAAGTGTTAAAGATTTATTCTTTTAACATCTAATATTTTCTTTGGAAATATATTGCATTCTTGAATTATATTGAGAAATTAAGGGTAAAATGAAAGTTAGGTTTCAAATTTGTCCTTGGGCATTTTACTTGACTTCCGTGTACCTATGGTTGATTCTTGTTGATGTTTGACAGGAAACCACAGAATTCTGTAAAGCAATTATCCTTCAATTAAATAAAGTGGCAAAACAAACACACTCTTAAGCGCAGCTGTGTATCAAATATAATACTGTATTGATCAAATATAATAAAGTAACAGTAGTTGCTCAAAAAAAACTAAATAGCTGGATGATCTTTACATGTCATAGCTGTTGAAGTTTATCAGAAAAATTTAATCAATGGGTTTCCTGACCATATAAATAAACCCATATTTATTTATTACAACCCAAATAAACCCATAGTACTGATGAGAAATGAATCCTCTCCTTTTTGTGGACTTTGGGTTGGAGAGATGGATTTGTTTCTCAACTCCTGCAGGAATGAATGGTAGGCAAGCAGTTTGATTTAATTCTGAGAGAGTTGCCTTAGGTTTGATGGTGTTTTCAGACTGAAAGATGAGTCTACTCTTGAGTAATCCTTTCCTATTGAGCAAGACTTATTTTAAACCCAATCATTGTGCTACTTAAGTATACTTAGAAAATGTAAGGGCCATACATATTTGTTGAATATGTCTCTAAAATTATGGTTCTGATTCTAAAGGGAGAGGAAGAAAAGTTACCTGATGACAATCTCTATTTTGGAACTGTCAGTGATGATTCTGATATTGTTACACTTGAGCCACCTAAGTTAGAAGACATTGGAAATCAAGAAGAAGCAATAATTGTTAAAGAAGCAGAGAGTCCAGAAGACTTTAACATGGGCTCTTCCTCTAGCAGCCAGTATACGTTTTGTCAGCCAGAAACGGGTAAGAACTACATAGCAAATACACTGATAGGAGGCTTAGGACTCCTCTGATCACATTGTATGTAATGGCTGGTTTTCTGACCCTAAATCTCCAAGTTATGAATATATTTGGGTAAAATACAAGAAAGTTTTTTGTAAAAACCTACCATTTTATCTAGTGTTTTACTAAACCCAGGGCCTAGAGTACAGTAGTCCAATAAATACCATCTTTTATCATTAAAAGAAGGGAAAAAAAAATAGCTTTAAGAGATTTGTTAATGTCTCAAACACTCCAAAATGCATTTGACAATTTTTAGGTCTTTAGGAGTGGGAGATTGAGCCATTATACCTAAAAAGCAGGAGAATGTTAAGATCTTGAGTTACAGTGGTACAAATTTTTTATTATAGAAACAGTGAAAGAAACTTTTTTTGAGCCTTCCAGATCCATTTAATTGTCAGTCTTAGCAGCAACAATCATTTTTTGTATGCTACCATGTGCCAAACAGGATTTAAGGAACTGGCAAAACAGGAGCATCCTAAAGCCCCCAAACTGAGATCTTTCACTTTAGACTTGAGTTGTGAAAATGTACCTATTAGTCACATTAAGTCACATTCTTAATGCAGTTAATGCCTGTTGTTCAGACAGAATCATTTGGAGGTAAAATGTGAGTTACTGAGCTAATTCCTTCTGTAATTCTTTGGCTCAGTTTTAGGGACATATGTAACATCTTTCAGGGTAATATAAATATTTAAATACAAAGTTATGGAAAAGAAGAGAAATCTATATTTAACCAAAGGTTATTAACCCCCAATTATAATTTAGGGTGGATTATGGGAGAGACATCTGGGGCATTGCTAGTGTTAATAAGAATTTCCTGATTTGCTGCAAAAAGAAGAACGTGTAGTATTTATTTCAGATCATTTTCTTCAGTTTTACCAGTCTTTTGTTTCATTTGCCAGAATCAGACCATGGGAATTCTGTTATTCCAATTTAAGCTAATGAAATGCAAGTAGGGTTAAACCAGATGCTGATTTAACTTGAGAATATTTGTGGGCCAGGTGTGTAGTCAAATTGAAGCCAGGAGCTTTGTGGAAGAGTTCAAGTAGATATTTAAGAAGTGATGACACACACTGTTGATTGTTTTTCCGTGAACTTCAGTACTTCAAAGTACATTATTCTAGTTTTAATCTCCTTTTTGAACTTGGACTTCCTAGAATTTTACAGATTCACTTAAGCAGAATATTTTTTAGGTGTGTTTTTATCCATTGTTCTCCTTCCCAGGGAATTATTTCAGTAAAAGAAATGCTAAAAAAATAATTTAAAATAACATTTTGGACTATGTTAAAAATAGTCTATATACATCAGTTGTTAACAATTTTTGTTCTTTTCCTTTAGCAGATATTTTTCTTGGTTGGTAATATTTCCTGCTGTCTGTTGCTTAGTTTTGTTTGTTTTTTCCCTTTCCCTGTCTTCTCCATCTCTGTAGAATTTCAACTACTTTTTTTTTTTCTTCTTATAAATTAGATTCTTGTGGCAGTAATCTTTTCATTGATGTAAGAACATCTCCCAGTCCCTCCATATAACCCTCTCCTCCCCTAAGGAAGCAGAGTTGGTAGTTGTATAAAAGTTTGTGTGGTATGTGTTTTTTAAAAAGTCATGATTATTAGATTTTGATGGAGCATGTGATCATGTTAAGTGATAATTATTTTTCAATTCTCTTTTCTCCTTTTTATTCTTTGTAATAAAGCTTTATACATCTTTTTTTCCCTGTTTATTCACAAAAGAAAGATGGTGGGAGAAGCTGTGGAAGATTCCTGAATGCATAAGGGGATGGGATGATCAGCTGAAACACCACGTTCCTAGCCAACTCACTTTCCAAGGTGGTGTGACTAAATCTGATCAGCTTTTCTAGAGCTGAGTGTTCCTAGTCACATTTACTATTTACTGAGTGCTTTAAAGATATCTATTGTAATCTGTGATACTCTGAACAGGTGTTCAAAATTGATCTTGTAATAAAGCTGGCTAAGCTTTTTGCATGCCTTTGCATTGCTTGCATCTTGGACTGTGGGCCAAATTATGCCTTAAAAGAAGTTTGAAAATCAAAGTATCTCAGCTGTCATATGTATGGGTTAAAAAAGATGGAAGCATTAGATAAAAGAATGAATTTTTTCATTTGGGCCAGCCTGATCTATTCTTAGTAAACGTAGAATTGAAAATTTAAGAAATTTACAAATGGTTTGTTTTTATATTTACCCATCTTAATTATGTCAGAAAGTGTGAATTAAGTACTTCAGCCATGATCATGAATGCCTTTATATTATGTAATGCTTTGTTTAAGTCTTCCTTTCTTTCTCTTTGTCCAAGAAATGTAAGCTCACAGCTGAGGTGATGACATCTTGGAAAAACTAGTGATCAAGAATAACCAGATAAACATGATGGGCATAAGGATTTTGACCCAAAGATCTCTCAGTGACATCTCTATCGCTAACTATTAGGAATATTCATTCATTCAGTAGTGCCTTCTGTCTTTGTGTTTATTGTTATAAGTGTGAGAATCAACCAAATTCTCTATGATCCAACTTTTAAAAGTATTGTCTAACCTAAGTCAGCAGCTTTGCTGTGGCATGGATACCCTGTCTTCTGAAATGTTTTGCTTTTTTGAAGCATGAATGTTTGTTGTTTTTGGAGCTCTTTGTATCAAATTTATGTTCACATTTTATTCTTTCTTGTAGTGCTTTTTTTTCCTTCTCCCTGGCCTTTGGAAATTATTAGAGTCATCTAATCTGAGTCAGCATATAGTTTATTGATATATGGGGCAACATTAAGAAATAATACATTTGAAAAAGCTGAAGATTTTTTTTTCCAATGAAGATGCTTCTAGTACTTGAGATTTCTTGTAATTTTTTTTTCTATTTGTTGTTCTTTATTATTCTTTTCATTAAGGAGCAGCACAAGACTAGTCCTTAATATCGGAGATAGCTGTTGTGTCACTTCCTCATGCTGACATATTTACTAGAGGGTAAAATTAATAACCTTCTAGTAAGAGTGGCAGTCGAAGGGAAGGGCTCATCTGACTTCTGGAAGCCTGGGTTAAACTATAGTGCTTTGAACCTTGATCTGGGGCTCATAGAATGGAAATAAAACTAGGGGCTAGTACACTCAGGGAAACTTTTGGTAGTTATTGTCTTTTTTAAATCACAGGAACTGCTTATATACTTCCCTCTGTTCCTTAAACAGTTGAGTTTAAATTACCTCCATTTGAAATTAAATTGAAGAGATAGAGGTTTTTTTTTTTTCACTTCTAGAAATAGCATTTGTGGCACTAATAGCAGTGAAGCTTAATAGGCAATGAGAAAGATTGTTTTAATGGTGTAAAGTATAAGGGAGGTTAAAAAAAGAAAAAAAGCCAAAACCAGACCCTCAGCGGCACACAATATAGTTAAAAAAAAGTCTTAGGTGTCACAATTGAAATCTTTGGCTTTATGTTGATAAATTTGAAAATTTAAGTTTTGTTTCTGTTGTGTTGTTTTTGTTCTTGGCTGTCTTACGTAAAAAGGCATGTAGGGATGGCATTCTAAATCATATTTACCAGGAAAGCTTTCTAAAATATTTAATATTTATCTACATTTTTCTTTTTAAAATAGTATTTTCATCTCAGCCTAGCAATGACGAATCAAGCAGTGATGAAACCAGCCATCAGCCCAGTCCGACCTTTAGACGACGTCGTGCCAGGAAGAAGACTGTGTCTAGTTCAGAATCTGAAGAAAGGCTACTTGCTGAACAAGAGCCTGAACCCCCTCAGGAGCTATGTAAACGGCAGTTCAGTAGTGGTCTCAATAAATGTGTTATACTTGCTTTGGTGATTGCAATCAGCATGGGATTTGGACATTTCTATGGTAAGTATTTGAAAATTTGTTATATATAAACTGATGGTGAAGAGTGAGGCATTCTGGGAGCTGTTTTCAGTGTCATCCTTGAAATATATGACCTTAGAAAACTTGTACCTGTTTGAGCCTTAGTTTTCTTGTGGACAATGGGGATAGTGTTGCCTCACAAAGTTATTTGCACCTAAATGAAAAAGTATTTAAGAAATGTAAGGGCTGTTCATATATATATATATATATAAATATTAGGAGAATTATTCAAGTTCCAGTTGCAACTATTTGTTACATTTGAAGTGACTGTCACAGTAATTGGTGCTCATTTCTACCTTCAGGTTTCATGCAGGCATTATATTTTATGACTTGTTATTCTGTGATTCACATGATTTAAGAATTCACTTGTATTATACTTTGCTCAGTGTTATTTACATTGGTTAATTACTCTTATTTACATGAGTTAATTATTTTCTTGATGCAAAGCCTTTGAAACTACCTTGGTGAAAGAGGAAGAAATTCCATGTGGTATTTTTCTTTTGGGAGCCTAGCCATTGAATCTTATTTAAGTTGTATATTACAAAGATAAGACTATTTGAGAACTGAACATTCATACTTTTTGCTTTATTAAAAATTTGAAAAAGTTTAAACAAACGTCTTAGATCTTGCCAACTTCACAACTTGCAGTTTGCCTTATATTAACTACGTTTAGGATTTTTGCCTACATAATATACAGTTTAGCTTTCTGAGTAATCTGGTTTTTCTAGTTCCTTCCACCACTGTGTTCCTTAAGATTCAAGAATTACATGTACCCTGTGTTGATTTGTAGAGAAGACTTATAGTGTAATATGAGAAGAAACTTAGTGAAGATAATCAATTCTTGTTTAAAGTGAGAGAAAGGAAATGTGTTTCTTCTTGTCTTTAACTTTATATTAATGAAAAATAAGTATTTAGATGGCCTGGTGGATGCTTGAATTTAATACTGGGACCCTTTAATTTGTATCTTACCTTGATGTTTGTTATAGTGAGATTTGACTTGAAATATATACTTAACTTGTTTATTATCTAGCTGGAGCAAATGTATGAACATTTCTTTTGAGCATGGTTTTTTCCCATTGCAGGTAAACGTGGAGGTAACAAAGGAGAAGGTGTAATTTTAATCTTTTTTTCTTATTAAAAAAAATTTGGACAGTGATTTAATGTTAATCCACATTGCATTAAAGCCCTGCAAAATGCATGACCTTTAAGTATTTTGTAGAAAGATTAACCTAGGAGCGCTTTTAAAAACTGATAAATTATTGCCCTCTTATTTAAGAATTTTGTTACTTGTAAAATTTATTTATTAATTATATTGAATAAAATATTTTCCTGTAGTACTTCAGATTAGCTTTTCAGAATAGGAACAACCTTCACAGTAATAGGTCTATACATGAATGAGCCTGGCTCAGTGAACATAACAAAACTTAATCTGAATGATAAGTTTTTCATGGTTACTTTTAAAGGATGTCACGGTTTTTTCCCTTAATTTTGGCACTGATCTCAATACTTTGAGTTCTTTTGAGTTGATGTTAGAGCCAGCTTGAATTTCCCAGGCACTGTGAAGTCAGTCATTGCATTCCATAATTAGTCATTTGCTTTATAATCATTTATCCAGAACACACTGCTAAATTAATCACTCAGAACATTCACCAACCTTGGGTCCATGTAAATTTGGAGTGTCAGATCTATGTTGGATGGAAGAGAGAACTATTTAGAAGGACTGAGGATAGTAAAAGAATACTGTAGGTATTTGGCACTGCCTCAGGTCCTGAAAGTCCTTACAAAAAATTTTTGAAAATCATGATGAAGCACTTATCTTGTTCTTTCTTTTACCTGTAGACTGTTCATATTCTAAATTGACAGTGAGATTCAATTGATTTGTTTTCCTCAGGGAGTTGCTTTAAATATAGGCTGCCCTGCTTTTCAGCAAATAACATAACAATATAACTAGGTGCTAAGTTATGAAGCACAAACAAGAATCATAGCTCAGACTGTGACACTGAGTCAGTCATCCTAGAGGAGGTAGGATTTTAGTTGGGTCTGGACTTCCACATACTCTTATGTGGAAGGAAAGCAGAATGTGCTAGCAGTGGAGAACCTGATAACCTGAAAGTAAACTTGCTAAGTTTGGGAGCACTGAGAAGACTGGCAGGATTGTATAGCCAGGTATAGAATAGATATTTAGAAATAATAGAATATAAGGTTGGAATATGTGGGATGCTATTATACTGTAAAACATCTTGGAATCTGAGCAGGAGAGTTTGATTTATAGTGACCCGAAGAAGTAATTTTAGAGGAAAAGTGCAGAAGATAAATAGTGTGGGATAAATTAGAATAGTCAAGTAGAAGGTTTGGTAATTCAGGTATTTGGTGATCAGGGCCTTGACTGTTCTAGTGAAGGTGGGGATGGAGAGAAGGTTGGTGAAATAAGGAACATGGAATACCGGTGGAAAACATAACTTTGAGCCAGGCAGGGATACTTGAGATAGTGATAGTTTACTTTTTAAATTACAAGAAGTGTGTTAGCTTCTTTACTTTAGGTGGTGGGGGAATTAGAGGGATGAATTTTTTGGTCAATGAGAAAGTTAATAGATGGTGAGCAAGTTTGGTTTACCTGGAGTGGTGCAAGTCCATGGGGTCGCAAAGAGTCAGGTACAACTGAGCAACTGAACTGAACGTTATTTTAGAGTGAATTAGGGCAGGTGCTGAAGTGGTTTTGTTTTGTTTTGTTTTGTTTTACTGAAGACACCCCAAAAATTGTGCCCAGCAGGCAGCTGGATGTATTGGCTGGAAGCTCTGGTGAGACTGAGACACTTTATCTGTAGAAAAGAAGCCTTACTGCAGTGGTAGCAAAAACTGACAGTGGGTTAGTGTGATTAAGGTGGGCAGATTTGTGGACATAACCAGAAAGCCTTACACCCTGGGTTGTAACACTTTATGGTTTACAGCTGAAGGTGTAGAAGGAAAAGAAAAAGCTAATGGTGGGATTGATTGACAAGGGTCACGTTGATAGTCATCAAACATATGCTATGTAATAGTACCGCAAACGCAGATCTCAACACATAGTTTTAAGATATTTCCCATTGGCCAAAGGAATTCATTCTGTTAGCAGTTTTGAAAAAAAAAAACAAAACAGTTTTCTGTTGCCTTGGAACGATAGATAAATTTATTTTAATATTTCAAAAGATCTGAGATTTTTTGGAATAATAGGGAAACAAATTTGCCATGCAAATTTGTGAATTTTTTTTTTTTGTATTTCTGTTTTTGTTTTTTTGAGAATGAATTCTGACAGAGTATCATAGCTGTTAAGTGGTAACAGTTGTCTGTAATTTAGCAAAAGTTTTTAGTGTTTTTCAAGATGTATTAAAGAAATGTTATTTTTTCAGAAATCAATAAACTATTAATTATTATATTCTTTCACTACAAAATTCTGTGATATGATGCCACTCAGTAGATGTAGTATTATGGTTGCCAGATGCATTTGGTCTTCTTTTTGATTTAGTGTGTTTTTCTCATGCATGAAGCATGTAGCAGCATGTGAACATCATGTCTTGGCAAATTAACAGTTCGATTTTTAGGGTGAAAATACAGAGCATCCTGGTTAATTTATGATTCACGGGGGTAGGGATGGTGATACTCTCATACAGGCCTAACTAATGCAGAGTTCTTAAAAGAGTTGGCTTTGAGAATGGTGGGTAATCACAGCCAGTTGTTTTCCTTGCTATTCTTTTTGGGCTTATGCTATATCATTTAGGCAAAATATAGTGAGAAAAATATTTTCATTTTTCTTTAGTGACTTATAACCTGTGACTAGACTGCATGATTTTTTCTTTTCTCTGTTGAAGTGGGGAATGCAACACTTTATGTACCTCAGAGAGCCCTTAAATACAACAAACTTGAGTGCCTTCAATATAATAAAACGGAAACATGACATAAATTATTTTGCTTGGTAGGGTAATATGGTCTGGCTTGTTTTAATCAAAAGAATAGTGAACTGCTTAAATATACCTGGTGTATGCTAAATATAATAAAAAATATATTAACCTATTTGGCCTGATTGATAAATTATCATCCATCTGTTGCCATTTAATGAATGACACCATAAGATTTTACTTATTCCTTCTTTGTTTATATAATCAGAATTTTTATAAAACCGTGAAATATTTTGTAAAACTGCGGTATTTTGAAGAAAATGATCCTCTCTGGATCAAGTAGTTAAATATATGCAAATTATGTGTTTCATTGTATATTTAAAAATATTGGTAATTGTGACGTTTATATATCTCTAATAAAAAATGTTTTATTTCTAGGCACAATTCAGATTCAGAAGCGTCAACAGTTAGTCAAAAAGATACATGAAGATGAATTGAATGATATGAAGGATTATCTTTCCCAGTGTCAACAGGAACAAGAGTCGTTAATAGAATATAAGGTATGTACTAGTAATGAATTTATAAAATTGTGTTATCCAATAATTATTGTGCTATTCAGATACAAGTGCAGTGCAGATGAGTAAATCAATAATAGTATTGGTGATTGTTGACTGAGTACTTACGTGTCCTGGTCAGTGTTGTACCTTACATACAGCATTTCTTGCCACATCCCAGTGAATTAAGCAAGTATTGATACTAATTTCATTTTATAGATAGGAAAGAGATTCAAAAAAGCTAAGTAACTTTCTCAAGTCTAGCAGTCAACAAAGCTGAATTTAATTTTGTTTATCTGACTCCAGAGATAATCACTATATTATAGTTATCATTATTTTAATTGATATTATATATAAAACATTATTAGTCGACTTCCCTGGTGGTCCGATGGTTACGAATCCACCTTGCAATGCAAGGAACACCTGTTCGATCCCTGGTCCGGGAAGATCCCACATGTTGTGGGGCAGCTGGGCCCGTGTGCTGCAGTTGCTGAAGCCTGCGTGCCCTAGAGTGTATGCTCTTCAACAAGAGAAGCCACCACAATGAGAATCCCAAGCCCCACATTTAAGAGTAGCCCCTACCTGCTGCAACTAGAGAAAGCCCTCGTACAGCAGTGAAGACCCAGCACAGCCAAAAATAAATTAAAAAAAAAACATTATTATTATTAACATTATTTTTATAGAGCCAAGCAGAACATTTTCATTCAGTGAGAGAAAAAGAGGAGAGTTTGTACTTTCTCGAGGAGCCACCCTTGCTCACAGGGAATAATCGGGCAGTCGTTTTCTCTGGTCTCCATGTCAGTTACGAAGACAGAGAAAGCATGTTACTCTTTCATACCTGACATTCACCTAGCTCCAACAGGACTCTGCTTTCCATTCTGGGTTTATGAGGATTAGCAAAGCATTTCCTCTCTAGTTCTTGCTTTGGAAGGGTGTCGGGATTATAGTAAACTCAGGGTAGAAAGGTAAACTGTTCCTTTTTCCTTCTATTTCCCTAAATTTCATTCACAGTATATATGCTTCACAATGTAAATTTCCCTTCTTTATGTATATACTCTTTTTGTTTTTTGTATATACTCTATAGGGTTATGGTTGTATTTCTTTGGAAGACAGAATCCTGCTTAACATCTGAATTATATCTTTCAGGGATGGACTCCTGAAGTTAAGTTGTAAATAGTGTAGTTTTCTCTGCCTTGAGCAGTGTGCTAGTCAGTCATGTCGGACTCTGCGATCCCATGGACTGTAGGCTGCCAGGTTCCTCTGTCCATGGAATTCTCTAGGCAAGAATACTAGAAGGGGTTGCCACACCCTCCTCCAGAAGGGTGTGGCACCCTCTTGAGTTATAACCTCCTGAGTTGCCTTGAGCAGAGGATGCAGAAAGGAGCAGCCATTTTCTTCTTTACTATCACAGTTTCTGGTTGCATAGAATGACGTTGACTCTAAGGAGACTCCCCTTACATAGATCTTTACTGAGTCAGTTCTTGCAAACCTCTTGTCTCCAGCTGCTAAATGTGGTTTGGAGTTCGAAGATCTTCATGGAAGACCTTTCTAGGACCTGCTTCGTCACTTAATTCAAGATTTTAGAGTTTACTGGATACAGAATATTGTACCCTCTAGTCATCCTGTGGCACTCCCTGTGCTTGTGCATTTAAAGATAATACTGCATTAGTCTGTTCTACTCCATAGTTCACTTAAAAAATTATTGAAGTAAGTTGATTTGCAGTATTAGTATCAAGTGTACAGCATAGTTATTCAGTATTTTTTACAGATTATATTGCATTAAAAGTTATTATAAGATAGTCGCTATAATTCCCTGTTCTATATAATATATCCTTTATTTTATACAGAGTAGTAGTTTGTGCCTCTTAATCCCATACCATAATGTGCCCCTCCCCCTTCCCGCTCCTCACTGGTAACCACTAATTTGTTTTCTATATCTGTGTTTCTGTTTTGCTTTTATATTTGTTTGTATTATTTTTTAGATTCCCCATATAAGTGATATCACACAGTATTTGTCCTTCCCTGACTTACGGCACTTAGCATAGTATTCTCCAAAGTCCACTGCTGTTGGATAAGTGAAACTTGTTTTCTCTCACACAGGGGGAGCAGATGAAATGACTATAAGGAAATTTTGATTTTTAATTTGTTCTTTGAAGCTTAATGAGCCAGACAGTGAAATATCCATCTCAGATAGTTAATTTTCAAGTGGAAAATCTTGTCATTCAAAGGACTTTTTTTTTGTCTCTGTCAGATATTTTTATGTTCTGACTGCAATGGATTAGTTATGGGACTTCCCTGGGAGCCCAGTGGTTAAGACTTCATGCTTCCAATGCAGGGGGCACAAGTTTGATCCCTGGTCTGGGAAATAAGATCCTATATGCTGCATGGCATCACCAAAAAAAAAAGTCTTGGCAATTTCCTTGTGGTCCAGGAGTTAGGACTCAGTGCTTTCACTGCTGTGCACCTGGGTCAAAAAGTAAAAAACAAAACAGTGAAGTTTTTTGTTTTTTTTTTTTAAAAAGAGCGAACAGTCATAATGTTTGTAGTCAATTTTAAACAAAGTTGAAATATCATTTTGCTGATTTATACATAAGAGATTTTAACTGACTAGATAGTGCTATAACCATTAATCTATTTAAGCATAACCATTAATCTGTTTAATTTCAGGCTATTTTGATTTAAGTTTGTTACTAATACATGTATTGACAGAAAAATCAGACCCTTCAAGGCTACCCAGCACTGCAGCAAAAGTTCTGTAAACTTGAATGGACATACTTTCTCTCTCAGAAATGGTGCTGACTTCAGAGTTACATTGCTAATCTGGTCAGTCTCTTCAGAAACATTGAAATTGGCAAAATTAGTTGTAAATGTTACCAAGATTTAGTCTGTTCTCTAAAGTGTGGGAGAACTTACATGACTTACCTGAACTAGGGTGTTAATTTGCGTAGGACCAAGATCTTTCAAATAGTACTAAGATTATTGAAAATTTTTTCCTTCAAAGAGTGCCATGAGTATATAATGGACTTTTGAAGCCTGACATCATGTCTAACTATAATTTTACTTTTTATAAGATAATCTCCATCACTCAAGGACCAGAGAACCTTTAGTCCTTCCTAAATTCTCTCTAGGAGCCTTCTCAGTACAGATTGTGGAGTCCTGTAGTTAAAAGATAGAAGGCAGTCTTCTTCCAGCATGCTCTGTTTTTATTTTCATGTAGCTCTTTGCTATGCATTTTCTTGCATATGAACCTTTTATTTTCCAATTTTCATGTATTGAAAATACTACATAAAGGATAGTCTCTGTGGAAATAGACACTAAACATTTATGGAGTATTTGTTATACCATAAAGATTTAAATTCAGCTTTGATATTTCACTTGAAATTTTTCTTTCTTATCTTTCAAAAAATTTAGTCATTGAAGGAAAACCTTGCAAGGTGTTGGACCCATACTGAAGCAGAGAAGATGTCCTTTGAAACTCAGAAAAAGAACCTTGATACAGAAAATCAGTATCTAAGAACATCTCTGGAGAAGGAAGAAAAAGCTTTGTCTTCATTACAGGAAGAGTTAAGGAAATTAAGAGAACAGATTAGGATATTAGAAGATAAAGGAACAAGCGCTGAATTAGTTACAGAAAATCAGAAACTTAAGCAACATTTGGAAGAAGAAAAGCTGAAAACACACAGTTTCCTTAATCAAAGGGAGACTCTGTTGGCAGAAGCAAAGATGCTCAGGAAGGAACTGGAAAGAGAACGACTAATAACCATGGCTTTAAGGGTGGAGCTCCAACAGCTAAGCTCCAGTCACTCATATGGCAACCCAGACTCACCCAGTGTAGTGCATGAGAAAAAGGAGATAGAAATGTTACGGGAAAGACTCACTGAGCTGGAGCGCAAGCTTACCTTTGAGCAGCAGCGTTCTGATTTGTGGGAAAGACTGTATGTTGAAGCAAAAGATCAAAATGAGAAACAGGAAACTGATGGAAAAAAGAAAGGGAACAGAGGAAACTACAGAGCTAAAAATAAATCAAAGGAAACATTTTTGGGTTCTGTTAAGGAAACATTTGATGCGATGAAGAATTCTACTAAGGAGTTTGTGAGGCATCATAAAGAAAAAATTAAACAGGCTAAAGAAGCTGTAAAAGAAAATCTGAAAAAATTCTCAGATTCAGTTAAATCCACTTTCAGGCATTTCAAAGATACCACCAAGAATATCTTTGATGAAAAAGGCAATAAAAGATTTGGTGCTACAAAAGAAGCCACAGCTAAAAAACCAACAACAGTTTTTAGTGAATATTTACATCCACAGTATAAAGCACGTACACAAAACCAGAATAGTAGAGGCCCTACTATGCAAAGAGAGGGAAAGAGAGAAAAGCCTCATTTTGAAGAATTTGGAAAAAATACAAATTCACAGAAATGCAGTGCTGAGCGTGAGTGTGGTGGAAATTACAATTCTTTCAGAAAGGCTTGTGCTGGTGTATTTGAATGTGCTCAACAGGAATCTATTAACCTTTTTAATGTTAAAATGTTGAATCCTGTAGGGATAGATGAATTTAGACAGTTAATTGAAGGGTATTTATTAGAAAAACTGGATAGTTTTCATCATTGGAAAGAACTTGATCACTTCATCAATAAGTTTTTCCTAAATGGTGTCTTTATACATGATCAGAAGCTCTTCACTGACTTTGTTAATGATGTTAAAGATTATCTTAAAGACATGAAGGAATATCAAGTAGATAATGATGGCGTATTTGAGAAGTTGGATGGATATATATATAGACACTTCTTTGGTCACACCTTTTCCCCTCCATATGGACCCAGGTCGGTTTACATAGCACCATGTTATTATAATAGTTTTTAACATTTGTAGATTGAATAGCATTTTTATAATTTGATAAGTTTCTTAGAATGCTACTACAGTTGACCCTTAAACAACCTGGGGGTTAGTCTGCATATGACCAATGCTCAGGCCCTCTGTATCAGCATTTCTGCATCTGAGGATTCAACCAGCCACAGACCATGTAGTACTGAAGTATTTACTATTGAAAGATATCCAGGTATAAATAGATCCAAGCAGTGCAAACCCACATTGTTCAAGGGTCAGCTGTATTTGTTGTAAAAGTACTTTTTGTAAACAAAAGTACTATTTGTAAAAGTACTTTATTGCCTTGGAATTTAGGATTAAATAAATTGAAAGATTAAATTTTAAGTTAAAATCTATTACAAGCTGAAAATTCCATAAAATCAGTTTGACTTGAGCAAATGGTTTAATTTCTACCTTAAAAAAATCTATTTAGACTATTTCATTTTTTTCATTATACTTTATATGAAAAGATAATCACCTTAAGTTATTTCCTTAATCTTTTATTTACTCACTCACTTTGGGAAGCTAAGAGTGAAAAATACAAATTTTACTTTGAAATCAGTAACAATTCAAGTGTCCCACTTGCTTTTTCTATTCTACTTACCAACTGAATTATGATATTTAATACATTTATTATAGAATTATTATTGGTAAAGGTAGAGACGTGATCAAAGGGGTAAACTTAGCAAGCCACAAGTTCTAATGCTGTGCTTTATATATAACCTCTAAAAATAACATTGTATTATCCATTGCTTACCAGCTTTCTATTCTGTAACACGAAACTCTCCTAATCTTTGAATGTTAGCTTTATTTTTTAACCTTTGAGATAGTTTTATATATATATAGCTTTTTGAATAAATGTAATGTGTCAGTAAAATAATGAGACTGATTTTGGTGTCTTTAGTCATTAAATACATGTCAAGTGCAACGTACTGTGAGGCTGTCCTGAGGAAAGAAATAAAAAATTCTTGCTGTCAAGGAGCTCACAAGCTTTTGGAGAATTAGGTCAGTACAAGAAATGCAGCAGAGATATGGAGGCATATGTATATGGTGGCCTCAGTCAGCAGATGTTTGGAAAGCCTTCATAATGAGATGGCCTTTGAGCTGAACTTCTTTTTAACCGGTTTTTGAAGAAGTAGTGAGAACTTGCCAAGCAGATGGAGTACATTTCACTCAAAGGGAACTTCATTTGCAGTGATTTGGAGATTTGAAGACATGCTATGTTAAGGAGACAAGGTAGAGCTGGGGTGTGAACAGAAGATTCAGATCATGAAGAACCTTTATGCTGAAGGACTTGTTTTATTGCATTTTGGGTCACTGGTAGCAGCCTGAAGGGTTTGTTGGAAAGAGTGAAGCTAGATGCTGAAAAGTCTTTGAAACGATACAGACATGAGCTGATGAGTATCTGAACTAGGGCAGTAGCAGGAATAGAAAGGAGGGGACAGATTTGAACAGTATATAGTAAGTAAAATCGGTGCTATTTCTTGTGAAATAGAAGTAGAAAGGAACAATGCCTTTCGAGATTTCTGGGTTGGGTCACTAGTTATATATATATGTATATATTATATATAACTATGTCTATAGTTATATATAGACATCAACTATGCTAAGGAATACCAGAAGGTTTTGGGTAAGGGGAATTGAAAATGAGGATTGTGTTTGGTATCTATTCACATATAAGTAGAGAGAATTAGTTGGCTATTGGTTATGTGACTCTGTCTCTAGCCTAGACTCTGTATATGTACAGTCTAGGCTGGAGGTGTTTATCAGACTCCCGAGGAACACCAACATCTAAGGGGTTGTAGAGATAGAAGGCTGAGAATGATGGGCAGAGAGTGGCATTGTGAAAATCGAAAATCATCTCAAGTAAAAGGAATAATGTTAAATGCCCCCCCCCCAAAAAAAAGAATGGATGCCTTGGTTGGGAATTGGATGGCCATGGGGTGTTTTGTTGAAGTAGTGACAAAGGTGTAATTATAGAGATCAAGAACTACATGAAGATATTGTTTATAAGCCTTAAAGCTGTTAGAGCGAGCATGCGCATGCAGAAAAGAGAGAGGGAGAGAGAGAGGGAGGGAGGAACTCTGTAGATGTGTATGTATTCCTGCAGAGGGAGGAAGCCACTTGGGGAGGGGAAATTAATTTTAATAGGAAAGGAGAAAAAATAATGGAAACATATCTCATTATTTTATTGTCACATTTCTATTTATCTCTTGAGTGTTTCCCCTCTTTGCCAGCACGGTTATGTTTGTCCAGTTTTTCTTTCTGTAGGATAAAAGTATAAACTCACTGAAATCTTTTTCTTTTTTTTTTTTTTATGGTTATACTAGTATTATATACTTCAGATTCATTTACTATCCTTTTTCAGTGTTCAGATAATAGATTAATGGAGAAAAAACATTAAAATTGTTTTCTGTTTAAATAAATTTAACTCTAACCTGGATGAAAAATGTGTTTACTGCTTTCAGTCGACCAGATAAAAAGCAACGTATGGTAAATATTGAAAGCTCCAGGCATCGAAAACAAGAGCAGAAGCACCCTCAGCCACAACCTTATAAAAGGGAAGGTAAATGGCATAAATATGGTCGCACTAATGGAAGACACATGGCAAATCTTGAAATAGAATTGGGGCAGTTACCTTTTGATCCTAAATATTGACCATCACAACTAAGTTAAATTGAAAACTGTAATAGAAACTTGGATGCTTTCTTTACTGTGTGGTGTTGAAACTAAGATGAAATTATCAAGATAACAATGTCTTTCTATCATTTCTAAGTATAGTTTGATGATTTTATATTATTACTCAGCAGTATCAAGCAAAAGCTTACTAACTTGGATTTTCCTGTAGTTTAGCTTTGCTGAATTTTTTTTTTTGGGCACTGGAAATGTTCAACTGTAGTTTTATTAAGGAAGCCAAGCATGCAACACATTTTGTGCATGAAATGAGACTTCCTTTCAGTGTATGAGCTTAAAGCAAGCTCAAATCATACATGACAAAGTGTAATTAACACTGATATTTGTGTTCAATTTCCAGTAGAGCTTGAAAAAAAAGTACATTGTGATGGAATTTCATCTTTAACATTTTATAACCTTACACTTGCTTCTTGTCTTTTTGTGGGTTCAAGAGCCCGTTGATTTGTGAAGAATTTGCTGCCTTCTTATGAACTTGCTGACTTGTTCTCTTGTGAAATTTCTTGCACATCTGAATATTGTGGAAGAAACAATAAAACTACACCATGAGGAAAACTAAAGGTCTTTATTTAAAATCTGGCATTGCATTAATATATGATTTTATATTGTGATTTTTTTTTTCCATACATTTCCTCAGTAGTGCTATTTGGTAAAGCAGTTCATAGTGGTGTTCTTTGCTAGTTCCATGAGTTTTACCCAGTATTTAGTAGCATCTTTCAGCAACATCTGAATATTCCTGCTCAGCAGTCTCTCTTTCTCTGAGAAAGGTCTAAACATAGTTCAGAATTTCATCTTTGGTTGAGTTTCCCTTTCAACTTCCGTTCATAGACATATATGTGACTTCCAGTTCGACTCTCCGGAAAATGAGTGTGGAAGAAAACAGCAGTTCTCTCATAGTTGTTTGAAATTAGGAAAGGACTTATTTCCTAGAAGTAAATAAATGTTTTTAAGCAAATAAAAGCCACCTTTTGTTGAGTACTGTTTCCTGAATTTAAGAATGACCTATTTGTTCTTCTGCAACTTTTTTTCTTAATAAAACAATGCAATTTCGTAATAAAATAACTCATGGTAAGTAACATATATTCCTTGGTAGTTCTATAGAACTAGGGCTGATTTTGACTAGGGAAAAGACCAGTTAATAAAATATGTGTTGAAAGGGACCATTAAAAAAAGTGATATTGTCTATTTATCTGAGTGTTTTTTGCTAAACCTGAGGTAAAATAAAAATACCAAGTTATACCTTTTTTCATATTCCCTTACCTCCTCCAAGATGCTGAAGATGATCAAGTGAGTAGGCAGTGTTGAATCATTTTGAAACTCCATATACAACCACTTTAAGGGATTTAGATAAAACATATCTGCTTCAACAAGATAATCACTTTTTCCAGTCAGGTCTGGGGGACACTGGAGAAATCTCATTGGAAGCGGGTAGTGGACATGGCTATAAAAAGAAAGTTACCATTATAGTTACAAGAAGTTAAAAAAAATTGTGACAGTTTTCAAATTTCTCTTAAGATACATCATGTTCACATAACAAAATGTGAAATCTGAATCTAAACTGGGGTTTCACTTAAGGTGAAGAGGCACATCTTTAATGCAGTTTTCTCAAAAAATGGAGACTAAGATTCTTATACAGTGTAGGTAGCATAACCTCAAGTCCAAACTAGAGTGAAACTCCTTGTGAAGGTGGGAAGTCGGTCTGCAGCTTGTGCGACTCTAACATTAGTATGTGTTCCAGGGATGCATAGGGGCTTTGGGACCAGGTGTGCTACCTGTTATAAGAGAGTAATATCTGGCAAGGTAGAAAACTGGTCATGAACCTGAAAGGATAAAGGATTCTTTGTTCTTTTCCTCTTTCTGCTCTGAATTCTTAAGTGACAAGTTTTTCCTGTTTCTTTTGTTGTTCTTAAATATTTGTATATAAGTATGATTTAGTAACAGAACAACATGGGTTCACAGATCAAAATCCAAATAAGTAATGGTTTTACTGTGGCATTGGAAGATAAGAGTGTATGTAGAAAAGGTGGATTAAGCAGTTACTTGGGATATGCAAAAAGCCATGTTTACAACTTTGCCTCAGAAAAATATATTTATTTTTATCTATGAAATGCATACAAAGTAAATTTACACAGGATCTTAATACTTCACGACTTTTACAATTTTGAAGATGAAGGTCTTGCTTCAAGGGGAAAGCAGAAACAATTGAGAAAAGGCTGCCAGCCTTATATTTCAGAGGTAGGTATCAGACTTGTGTGTGTGTGTGTGCGCACTCCATTGTGCATTGTTGGAAAACCCTAAGATGAGAACTAGGTGAACTATGAAAAGCCTAAGATATCAGTCATTACAACCACGTATGAGAGAGCATTACGGTACCTCTAGGATTCCTGTTCTCTGAAGTTACCACTACTAAGAATATAGGGAAAGTGAACATCCCCCTCTCAGCTCTAGTCTTTTTTATATAGAATGGGATCTTCAAGTTAAAGGGCTGTTTGGGGTCTTGCATCCATCTAACTGTGGCTTTTGCTGGACAATCCCAATTTTCCAAATAGCCTATTAATGATTGGCATTAATGACTCAGTTAAGCAGAGTATTCCAAAAGTGTTAAATTACTGTAAAATGATACCAGCTTTGATACTGACTGAATGTGCACCTGGAAAATTAACTTCAGATTAACTCTAGCTAGGTAAAGAATTTTCTAAAGGAAAGCTGTTTTCTTTGTCCTTTTATCCTTATTAGGCAATTGGTGAAGTAATATAGCTCCCTGAAATACAAGCTTAGTGTCCATGATGTATTTTTAAATGCCCCGCATAATTAAGGCACTTTCACTGTTATTTCCCAGATACACTTAGTCCAAGCATTAGAATATCATCTAATTGAGTTCCCTAACTTTTACAGGCAAGACAGCTGATACCTAAAGAAATTAAAAACACTGGTTTAAGACCAGGACACCAGTCCCCATCAGTAAATCTGGACTTGAATCCCGTGTTCTGAGATCATTTAAAAATTATGTAAATATAAGATGTATCACAAAGATTTGTATTAAGATCAATAATACCTGAATTTTTTTTTTTTTTTTACCAAGATTACCATTAAAGGTAGTATACTGTATAGGTTTATTTGATCAGAGTATACAAATGTAAGTTGTTTTGAATATTAAAGTCTATTTAAAAGTGGTATATGATTTTCATTGACATAAACAGGAGTTTCAATACCTTATAATCATTTGACCAATTAATTTAAATTCAGGAACCCGAAAGGAGTTTTAAAGTAGTTTTTATAGTCAGTGTTTAGTGAACAACTTTTATTACCTGTAATAAGGGGTAGAGTGACAAGGCATCATCATAAGTACTGAAGCTGAAGATACATTTGTATTGTTGTAAGAGAGTTCTTGAATATTAGTCATGACATCAAGAGTACCTCGTTGATGAACTAAACCAGTATAGAGGGCAAGGAGCATATTTGATAAAAACAGAAAACTTAGAGCTGGTTTCTTCCACGTTTTCAAGTTGTTTAGTGAGTATCCTGTATAAAGATAGACACATTGAATGGTAACAGTGGTAATTTTTTTTCTTATAGCTAAGTGAATATTAATTGCAAATATATTTATAATCTTTAATGGAAGTGTAGTACAGGCTGAAATGCCATCATGGAAAAACATGAAATAAGCATTGGGTCATGTTTGTAATTTCTCTGACTATTCACTGTCATTGTCCAGTATCATCCAGGTCTTGACCTTTTTCTAGAAAACGGAATTGACCTATAGCAGAAAGAGTATGGCTAGAGAGTCCAGATTTGAATTCTAGCTTTGGGATTAGTTTCCCCATCTGCAATAGTACCTTTTTCAAATATTAGGGAAAAATGTATGTACAGTGCCAGTCCTGGTACATAGTTGCTAAATATATAGAACTTGTCTTTATTCCATTTACCTATCTCTTTAATCTTCCAAGCACTAGTGATAGATTGTGTACATACAAGTCTCAGTTATTCTGGAGGAAATGTAACTTTGTATTATTCTTAGAAAAATATACCACTAGGCTCCTGGGAGATTTTCAGTGGTCAGTTTGTGAGTGGTGGCATGGATCTCTTTCTGGAAGTAGATTAATGTTTGTTTGTTTTCTTTCACTGTTGTGTTGGGCAATTCGGAGATGCTGAACAATTAAGAGGGTATAAGTGATGCCTCTGAGCATGGTAATGGGAGGGAGGGTAGAGGAACCAGTTCTGTAACACTGATTATCTGACTTTTGAAACAGCACAAGTGTGGTTTTGCTAAAAAGATTAGCATATGGAAAAACAAAGTGGCTTAATCAGAAACATGCAGGTCTGGAAGGGCCACTGTAGTAAAAACAGATTAAGCAGAAATCCAACCCAGAACTGGAAACAGCTCAAATGACAGAAGTTTAGTCTAAGAATTTCAGCATTATTAGACTAGTGACACCTTTCTTTTACAGGTAACGAAACTGAGGTACAAGGTTATACAGTTCACTAAGGATCAGAGCCAACATTCTGATCTAGAATTAAGGTGTTTTGAGTAGGATTGGGGGAAATTCAAATTAGGCAAGACAAGTTACTGTAGATGGAAGAAAACAGCTGTATTATTTCTCTTCCTGTGTCCTGTCCCCACACTAGCCTGAAGTTTGTCATCTCTTAATCTAGCCTGGCTTTGTGACTTGGTTGACTAAAAGAATGTGGTAGCAGTGGCAGTGTGCCGGTTCCATGCTTGGGCCTCCCTCTCTCAGATCCCTGCCTACACCCAGCTTATTCAGCACCAGATAGCCTGCTGGAGAATGAGAGCCCACAAAAGAGCTGAGGTACCCTGACCAATAGCCAGCTGAATCCCAAGTAGGTGACAGCCCAGGCTAGTTCAGCAGAGCTGCCTACCTCCTCCACAGCTGATCATATTTGCGTAAGTGAGCTCAGTGGAGAACTACCCACCTGAGCTGTTGATTTGTAAATAATAATAATAATTGTAAGCCACTAAGTGTTTAGGTAACTTGTTACACTGCAATTGCCAATAGAATTGTCATGTTTATATAAAATCAGGTTAAAATAGGTCACATAAGAATAGAGTAAAACAGATTTGAGGTACAATATAACTCAGGATTTCAAGTGGCTAAAAAAGAAAATTGGGCCAGAAAACTGTGCCCTTTAAAACATCTGGAATTCCAAAGAGACTGTTGTCTGAAATCATTCCTGAACACCAGACTTTGGTCTAGGTGAACTCACTACTTAGCTGGTCTTGTTGTTGGAACTCAGCATTACAGTTTTGATTCTTAGTGGAAGTACAAGTCTCCAAGGAATCAGAATTTTTGGCTCACTCAGGAACCTTAGGTACATGTGTCTGAGGGAAAAGTTCACATCCTATGAGAAGATCAGGGGTTTTTCTAGGTCTCTGTCCTTGAGGGATCTTTCTGAATGGACACAAGATGGAAGAAAGATTCTTTCCATTAGAAAGGTGTCTCTTCAACCCACACCAGCATTTTATCTCAGTGTTTGGGACTGGAAACAGGTTACCAAGACCCTCCCACTTAAAGATTCACTCTCAGAATGGGAATGAGGATTTAGACAACTCAGTCTTTAAAACACCATAAAGACACAGAGCAGAGAAATAGAAAGCTGGAAAAACCAGATTATAAAAATGGAATGTAACCAAGTTTCTAAAGTAACCAAACTAAACAAAATGCACAGAAATATTTGTCCTCCAGTAGTATCTGGCAGTGTTCACCTGGGTGAAAAGTAAACATAACTAACAAGTGGTTGTTGAAAAAAAACAAAAACCCCTAAATCTGAATAGTAATTTATGAACAGAATTGTTCTGTTAAATGGTCTCACTATTCTAAAGACTTGCCAAATAGCGCTTAGATGCTTATATTTTTCTGTCTGCATCTGTAGATGAAGTAAGACTAGATATAAAGACACTATATGACACTAACTTTGGTTTCAGTACTTTAGATATTTCAAATATATAGATATGTATGTTTGTGTCTAAAGAGAGTACATACATCTGAGATGTGAGAGACGATACTTATACTTGACCAAAGAAGGCTGCTTAACTCAATGAATTTGGAGGGTTTTTTGTTTGTTTTTTAAGTAAAAAGTTTGATACCATTAATGCCCTCATTTTTCTCAGCCTCCAGGTCCAGTTTGATTGTCATTTCTTCCTTCCTTAGTCCAGTGATTTTTCTTTTTTTAGTGATTAATATTTGAAGCAAGCCAACAAATCACTCTGAATTAAACTTTAAGTTAATAGTTTCATAAATTTTCCAAACCAACATAAAAATTCATATTTTACAGAGCTTAGTAATATAAGACTTTAGAAGTCACATGTAAAAAACTTACTGCAAAGACCTAGTGGAGATATGGAGAAAGGTGGAAAATGAAACCAGAGGTGTAAATCACGTTAAAAACTGCATATGCATTGGGACTGAGTCTTAAAGGGATAAATGTGTATAAAGCTTAAAAACTAGTTTAAACATTAATTTTCCATTTGTGGAATGCAGAACTTGTAGTTTAACCATAAATTAAAATTAGCTATTCTGAAATAGATGTATTACTTTTTAGTGAAAATTTCTAACAGCCAGAAACACCACCATCAAAAGGTGCTATGGATGCTGGATCCTTAAGTTTTTATCTTACTTTACAGGACACAGGAAAAAGGACATTCAGGGAGGAAACAGGATATTTTGGCTGCACAAAGGGAAAGCTGCAGTAATATAATCAATTTGTAATTAAGGAGCAATCCTTACCTAGCCTAGTAGAAAATAATATTTTAGAGTTTACTAAGCATTGATTGTCCTTGTTTTATTATTAGTTTTTTTTCTCTATTTTACAAAAATACTTACCACAGAACACCATACAAAATGGTAAAACTGGATAGATAAACCTGAATTCTTTGTGGCTCAACATGCTATAATAAAAAGAAGATATTCAAAGAAAATATTATTTTCTCATATTAAATGATGGTTTAAGAAATTAATGTATTTAAAATGAATATAATTAACATCTGTTTTTGTAATTATGAGACTGAATTTCATGCTTCAGGAATCACTCTCATTATTTTTTAGTTATCTGGTGATGTTATGTTAGAAGTAATGCCAACAGTTGGTGTCAATGTGAAATTCCAAAGTACAATTGCATTCTAAAAAGGATTTCTGTTACCAACCCAAAAAGTTATACTACTCAGATTTCAAATAGAAATGTATACATTTTCATTTAGAAATACAGTACTTAAAATTTTGGCAGTTTCTGTTTTTTAAAAGCAAATACAATTTTCAACCTCTTAAAATTGAATATAATCTTATTAAGCAAACTGTGTGTATCAGAAGGGCTTCCCTGGTGGCTCAGACTGGAAAGAATCTGCCTGCAATGTAGGAGACTCGAGTTTGATCCCTGGGTTGGGAAGATCTGGAGAATATATTAAAAGTATTCAGTTGTTGTGAGCATCAGCATTTGTTTGTTGTTTAAACGCTAAGTCATGTCCGACTCTTTCCGACCCTATGTATTGTAGCCCGCCAGGCTCCTCTGTCCATGGGATTTCCCAGGCAAGAATACTGGATTGTGTTGCCATTTCTTTCTCCAAGAGATCTTCCCGACCCAGGGATTGAACCCATGTCTCTTGCGTTACAGGTGGATTCTTGACCACTAAGCCACCAGGGAAGCCCTGAGTACCAGCATTATCACTGCATTTTCAATCTGCTAAATAATCCCCACTAACAAATCATACGAATTAATGAACCCGCAAAAGATAAATAGTTTACCTTTCAAAGAATTTATTTAATTTCTTGGTAACATTTAAAAAATGAACTATTTGAACAAATAAAATCTTACCTATAAACGAGCAGTGTCCATAGTACAGTCACCACAAATATCCTGTACCTTTTTGGGGCTAGAAAGCAGCCATGAATAAAGAAGGGTAAGTGAGTACCCAGGACAGCTGGAAATCCTTGACTGAAGTACCAGTGCCATGGATGAGAACCATAAAATGATCCCAAATCCTGCAGCACGTTGAATTTCAAAAAATTGTATTGAACTAGAGTCCACTGGGAGAGTTGAAGGAAAAAGAAATAGAAATGTGTTAATGCCAAGTATGAATTTTTGGTATTGGGGAATTTGGCATAATCATGAAATTAAATCAGAATTAAGTCTGAACACTGGTAGTTTACATTGATAATTTTGAATATGCAATAATTCTTTTTTATACTGTTACGGTTTATAATAGTATACTGAATACAGTTCCCTGTGCTATATAATAGAATCTTGTTTATCCATTATCCGTATAATAATTTGCATCTACTAATCGTAAACCCCCAATCCATCCCTCCCCCCACCCCCTTCCCCTTGGCAACCACAAAGCTGTTCTCTTAAGTCCCTGAGTCTGTTTCTGTTTCACAGATAGGTTCATCTGTGTCCTATTTTATAGATTCCACATATAAATGATATCATATAGTATTTGTCTTTAACTGACTGACTGCATTTAGTATGATCATCTCTGGTTGCATCCATGTTGCCACACATGGCATTATTTCAGTCTTTTTTATGGCTGAGTAGTATTGCATTGTATGTTTATCCATTTATCTGTCAATGGATATTTACGTTGTTTCCACGTTTTGGCTATTGTGAATAATGCTGCTATGAACATAATGGTGCCAGTATCTTTTTAGATTTAAGTTTTGTCTAGATATGTGGAAAAAATCCCAGGAGTGGGATTGCTGGATCATGTGGTAATTCTGTTTTTTGTTTTCTGAGGAACCTTCATACTGTTTCCCATAGTGGCTGTAAGGTAAGCTTACCTTCCCACCAGAGGTGTAAGAGGGTTCCCTTTTCTCCACATTCTCTCAAGCATTTGTTAATTGTAGTTTTTAATGATGGCCATTCTGACCAGTGTGAGCTGGTACCTCATTGTAGTTTTGATTTGCATTTTTCTAATAGTGACGATGAACATCTTTTCATGTACCTATTGGCCACTGTATTTCTTTGGAGAAATGTCTGTTAGGTTTTCTGCCCATTTTTCGATTGGGTTGTTTTGTTTTTCTGTTGTTGAGTTATATGAGCTGTTGGCATATTCTGGAAATTAAGCCCTTGTTGGTTGTATCATGTGCACATATTTTCTCCTGTTCTTTGTCTTTTTGTTTCTTTTTTATGGTTTCTTTTGCTGTGCAAAATCTATAAGTTTGATTAGGTTCCATTTGTTTATATATATTTTTTTATATTTTTCTTTTTTTAATTTAAATAATTTATTTTAATTGGAGGCTAATTACAGGATTGTAGTGGTTTTTGTCATACATTGACATGAATCAGCCATGGGTGTACATGTGTTCCCTATCCCCATTTGTTTATATTTGTTTTTATTTCTATTGCCTTGGGAGACTGACCTAAGAAAACATTGGCATGATTTATATCAGAGAATATTTTGCTTATGATCTCTTCTAGGAGTTTTATGGTGTCATGTCTTATGTTTAAGTCTTTAAGCAGCCATTTTATTTTTGTGTATGGTGAGACAGTGTATTCTAACTTTATTGATTTACAGGTAACTGTCCAACTTTCCTATTACCAATTGCTGAAGAGACTGTCTTTTTTCCATTGTATATTATTACTTCCTTTTTCAAAGATTAATTGATTGTAGGTGTGTGGGTTTATTTCTGGGCTCTCTATTCCGTTCCATTGATCCATATATCCATTTTTATGCCAGTACCATGCTGATTTGATTACTGTAACTTTATAGTATTGTCTGAAGTCTGGGAGGGTTATACCTCCTACTTTGTTCTTTTTCTGAAGGATTGCTTTAGCAATTCAAGGTCTCATAGTTCCATATAAATTTTAGGATTGTTCTAGTTCTGTGAAAAATGTCATGAGTGATTTGATAGGAGCAATCACATTAAATCTGTAGATTTCTCTGGGTAGTACAGCCATTTTAACAATATAAATTCTTCCAATGCAAGTGCATGGGATATCTTTCTATTTCTTTGAATCATCTTAAGTTTCCTTTATTAATGTTTTATAGTTCTCAGTATATAAGCCTTTCACCTCCTTGGTCAGGTTTATTCCTAAGTATTTTATTTTGAGTGGTGTGATTTTGAAAGGTATTTTTTTTTTTTTACATTCCCTTTCTGATATTTCATTGTTAGTGTAAAGAAATTCGAAGGATTTATGTATGTTAATTTTGTATCGTGCTACCTTGCTGAGTTAGTTCATTTCTCAGTTCTAGTAGTTTATGTGTGGAGTCTTCAGGGTTTTCTACAGATGGTATCATGTTGTCTGCTATAATGACAATTTTGCCTCTTCCTCACTGAACTGAACTGAACTTCCAATTTGGATACCTTTTATTTCTTTTCTTATCTGACTGCTGTGGCTAGGACTTCCAGTACTATTTTGAATAGAAGAGGTGAGAGTAGGCATCCTTATCTTCTTCCAGGTTTTAGTGGGAAGGCTTTCAGCTTTCACCATTGAGTATTATATTGGCTATGAGTTTGTCATGCGTGTGTGCTCAGTCGCTCAAGTCATGTCTGACTCTGCAACACCATGGACTGTAGCCCGTCACGCTCCTTGGCCATGGGATTTTCCCCAGGCAGGAATACTGGAGTGAGTTGCCATTTCTTCCTCCAAGGGGATCTTCCCGACCCAGGTATTGAACCCACGTCTCTTGTGTCTCCTGCATTGGCAGTCATATTCTTTACCATTGAGCCACTTGGAAGCCCAAGGGTTTGTCTTAAATAGCTTTTACTATGTTGAGATATGTTCCTTCTATACCCACTTTGGCAAGAGTTTTTCTTTTTTTTTATCGTGAATGTTGAGTTATAGCAAATGCTTTTTCTGCATCTAATGAGATGATCATGTGGCTTGTCTTCTGCTTATGTGTTGCATCACATTGATTTGCCTGTGTTGAACCATCCTTGTGAACCTGGGATGAATCCCACTTGGTCGTGGTATACAATCTTTTCTATGTGTTTTTGGATTTGGTTTGCTAATATTTTGCTGAGAATTTTTGCATCAATATTCATCAAAAGTATTGGCCTGTAATTTTCTTTTTTGGTGATCTCTTTGTCTAGTTTTGGTATCAGGGTGATGACGGCTTCATAGAATGTCTTTGGGAGTGATCTTGATTAGTATAAGCTCTTCTTTGCATGTATGGTAGAATTTGCCTGTGAAGCCATCTGGTCCTGGACGTTTGTTTGTAGTGAGTTTTTTAAATTACAGATTCTATTTCTCCTCTAGTGATTGAAAGAGCACAATTCAAGAAGAAGTGAATCAATTTCTTCTTGATTTAGTTTTGGTGGACTGAATGTTTCTAAAAACTTGTCCATTTCTTCTAGGTTGTCAGATTTGTTGGCATATAACTGTTCATAGTATTATGTTGCTTTGTATTTATGCAGTATCAGTTGTTAACGTTTCCTTTTTCATTTCTTAATTTATTTGGGTCCTCTCTCTCTCTTCTTCTTGGTGAGCCTAGCCAGAGGTTTGTCAATCTTGTCTATTACCCTTTCAGAGAACCAGCTCTTGGTTTTACTGATTTTTTTAATCTCTTAATTTTCTCTCTAATCTTTATTATTTCCTTCCTTCTGCTGACTTCTGGTTTTGTTTTTCTTTTTCTCTTTTAAGTGGTAAGGTTAGGTTGTTCATTTTAGATTTTTCTTGTTTTTTGAGGAAAGCCTGTATCACTATGAACTTCTGTCTAAGAACTGCTTCTGCTGCATCCCATCAATTTTGTATGGTTCTCTTTTCATTGTCATTTATAATAGTGAAATCATTTATTAACTTTTTATAAGTATTAATGTGTTCTTTGTAAATCACTAGATTTTTGAGATTCAAGAGAGTATAAATAATTATGCCCATTTTGACAGTGTAGCATGCAGACATAAAGAATCAATGAAAATAATTTTTATATGTGTTTGGTAGCCATATTAAAAATTTTACTGTAGTACCACCTTATGGCATCACACATTACCTATTAAGATAAAGCTCTGAAAACACTGCACTTTGAATTACAGCATAAAGTAGATAATAACAACAATAGCAGCTAACATTAAGTGCTCACTTTTGCCACGCAATGTTGTAAGCATTTTACATTTATTATCTCATTTAATCCTCCAACCTTAAGAGACAAGTACCACAATTATTTCCAGATAAGGAAACAGGCAAGAATAACTGGTCCAAGGTCTTACATCTTAATACACTAGGCTTCAGACAGTGGCATCTGATTCCAGAACCTATAAGTGACTTAAAAGCAGGGAACTAAAAAACAACCGGAGGCTATTACCAATTAGATTAAACTTATTACCATTATTATTAGATTAAACCTATATTACCAATACTAAATGTATTATCAATAAGATTAAACCAGATGCTTAAAGAATATTCTGGTTAATATGAATTCTGAATAATTGAGGTTAACTAAAATCCTTTAAAAGTTAACCTTTATTGTTACAAACCTGACAACAGTGCTTTAAATGGACTCTTAGAACTTCAATTAAGAATACACAATTCTGTTATATGGAAAGTATAGCAAAGTGAACCAAAGGCATATGCTGCTAGCTTTTTCCTAATATATCCCATATCATTAAAAAAATGTTTTCTTTTATTTTTCCTATTTTTCCAGATACTCATGGATTAAAAAGTAAGGCTGAGTTTTTAGTGTAATAAATGACTATATTAAAGTAACTTTAAAAAAAGGTTATTTTTACTTACTTGACCAAAAAAAATACGATCAATTATCAGAGACAAACTCAAAGTGACAAATCTGAAAAACAAAATAGAATGGTGACTAACATTTTGAACCTACTAAAAATCCAGCAATGGCATATGACTTAGTGGCATATAGCATCAAAAGCCACTTTAAAAATGCTTCAAAAGTTTCTCCAGCTGAATATGGATTCACACGTTTTGAAAGATCCTTCACTGAGAAAAGCTGTATTTAAACAAAAACTTTTAAAGAGTAATAAATTCTGTATTACCTATTGCTGCATAATGAATTACCCTCAAATATTTTGGCAACCTAAAACTATGAACATTTATTTATTTATTTTGCAATCAAACCCAGTTTATAGTCTCGTCACTCATAAACTTTTTTTAAAAGTCTATTTTTGCTAAAATAGTTATCCATCTTGTACGTAGAATTTTCTACCCCAGTGCCAATTCCCAGTGCTTAGTGCAAACAAGTTGCAGGAGAGCTGTGCTATTGCTCCCGCAAAAAAACTGATTTTCCTTGTTTATTTCAGTAAAAATGAGGTTATTTACATAGAGTTGAAAAGAAAACAATGTGTATGACGATGCTCTGGAAGAAAGATTTGCAAAAGAAACAGAACTAGTAATTTTAAGGAAAATCTGAAAGTTGTCTCAATTTGACCGAAGTTTCCAAGAGAGTTGGGGGAATCAGCAAAGTTTCAGGGAGCCAGATTTGAAACTAGGTATAGCAAATAAGGCAGGAATGAAGCCTGAAGAGTCTTGGATTAGTTTCCCCCACATGCCTAATAATTTCGTGCCCAGATTTCTTATATTTTTCTTCTTTTTTAAGGGGCAAAAAACACAGCCACTCGGCAGAGCCGAGGAGTCCTCCCTAGCCGCACGGCGCACAGAGCAGGCAACCAGTCATCACTCAGCGACTCTCTATGTAAACCCCCAGCCGGCGGCGCCCGGACACGCCGTTCTGACAGTTTACCCTTACTTTTTTGTCTTTCCTGGCTAAACAGGAGCATGTCGCAGACGGCTCCGGTTGCTCCTGCTGCTCCCGCACCAGCAGAGAAAACACCTGTCAAGAAGAAGGCGAAGAAATTGGGCGCGGCCGCTGGAAAACGCAAGGCGTCCGGGCCCCCGGTGTCCGAGCTCATCACCAAGGCTGTCGCCGCCTCCAAGGAGCGCAGCGGCGTGTCTCTGGCTGCGCTCAAGAAGGCGCTGGCGGCCGCCGGCTACGATGTGGAGAACAACAACAGCCGCATCAAGCTGGGTCTCAAGAGCCTGGTGAGCAAGGGCACCCTGGTGCAGACCAAGGGCACAGGGGCTTCCGGCTCTTTCAAGCTCAACAAGAAAGAGCCCACTGGGGAGGCCAAGCCCAAGGCGAAGAAGGCGGGCGCGGCCAAGCCCAAGAAGGCTGCCGGGGCGGCTAAGAAACCCAAGAAAGCCACGGGTGCGGCCACCCCGAAGAAGGCTGCCAAGAAGACTCCTAAGAAAGCCAAGAAACCGGCAGTGGCTGCTGGGACCAAGAAAATAGCCAATAGCCCGAAGAAGGCGAAGGCAGCCAAACCGAAGAAGCTGACTAAGAGTCCGGCCAAGGCCAAAGCCCCCAAGCCCAAGGCAGCCAAACCTAAAGCTGCCAAACCCAAGGCTACAAAGGCCAAGAAGAAGTAAATCTTGAGCGGCACCTCCTGCTTTGAAAATCTCAAAGGTTCTTTTCAGAGCCACCCACTAATTTCAGGTGAAAGAGCTTAACCGGACATATATCCCTAGGTTTACCAACGAGTTTTGTAATACAGGTACTATGAACATTTTTTATCTCACAGCTTCTGTGGGTCAAGAATCCAGGCACAGCTTAGCTGGGTATCTCTGACTCATGGTCTCATAATTTGTTAGGATATTGACTGGGTCTGTAGTTTCAGCTGAAGGCTCTCATGATTTTTCCCTACAGCATGCATTGTCACTTGAGAAACATAAATTAATCAGTTTTTAGCTGTCTCCCCCAACTGGAATGTATAATTCATGAAGGAATGGACTTTGTTTTGTTAAATTGCTGTATCTCTAGCATGTGGAACAGCACCTAGCACATATTAGGATTAAATATTTGCTGAATGAATGCTTTACAATCAAAACAGTGTTAATCTGAGAAATGACAATAGTGGCAACTTAGCCACCACGTGATTTTGTCCTTTTTTAATAGCTACAAAAAATAGCCTGTACAGAGTGAATAATCATATATTAAAAAGATCACTGTTTTAAGAGTCAAAGTGCATTCATTCCTTCAATGAATAATTATTTTGTATATTCCACTAGGTACCTGGTATAATTCTGATCCTAGGAGCTCAAAATGTAGTTAGAGGACCTGGGTTTCAATCCCATTTTCATCACAGCAACCCAGTGACAGTGGCTAATTTAATTTCACCAAGCCCTCCATTTTCTGTATCATAAAGTAAAAACACACCTACATTGCCTAGATCTAAGAATTGTGAAAATCAGGTAATATGTGAATATGTATTGTATGTTTATTATAAAAACCACATACAAATGTGAAGGAATCAAGTATCCTTAAAATATATTTGAAAAATATTTAAGAAATAAAGCATAGGAAAGTTCTAATTTAGAAAAACTCCCAAGATCCTCATTTAAGCAAAATATTTAGAATCACAACTAAAAATATAAAATTGGAAACGCTATGTTTCCTTGGTCTGATAATTCTCAGTGATATTAGAAGATAACACATGACTAAAAAGATGTAAGATTTTGTTCATAATCTTTAATTTATTAAAATTAATATGATGGATTGTAGCCATACTTACCCTACAGGTAAAAATTGATGTAGAATAAGATCAAGCTTTCTCTGTTCTTGCCAGAAATGTCTGAACAGCAAAGGTATCCATGGAATAACAGCTGTGGGACGGATTATGAAGGCAAATGCCACCAGGGATGAGTACTTCACACTATACGCAAGGAAAAGAAAGGTATTGTTAAGACAACTTGGAAATTAGTTCAGAGGTTATCTCTTTATTCTGTGGTATTACATTTTTTTTTTTTAATTAGAGCATTTTCTTTTTGGTATAAATAGCTATGTGAACATGGGGAAATTACCTGAACTTTCTGGTTCTTAATTTCTCTCATCCATTAAAAAGAGGAATATGTAAGGTCTTTTCCAGCTTTATTTAATATTCTAGTATTTCCAAGTAAGAAGTTATCCTAATCTTAATGTTAGTTTTATTTACTGAGAGGTATATCAACTTTTAACCATAAAACTCTGTCAAATCCTTTTCTGGTGGAAGTGTCTCCTACCGAGATAAAAGACAGTCACACATTTTCTAAGAGGGGAAAAAAAGCTCTTTTAAAGAAACATTGGGATTATTTAGGCAATGATAGGCTTCTGTTTTTTTGGTTTTGTTCAGAAAGTAGGCTTGTAGCTTTGTCCATCTGAAAGATACATCTGTCTATATATACATATATAGATATACACCTGATTTTAAAAAAGCTTACTGTAAAAACCTGTATGATCAGGGGTAGAAATGTGGGTTTTTACTATTAGGACCTCTCTCAATAAATAGTTGAAGGAGAGCACCTAATAATTTAATCATCAAGATGATAGTGGCAAAATAAAACAACTTAGTTGAAGGAGAGCACCTAATAATTTAATCATCAAGATGATAGTGGCAAAATAAAACAACTTTATGGTACCATGATATACCTATTAACTAATAAGTAACTATAAAGAAATTTCCAGTGTTGGTGAAGATGTAAGAATAGGGGTTTCAAGTTCAAATTCTTACGGAGACCAGGTAAGTAATAAAAATTTGTGGTACTAGCTGCATGGGACCTCCAATAGTGTCATGAAGGAATCTTGGCCCAGAATGTTGCTAGGCCTTACATTTTTTCAAGAGAAACTAGAAATCAAGATTTTAGGTAAGATCTCCCAATTTAAAAACTTTGCCAAGTAGTTAACGTAAAGAACAAAAACACTGAGCAGATGAAATAAAACCCCTCCGGCTTGGTGTGAACTTGTAGTCAGCCTAATTGCAGATTCTGCCATAGTGAAACTACCTAGAGGATGCCCAAATGTATCTAGTCCTACCTAACCTCACTCCAAATTTTCCAACTTGGGTTTCTTACTCCTTTCTGAATATTTCTACATAACTCTTACTGGAATTTAAAATCAAAGTATATGAAATAAGCCCCACAACTTTCTCACAAACCTGTTTAGTGTCTCGTATTTAACAGTATCACTCATTCTCAGTCTTAAAATTTGGAGTCACCTTAAATCCCAACTTTTCATCCCACACATCCACTTTACTTCCCATTGCCATGATTTTACATCAAGTCCTCTCACTTGCCTAAAATCTTCTCATAGTTGTATCACTTGTTTGGAATCTTTTCATAATCATTATTTCTAATTTTGCAGAAATATTTCTTAAGACTATCATTGTCATCATCAATACTTACTGAACACTTACTTTGTAATAGGCCACACTGTCTACAGATTCTCATTTAATTCTTCAAAGTGGCTCTGTTTTCACTTGATAGAAATCAATGTTTAGACATCCTCATCTGTAGGTAACGTAGTGAATGCCTATTCTAGCAGTCAAGAGTCTTAATGCAGAAATGATCTTATTTGGTTTGATCCTCAACAACCTTGTATATATGGAAGAATAGATACTAGCTTCTTAACTAGATTCCCAGATTTTCTAGCTTTCTCCCTTTTAGTGCATCCTCAGTACTGCTACTAGGAGATAATTATTTCTAAATCAGGTTTAATTGGGTCATGCTTCTCAAAGCTGCCGGTACCCTGCTACTTATAAAATGTGAATTCTGGAGAAAGGCAAAGTGCCATGCTAGCCTCATTCCTCTCTTTTCCCACACATCCTACCGCACATTAGCTCCTCCAGACAACCTGCACAGAATACAGTGAAACCCTATTCTGATGTTCCTTTTTCTTAGTATTTTATACCAACTTATATAAACCCAAACCACATCCATGTATTTTCTATTTGCTCATCCAGGATCTACTCTCTATTCTTCACCTACTCAGAATGTAGGGACGGTGACCTGTGTGGACTGTGTCAATGGGCTGTCTTGCTCTTTGGCTTCTCATTCGCATTGGTTAACTGGAGGGCAGAAGAGTCAGTGTATGTTATTCACCCTGCTCTTTCCTTGCTATGGATAAAGGCTGGCTGTACCCCTCTCTTGTTGGGGTCCTCTCTAAAAGTTAAGAGTTCTAGGGATTTCAGTAAGTTTCCTCCCCTTACTCCCTGAGGCCAAAGGATAACAGAAACTTGCTATGTGACTAGCCCTCAGGTACTATGGTATCCCCTTACTAGCTTTTCTAAACATTGTTTATACCTTTGTAAACAGTCCTTTTATCAAACTCTCTTTGGTATCTAGCTTGAGTATCTCTCTTTCCTGCTGTAATATATATATCAACTGAATTTGTTGTTCTGATAGCCTTCATGAATATTGGGGGAGTCCACTGGATATTGCAATATATCGATAATTTAAGATTTTTCAAAATCATGCTTTAGAGTTTTGTACATAATTGTAACAGTACTGTAACTCACCTGTTCATACACTTTGAACCTTCCAAAGGATAGTAGAAAAGAGCAATTATAGTGAGAACAGTTTCCATGGTGTTTGTAAGAGTTCTGGTACAGCAATACCACGTGAACCAAGAGCATAACTGGCAAAAAAACTAAGAACAATTATAAGCAAACATATATGGAGGGGGAAATGGAAAAGCTTAGTATTATCTTCTAAGGAAAATAGCAAGCAAGTCTAAAGTTAAAAATGGGCATGCCCAAACATTGTTTTTAAGTTATATCAAACACATGTCTATGATAATCAGATCTGTATTTGTTCAAGTTAAGTTTATTCTTTTAGGTACATTTTTGTGGCATTTCATTTCATTTAAATCTCACTTCTCACAATAAAAGATATAAAAAATACAGATTCCTTGACAGCAGAGTTTAAAGAAGACTGAAATTCATAGCTAGAGTTTTATAATCAGTATTACTCAAATTGTCTTATATTACTGACAAGTATTTTGGTTGATATTTTTATTGACCTTGGTTTGGAATATTGTCCTATTTCCTGATGGGAAATTGAAGACAACACACACACACACACACAAAGTGACTTATCAGTAAAAAGCATTAAATTTTAATTTGGAAATTGACTAAATTAATAAACCACTTTTTGGTAGAACATGCAAACAGAAGCATCATTAAGTCTGCAAAACAAATGCCTTTAAAAGAAACTGATTAGTTGCTTCAAGGATGTTAAAACATGTTATACCAGCTTCCTATCTCTTCCAATACAGACTTTAAAATATGTTCCCAATTAACTTCTTTTTGTGAAGTTAAAGGCTCTTCCTGAACTGGAATATGGTAGTGCTGCCACTTTGGAGGAAGGATTTTAAAGGCATTATGTCTTTGCTGTTTTAGGTTCAGCCTTGAGCAGTGTATATAAGCACAAATTAAAGAGACTGACTTAATCCTTGAAGGATTGCTAAAGTAATCTTTTTAATGCAAAGCAACACACTATCTGCAGAAATGTCATATTAATAAGTTAATGTTAATAAATTAACACTAAATTATACTTCAGAAATGTGTTGGTAAATTGGTTATCTGGAATTTGAAACATATTTGCCAACAGAAATATAAAAAAGGTAGTAAGATTTCTAAGTTGGCTTATATAAGCTTACTTAATTCGATAACTCTTTAGGATAGGTTTAACTGGGGAAATCCATTCAGGATTTGAATGGGAGATTGAGAATCTCCTCACTGTGAAATAAGTCAAATGACAAAAGACAGTCTTCTGTACCTTTTCCATTATTCTAGCCAAAAGTGAAAGACTGCATCAGTGAGAAGAGAATTCTCAGGGCTGAGTTGCAGGTAGTTGGAGGAATAGTGAAAGGATTGTAATCAGCTGAGGTAATCGTGTGGTAGGCAATAGTTTAGAACTGTTCCTACTGAATATTATGGCAAGTGAGACAAGGACTCAGCCCTGAGTCATGGTGCTTCCCAAGGCTGTGTCCTAGGCTTCGGCCTCTCCAGGGTGGGAGGGTACCAATGGCTTCCTACCACCTAGGGCTCATTCAGAAGGAGACAGCATGTCCACTTGCGTCTTACTGTTCTGAATTATGGAAGTACCTTTGTAAAGTTGTACAAGTTATTTTCTGAAACTGCCTTGGGAAATCAGTCATGTCGACTGCCCTGTTCATGTGCTTCATGCTCACAGGAATGAAGGAAAGAGATTTTCTAACATGTTTTAGACTTACCACCCATTGTGCTACTTGCTGATTTTCTAGTTGCTTCATTAATGAGTAAAGCCTCAAGTCTGCTATAGCAGACAGAAGTGCTTGGGCAAGTCTAGGAACCCAAATCTTCATTAGTTAAAAAAAAAAAAAAAAGATATTAAAAACATCTGGTTAGTTCACACTTTAAAACTGTAAGAAATCAACAAGCTTATCCAACATCGGTTGAAAGCCATTCTTATTTTTTAAAAAAAGATGTATTCTATTCTTCTGCAAAATACCTGTTTTTCTGCAAAAAAGCTACATTAATTTTCATGGAAATACCAAAAGGTAATTTTATCTTTCCCATTCTCTCTGTAATGTATGTATTACAATACTACTAATTTTAAGTAGCCAGCAGCCCATTTCATTGTGTGAAGGCTCTATTTTAGAAGCACATTAGTTGTTTTCATTAGCATAACAGTAGGTAATTTTTAATGAAATATTTACAATACAGTGGGCTAAGTATCATACTAAGTACTTCATGTATATCAGCTCATTCAGTCCTTCTATCAATCCTATGAGACAGGATTATAAATGACAAAACAGGGACAGAGAGGTTAAGGTTAAGAAATTTCCCCAAAACTGCAGAGCTAGTTAGTGTGGAGGTCAGGATTCAAACCCAAGTCTGCCTGACTCCAAAGCTTAGCTACTAAATTACATTGTTTTGCTATCATGCAATATCAATAATGTGAGTTACTTTTTTTTTTTTAAAGCTTTAAGTAATCTATTATTACAGAAATATGGTTTTCAGATGATATTAAAGAAGAGTAAAATGAAAGTAAATGTATTATAACTTAATTACAGTTAATGATTCTATATTATACAGTAATATCTTTTGAGTTTTAAAATGTGTCAGTTATCATTAACAAACTAAACACTTGCTGGTAGATCACAACTTAATTTTAGTTTGTTCAAAAGATGTGTTTCTAAAAATTTATATGTACATCTGTATTTTATTGCATCAAACTTCACTAATTTTACGTTATAATTAGAGCTGCTTTACTTTCAGTTGTCAGTGATTTCTAACACTTGAGCTTTATGTCCTTTATCAGTACTCTATAAGTATATGTTTAAATCGTAACGGTACAGTATACTTCATAATTCCACTTAAACTGTGCCCGTAAAATACAGTAAAAGGCACCTCTGTACTCACCTTCTGTTTGCCCTGCAAAAGAATCTATAAGCCGCCTCCTCACCTCCCAGGTATGCAAATACTTCATGTGAAAAGTTAATTTCGCTACAAACTTGATATGAGCTGAGTGTTGAGGTAGCCACTAAAATACTAAAAGAATTTTTTTGTGCACTGAGAGAAGTATAGTTATTTATGAACTTAATGAGCCCACTATATTCTGAGCTACTTATCCTAGCTTTCAATATTGTGTTCAGTTTCAAGACCCACTTTTTAAGATTAGACATTAATAAATTACAAGATGATTATGAGGTTTTAAGACTGGAGATGTTTATCCTGGATAAATAGGACTTTTTGAAGTGTTATGTAAAAATCTTGAATTTAAAAGAAGGTAGATTTTAGCTGAACACAAAAATAAATGGAGTTGTAAATTTCCAGTTGTTAGCAGTCTCTCCAGACTTTATCATAATTTTCCAGGTTATAATAAGGCCCTAACAAGAATTAAAGAGTTACACATGGCTTCTGGAGAATAAAAACTAGTGTGATGGAGTAAAGAGAAGATGGAATGTGCCAGGAATGAACCCTGAAGATTCGGCCTTTGTTGGCAGCTTACCATTCTATACTCCTATTTTTTAAGATCCTGACCCTTCCTTTCCTGAAGCTCCAGGAGCCGGATGCCTGTGTGCCATCTTCTGACTGTTCAAAACTCCCACTGTGGTACCCCCCCCCACAGGTCTCCCTTCTTATCCCCCTTTCTTCTCACAATATTCCAAGCTAATGCTCTCCAGTATAAACACAATGTGAGCCACACACTGAATTTTAAATCTTATAGTAGTCAAAAAGTGAAAAATGTCAAAACAGGTAAAATGAACCTCAATACTTCTATTTAACTCATCATATCTAAAATATTTCAACATTTAATGTAAAAATTACAGAAATATTTTACATTCTTCTTTTGCTCTAGTTCTTTGACACTTGGTATGGATTTTACACTAAGAGCACATCTCAATTTGGACTAGCCACATTACCAGCATTTCCAGTCTTGAGTAGCCACATGTGGCTGGTGGCTTCTGTATTGGACGGCACAGCTCTAAGCCATTGTTAATTCTGTCCACATACCTTATGAAGTTTAGAGAGAAGTTATCTGGAAAGAGCACTGGACTGTGAATAAGGAGACATAGGATCTGGTTTTAGCTTTTAACATGCAGTGACTTTGGTCTGTTTTCTTCATCACTTCTCTGACCCCTTCTGGTTTCAAAATTATATAATCTATTTTAAAATAATCAAGATGAGAGTATGATGACTGACAGCATCATAATGGTTCTCTGTTCAAGTTCTATCTTGAAGGCTCCTTCATTCATAATCTAACCTATTTTCTGAGATATACATTTGCCTAGGCAGATATGAATATCCTGCATATCTAGAAGCTTAGTGGGTAGTCGTGAGAGATGAAAAAACAATTCACAGTTCCTAACTTCTACATGTGTTAATGGGAGAAACACTCCTTCAGCTCTCAATTTTCCTTCCCTGTGATATTTTCAAATGAAGCATCAATTTCACTGATATGTTCTTTGTTTTTCACTAGTGGGTAATCAGGTATCATTGTAAAGGGGAGGGTACAATACAGCCTTTAAAAAAAAAAAAAAACCAAACAAAACTCCAGAACCTCAGTGCCTTTCCAGGCTTCAAAATACCCTTCAGGATTTGGGCTGCCTTTAGAATTCTGGGCCACTTCCCTAACAGAAAATAGGGAAGGCCCAACTGTTGAGTCCAACTTGATGATAGCTTAAAGGATGTTGATAATGAGGTTAGAAAAACTTCTGCACCGTTAGTTCTTCTTTTGTATCTTTTCCTGGCAGCTGACCCCAGAAATTCATTATCTAGGGATTACAACCCTGCTCACTCTTGATGGCTAATTACTACACAGCACAATGACTGTACATATCAATATATTTTTGTCAAGTTAATTTTCCTAATTTTTAATTTCAACACTAAATCCTGAGTAGGTTTATATGTATTTAGTTTTCATAGGCTCACGTAACATGGCCTTCTGTTTACAAGTTAAAAAAATAAGATATAACACTTTCTTAAGTGATTCTTTCATGAAGGAAATTTACTTTTAAAGTACAAATAATATATAATATAGTCATTATGAACATCTGTATATCTTAATAGAATATCTCACAGCAGAATATCTCTTAACAGAATATCTCACACTTTCATGCTCAATGTTTTTAGCACATATTGAACACTTACACATCACCATGTGTCTTTGAACCCTGGGCTTCCCAGATAGGGTCAGAGTTCAGCAACAGTAGTCTTCTAAAAACAAACTTCCATAAATAATAATTATTAATATTTAATAATATTAATATACATTAACCTTAAAAAAGGGATGAAATCTGTTAATGACTATTTTGATTACATTTATTTAAACTTACCAGCAAGTGAACACTATCTTTCCCCAAAAGATGCAGAATCTTGTAAATGCTTGCAAAGATTAAGGGGTAAGTATAACCCCTCAATCTTTCTGTCCATTCCCAGGTCAAATAACCATAATTAGTAATATTAAGGACTAATGTTAAGTAGCATTGAAACATAACCTCTTTTCATTTCTACATATAAAACTTATTTTTCAGCAAAGACGCTTAAATAAAAACATAGTATTTCATACAGAGTATTTGAAATAAAAATGTAGTTAGCTAACTATACTTAATTTCTTCAAAGCAGCAATGTTTTTTACTTCATCTATATCCTCCACATTACTGAGCACTGTGGGAATATATGCCAAAGGCTTAGTACACTAACACCAAAGAAAGATACAGAAGAAATATTAGCCTAAAATAATGGCACACTTTTATAGGTTAAAATTACTTGGAGAAAATATGTATAATTGATTGAAAACATGTCATAGAGCTGACACAGTTTCTGAGATGAATACACATTTCTAGTCCAGGAATAGAAAACTACAAAGGATATTTGAAAACCATATGATGTGCAACTTCAAGAGACTGCCAGTATTCATCTGGAACAAAACTTGTCTGGACTAAAAAGCAGTTACATATTCGTAACGCTATGATAAACAAGACCAGATAAATGTTTTCACCAAGAAGATCTGAAAAAAATGAACAAACAGGTAATTGTAGCACAAGAGTCAGGCTACTTCCACTTGGAGAACTAAAATCCGCTCTGGTTGGCCCTTTGCTCAGGCTTTGTTAAAGTGCAGTGGTGAACTCCAGCCCCTCTACACTACTCACGAGCAGACCTGGGTGGAAGGTTAGACAAAGCACCATAGCCTCAATAATGGGGGATTACCACTCCTTTCATTTACCAAATCAAATATTAAGATACATTTTGAAAAAGAGATTGGGTTAACTAAGGCCTTCAGCAAATATATGTGTATATAATGAAAGAAACCAGCTAACAAATTACTAACTTAGGAAGCAACATTTTGTGTATGTGCATATACTGGCATATAAAATGGTCCTTTGTACACTTTTAAATAGTCCTTTTTGATGCTTTTGTATGGTAGGCACTGAATTCATTCCTTTACATGCACTGTGTCATTTAGTCCTCACTGCTATAGGGAAGGTATCATTAGCCCTATTTTATATGAGAAAACTGAGGCTCAAAAGTTAAACTGCCTTCTCCCAAGTCAGAAAGCTTGTAAATAAACAGGATTCAAAACCAGGTCTGTATGTTGACTCCAGAGTCCTGCTCTTAATTACAAATGGACAGCTTATACACTAAATACTTTTTAAATGTGAATTTAGTTGCCAACATTTAAAAATCAGATTTTATGTTAACATTTGTATTGTAGCATATCAAAACTCCTTAAGATCTAGCAACATAGAGCTCAACTGGGAAACAGCTGGCTGGTACTGAAATATAGGGTGCTTTGACTTCTTGCATTTAGCCTTGCCTCTTCTGTCTCCTGACAACTTGAGTTTGCAGCCTGCCTCTGATCCACTGTGAGTCTTTTACTATCATTCTGGGTTCCTGCACTTTCATTTCTTATTCTTCAGGAACATTTCTTTTTTTTTTAATTGGAGGGTAATTAAAATATTGTGATGGTTTTTGCCATGCATCTCAACATGAACTGGCCACAGGTATACATGTGTCCCCTTCCTCCCAACCCCCTCCCCCCACCTTCCTCCCCACCTTATCCCTCCAGGTTGTCACAGAGTGCTGCCTTTAAGTGCCCCGTGTCATACTTAAACTTCCATTGGCTATTATTTTACATAGGTAATATATATGTTTCAATGCTGTTCTCTCAAATCATCCCACCCTCTCCTCTGAGTCCAACAAGTCTGTTCTTTATGTCTGTGTCTACTTTGCTTCCCTGCACATTGGTACCATCTTTCTAGATTCCATTGTTCAGCTGTCAACATATACATGCACTAATATATGATATTTGTCTTTCATACTTAACTCTGTATGACAGGTTCTAGGTTCATCCACATCATTAGAACTGACTCAAATGCATTCCTTCTTATAGCTATAGGAGTAGTATTTTATACTATAGGAGTAGTATTCCATTGTGTATGTGTACTATTTTCTGATGGACATCTAGGTTGCTTCTATGTCCTAGCTATTGTAAATACTGCAGCAATGAACACTGGGGTACTTTTTCAATTAAAGACAACGTGTATTTTTCAATTCTGGTTTCCTCAGAGTATATGCCCAGTAGTGGGATTTCTGGGTCGTATGGTAGTTTTACTCCTAGTTTTTTAAGAAGTCTCCATACTGTTTTCCATAGTGGTGGTATCAGTTTACATTTCCACCAACAGTGTAAGAGGGTTCCCTTTTCTTCACACCCTCTCCAGCATTTGTTTGTAAACTTTTTGATGATGGCCATTCTGACTGGTGTGAGATGATACCTCATTGTGGATTTGATTTGCATTTCTCTAATGAGCAATGCTCTGCATCTTTTCATGTGTTTCTTAGCCATCTGTATGTCTTCTTTGGAGAAATGTCTGTTCAGGTCTTCTGCCCACTTTTTGATTGGGTTGTTTGTTTCTCTGGTATTGAGCTGCGTGAGCTACTTACATATTATGAAGATTCTTTGTCAGTTTCATTTGTTATTTTCTCTCATTCTGAGTGTTGCCTTTTCACCTAGCTTATAGTTTTCTTAGTAGTGCAAAAGCTTTTAAGTTTAATTTAGGTCCCACTGGTTTATTTTTGTTTTTATTTCCATTACAGTAGGAGGTGGGTTATAGAGAATCCCGCTGTGATTTAGGTAGAGAATGCTGGAACACATTTTAAATGTTCTCAACTGGTGCATTCAACACCACATGGTGCCCCTTCTGAACTTTTTAATCTTTCAGAAACAAACCTCCCTGCTGGCTGTATCTGCTGTCCGGAAACCTTGTTGTTCTTTCCTTTTCTCCTCTTTACTTTGTGGCCTCAGGCAGAAGAAACTGTACTCAGAACTGGCCCTTAAACAACAGCCTTTGGCACATAGAAGGCACGCAATATATAATGAATGAATGAGGAACCTATCTACATATTAAATACCTCCTCCGACAGATCAGAATCCCACTTGCTGGGGTGATGTTTCTCCTGTCAGGGTGACAACGAGACCAAAGAGAAGGCGGAGGGGCCAGCAGGAAAAAGCAATGTGGCGGGGGTCAGACCTGGTTCCACTCCAGCAATCAGCCCTCCGTAGATAAGAAACTTTGGGAACACTGGGTCAGGGTGGCCACTCCCTCTCTGACTTGGGATGGCCACATCATGCTTATTCACTTCTCATGGCTGCGGGAAGCTGGCACAAAACAATGCAGAATACAGTGCCCTGCAAGAGACGGGGATCCGGAATCCCATCTCCAGCGCAACGTGATTTCTCGCACACCACGCTCCTCCCACTCCCGGACCCCCAGTAGATGGACTCCTCGTTCAGGGTCGCCAACTTCCCGCCACCACCACCCAGCTCGGCGTCCACACCCCCTCACTCACCCCCGCAGCGCCCGGTGCTCTTCTGCGGGCTGAGATACAAGGTGGACTTTCTCGTTCGCAGCTTCGTCTTCTCATGGGAGCGGTTCTGGAGACCGCGGAAAAAGAGGCTGCCGCCCCCGCCGCCGTCTCGCTCCATCCTGCATCAGCTTTGCGGTCCGCTGGGGACCGCCAGCAGTCAACGTCCCCAGCAATGGTTGCCCGAAACGGCGCGCGTTGCTCTTCCGCCCACTAAGTTTGGCCTTTGCGAGCTGCCGTCGCCGGCAGGCGCAGAGGTAGCCGGGAAAAGGCATCTTCGTCCCGCCCACCCCCAACGGTGGTCCCCGCGGCTCACTATTGCTGGTTCGGCGACGCAGCTACCCCTTCGCCGCGGGCTGATCCGCGCTTTCCCTTCTACGTTTCTTTCTCGAAGAATTGTTTCCTTCCTTTGGTTTCGTGGTCTCTGCGGCTGGGGTCCGGAAACTACTGAAAAGATCTGGATCTCACCTCTGCGGATACAGGCAGGAGGCGGCGCGGAGCTGAAGAAGAACGGTGTGTGAGTGATAATAGTACTGATAATTGCAAACGGAAGTGGTGGTGTAACGTAGCATGCTTTGGGTGATCTTACAGTGACTGTTTGTTGAGCGACGTAGGCAGGATAAGGGTAATTTAGCCTCTTGTACAGATGTGGAAAATGAGGCCCCCAAAGGTTAAAGGACTTGGTCAGTGTCACTTAGCGAGCTAGTGGCGGAAGGGGAACCTTCTCCAATTTACTTGTGGTTTAATTGTCTGTTTTTCAAGGAGCTGACTTGCAAATGTCTCAGTAGTCTTCGAACCAAAACATGCTTGGTGAAGTTCTCGTTTATCTAAGTGTATTTTCCCCCAGAAAAATCGTAAATTACAATTTTAGCGATATATTAAGAAGCTACTAGTTAATTCCGCCACTGTTGAATTTTGTGACCTCGGGGACTGGCTTAGGAGGCTGTGAAGTATTGTTATAATAAAGAGAACATAAAAATGATTCACTCTGTTTTACCTGTTTATAAACATGTATTTAGTATCTCCGAACCATAGAACTTACCACAGACAATAGACTATTGCAAGGAATATAATTTTCTGAGAAGTTCTAGAGTCAATTGTTAAATTGTTAAATTGTTCTAGAGTCAATTGTTAAATTGTTCAATTGTTCTAGAGTCAATTGTTAAAAGTAAAACCATTAAAATCCCTATTTTATTTTTTGTCAAAAATATATGGTTGATGACTTAGGGGTGATGTCAGTTTGTATCTACTATAGCATCAAAGGAACTAGAAAAGCTTTTAGTTTGTTTTTAAAAATTGTTTTTAATCACACATATTGTCATGAAATAGTAAAGAAAGGCTAATAATGAAAAGTAACAAATCTCTCTCCTTTCAGATGAGATTGGCAATCACATTTAACTTTCGTGGACGACTGTTTCTTTTAATAGTTTTCATATACCTTTAAAGGCATAAGAAATATGTTCCTCTATTTTTTCACACTTCTGCCATTTAATAAAGTATCCGTTTAAAACCTCTGAAAACATTCTATAATAGCATTTAGCTTTATCGTATACCATCCCCTAACCTTCATTTGTCATATTCTCTTTGTGTCTATATTCCTATTTTAGTTACATCAATAAGCATATTTACATATTATGAGAAAAATACCGTTTATGCAGGAGCAAAGTTGTGGCATGAAGTCTTTATAAAGGATATTGTGCTGAGTTATTGCTTTGCTTCCCATTTTCTTTGTATACAGACCTGAAGAGAGTTCCTGGATGTGGAGTTTGTTTTTTTAGAACCATCCTTGCGCTGTGAAGTGTTTGATGAAAAAATGTTTGGAAGATTGACTTTTCCACAACTGCTTTTTGCTAGCTTCCTTGGAATTGCTGGAGGAATATATATTTATCAACCAATATTTGAACAGTATTCCAGAGATCAGAAGGAGTTAAAAGAAAAGATGAAATTGGTACAAGACTCGGAAGAGAAGAAAAGTTGATATTACATGGAGTTGAAATGTGATTGCTTAAAATTCCATTGAAATTATACATTGAGTATAAATAGTAAAAAGTTACTCACTATAAATAATCTAGTAAAAAGTTATCAATTATACCTTAAACAAATTATTGATAGTGATTTTAAATTAGCTTTAAAACTAGCACTGTCAATTTTAGTATTTACTTTACTTTTTGCCATTTTATGTCTTTTCACCAGGATCTATGAGTATGTTTCCTTTTAAGCAAAAATGAATATATTAAGGAATATTTTATTTCCTAGTTGAGGCTTATTTTTCTGGGAATGCGGCCTATACATTGGTGGTCTAGAGTATAGAAACTAGCTGGGAATTGTGTTTACAGTTGTGTTTGTGAATGAAGTTAACCAAGTTAACTACCTCATGCAGAATGCCCCTCAATTAGCCTACAATTAACCTACTTTAATATACTTCAGCACTCTTTCAATTCCTAGCTTTCTCTTCGCAGGCAGAATGGAGGTGTAAATTGAGAATCAGGATGGCTCAAATCAAATGGAGGTTTTTGAAAAGGTAGATGGTATCACATAGGGTGGCAAACATGACACAGATCTGTTTACTTAACTCACTAAGCAAATTTGCATTAATAATCGTGATCATGGAAGAGTTAATTTATTATGAAGCTATTCATATAGTTGAAGGGTTTTTTGGAAATTGCTAAGAACTGTTATTTAATTTTATATTTTCAGTGAGAGCTTAAGTGTAATCACATGTACAAAATACTGTAAATCAATTCATTTCTTTTTTTTTAAATAAATTCATTATAACTTAATATAAGCTATTTATGTTGAGATCAACGTAAGTAATAGGATTGAGAGAGAGAGAGGCCAGGAGGAAGCATGAAATTGTTAGCTTCTGCTCAGTTGCCACAAATGTCCCCTTATATTCTGCTGATTTAGAGCATGTCACAAAGATTCTTCCCACAGGATACACAGTCAAGTCACATAACCATGGGCACGAATATATCATCCTATTACCCAAGGAATGATAATCCTATTTAACATCACATGAAGTTTAACTACTTTTGATCATTTTGAGAAAGATGTACCTGTCTGTTTGGTAGTCCCATACCAACTGTCAGAGAATGAGTTGATTTTTTTTTTTTCCCCAGTAAAGGTACTATAGCCATTCAAATCAAAGCTATAGTGATATGCCACTTCACATACACTAGGATGACTGCAGTCAAAGAGAGGAAATAGTAAGTGTTGTTGAGAATGTGGAGAAGTTGAAACCCTCGAATATTGCTGGTGAGGATATAAAACAAGTTTGGCAGCTGTGAAAGTTTGGAAGTTCCTCAAAAAGAAGAACATATAATGTTACCATATGACCCAGCGATTCTGCTTTTAGATGTATATCCCAGAGTAGTGAAAACATATCTGCATAAACATTTGTAAATGAATGCTCGTAGCATCATTAGAATAGCCCCAAAGTGGAAATAATCCAAATGTCTCAGCCGGTGAATGCATAAATATATTGTGGTATATCCACGCAATGGAATATTACTTGGTTGAGCACAAAAGGCCACATATTGTATGATTCTATTTATATGACATGTCCAGAATAGGTAAATGCATAGAGACAAAGTGGATTAGTATTAAATATTTCCCAGTGATTAAGGGGAAGAAGGTATAGGGAGTGACTGCTAATGGATATAGGGTTACTTTTTAGGATAATGAAAATGTTTTGGAACTAGATAGTGGTGTTCAGTGACAGGTTTGTGAATATATTAAAAATCATTGAATTGCACACTTTACAACTTCATTGTGTGAGATTATATCTCAATAAAACTGTCAGGACTTCACTGGTGATCCAGTGGTTAAGAATCCACCAGCCAATGCAGGGGACATGGGTTTGACCCTGGTCTGGAAAGATTACACCTGCCACAGGACAACTAAAGCCAACATGCCACAACTACTGAGCCCACATGCTGCAACTACTGGAGGCTGTGCTCTGCAATGAGAGGCCACTGCAATGAGAAGACCCTGCTTTTTGCAACTAGAGTAAGCCTGTGCATAGCAGTGAATACCCCATGCAGCCAAATAAAATTAAAAAAAAACACTGTCAGAGAGGGGAGAAAAAATAGCCACTGCTTCCAGAGTAGCAGCTGCCATTGGAGTAGTCCATTGTTTTCTTCCATAATCCATCTAGTATATGTGTGTGGTATAGAATATACATAACATAAAATTTACTATTTTTATGATTTTTAAGTACATTTCAGTACATTAAGTATATTCACATTGCTGTGTGACCACCATCACCATCCATCTCTAAAACATCTGTTTAGTCTTTGCAAGGCCCAAAGAAGTGAATTAAATGGCAATGTGGAGATGCCCCACCCCTATATCCTTCATATATTTGAAGGTGGCATTAATGTCTGCAATTCTTTGCATGCTGCTGCTGCTGCTGCTAAGTCACTTCAGTCATGTCTGACTCTGTGCGACCCCATAGATGGCAGCCCACCAGGCTCCCCCGTCCCTGGGATTCTCCAGGCAAGAACACTGGAGTAAGTTGCCATTTCCTTCTCCAGTGCATGAAAGTGAAAAGTGAAAGTGAAGTCACTCAGTCGTGTTCGATTCTTCGAGACCCCATGGACTGAAGCCTACCAGGCTCCTCCGTCCATGGGATTTTCCAGGCAGGAGTACCGGAGTGGGTTGCCATTGCCTTCTCCGATTGCTTCCAATTTGCTGTCATAGTCAGGGAAAGCAGAGTCGGGGGCTTTCGGTTGGTTCTTTATACAATAATCATGTGGCATAGACTGAATGCATCCCCCCATTCATATGGGGGGAAGCCCTGATCCCCTTGTGAGGGTATTTGGAGGTCAGGCGTTTGGGAGGTAATTAGGTCCTGAGGGTGGAGCCCTTATCAATGGGATTAATAGTAGTGTTAGTCACTCAGTCCTGTCCAACTCTTTGTGACCCCACGGATGGTAGGCCATCAGGCTCCTCTGTCCACGGAATGCTCCAGGCAGGAAGGAATACTGGAGTGGGTGGCCATTTCCTTCTCCAGGGGATCTTCCCAACCCAGGAATCAAACCCAGGTTTCCTGCACTACAGGCAAATTCTTTACCATCAGAGCCACCTGTGTTTAAAAGCATCAATGAGATTAGTGCCCTTAAAGAAAAGATACCAGAGACATGCTCTCTCTCTTGCCCATGTAAGGATATAGCAAGAAGGTGGCTGTCTGCAAATCAGGAAAAGAGGCTTCATCATGTACTGAATCTGCCTCTGCCAGCCCCTTGATCTTGTACACCTCAGCCTTCAAAACCGTGAGAAAAAAATACCCGTTGTTTAAACCACTTATTTAGTGGAATTTATTAATAGCAGTCTGAATAAACTAAGGCACGGCTCTTCCTATAAGATTAATGTGAGGTCCCTGCCGGCTACTGAGTGTGTGTGTGTGTGTGTGTGTGTGTGTACATATATATATTTATATATCCTATCCATGGACCTGAATTTGGGGAGGAATGACAAAGTGTTCCTGTAAAACAAATTTGGGTAAACCTGCATTTATCTTATCCCACCCCCAATGACCCTGCACTCTAAACTGAGGGACTGTGGTAGCATTTAGAGCTTCCTTGTACCAGCCTCAGATCATGCAGTCAACAGGATCTGAATTTTGTCCTGGTTAAAGGCCTTGGGTCTCTTGGTAGGAGCAGAGGAAAGTTTATGGTAGATTCTTGTGGCATTGAGGAGTCCTTCCTCAGGTAAACACAGCTTCTTTAATCATTGGGTCTAAATTTATGGAATGACTTAGGAAACTGGTAAAAGATCTTGATTGCCAGTGTGAAAACCAACAGCCTTCTGCTCACTAGTTCTTAATTTTCTTTTAAAAATATGACTCAAGAAACACCCCTTTCTCTCCCCAAAACAATAACACCTATCTATCTTTTCCTTCAGAATACGGTGAACTTTTAAGCTGTTGGCATAGATCCCTGTATGCTATCAAGTCAAGACACCCTGGTTGCCCTCCAGCCTGGCTTCCCATTTTAGCAGTTATGACTTGCCATCAGACCTTTGCCACTTGTAAATTCTTTTATTTCTAACTTGGGAGTCCTGTTGCAGCATCTTCTGTCAGTCTCAGCTCATAAAGGATATCCGTGTCAGTGGCCTCCTGACCAGTGCCTCAGTGAAAGGAGCCTCATCAGGGCCTTTCAAGTAACAGCAGGTGGCGGTTCTGCAGTCTTATCACAAATCCATTATTCTGACTCCAAGGTCAGCAGGGCGAGATAGGGAGAACAAGAAAGTTAAAGAGGGAAAGCCAAGACAATGATAGGTTTTCAAGGGGGCCACTTGATCCTATGGGATTTTTCTGAAGAGAATTAAAAAAATTTTTTTAGCTATTATTTTGAAATACCTTCATACTTAAAAGGTACAAAAATAATATAAAAAAATTTCATATACTTGTTATCCAGGTTCCACAGATGTTAACATTTATCCACATTTGCTTTAATTTCTCTCTGTATATATGTGCTTACATATGATGCACACACAAACATTATTGTTTTTCTAAACCCTTTGAAAACAGAATAAGTTGCCCATATGATTCCCTTTACCTCTAAATATTTCAATGTGCTATTCCTAAAAGCAGGGATGTTCTCATTTATTATTATAGTGTAATAATCAAGATCAGGAAGTTAAGGTTGATTGGATATTATTATCTAATCTCAGATTTCATTCGGATTCTACTAAGTCCCATTAATGTCCTTTAGAACAAGACAAAAATATTTCTCTGAACCAAGATCTAATTTAGGGTCATATTTGAATTTAGTTCATGGTTCTTTGGTTTAATTTATTCTTGTTCCTTAGTCATTACCTTTTATGACCTTGAAATTTTCAAAGAATATTGGTTTGTTTGGTAAGTTCAATTCAGTTGCTCAATCGTGTCTCTTTGAGACCCCATGAAGCGCAGCACACCAGGCCTCCCTGTCCATCACCAACTCCCTGAGTCCACTCAAACCCATGTCCATCGTCTCAGCGATGCCATCCAGCCATCTCATCCTCTGTCGTCCCCTTCTCCTCCTTCCCTCAATCTTTCCCAGCATCAGGGTCTTTTCCAATGAGTCAGCTCTTCGCATCAGGTGGCCAAAGTATTGGAATTTCAGCTTCAACATCAGTCCTTCCAGTGAACACCCAGGACTGATCTCCTTTAGGATGGACTGGTTGGATCTCCTTGCAGTCTAAGGGACTCGCAAGAGTCTTCTCCAACACCACAGTTCAAGAGCATCAATTCTTCGGCGCTCAGCTTTCTTTATAGTCCAACTGTCACATCCATACATGACCACTGGAAAAACCATAGCCTTGACTAGACGAACCTTTGTTGGCAAATAATGTCTCTGCTCTTTAATATGCTGTCTAGGTTGGTCATAACTTTCCTTCCAAGGAGTAAGCGTCTTTTAATTTCATGGCTACAGTCACCATCTGCAGTTGTTTTGGAGCCCAGAAAAATAAAGTCAGCCACTGTTTCCACTGTTTCCCTATCTATCTGCCATGAAGTGATGGGACTAGATGCCATGATCTTAGTTTTCTGAATGTTGATAAGCCAAGTTTTTCACTCTCCTCTTTCACTTTCATCAAGAGGCTCTTTAGTTCTTCTTCACTTTCTGCCATAAGGGTGGTGTCATCTACATATCTGAGGTTATTGATATTTCTCCCGGCAATCTTGATTCCAGCTTGTGCTTCATCCAGCCCAGCGTTTCTCATGATGTACTGTGCATATAAGTTAAATAAGCAGGGTGACAATATACAGCTATGACGTACTCCTTTTCGTATTTGGAACCAGTCTGTTGTTCCATGTCCAGTTCTAACTGTTGCTTCCTGACCTGCATACAGGTTTCTCAAGAGGCAGGTCAGGTGGTCTGGTATGCCCATCTCTTTCAGAATTTTCCACAGTTTATTGTGATCCACACAGTCAAAGGCTTTGGCATAGTCAATAAAGCAGAAATAGATGTTTTTCTGGAACTCTCTTTTTCGATGATCCATCAGATCTTGGCAATTTGATCTCTGGTTCCTCTGCCTTTTCTAAAACCAGGTTGAACATCTGGAAGTTCATGGTTCATGTATTGCTGAAGCCTGGCTTGGAGAATTTTGAGCATTACTTTACTAGCGTGTGAGATGAATGCAATTGTGCAGTAGTTTGAGCATTCTTTGGCACTGCCTTTCTTTGGGGTTGGAATGAAAACTGACCTTTTCCAGTCCTGTGGCCACTGCTGAGTTTTCCAGATTTGCTGGCATATTGAGTGCAGCATTCTCACAGCGTCATCTTTCAGGATTTGAAATAGCTCAACTGGAATTCCATCACCTCCCCTAGCTTTGTTCATAGTGATGCTTCCTAAGGCCCACTTGACTTCACATTCCAGGATGTCTGGCTCTAGGTGAGTGATCACACCATCATGATTGTTTAGGTTGTGAAGAACTTTTTTGTTCAGTTCTTCTGTGTATTCTCTTGAAAAGATCTGTAGTCTTTCCCTTTCTATTGTTTTCCTCCAATTCTTTGCATTAATCGCTGAGGAAGGCTTTCTTATCTCTCCTTGCTATTCTTTGGAACTCTGCATTCAAATGGGTATATTTTTCCTTTTCTCCTTTGCTTTTCGCTTCCTGCTTCCTGTCTTTTCACAGCTATTTGTAAGACCTCCTCAGACAGCCATTTTGCTTCCCATGGCAGACGGCAAATGCTCTTGCTAAGTGCCAATATTTGTAGTTGACACTACCTAGGAATTGTCTCTCTCAGGACAAGGAAGAGAGGCGTGGGCAGTGGCAAGAGTCGGAGCCATGTATGTACAGAGGCTTCAAGCCTCCATCATGCGCCATTGTGCCATCAGATTTCACTTGTAAGACACAAATTCAAAGATGAAATTATTGAAAATTTTAAGATGGTGACTACAGAGCAATATAATTCTGTGTGCTGGGCCCTGTGTGGTGTTCTGGTTGCATAGCCGTGAAGCCAACCCTAATGATCACTATTTTTATGTTCAAATTGTTCCAAATTTGGTCATTTGGAGTCCTTTCCAGCTGGCCCTGGTTTTTTTTAATGTTTATTTCCAATATTAAGTGTTATTTTTGAGCATTTTCTGAAAATAATTTATAGTTTAACAAGTTTACAACTAGATACACAATACTTAAGAATATATTTTGACATTCACGGTGGACATATTTGGAAAGTAAGTTTTGTTAATGTAGCTTATAAACAAAAATATTTTGACAGTCCCAGTTAAAACAAGCAAGCTCTTAACTGAGGTTTAATTTACTCAGTTTCTGTAACAACTTTCTCTTGTTTTCATCTGGATACACTTTTCTCAAATTCGTTTTTGAATTTCCTCTGCCCGTGCCTTAAGTACTGAGCAATCCTCTGGATTCTGCACCAAGTACCCTTTTTGCCCTTTCTAGACTAGCTCAATGCCTCTCACATCTGAGTGGTAATAGCTCTAGTTCATGTCTTCTGTGTTTCAGACCAGCATTTTCAACTGCATACTAAAGAGTTTCACTTGGATGTTCTGCTGGTGCTGGCATGTCAGAGTTGAAATGTCCTGAAATTGTTCATTATCGTCTATTTCAGTCTCCCTCCCTGTTGCTTTCTTTTGCTTAGGGGTTCCTAGTTGCCCAAACCAGAAACCTGAGCATTTCTATGAATTCCTCCTTCTCCTTCCCCACCTACAACCAAGTCTTCTTGATTCACTCTCCTAAGTATCTGTCTATTCATCCTCATCCTCAAGGCCATCCCCTTAAACCAGATCACTGTTATCCCTCACTTGGATTTCAGCATGCTAATTGGCCTTCCCAGCCAATTCTTAGCCTTATAGCCATTAAGAAAATGCATTGTGAATTCTGGTCCTGGCTTTGCCACTTATTAGCTGTGTAAAACTGGTGAGGTTGCTTAATCTCTTTAATGTGCTTTTTCCTCATCTGTAATATGGGGAGAAGAATAGTGCTTATTTCATAGGGCAATTGTGAGAAGTAAATGAGGTGATATATGTAAAGTTCTTAGCATATTGGCTGATTCAGAGTAAATGGTCAATAAATGTTAGCCATTATAAGCATTCCAAGGTCCTTCATTACCCAACCTCTGCTTATTTCTCCAGTTTCTTTGATTGCTCCTTCCACTCATTTTTTCAGCTTTTCTGAGCTTTTAGTTGCTCCAATATCTCATTCTTTCTTTTGCCTCCAGGCCATTCTTCTGATCTTTTTCCTAGAATTCTCTTCTCTCACCTTCCCCAGGACTTCCCTTGTAGCTCCACTGGTAAAGAATCTGCCTGCAATGCAGGAGACCCTGGTTCAATTCCTGGATGGGGAAGATCTGCTGGAGAAGGAAATGGCAACCCACTCCAGTATTCTTGCCTGGAGAATCCCATGGACAGAGGAGCCTGGCAGGCTAAACCCCATGGTGTCGAAAGAGTAGGACACGACCTAGCAACTAAACCACCCCACCTTCCCCACTTTTTCATCCTTCTTAATCTATACATCACTTGTCTCTGGGAAGTATTGATCTGATATCACTTAACTTGTGTTCCAATTAGTCAGACTTAGCCACTGAACAACAACTTCCCTTATCAAGGATCTTATCTCACTGCACAGAAGTTAACGTGATCTCTTTGAGGACTGGATCACTGAGGGCAAGGACCAGTTTGCCTTGTCTACTACTGCATCTCTAGTACCTAACAGTGTTTGACTTGCTGAATGAAATGACAGAATGGCTGATGTATGAGCCACAGCATCGCTGTTTTCTGATCTCCTGCCTGGTGAACTCCTGGTGACAGCCCTGGCTGGCTGTAGGAGTGGGGAGGGCTGAGCGCTCCTTGAATCATGGGAACCATTAGCAGTTGTTGCATTGTTGGTGCCCCCGCCCCCAACCAACAGATCTTAGCTGTTCAGTGACTCCTAAGACTTCTCTACACATGAACACGGGACTACTTTCCCTGTTTTAACCTCCACTGACAACAGTTTGATGGCTTTTCTCTAAGGAATATCCCTTGAAACCATCACCCTATAGTGAATCTGTTATCCCTAACTCTGCGATTACTGCATTATATTTGCCTGGGACTATTAAAATGAATATTCATATTTAGCAATTTCATATAGTTCATCCTATATGTAACTTTTTAAAGTAATCTGAGAAGCTCATTGTACTGTAATGTAAACTATGAGTAGTTATAGACTGAAAGGATAATGGAATTGGGCAGATGGCCTTGAGGCAGCTGGAATTTGTGATGCAAGAAGAATCTGTGAGATAGAACCAATAGGAAGAGCCGGTGAACTAGGGCTTCCAAACATTTTGCTTTGCTTAGAAGTAGAATTATTTGGTTGAGAAGTGCTTTGCCTGGCGACCTCCCTGGCAGTCCAGGGGGTAAGACTCTACTCTTCCAATGCAAGGTCTCTGATAAGGAACTAAGATCCCAGATGCCTCCTGATGTGGTCAAAAATTAAAATAAATAAATAAATAAATAAATAGAAGTGCTTTGCGTGAAAGCTCAGGGGTAGCCCCAAAAGTCACTGTTCAGACCTTGCGGGCACTGGAGGAGGAATTTGGCACCTCTAGTGAGAACCTGAGGGCCTGAAGCTTCCTACCTGAAGCTGCCTCAGCCACAGGTCCAAGCGGCCCACAGAAAGCCGTCGGCACTGAGAAAGGGAAGCCGCTAGGGGGCAGCAGAGGCTCGTAGATGTCTCGCTACAGGAGCTAGTCTTTCAAGTATTTTTTTAATTTTAACGAATTGCTCTAATACTTGGAAATTTAAATGAGAGAGATTTTGTAATCTGAACTAGACTGTTCAAGAGCAGAGACCCTGTTTACTACCCCACTTACTACCCTTTCTGACCGCCCACCCCCCCCACCCCCACCCCATCCCGCCCCAGTCACATCCAGTCATTCTCAAGTATCCCAGAGCTTTCCCTCACTCCAGGAACACCAATGCCCGGCTACCTGAGTGAGGAGCTGGCGGGGCCGGATGGACAGTGGCAGAGCCAGGACGCCCAGCGCAGATCTGGCCCCCGGGGAAGCTAGACAATGTGGGCAGTCACTGCAAGCTGGGAGCTCGCCCCTCAGACCCCCGCTTAGGGCCTCAGGAACCGTCGGCCTCAGGGCCGCCTTTGCAACCGCTCAGCACCTGTGGCGACCGGAGACAGACACTAAACTGACGCCCTGAAAAACACCTTTAGAAAATGGCCTCGGGGGTGGAGATTTGGCGAGAGGCACCAAACTATACCTTGCAGTGCCCCGATCCCGGAGCAGTTTTTAAATGCCATCCCTGTGTCTCAAAACGAAAACAACCCCTTAAGGTTTGACACCTTCCAGGAAAGGACAGTGGAGACCGAGTTTGGGCTAAAAGAGGCGAGTGGGGAACTTTGTGTCGGCCTGCTGGGCAGGTACGGCGGGGCTGGGGGCGGCGCGCTCGCCCTGTCTGGCGGGGGTGCTCCCCGAAGTGACAGGAGGAAGCGGGAGGTGGAGGGCGGGGAGGAGGTCCCGCCCCCACCTCGCGCTCCTTTACGGGAAGTGATGTGGGGCCAGACGGAAAATACCCGCCAAGGACCCAAAAAGACCGGCAGCGGGTGGACGCGGCGCGCGCGGAGGCAGAGCGGCGTGGGGACCGCGGGTGGAGCAGGTGAGGCGGAGGCGCGGGCTGGGAGGCGCGCTCGGGGTCCGGCCGCCGGGAGGCTCCGGTCAGCCCGCGGGGCTGCGCGACAAAGCGGGCGAGCTGAGGGTCTGGCCCTGGGGCCGGGTGTTGGGGTTGCAGCTCCTCTCCGCTCTCTGGGAGGCAGAGCCCACCAGAGAAGCTGCTTTGCTTCTCCCAGGCCCTCAGCACGAACGCCACGGTGACAATCGCGAGCTTGGGGGTCATCTTGGGCGAGGTGCCGGTTATGTGGAGTTCCAGGTTGGGATGGGGCTGAGGAAACCTCCCGGCGGCATCCAGGTACTAAGGGCCGCATGGAGGTGGCGGGGTGGGAGGAAGGAAACTTCTCAGGCAGGAGAGGAGGCTCCTGCACGGCCTCTCTAGTTCTTTCCTCCCGTTTTGTCAGTTGAATGATTTAAAGTCTTGACACCTTTGTTGGGCGGGGTCTGGACGGCAAACTATCTGGGTGGGAGAGGGTCCTCGCCCTTCCCTCCCAGTCAGACAGAAAACCCTACCAGGCAGTCAGGCCCTTCTGTCTTGACTGGCGGTAGAGCTGATATGATGACAGGTTTCGGTAACTCTTGCCAAAGCTTTTGTCTCTGTCCCAATAGATCACGGATTAAGCAAAGTCAGGCCTGAAGTGAAGGAAATCTTGTGAGCCCTTGACTTTGCCTTCCCATCATTTTGGCTCCTGCGGGCCACCTGCATGGCCTCAGCATCACCTGTTAGATCCTCTGTCTCACGTGTCTTCTGTGGGCTAACAGCTATTTTCCCCTACTGGATGGATTCTTACTTTGGGATTGGCTCATCATTCAGAGGTTGGGGGTATCCTCTTATGCTGTATAAAGTTTCTATAATTATTGGTGATTTAGTTTGTTGGTGCTCCACTGTTCCTGTTTTATTGATTTATTTATGCCTTCTTAGAAACTTGTTCTAGGGGGAAAACACAGTCTGGAATACAGAATTTTTGCAGATGGTTACAAGTAAAGAAAGATTAATGTAGTGCTGAAAAAAACTTGACTGAGATCTGTATTTTATGTTAGTTTTCATGCCCACTTTCTTCCTTTCCTTTATTCTTTCTTCCTTACTCCCTCCCTTCCTTAATTTCCATGACCTGCCTTGATTTTTCTAATTTTGGTGAAGTATTATAACTAATTTTTTCTTTTGTTGCTGTGCTTTTGGTGTCAAATCTAAGAAAGCACTGCTCAATCCAAAGTCATGAAGATTTATGCCTATGTTTTCTTATAAGAGTTGTTAGTTTTAGCTCTTATATTACCATCTTTAGCTTGCTTTAAGTTAATTTTGTACATGGTGTGAGGTAGGAGTCTTAACAATTTTTTGCATGTGGACATCAGGTTCTCCCAGCACCATTTGTTGAAAAGAGTATTTTTTCCCCTTTGAATACTGTTGGTGCCTGTGTTGAGAATAAATTGACAGTAAATGTGAGGGTTTATTTCTAGACTCTCAGTTCTACTCCATTGAGCTGTATGTCTATCCTTATGCTAGTATCATACTCTCTTCTTTATTAGCTATGTACGTGATAAGTTTTGAGATGAGGAAGTGTGAGTTCTCCCACCTTGTTTTTCTTTTTTGAGCTGTTCTCGCTATTCTGGGTCCCTTGAATTTCCATATGTAATTTAGGATCAGTGTCTCAATTGCTGTTGCCTGATTTTACAACAGATGTAAGGGTGTTGAATTGGGCAACAGTCTCTAGGAACCAGACTCTTGATTTTGCTCTTCCAAACCTGCTTTTCCCTCAGTCTCCCCTTTCTCAGTTAATGGCAACTTCACTATTACAGGTGCTTAGACTAAACACCCTAGGGTCACCCCTGATTCTTTTCTTTCTCTCATATCCCACATCTAGTCCCTCACAGAGTTCATTGGGTCTCTTTGAGACTATATCTAGGATGGGAACCATTTTGTAACATTTTCACTGCTCCCACCAAGTTCCTTTCGTTTGTCAACCCGGATTACTCAAAAGCCTCCTGCAGGGCCAGCCTGCTTCTACCTTCACCACTCTGGTTTGTCTTAACAAAGCTGCCGAAGCCATTTATGTCACTCACTCCTGTGCTCGAAACTCACCAGTGGCTTGGTATACCAGAGGGAAACCTCTGTCACCTGCAATCCCTTACATGGTGTGTGGCTTCATCTTCCATCACTCCCCTCTTTTCTCACTCGGCTTCAGCCGCACCTCAGGACCTTTGCTGTTTCCTCTGTCTGGAATGTTCTTCCTTCAAAAGTCTGCACTGCTTACTCACTCATTTCATTCAAATCATTTCTTTAGAGATGCTTTCTTGTCCCATCCCATCGAAATTAGCGTCCCCCACCCCCCACTCCAACATTTGCTTCCTCTTTACCTCATTTTTCTTTAGAGTATCTGTAGCACTCTTTGTTATTGCACACACACATCTGTCTCCCACTGGTAGAGTACAAGCTCCATGAAGGTCAGGAATTTGTCTTGTTTGCTCTGGTGGAGGTAGCACCTGGAAAGGTTTCTGGCACATATTAAACCCTAAAAAAAACCATGTTGAGTAAATGAAAAGGGAATGAGAAGCTGAGAAATGGGGATCACTCTGCTATTTCTTTCTCACTCTTCCTTCCCATTTGCAGTGTCCATAGTTACACCAGCAACTCCTCCTTCTCTCCTTTTCTATCCACTTTTTTCCCTGGAGAGAATGTTCTTACTCTTCTTGGAAAGGGAAAGGTCACACAAGCAGAAAGGTGAGGATTTTGGGTCCTTCCCGAGGGCAGGACCTGGGCAGACTGGGAGGAGGCCTTCAGCACCTGTCTCTAGTGATTTGGTTTCTTGTGCTGATCTAGGGAGAGTAAAATTCCTTGGAAATTTGAGAAAATGGAGTTTCATTTCCTGATGAATATTCTGCAGTGCAGTGAATTTAATCTTTCTCTGGCTTCTAACTGAAATTGCCAATTATGAGACTCATTTTGACTTTTAATTGCATAATGACTTCAGACTGTCAACTGATTATGCATATGTGGCCTTATTTCCATGATGAGATTGTAATATCCTGGAGGCAGAGCATGGCTTCATCTCCTTTGTGATTCCTGCACTGCAAGCTATCATAGACAATAGAAGTGCTCAATAAACTCTTGCTGAATGTGCCCATAAGTTAATGAATAAACTTGGATTTGTTTTCATCATTAGAAACCTCTAGTCCATATATTTAATTTTTCTCAGCCTATAGATGTTAAGTATCTTGTTTTTGTCCACCTCATTCTGCTGTTTCTGATAAAGCAGTATTGGCTAGAGTTGAGAGAGGTTTCCTGCTGACCTTTCTCACTGAGAATTGAATTAACTGGCCCAGAGAGTGTACTAATCACTGTGGTATTTTAAAAGTTGAACCAGCCTTCCATTGTTAAACTTATCTTGGAATGTGCCATATCTATATATTCACTACAAACTATGAAAAGGATTATTTTTACACCCATGGCATGTATATGTGTGTGGGTATAAATAATGCAAGCCCTAGTTAACTTGATAGGTGGGGGAATCCCTTCCAAATGTATGTGTATGTCAAGTCACTGTGATGTATACTTTAAATATCTTACAATGTTATATGTCAATTATACCTCAATAAAGCTGGCTCATGGGCTTCCTTGATGGCTCAGTGGTAACAAATCTGCCTGCCAATGCAGGAGATGGGGGTTCGATCTCTGGTCCAGGAGGATCTCACATGCTGCCAAGCAACTAGGCCTGTGCGCCATAATTATTGAGCCTGTGCTTTGGAGCCAAAAATAAATAAAATAAAATTATATATTTAAAAAAGTGGCCCACAATTTAAAAAACAAATGAATTGTGAGCTCCTACGCAGCAAGATTGTCTTGTTATTGTTAGAACAAGGTTGCCTTCTGAAGAGAGGAATTTTTCCCTTTCACTGCCTTCGCTTTATATGCTGCATGGAGGTTTCTCTTGGATCATATTTACTCCTCTGCCTTGTAGTCAGGAAGTTCCAGTTTATGGTCTGGTTTGGGCTTCCCTGGTGGCTCAGAGGGTAAAGCGTCTGCCTGCAATGCGGGAGACCCAAGTTCGATCCCTAGGTAGGGAAGATCCCCTGGAGAAGGAAATGGCAACCCACTCCAGTACTCTTGCCTGGAAAATCCCATGGTCGTAGGAGCCAGGTAGGCTACAGTCCACGGGGTCGCAAAGAGTCGGACACGACTGAGTGACTTCACTTTTTTGCCTTAAGCTGATTATCTTGGGAGCAGACAGGAGCACTGAGTTGGAGGAAGAGATAAAAGGTTTGCAATTAATTCTGTGTCCAGAAGGTGAGAGGTGTGGAGCTGTGAGCATCCATCTTATTCCATCCATCTTGTTTTGGCCTCCTGGCTGGTCAGGCAGTATACCACATTCTTTTCCCTGTATGATTGAGATCTACTAACGTTGATATTCTACTCACTGTTTAATAAAATTTAATGCCTCACCTACTCAAAACAAATGTTGCAAGTCATTCTTACTTGCCTGCTTTTGTTTTATTTTTTGCCTCTGTGTATGTATGTCACCCATGAGAAGGCCTCACATTTAGTGCTTCAGTCACACTTGGAACCACTCACCTGTATGAAATCAGACTTTTGAGAGCTGAAATTATACTTTGAATGTGGGGTCAGAGGTACTGTGCCAGATTTAAAAAAAATTTTGGATGAACAACAAATAATATTTTACTATAAGTATGCCCCATGCAATACATGGGACACACTTATACTAAAAAATTTGTTTTTTTTTTTTTCTATGAGTGGCAGAGTTAACTGATGTCTTGGATTTAATCTGGTAACTCTGGTCTGGTAAACTTATGTTTTTGGGTAGGAAGTGCGTTGATCATGATAATGTCCGCAGAATAACTGAGCTATGGCTCATTTTGATAATTGCACATGTGTCCATCTTAGGAAGGAGAGGGATTATTAGAATTAGAAGACAGTGGGAGAAGATTCCATTTTCCTCTAGTGTTTTGTGGTGAAGGAAATTTTTCTCCAGAGGTGTTGTCATTTTCTAAGATCACACAGTTAGTGGCAGAGCTGGAACTGGAACTCTGGGTCCAGTGGTTAGTCTGCTGCACAAAATCTTCCCTTAAGAGATCACATGTAAGTTGCTTATGTTTTCATGCTAATCTTTAATCACTTCTGTTGTCACCCTCCCATGATTGCCTTACTGTCCTGCTGTCCTTCTGATACTTAGATCTGCTATGTAGCAGGCAAAGCCATCCTCAAGGACACGCTTGACTTTTCTCTGAGAACCGCAGGGCCATTGAAAGCCACCACTGGTTGTATTCCCGTAGTGATGCCAGAAATCCCATCTTTGCATGTGTTTTTATTCCTTCTAAGTTCTGGTTATTATTCTCATCCTCTTTGAGTGTTTACTCTAAGATGCTTTGATTCAGGAGGACTTGCTGAGAATAATTCCACAACCACCAAGTATTGTCTCACTGAAGGGTGCCTGCTTTGAGTGGCCTAGTCCTTTGACACTCCGTGTCCTCTTGTAATTTGGTGGAACAGATATGGAAGATATGTGGTAAGGATCGAGGCAGTAGATAGGTGTCCCTGTGACTTCCTCTTTAGAGATGTGTTCTTTTAAAACACAGTTTGCTTACTGTTTTAAAGTTATCTGTACTTATTTAAGAAAGTGGCCTTAGAAAAAAATATCCTTCCTCTGACTGCTGCAAGAATACCATATTTCAAAGCCACTAATCCTGTTTTTTCATAGCCATTTGATTAATTCATATAAAGCCTTACCAGCTGCCAGGTCAAAGCATAATAATAAAATTGGTTGCCAAGAGACTGAAAAATCTGTTCATTCTTATTAACTGCTGCTCATCTATCTTGCTCGGATCCCACCATGTGGGCAGCTGGTTGAGTCTTATCTGCATATGGCTGGTTACTTATCACCTATGTATTTGTATCATTTGACACAAAAACAGGGCCTCAATCAGCTAACGGAAGCTTATGGTAAGGTTTTTTTATTATTATTTTTCTTGCTGTATTAGTTCTAATACAGGAAGGAATGAGACATGCAGAAATAGGTCTTGACTTAATGTCCATTTGAGATACCTGAGAATTTTAAAATATAATCCAAGGGTGCAGTCAGGATTTCTTTGTTTCCTGCAGTGTGATTCATTTTCATAATGAATCTCACCATTGCAAGGGAGCAACCCCAGGGATGAGTAAAGAGGTCTGGCAGCCCTTGAAAAGATAAGGTGCTGTCCTTCCAATCAGATGGTAGAGACCAAACGTGTCCAGACCAGCTGCTGCTCATTCCAGGCTGGACTTCCTTTGTCAGGGACAAGGTCAGCTCTTCATCGCCCCACTCCACTTTGGCACAGAGGGCCGCAGAGCGGGTTGTGGTGTTTCCTCGGGGGGTGACTCAGCCTTGTCTTCCAGAATTCCTGCTTCAGTGTGGAGGAAACAACTCCGCCAGGAACTAGTGGATTGGTTTTTAGTTTCTAACTTTGCCAGTGATTAACTAAGTGGTATTACACTGGCAGTTCTTAATTAGGCTGTTTTCAGCTCCTTCTTCCTCAAGGGGGCATTGAGCAGCATCTGGAGATGTGGCTGGTTGCCATACCTGGGGAGTTGCTGGTATTTAGTGGGAAGAGACCTAGGATGTGTCTAAACACCCCAAAGTGCACAGGACAGCCCCTAATACAAAGAATCATCCTGCCCACCATGTCAGTGGATCAAGGCAGAGAAACCCTGCGTCAGACATGTTGTGGAACCTCTCTCGCCTGCAGTTTCCTGAAGTCCACATTCTCTCCATCATGTAAAGTGAACTAAGCCTAACTCCACTTCTGTGGTCTTTCTAACCTCTCCCTTACCCCCAATTCTGAGTGAGTCATCAGATATGGGGTAGGGCCCAGGCATCTCTATTTGTGTGGATTTTATATCTATGTGTATGTATTTTACATCCATGGGTATGCATTTTACATCTGCACTGGGGATTCTGACGGGCAGTTAGGGTTGAGGGCCCTGCCCTTAGGGATCGCGGGGTTAGGTCCTCGCCAAGGTGCCTGGTGGGCCATGTGAGGGGAGTGGACAGTGTGGGGACAGTCTGCCAGTAGGAAGCAGGAGCCAGGTGGTGGCCTGGCTGCCGTGTGATTGAGTGCAGGTGGAAGGCTGCCAGCAAGTCCTCAGGGAGGGCTTGGCCCCTGAATTCCTCAGAGACGGGGCCCCCAGCACAACAGGCTCTCAGATGCCTGGGAGTGTCTGCTCCACAGAGTCCCAGCTGATCACTATACCCTTGTACTAGAGGTGCCCCAGATCCCAGAGTTTCCCAAGGAAATAGCAAGACTGGACAGTTTCTTCATGGAAACCCCATTTCCTGCTTAGCTAGAGCCTTTCTGGGAGATTCAAAGTCAACGGCAGAAACCCCAACCCTGAGTCAGCAGCCCCTCTTGCCACTCAGATAAGGAAGCCTCACTTGTTACACTTACAGCATCATGTAATTTAAGGGCTGGTGGGCATCTTAGAAACCAGGGAGCCCAGCCTCTCCTCCATCTGACAGATTCAGAACTGTGCCCACAGTCACATGACAAACTGATGGCAGAGAGGGTTCCAGAAGACAAGTCTGCTGGTTCTTTCTATGCCCCTGTGCTAATGTTTCTTAATTGTAACCAGCAGTGTCTCTCCCTTGGACTCCTGTGAAGTATCACAGGAAGTGAAACAAATATAGTAATGATTTTCACCTATGTTAAAGCAGTCCAGAAATGTCTGAGCATCTGCTATGGCTATGTGCTAGCTGCCAGTTAAAGACCACCATTGTTTCCTGCCTGTACAGCTGTTTTTCTGGTCTCATTCTAGCTACCCCCGCCTCCCTGTAACCCATTCCTCATGCAAAGCCAGTGATATTTTTAAAAATGTAAATCAGATCATATCCTTCTTCTGTTTGAAATTCCTCAGTCACTTACCACTCTGGTTGGTGTAAGATCCAAACGTTCTAACCATGATCTGTAAGTGTCTCCATGATCTGAGCCCTGTTGGCCTCCTTGTCCTCAGCTCATCCCTGCGCCTCCTTCCTTTCTATTCCTTAAAAACGCCAACCTCTTACCTTACTCAGAGCATCTGCACTTGCCCACAATTCTTTTCTCTAGATTCTCATCTGGGTGGTCCCTTGGCAGCAGAGTAATCCCTGATCACTCTGTTGGAAGTAGTCTTTAGTCAGCCTCTATCCTATTATACGTTATGGTCTTCACAGGACTTCTTACTATTTGAAATTATTTTATATCTATGTTAACGTTATCTATCTCTCTCTGCTAATTGTTCTCTCTGTGACAGCAGGGACTCTGTTTTGTGAAATTCTGGATACTTGTCACCTAAAATAATGCCTGGCACGTGGGAGATGCTTAAGGTGATAGTGAATGAATGATAGAGCAGGTAACTAGGAAGTTGGTGTGAGAGAAGATTGCTTGGCCTGTGTTAATTCCTATTGTTTCCTACATTGGACTTTATGTTTTGTTGTTGTTTTTACACTTTTTACTAATTTTTTTTTAATTGGAGGATGATTACTTTACAGTATAGTGATGGTCTCTGCCATCCATCAACATGAATCAGCCACAGGCATACACATGTCCCCTCCCTCTTAAACCTCCCTCCTCCCTCCCTCCCCATCCCACTCCTCTAGGTTGTCTCGGAGCACCAGCTTTGGGTTCCCTGAATCGTACAGCAAATTCCCACTGGCTATCTATTTTACACATGGTAATATATATGTTTCAATACTACTCTCTAAAGTCTTCCTACCTTCTCTCTCCCCTGCTGTGACCAAATTGTTTTTAAACTTTTTATTTTGTATTGGGGTATAGCTGATTAACAATGTTGTGATAGTTTCAGGTGAACATAGAAGGGAGTATGTATCCATTCTCCCCCAAACGTCCCTCCCATCCAGGCTGCCACATAACATTGAGCAGAGTTCCATGTGCTGTATAGTAAGTCCTTGCTGATTATCCATTTTAAATATAGCAATGTGTACATGTCTGTCCCAAACTCTCCATCTAACCCTTCTCCCCATCCTTCCCCTGGCAACCATAAGTTCATTCTCTAAGCCTGATGAGAGTCTCTTTCTGTTTTGTAAGTTTGTTTGTATCATTTCTTTTTAGATTCCACATATAAGGGATGTCGTATATTTTCCTTCTCTGTCTGACTTCACTGAGTATGACAATCTCTAGGTCCATCCATGTTGCTGCAAATGGCATTATTTAATTCTTTTTAATGGCTGAGTAATATTCCATTGTATATATGTACCACATCATCTTTATCCATTCCTCTGTCGATGGATGTTTAAATTGCTTCCATGTCTTGCCTGTTGTAAACAGTGCTGCAGTGAACACTGGAGTGCATGTAACTTTTTGAATCATGTTTTTCTCTGGATATATGCTCAGGAGTGGATACTCTATTTTTAAATGAACCTCCCTACTGTTCTCCATACTTGCTGTACCAGTTTACATTGCCACCAACAATATAGGAGGATTCCCTTCTCTCCACACCCTCTTCAGTATTTATTGCTTGTGAATTTTTGATAACAGCCATTCTAGCGGTGTGTGGTAACAGCTCATTGTAGTTTTGATTTGTATTTCTCTAATAATTAGCGATGTTGAACATCTTTTCATGTGCCTCTTGGCCATTTGTGTGTCTTCTTTCGAAGAATGTCTATTTAGGTCTTCTGCCAAGTTTTTGACTGGGTTTTTTGTTTTGTGCTGTTAAGCATTGGACTTTATTTTTTAAAATTAAAACCTAAATATCAGTTTGATACATGAGAAAAATTTAAGTGTTAAGCAGACTAGTTTCTTTTCTTTGAAGACGAATGTATTCAGATCCTCTAGAAGGAACTCTGTGGGAAACAAATAAAATAGGACAAAGCTACTTGGTAAGCACAGACTCTGGCATAGGGGCTTAGAAATCAAAAGATCCAGGCTTTAGTGCTGGAAGGGGCCTGAAAGATCACCCTGGGGATAGTTGCTCAGAACTGGCTGCCCGTGAAAATCACATGTGCTGTGCTATGCTTAGTTGCTCAGATGGGTCCGACTCTTTGTGACCCCATGGACTGCAGCCTGCCAGGCTCCTCTATCTATGGGGATTCTCTAGGCAAGAATCCTGGAGTGGGTTGCTATGCCCTTCTCCAGGGAATCTTCCCAACCCAGGGGTTGAACCTAGGTCTCTTGCATTGCAGGCAGATTCTTTACCAGCTGAGCTACCAGGGAAGCCCAAAAATCACATAGGGAGCTTTTATTTAAAACATATGCAAAACCACATGTTTTTCAGTCTCTTCTTAGGAGATTCTAATTTGTTAGGCTTGGCTTTAGGGCTAGGGAATTCATGTTTTATCTAAAATGCTGCTGTAGTAATGGATGGATGGTGCACCACCAGGTTTGGGAACCAGTGACCAAGCCCACCTCTGTCCCAAGGTGAGTACACTGAGGCTCAAAGAGATCAGGTGTCTCACTCAGGGGTACCCACCTGAGCGGCTGGAAGATGGCACTCAAGTCTCCCAGCCTTCTTTCTGCACCATTCAAAAATGTAGTGAGAAAGATTCTCAGGGACAGAGGTGCGGCTGCCTCGGAAATTGTGGGTGTATTACTTTTTTCTTTATTGACATGTAACTAACCAGTCTGATGTCAAACAGGAAATGCATCTAGCGTTGCTGTCCTTTTTTATTACAAGGTGTCAGATCAGTTTGAGTTTAATGGTGATGACCAAAGTGTGGTTCCGAGACCAACACCACCCAAGAACTTAGAAATACAAATTCTCAGTGCAGCCCAGAACTGCTGATTTTGTACTCCAGAGATGGCCCAGTGGGCTGTTTTTTTCAAGCCATCCAGGAGATTCTCATGCCCACTGAAGCTTGTACTTTTTACAACCCAGCCAGTGGTTAAAGCTGCTGGCCTCGGCCTTTTAGTTGGTGACTCATTAACATGGAGGCCTTAACTTACGCTAGCCATCTGGTTTCCTAGGTAACAGTTGCTCAAAATAGGGACTTTTGTTATAAATCTTCATTAGTCCGCTACACAAGGTAGGGTAGATTAATACTTACACCTGCTGCGTGTGAAGCTGTGTGTTGGAAGCTATTACTTGTCTTGTTTAATTCTCACATCATTCTCAACCATCCTGCTGTGTAGGTATTATTATCCCTATTTTATAGATTTGGAATCTGAGGCTGGTGGAGGTTAAACAAGAGTTATTTGCCCAGCTATGGTTGTGCATTTTGCTATCTGTTGTCTCCCTAGAGCAGTTGCTCTCCAACCTTTTCATACATAATTGGGAATCCTTTGGAAAATCTTGTTATTAATGCAGATTCCCTCACTGCCTTCCCAGAGGGCCTCATTCAGGGGCCTGATGGAACCCAGGACTTTGGATTTTCATCAGGTACTATAGGTGATTCTGCTACCAGTGGGCATCAGACCATACTTGGAGAAGGTTCTCTCCTGGATCCATTCACTCTTGCTTCAGTAGTTGGACCAGATGTCTCTCAAGGCTCCTCAGAGTTTCTGTGGTTTGCCAGTGTTTTGTGCTCACAGACCTTGGGCACTGGATGGGGAAAAAATATGAGCATGGAGAAAGAAGCTTGGGAGCTCGTACAGAGAAAGAGCTTTTTCTTGACATGTACACACTGCTTTATTTATTTATTTTTGGCTGCACTGGGTCTTCGTTGCTGCACGTGGGCTTTCTCTAGTTGTCAAGAGTGGGGACCACTATCTAGTTGCAGTGCCTGGGCTGTCATTGTAGTGGCTTCTCTTGTTGCAGAGCGCAGGCTCTAGGAGCACAGGCTTCAGTAGTTGAAGCACTTGAGCTCAGTAGTTGCAACTTGCTGGCTCATGGGCACTTGGACTCAGTAGTTGCAGCTCCAGGCCTCTAGAGCACGGGCTCAGTAGTTGTGGCACACCAGGTTAGTTAATGCTGAGGCATGTGGAATCTTCCCGAGCCAGTGTCCTCTGCATTGGCAGGTGGATTCTTATTCACTGGGTCCCCAGGGAAGCCCCCAGACAAGGTTCTTATATGCCTGGCTGTTCCTGCTCTCTCTGCTGCCTCGGTGTTTGCAGGCTATGTTTTGGCTTTGAGTAACTTGTGATCCTTTCAGTTATCGACCCCAAAATTGTGCAACTTTTCGTGTAACAACTTCACCCATGTGTTGGTGAACTGCCCAAAGTGAGCCATTTCCTCCAGGCTGAAATGAGTATCTGTCAAGTACTGAGTTGCTTCAGCTTTTGAGGCAAGAAATGGCATTTCATCTGTTTGATGATACGATCCCATATTTTTCAGGCATAGAATGGACATATTTAGTGAATGAACTGTCAATCCATCAGGAGACTATGACTTGGTGCCATTATGAAGGGAAAAAGTAAGATGCAAATTTAAAAATAATTTCAGGTGTGATGCCTGATGTCTTTTTTTGTGTGTGTGTGAATTAGAATGGTGATTTCTCCTCCAGAAGTTTAGCTAAGTACCCCAGGATCCTCATAGTGAAAACAATGCATATATCCAAAGCTGGTGGAAACCTCTCAGGCCTTTGCCCAGTGGCTAAGTCATCATTGGTGAAATATTACATTTATTTAATAAGGCCTAGTCCCTGAAACAAATTATTAGGAAAAGGTTGGAAGGAAATTTGGGAAAGCAAACTTTTCAGTTTCCTGGAATCCACTGTGTATAAGGTAAATTATTTTTCTGGTAAGAAAATAATCAAGGTACAGGTTAAGTTTCTAAGGATAATTTATTTTGCCTCTGATATCAGAGTTGGTAATACCAATAGGTAACTGAGTACAGTAGCTAGAGCTGCCATTTATTGTGAGCTTACTGTGTGTCAGGAATCATATGAACTTTCTCTCATTTACTCTTCAATAGACTTTCAAAGTAAATATTATCCTTCATTTTACAGCTGATGAAACAGGCTCAAAAGGATTGAGTAATTCGACCAGTGTTGGAACTGGGGTTTCCAGGTATGCAAGGCTTTGCTAAAAAGCAGGCCCGGGTAAACGAGGATAGTTAGTTACCCTGAGTGTCACCAGCTCACTGACCTACAGTTGATGGCTAGGAAGTAAGCCCAAACCATTCTGAATTGTCTGGTAGACAGTACATATATGGAAGTGTGCCGATTCGTCTCACAGAGAGACCTTCAGAACACTTCGTGGTACATATTTTTCTCCATTGCATACATAATTCTGATCTTGATTATTTGGTTTCCAGGTGCCTTGTCAGTTAGAAGCTACACATTGGTGGGGGGAGGAGTGACCCTGGAAAGGCACTCTGATTACTGTGGTGAGGGACAGCTGGCTGGCTGACAGAGAAGGTGAAGGCAGGGAGAATGAAATATAAACTAATAAAAGACAAGATCAATACAGTGTCAGGAGGCTTTAATATAGTGGCAAACATACCTTAAAAGAGAGCAGCTATTATTGAACATGTACTAGGTGCCAAACACTGTTTAAGCACTTTATAGTATAACATGACTCATTTTTACAAAATAATCCTATTGTTCCACCAATAAAGAAACTGAAGCACAGAGAAGTTAGGTAACTTGGTGAAGGTCACACAGCCTGTGAGTAGTAAAGCTGGGATTCAGTTCCAGGCAGCCTGAGTCCAGGGCCCAGATCCTCAGCATCCTGTTTCCATGTAGGCCTTAGATCCTGGAGGTGTAGCCCACATTAGTGGTGTTTATTGTGATGGCCTGAATCATCCAAAGGGGGCGGAAAAAAACTTTAAGGTTGGACATTACATGTCTTTTTGTATTAATTAATTAAAAAAATTTTATCAGGGCATAGTTCTGCAAGGACTGTTAGTAGAAGTCATCAGAATCTCCGCCCGTGGCTTATTTCCTGCTCCCCAGAGTCAACTGCTTTCAGTTCTTGCAATGAGTTGACACTTGCTGGTTGTTGTGTCCTCTATCTCAACTGACGTACTTGTACTTCTGTATGATTGATTTTTCAGTTTTATGCATCTTCTATTGATGCGTTACTATGGAAAAAGAAAATTTTAGTTTGTTTTTCCACCCACCCCGACCACACATGCATAAGATTTCCATCTCCTCCTTCTCCCAACAGTTACATTATAGTTGTAGCTAGCTCAGTATGTCATGGGATCCTATTTATGTGTAGGCTTCCCTCCTGGGTTGGGCAGTCTCCTGAGAAGATGACTTGAACCACTTGCCTGTGGAGTATGCCTGCCTTTTGGAAGCCCAGCATGTAGGTGTGGGGTGGAGGTGTCTTCATATTTATTAATACTATGCAACTTCTCAGTGCCTCCCCTGCCTCCACTAAAGTTGGTATGACTCAGAGACCCCCTGAGAGTTTGATTCTTGGAGTTTTACTCTCTCTGGAGAATAGACGTTCGACTTCTTCTGGAGCTGGAGGAGTAACAAGGCTGGCAAGGCTGGGGTTTGGGGGTGTAAACAGACTTCCATTATTTTAGCTTCACTTTATGCTCTCCCCTCCCCCAGAGGTATTGGGGCTTTGACTGCCTAAGCCCTTTCTGGAGATTCTGTGATGTGATGAGTTGCTCCTCGTGTTTCTCTACTGGCAGATAAGGAGTCTGGTTTCCTGAGTCTGCTAATCAATTACCTCTTGTTCATCTACTTTCTTTTTTTTTTCCCCAGCACATCACTGCATATATACTTAAACCAATCCATCTTTCAAGAGACAGAAACACCACACAGCATGCAGTTAGCAAAGATAACTTCTATAAGTCAATATAAAATGTTACAGTTTATAAAGCTCTTATATTTATTTTTAAAATCTTTATTGGAGTGTAGTTGCTTTATAAGGTTTTAGTTTGAGAGGTCATAGAACTAAATGTATTTAGTGTGCTTTCTTTATCCTGAAGCCTGAAAGACACTGGAGAAAACTTTCAATGCAAAGGGGTCATAAAAAGGTGGTGTTGCTCTAAGGGGAAGACTAATACAATTCTATGAAAAAGGGGGTTGTCGAAGTTTTACTTGCTACTCAAAGTGTAGTTCTAGGACTAGGAACATCATTGTTACCTGGGTATCACTTGGGTGCTATTTAGAAATGCAGAAATCCTGGGCTCTACTTGGGCCTGTTGAATCAGAATTAGCATTTTAACAAAAAATCCCTGGGAGACTCCTAGGGATTGAAGATTGAGAAGTGCTAATATCAAACTTTCCTCAACTTCTACTGTAATTTAGAATAGGCTAACTGTAATGAATTTTCATGTGGGATTTAAACATTTTGGTATTTTCCCTTACTAAATTATTCTCCAAATTCTAGAGCAGTGGTCCCCAACATTTTTGGTATTAGGTACTGGTTTGGTGGAAGACTCTTCTTCCATGGAGCAGGGCGGGGGAAGGAAATGGTTTCAGGATGATTCAAGCACATTACATTTATCGTGCACTTTATTTCTAATCTAATGCTGTTGCTGATCTGACAGGAGCTATCGGTCTGTGGCCCAGAGGTGTTCTTTTACCAGATAATGTCAGACTGGTTATGTTCAGGCTTTTTCAGTTGCTCACAGTTCTGCAGGTTGGTGATAGGTTTTATAGATTGCATCAGTGGAGTCTTCAGTCACACTTGGAGTGGTCAAATGAGAGGGTGGCTACCCCGTGAGGTGAAGGATACATCATTCGTCTTTATGCCCAACATCTATCCCGGTGACAGGCCTGTGTTTAACTAGAGACTTGTGGAATGAGTGAGTCAAGTAAGATACAGTTCCTGTCTTTGAGGTATTCACCAACCAGCAAGGAATCAACTGGATAATTATCACACAGGGTTGATCTGCCCTAGGAAAGAGGGAGCACAGAGAAGGGGCATCTGAGGCAGCATTACGGGCAGAGGGACTGAAGGGCTAAGTCTCTTGGTGAACAGAGCCTGTGGGTTTAGAGCAGGTGCACTCAGGTGAGTGTATCACAATCACCTGGCGGGCTTGTTAAACCATAGACTTCTGCCCTCATCCTTAGAACTTCTGACTCGGTAGGATTGGGGTGGGCTCATGAATGTGCGTTTCTAACAGCTTCCAAAGTGATGCTGATGACACTGCTTTTCCATTTTGAAAAATCACTGGTTTTAGAGAATTCCAACTAGCTCTGGTGGCTGGAGTCTGGAGGCTGGGAACAGTAGATGACAGAGAAGGCAGAGGCCTAGGGAGTGGGGATGTTACTGCAAAGATTGTGGGGAGCCACTGACTGGTTTTACAGAGGAGAGTGATGGACACCCACTTACCTTGTGGAAAGAGCACTTTGGGTGCAGTGTGGAGGATGGGTCAGTGGAGAGGCCAGGTTGGGGGCCAGAAAATCAAATATGTGGTTTACTGTAGCCATCCATATGAGAAACAATAAACACTTGGAATAAAGACTAGAGGAGGAAAGATTCCAGTGGTCAATGGAAGTGGGAGTGGAGGGAAGGAGGACTCATTGAATACCATCAGGTGTCTGGCTGGTTGTGCGTTGGGATTGTGTTACTCAAGACACAGGAGGAGAAGTGGGTGTGAAACAGGGTCTACAGAGAAGAGGTAAGTGGAGGACTGGACATGTTGAATTTAAGATGCCAGCAAGGTATCTGGGTGGACTGCCAGGCAGAGAGTTTTCCTTATGGGTCTGGAGGCCAGAGCGAGATATGTGGGAAGTCCCTTCACTTCCTCAACTTACACTGATTTCCTGTAGTGTTTGCTTGAATCAGGCCTTGTAAATACAAGGAAGCAATATTAATAAAATATTGCTAATTGTAAATAAAGAAGCAATATTAATGTAAGGGTTTCCCCAGTGGCTCAGTGGTTTAAAAAAAAAAACAATCTGCCTACAATGCAGGAGATGTGGCAGGAGCCATGGGTTCAATCCCTGGGTTGGAAAGATTCCCCCTGGAGGAGGAAATGGATACCCACCACAGTATCCTTGCCTAGAAAATCTCATGGACAGAGGAGCCTGACGGGCTACAGTCCATGGGGTCTCAAAGAGGTGGACATGACTGAGCAACTAAACACACACACACACAATATTAATATAACCCTTAAGGACATTTAGAACACAATATTTTTAAGTATGTTTTATCAAGAAAACAAATGTTCTACTTGTTTGGTTGAGGGGAAAAGAAAAAGTTGAAGTGTAAGTCTTCTAACACTGGAAGAGGTTAATACAGCTGCCTTCTGTCCGAGAGACCAGGAGATTGGGTTTTACTAAAAGCTTGAAAGGGGCAAAATCACTTGACTGGTTTGCGGGCCATATGACAAACAGCTGAGACTAATTAGCTGGCTTGTGGGTTTTTCCAGAGATGACTGATTTTGAAAGTTGATGAAGCCAACTGCTTTTCAAAAGACTCTTTTGAAAAACTTTTATAAGTAGACTGTTCTGATTTTAACCTTTCTCTTTGTAATAGACAAAAGTATCTTTTTAGAAGAGGACATGTGATTACAAGTTGCCTAATTGTTGAAGTGTTGGAAACTCCAGTCTCTAAAGTTTTGGGAAAATCAACCAGGATTTATACTTTGTCAAGGTATGGTTATGCCTTTTTTTTTTGGTGGTGGTGGTGGAGAGGTAGAGGCTTCGAGTGCTGAGGTGCCAGTTTTCAGGTACTTAAAATAGTGCAATTTAACATAAAATACCGCTGCATACATTAATTTTTTAAAACAAAGACTTCAAGATGTCAGCTAAATTTCTTATGTTTAGTTTGAAAAGTGCATTTTCACTTACCAGAGAGTGCGTATGAATACTGACTGCATTCTTCCTTTCTTTTCTGTACTTTAACAAAGTAACAGAGGCTTTTATTCTCAGGTGATATGTTGAATAAGAGAGCTGATTACAGAATTGAATAGCTCTTAAGAGTCTTGTTCATCTTCTGAGCATTTTATCCACAAAAATTCAATTGGGATTTTGTTTTTAATACTGTTAATAGCTCTGTGCTATGTATGCTAAGTTACTTCAGTTGTGTCTGACTCTTTGTGACCCTATGGATTGTAGCCCACCAGGCTCCTCTGTCCGTGGGATTCTCCAGGCAAGAATACTGGAGTGGGTTGCCATTTCCTTCTCCAGGGGGTCTTCCCGACCCAGGGATTGAATCTGCACCCCCTGAGTTGGCAGGCAGGTTCTTTACCACTAGCATCACCTGGGAAGCCCTAATAGCTTCACAGCTAATAGTTCTAGTGGAGGATTATGTAAGTATGTGTTTTAATGTAAGGTGTGTTTCTTCTGTCACTTAAATTTGTCTTCTAATTATTAATTTTGTGATGTTTGGAAACAGTATTGTAATTAGGTAAGGAAAGGCCTATCTATTTTATTATTATTATTATTATTTTAAAGATCCATCTGTTTTAGAGATGAGAAGGCAATGGCACCCAACTCCAGTACTCTTGCCTGGAAAATCCCATGGACGGAGGAGCCTGGTAGGCTGCAGTCCAGGGAGTCGCTAAGAGTCGGACATGACTGAGCGACTTCACTTTCGCTTTTCACTTTCATGCATTGGAGAAGGAAATGGCAACCCACTCCAGTGTTCTTGCCTGGAGAATCCCAGGGACGGGGGAGCCTGGTGGGCTGCCGTCTATGGGGTCGCACAGAGTCGGACACAACTGAAGTGACTTAGCAGCAGCAGCAGCAGCAGCAGTGATAGTATGCAGGAATGAAAGATCTGGGCAATGAATATGATGGGATGTTTTATCATACAGTTCTCTCCACTTTTACATGTGTATTAGTTTGCTGGGGCTGCCGTAACAAAGTATCACAGTCTGTATAGGTTAAAATAATAGAAATTTCTTGTCTCTGTCCTGGCAGCTAGAAGTCTGAGAATCAAGGTGTTGGGGCTGTGAAGGAAGGATCTGTTCCAGGCTGCTCTCCTTGCCTGTGGACTGCTGTCTCCTCCCTCTGAATCTCTTGTCATCTTTCCTTTCTGAGTGTTTGTGTTCAGAAATCTTCCTATAAGGACACTGGTTGTATTGGATTAGGGCCCACCCTAGTGAAGTCTTTGTCATTTGACAAGCTTTCTAAGGACCCTATCTTCAAGTCAGGTCACAATCTGAAGTCCTGTGAGTTAGGACTTCAGCATATGAATTTGCTGCTGCTAAGTCACGTCAGTCGTGTCCGACTCTGTGCAACCCCATAGACGGCAGCCCACCAGGCTTCCCCGTCCCTGGGATTCTCCAGGCAAGAGTACTGGAGTGGGTTGCCATTTCCTTCTCCAGGGCATTAAAGTGAAAAGTGAAAGTGGAGTCGCTCAGTTGTGTCCGACTCAGTGACCCCATGGACTGCAGCCCACCAGGCTCCTCCGTTCATGGGATTTTCCAGGCAAGAGTACTGGAGTGGGGTGCCATTGCCTTCTCCAATGAATTTGAGGGGAACACAATTCAACTCATAACAGATAAATTTGAAAAATTTCATTGTATTGCAATTTAATTGCCTCCAAGTCATGCAGTAAATATTTGTTAAGCCAAGTGCCTAGACTGTGTTCGCTGTTGAGTATGTGAGGATAAATAAGACTTGATCTCTGTCCACTGACATTGGCTTAATCATATGTGTGCATATAGCTTCATGAGTGTGTTCATTTATCTCTTTCATTGAGTTTTGGCCACTTTCAGAGTTGGGTGTCCCTGAAGACACGATCAATGTCTTGACACACGGGCACCTGGAAGGGCTCTGTTGCTCCTGAACGCCCTCAAGATAGACAAGAGTAGAAGACCCTTAACATTCATCTAGTCTGACCTCCTCATTTCACAGATGAAGAAACTGGGGCTTCAAAGTGCGAAAATCATTTCTGATCAGTGCCAGAGCTGCAGCAGCTTCTACTCCAGTATATCATTTTGTTTTCTTGGTCACAAGTTCATGCTTTCACTTAGGAGTGAACCCAAAGTCTCTTTAGAAATCAGAAGAGAAAGAGCCTTGATCAAAAGCTGACAATCTCTGTTGAGATTCTTGGATTTTTAAATACCAAAAAAAAAAAAAGACTGAGAGGATTTCATCCACAGAATGTTCAGTTTGAACTTAATACATCCCGAAGGAGATTGCTCCCACCTTGGTTAGTCTCTTTGTCTCTTACCACATTCTCTTTATTCTTTTCAGACACGCTGTTCAGTGACCCAGCAGCCATTAGAATACAAACAACATTTTTTCTTCTTTCTTGCTGCTGCTGCTGCCGCCCACAAGACAGGAACTGCGGCAGAAAAAGAGCACTGATGAAACATTGCCGGCCAGCAGGGTGGCACCATGGCAACCAGGACCTGCCCATGTCTGGCAGGGCTGGGAGCCCAGGGCTGCCTCTGCTGCCGTTTCAGCATCTGCCCTGTCCAGTCTCTCAGAACCTGAGTGCTCACAGAGGACATGCTCCACACTTCACTCTGTTTCTCTTTTCCCTTTTGCTGCTATTCCCTTCTTCCTCCCTCTGCACTTGGTTGATTTATAGTTTGAGCCAGGGTACACCACATGTGATAGCTGCTGGAACAGGCTCATTAAAAACAAAAGCTGATTTCTGCAGAAGCCATCCTTGTTTGGGGCTGTCCTTGCAAGAGGGCACCTTCCTGCTTTTTTTGGCGCTCCCGTTGTTGCTGGCGTGGCTGGGGCCCTGCCCCCTTGGCAGAGCAGAAGCCCTGTTTGGTGGGGGTTGGAGGGTAGGGAGGGGATTATGAGACGCTGCTTGGGAGGAGAACTTGCCTTGCTGCTGTTTTTCTGAAGGCAGGAGCCACTTTGCTCAAACATAGATGCAAATTGCCCAAGAGCTGAGAGCAGTCGTGTTTTTTTTTTTTTTGCCTATCTGTTTTCTTGCTTTCGCCCATTTCATTTTCTATTAGGCTTCTCCTCTCCCTGATGTAACCTGTAAGGGGATCCTTTAGCTCCAAGTACTGGATTTATCACACTGTAAATGTTAAGTGGATCCTCTGTTTTCACAAGAAGGAGGAAGTCCAGACAGCTTTAAGCTGATACCACTCTGCGGTGGTGACTGATGCAGGCTATGGACTATTGTTTGAAAAATCTTCCTAATGTCTTTTTTGGATCTCTCTTGCTGAGCCTTACATTTTGGCTCTCTTCCTTCTAAAAGGCCTTATCTCTTGCATGGCCTCAGAAAATCAACTTTGTTGATGACTCTAAAATACATCTTGTTAACCCTTATTTTTCTTCCGAGCCCTAATATTCTGTTTTCCAAATGCCAATTATACACATTTCCCTGGATATCCCTGTGACATGAGGGACGTATAATTGGTCATATTCCGTATAGGATTACATAGTAGTTGAGAGTGTGTCTGGGTTCAAACCTTGGCTTTGCCTTTTATTGACTGTGTGACCTTGGAGAACTTACTTAACCTTTCTGTGTGTCAGTTTTCTTATCTGTAAATTAGAGAGTTCATAGGGTTGTTGTTGTGAGGCTCTGCTGCTAAGTTGCTTCAGTCGTGTCCGACTCTGTGCGACCCCATAGACGACAGCCCACCAGGCTCCTCCGTCCCTGGAACTCTCCAGGCAAGAAAACTGGAGTGGGTTGCCATTTCCTCCTCCAGTGCATGAAAGTGAAAAGTGAAAGTGAAGTCGCTCAGTCATGTCCGACTCTTAGCGACCCCATGGACTGTAGCCTACCAGGCTCCTCCGTCCATGGGATTTTCCAGGCAAGAGTACTGGAGTGGGGTGCCATTGCCTTCTCCGTGTGAGGCTCTAGTGAGTTAATATATTAAATGACTTAGAAAAGTACTCAGTAAGTGTTTGTTATAATCATCTCAAACCAGCTTTTCCTCTCTTGCTTGTATGCTTATGTGTGTGTGCTCAATTGTGTCTGACTCTCTGTGATTTCATGGACTGTAGCCCACCAGACTTCTGTGTCCATGGGATTTTCCAGGCAAGATTACCAGAGTGGGTTGCCATGTCCTCCACCAGGGGATCTTCCCAACCCAGGGATTGACCCTGCATCTCCTGCATTGGCAGGTAGATTCTTTACCACTAAGTCACCTGGAAAGCCCTTTCCTCTCTTAGTTAATGATATAGTATCTTCCATTCAGTTAATAAACTAAAACTTTTGATTATCTTTAACTCCTATACCAGTCATTAAGGAGCTATACTGATTTTCTACCTCCTAAATCTCTTGAATTAATCCCTTCCTCTGCATCCCACTGTCACCAACACAGGTCACTCACCATCTCTCATCATAGCTTCCTGGTCCTCTGTGTATCCCCAGAAAGATCACTTTCAGGCACAGACCTCATGTTCCTCTCCTTCATAAGAGCCTGCAGTGACTTTCCACTGCCAAGAGGATAACACACAGACTTTCTAGTGTCATGTAAGAGTCCCTTCAAGCCCAGGTACCAAACCTTCTCCCATCTTTTCAGCCTGTCTGGACACCTCCTCTCCCATCCAGGTACAGCCCACTAATGACATGCATCTGCTGAGGTTCCCTAAATGCATCATAACCTTTTCCCTCTTAGACCTTTGCAAATATAGATGCTCTTCCCTGACTCCCACCATCCCATTCTCATGGCTCCAAACCTTGTCTGTGTTTTGTACTTCAGATGTCAGACAGCCCTTACCTAATTCCATCAAAACTCAGTTACACCTTTCAGATTGGCCTCGGTAGTAATTTTGTTGATGGTTTCTGTTATCTTTAAAGGATAAGTCTTATTTGACCTGTGAGGTAAAGTTCTTTACCACGTCATCTGTGAACTGTGTAATTTTGTTCTTTCACGTTTGTCACTTATCCCTCTGTGTGCTGATGTAAATCCGTGGCTGGGGTACCCCTCTGTGAGGTGACTTGGTGGGCTCCCCCACTTCCCTGGCCCTCTCTGCCCCAGGTCTCCCAGCTGTCCAGTCCTGTGTGCATATGTCTGTAACAGTTCTCGTTCCCCTGCATCTTCATTGTTCATGTTCACGTACAGCGCTGCTATTAGACTGTTGCTTTTCTGTAGCCTCGTTCTAGGTGCTTAGCATAGTGATACGTGCAGGGTCTGTTCTCAGTGCTCACTTGGTACATGCATGATGTTTGAACTGATGTGCTCGTCAGCTACCACCTGAATTTCTATCATTCATCCTAGCTTCTCTCTCCTCAGTGTCTTCAGGCTTTGCTGGTATATCTTTAGATCGTTGGTGTAGGACAATCCACTTGTCAGATTTCATTTAAAATTATTAACAACTTTTGGATTGACATTTGTATATCATTTTGCATTTAGTTTCAGTTATATTTAAGGACATTGGGTTTATGTATATTTCTTGGGAAGTACCTCTGTGTCTGTCACATTCGCCTTGTCATCCTGTGCTTTATAATGTTTGCAATTTTGCGTTGGTCTCTTGAGCCAAGTTTTTCCTCTAAAGCCACTAAAAAGTGCTGTTAAAAACATTAGATTCCTGGGACTTCCCTGGTGGCCCAGTGGTTAAGACTCTCTGCTCCCAATGCAGGGGGCATGGATTCCCTCCTTATTCAGGAAACTAAGGTCCCACATGCTACATGGCATGGCCAAAAAATAAATATATACATTTCCATCTAGTCTGGTTTTTGTAGTTCTGAAAAGTGTTTAAAAACTAAAAGTGAAAAAAAAAAAAACTAAACTAAAAGTGAGTGTTTATAGAACTCACAGAATGAAGATAGACTGTTTTCTTTTTAAATTTTTTAAATGGTGTTTTAAAACCTAACTGGTGGCAATGGCCCTGCGGCTCTTTGGAGTCAGGTGTAAACTACAATTCTGTATATTCTTGTGATTTTTAATTTACTTTTCTTAGGACAAAGGACTTGAAGTTTGTTTGAGAGCTGCTTGCTCATTTCTATTTCTTTTAATTGCCCTTTTTCATTTCTAGATCATGCCTCATCTAACAATATTGGTAAAATAGCTGTATTTTATAGAGTTAAATACAGACTTTAGTTAATTGTATAGACCAATTAAAAAAAAATCTTGGCAAAGTTTTTTCAAAAATGCTTCATAAATAATTGGCTAGAGTATAAAAATGTAGCTTCAGCTTCTTTAATTTTAAAATGAAGACATCACTTTTTAAAAAGTGGTAAGATAACATTAAAAATGTTATTGGATTATAGTTGATTTACAATTTTGTGTTAGTTTCAGGTATATAGCAAAATGATTCACTTATACATATATCCACTCTTTTTCAGATTCTTTTCTCATATTGATTATCACAAAATATTGAGTAGAGTTCCCTGTGCTATACAGTAGGTCCTTGTTGGTTATCTCTCTTATATACATAGTAGTATGTGTTTGTTAATCTCAAGTTCCTGATTTATCCTCCCTTCCCCTGCCTTTCCCCATTGGTCACCATGTTTGTTTTCGGTATCTCTAAGTGTGTTTCTGTTTTGTACATAAGTTGATTTTTATCATTTTTAAAAATTAGATTCCACATATGAGTGATATCTTCTCCACTTAGTATAATAATCTCTAGGTCCATCCACGTTGCTACAAATGGCATTATTTTGTTCTTTTTTAATGGTTGAGTAATCCTCTGTTGTATGTATGTACCATATCTTTATTCATTCCTCTGGTGATAGACATTTATGTTACTTCCATGTCCTGGCTACTGTAAATAGTGCTGCACTGAATATAGGGATGCATTTATCTTTTTGAATTATGATTTTTCTCCAGATAGATGCCCAGGAGTGGGATTGCTGGGTCATGTGGTAGCTCTATTTTTAGTTTTTAAGGAACCTCCATACTGTTCTCCGTAGTGGCTGCACCAATTTACATTCCCACCAACAGTGTAGCAGGGTTCCTTTTTCTCCACACTCTCTCCAGCATTTATTGTTTGTAGATTTTTTTTTTTTTGATAATGACCATTCTGATTGGTGTGAGATGATAACTCACTGTAGTTTTGATTTGTATTTCTCTGATAATTAGTGATGTTGAGCACCTTTTTATGTGCTTTTTGGCCATGTGTATGAAGGTCAGGTAGAGAAGGAAATGGAAACCCACTCCAGTATCCTTGCCTAGAAACTCCTGTGGACAGAGGAGCCTGGTGGGCTGCTGTCCATGGGGTAGCAGAGAGTCGGACACGACCGAAGCGCCTTAGCATGCATGCATGTATTGGAGAAGGAAATGGCAACCCACTCCAACCCATTCTTGGCTGGAGAATCCCAGGGACAGGGACAGAGTCATACACGACTGAAGCAACTTAGCAGCAGCAGCATGAAGGTTAGGGGCTTCTCTGGTGGCTTAGCAGTAAAAGATCTGCCTGCAGTGTAGGAGATGCAGGAGCCATGGGTTTGATCCCTGGACTGGGAAGATCCCCTTGTGAAGGAAATGGGAACCTCTCCAGTATTCTTGCCTGGAAAATCCCATGGACAGAGGAGCCTGGCAGGCTACAGTCTATGGGGTCGCAAAGAGTTGGATATGACTGAGCAACTAAACCACCACATGAAGATCACAGTTTTTGACTAGCAGAGGGAGATGACAGATTGGGTGGGGTCTAGTGCATACCAAGAGAGATATGATAAGGCAAGAAAGATGAGGAACCTGTTTCATATTCACTGTCACAGTCATTTCTCCAAGTATCTGGGGAATACATTGACTTTTTTTTTTTTTTTTAAGCTATAACCTTCTGGTGAGTCACACAGTTGTGTGTGTGGGAGGAAATGAGGTGGGACGAGAGGAGAGTATGGATGAGGGTCTTTGGATCTTTTAGCTTGTCTATTCTGTCCTGTTCTACACTGTAGAGTGCTTGCCTCCCAGGGAATCTCAGCTTTAATGTACTGTTCAGTACTGCAGATTACTTCAAGAACTTGTCCATTTCCAGACACCAAACCTTTTGTATTCTTTCTCTCAGAACTCACCTCCCCCATATCTAGATTAGGTGTTAATCTCATGTGCTCCTTTTATTATGCTGGCCATAGGTACTAACCATGCTTGGAGTCTTGCTTCAGTGGTCAATATTGTCCGTTAGATGGTAAATTCGGTGGGGGGACGCAGATGCTGTATCTGTCTTATTTGCATTTCTATCACCTTGCACAGTGATGGGTGTGGGCACTCAAGTGTTAAATGAATGAACAAAACAAACATGTGATCACCTCTAACTAAGACAGAACCTGTCCAGTCTTTTGTAGACATATAACTTTCCTTTGATGCAGCATTCCACAAACTAGATTTTTTCCTCCTGCTTTAAACAAAAGAGAATAGCTACATTTTCCCCTTTGTCTTCAGATTGTACATATTAGATGATCATCATGGCTGGTCTGGTTTAGGTTTGGAACCAAGGTTTTGAGGCATGGACTGTCTCCTTTGGCTGATTGTGCTGAATTACAAAATATATATAAGCTTCACTTTTTATCTCTCTTAAGATGCTTACCATTTTTTAAATTTGTTACCCTCAATGCTTAGTGTTATAATAGGGTGTGTGTGTGCTTGAACCCCAGTACTTAAAAGTCTAACATAGTATTGAAAAGAAAATTCAAAATCTAGCTAATGATTTTCTGATGTTACTCTAGGTAATAAAAGACTATTTCAGTTGAAAAACTTTCTGTGATAATTATTTCTGTCTCTAAGTGACTGCATCTTGAGTAACCTTTTTTCTTTTGGCCCCAAACTAGAGCAACTTATGTAAAATGTGATTTGTTATATTTGAAGGTTGGTTTTGAGTAAATCATCTCAATTGCATGGAACTTAATAGACAATTCATTTTTTATTCATCCAAATATTTATTAATGACTCTGAGAATTATAGCGTCCTTTCCTCAAGAAAGGACGTGGAAGAAGCAATGACTTTGAAAGAGAAGTCCTGGGTACAGGTTATCAATAAGAAGAAGTTAGAGTTAGAGAGAAACTAAAAGTAAAGAAAAATAAAGATCAAAGGCAGAATAATTGTAAAAGCTTGTAAATTAACAAATTAAAGGAGAAAAAAATCACTTATTTTTCTCAATAGATTTAGAAACAAAATTTGATAAAATTGATGTACATCCATAATACTCATTCTTAGAAAATGAGAAATAGGTGGAGTACTTCCTTATCCTGATAAGAGTGTCTACCAAAAACCTACAGCAAATGTTACTCTTAACAGTGAAACATTAGAATCAGGATGTTTATTCAGTACTTTTGGAGGTCCTAACTAGCACAGTAAAACAAGGAATATAAATAAAATGTATAAAGATTAGAAAAGAAAAAAAGATGTATTTATTTTCAGCTATGTATAACAAATCATTAGAATAATGTAACTAAGTAATAAATAGATGGTAATATAGATGTAAGTATATATATTTAAAAGATATCACTTATAATAGTAACAAAAATATAAAGCACCAGTAAGTCTAAAAATGTACAAGATCTTTATGAAGGGAATTTACTTTGACATTTGTAAAGGCATTAAAGAAGCATAAATAAATGTAGAGATTATACATATACATGGATAGAAAGATTCAATATCATGAATATGTAAGTCTTCTCAGTTTGATCCATAGATTTAACATACTCACGTTCTGAGGAAGTTAGATGGAAGTGTGAAAGGTCAAGAATGTCTGCAGTGAGGCAGCGGGACCTGGTCCTCTCAGGTATAAAAAATAAATACAAAGCTGCGTTATAAAGTCACGGTAGCTAAGGCCTTATAACATTGGCCCATGGGTAAAATGACCGAAAGGACAGAAGAGCGAATCCTGAAACAGATCTGCCCTGATATAGTGACTCACTAGGAAAAGAGTAATTTTTCTTGATAAATGGTACTATGATAATTAGGTGTCTTTCAGGGAAAATTAGTTAAATTGCATTCCTACATGCACCTTAAAAATTACCACTGGATTGAAGACAAATGTAAAAGGTAAAATATTTTGAAAAATAATGTAGAAGAATATCTTTATCACTTTAGGTAAAGAAGGATTTCTTAGCTGTATTTTTGTTTTGTTTTTGGTCACATCGCGAGGTACGCAGAACTTCCCTGATCAGGGATCCAACCTGCACCCCCTAAAGTGGAAGTGTGGAACCTTAATCACTGGACCATGAGGGAAGTCCATGGGTTTGTTTTATATAAAGAAAACTATGTATAAAAGATTGATAGGTATGACTACTTGAAGACTGAGCTATTGAAAAGGAGAAAGGACAAACAACTAGGTCCTACTGTATAGCACAGGGAACTATATAGTCAATATCCAGAGATGAACCAAAATGGAAAGAATATTTAAAAAAATATATATATATAGAGAGAGAGAGGGAGGGAGAGAGAGTGTTCCTGGTGGCTCGGTGATGGAGAACCCACTGCCGATGTAGGAGTCGTGGGTTCAATCCCTGGCTCAGGAAGATCTGTAGTAGGAATGGCAACCCACTCTAGTACTCTTGCCTGGGAAATCCCATGGATAGAAAGATCTTGGCAGGCTACAGTCCATGGGGCTGAAAAAGAGTCACATACAACTTAGCGACTAAGCAACAACTACACACACACACACGCGCGCACACACACACACACACACACACACACTCTGCTAGTGGTAAAGAACCTGCCTGCCAATGCAGGAGACATAAGAGAGGTGGGTTTGATTCCTGGGTTGGGAAGATCCCCTGGAGAAGGAAATAGCAACCCACTCCAGTATTCTTACCTGGGAAATCCCATGGACAGAGAAGCCTGGTTGGCTACAGTCCATGGGGTCACAGAGGGTAGGACACGACTGAAGTGACTTAGCGTACACACACACACACACACACACACATATATATGTATATATATAATAACTGTGACTTTACTGTACAGAAATTTACACAACATTGCAAATCCAACTATATTTCAATTAAAAAACGTGAAAAGACAAACCACAAATAGGAGGAAGATATTTGCAACCATTGTAACTGTCAAAGGACAAGTACCTAGAACATTCTTCTCAAAAGAATTTCTGCATGTTGATAAGAAAAAGACAACCCAATAGAAAAAAAAGGAAAGGACATGAGTATGCTTTTCCATAAGAAGAAACTGAATGGCCAACAAACTTAAAAAAAAAAGAAAAAGAAAAAAAGAAAAGAAATTGAATTGCTCAACCACATTAACAGTCAAAGAAATGGCAATTTAGATTACAATGTGGTACTATTTTGAGAAGTCTGACAATAAACAGCTGATGTTGGTGAAGATGTGAAGTTGGGAGTGGAAAACAGCTGTGGCCGTTGAGTTGCTCAGTCATGTCCGACTCTTTGTGACCCCATGGACAGTAGCCAGCCAGGCTCCTCTGTCCATGGGATTTTTCCAGGCAAGATTACTGGAGTGGGTTGCCATTTCCTTCTCCAGGGAATCTTCCTGACCCAGGGATCATACCCATGGCTCCTGCATTGCAGGCAGATTCTTTACCACTTAGCTACTGGAGAAGCCCCCAGTTTGGCATTGTCTTGTATTATTGAACATATACATACCAGTGTCCCAGGAATGTCATTCTTTGGTACCCATCCTTCTCCTTTGGTATGTTCTGAATTGGTTCAGATGTCAGTTCAGTTCAGTTCAGTTGCTCAGTTGTGTCAGACTCTTTGTGACCCCATGGACTGCAGCATGCCAGGCCTCCCTGTCCATCACCAACTCCCAGAGTTTAGCTCAAACTCATGTCCATTGAGTTGGTGATGCCATCCAACCATCTCATCCTCTGTCGTCCCCTTCTCCTCCCTCCTTCAATCTTTCCCAGCATTAGGGTCTTTTCACATGAGTCAGTTCTTCGCATCAGGTGGCCAAAGTATTGGAGTTTCAGCTTCAGCATCAGTCCTTCCAATGAATATTCAGGACTGATTTCATTTAGGATGGACTGCTTGGATCTCCTTGCAGTCTAAGGGACTCTCAAGAGTCTTCTCCAACACCACAGTTCCAAAGAATCATTCTTTGGCAGTCAGCTTTCTTTGTAGTCCAACTCTCACATCCATACATGACCACTGGGTGACATCTTGCTTCCTGATGATCTTGTTTCATGTGTCTTTTGTGGAAAATGAGTTCATTTTGTTTCCTTATCCTGATTGCTAGCTTCTTGAGGAAAGTGGTGAGATCGCATATTTCTCCTGTGCCATTTGTAGTTGCCAACACAGTACTGGGCATGTAGAAATTACTTATCAAATACTGTTAAGTAGAATGCAAATGTGACTTAATTTACCAAAAAAAAGCAGCTGTCAGTGGTGCTCTAAGACATGTTTTGAGTCATTCCTGAACGTAATCAGCAGGGAACAGAGGGAAACGGAGGAGGGATGAAGCTGTCAGAGAAAGTCAGATGGTGGGCACAATTAGCAATGGAGTGGCAGCCGGCCTGTTGTCAGACCAGTGGTGAGGGGCGGAGGGGAAGCCGCACACAAGAAGACAGTCCAGGCAACACAAAAGTTTACTGTGGAGGTGAGGGGTGGGCGAGGAGTACTCAGAAGTAGCCTAACACCTGTCCAGGTTAATGAAGATAGAGCACTCAGATACATTGAGAAAACGTTGATTATAGGAATATCCAGACCTTAATATGGCTTTGGAGGACTGATTTTTAGGGTGAGATTTGAATGCGTAGAGAAGCATTTGGCTTAGTTTGTGATCATTCTGTTAATTACTGAGGCCGTGAGAAAAGGATCATAAGTAAAGGAGGTTGTTGCTGGTGACACAACTTCGCTCCCCTTCTCTCTACTGTGGCGGTCAGTAGGGTCTCAGTCCCGAGCCCTGATGTTCAGAGTGAAGGGAACTCAAATGACTGCACGCGTCCTCCGTGCCCAGAGATGTGTTGTGATGCCCAGTGCCGTGGCTGTTCTGGTACTGCTCCATTTCACTTTCTTTTTTTCACATTGCCCTGAAAGTTAGTGAGGTGCTTTAGAAATTCCAGTACTTTGACAGCTAAACTGTATTTCCAATTCTGCCTTTTCCCAAAAGGGTCATAAAAATCCACTGACAGACCACATGCTCCAGATTTTGGGTTGGAAAGTCACACTGCATCTCCCAAGTTAACAATCATTTTGCATCTGAACCAGATGTGAAGCCTCTTGCATTAGAATACACGCGGTAAATGTCCGGTTTCCTCAGAGAAACCTACACATTTTCTTTTGTGAAGTTCTGTCTCCTACAGAGATCAAGATCAAGAGCTTTTAGAGGAGAAGTAACAGAACTTTAGTCTGTTCTTTTCTGTGTCAGAAATGTTCAGTTTAGAACTATTTTATAAGAGCTAAATCTATATGTATCTCAACTGCTTAGAGGTACCAGTACTTAAGGGAAATTATTTCAAATAAAAAATTGTAATTTCTATGCAGAATAATTTTCTTTATCATGTTCTATCTAAAATGTAAATATGGGAAAGCTTTTCTTGAACATTTGCATATAAGCTTTTAAGGTGATACTCATTTCTAGGAAAATTTCAGTATCATTGTTAGGAGTTTTGGTTTATTTTCAGTGTTTGATAGCTATATAGCAATTGTATTTTTCTGTGATGTACAAATAAATAGGAAAGTTCCAAATTAAAATGATATCAGTGACAACATCGTTATTTTAATGGAAAGATAATTCCTGGGGTCAAAACGCTCAACTTACTAACTTTTGCAATCAAATTTGTTGGTATGTGAGGGCTAGTTCAGTTCAGTTGCTCTGTTGTGTCCGACTCTTTGTGACCCCATGGACTGCACTATGCCAGGCTTCCCTGTCCATCACCAACTCCCAGAGCCTATTCAAACTCATGTATATCGCGTCGGTGATGCCAACCAATCATCTCATCCTCTGTCATCCCCTTCTCCTCCCGCCTTCAATCTTTCCAGCATCAGGGTCTTTTCAAATGAGTTGGTTCTTCACATCAGGTGGCCTAAGTATTGGAGTTTCAGCTTCAGCATCAGTGCTTCCAATGAACATCCAGGACTGATCTCCTTTAGGATGGACTGGTTGGATCTCCTTGCAGTCCAAGGGACTCTCAAGAGTCTTCTCCAACACCACAGTTCAAAAGCATCAATTCTTTGACCGTCAGCTTTCTTTGTAGTCCAACTCTCACATCCATACATGACTACTGGAAAAACTATAGCTTTGACTAGATGGACCTTTGTTGATAAAGTAATGTCTCTGCTTTTTAATATGCTATCTAGGTTAGTCACAGCTTTTCTTCCAAGGAGCAAGAGTCTTTTAATTTCATGACTGCCTTCACCATCTGCAGTGATTTTGGATCCTGAAAAAATAAAAGTCATCACTGTTTCCACTGTTTCCCTATGTATTTGCCATGAAGTGATGGGACCGGATGCCATGATCTTAGTTTTCTGAATATTGAGTTTTGAGCCAACTTTTTCACTCTCCTCTTTCACTTTCATCAAGAGGCTCTTTAGTTCTTCTTCGCTTTCTGCCGTAAGGGTGGTGTCATCTGCATATCTGAGGTTATTGATATTTCTCCCAGCAATCTTGATTCCAGCTTGTGCTTCATCCAGCCCAGCATTTCACATGATGTAGTCTGCATATAAGTTAAACAAGCAGGGTGACAATATACATCCTTGACGTACTACTTTCCCAATTTGGAACCAGTTTGTTGTTCCATGTCCAGTTCTGTTGCTTCTTGACCTCCATACAGATTTCTCAAGAGGCAGATCAGGTGGTCTGGTATTCCCATCTCTCTGATTCTTTACCAAATGAGCCACAAGGGAAGCCCATATGAGGGCTAACTTTATACTTTCAACAAGTGGGCTTATTAAAGCATGATTATAGAATTATGAGAATGATTTTCATGTGTAGCTTATAAAACCTTTTTTACTACTTTGAAGTCACCTCTTTCATATATAGATTCTCATTTTATCCTCATTAAGATGAAGTACAGTGTTAAATGCTTCTTCAGTTTCCTCCAAACCCTCAAAGTTTCTAAAGTTGTTGCTTGTCAATCTGTTATTCATGCACAAATACTTACATCCTCATGGTGTTCCTTTCATGTGTTTTATGCTCCTCTTGTCTGTAATTTTCTTTCCCCTCTTGGCTTGTTCTCTTGCTGATTCATATTTCCTTGCTAACACAGAATTTTTATTTTGCCTTAGCATACCTATATTGAGGTCTCTTTATTCACTCTTTTTTTTTTTAATAAGGCCCTGTAGATTCATTCTGAGTGACCATCTTGCTCACTGACTTTGGCCCCTATATTCTTAGTCCCCTCCCTTCAAATGTCTTTTTAATAGGTGCATTCAGAAAATAGAACTTGGAACTTCCCTTGTGGCCCAGTGGTTATAACTCCAAGCTTCCAAAACGGGGCATAGGTTCGAGGTGGGAACTAACACATGCTACGCGATGTGGCAAAAAAGAAAATAGGAGCTTGGTTCCCATAGGTGTCCTTACTACCTGGTTGATGACATAGACAGGTATAGGTTTGGGAACCAAGTTCTAACCTGAATGCTTGAGCTTTCCATTTGTGCAGGGCAGGAACCTGCTCGGGTCGATCAGGGAGGCTTGGAAATTGCATGGGTTAAGCAGGAGGGAGCAAATAGGTGGAATAATTTCCTTAACTTAGGTAAGAATCTCTCTGGCTTTTGTTAAAGTAACTACTACCTGGGTCTTTTCTAAGTATTGTTCCTGATGAGCTAAGTGATCTTCCCAGTGTTAATGGGTAGGTGTCCTCCTGAATTCCTCGAATTCATAAGCCACCTCTCCCCCCTTTGTGATCTACTTCTTACTTTGTTGGTGTTCAACTTTGGCGTGATTCTGTCTACCTGTCTGGGACCTCCATTTGTATTTACCCCTTCTGACCTGAAGTTGGTTCTGTGCCACCTTCATATAAGGTTGCCTTCTTGGGTAGGGAACACTAGGGGTTGCTCTGCTCCTATCTTACCTGTGCCCTTTCCTCCTCTCCTGGAACCTTCCGATGTTTCTAAGTAGCAGTCCTTGCATGTGTAGCATTCCTCATGATACAGCCATTAGCTGGGGCAAGGGGTCCTGTGGAGAAAATACAATACTAGTAATTCCTTCTGAATTTATGGAAAAAGTCAAGTTAGTGGAGAGGATCTTAAGTTTTTCTCCCGTCTGCTCTGTTAGTCTCTGCTGTACTTTAATACAAAGTGGCTTATGATACAGCGCAAAATAATATATTCTCAGTTATTTTGCTGTATCATATAGTAAGTTTGCTATATCATTTCATTTTGTTCTTCAAAGCATATCTTGACTTCTGAGGGTTCTGCCCAAGCTTAGGTTGTTGAGTACATCAAGAATAATATGGCTGTACTTTGCAATGCCCTTTAGGAAAAAAATCAACAGTGTAGCTGGTTATAAACATCCTTCCAGTAGTTCCATTTTGCAAGTACACTGGTTTTCTGTCTCAAGGAGGATGCTACTGCTTGGTTCATCTCTGGCCAGTTTGGTCTAGATTTTCCCTGGACTATTCCGCCTTAGATCCACAGCTCTCCTTTCCCTTTGAGTGACTCAATGATCATTGTTTTCAAGACTCTTTCCTTATTCTCTGAAGCTCCAGGTAGCCCTTCTTGGAATTCTTACCAGGGTCTTTCAATACATTCCAGATTTTCGCTCCCAGATAAGACGAGTCCTAAGGTTGTGGTTAAGTGAGCAAGATTTGAGAGATGGCATCGTGAGGAGATGTTGAATGAAAAAGCCTAGCAGACCTTGTAATGAGCTGTCAGTCTGAGGTGTTTAGGGAGAAAGAAAGTGTTGGGTACAAAGTTGAAGGCAAATGAGATGATTCAGAGCCATTTGAGGTTGAGCTTTCCAGACTGGTTTTCCACATGTGTACAGTGGAGCTCATGTTAGGACCTTCACTTCTTTTACCAGAGTGGTTCTAAATTCACCTGTTTTATATGTTAGAGTGCCAGGTAAGATTTCATTTGAAGAAACTTGCCAAAGAAAGTTTGCAACCAGCTGGACAAGAGCAGTTTTCTGAGGGAGTGAAGGATCTGCGGCAGCGATGTTAGATAGTTTTTCTGAGCCTGAGTGCCAGAGCATCCAGCTGGCTGTGAAGACACTGACCTGCTATGGACAAAAAGTAACCCAAACTTAAAACTGCCCTAAGTCAGACAAGAAGCTCTCCAAACATAAAATCATCTCTGTAGTGATCTGTAATAAAATGTTAGAATGCAACATACTGTGTTCGTTCCTTATTGCTCAATTGACTGTCCTAACAGGAAAAAAGCCACTGTGTGCTGAACAGACATGCCTGAGCCTTGCTGTCACTTACTGAGTGTGGCTCACTCATACTTTCTTAAGTACTCTCACAAGAGTGGACATGTGAATTCACTCCAGATTTTTAAAAATGAAAGAAAATAAGGAAAGACTAGTATGCATTACAACCTTCTCAATACAACCTTCTCAATTAATGACACATTTACAAGAATACCAAATACTATGTAGTATTTGGAATAGTATCTGGAATTCTTTCATAAATGTACCATTAATTGAGAGGGTTGTAATGTGCACTAGTCTAGCAAATAACTTTGCCAGGCAGTGTCAGTGAGCAGTTTGGAGATCTCTGAGTGTGGATTATAACTGATTTGTCTGTAGATTTTTATTCCAGTTAAAAAAATAATAATAAAGAGGAAAAAGGGCATTTGAATAAGAGTTTATAGACTCTTAAAGCACCTCCATGGATCACAGAAGACTTGAGATCCCACAGACTTGAGGCCTCTCATAAGGGCTGCAGTGCCTTGTTCTTTTATGATGTGTTATTTTCATCTCCTTTAAGACATTGTCTTGTGCTTAATTTTCTAAAATAAGATGCATTATTTCCTTGGAACCTAACAGGTGAAGTAGGAAAACATAAACAAGGGTATATCAGATTGAAAAATGCAACTAACTAGCTTGAACTAGCACACATCTAATTCTGCATTCAACAAACAGGGAATACAGATTATTTTCATACTTAACAACCACCCCCCCAATTTGATATTAAGCAGACCACATTTACTGACTCAAAGATAATAAAATGAGAAGACAACAACAAAAATCACAAAAAAGCCAACAGTGATCTGACAGGCTGATTTAGAAATAGGCTGGATGACTGCAAGTACTTCTGTCCTCTTTTGCATAAGTAAACTCAAGGCACACCCTAGTCTATACACAGCTGTTGATAGAAATGCAAACAGTCCCTTGCTAAGACTGCGTACTGAATAGGTGGAACTGGGCAAGACTTCTTGAGAATCAACAAGAAGTATATCCCACTGGACCTGGGCCATAGGTGAGTTTCTTTTTTTTTTTTTTCTTTTGATTTAGCTGTTAAAGAATATGCTATGTAGGGAGCAGCTAAATATGTGTTGTAAATATATTAACAGAGCGAGAGTGGATCTGACGGGGACTAGAAAGACCTGTAACTGGCTGTTTAGAGCTTATTGACCCCAAACGAGAGAGGCTAAGAATCCTAGTACTGTTGTCTGGTGCTGCTAAAACATCAGGAAATAGTTTGATTTTTTTTTTTTTCTGAGTCTATTTTACTGTTTTTAAAAGAACTAAGTTAACATATGGTAGAATATTTACAGACAATAGTGTTTTAAACTCATGATCAACTTGTGTCTGTATGCTATATTTTCATCAATATATGATAAAACCCAAGCTGGCACCATGAAGAAGCACTTGGGTTTCAGAAATGGCCCTGTTCCCAGACTTAGCTGGAGGAAAACTCCTTCCCTTATTGGAAAAGCAGACGTCCCTGAAGACAGAGTAGCGCATGAAGGAAGGTCCAATACCTTAAAATTGAGGTAGCCGCTCACCGTTATAAGGAGAGCACCAGTATTCAATGACTGGCGTTGTTGGTGTAAGGTCAGTTTTTGCTCGCACAAGCTGAAGTTTAGGACGATTACCTGGAGATGAGGGACAGGAAAGCCAGAAAAGGAGAGAGGCCAGAGGGGTCATGACTCACGAGAATGAATAGAAGTGGGACTGTTAGAACCCAACAGGAGGGAATCACAGGGTGGATAGGAGACTATGAAAAAGAAAACCACCTGTGAAGAGATGATGTGCTTTCATAAGCCAGCCTGCATCTGAGAAGCATATCCCTGGGGTAGAGAACAGCTGTGCTCTGATGTGGTCAGCACAGGCAAGGCTATGGGGTTGGCAGAATGATGGAGAAGTAAAGACATACCCAGTGCATCTTAGTGACCTTTATGAGTATCTGTGTACCATACCAATGCTTCACCTCAATAGGGTGTGTGTAATAGGAGCCCTCACCATTCACAGTTCCTGAAAGTATGCAGTTACATACAGTGTGTGTGTGCTCAGTTGTGTCCAACTCTTTGTGACCCCATGGACTGTAGCCCACCAGACTCTTCTGTTCTTGGAATTTTCCAGGCAAGAATACTGGAGTGGATTGCCATTTCCTCCTCCAGGGGATCTTCCGACCCAGGGATTGAATCCGCATCTCCTGCCTTGGCAGGTGGATTCTTTACCACTGAGCCACTGGGGCACAGTGCATCTCATCACAGAAAAGATGAGGTACAGTCTGTGCCCTTTGATTAAGAAGTCAGAGAAATGTTACAGTACACTGTAAAAAATCACATTTAGAAAACAACAGTGACGATGATGTCCTAGTATGCAAATGACTGAGTCTAGAAAGGCAGGGCGGTGGTATACTCTGGACATAGTTTCTCTACAGGGTGAATAAATATAGAACTTTTGTCATAGTTTTTTAAAAAGGCAATGATGAAGAAACCCTCTCTTCCCCAGCTACTGACAACTCAGGGATATTTACCCTGTTGTTTTTATTGTTTGGACAGTCGTCTTCAACAGGTCTGGATTCTTTTAATTCACAATTTTTTTTCATCCTAAAATTTTCTTGGAGTGAAAGAAGCATCGTTGCTCCATCACAAAGTGAGGTGATTCTCTTCTTGATTGGGTGTATTTCCTCTGAGAAATTAGCATCTTCCTCTTGTTACCTCACATGAAAAGCTTTGAGGCAGGGGAGATGCACATGGACAGCCAGGTTGTGTTGGCCAAAGGCCTTCCAACCCTCCCACATTCCAGGAGGACCAGACTTGGCAGAATCCTCAACTCTGTTTCTCAGTCATAAATGGAAGGGTATTCTCTGTTTTGCAACCTTGGAAATGCATTCTTCAGTTTCAGGTCTTTCAAGTGCTACTTCATTTGTAATCCTTCCAGTCCTGGCTTTGGTAGCAGCATGCTCACTCCTCATATTTCCGTCTTTGAGTCTTGGTCCTGGGAGTTTGGCATCACTCTGGCATAGCCAACAACTCTTCACTTCTACCTCTTCAAAACTTAATAGCAGAATTTCCTCTATGAATCAGTTAGTCTTGCAGATATACTGCCTTCCAGGTAGCTTAGGTCTTTTCATACTGTTCATGGGGTTCTCAAGGCAAGAATACTGAAGTGGTTTGCCATTCCCTTCTCCAATCCTGAATACTCATTGGAAGGACTGATGCTTAAGCTGAAACTCCAATACTTTGGCCACCTGATGCAAAGAACTGACTCATTTGAAACGACCCTGGTGCTGGGAAAGATCGAAGGCAGGAGGAGAAGGGGACGACAGAGGATGAGATGGTTGGATGGCATCACCGACTCAGTGGACATGAGTTTGAGTAAACTCTGGGAGTTGGTGATGGACAGGGAAGCCTGGTGTGCTGCAGTCCATGGGGTTGCAAAGAGTCGGACATGACTGAGCGACTGAAACGAACCAAGCTTAGGTCACTCCTCCTTTTCTATTTTCAGAAAATATTTTTACTCCATTCTTTGGGAGCTTTATTAGGTTCAGTGTCTCTCTTAAGATATCATGGAAAAAACACCAGTCTTAATGTCATAATATCAGTTTTCAAACCTTAATCTGTTGTAGTCATTAGAAGAGCTATGATATATTGATTTCCATCATGCATTTTGCTACTCACTTTACACAGGTGGGTAGTGGTGTCCTGTTGTTTGAATTTAGGAGACCTTGACTCCAACACCTGTGTTTCATTGTCTTCGAGGGAGTAGACTTCATAGGTATTGCTGCTGCTGCTGCTGCTGCTAAGTCGTGTCCGACTCTGTGCGACCCTATAGACGGCAGCCCACCAGGCTCCGCTGTCCCTAGGATTCTCCAGGCAAGAATACTGGAGTGGGTTGCCATTTCCTTCTCCAGTGCATGAAAGGGAAAAGTGAAAGTGAAGTTGCTCAGTCGTATCTGACTCTTAGCGACCCCATGGACTATAGCCTACCAGGCTCCTCCGTCCATGGGATTTTCCAGGCAAGAGTACTGGAGTGGGGTGCCATTGCCTTCTCCACATAGGTATTGCACTTCTATGTAATTCTTGGAGTCTTCCTTGCTTCATGGTGTCTTTAAGAAGCATGTTTAGCCATGGGTGAGACATTGCATTGACAGGACATGTGGTTGTGACCATTATGGGGATACTTACACATTATTTGAGATATTACTCAGCAAACCAAACAGCCACTCCTATTACCATGGTATTGCCTATATTTTACAAGTGACAGATTCTGTAGTACACCTTTATTCCTGTTGCCCTATGTCTATAAAACAAGATGTACTTGTCACAAACTGAGTAATACAACACCCAGTGTTTACTTTTCATAAATTTCTGTAAACATTCATATTCTGATCCTAAAAGAGGTGTGGACAACAAATAATGTCTTTGGAATAAATGAATCAATGATCTCTATACCTTAAAAAAACAAAAAAGCCAGTATCTCATTTGAGTTGTTGACAGTGGTCTTCCAGAAGAACATTTTCTACTTCCATGAAGCATTCTAGTGCCTCTTCTTTTTTTAGTTGCTTGAATTATTGGTCTACTGGTTTATGTTGGTTACCTACAGAGGTGATGGTAACATCTCAGAAATAGTAGGTCAACTCTTGGGTTGGGACTGTTCATTTTTTCTTTATTCTGGACCTTCTCTTTAATACTCATAAAGAATTGCAAATATCTGAAGGATGCTTTTACACATGATATATTTGGATGTCCTGGCAATATTTGGGAATATATATTTAATTCAACAGTGTTTGTAGATAATTCTGTTTTTTCTTTTAATAATTTGGCACTTTAGATATTATCTAAATGGCATTTAGATATCATCATCTGCTAGAAGTTAGTCTTTTCACTTTGTTTAAATAGGGAAAATGGAATATTCCTATGTAACAGGCACATGTATAAATATTAAGATAGGTAAATTTAGATTCTGTCAGTTTTTAGTCACATGCCTGTCTTTTCACTATCAATGGTGGACATATGATATTACTACAAAACACTATATTGAGAAGAATCCATTTACAAATCATAGGTTATAGGTGAATATGTAATGTACTTATAATCTAATATTCTGAATTTGGATAAAGCCAAACTCATCTTTCAATAAGGAGACAAGGAAGAAAGAGATGCCTATTTCTGTCTGTTTTTCAAAGCCATTACATTTCTACTTAACTTCTCTCTACCTAAAATCTTCTTGAAAAGAATAATTATTTGTTTGCAGCAAGTCTTAGTTATAGCACATGGGATCTTTGATCTTCATTATGGCACATGGAATCTTTTTTTTCTTTTAATATTTTTAATATTTACTTTTATTTATTTGGCTGCATTCTGTCTTAGTTGCCACATGTGGGATCTAGTTCCCTGACCAGGAATTGAACCTTGGCTCCCTGCATTAGGAGCTCAGAATCTTAGCCACCAGACCACCAGGGAAGTCCCTACCTAAGATCTTTGCACAAACAAGATAAGCTCTTTGTTTATAATTTCATCTATTTCACTGTCAACCTATTCAGGAGGGCAGAAACATACCCATTCAAACTAGACCAGAAATTGAGAAGAGGAAGGTCATGTGCACAGAGAGCAGAGGCTGTCTCCTATTATAGAAATGGGGAGCCCCAGTCTTGGGCAGTACATATCTTGCTTTCACAGTGAAAGTAAATGTGTTTCACTTCAGGGTGTAGCAATTGCAGTGACCTAAGACAGTGGTAGCCAGGGCTCATTTGGTAAACACAAGTTGCCCCTACTCAGATCTTGGTATATTATAAAATGCTTTGATGATGAACACTCTAGCTCTGATAGTGCTGAAATCACCCAGTTAAAACTCACTGTTAGATCAAAATGCGAAGGTATTTTTTGTGTTAAAAGCCTCGTACATGACTGCACCTAAATTGAATTTTTCAATTTTTTCAGAAGGTTCAGGCACTGGTTGTAAAATTACATGCTTTGCCTAATAAGAATGTGATGAGGCTATGCTTTAGTAATAATGTTGATAAAGAGAAATTTCAGTTATTGAACACAATGCAAACCAAGCAGTGTGCTAAAAGTTTCTGTGGTTTATGTCATTTCATCCTTAAAGTAACCCAGTTGAGGTTTGTAATGTTATTTCTACTTTGTAGTTTAAGAATGGAGGCTTAGTGTGAAGAACTTGGATCAAGTCACACCAACAAGGTTCAGAATTTGAACCCAAACCTACTTACCACCATATTAAGAAAACATCCCTCTCTTATACAGACTTGAAGTTCTCCTTAAGGATGATGACAAAAATTCATGACTGTCTACTACCATTTGTGGCATATAGTAGTGGTTCAGGTAATATTATCTCTCCCTGCTTTGTTACTCTCTGTACTAAATATGGTTGATAGAGGGAAAATCAGGCTTTCAAGAACTGGCCGGATTATCTGGGATAACTTTAGAATGACTCTGCCTTGTGATAGGGGATCCTAAGGCCGGAAGCTATGGCTGAGTTTAATAGGGAGCTTCATGGAGAATTTGGACTATGTTGTGTGTGTGTATGAGGGAGAGAGAAGCACACAGAGAGAGATCTTTTCCCTTTGTTTTAGCTAAACCATTTTCTTCTATCTTACTTCCTGAAGAGCAATTAAAATGTATTTTATTTTTTAAATAAGGAAGAAGATCATTGACTTTCTCTTACCAGGCATTTGTCACCACATGGTACTTGTTGAAGAAGTGGGTGTTCCTTGCCTTCTATTGTTACTCTGATGAGAGTGAGGGTGGAGAGCACTTTGAAAAAATATTTGTGTAAGGAGGAAAGAAAGAAGTGAGCTGGATAAGAAAGTCTTTTGCCTATCCAAAATTGAGGGCGTTCTTGACTTTTATTAATAGAAGATATTTCCTTGAGGTTTAGATGCTACTTCCTCCAGGAGGCATTGTGTTTAAAGAAGTGACCTTATGTTCAAATGCTCTCCATAGAGTCTTATTTTTACTTTAGGGATTCAGTTATTTTTTTAGATTTCTAAGAAGGAAGATTGCCTGGGTATTGACCCTTTAGAAGTAGACTGCTAGGTTATGATGCTAATGACAGTTATTGTGTGCCAAGCACTATTCCAAACTTTATATGTATACACTAACTCAATCCTTACAACAGACGTTTGAGATAGATTTGCTATTGTGCTTCATCAAATATAAATGTGTTGATGCTGTATCTTGATTTTACTAGAAGATGCTATTGAGAGGTTTTCACACAACTGTATTTCTAGTGCCATTTTATTTACTAACAATTGCAAGTTGTCATAGGTTGTAAAACTGTGAAATATAAGATACACCCTACTTATAAAAAAGTTAAAATAACAAAGCATATACATAATAGTATTAATAAAATAGGATATCATTCCCATTTTTAAAATGGAGACCCTGAGGCAAAAGACATTAAATTTTCTAAAGTGACATGACTGAATTCACATGTGGGTGATTCAGTTCTAGTGTCCATGCTCCTAACCTCCACTTTTTTCTGTCTCTCAACAATACGTTGAAATTGAGCCCACGTTGACATGTGATAGACTGCCCAAGACCCACTTATTCATCCTTTCATTGTGGCATTCACGATAGAATGGCACTGAGATTTTTCCTAGGGAGGAAGTATGTATGATGTGTGTCTTTAGGGATGTGATGAGGGGTTTGCCCTAATGCATGCAAAGTGCTTGACATGTGGGCATCTGACATGTTTTTAGTAAGAGCAATGCAATTGGGAGGCCTTGATGAACTGGCTTCCCAAGGATCAGTAGGTTGGAGTACTTGCTGGAAACTGTGCACAACGTGTTGTTTGGGTGCCCCAAATTCTGCATTGTGTATTTCACTCTGTTCCCCTTTGTGCTCTAAAATGCCAACATAAAAGTAATTCATTATTTCCATAATTGAGGAGTAGAATATTTTCTTCCCCTGAAGAATAGGCTCCAGAGACACCACTCAGGACTTGAGTAACAAAAATAAGAAACAAAAGTAATTTTTCATACGAAGATGGTTCTATGTGAAGACCTACCAGAATCTCATATAAGAAAATTATCACCATCAATACCCTGCCAAAACCCTGAAAAATCTCTGTTAACAATTTGAAGACCTGCTTGTTCCCTGAAACCTTTTATTTCCTTGCAGCTTCCTTACTGTTTAGAATTCTGGTCTCTGTTAACCCAGACCAGCCTGGTTATTGTGTCCAATTTAGGACAAACTCTAAATAGCCTCCCAGTTTGCTGAATGTTCCGCCCAACTGAAATTTATATTTTATTGTTGGATCACAGATCGATGTTTTGCTGCCAGATCCTTGAGATAAGTCAGGAGGTGAGTTCTCAACCCAAGAGGCCGGTGTCACTCATCATGCCTTTTCCTATTGTTTATCGTTTTCTCCTCGGACAGTGTCCCTTCTCCCAACCAGCATACTGTACTCCAACGCGGACAAACTGTTCAGTTGTAGAAAGATACTATACTGTGGTGGAGATACATTTTTGAGTAGAGGTTGTCTACAACTGAGGTGATTATAAATAAATTTTAAGTTTATTGATTTGGCATAAGTTTAAAACACCAAGCCATTGCTTTTGGTGCTTCTGATTATAATTTTACATTTTTAGTCTTAAACTGACCATCTGATCAGTCAACTTGGACTTTTTTTTTTTTAATATTTATTTTTTGGCTGCACCAGGTCTTAGTTGCAACACATGGGATCTTCAGTCTTCGTTGTGGCAAGCAAACTCTTAGTTGTGGCGTGTGGGATCTAGTTCCCTGAAAGTGAAAGTGAAAGTTGCTCAGTTGTGTCCGACTCTTTATGACCCCATGGACTGATAGTCCATTGAATTCTCCAGGCCAGAATACTGGAGTGGGTAGCCTTTCCCTTCTCCAGGGGATCTTCCCAACCCGGGGATCTTCCCAACCCAGGGATCAAACCCAGGTTTTCCACATTGCAGGTGGATTCTTTACCGGCTGAGCCACAAGGGAAGCCCCCTGTTCACTGACTAGGGATCAAATCCAGGACCCCTGCATAAGGAACACTGAATCTTAGCCTTTGGACCACCAGGGAAGTCTCAACTTGGACTGTTTTGAACCAGTTTTTACCTTGAACTAGTTACAAGTGTTTTGATAAAATTAGAGCAACTGTGGCCCAGTTGGAGATAGATTTAATTGGTCAGCGCTAACTTGATTCAGTAAAATTTATTCTGAACCAATCAAACCTCATGTGAGTCAGTCAGAACCTGCTTGTCCAAGTGAGAGCTTATTTGAGCTAGCTAAAACCAGCCTGAAGCCTATTTGAGCTCTTGAAACCAGACCTAAATGGTTAGACACGTGTGGTTTTAGCCAAAGTGGCTTTAGATCAATCAGAAATGGTTTTGTAGGTAGAATGTCTTTGAACTTAACTCTTTCATTCTCAACCAGAATGAACCATTGAGGTTCTTTTGAACAAGTATGAATTGGTTAGAATGTATTGGAGTGTTTTATGTAGTTTAAACCTGATTTTAGCCTGGTCGAAAATGACATATCTACTTAAAATTAATTGAAAACAGTTAGATTTAGCCAAAAAAGAGGGTCATCTTTGCTGACTTAGTGAACTACTCTGAGCCAGTCAGCAGTCTTTTGTGTCAGAAATGCATGTTTCAAGCTGCCCAGAGGCTATTTCAGAAATTCTTCTAGGTCTTCAGAGCCCCGTCTGACCTGTCCAGAGTGGGGAGAAGAGCGTGAGCCAGCATTTACTGAGTACCCAGCATCTGCCAAGCATTGTGCTGGGCACTCCACAAAGAGCGTCTCATTCAATCCATAGAACAATGGGGTGAAGTAGTGTACATTATCTTCTTTTTCATAGAATGAAAACCTGAAAATCCAAGGCTGAAAAACATCTGAGTAGCCAGTAGGTGGGAGACGTACAATCAGTCTAGCTCTGCTTGACTTCAGAAGTCATGTGTTTCCTGTTAGGCTACCTTGTATGATACCAAACCTGGCCACTTAAAAAAAAAAATTATTTATTTATTTGGCTTTGTCAGGTCTTAATCATGGTAAAGTAGGATCTTTCATTGCGGCACACAGATTCTCTAGTTGTGGCACCTGGGTTCAGTAGCTCCGTGGCATGTGGGATCTTAGTTCCCTGTCCAGGAATTAGATCCACATCCCCAGCATTGCAAGGCAGATTCTTAACCACTGAACCACCAGGAAAGTCCCCCATACCCGATCACTTCTAAGTCCAACATGCATTTGTAAAAATTTGAGTAATGGCCACAAAGCTTGGGGTAGAATAGACATTGGACTTGAAGTTAGGAGACATTTGTTCTAGACTGTGCAAATGAGTTAAACTCTCTGGGTTCTGTTTTATTCTTTAGCAAACAACCCAGGAAATGGAAGGTCTGAACATTTATTTTCAGGTCAACAAGGCAGATAATTATCTAAAGGTGTAGTCTGAAGAATATAAAGTATGATTAATATCATCAGTGGTGTCTATACCATCAGTTGTGGTATTTCATTTGCTAACACTTCTTTTATGATGGTTTGGTTTCAAACAGACTGTTATGTATTGCTGTTACCATGAATAGAAAACAAAACCTACGAAGACCATTTATAGACTTAGGTGTGTAATTCTTCACCCATGATAACTAAACACTTTAAATTTGGGGGCCCTAAAGATACGTTCATCTGTCTTTGAATTCCATTTAAGTAGGTTTAGAGAGTTCTAGAAGAATGTGCCATTGATGCCAATATTTTCTCCTGTACCTAAAATGATACAAAAACATATTCATAGAAATGACCAACTTTTTTTTTAAAATAAAAATAAAGAGGAAACAAGGTAGCTGCAGAAACTTCTTACATCACTCCCCTTTCAGAGTTTGGAGTTGCTTTCTGCTTTCTCATTTATTTGGAGGGGAACCCCCCCCACACACCGAAAATGATTCACTGTTATCTGGACCTAGTTTTCAATTCTTATCTCTTATTTATGAATAACTTAGGAGCCAGTGAGATGCTGTGATGAGACATGCTAGTCTTTTATTTGTACCCAAGTGGTCATCTTCTGGAGAAGTGTTCTGTTGCACACCATTAATACTGGCACCCTGCACCTGTGAGTACAGAAGCTGTAAATGGAAAGCCATCATCTGCACTGTGTCACTCTTTACAGTGTGCAAACAGAGTGCTGAATGTTTGGAGAGGCTTTGCCCTTAGTGACTGACCAGCCATATCTGAATGCGAGGTCGTAGCTCTGCACTGAGGCACTCTGCAGAGGTCACTGCAGCAGCTCTGGGGAATCAGGATTCAGGATTTTTGAGCATAAGGTGAGTCACCAAATTGAGGATGGGCTAGGGGAGGCAACCTTGAAAAGTCAGTGAATGTCCTTGCCTGAGCTTTTATTAATATTATGGATCTATAGGAATAATCCTATAGGAAGCATTGAGAGTTGTGGTAAAGTTTCTGGATAGGAGCTGACTGGATGAAAAGGGGACAATGAGTGGAAAATGAGCAGAATTTTTTTTTTCTTTATTTTGGCTGCACTGAGCCTTCATTGCAGTGCATGGGCTCTTGGCCACATGTGGGCTTTCTCTAGTTGTGGCGTGCAGGGGCTTCTCTAGTTGCAGCACATGGGCTTAGTTGCCTGGCAGCATGTGGGATCTTAGTTCGCCCACCAGGGATCAAACCTGCATCCCCTGCATTGGAAGGTGATTCTTAACCATGGGGAAGGTCCCCCAAACCAGCAGAGTCGAATGCAGGACTTACGATGTGTATGTGGATAGGTAAATGTGTATGTTGAATGGGCAGAGAGCATTGTCAGTGATAACAGGATGATTGCTTTTCTGATTTTCAAGAGGATTTATTGGTATTAGAAATGGGAGGATAAAAAGAAGTAAGCTTTCCCTGAAGATAGACTGTGTTTCCAGTCAGATTAATATTTTGAATGGTTTGAATCTATTTAAAGGATTAAAAATAAATCTTGAAAAGTGCTGATTGTGAAAGATAAAAAGTAACCATGGTTAGGTCTTGCTGTAAAAACAAGAATATTTCTTCTCAAAGGTAGACTTGTTTTGCCCAGTGCTGAAGAGCTGAATTGGTAGCATTTCCTATAGACTATCAAGGCAAGTGTAGGTAAATGAGCCTTTTATGGTGGAACTCAGTTCTCAAGTGAGCAGTGATATTCCAGAAAGATCTGGTTTAATATGTAGTAGCTGACAATAATAACATGTGAGGAAGCTGCAAACCAAGTTTTTTTGGCTTTATCTTTGAAGGAACTGTAATGACATGTGAAAATGCATAGGATAAATGAAATTGCCTAGATGTCCAAGAGAAAAGCCAAGGATATAGCACTAGGAGACTTTGAAAAAGGAGGTACAGTCGGAACCACTTGCACTCTAAGAATTATTATTATTCCTGTAACATTCTGTTTGGAGAAGGAAATGACAGTTTACTCCAGTATTCTTGCCTGGGAAATCCCGTGGAGGAGGAGCCTGGCAGGCTATACAGTTCCTGGGGTCCAAAAAGAGTCAGACACAACTTAGCGACTAAACAACAACAAACATCTTCTTTCTTCCTTTGTTTTGTTAACTTTTGTTCTACATGATCTGTGTATAAGATAGTGACCATTATCTTCTTGATTTTCATTCTCAGCACAGCTCAGTTCAGTAGCATCTTATCTAGCAAATGATTAAGTCCTTGGGACAGTGAGTAATATCTAACCCTCTCTTCACAGAACCCTTAGGCATATAGGTGTTATGTAGGAGTACTTGTTAAACTGGATATTAAAAGAAGTCACTTTATTAGCAGAGGATTCTAATATTTTCTAATGAGTTTTTGGTAAATATGCATTTGTTTGTATTTTTCAGGTGACCCATTGAGTTCTTCATTATGTCTGATGGAGACTATGATTACCTCATCAAGTTTTTAGCTCTGGGAGACTCGGGAGTAGGGAAGACCAGTGTGCTTTATCAGTACACCGATGGTAAATTTAACTCCAAATTCATCACAACCGTCGGCATTGATTTCAGGGAAAAGAGAGTGGTAAGTTCTGCATCCTTCCATATAAAAATATAATCTCTGAGTCAACCTTTGCCTGTCTGTTTTGTTTACTTCATAGGAATTAGGAGGACAAAGGTTGGAATCTAAAATTAAAGGGTACATATGAAAATGTATTATGTTCAGTCTGAGCAATGTGATTAAAGGCTGTAGCTGAGGACACTTCATATAAAACCAAGCAGGTGAAATAAAGTAAAAGTGAAGATTTTTAAAAAATTTCCTTGATACACTTCTGGCTGGTATCTTCCTTCTGAATTCTAAAAAGTTATTTGTCTACCTTTATTATGAAGCTTGCAAACCACCCTGCTCATTTTAATGGCTTTTCTCTTAATTAAGGCCTCAGCAGTCCCATTCATTAGGTGGCAGAACTCATTGACCCCACCAGGAGTGTGAGGTTGAAGTACGGGTGGGAATGACTGTGCATATGGATCCAGGAGGTAACCAAGGGAACAGTAGGGTTCTGCAGAATAAGAGAAGAGGTTCTTTTTAACAACTGTGTTTATTTTTTTTTAAAGGACAGAAAGACAAGTTATTCTGGGGGTAGAGAGGAAGTCAGGAGGTTGATGTGTCCAGGAAATTCATTTCTTACTAAAAAAAGCAACCATTCCCATAAAGCAGGTCACCAAGTAGTCAGGAAGACTAAGGACAAAGACCCTTTGGTGGAGCATATTCTACTTGGGAAATATGCAGAGTTTCTGGCTTCAAGGACAGAAGAATTCATTCTTTCTGATCCACCCTATGTCTTTTATTCCACTACCAGAAGCCTTTTTTTTCTACTACCACTGTTTTCTTTTTTTAAATTATTTTTAAATTAAGGTATAGTTGATATACAGTATTGTGTAAGTTTTAAGGTGTACCATATAGTGATTTACAATTTTTTAAGTTTATATTCCATTTATAGTTATTATAAAATATTGGCTATATTCCCTGTGTTGTACAATATATACTTGCAGCCTATTTTATACCTTTGTCTTTTTTATGATTATTTTGGGATGCTTGCAATTTCAAATAAATTTTAGGGTCAGCTTATTAATTTCTACAAAGAAACCAGCTGAAATTCTGGTAGGGATTGCACTGAATCTGTAGAATAATTTGGGGAGTGCATGTGTGCTCAGTTGTATCAGACTCTTTGTGGCCCCATGGCCTATATAGTCCACCAGGTTCCTCTGTCCATGGAATTTTCCAGGCAAGAATACTGAAGTGGGTTGCCATTTCCAACTCCAAGGGATCTGCCTGACCCAGGGATTGAACCCACATCTCCTGCATTGGCAGGCAGATTCTTTACCACTGTGCCACCTAGGAAGCATTCATATCTTAACAATATTAAGTCTTCTGATTTGTGAACATGGAATTTTTTGCCATTTAGATCTTCTTTAATTTCTTTCAACAATATTTTGTAGCTTCCCAAATGTATTTTATACTTTTTAAATTAAATTTATTCCTAAGTATCTTAATCTTTTTATGTTACTGTAAATTAAATTGTTTTCTTAATTTTATTTTTGAATTGTTCTTTGCCATTGTATATAAATACAATTTATTTTGTAAGTTGAGCTTGTATACTGGAACACTACTGAACTTGTTTATTGTTTCTAATATAACCTGCATGTGTTCCTGTATAGAGAGTGTCTGTGTGTGTTTATTCCTTAGGATTTCCAATATACAAGATCTTCCTATCTTCTGTTATACTTCTTCCTTTACAAGTTGGATATGCTTTCTTTTTTTTTTTTTTTTTTGCCTAATTGTCCTGATGAGTGCCTCAGTAAAACGGTGAGTAGAAATGTTGAACGAGAACATCTTCGTCTTGTCTTTGATTTTAAGAAGAAAACATTTGGTCGCCATTAAGTATAACTGAAGCTGTGAGTTTTTCATAAATGGTATTCTTCAGGTCCAGGATGTTATCTTCTATTCCTAATTGTTGAGCATTTTTTTATTATGAAAGGTGTTGGATTGTTTCAAGTGCTTTTTCTGTATCTGTTGAGATGATTGTGTGGTTTTGGTCCTTTATTCTAGAACTGTTCTGTTCCATTACAAATCGATATTGATTGGTTTTTGTATGTTAACCCAACCTTGTTCTTATGATAAATTCCACTCAGTCATAGTATATAATCCTTTTTATATGTTGTTGGATTCTGTTTGCTAGTATTTTGGTGTCTGTATTCAGAATGGATATTAGTCTATAGTTTTTTTCCCCCTCATAGCTTTGTTTTTGGTTATCAGGATAATAAAGCCCTCATAGAATGAAGTGGGAAGTATTTCCTTCTTTTCTGTATTTTGGAAGAGTTTGGGAAGGATTGATGTTAATTCTTCTCTAAACATTTGGTAAGATTCACTAATGAAGACATTTGGGCCTGGTGTTTTCTTTGTGGGAAGTTATTTTTATTATGAATTCAATCTTCTTACTGGCTGTATGTCTCTTTAGGTTTTCTATTTTTTCTTGAGTTAGTTTCAGTTGTTTGTGTCTAGGAATTTCTCCATTTCTTCTAAGCTATCCAATTTTTTGGCATACAGTTGTTCATACTATTCCTTTATAACCTTCTTATGTATTTAAAGTTGGTAGTGTTGTCCTTTCTTTCATTTCTGATTTTAAGAATTTGAATCTCCTATTTTTGTTCTTAGTCTCACTAAAGGTTTATCAATTTTCTTGAGCTTTTCGAAGAAAAGGTAATTTCTTTCCACTCTAATCTTTATTATTCTTTCCTTCTGCTTACTTTGGATTTAGTTTACTTTTATTTTTCTAGTGTTTTAAGGTTGAAGTTTAAGTTATTGATTTGAGATCTTTCTTGTGTTTAATATAGGTGTTTACTGCTGTATATTTGCCTCTGAAGCTACTTTAGCAGTGAAGCTACTTTTTGTATGTTGTGCTTTTCATTCATCTAAAAATGCTTTGTAGTTTCCATTGTGTTTCTTCTTTCCACATACTCATAAATTTCCCAAATTCCTTTCTGTAAATGATTTCTAATCTTTTTTTTAAACCACAGTATGGTTAGAAAACATATTTTGTATGAATTTAGTCTCTTAAACTTGTCAAGACTTGTTTTATGACCTAACATAAGGTCTATCCTTGAGAATACGTGCTTGAGAAGAATGTGTATTTTGCAGTTGTTGGGTGAAGTCTTCTGCAGACGTCTATGTTATGTCTAGTTGACTTAGAGTGTTCTGCAGCTTTTCTGTCTCCTTGTTCATCTGCTTGCTTGTTTTATCTATTATCAAAAGAGTATTTAAGTTTATAAATATTGTCAAATTGTTTATTTCTTTCATTTTATCTGTATGTATTCTTAAAGGTAACTACATGGCCCTTTTATCATTATAAAATATCCTTTTTTTTTTTTGTCTCTTTTTGTCTTCAAGTCTATTTTGTCTCATGTTAGTATAACTCCAGCTCTCTTTTGGTTATTGTTTGCATGACATTGTATTTTTTTCATTCTTTTCCTAACAACCTTTTGTGTCTTTGAATCTAAAGTATGTCTTTTGTAGACAGCATATAGTTGGATCACATCTTTAAATCTAAGCTGCTAACCCTTGCCTTTCACTTGGAATCTTCAATCCATTTACATTCAATATAATTACTAGCAAAGTAGGATTTATGTCTGCCATTTTGCTACTTATTTTCTGTATGTCTTATCTTTTTTTGTTCTGTTACTTCTTTGCACCCTCTTTATTTTGTGTTATATAGACATTTTCTAGTATACCATTTAAATTCCCTTCTCACTTTTTATTTTTTGAATTGTTTTCTTAATAGTTCCCCTGAGGATTAAATTTGTCATCTTAAGTTTTAACAGTCTAGTTTGGATTAATCCCACTTAATTTCAATGCCATACTCTGCTCTTATATGGCTCCATTTCCTGCCCATTACTTTTCACTGTTATTGTCATACAAATTGTATACATATTGCATCTTTATCCACTGTGTACCTATCAACATGAGTTTATAATTATTGCTTTATGAAATTGTGTTTTAATCAGATACAGGAAAGAGTTATGAAAAACCATTTATATTGTCTTTTGTATTGACCCATGTAGTTACCTTTACTGGTGCTCTTTATTTCTTTGTGTGAATTTGAATTACTGCCTAGTGTCTTTTCATCTCAGCCTGAAGCTCTGTCTTTGTTATTTCTTGCAGGGCAGTTCTGCTAACAATGCGTTTTATGTTTTTGTTTATCGGAGGATGTTTTAATTTCCCTTTTAATTTGAAGGATAGCTTTGCTGGATATAGGATTCTCGGTTGGTAGTCTTTTTCCTTTCAGAACTTTTTATTGTCCTACTGCCTTTTGGCCTCCATTTTTATTTATTTGTTTTTTAATGATAAATCAGCTCTTAGTCTTATTGAGATCCTGTATATGTATTGAATCACTTTTCTCTTGCTGCTTTAAAAATTCTGTCTTTTGATTTTTGACAGTTTGGTGATATGTCTAGTCAATATCAGAAAGTTTATACTTCTTGAAGTTCATTGACTTTCTTGAATATGCACATGAATATTTTTCATCAGATTTTGGAAGTTTTTGGCTATTATTTCCAGAAGTATTTTTTCTGCCTCTTTATGTCTCTCCCTTTCCCCCTCAAATAATATATTACTTGTATATTCTTTAATATATTTATAAAGATATATAATGTGCTCACACATTATAAAGAAGAGCCAATTCAATGGAAAAGACCCTGATTCTGTGAAAGATTGAGGGCAGCAGAGAAAGGGGCAACAGAGGATGAGATGATTGGATAGCATCATCGATTCAATGGATATGAGTTTAACCAAACTCCAGGAGATAGTGACGGACAGGGAACCCTGGCATGCTGCAGTCTATGGGGTGGCAAAGAGTCAGACACAACTGAGCGACTGAACAACAAAAAATGTGCTTACATCATTTAATACAAATTATTGTGCTATCCAGAGACAATTATTTGAAATAAAATACAAATAAGATTGTATTCCAGATGGAATTTTCTTTAGAAGTTTAGATACCTAGGGGAGTTATACTGAATAGGTAAGTGAGAAGAGATCACCAGTCTCAGAAGTTCTCTTTTCTTTTTCATTTTGTCATTTTAGGTGTACAGAGCCAATGGGCCAGATGGAGCTGTTGGCAGAGGTCAGAGAATCCACCTGCAGTTATGGGACACAGCTGGACAAGAGAGGTATGAGATCTTCAGTCATGTGCTCTCTGCAATAAAGGGGAAAAACAACTGCACTCTTCACACAGTGACCTGAGCAGGAAAAGGCCACCTGATTAGTTGATGTGCACCTGGATAAGCCATGCTGCCAAATTAGCAGGAAATTTATCAGTCTGAAATGACAATAGTGGCTTTATTTCATACAAGGTCAAAGGGAAAATGAATCCTTTTAAAAATCGATGCTTTTACTTATGGACTTCTTTCTTTTTCTCCCCCTTTTTAAAAACCTGTAATAACCACAATTATTTTGAAGCAAATTCCAAATAGCAAACTGTTCCTTTTGTAACTATTTTGGTACATATCTCTGAAAGATGAGTACTCTTTTTGTAAAAACATGGATTAGAAATATTTGAGAACACTTAAAATAGCTAATTAAAGGACAAATTCTTAACCAGTATTTTCTTCTCTGGAGCCTATGCCTGTCAGTTGCAGGCTTTGCATAAAGGCAAAATGAGAGAAAACCTACTACGAGAGGGAGAGAGGCAAGGAGATGGCAGGATAAATCCTTGGTGCATGCATGCATGTGTGTGCTCAGTTGTGTCCAACTCTTTGTGACCCCATGGGCTGTGGCCCACCAGGCTCCTCTGTCCAAGGGATTTTCCAGTCAAGAATATTGGAGCAGGTTGCCATTTCCTATGTCAGGGGATCTTTACCACCCAGGGGTCGAAGCTGCATCTTTTGCATTGGCAGGCAGATTCTTTACCACTGGGCCACATGGGAAGCCCAAATCCTTGGTGGAGAGGGTACAAAGAAAGGGGAAATTGAGTCTGATTACCATCACCCTAAAGCCAAAGAAATGGTTCTCAGGGATAAGGGATTTCTGTAGAGACTGAAATTAAAAGGTCATGCATGGAACACATTGTGATGTTAAATCAAGTCAGGCTTTCACAGGACAGGAAAGACACATACACAGCAAGCGCCATTGCTTTTGGCCTATTTAACTTTTAGTTGTACAGTAAATTCTTGGCTGAGACAAAGAGATCGTGAGCTAGTTCTTGCCATTCCTGTCCAGAAGGCTGGTTTTTCAAATGACATGGCTTATTAACACATAAATGTCTACCAGTTAGATAAATAACTGTATTATACACATTTGGAATATCATCATCTAATTTGTTAAATTTTAAAAAAAATTGTTTTTATTTTAAAATTCCAATAACTGTTGGCATTTTAGGAAGTCTGTATATGTTTTCAAATATTTTTTCTTGTTCTAAATACCTATTTACTATATTTTTAAGATACTCAGTGTCATTGATTATGTACATAATTTTACACTGTTGAAACTATCTATTATATAATAGTGTAATTCAGTAAACCTTGTGCAAGGAAGATCTATACATAGTGTGCATGTATAATGTGAAGTTAGTAGAAACAGTGGCATGTTGTTAAACATCTGACTTGTTATTGATGAACTGTTTTAAAAGGCTTGAGGGGACTGCTGGTGGCTTTATGTTTCAAAGAGTAGGGCTGTGGTTTAGGTGACCAATCTGCTTTTATGTTCCCAGGTTTCGTAGCTTGACAACTGCCTTCTTCAGAGATGCTATGGGGTTTCTTCTGCTTTTTGATCTGACAAATGAGCAGAGTTTTCTCAATGTCAGAAACTGGATAAGTAAGTAGTATTGTCTCCCTGCCTGTTGCTTCCCACTCCCTGAAACAAAATCTCTCTTATATTCTACTTCTTTTGTAAGTTGTTTTGTAAGAGCTCCTAATGCTGTTTAAAATGCTATTTAAAGGAACATGGCTCTTAGTTCAGGAGCAAAGATAACTGAAGCCCTCTGCTTTCCCTGGTCATGCTAACCTCCATTTGTTGAGTGCATCTTGCACTCTAGATCCATGGAGTGTTTTCTGTGTAATCTCTTCACCAGTCTTTTCCACAAAGAGGACTCTGATCCCCATTTTATAGATGAGGAGATAGAAGCCTAGAGAAGTGCTATCAAATCTGATAACATCCCAGGGTTCAAAACACGTAGTACATCGACCCTTTTGAAAAATTAATGGATCCTAACCCTGTCTCAAGGTGTCTTCTGTATTTAAAGGGCCAGAGCACTTGCCAGGAGGATCTTGTCATAGAAACTTCTAGAACTGCCTTGGCCAGAGTGGTCCCCAGCACAGTATACATGAACCTGCATTTTGGCTCTTTGGAGACAGCTTGATAGCTTACGTGATTCGTTAGTAGTCATTTAGAATCCTGCTACTTGACCAAATGTACATTTTCCTCTGTTGGTTGTATTGGTGGAATCATAGAGAACCTACTGGGGAGGCCTGTGATGTTAAATTTCCAACAGCCAAATCTTTGGAATGAAAACTTATTTATAAACCCCTGCTACATAAAAATTTCTTATAGTTTCAGTGTTATGAAAGGGTAATGGGCTGTGATTTTTATAGTAGAAAACCTTGTTTTTAAAAATGAGTTTTTAAATAATTGTTGAATGCCTTGTGGTTTTCAAAGCATTTTCACATAGTTTGTGTCCAGTCCCCATGTTCCCCCCATGAGGAGATCCAGGGAGGTGGTGTATCCTCATTTTAGGATAAAGATGCTTAGCCTTATGGAGTAATAGGCTTGCCCAAGGACATGGAGCTTTTGGCTTTTGATTCAGTGGCCTTTTTGGGGACGGGGGTATTCAATGGCTTTTTATGCTCTTTCTGAACTAAGTTAATCACTAAGAGTTGAACAGCTATTTAATACTTTAAATATAGGTTCTCCAGGTGAGTCATGCTTATTGGGCTTCACTTTGTTAAATGCCTGTCTGAGTGACACACCCTTTTGGCTCAATGGCAGTGACTATTTCTAATCTCTTATCCTCGTTCCTTGCTCATCATCCTCTACTTTTTGTCACTGGGAACAATTCTGGGGCTTTCTTTAGCACTTTCTAAGGATTGTTGTTCGGAGAAGACAATGGCACCCCACTCCAGTACTCTTGCCTGGAAAATCCCATGGACAGAAGAGCCTGGTAGGCTGCAGTCCATGGAGTCGCGAAGAGTCAGACACGACTGAGCGACTTCACTTTCACTTTTCACTTTCATGCATTGGAGAAGGAAATGGCAACTCACTCCAGTGTTCTTGCCTGGAGAATCCCAGGAATGGGAGAGCCTGGTGGGCTGCCATCTATGGGGTCGCACAGAGTCGGGCACAACTGAAGCGACTTAGCAGCAGCAGCAGCAGCAGCAAGGATTGTTGTTAGAGATGGGCTCATAGAATCTTAGCACAGGAAGAGCATCAGCCCACCTATTTTTCACTGGGAGAAACCGAAACTCTGGACAAGGTAAATCTTGTCCATTTGGGCTTCATGGCTAGTTACGTGAAGAATAAAATCATGTGAAATTCTGTGTATTATTTTGTGTTTTCCTTATAGTGTAAAAGAATTCTTATTGCCCAGTTAGGCAAAGAAAACATACATATTGGAGATTTCACATCTTCAGTGTAAAGTATTCACTGTCAGAAAGATTCAGTGTCAGAGGTAGTAATAATAAATCTTAATTAGGAATAAAAATTTGTTAGTTATATATATATTTTAATTTTCCTCTTCCTGTTAGTAGTTTGAATATTAAGGGGATCATTCATTCCTTCTTTTGGGGGTCACCTTTCTTTGAGGATGAGCCAGGTGTGCCCACAGGCAGCATGTTTTATAGGGAAACTCCAAAGTAGCCTATATTTCTAAACTGTTCTTCTGTAGCCTCACATAAGTGGGACAAGAGCCCAATAAGTATATTTTGAACATATTTTTTCCTTTATATTTTTATTCCTATTAATCCCCCTGTCTGAAAAGCCCTCTCCATACTCACTCCCATTGTCTTAAAAATTTAGAGTTCAATTTACTCTTTAAAATCTGACAAAATATGGCCCCCATGAAATTTTCTGTGGTAACTTTATTGAATTAAATTTTTTTCTCTCCTCTTTTAAAAAAATTTTTATTAAAATGTAGTTGATTTACAATGTTGTATTAGTTTCAAGTGTACAGAAAAATGAATCAGTTATACATGTATCTGTTCTTTTTTTTTTTTAAAGATTCTTTCTCCATATAGGCCATTACAGAATATTGAGTCGAGTTCCCTGTGCTATACAGCAGACTCTTATTATCTACTTTATATATCCTGTGCTGTGCTTAGTCGCTGAGTCATTTCCGACTCTTTGCAACCCCATGGACTACAGCCCACCAGGCTCCTCTGTCCATGGGGATTCTCTAGGCAAGAATACTGGAGTGGATTGCCATACCCTCTTCCAGGGGATCTTCCCAACCCAGGGATTGAACCCAGGTCTCCCACATTGCAGGCAGATTCTTTACCATCTGAGCCAGTGGGGTGTGCATGTCAATTTTATTCCTCTCAATTGGAGTTAAGCCTCCTATTATGTTTTGTACTACTTACACATGATCCTTATCACATACCATATCGAGCTATAGTTATTTATATATGTGCTTTTTTTTTGGTGAGATATTTTAAAAGAATTCATAAATTTATATTTTGTATAAGTAATTCACAACCTTTGTAGAAAAGATAGGAAAAAAGAAAAATGATCAATTATCATACTTCCCAGACTCCTCAAAATAAATACTATTAAACATTATTACTGGATTACTGGTAATACACAACACCTCTAAATGCTTTATTGCATTACCATAATGATTTTCAAGTGTGAGCATGCATCTAGATCCCCCCAGAGAACTTGTTAAAATAGATTCCAGACCTCAAACCCAGCCTTCCTGCTTCAGTAGATCTGGTGTGGTACCTGAGAATTTGCATTTCTAGCAAGTTCACAGGTGATGGTTAGGCTGCTGGTCCATGGACCTTACCTGAAGACTCACTGAATTAACTCATTTAATCTTTACCTTACCCCTATGAAGTAAATGCTGTCATTGTCTTCATTTAAAGATGGGGAAATGGAGGCACAGAGTGGCCATGTAACTTCCTCAAGGCCTCACAGCTAGTAAATGGCATAGCCAGGATTCAGCCTTAAACACCTTCGGTCCCGAGTTCATTTTCATAACCTTGACACTGCACAGACAAGGTGTTAACAGAGCACTGAGCCTCTCTGGAGACCAGAAAGGTTTCACAGTAGAAGTAACTGAGAGGCAAGTTGTAAAGGAAGTAGGGTATGTCCTTGAAGGAAGGTTGTGTTTGGTTATTCAGGGTATGGGGACAGCATGCATAACAGCCTGGAGGATAGAAAGGATGTGGCTGTTGGAAATGGTACAGTTTGCTCTTGCCTGTATAGGTCCTGTTTCCCACTTCAGTCCCGTGAGGGCAAAGGTCAGTGCCCTGAAATTCTGCACCAAGTATCAGGCCTCTGTTATTGCTCGGTAAATACTAACTGACTTTACTTTCTCATGATAAGATATAATGAACATGACTTGATAATGAGGAACTAATGGTTAACCATGATAAAAAGTAAATTAGGCCATACATTTTTGAGGATGTCTTATTGTGCAAGTTTGGGTTACTTTAATTTCACTGTGAGGCATGATGAGTATGAAATAAGACTTATTTTCCTTATTTGAGAGATTAAACTCTTTAGCTTAGTTGAAGTTCCCATGCTTTAATTGCTGTTAATATGCCTGCTAACAGATTTTCATGTGAAAAGAAATAGAAGCTATAGGTAAGAATTGTAGTCTCCTGCTTCTTGGATCTGGTGACAGAATCATTGACTATATATTCTGGGTTTTCTGTCTTTATTTGATCCTATATTTTGTTTGTTTTAGATAAATTGATTCTGCCTTAGTATAATAGAAAAATGTGAAAAATATTTCAGATAGAAATAGGTTTATAGAAATACAATTCATTTTAAAAATGTCACTGCTGTGGAGAGAAAATATATGAAAAACAGAGCTTTAAGGTTAGTCATAAGCATTAGGAAATCCTCCAAGTGTGTTTTTTTTTTTTTTCAAATGATCTTCATAAAGAAGACAGCTATGTGGTATATGTGTATGTGTGTGTGTGTACGTAAGTTTTGGAGGGATAACAAATTCTCCCATCCCTCTCCAATATAAATAAGCTGGAGTATGTGCATAAGGACAGGGTTAGTTTTACATCTCTACGCCATCCATATAGTTTTATAGCTTCCTTATATCTATATATCCATTTACAGTTTTAAAGCAGTTTTGCATATATTCTCCCCTGATCATAGACTTATATTACTTACCTATAACAAATTTTCTTATCTTCTTCTACTAATAGGTCAGCTACAAATGCATGCATATTGTGAAAACCCAGATATAGTGTTATGTGGAAATAAGAGTGATCTGGAAGACCAAAGAGTAGTAAAAGAGGAAGAAGCCAGAGAACTTGCAGAGAAATATGGGTGAGTATTTTGGGGGAGGAGTCTACAGCACAAATTTCCGATGCAAGCATTTGCACGTGAATGGGTAACAAAAAGGGCAAAAGCAAAAAACTGAGAGGGATGTAGGCCTTGGGAGAAGGTGTCAAACACCTCGTTTGCATATTAGTATTACATGATTTGGGAACCATAGAAAAAGCCTTTGGTGAGGGCCTTCATTCAGTGCTTCAGTACCATTTTCTCAGTCTCTTGATATTTGAAGAAAGACAGCTTCAAGGGCAAACACCCTAACTGTGTAAGGCCTCTCTTCCAAGATGCAGATATGAGATGCCCAGGATAAGGAAATTCTGTATATTTTATTCAGTGAGAAAAATTCAAAGCCAGTCCATATTCTGCTTTGGCAAGTTCCAGGATACAAGAAGACCTTATTGGCTTTGAAATACCTATGCTGGTGGAGGAGTGTGAAGATCTCCTTTGGTTTAAGCTGTGTTTTTGTTGTGGTATGTGCTTAATCACTTCAGTCGTGTCTGACTTGAAGGCCCCATGGATTGTAGCCCTCAAGGCTCCTCTGTCTGTGGGATTCTCTGGGGCGAGGATACTGGATTGAGTGGCCATGACCTCCTCCAGGGAATCTTCCGGACCCAGAGATTGAACCTGTGTCTCCTGTACTGCAAGGATTCTTTACCACTGAGCCACTGGGGAAGCACCATTTGTGTGGTGGAGAGTCAGCTAGATACTGTTTTCCTCCTTGAGCTCAGGGGGTAGGATCATTGTAGCAGCAGCATTAATGGACATGAAAGAAGGGGTCAGCTACTGCTCAATAAAGTACTACAAAGCAATTTGTGCTATACTTTGTTCCTCCAAAATAATGAGAATGCAAATGTGCATGTAATAGTTACTCTTATTATTAGTGGGAGACAGCAAGTAGGGTAGAGAAGGAAGGGAAGCGAGGGAGAAAGAGAAAGGAAGAGAGAAGGGTGGTGTGGGTGGTGTACTGTGTGTAGAGAGTATTACTGCCTAGCAGCCTCTGTTGTTAGACAAATCCAAGGAAGCTATAGGAGGGACTTTGCCTTTTTATCATGTGAACCCTGCCTTTTTCTTTTTTGGGTTGATGGAGTTCAGAAAGCAATCAAGGATAGGGTTCACACTGGAGAGGGAATGGAAGGATAGGTTGACTGGGCAGGAAGGAATCAAGAGTCTGGAGAGATTTGAATACTAGGGAAGAAGAGTAGACTTGATCTGTAGGGGCTCAGGATGTTGCTGAAGGCCTTTGAACATGGAGTGCTGTTATGAGTACTTCCCCAGGTCAGTCTAGGGTGACGGGTAGGATGGAGTGGAGAGCTGCTGGGCAGGCCCTGTGAAGGGTTGCTGTGTGTCTGATGCTGAAGCCCTCAGGACGGGCAGTCAGAAGGGAAGGTGGATTTGAAGTGGGGGAGAGCCAGAACCAGCTGGGACCATGACCATGGACTGAAGCTGTGTCAGTCCCTGTTGCTTCTGACCTGGATGGTGTGGGTGTCCAACAGAAGCCAATGCTCTTTGCACAGAGCTAAACACAAACACACCTGACCCAGCAGCTGGAGAAGCTAAAGGAGGATCTAGGGGAAGGTGGAAAAGGAGACAGATCTGGTTGCTGGTTTGTGCCAATGAGATGAGCCAGCAGATAAGCAACAAAATGTGAGAGCCGCAGAATGGCTGCTGCTTCACTTCTGCCCTGGGTATCTCCCCTGCATGTCTCTGTGGTCCACCTTAACTGCAAAGGGAGTTCTGGGAAGTGTTGTTCAATCTAGACAAACTGACAGATCATAAAGGTACCACAGATAGAGAGTGGGGCTGGGCATTGGTGTCTTTTAAAAGCTCTCTATGTGATTTTTTTTTTTAAAGCAATGGCCCCACTGACTTTTATGTATTTATTCATTTATTTTTAATTAATTTAATTTCTGGCTGCACTGTGTCTTCATTGCAGCATGTGGGCTTTCTCTAGTTGCAGCAAGTAGGAGCTACTCTCTAGTTGCGGTGCACAGGCTTCTCATTATGGTGTCCTCTCTTGTCCGGGAGCACGGGCTCTAGGTTCACGGGCTTCAGTAGTTGTGGCGCTTGGGCTTAGTTGCCCCGTGGCGTGTGCTATCTTCTTAGACCAGGGATTGAACCCTCATCCCTTGCACTGGCAGGTAAATTCTTAGCCATTGAACCACCAGGGAAGTCCCTCCATATGATTTTTGGAGGGGAGCTTGAGAACCTCTGACTGAGGTGATTCTGAAGTGGGGGCTGACCAAGCCCTGCAGGCGATTCTGATCACCTGATGTGCCCACTTCTATCTTGATAGTCACTTTTGTAAAGTAGTGGAAGGAAAGAGGGATCAGATACCACGGTGGATTCTGAAGTGTTGAAGCTGGGGGCTGTGTTGCAATGGGGTGAGGAGGAAGTAAGTGATGAAGCAATGGAAGCTGTGGAGCTAGCTAGACCATGCTTTTGAGAAGTGTGTTTGCAAAGACAAGAAAATAGGGCAGCTAGGAAAGTTAGCTAGACCCAACAATTATATTGTCAAGTGTTGTGGGGGGTCTGGATTGACTCATTCCCTCTCTGGGCTTTACCTGCCCTTTGCTTGTTTCCTCTGTGCCCATTCCCAAGATTCCACATCCCGCACAGTATTGGAGAGCCTGCCGCTACCTTCTGACGGTATGGAGATTCCGGGTACAAAAGGGGCCGCCTGTCCTCAGTGCTCAGCTCAGAAGATCTGGGCAGTATTTCATAAGAGAGGTTCAGTGTCAAGTTTCTGAACCGAGTTAAAATGAGCAGAGGAGAGATTAGCAGATAAGATAGTGGAGGTTACTGAAGATGGGAAGGGATGGAAGCAGACTTCCCTTAGGATTTAAGAAGCATAAAATAGAGTTCTGTAGGCTGTTGGGAGTTTCAGAGGAAGGTGTAAAGGAGAAATTGGGTTCACATGGATTGGACAGATTTGCCATTTAAGTTTAATGATTATTTTCACAGAAATTTTTTTTTCATTTTTAATAATTGTAGTATTTTCATTGGTTGCACATGCACTAAAAGACGATGTTGGTTAATCCATCTGTGTGCTAACAATCAGGGAACAGTAGTTTATGGGATATCTTCATATCATTTGTGTATTATCTGATGAATTTGTGGTGTTTACTGTCTCTCCTCAGTTCATAAGAATGGATCATTGGTTTACAAGTGGCTCTCTGAAATATACATGTATTTAAGAATGAAAGACTATGTCTCAGAAAAACTTTGCAAACCTAATAAAAACATGCTGCTGTGCAAATAAGGAATATAAATGTGTGTCTGCTGGGACAAGTAAATTTGAGAATGAAGACTTCTTGCAGCAGCCCAAAATAGAAAGGGTGAATTGGATGCATGATGATGAATATTTGAAAATTTATTTGTAGTGGACTAAGAATCCCTTCATCCCTAATCCCCCCTCCCCCCCCCCTTTTCTTTTGCTATAGCATTTGTTTAAATTGTAACATGAAGCTCTTAGGTCACTTCCTAATACAACAAAGCAATGTGGCCCATAAACCAGCTTTTTTAGAACAACTACAAAATAATGCTTTCCAATATTGAATAATATTGACAATGAAATCAGAGAAGAGAGTAAAACAGAGGGTTATTCAGATTTGTACTTCTGCCAGTCAAAACCATGATATTCACATTGTTGCTGAAACACTTAAAAATATCTGCGAAGTCAGTGACAAATATGTTAGAAGAAAAAGCAGAAAGCGTATTGGCAACATTCCTCTTTTAGATGGTACTATTAGATCTCAGACTTAAGTGTGCCCCAGTATCACCTTAACTCTGGGTCCCACTGAGCTTCTCACTTAGTGGGACTGGGATGAAGCCCCACATTTTACATTTCTAGCTGGTTCCTAGATGTTGCTGCTACTAGTGACTGAGGATAGCACTTTGAGAAGCACCCGTGTAGGTGTCAGGTTACCATGAGCTGTGCATGCTTGCAGATATTTTCCTTGCCCACAGAACTGGACAAAATGATGGTGCAACAGAATGTGAAGCAGGTGTCTACTTGTGCCACATTTGGGGAGGGACATGTGCTCACTGACTGATCACTGGAAAATCCATGCTAAGTCCAGGAGGATTTTTTCTCTTACACAGTTAATGATATCAGCTGTGCTATAAGATGGGGCAGGGACATGGATTGTTACCAAGCGAGCACGAGCCATAAGCTTATAGGCAAAGACTTCATTGTAAGTGACAATGATTGCATCTAAGTGTCCTTCTATCCTCTTCTTTACTCACAGAAGATAGTTGTTGGTCAGTATAAGCCTTTTGTTCTTGATTTAGGGTTAAGGGAAATAGAGGACATAATGAATATGATGAAAGTATGATAATTGAATGTGTGTATATCACATGTGCTGTGCAAAGAAATAAGCAGTAAATTTTCACAGAATGAGATAAAACTGTCATATAATATTGTATTAGTTTTAGGTATACTACTTAATGATTTGATTTATGTATATATTGTGAAATGATCACCACAATAAGTTTAGTTAACATCCATCACCAGCGTAATTACAGTTGTTTTTTTTTTCTTTTTTGCTGAACCTCAAGGCATTTGGGATCTTAGATTCCAGACGAGGGGTGGAAACTGGACACCCTGCCGTGGAAGCATGGAGTCTTAACCACAATACTGCAAGGGAAGTCCCCTGTAGTTACAAATTTTTTTTTTTCTTGTGATGATGAGGACTTTTAGGATCTATTCTTAGGGACAGCAAATAGAAGACAGCTCCCCTCCCCCACCCCCACCCCCCCACCGTGGAGACTGGAGACTACTGGCTAATAATGTGAAAGGTGCTCAAGAGTTTCTGGAATGGAGGGTGTGTTAAAAACTTTTATTTACAACATTAATAATGTGAGTACAGGCCATCTCTGGGATTCCCAGTAGTTTAGCTCAGCACGCAGCACTCAGTATTTCATCTAGTCTGAACTAGATGAAATGTATGAATAGCTTGATCTCTGGTACTTTGATTCTTTGAAAACTTGATGATATCTTCTCTTTATTCAGGGAATAAATAATGACTTATCATTGGGCACATTTTAAAATCACACACATAAGCTGCAACTAAACAGACAAGATTGATTTCCAGAGCCCCACAGGACTCAGAAGATGGTCTGGATTTCATTTGGCACTATCTCCCAGGGTGAAACAGCTTATGCCTCACCCTTTCCTCTAAATGCTTGTTCATTTAGCAGCCAACAGGCTATAAAAAGTAGTGAGGCTCACTTTTTACTTTAGTGAAAAATTCCTCCATAATTTGTGGATACACATGTGAGCCAAATATCTAAAACCGTTGCACAGAATCACCAAAAGCTTCCTTTTCATTCCTGGGAACCTCTAACTGGGATCTGGAATATTCTAGTTTTGTAGAGATAAGTAAGAGAAGAGAAAACACCTAAAAATTGGATCCTAAACTATGACATGAGCTGGATATAGGTATCTCGGTGAAAAACTGCAAATGATCATGTCTCCCTCATTTTCTTAAATTTAAAAACTTGTGATTTATCTATTTATTAAAAGTACATCAAAATTGGTGTTCTGCAAGTGTTGCAAAATCCATTTAGTGCGCATTTATGGATTGGTATCAGTTAGCTGCACAGGATTTTTTCTGAAGGGTTGACGAACTGCTCCCTAGTTGTTCTGCACTAGCACCATCCTGTGGCAAGAAGGAACAATACACCTGTCTCTATGCTTGAAAGTAGGGCAGTTGATCCACTTGAATTTAAGCTAAGATTACTAAATTTTTGCCTGAAAAGTTTTAGGAAAAGCAGAACATTATTTTTAGAGAAGAAGAGAATCCCATTGGGTGAACATTGATTGAGCACTTGCCGGACGCTAAGCTTGTGTTAAGCCCTTTACCTGTATTATCTTATTGCTTATTTATTAAGACCCCATGAAGCACTGTTGTACCTCTTTACAGATTCAGAGAACTGTTCGGATAAAGTAGCCCAAGTACCTTCTAAAAGTGAACATCAAGAAGATATGGGCATAAAAATATGACTGACTCTATACTAGAACTTCTATGCCCTTAGGACATGCTGAGCAGTCCAAGTTTCAAATGTGAGCACAGGGCATCATTTTTTTGTTTGTTTGGTCACACCACATAGCTTGCAGGATTTTAGTCCCCATGATCAGGGATTGAACTCACGCTCTCAGCAGTGAAAGCACAGAGTCCTAACCACTGGACTGCCAGGGAATTCCCAGAGACATCATTTTATGATGGAAAGAAAGTCTTAATTCAGGGTCTTTGCTATCCATCTCATTCAGTTTACTTTTTGTCTGGCAGTTCAAAGAGGTGAGGGTGGTGAGGAGTAATCTCTAGAATTCATTTATTCCGATAGGAATAAAAACCGCATTACCTCAGTTGCTTAGAAGACTCTGAATAATTAGTCTGAAGATTTTTTCAGTTGCTTTTTCATGAAACAATAGCTTTCTGAATGGTAATAGAATGATCAAGCCTTCTCCTTAAGTATAAGCAATATTCTTAGACATTAAATGATTCTCCTTGGGTGTAACTGAGAAAGAGCACAATGGAGAAAATCTAAGTATTTAAATTTTGAGAATTCTTAATCTAAAATTCAGTTCATGTAAAAATGGCAGCATCAAAAAGTGTCCCTGGAACTTAACTCCATAACATAGATAGTTGATAAATAAGTGTTTATTGAGTTTCCACAAAGAATGTCTTCTTCACACTTGGTAGAGAAATACTACATGTGACCAGAGGGATGGGGAAAACGCATTTCCTTCATTTTGTGAATAAGGCACCAGATGATGATGTAGGAAAAAAAAAAAAAAAAAAAGACTGACAGTAACCGAAGAGATAGCCAGGCAAGAGATTTAAAAATCACTAAGATGATATAATTTGCCCAGTGAGACCTTCTCTGATTAAGATATTTTACTTTATTTTTAAAAAGCTTTATTTATTTATGGCTGTGCTGGGTCTTTGGTGCTGTACACAGGCTTTCTCCAGATGCAGTGAGTGGGGGCTACTCTCTGGTTGTGGTGCACGGGCTTCTCATTGTGGTGGCTTCTCTTGTTGAGCACACAGGTTCTAGGGCATCAGGGTTTAAGTAGTTGTGGCACATGGGCTTAGTTGCTCCTTGGCATGCGGGATCCTCTTGGATCAGGAATTGAACCCATGTCCCCTGTCTTGGCAGGGAGATTCTTAGCCACTGGACCACGAGGGAAGCACCTGATTAAGGTATTTTAGAGTCAGCATATGAAGGGATATGAACATGGGCATGGTAGAATCAGTGGAACAACTGTGTCCATCAGACCTCACAGATAGATGGATAAATGCTCAAATCAAGTGATGGTTCCTCAAGCAGTTTTTATGAGCTACACTCCAACAGGAGAGAATATAGAGTCCAGTTGGAAGGCCTGTTAGTTCCTATAGGAAGCAAGCAGATAATAAGGCAGCATCTTGAGGAATTGTAATAGAGGTAACCTTCCATGCCTCCACATGTACCCCTACTGTGCTTCTTAGGAAGCAGAACAGTTCTGAAAATATCTGTCAAAGCACTAAGAAGGTTAAAACAATTCTGTTAAAGCTCTCCTGTGGAAGCTGCTCCTAGTCAGAAAGTAATGAAAGAACTACCAGAATTGTAATCAGAGTCATTGATGTAGTGTTAATGTGCTATGAGAACACAGGAAAACAAAGACATTCTTCAGGAAGAGTAATAGAGGTGGATGTTAAAGTATCTATAAATGTAAGGAATATTTTACTGAATTCAATTGCAGGACTCCTAAAGGGGCTAAAACAACTTTCTTTTGTAGTTTTTACATCTAAGAGTATTTTTTGGTTAGACTCCTTACTAAGTGGTGGGAATGAAGTCAACAGTTTGAAGAAAATATAATTATATCATTATTTTCATGACTTTATTAAGGAGGAAGAATTTGGCAGGTAATTGATTAATCCCCTTGCAAAGACCAAGTATGAAGGGTGACCACTGCAAGAAGACTGATGATGTCTTAAGAACATGTGAAAAAATAACCTTATAGTTTTGAAATGATCCTTTGTGAGTTACTAAAGAATTATACCTAATCTCAGGTCCTGGGATAACAAAATAAACATGCTTAAGATTGATATGCTTGAGGAACCCTCAAGTGCTATAGAATTCAGGTGTGGTCCAGGAATACCGCCTGGAGCTGACAAGTGTCCAAGCCCTTGACGAACACAGCCAGAGACCTCTGATGTCTCATGTTGGCTTGTATTTTTTCCCCCCATTGACGGCAAGTGAGAGTTCTCTGTTTTGGAGAACTTCATACAACATTATGTAAATTTGGAACCAGTAGAGCCTATGGTTGAGTTGGTTACACTCAAACAGCTGTGGATTCAAATCCTGGTTCCACTCCTTTCTAGCATTATGAAATTGGGCACGTTACTTCATCTTCCTGAGCTATAGTTTCATCACCTGTGACATGGGGATAAAAACTCCCAGAAGTTTTACATCTCTGTTAGGAATGCAGTGTCAGTTATTTTTTTACTTTTCAATGTGGTAAAATGCCTTTCTTGCCTTATATATTTATATTCTTATGATTTTCTAAGTTGAATTATCAAGGGCAAAGGTCACTGACCTTTCCCTCCACATGCTGTAACCCAGGTTGTTGCTGTCTTTCAGAGTCCCCTACTTTGAAACTAGTGCTGCCAATGGGACAAACATAAACCAAGCGATTGAGACGCTCCTGGACCTGATAATGAAGCGAATGGAACGGTGTGTGGACAAGTCCTGGATTCCCGAAGGCGTGGTGCGTTCCAACGGTCACACGTCTGCAGATCAGCTGAATGAAGAAAAGGAGAAGGGGTCATGTGGCTGTTGAAGGGGCTAGTGAGCTGAACAGCCATTCAAGGGGCCCATGTCTGTGACCTTCCCTGTGGTGATACATGGCTCAGAGAGAGACGAACAGGCCTTGCGTACAAACTGCTTCTCACCATCCCAATTAAACCTATCAGTAAAGCATCCCGTTTTAAAATTACTTTGCTGCAGCTTTGTAAATATTCTTTAAGATTCAGCCTGAGAGATATTCAGCAAAATATCCCACATAGCCAAAAGTGCCTTATGAAACATTAGCCCCATGGCAGTAGATCGTTCAAGGATTCAGGATTTTGTAGCCACAGAACAGTGCATTTATTATGTAGAATGACTGAAGATACCATCCCTGCTTTACCATAGATAGGCCCAGAGTCTCACCTTTAAGATCTTAGATGTAATATCAGTCTTTAACGCAAATTTAAGATCCTTCTTGCACCACAGGGGACTTTCTAAAATGTCATCTAAACAATTTGAATGTTAAATAAGAATATACACAAATGATGGTTCAAAGTCTTAAGTATAATTTATATAAGCATTCTGTTTAAAATGAATATAGGACAAATGATTGGCCATATCTATAGGCCCTGGATAAACTGGATTGATCAATTTCATGCTCACTGTGACTATTTTTGGTGGGAAGGGGCTTGAGAGTAAGGGCTAGGGTGGTTTAGTGTTGTGTAAGCGACTAAAGTGGGGACTTCTGGCTCCCTGCTCGATTCCCTTTGCTCTGAAAAGTTGACTGAAGGGTCAGGGAATTCAATTTTTATGCCTTTAGTTCACAGTGATCTGTGCATTTGTACTTGGCCTATGTGCTGGCCATATCTGAGCATAGCTGGTGCTTATGCTGAAGTTATTTGTGATAAGCAAATATTTAGCTTCTTTTTCTTTATATTTATAATGTTGGTCTGGCATCCTCAGGCTGCAGTTTCAATTAGCTTATGAATGACTCATCATCTTTTTCCCCCATCAGGCTCTATCTTGTTGATCTTTGAAACTTGTTTTATTTTTATACAGGTGGAATTGAAGGAATTAGTTTATAATTACATAACATGTCTGTTTATACTGTTTGGTGGAAGATGGATGTTTGTATTTAAGCAATTACATTATTATTCTGTCTCAAAATAGAAAAACAAAATATTCTATAGCCTGTAGTTTTCACTGAGAGCATGGGTATTTACTATACTTGCTGGATCTTGCCATGGTCATGTACTCTTCCACACTGCCAAAGTGTCTTTTTTACCAAACTAAAGGTGTGTTTCAAAATATGCTTCATGGCAGTTGTTTATAAAAATCAAAGGGGAAAATTCTTATTTATTAAAGTAGTTTAAGTAGATTAAAATTTCCAAAGAACTTAATGGCTATTTAGGAAGAAATACCACTCATTATAATTTAAATAAAGAATAAAAATAAATGTATCTTGTGATGGCATAACTGTAAGTAGAAAAATACAACTATGATGAAAACTAACTACTTGTACATGATAATTTTCAAACGACTTTTTATGGACCATCTGTCCTGTTTTTTTTTTTTTGCCACTGCCCTCCCACCATCTGCTTAAGAAACTTAGTTGTGCTTTCTAAGATCTATCCTTAAAATTTAGACTTTTTAAAATACTAAGAAGTCACTGAGTCCTATGCATTTAAATTGTGTACCCTAGTGATAAAAGATCCAGATATTTCAAAGACAGGGTCCTCATCATAAGCAGTGCCTTGTAAAATTGCTGTAAGACTTAAGTGGAGGAAACAAGTTTATAGCTATGTACCAGGGAACATTTTATATGATTTATTTGTATAGTGAAAAAGAAAACAATATCTGTATTGTGTCAGCCTATCAGGAACCAAACAAGCAATTCATACAGATTTTACTGGCCTTAAACATAATACACAATGAGACATATGCATGATACAGTGCACACCCAAGAGCCATTTTTAGTTATTGACATCAATAACCTGGATTCTCTTTGGAAATCACGTGTTTAAACCTACTTTGAAGCACCAACATAAACTTTTTTTGTGTGTCAATGTATTTTTCTATTTATAGGCTTGTGTAAAAGTGAATTTTGTGCCAGTTAAGCTTATAATAAAAACGTGGTTTAATCTGTCATTTGTGTGTGAACATAATAATTTCATTTCCCTTTACAAGAAAGTTTCAACCCTGAGGATGTAATGCTAAAGGAAAGCACATTCAGAGACACAAATTCCATTAGGTACTTGATGAGGGACCAGCCAAGATAACATGTTCTAGAGAAGGTAACTCACACATGTCATCATCAAACACTGATGGAGCACCTACAGTGCATGAAGTGTTGTGCCAGCTGTTGTCAGGTGAACAAAGCAAGGATGGTAAGGGCTTGAACTAACACTAGGGCTGAGAGATGGATGCAAGAAGCATTGGGGAGGGTGTAGTACTTAACTGGATAAGGACGGAATACGGGGAGATGGACTCTCTGACCTTATGTCCTGCCACCCTGTCTGCCTCACTCACTCCTCTGTGAGCATACTGGCCTCCCTAGAGCAGTAAAGTGTGTTCCTGGAATATCTGCTGTTCCCTCTGCCTGGAATGCTTGTCTTCCATATATTTACATGGCTCCCTCTCCCACCCTGTAGGACAATTCAAATGTCATGTTGTCCAAAAGGACTTTGCTGATCACCTTCTATAAGATAGCAGTCACTCCCTCTCATGGCCCCTAGCAAATTGTCCCCTGCTGCCTTGTTATTCTGCTCTGTTTTTGTACATGTCACTTACCACCACTCAATATCTTTGTATGTTTGTCTCTATCCACTAAGATATAAGCTCCATGAGGACAGGGATGTGGGAAGTTTTCTTCAAAACTGTGTTGCTGCTACCTGGAAAAGGCCTGGTACGTGGTAGGTACTCAAATGGCTATTGGACTGAATAAAGGACTTTAGATGCAGCAGAGTCAGATGAAAGAGTTTTCAAAGTAAAAGAAAACAAAAAAAAAAAGTAAGAGTCCAAGACTTCAAAATGTTTAGAAAGGTTCTCATATATTAAGCCCATATTGGTTTATTATGAGAAATTAGGAACTCTGAGAAGTATACTCTGATCTTTTGAAGTTGATGTTAAGATAGCTAACGACCCATTGAAGAAATGTTCAATATGGACTTTTTGGGGTTTTTTTTTTTTTTTTTTGGCTGTTCCAAGTGGCATGCAGGATCTTAGTTCCCTGATCAGGGATCAAACCCTTGCCCCCTGCAGTGGAAGTGTGGAGCCCTAACCACTGGACAGTACAGGAAATTCCCAATTAGGAGTTTTTAAAAACTGAACTGTAGTTGATTTACAATCTGTTTTGGCAAAGTAATTCTTTGCTAACATTATATATACATTATATATGTATATATTAATATATAACACACATGTGTATATTCTTTTTCAGATTCTCTTCCACTATAGGTTATTGCAAGCTATTGAATATAGTTCCCTGTGCTATATAGTAGGGAGGGCCTTGTTTACTTTATATACAGTAGTGTGTGTATTTGTTAATCCCATACTCCTAATATATTCCTCCTTCCTTCTTCCTCCTTTCCCCTTCAGTAACCATAAGTTTGTTTCCTATGTCTGTGAGTCTGTTTCTGATTTATCAATAAATTCATTTGTACTGTTTCTTAGATTCCATATTTAACACATATCATCTAGTATTTATCTTTCTCTGCCTGACTTAATTTCTTTAGTATGATAATATCTAGGTCCATCCATGTTGCTGCAAATGGCATTATTTCATTCTTTTTATGGCCAAGTAATATTCCATTGCGTATATATATATATATATATATATATATATATATATATATGTATCGCACATCTTTATTCATATATCTGTCAATGGGGACAGGCTGCTTCTATGTCTTGACTGTTGCAAATAATGCTGCTATGAGCAGTGGATTGCAAGTATCTTTTCAAATTAGTTTTTGTCTTTTCCATATATGCCCAGGAGTGGGATTGCTGAATCATATGATAATTCTATTTTTAGTTTTTAAAGGAAATCTCCATACTGTTTTCCATAGTGGCTGCACAGATTTACTTTCCCACCAACCATGTTGAAAGATTCTTTTTTCTCCACCCTCTCCCCAGCATTTATTATTTGTAGGCTTTTAGATGATAGCCATTCTGACTGGTGTGAGGTGATATGTCATTGTAGTTCTGATTTGCATTTCTCTAATGATTAGTGATGTTGAGCATCTTTTCATATGCCTGTCTTCTTTAGAGAAATGTCTATTCTGATCTTCTGTCCATTTTTTGATTGCTTTTTTTTTTATATTGAGTTGTAGGAGCTGTCTGTATATTTTGAAAATTAATCCCTTGTTAGTCACATTGTTTACTAGTATTTTCTCCCATTTTATAGGTTGTCTTTTTGTTTTATGATTTCCTTTGCTATGCAAAAGCTTATATGTTTGATTAGTCCCCATTTGTTTATTTTTGCACAATAAAGAATGCTTTGTTTGGCTTTTTATAACCTGGAAAACTCTATATAGTATTTCCAGGTCTTCTATTTTTGGCAAGATGGATGAGTTTAGAACTAGAAAACTCTTCTAATATAAAACACTTGATAATGCTGGATAAAATATAATGAATGTATTTTTTAAATGAACTATTGATCTCTTAAGAAAGTAAGGATAATACCTAGAGACCATCCCTCTTCCTCCAAAAAACAGACAACAACATCAGCAACAACAGTGGGATTTTGTAACAAACTGATACTGGATGTGGTTTGCTTTTGGTTTGGATTTTGCAGGATCAGTAATCAAGGTGCTCAGCTTTAATGGCTACATGCCATCATGAGATAAAACTTTGGATTCCTTGGAGGTAAGACGCTGGAATGGAGGGCCTCCTAACCCCAAACACACTCAAAGCCAGGTCCTGGTCTATGTCTTAATCTCCCCTGCGAATTTATAACCATAAGTGTGCTTTTACACAGGTTTAAGATTCAAGTTTACATTACTCCTCTTCTGTTTTTTATTTTTCTCTTTTCCTGGAAATGTTTAAGCCAAAAAATGAACATAAACTAACCTAAAATAATTTGTGATTGGCAATACCTCTGGATTACTTGGGAGAAGCAAATAGAATCTCTTCAGAGGGAATATTTCCACCCAGAATTTACAGAATTTTTACAGGAAACACCTACTAAGGATGAGCTCACTATTTAAAATGAAAACCTGTTCCTTCCCCACCAGCTTCAGCCCCAAACATGACCAAGGGCCAATGAACCAAAATCCAGCAATAAGGCACTTAAGAACTTCAAATAATATGCTTACCAGATGGAGATCGTAAAATAATTACAAACATAAAAGGAATTGAAATGTCTGGGAAAAGAAGACTTTATTAAAGATACAAGACTGGTTTGAATTTAGAAAAAGACTTCCATGTATGGAAAATGTAGCCACTGGCATTCAAAATGTAATGGTTAGAGGTTAAATGGCAAGTCTGAAAGAGAATGGGTAAACTAGAAGATAGACTGGAGGAAATTACATAGAATTCAGCAGAGAGAGATAAGGTACAAGAGAGGTTAAGAGAGCGAGAGAGAGGAAGTATTAGGGCTCCAACGTATGTGTAATAGGAATTCTAGAAGGAGAAATGGGAGAAAATGGAGGAAGAGGAAATACATGAAAAGAAAATAGCTGAGAATTTTTCAGTAAGGTGAAAGACATCTACCTTCATGTTCAAGAATCATGTCTCAAGCAAGCTAAATGAAAAGAAATAGTATTTCCAAGATTTCAGCTCAATCTGTTGGATGTGGAACCATCCTTCTCTGTATTCCATTATAATTGGAAAGAAACAATTTTTTTTCTAATAGTGACTACTCACCTGTTCAACCTAGAGAGAAGCACTGAGTGTGCTCATAGGCTGAAGGGAACAGAGTCTCAGATGAAGCCTTAAGGTGTGGGATTAAGAACATAGATAAAAGGTATGTTGCCCCTCACACTGAAGGTAAGAGGTCAAGCTAGGGTTATCATGTTGGTGAGAAGGGCAGGAAATTTCTTGTTGAAGTAGCAGGATAAAACTGAAAGAGATGGGAAGGAACTGTGTAAAGAGCGTGGGAAGACTGATGAGGTTCTTCTGTAATTGTTGAGGGGGATGAGAGAGGAAGAAGATCAAACAAAAGTGAAATAATTTTCAGCCTTTTGGTTGACAATGAAGTGTTGGGCAAATGTTTATTACTAAAATTTCTGGTATGCTGCTTTGTTATTAACATTGTTCTGGAATTACATGTCAAATGATTAGCCAAGGAAAATAAATGCAAGTATCAGATAAAAGGAAAACACATGCATTTGCAGATTATAACTTGACAAACTGATTCTAAAGGTTAAAAAAAAAAAAGCTTTAAGGACTAGCTAGAGAAACAGAATAAAGAGGTCAAGGAAAAAAGGAAGAGGAGGACTTAAGGTGCGTGTGCGCTAAGCTGCTTCGATTGTGTCCAACTCTTTGTGACCTTATTGTCTGTAGCCCACCAGGCTCCTCTGTCCATGGGATTCTCCAGGCAAGAATATTGGAGTTGCATGGGTTGCCATGCTCTCCTCCAGGGGATCTTCCTGACCCAGGGATTGAAACTGTGTCTCCTATAGTTCATGCATTTCAGGTAGATTCTTTACCACTGACCCACCAGCGAAGCCCCAAAATGACAATAATCCAAACATTTTCAAACTCGCAGATAAATATCAATAAATAAATTAGTTGAACAAAGCAGAGAGTCCAGACTGAGACCCATTGAGAAGTGATATTTTAAATTAGTGGAGAAAGTGATACCCTTATTCAACCTATAGTATTGGGGGGAGAAACCCCACTAGAATCCTGTGTTATTATTTATACTTAAGCAAATTCCAAGTTAGTTGAAAATTCAAATGTGAAAAATGATACTATAAAAATAATAGAGAAAAATCTTTGAAAAACAGTTTTGAAGAGGGAAATACAGTTTCAAGCAAAGCACCAAATCCAAAACTACTGAAGCAAAGACTAATTTGGATACGAACAAATAAAATATTTCTGCTAGAGAAATACCGTAATCAATGTTTACAATATTAATAAATTAGGAAATAATTGCTGTCACCACTTGTTTAATATGTAAAATGCAGTTAAAAATAACCCAGTAGAAAACTGTGTGAAGGACATAAACAGGCAATTCACAGGAAAAAAATATTTTTCAAGAATTTGTAAAGATTCCTAACTCCATTCATAATTAAATAAATGCCAGTTAAAATAATGATAAAACTTTCAAATTTCAGATTGGCAAAGATCACCTTTGAGAAAGACGTGGTGAAACAGCCATGTTATTTGTTGTTGCTGTTCATTGGTAAAACCTTTTGGAAGACATTCAGCATTATCTACCAAATTTTAAATGTGTTATCGATATGCCAGCAAATCTGGAAAACTCAGCAGTGGCCACAGGACTGGAAAAGGTCAGTCTTCGTTCCAATCCCAAAAAAGGCAATGCCAACGAATGCTCAAACTATCGCACAATTGCACTCATCTCACGTGCTAGTAAAGTAATGCTCAAAATTCTCCAAGCCAGGCTTCAGCAATACGTGAACCGTGAACTTCCAGATGTTCAAGCTGGTTTTAGAAAAGGCAGAGGAACCAGAGATCAAATTGCCAATATCCGCTGGATCATCGAAAAAGCAAGAGAGTTCCAGAAAAACATCTATTTCTGCTTTATTGACTATGCCAAAGCCTTTGACTGTGTGGATCACAATAAACTGTGGAAAATTCTCAAAGAAATGGGAATACCAGACCATCTGACCTGTCTCTTGAGAAACCTGTATGCAGGTCAGGAAGCAGCAGTTAGAACTGGACATGGAACAACAGACTGGTTCCAAATAGGAAAAGGAGTACATCAAGGCTGTATATTGTCACCCTGCTTATTTAACTTATATGCAGAGTACATCATGAGAAACGCTGGGCTGGAAGAAACACAAGCTGGAATCAAGATTGCCGGGAGAAATATCAATAACCTCAGATATGCGGATGACACCACCCTTACGGCAGAGAGTGAAGAAGAACTAAAGAGCCTCTTGATGAAGGTGAAGGAGGAGAGTGAAAAAGTTGGCTTAAAGCTCAAAGTTCAGAAAACTAAGATCATGGCATCTGGCCCCATCACTCCATGGGAAATAGATGGGGAAACAGTGGAAACAGTGTCAGACTTTATTTTTTTGGGCTCCAGAATCACTGCTGATGGTGACTGCAGCCATGAAATTAAGAGACGCTTACTCCTTGGAAGGAAGGTTATGGCCAACCTAGATAGCATATTTAAAAGCAGATACATTACTTTGCCAACAAAAGTCTGTCTAGTCAAGGCTATGGTTTTTCCAGTGGTCATGTATGGATGTGAGAGTTGGACGGTGAAGAAAGCTGAGCGCCGCAGAATTGATGCTTTTGAGCTGTGGTGTTGGAGAAGACTCTTGAGAGTCCCTTGGACTGCAAGGAGATCCAATCAATCCATCCTAAAAGAGATCAATCCTGGGTGTTCATTGGAAGGTCTGATGTTGAAGCTGAAACTCCAATACTTTGGCCACCTCATGAGAAGGGTTGACTCATTGGAAAAGACCCTAATGCTGGGTAGGATTGGGGGCCGGAGGAGAAGGGGACGACAGAGGATGAGATGGTTGGATGGTATCACCGACTCTATGAACATGGGTTTGGGTAGACTCCGGGAGTTGGTGATGGACAGGGAGGCCTGGCGTGCTGCAATTCATGGGGTCGCGAAGAGTCGGACACGACTGAGCGACTGAACTGAACTGAACTGAACTGAACTGATAGGCCCAGCAACTCTATGCCAATAAACACTCTTTTTGGAATAAAAAAGTGTATCTGTAAGGATGCTTATTATGTCAAAAGATAGGAAACAAATGTCCATCCATAGGCCACCAATTAAAATACAATTGCATTTATGTAACAATGGAAAAGAATGTTGAGTATTCGTTGATAATAAAATGTGTATTGAATGCTTAATTACGTGCCAGGAACTTTTCCAGGCACTGGGAGTATAGCTGTAAACAAAATGAGAAAAACCCCTGCGCTTAAGGAGTTCTCAAGGATGCAGGAAAGACTGATTAGGATGCTCATTAGTGTTTCAAGGAAGCAGTGAAGACACGTACACACAAATAAATAAGTCTGTCTATGCACAGAAAACCTCTGGTAGGTAAAAGAAAGTGATTGTTATACTGAAGGGGAAGACTAGAGGTCTGGGGAGGGAACTTTAATTTCCTGTACAAATGGTATTTTGTTTTTTTTTAATGTCTAGTAATTTAATACATGTATATTAATTAAAAGGCGGAGAGGGAGTAAAGGTGGAGAAGACCACCACTACAAGTTTTTAAAACACCGCTGGTTAAGTCCTGCGAGCCTGAGACTCAGCAGCTTCGGTTGCCGTGCGAGGCAGCAATTTCCCGCCGTGGACACCAGGCAAGTAAGTCCTCTAGGGACTGGAATCGGGAGGGGCTCGAGCCGTGGAGAAATGAGTTCCTAGAGACGAGCCAAGTGTGGCGAGCCGCCGGGGAACAGCACAAACTACAGACAGAACATAAAAGACATGAGTAAATGCTGACTTAATATGATACGGTAGGTGGAAAAACTAGACGCTCTAACAGCCGGTTCAGAAAGCGCAGAACCTTGCACTTGCCCAGACTGACAGCTGCCGGCCCGACTCTGCATTTCTGCGCCTGCCCCATTTCAGCGCTTTTCCCGGCGCGGCCGCGGGGAGGCGCAGTCACGTCCGGTTCGCTTTCCAGAAGCCCTGAAGAGCACCGCCTTTTCCGGAGGCTCTTTCCGGAGAACTGGGAAGAGAATCACTTCCTGTGGGGGGACTACGTCACTTCCTCTTCAGCTGGGTGTTCAGCCTGTGCGTCCCCACGCGCATTCAACATGCGGATTGAAAAGTGTTATTTCTGTTCGGGCCCTATCTACCCAGGCCACGGCATGATGTTCGTTCGTAACGATTGCAAGGTGAGGAGGCAGGGAGTGGCGCGCTTTTAGCTGTGCTCCCGCGGGGCTGAAGCCGCGCCTGCTCGGCGCGGAGTCACTCTGCGCCTACCAGTTGGGCGTGGAGTTTGGCCTGGGATTTTGGCGCGTGAGGCTGGCTTTACTACGGGCTCGGACCTCCACCTCCAGCTTGGGCAGTTTCTCCTTTAGGCGGTCCGAGCAGAGCTGGTCACTAGGCCGCTCTTGGGAGAGGCCGGCAGTAATGAGGTTGAGGAGCGATTCCAGCCAGTGCCCACGGGGAAGCTGGGAGTCTGTTGGCCCACTGTTGTATGTGGGCCACATTCTTCAATTCAGTAAACCTTGTTGAACGCGTGCCGGGTCAGGCATCTTTGCTGAGGTCCTCCTCTAGACAGATGTATAAGACTTGCGGTCAGCCGTAGTGTGTAGCTGCTGCTAAGTCGCTTCAGTCGTGTCCAACTCTGTGCGACCCCATAGACAGCAGCCCACCAGGCTTCGCCATCCCTGGGATTCTCCAGGCAAGAATACTGGAGTGGGTTGCCATTTCCTTCTCCAATGCATGAATGGGAAAAGTGAAAGTGAAGTCGCTCAGTCGTGTCCGACTCTTAGCGACCCCATGGACTGTAGCCTACCAGGCTCCTCCGTAGTGTGTAGAGGTTGATAGAAATGTTGGGTATTACTTAATAGCAGAGTTACGTTTTATGAAGTGATTGGAGGTGATTTGGAGAAGGACTTATGTGAAAAGACACAGGAAGGAGATGCTTTTATCCTGGATCTTGCATTTTGTTTAAGAGCAAGAGGAGAAAGCATTTTAGGCGGAAGGGAAATGAACAATTTGAGCAAAGGCACAGAATGGAGCAGTTACTTCTCTGTTTAAGGAAGCAGTTATTTCTCTGACAGATTGCAGAGGGTGATAGAGGCTTGGGGTAGGGCTATAAATACAAATATAAATCTATATTTAAAAGGTACATTTGAAAACAAGATAGATACAGATCTTACTCGACTTTCGATGGAATTGCTTCTGGGCAAACCCATTGTAAGTCGAAGATGCAAAAGCCTAACCTACTGAATATTGTATATAGCCTCTCCTTCTTTAAACATGCTCAGAACACATTAGCTTACAGTTGGGCAGAATCACCTAACACAAAGCCTGTTTTATAATGAAGTGTTGAATATCTCATGTAATTTATGATATACTCTACTGGAATTGAAAAACAGAATGATTGTAACTATTAAGTTGTTAACTCTGTGGACCGGGAGCTTTGGTTTGCTGCCAGATGTCCAGCATCAGAGAGAGTTTTACCGCATGGCTAGCCTGGGAAAGATCAAAATTTGAAGTACGATTTCCACTGAATGTGTATCACTTTTGCACCATTGTAAAGTTGAACCATCTTAAGTTGGGCACGGTCATTATAAGGCCACATTGCGAAAGGCTTTGGGGATAATATATGAATTTGCTTTTCATACCGGAATGAATCTCATTCCTCTGTTCAAAATATTGTTTCTCAGAATTTGAGCTCTCTTATATTTGCTTCAGAATCACTGGACACTTGTGAAAAAAACTGATTCCTGATTTCCACCAGATCTGTTGAATTGGAATGTCTAGGGGGAGGGGAAGAGGCTCTAGGAATCTATATTAAATGAGGTGATTTTGACATGCTCAGGAATTACGGTTTGTACTTCCTCACCTTATATGTGTATTCTATATGAAAAATACTGACCTCACTAAATTAGGAGTAAGGGATCTTGCTGAAAATGAGGCACCAAAGCTGTATTTGGGAACCTGAAAGAGTATATAAGTGATTCTTAATTCCTCCTCTCAGGAACATGGCAAAGAATTTATAGCAGTGAATGAAATGATTGCTGGGTTGGGATGTAATTCACAGTAGGCATTATGGCATTGTAGATGATCTGGTGATCATGATTTTATGATTTTTGTCCATCAGTGTTTGTCAGCTGGATATGGAAATTAGAAAGGAGCTGTGGGAGCTGTCTAGAGTTGGGTGTTGACCTGGCAGATACAGTGGGAGTTCAGGTTGATGAGGAAGTCTGTGTTGCTAGCAAGAATGGTGTTGAGTTAGCTGGGAGCTAGCTTGCTCTAGGGAGGACTGGTGTATCCAGAACAGAGTTGACTGGGGAAATAAGATGTAGAGGCCCAGAAGCACTAATGAAGACCAAGCACCTCATTTTTTCCTTTGTTGGTATTTCCCACATCTTTATATCCTTAGTTCCAGGTTTGAATTTTCCAATTGACAGAGAAATCCTGTCTGTACCTAACAGTGAGCCTCCTGAAAGAGAGTTCTTATTACCGCAGCTCTTTTTGCCTCAGAATGAATAGTCATGTGCTTAGATAGTTCTGCTAGAAACTGAGAGTTACCTTTGAATCTTTTGCTCTTTGTATCCAGCTCTAGGTCCTATCCATGCTGCCTTTGCAAAGGATAGTGGTGTCTTAGCTTTTTTCCTGCCCTCCTGGCCCCAGATTAGGCACTTGTCATTTTTGTAGTCTCCTAACTATTTTTTGTCCATTTATGCTTGTAGCTTTTGAGACCATCTTTCATAGACACCTCTCCTCTTATGCGTCTCAAGTAGCTTCTTAAGAGTAGAATTAGTGTATTGTTGTTATTTAGTCACTAAGTTGTATCTGATTCTTTTGTGACTCTATGGACTGTAGCTCATCGGACTCCTCTGTGCATGGGATTTCCCTGCCCATAATGCTGGAGTGGGTTGCCATTTCCTTCTCCAGGGGTCCTTCCTGACCCAGGACTGAACCTGCATCTCCTGCATTGCAGGTGGATTCTTTAATGCTGAGCCACCAGGGAAACCAGAATTAGTGTGTTACTAATTAAAATACTGAAAAAAGTGAAAATATTAGTTGCTTAATCGTGTCTGGCTCTTTGTGATTCCATGGACAGTGTAGCCTACCAGGCTTCTCTGTGCATGTGATTTTCCATGCATGGATACTGGAGTGGATAGCCATTCCCTTCTCCAAGGGATATTCCCACCCCAGGGATTGAACCTGGGTTTCCTGCATTGCAGGCAGATTCTTTTCTGTCTGAGCCACCAGGGTAAAATATTACTGCTCTGTATTTTCATAGTATGCAAACAGAAAATGTGTACACTCTTAAGGTGTGCTTAATAAATCTTTGTTGAATTAGTGGCATAAAAAAGGATTGAACTGTGAAGCTCAGATGGATCATTTGTTTGCACGTTGAAGACTGAGGATGGTGCTCAAGGACTAGATTAGAAGGGAAATTGGAGCCTATGAAGCTTTGTCTCACACAGAATCATCCACCACCTACTCCAGTAGAGATTTAATCACTCCTTAATGTATATTTACGTATTATTTTATACTTCATTATTGTGTATAGCCATATCCCATTATTTATATCCTAGTCTGATCTTTATTTCTCTTGTTTGCAAATTGAGACTTTATCACAGTGCTGGACTAAGCTTCTCAGGGTAGAGCATCGTGTTTTAATTATTCTTGTACTTCTTGCATCTACTGCAACATCCAGCACATAGTAGCGGCTCTTTATTGGGGAATCCCCATCCCATCTCTGGAGAAGGCAATGGCACCCCACTCCAGTACTCTTGCCTGGAAAATCCCATGGATGGAGGAGCCTGGTAGGCCACAGTCCATGGGGTCGCTAAGAGTCGGACACGACTGAGCAACTTCACTTTCACTTTTCCCTTTCATGCGCTGGAGAAGGAAATGGCAACCCACTCCAGTATTCTTGCCTGGAGAATCCCAGGGACGTCGGAGCCCAGTGGCTGCCGTCTATGGGGTCGCACAGAGTTGGACACGACTGAAGCGACTTAGCAGCAGCAGCAGCAGCAGCATCCCATCTCAGGGACTCCGGTCTCTTCAGATACTTCATCAGGCTTTTTCAAGTGAGTCTGTTAGATACAGAGTTTAAGTAGGCTTCCCTGTATCTTCCCATTGGCTTTCTTTGGAACTGAGAAGACCTAGGAAAGTTCAAACTTCTCAATGAGGACTTGTGTAGGAATTGTCTAGTAGATATTAAACAAGGAAGGCTTTTACTTAAAAAGGTAGTAGTACTTTGGGCTGGAAATATGCAAAAGAAATTTTACCAATAATGATTTTATAGTGAATTATTTCAGAAAACTACTGTAGTTCACATATTTTCTAGCTGTTTGAAATTAATTCAAGAACGTAGAGCGGGCTCTCCAGGAAGTCTGGCCCTTGATCAAATTGATGTAATATTGACCATTTGTTTCTTCCTTTTCTTTTCGGCTTTGCCATACTGCTTGTGGGATCTTAGTTCTTGGACCATGGATCCATCACAGGGCCATCAACAGTGAAGCGCCAAGTTCTAACCACTGGGCCACCAGGGAATTCTCTAGTATTGACCATTAAGAAATCTGTGTCCTAGTGTGATTAGTGACCTGTTTGAAGGTCCTCATAGAACAATGTACATAAAATGAAAAATATTTTGATTCGTGATTTATGTGTACACACACATATGCGCACAGAGGCTTTATTGTTGTTTTAGTCGCTAAGTTGTGTCTGACTCTTTGCAACTTCATGGACCCACCAGGCTCCTTTGTTCATGAAATTCCCAGTCAAGAATATTGTAATAGGTTGCTATTTCCTTCTCTAGGGGATTTTCTTGACTCAGGGATCAAACCTGTGTCTCCTGCTTTGGCAGGCGAATTTCTTACTGCCGAGTCTCTTAGCTTGAAATGTCTGTACCTTAGGTTGGCCTTTTTTTAAATGGGTCACATCTAGGCATGATAATTCAATTGAATTTTCTTTGCCAAGGTCCACATATTCAATTATAATACTTTTTCTCTCAGATTTTCTTTAGTAATACAAATTGTAACTTGTTTTAAGACAGAGTAACAAAATGATGCATTTTAGACTATAAATCCCAGTAAGTCACTTTAGGAACACCTTGAATCATCATTAAATTGTAAGCACTATTAAAGGATCACATCTTTGGAGATGAAAGTGTAGAATTAAAGTAGTGAAGAATCTTCCTAGTAGATATGAATAAATTCTTTAGAAAACAAATCTATAGCCAGTTTTAGTTGCTGTTTTGGGAAATTATTTTGTGCAACAGTGAAAAGAACCAAAGTACATTTCAGAATGGTTGTTTGAAACTTTACCCCTCCCCTCTCATTGAGATATATACAAAGTGAATTTTGAGAATTATTCTGAATTGCAAGTGGATTTAAATAACTTTACTTAAAATTGTTCCCTTCATTCAAGATCATAGTAAAGGTTTTACTGTTATTCTATAAAAATGCTAGTTTTTAACCGTATTTTGGGGGCCCTCAATCTTTAGTTGTAATGATGTTTGATAGTCAAAAAATAGTTCAATTTGCATTTTATGTGATATGTCTCATGTTTCTAAATGATGCTCTAAGTAGAAGCAGTTGTGAGTGAGAACCATTGTTATTTCTCAGACTTTATAGTATATTTTGTCTGGTGGGGTAACATCCTATGGCATAAAAGTTTTTAATACTGTCTTCTCACTATTTTAACACTTGTTTAAATAGGTGTTCAGATTCTGTAAATCCAAGTGCCATAAAAACTTCAAAAAGAAGCGCAATCCTCGAAAGGTCAGATGGACTAAAGCGTTCCGGAAAGCAGCTGGTAAAGAGCTCACGGTGGTGAGTACAGTTAGCTATCACTATAGTTTTTATAGTTTTCAAAATTTTAGTTTTTGGATGGGGAACATGATTCAGTTAACTCTAATAAGGCCTCCCATAGAGGATTGAAGACTGACTGACTTGTGTTTGGCTTTGGCAATCTCATTCTCACATGATCCCCAAAACTATAAATCTGTAGAATTCTGAAAAGGAAAAAAAAAAATTCCTAATCTGGTTTGTAGAAATGATTTTTCTTATTCTCCAAAAAGTATTTTTTAGCTCTTGTAACAAAGGGGAGAATTATTTAAATGGATTGAAGTTGGAAATGGTTACCTAAGGATTTTGAAAGGAAGTTAAGAGTTAAAAGGATGTTTGAATTGCAGTGAGGGCTCGGATGAGGTTTGTAATAAGCTTGTTTATCAGTTTTTCGATTTCTTTATCTGGATTTTGTGTCTGAGAGCAGAGAACTTAGTTAATGATATTTGTGTAAGGAGGAATAGTGAGGAATTGGGGTGAGGGAGTCTCATGAGATGAGCCCCCACAAGTCCTGCTCTCCCTGAGGTGGTGTGAGGTTCCGCGGAAGCTTGTCCGCACTCTGTCCTTGAAAAGGAAGGAGGGGAAACGGTTGCGCCGGTTGTTTTTGAGGGCGGGAGATCGTTCAGCTGTCTTCTCCCTTCTGTACTTTCTCTTCCACCAAACTCATGACTTTTTCCCACCTTTCCACTCCGTAAAGGCAGTGTCTTAAGTAGTTGCTGTGAAGTCCTTTGCTGGCTTTCTTAACACCTGAGGGTTTTTCAGTGAATGTAAAGAATATTTTTTGACAACATGTAAGGCCAGATCATGATTGTTGTCACAAAAATAATTTTCATTATGGATGAATAGAACTGTAGCATCTCAAATACAGGTGGCAACTGTATGAGTGAAGGAAGAATGCTAGGTCATATTCATTTGCTGGTGACCAGTTACCTTGTCATGGCTGAATTTACTATGATCCGAACAGAGTCTTGTGTATATAAATGAAATAGCTAAGTGCAGAGTTAATGTTGCCTGAGTCTGATAGATTTGAGAACCAAGAAATATATGGGTTTTTTCCCAAAATTATTTTGCATATTTTGAGATAAGTAAAGTTAAGTTGTTAATTGTCAAAATACTGACTACATTTGGAGGGGACCTAAGGAATTTCAGGGTGAAGCTTACATCAGGCAGAGTAGCACCGCATTATTTGAGGATGTGTAGTTTCAAGTCTGTGCTGTAACACAAAGGTTTATAGGTATTGAAATATATGAGCATGCTAGGTATATTTGTTGAACCGTATGAAATTCTCAGTGTTTGACTCTTTTTGATCTATGGGAAAAGGCAGTTTCAAATGGTTCAGTCTAATATAAGTTTTCTGGCTGTTAGTCTCATCTAGGAACAGGAAATTAGGGATGCCTTTTGAGTTTATTTATAATCCTCATGATAGTTATAGGCCCGTCTCTCCTCCCATCCCTTTGAGAATCACTAATATCCAGAGAAATTTTTCATTAGGACTGTCTTGTATGTTGTGTTTAATGGAGAGAAAGTTTGAAAACTTATATTCTCTGAGATCATCTTGGGGAAAATCTTAGTATGTTTCCATAGCCGTGACAAACCTAGACAGCATATTCAAAAGCAGAGACATTGCTTTACAGACAAAGGACTGTATAGTCAAAAGGCTGTGGTTTTTCTAGTAGTCATTCATGTATGGATGTGAGAGTTGGATCATAAAGAAGGCTGAGCGCCGAAGAATTGATGCTTTTGAACTATGGTGTTGGAGAAGACTCTTGAGAGTCCCTTGGACTGCAAGGAGATCAAACCAGCCAATCCTAAAGGAAATTAACCCTGAATATTCATTGGAAGGATTGATGGTGAAGCTGCTGCAATACTTTGGCCACCTGATGTGAAGCACCGACTCATTGGAATAGACCCTGATCCTGGGAAAGGTTGAAGGCAGGAGGAGAAGGGGCTGACAGGATGAGATGGTTGGATGGCATCACCGACTCAGTGGACATGAGTTTGAGCAAACTCCTGGAGATGGTGAAGGACAGGGAAGCCTGCTGTAGTCCATGGGATCACAAAGAGTCAGACATGACTGAGTGACTGAGCAACAACAGTAGCTTGAAATACTTAGAACTTTTGTGAAAAGGAGAAAAAGTTTTAAGAAATGCTTCTTTTCTATCTCTCTTAAAACCATATTTTTCCTCTTTTTACAGGATAATTCATTTGAATTTGAAAAGCGTAGAAATGAACCTGTCAAATACCAGCGAGAACTGTGGAATAAAACCAGTAAGTCACAAGGGAATATGAGGAGTTTTCAGGAGACACTGGTTTGGGATATTGCCATAGCTTTAATATCAGTTAATTGTTTAGTATTAAATTTATTCTTTTAATTGGTTAGTTTTTATAGTTTTATCCTTATTGCAATGGCTCTGCTGTATTTGTGTTTTTTATTGTAAGCTATCCCAAATCTTTTCAGAATTGATTGATGTATCCATTATTAAAGTAGCATAATTATTAAATTTGCTGTTATTTGAAGTACCTGCACAGAGATCTAAAAGCAGTCAAATATCCGAACAAAAAAATAGAGATGTAGCATACTTCATGTAGAATACTTAGTTCAAATATACAAAAAACTTAACACACTTTGCCAGTTTAGATACTCTGGTCTAGGGATATAAGTATTGTTAGGGATATAAGTATTGTATATCTCATGAAACTTAGTGATTTTGTAAAGTTCAAAAGTACAGCATGTAAGCATGATAATTACAAATTTTCTAAGAGAATTTCTGTTTGACCTGAGTGAAAATGAAGTTAGAGACTACTAAACTACAAGCAGTAGTGTTTAGTTCTTACCTGTCTGCATACCTACTTACCTAGCTGTTTCTCTCCGTTTACTTATTTAAGTTAGGCAGAGGCTTTAATTTAAAAAATTCTCATATGTAGTAAAACTTAATTTCTTAATCTAGCTTGTAGATTCTACCATGTATATGTACAGTGTGAGGCCCTTGGCCCTGCCTGTTCTTCTTCCCCCATGCCTGCTTATGCAGCCTTAGCCTCTTCTAGTCTTTGGTGTGGAGGTGAGGTAGTTTGTTAGCTAGAAGTCTCTTTAAGACTTAGAATTCTACCCTCTGTACTGATTATTTCACAATATGCACGAACACATCGATGCCATATGGAGCTATACATTTTTCACAGGACTATTAAATTGATTCCTGAAGGCACTTTTGGCAGGGACTTTGTTGAAAGATTCTAAAGCATTTCTGGACCCCATTGAGTTTTATTTCATTTTGGCCTTTGTTTTCTTTTTTGTTACTACTTGAAAATAGCAACTCCAGACCATTTTTACCTATAACTACTTTTATTTGGTGGGTATTCAGCTTGATGTGGAAACTGAGGTACATATCTTAGTTTAATCATCTGTGGATATTCAGTTACTGAGACACTCTGTGCTGGTATCATGATGTTTTTATTGTTCCTGAGAAATACTGTGTGTTCTCTAAGATGTTGTATCATTTACCAATAACCACTGATTCTGGTGTATGAAGATGAAGAGGGCATATACTCTCAGTGCATTTTACTGAGAACTCCTGTTTTGTTATTTGTTAGGCAGTAGTTGGTTCAGGCATTATTACAGAGCCTCATTCATTTGCCCCACTCAGATACACAGGCTACACTTTAAGAATCTGGTTGGGAATTGTGCTGCTCGGTATGGTAGCCACCAGTCACAGGCTACCGAGCAATTAAAATGTAACTAGTCTGAATTGAGATGTGCTGTAAATGTAAAATACGTGCTGGATTTTGAACACTTAGTGTGAAAACAAGCATAAAATCTCAGTAAATAATTTTTTATATTAATTACATGTTGAAATGACAGTAATTTGAATATGTTGGGTTAAACAAAATGTACCTTGAATTTAATTTTGAACTCTTCCCGTTTACTTTTTTAAAATGTGGCTACTGGAAAATGTAAATTACATATGTGATTTATCTTATATTGTATAGTACTGATACAGATTCTAGAGTATAGTTGGGCTCTACTTTATAACCAAGGGTCTTGTATAAATTTTCCAAAACAGTTGTTGGATTTTAGTGGTTAAGAATGTGGCAGATTGACAGGTTCATTCTACCAATATTTGTAATGTGATCATATCTCAGGTATATAATGTGATTCATAATGAGATCATAGCTCAGGTACTTGAAGAAAAAGTAGCTTTTATTACCAGGAAAGGACTCTTTATTTATAGAAATGACAAACTAAGAATGGGATTAATGTCATTAATCCACGTTCTCTGTAGAGTAAAATTTGAAAAGTGTTGGACTGGTTTCAAGTACAAGGAAAATTTAATTAGTAGTAAGGCTTTTGCAAAATGAAGATTAAAGAAATGATACTTGGGAAAGAGTCAAAAGTGACATTAACCAAGAGTACGTACCTTTGTCAGGTAGTTTAGTAGGAATTGTTTTTTCAGTGAGTGTTTTGTTTGGTTTAGTGCATTTCTAAATCAGAATAAAGAGGTGATTGTTAAAGCTCTTGTTGATTATAACCATCCGGCTTGAATGTATATAAATTTGTTAACTTTAATGAATTTTTTTTAATAGTTGATGCAATGAAGAGAGTTGAAGAGATCAAACAGAAGCGACAAGCTAAATTTATAATGAACAGGTATGAATGTTTTAAAATAGCTTTATTTTCACATAACTTCAGACTTTCAGAAACTATCAAGATAGTATAAAGAACTCTGTATATTCTGTTAGCATTTTGCCACATTTACTTTGTGTTTAACTCTGTGTGTAGTAAGTTGAAGACATGATGCCTTTTCCTCTTAAGTATACTTCAGTGTATATATCCTAAAAATAGTATGTTCTTTTTCTGTGTGGTTTTTAAAATTGAGGTATAATTGACACACAACATTATTTTAGTATCAGGTATGCAACGTAAGAACATGCTCTTATATAACCACAGTATAGTTATGAAATCGGAAAATTATCACTGATAAAATACTGTTATTTAATTTATAGACCTTACTTGATTTTACCAGTTGTTCCAATAATGCCCTTCATCACAGCAGAAAGTCATGTGTCATGCATTGCATTTAGCAGTCATGTCTCCTCAAGCTTCTTTAATCCAGACAATTTCTCACCTTTGTCTTAAATGACATTGACATTTTTGAAGAGTACAGGTCAGTTATTTTACAGGATGTTTCTCATTTTGTGTTTGCTGTTTTCTTCATGATTAGATTCAGGGTAGGGACCTTTGGCCAAACTATTACAGAAATGTGTCTTCCAGGTACATGTTGCCTCTTACTGGTGATGTTAACTTTTATCACTTGGTTAAAGTAGTGTCTGCTAGTTTTCTCCCCTGGAAATAGAGGAAACTACTTTACTGTTTTATTCCCCTCTTTGTAATCAGTGCATCTTGGGGGAGACACACTCAGCAAAGAACCTGTTACTCCTCAAAGTGGTATCGACTAGTTTTAGCATCCATTAGTGTTCTGCCTGAATCTGTTACTATTGTTATTATTACCAAGTGGTGATTTTTCTAATTTCATCCTTTCCTATTTATTAGTTGGCTTTTTTATCCAAGAAAGAGCATTTTTCTCTTTCCCCAGTTGCACATTTATTATTCATTTATTCACATCATATGTGTGTCTGTGCACTAATTCTTACTGTTTTCAGTGTGTTAGAATTCTTTATCATTATTTATGTTGATGTTCTAAGTACCCCAAGTTGGCCAGTGAAAGTTCTTCAGGCAGGCTCTGTGTCATTTTGACAATTCCTCATCATTCTTTGGGTGCTTTCTTGCTTTATGGCTAATAAGATTTTCTAGTACCATCTTGCACTTCCCCTGTCCCAGCTTGAAACTGGCTATTTCTTTAGAAGAGACATCACTTTTGATCTAGTCATCATAAACATCTGTCATAGAAAAGCATGTGTCAACAGCTTTTTGGCTTTAAACCTTTTTAATTATGGAAAAAGGGGGCCGAAATGCTTGAGAACTAGTCTCTTGACTTTTTTTGTTGTTGTTGAATGTCTTATTGTTTCATGCTCTTGTAATTACGGAATAATTTAAAAAAATAGATAACACAGAGATTATATCTTTCTCCTCAAATAGAGAACAGATACTTTAATGATTAGAGATTTGTATTTGGTGTCTGTGATCTCTAAGGCTTGTTAATTCTTTGTTGCAGTTACATTCCTTCATTCACTGAGCAAATACATATTCAGCCCCCAATTTATTCCTGACTAGGCACTAGAAATAACAGTGAATGAACAAATTGGGAATGTAGGAATCATTAAGCTAATAAGGAACAAGAAACAGATTGTATTCCCATTTCTCATCTGTGTGGTTAACTAAATAAAATTTTTACAAATTATGAATTAATGTCTTTTAAAGAGGTTTTAGTAACTGAGCTTTTGGCCTTGATGTGTTTTATCTCCTAGGTTGAAGAAAAATAAAGAACTACAGAAAGTTCAGGATGTTAAAGAGGTCAAGCAAAACATCCATCTTATCCGGGCCCCTCTTGCAGGTACGTAGTGCATTACACAGGAGTTCTCTGCCTTCAGTAGAGAAAGGGAAAGCTTCTGTGGTCCATGTAATTGGGTACCAGCCAGTTTTTTGAGGATAATTTTTTTTTTCATGTAAATATTCTCTCTCATTTAGGATATGACTTGGTAATTTGTAAAAAAATATTGATTCAGTGCATTTCTGAGTTCCATTCAGTTTATCGCGTATGGTGTTTCTTTTCTCCCGTCATAAAATCCTAGCTTCCGTAAAAACACTTTCCAAGTTAATCAAAATTATTTGACTCATAATTAAATAGATGATTTTGCCTCATACCTATTTTGATTAAAAGGACAACGTTTCATATTAATAGTTCCCAAACTTCATTTGACTTAGGAATTACTTGGGGGACTTACTAAGCACAGAGGTTCAAGACCCTTGGATCTGGACCTCTGAGCTTTAGTAGCTCTCCAGGTGATTCTGATACCTTAGTTTGAGAACTGCAGTTTTGTACTAAAGCCTTGCTTGTGCTTCTGTAACTTACAGGTAGGCACTCAGTTGGGCAGTCGTTTGTGTGCATAATTTCTTTTGTGAGGTGCTAGGAAACCAGTTTTTTTACTCAGCTGGTACCAAGTACAATCTATCAGAAGGAGAGAGAATTTGGTGGGATTTGACTTAGTAAAGTCAAATTCTGTAACAACATATTGGGTAGATGTATGCAAAAGTCCCAGCTAGGACTTTTGTATCAAATTAAAAAAATAAAATAAAATCCTAGAGCATTGTTTCACATACAGATTATATGGACTGACACCCCAAAAACAATAGAAAGGAACCGTTATTATCTAAGATTTTAGGTAGCCCTTTTTGAGGTAGAGAGGGCAGTGTTGAGAGCAGAGATCCTGGCTCCAGGTGGCCATGGTTCACATGCCACCCCTTTGTCTTATTGGACTTACCAGCCAAGTGACCGGGTCACTGATTCATTTATCTCTGCCTCAGTTTTCTCATTTTTAAGTTGTAGGTTGTCATGAAGGTGAGATGAGCAAATAAATGTGTGGCAAGTCATAAGACCTGTGTGAGTTTAGTTACTGTTCTTAAATTATTTAGGAATATTTAATGTTGTTTTAAAATAGCCAAGATTCTTTATAAAGTGTGGATATGACTTCTACAAGGTCATACCAAATCAATAAGACTTTAATTTCTTTTTTTCAAGGCAAAGGAAAGCAGCTGGAAGACAAAATGGTACAGAAATTACAAGAGGATGTGGACATGGAAGATGTTTCTTAAAACTCTTAACTGTCTGTAAGCATTTCTTTTAAGTGAATCCGGAAATCTCCTTTGGAGACTTACAACTTGTAAATTATTGATCTTTTTTTTTTTTCACATAAGGTCACTGAGATGAAAAGGCAGTAAATACTTCTGTCCTACATTGATATCTGCAGAACAGCCAATATTATGGATGCTAGGTTGCATCTCAACGTTAAACCTTCACTGAGAGAAACACTTTTATATATCATGAAAACTATGTTTGTAAATACAGAAGTGAATTGTGGACATAAAATGGTCATGCTATTTGGTTAATGGCACTGGGCAGCATTTATGTAATAATGAAAAATTCGTGACTAGTAATATATATAAAATAAAATTTTCTTTGCAGTAAAATATTTCCTTTATTAGTATTCCGGATGGGATACAGCAAGGAACTAACAATCTGTATGATAATTAGCCTCAAGTAATATCTTTTCTTTTGATGTTAATATTTCTGGTCTTGGTTTATTAGCATCTTGGAAGAACATAATGGTCCAATATATTGAAGCCTAATTATGTTGGACTGTTTTGATGTGGTTTAACTATTGTGATAGTCATTTGTGGATGTTGAGGGTGAGTTGAACAGTCTGTTCCTGAAATGGCACTGTGTAATTTCCACTTTGGAGAATACTCAATGATAAGTTGAGATTCCTAGTAGAATAAACTTTTATTTTTCCATGACTCCAGTGCCTATTAAAAATTTTGGTGTGGTTTTCTTTTTAAAAATTCCTAATTGTTTGTGGAAAATGGGATGTATGAGTAGCACATTATAAATTATTTGCACATAAAATTGTTTCTAAGCAGCTACATATTTATTTAAACAAAAGGTAGGTATTCCCAGGTGGCTCAGTGGTAAATAATCCAACTGCCAGTACAGGAGATGCAGGAGATGTGGGTTCAGTTCCTGGGTTGGAAAGATCCCCTGGAGAAGGAAATGGCAACCCACTCCAGTATTCTTGTGGGGACAATCCTATGGACAAAGGAGCCTGGGGAGCTACAGTCTGTGAGGTTGCAGAGTTGGACACAACTGAGCACAGCACAGCATCAGACGAAAGGTGTGAATATCAATTGCTTGGAAGAAAATTACTTTGTTCACACATACTACTGAAGTAGATCTGTTTAAAGAGAAATGTATACTTACACTTACATTATCAGTATGTTAAGAGTATTAAGTAACTCAGTTTTTTAGGACAAAATTTAGAATAAATTACAAATTCTTAAGGTTACATAATTATATAGTAACAGCTAAACTTTTATTTCAATATTAGATAGTAGAAAAGTGGACTGATCACTGAATCAGGTGTTAGAAGACCTGAATCCAGCTTTGTTCTTGTTGATAAAGTGAAACTTATTTGTAAACAAAATTATTGATGTAATAGGAGAATGCGTATGTAAAAACATTTGTAAAATTGAAGTTTTCATTCCATACTACATTTGTGTTTGTTTTAATATAAACTTGTTTTAAAATCACATACTGTTAAGAAACAAATTTCCTATTGTGCTAGTTAGGAAGCAGCTTGGCTATTGCTTTGAGATCATTAATTTGGGGAAACTGATCTAAAACAAAAAGCTGACATTGTATCTCAGGTTTAACATTCAGACGGTTCTCTTAGCTGTCAGAATTTCATATTATGAGACACTAGATCTCACTATAAAGTATTTAGATGCAAATGCAGTGATTTTATTCACCCTCTGCTTTCTAAGCGTAGTTGGACCACAAAGGATGAATGTCCCTTTAAAGTTTGCTTGAGAGTTGCATGGTACAGAGCTTTTAGGTTACTATTGTTTTAACTTGTCTGGTTGAGACCTCTGCTGGGCAGTTAGCATAGCACAAAAACATAAATTGTCCAGGCACTCACTACACAGAAAATACTCACTAAAAGCAGTATCATAGAATTTTTTTTTAACATCTCTTAAAAAACCTTGTAAGATGCAGAAAAATTCTCACATGGAAAAAAAAATCTCGTTTCTTAAAAATAGAAACCCTAGGAAGATGTTTACTCTATAGAAGAAAGTTTGAGAAGGACTAGCCCATATCTTGTGAAGTAGTCAGCATTATTCTAGTTTTATAAATGTCAAAATCTTAGGTGTAGGTAACTTGCCCCTTCGTAGCACGGAACAGAGGATGAAGGAGGCGGGATCTGTGTCCTTACGAGTCTGTCTCCAGCAGATTTTATTTGCAGGGAAACCCAGGGTGAGTGGCATTATGCTAGTTTGTGGAAGTCTGTTGTGGTGTCTGAAGACACTTTTTCAGGTGCCCACCTGGGATTTTTATTAGTTTAAATGTGCATGCTTTATTCATCAGAGAATTAATTGTCTCCAATCTTTGATTAAAAGTCACATTACCTTGAGCTTCTCTGTAGTGCAGTATCTGTCTCCACTTGTCAGATCCTACCTGTGCATCAAGATCCATCTCAAATACCTGCTCTTACATAAAGTTTTTCATGATGACTACTCTTGGAAATATTTTCTTCATTCACTCCCTTGAGTGCTATGTGTTGTTGTGACGTTTTGGGGCTATTTATCTCATGTAATAATAATAGATAGCAATAATCATACTAAAGCTTCTTAAAAGACAGGGTCTCTATCGTCTTTTTTTTTTTTTTTTTTAAGGGGAGCGCAGCTACTCGTATACCCTTGACCGAAGACCGGTCCTCCTCTATCGGGGATGGTCGTCCTCTTCGACCGAGCGCGCAGCTTCGGGAGGGACGCACATGGAGCGGTGAGGGAGGAAGGGGACACCCGCCTAGCCAGCCAGATCAGCCAAATCAACCCTGGCGATCAATGGGGTGACAGATGTCGCAACCAGATCGCCCTCACATCCTCTATCGTCTTTTTATATACACCCAAGCATGTAATAGATACCTGTTAAATATTGGTTGAATGGAAGATGATAGTGTCCACAAATTATTTTAGTGCCAGACCCTTTGCAAAAATATATTACAATTGTTTTTCTCATAGACCAGTGTCCCTGACCTCCAGCATCTAGTGCTTGATGATTTCAGGTGGAGCTGATATAATAATAGTAGAAATGAAGTGCACAATAAATGTAATGCACTTGAACTATCCCCAAACCATTCCTCCCTCCCTGGTCTGTGGAAAAACTGTTTTCCATGAAACTGGTTCCTGGTGCCAAAAAGGTTGGGACAACTGCCGTAGATAAATCTCATCTACAGTCATAAGAAGTTCAACCTAAGAGGTCTTTCTGAGTAATCTGATTTTGAGGAGGAGTATTAAGAGAAATTACAGAAATGAGATGAGTTGCTGCGGAGAAGGCACTGGCGACCCACTCCTCTTGCCTGGAAAATCCATGGACGGAGAAGCCTGGTGGGCTGCAGTCCATGGGGTTGCTAAGAGTCGGACACGACTGAGCGACTTCACTTTCACTTTTCACTTTCATGCATTGGAGAAGGAAATGGCAACCCACTCCAGTGTTCTTTCCTGGAGAATCCCAGGGATGGGGGAGCCTGGTAGGCTGCCGTCTATGGGGTCGCACAGAGTCGGACACGACTGACGTGACTTAGCAGCAGCAGCAGCCCCTGCTGCCCAGCTAGAGTTTACTGGTTCTAAAACATTCATCCACATATTCAGCAGATATTTAATGTGAACATGCTATGTACCAAGCCTAGTTCTGAGCACTGGAAGTGTACAGTAGTGAATAAAACAAAGTAGGAAAAGAAAGTCACACTACCTTGGTCGGAGAAACATCATCATGTGAGCAAGGTAGATAGTATGTTTTAATCTTTCATTGGACTCTTCATTTTTCTAACTAGAGCTTGCATATCCCGTGCTAGAAGAGCTTTTTCAAATTAACCTACTATCATTCTTGTAACATACTCATTTATGGGGGCCCATGAATGTGTGCACTCCATTTGATCTTATCAAGTATTTTCCCCAAAATAAAGAGTCCAATTATCTCATTAGTGGTTGGTTTGTTTCTGTGGGTAAGTGCCAGTTTGTGATGATTCCATCCACGTTTGTACCACATTTAATTTATTTCCCGTTTAATCGGTGTTTACATTGAACTAGGATCAAACAGAATGAAACCCGCAGTTTTGCTTAATTATCGTGGAGCAAGTGGAAACAGTTATAGGATTTTAGCTGAGAAACCTTACTGCAGAAGCACAGATGGTTTAGGAGATGTTGATAAAAAAGTATGTCCAGGAATTAAATCCTCTATAAGCACTATATTAAATTCCCAGTGCCTGCATGATAATTAACTTTGCATTAATTACTTTAAGTTTTCTTCTGCTGTCTACAGCTCTGAGTAGAAATCCTACAGACTGAGCAAACTGTCAAGGCACGTCTTGTCATGATGCATTAACTGAAATCATTAGATTGTTCAGAAAGGCATTTCTTTCCAGACTTGTCTAGGTGGTTAAGTTCAGTATTTATAGCTGTTCCTCTGTGATTCTCTAACCTTTTCTAAGTCACTGTTGTGGAAGTGGGGATTTGCCTTGTGGCAGGATGGGCTACTTTGGAAAACAGATTTTAGATGGAAGCTTATCTAGAAACTCTCTAGATTAAGGATTGCACTTGCTGATTTTATTTCCTCTAAACTACTAAGAGACTGAACAAAATGTTCTTTAGGCAAGGGACATCTGAGCTGTAGTGGTTCATTAATTACCTGTCTTAAACATTTTTTTCCTCCTCTTCAGTAAATCATTGTGAATACTGTTGAAGTCTCACTTTGTACACTGTCACCCCATTTCCTTCCTTTCATCCCCAGGGAGCCACTATTCCAAAGTGGGTGTATACCTTTCCAGGCATGTCTTTATAATTGTGTGTCATTAGTGTATATTTAGTTATATACATGGTGATTGGACTAGTGGTCATTAAGGAATGAATTAGATTGAAGTGATGGAGTCTGTACTTTTAGGTGCCAGGTGAGGGCAGTAGAGGGTTGCTAGACTCAGGAGTCCATGTAGGGTAGGACCATGCAAAGGTGCTGTGCTGACAAGCTGAGAGACTCAGAAAGGTAGAATGTCAGCGAAGGGGTTAAAAGGGGCTTATAGTCCCTATAGATACAGGGATTAGATCCTGGATCCTGGCTAGGAGGGACTGAAGCCAGGGCCATCTATGGGAGAGAATGCTGCTTTAAAGAATGAAAGTTCTAATACAGCACAGCTTTGAAGTCACACCATGCTGTTTGAATCCCGACTCTGAATTCAGGCAAGTTATTTGAACTTTGTGAGACTCGGTTTTCACATACGTAAATTGTGGATGATAGTAGTTATTTTTTCAGTTGATGCATATAAGAGCTTGTCACATACACTGAATGTTCACTATTATATTTTAATAAGTCATTGGGAAAGCATCAGAAGTGATCTCTTTCCTTTTGAAGCAGTAGATATAGGTTACAGGTCTTACCATGCACAGCTGTTTAAAGCAACCTATACAAAGATTGAGATGCTCCCTTTGGGCTTAAGTCCTAAAAATTTCCACTGAATAAAACATGAGTTTCAACTTGTATGCTGTGAATATTTTTTAAGTCAACAAAACTTGCATTTATAGTTAGCTTTTAATCAACCTTTTATGATGTATATATTTTGTGTATTAATTAGTATGTTGGTACAGCAACACAAGTATATAATAAACTCATGCATGTGTGTATTTTGAGAGTGAGCCAAGATTTTTTTAGTGATGAGGTATATGTAATCACAGAACTCCGCAGACAACTGCTGTGTGGCTAGTCTAGGTATGCAAGGTCAAGATCACAACAACGTTGTCAGGGCGCCCTCACTCTGTCTCTCGGGTCTTATTTTGGGCAAGATGGCAAATGGAGGCCTAACTCATACTTTTCCAACTTAACACCCGGAGGCCAAAGACTGGCGGTAGCAGAAAAGTCCTGTGGAGACTGATTTAGTTGAGTTCCATTCCATAATCTGAGCCAGTCACTCAGGCCAGGGAATGGAATATTCTGGCCACTTGGATTAGATCATGTTCTCGGGGAAAGGGATGATATGGATCAATCCTAAGGGAATCATATGGCAAAGGTGTCCCCCAGCAAAGAGGAAGGACACATAGCGGTCTGGGTGCGAGTGGGACTTACTGCCCCAGGACAGACTGCTCAGGAGAGGAGGGGTCCCATCTAGAAGTGTTCAATCCAAAATCCAGTGTAACTTTCCCTAGATTTTATGTGGGCGTGAGAAACAGAAATGAGCTGCCGGGCTTAGTCATGGGCCAAGGAAAGTTTTATGTTAAATGTGCATAAAGGAACAGTACGGAGCCTAGGTGAAGATGGTGTCTGATACCCATGAACAAAAAAAAAGGCTGGGATGTAATTTCTCTTTAGGACTTCCTATGCTTTGTCTGAGTGTGTCCTGTGGTGTGCATCTAATTAGAGACTTTGGGGTCACAATGGCCTTGCTTTTCATTTTAACTCTGCCACATGCTAGCTGTGTATATGCTGCCCAATTTACCAGAACCTCTGAATCTCACATCTGTCATTTATTTCTCTCTGGCAGAGTTGTGGGGAAGATGAAATGAGAATACCTATCATAGTTCCTAGTGCTTGACAAATAGGAACTATTATGGTGATGCTACTGATGCTGTTGTTTTCCTTTCAGACAGTTTGGCCAAATTTCTGTGGTGAAGGATGCAGGACTGATTCATCTTTGAAACCTCACTGAGCCCCCAGAGAGCCTGGCGTGTAGTAAATGTTCAATAAATCCTTGTTGAATGATCAGTGAGGGAGGGACTGTAGTTTATTCTGTGTCAAATCATTCCTGAGGGACTCTATTATGAAATGCTGCTCAGACTTTCAGCTCTACTGAAGGACAAATTAGTCTTTGACCAAGAAAATTACTTCTTAGTGGTTCCCCTCTTGCCTTGTGAAATGTCGACCAATATTACTACAGGGAAGCTTTTCAAAGTATTGAGATTTCTTCACTGGCTTTGAGAGCACATATTAGTATTTTCCATGGCTTCTTTTATTGCTTTATAAAAATATTTTGATCTGTATTCCCATACTGATTACACAAGAGCTGAATAAACTGTTCCCATTAATGTCAGCAAAGACCCTTCCTCCACCACTGGAAGGGATGAAAAGACTGTCATGACTTGGGATTGTCTGGGCTGCTTGGAAGAATAACTTGGGAATAAAGGTTATGGGTTTTCTCGAGCCAGCTTCGAACTACTGTGACTCTGAGTGTGGAGGAAGTTGCCATGGAAAATAATTATACAGGCTGTTCTTAGGACTTCCCTGGTGGTCCAGTGGTTAAGACTATCTTTCACTGGGGAACATTGGTTTCATCTCTGGTCTGAGAAGATCCCACATGCTGCTGGGCAGCTGAGCTTGCTGGCTACAACTAACTATTGAGCCTGCATGCTGCAACTACTGAGCCTGCATGATGCAGCCAAATATTAAAAATTAAAAAAGACAGGCTGTTCTTTTGGGAAGTAGTGATCAAAAAAGAGGGTATACATTTGCCTGTATGCTGCTGTAGGATTTTTTTTTTCTTTAATTGGATTATAGTTGACTTACAATGTTGAGTTTCAGTGTACAGAAAAGTGACTCAGTTACACATATTTATCCTTTCCCATTATAGTTTATTACAAAATACTGTATATAGCTCCGGAGAAGGCAATGGCATGCCACTCCAGTACTCTTGCCTAGAAAATCCCATGGATGGAGGAGCCTGGTAGGCTACAGTCCATGGGGTCGCTACGAGTCGGACACGACTGAGCAACTTCACTTTCACTTTTCCCTTTCATGCACTGGAGAAGGAAATGGCAACCCACTCCAGTATTCTTGCCTGGAGAATCCTAGGGACGGTGGAGCCTGGTGAGCTGCTGTCCATGGGGTCACACAGAGTCGGACACGACTGAAGCGACTTAGCAGCAGCAGTATATAGCTCTGTGCTATACAGTAGGACCTTATTGTTTATCTCTTTTATATGTAATAGTTTGTATTGCAGGAATCCTTTTTGACAGCTTTATCTGCCCAAGGATCTGGTAGGCTGGAGCTTTTTCCCACAGTGAAAAAAGAGGGTAACTTTCCCATAATACTCAGAACTTCCAGCCTCTGAAAGTTATTGTGGAGTCATCTGGACTCTCATCTCAAACCCCATATTCCATGCTTACTGAAGAGAGAGCAATGATACTGGAAGGGCTGGCTAACTGCCCAGAGAACACTCCTGTCACCTTGGTTTTGAGAATAAAACAGACAAATGAAGTTGGTGATTTCAGGGATAATTACTGACTTTAACCAAAGTCATTTTGGACTTTGTGTTTAAAGATCAGAAAGATTCTACCTGGGACTAGGAAGCTCCTTGATTTAGTCCTTAGAGATGTCATCCCTCAGTCCAGACACTGAGCAAGATAGAAAAGACTGAATTAAAACCATGAAGCTGATGGACAGTATTCAGAAGTACAATTCAGGAATGATGTCATCAAAACAGTGTCATAGGAGACCCCAGCCTCTGTCTCCCAACAAAGATCAACAATTTGATAGCTATATATGAATAGAAAGAGCTCTGAGAGAGCTCTGGAATCCACTTAAACTTTAGCAACACAGTTGAATAAAACTCCTGAGAATAACAGCTCAAAAAGAAGAAGAAGACAGCTTCATCGTTTGTGTACCTCATCCCATCCCCAAGCAGGCACTGCTCAGCACCAAAAGTGAACTTCCCAGGTAGGTAGGGCTAGCTTGGCTCAGAATAGGTTGTGGAGGTGAGTGACCAGTTTCCCCAGCCTTTCAGGACACTGCGTGAATGTTTTCCACCAGTTTCACCCCACTCCAGCCAGCAAAGCCAAGACATACAGAGATGGCCAGTAACAAAAAGGAGAAGCAGGAGCTGCCAGGAGTAACCACACAGCCAGAGCAATTATAGCTCCCAGTGACCTCATCTGCAGACAAACCTGACATCTTTCCCCACTGGAAACCAAGGGCCAGCAAAGCTGCCTCCACCCCCTGCAGATTTCATGGCTTTTGGCCCACAGGTATTCACACGTTCACTAAGGCCAGCTGCCCAAATCCTTCTCCATTCACACCCCACAGCCCCGGCCCCCGCTGGGGCCCAGGATATGTATTGGCAGCCATCCCAGGCCTGTGAGGCCACTCAAGTTCAAGACATCAGCCTAGATTCCTGCAGCTGAACCCCTCTGCCATGTGTGTGTGCAGGGAGAGCCCCTTCTGCTGTGTACTGGCCTCACTCATCACTGGCCTCCACTGCTGTGCATATGTCCAAGGGGACATTGTCCAGCCATGGGAGAGCACACCAACTGCCAGACCCCTCTGCAAAAAGAAAAAAACAGGTGCACTTGTGGGCCTGGAGAAGGCCTTGTCTTCTGTCACTGCTTGCACTGTGCTCACCTGCTGCCAGCCCTTCCATCTGTGCACCTGCAGAGCCCTGGCCTGGTGCCCATAGCTGGCTACCACTGCCCTGCATCAGTGGTGAGAAGCAGCAGTCAACGCCTGCATAATGATAGCCAGGGTACCTGCAGCTGCCAGCACGCCTGTAGTTGGCTCCAGCCTTTTCTGTCTGCTCTGCCCCCCATCACTGCATATGTGTGTGTCTGGCCACCAGCCCCTGCCACTACACAGGCCCCTGCAGCTGAGGGTGTGCATACCACGAGCTCCAGCCACCACTGCTGCTTGCCCTGGTTCCTGGCTGCTAGAGTAGAAGGCACCGTATCAGACCTCGATAGCCCTTGCACCTCCTGGACAGCCATGGTGCTCACCAAATTACACAGCTGTTGACGATCTGGATCCCAGGAGCCTGAGTATGTTTATCACAGTCCCCTGAACCCAGTGCTGCTCTCCCATCCTCCCAACATGTGGTGCTCTGCACAGTGGACCTGGAGTCACAACATGCTCCAGTATGTCCCTGAAAGAAAGTGAAAGTGTTAGTCACTCAGTCGAGTCTGACCCTTTGCGACCCCATGGAGTATAGCCCACCAGGCACCTCTGTCCATGGAATTCTCCAGACAAGGATACTGGAGTGGGTTGCCATTCACTTTTCCAGGGATCTTCTCAACGTAAGGATTGAACCCTCTTGCACTGCCGGCAGATTCTTTACTGTCTGACTCATTGGAGAAGAGAGTAGCTCTCCAGTCTTTTTGCCTGGAGAATTACATGGACAGAGTGTGTCCCTACCTGCAGGTAAAAGTCTTCCCTTACCAAAGTTGGTTCCTAAAATCTGGAAGATGTGATTGCTTCTAAATGTGCAGACACCTATACAAGGCTATAAGAATCACAAAGAACCAGGAAAATAGGACTCCACCAAAAGATTACTGTAAGCCTCCAGTAAATAACACCGTTTGCTCCCCCACCAAAAGGGAGATTCAGGAATTTCCTAATGAAGAATACAAAATAATTTTTCTAAAAATGTTCAGAGAACTATATGAGAACATGAATAATTTAAGGATATCAGGAAAACAGTACAAGAACAAAATGAGACATTCAACAAAGAGAAAACATAAAGAACCAAATAGAAATTTGGGGGCTAAAGACTTTTAATGACTGAACTGGAAAAAAAAAAAAATCAATAGTATGCTTTACCAATAAACCTGAAAAAGCAGGAAAGAATCATTCAGCTTGAAGATAGATCGATTGAAAATATCCAATAAAAGGAGCAAAAGAAAAAGAACAAAAACAGTAAAGGGGACTGGATCAAGACGGCAGTGTAGGAGGGTCCTGAACTCACCTGCTGCCATGGACATACCACATCTGCAGCTACGTAGAGAATAGTTCCCTATCAAAGAAACCCAAAACTAGCTGAGCAACTCCTACACATCAGGTGAGGAAGGAAAAACTCACATCAAAATGGGTAGGAGAGTGATACAACCTTTCCATGAATCCCATCCCTGGCACAGTGACTCACAGTCGGGAGGGAACTCACAAATCTGATTCTCTCTGAGGAACACAGGGTTTGAAATTGCCACTTCCAACTTGTAAGACCTGGAGCTGAGAGACTGGGCCCCGGGAGCATGTAGCTTTGAAAGCCAGCAGGGCTTACATGCATGAAATCCACAGGCTGCCAACTGGTCTTAAAGGCTTGAGCAGGGCACTGCCAAGCCCCAGTGCCAAGCACACACCTCACCTAACCCACTGCTGGATCCTTGTATGTGCTCCTGAATGCCTCTGTGAGACTCCAGTAGGAAGGGAATGTGGTTAGGAAATAGACCATGGCTGTTTGGCAAGTGAGAAGCCAAAAATGAGCTATAGCACCACCTTCTAGAATACAAAAGGCAGGTTTCAAATGGCCAGTCTGGTGAATATTAAGAGCCAGGTAAAGTATAAAAGCTGAGTTAACATGTTTGCTATTTCAGAGGCAAAAGGCAAAAACAGAAGTAACTGCAAACAATATGAAAAATCAAGGAACTACATTATCACTAAAAGGAAATAGCAGTTCTTCCATAGCCAAACTCAAAGGCATGGAATATTGTAGTCTAAATGATGAAAATTTGAAATCACTGTTATGAAGACATTCAACAAGTCACAAGAAAACTCAGAAAGGCCATTCAATTAATAATGAATAAAATTAACGGACAGAAGTTCTTTACCAAAGAGAATGAAATTATGAAAAGAACTAAGTGAATTCTGGAACTGAAAGATTCAATGAATGAGACTAAGTGTGCAATACAGAGTATCTGTAGCAGGGCAGAGCAGATGAAAGAAAGCAGCAGCACCTTGGAGGATAGGAATAGAAAAGTAGTTCCCTTTTAACTACTAACTTTTAATCTTCTAACTGTATTAAGATAAAAAAAAAAAAAGGGAAGAAAGCCTATAAGAGCTGTCAATTTCCATCAGAGGGGCAAACATCTGAATAATTGGAGTTCTGGAAGAGAAGGAGGAGGCAGAGAGTTTTTTATTTGAAGGGAAAACTCATGTGAAAGAAAATAGTGAAATAAACCTATTTATAAGGATGGTTGGGATATTTCCCATCAATGAAGTATCAAGAAACAATTTCAGATTACACACCTAGAAATGGGGTAGGTATGATTTAGATTATGGAAATCTTTGGAAGTAAGTCTCTCCATTACCATGAGATTTCACTCCAAGAAGGTAATCTGGTATTTGTACAGAGCTCTGAAGTTTTCAAAGCATTTTCATACACTTCTCTCACTTCAGGTGTATAGCAGTCCTAAACGGTCTGTAGAGCACATATTCCCCTGTGACAGATGACTGAACTGAAACTCACAAAGGCCCAATGGACTTGCCCAAGATCATGTATCCGATTGAAGGCAGAGCTTTGCCTAGAATCAGATTCTCAATACGTTTTCTCTGTTTTCTCTAGTTCTGTTTTAGCATGACCAGCAGATGACATCTTCTTCTTTGACCTGGACCAGTTTTTAGATGACTCAGACGTTCAGAAAAGGGGCAGGATCTGCCTTGGTGATGATTCCAGCATATTATGGTGTTTAGAGGAATAGCTTAGGGCTAACAGTGGGAGGATGGTGACTGCTGCTTCTTTCCTTTGGGAGGAATAGGACAGTTTAAACTGACCTGGAGGTGAACATTTCTTCTTTAAAATCTTTGTTTTGTAAAAAGAGAAACCATTTGGTTGCAGCCTCGTGCAGGGTAATTATGGCTTGAATCAATTGAGCTCTTGGTAGATAGTTTTATTTCCCCAAAATTATGCTTGGAGAGTTTTAAATGACCACACTTTCTCGAAATATCAGTAAGTAGAAAATGAACAAGTCAAATTCCAATCAATTTTCTGGATCTACTATTGCAGTGATGTTTCTTAGTTGAATAAAAATATATTTACTCAGAATATAAGTACATAGGAGAATGGACGAAGACAGCTATATTAGAATTAAGGCTTTATGTTTCTTTTATTATTTATTTTTTGCACCAACAGATACTCACTAGGTAGTATTTCCTGTGAATCATATCTATGGGTAGCACAGGTATTCCTAATTTTTGGAGGGCTCTTGTTTTCCATTTATAAAGCTACCTTAGAGTTGGGAGTTCCTGTCTTCTGCTAGGGGCCATTTGCTATAAGGGCAATCAGTGTTTCACATCCAAGAAGGAACATTTGTTTGTAGTAATCACTGCCAGGGGACTTGGGGAAGTGTTTAAGATGAAACAATATTCATGATTCTCTCCTTTTCCTCAAAACCAAGAGCTGTTTCTCATTAGGTATTCTTCTAGCAACACAGGCAGGGGACTGACCCTTACTATCTCAGTCATTTCTTCTGAACTAGACTTCATATTTTCTCACCTCGTTCATGACTATGGAGAACCTTGAAAGACTCCTCTTACTTAGCTTGATTCTCAGAGTGGTCTGGATTCTGCTTATGAGTTCACCTAGAGTGGGGGAAACATTGGTCATAAGGACTTGTATTCCTCTGGGTCAACTGAATTATACAGAATATATTTACTGAGAATAGCAGAAAGCATCTTAACTGGGAGTTGTGGACTAAATCATGGTCCTGGGGTGAGGCCAGGTCTTAGAGCTAGAGAAGGCTAAGGTCCAAGGGCTGAAATGATACCATAACCAAGAAATAGAGTCAGGAGCTGGGAGGCTGAGGATAATTTGGTAGTTGAGTAGGAGGTAGGTTGAAGTGTGTGATTTAGGATAGGAGCTGTGAATAAGAAGACTCTCTAGAAGCCTGCAGAGACATTTTGGAGAAGAGTTCAAAGAAAAGCGTAACTGCATTGAAAAAAAAAACATCTTCTAAGGAGAGAGTTGAAAAACACCTCCTGTATGGGCTCAACAGTGGACAGCCATCCAAGTTGATGATGGAGACACTGCTTCTGAGTTAACTGCAGCCAGACATCTGGAGAAGGTGAAACACGAGAGGGTCAACATGACGGCAAAACGGAGTTCTGGGACGTCCCTGGAGGTCCGGCGGTTAAGACTCCACGTTTCCACAACAGGGAGCAAGAGGGCACTGGATCCCTGTCAGGAACTAAGATCCCACACGCCACACAGCTTGGCCAAAACCCCCCAAAACAAAAAAACAAACCCCTCAAAGCAAAAAAACCAAAACAGACCCCCCCAAGTAAACAACAAAAAACAAGCTCTGGGTAAACACAGAAGCGAGCCTAAGTGTTCTTTTTTCTTCAGGTTCTGTGAGTGAGATGTGAAATACTCTGAACAGGGATTCCATTGTCTTAATTAGGCTTGAGGCTTTTCTAGGCAAAAATTTACCAGGTTGGAATCACTAGCAATACACAATCAAATGGTTTCGACTCTCAGTGAGGCGGACAGCTGTCTCTCTCTGGATTTTTCTAATGTCTCTCCACCTACTGCCCTCTGCAGAACTTCCCTCAGCCCATAAAGTTGAATGCTTACTCCTTTAAGAGGAAAAAGCAGGATTTTCAGTAAAGCTTCTCTCTCAACTCCTCATCTCTTTGCATTTCATTCAGTTCTAATACCACGTGCCTTAGTTCTAGATGATGTTTGAATTATTATACAAGCAATTTATCATAGTGTCAGAGCTGGAAAGATCAAAGTCATGTTATGTAAAAACATTTTGTGGATTAGACAATGTAGGCCTATAGTATTTACTTATAGTCATCGATTATGGAGCTGTGTTCAGAACCCAGATGCTCTGATTTCATTACCCCATATGTAAGATACAGGAAATAATGAATTTATTTCAAAGGAAATGGTAAAGAAATGCATACCAAATATGGGGATGCCACCAGAGTGTAGAAAAGGTGATTGTTTTCCTATTTGGAGTTTGGATTACTGATACAGATGTGGAAATTTTAACTTTTCATGGCTAGTTGAAAAGCAACTGATACAGTGTTATAAAAAACTAAAAAGCAGCACTTGTTTGCCCTAAGAACTGGTCAGTCCACTTACTAGTTAAAATAAGTTTTAAGAGAAGATTTCATGTCCACCAAGTTCCTTTATTTTATCACAAACCACTGTTTTCTCATTCCTGTACTGTATTTTCCCCAAACCCCTCAGATTTGAGAGGTCGTCATCTTGAAACTAACTGGATCAAACTTGCTGACTTCACCTCTGTGATTTCTAGCACTGATACCCAGTCTCATTTCTAGTTGTTTATATTTACCTTTATGCTTTAGCTTGTGTAACAGGAATAGGGGAGGTAAGTAGATGAACCATGTGTTTCTGGAAAATGCAAGCACCCCAGTGTCCATAGAAGAATTATACCATTGACAAGATATGGAAGCAACCTAAATGTCCATCAGCAGATGAACAGATAAAGAAGATGTGGTACATATATACAAAGGAATATTAGCCATAAAAAAGAACAAAATAATGCCATTTGCAGCAACATGGATGGACCTAGAGATTATCATACTCAATGAAGTAAAGCAGATACAGAAAGACAAACATATAATATCACTTATATGTGGAATCTAAAAAAAGGGTACAAAAGAACTTATTTATAAAACAGAAATAGAGTCATGGATGTAGAAACCAGCTGTTTGGTTACCAGGGGGAGAGTGTTGGGGAAAGATAAATTGGGAGATTGGAATTGACATATACATACTATATAAAATAGTAAGGACTTACTGTATAGCACAGGGAACTCTGCCCAATACTTGGTGATGACCTACATGGGAAAAGAATCTTAAAAAGGTGGATATATGTATATACATAACTGATGCACTTTGCTGTACAGCAGAAACTAACACAACATTGTAAGTCAACTATGCTCCAATAAAAATTAAAAAAAAATAACACAGGCTCCCAAATAAGCTCTAGTCTGAATTTGAATCCTAATTCCATCCTCTACTAGTAGCAAGTTATATAACCTAGGTTTATGTTTCCTTATCTGTAAAATGGGGATGAAAATAAAAATACCATAAAATAGCGATCTTGTAGGATTGTTCTGAGGATTAAAGGGTTGGTATCTGGCACATAGTAAGTGCTCAATAAATGATAACTATCGTAGTAGTATTAGTAGTGGTATGACACTGTGGTCAGTTTGCTTAAAAAGGTAGCAAGAAAAAAGAAACGAGTAAGGACAATGATATGTCAATGTTGAGACAGATTCTTACAAGTCAGAGTTTCAACATTGGCACTATTGACATTTTGGACTGAATAGTTCTTTGTTATAGGGCTATCCGGTGCATTGTAGGATGTTTAGCAGCGTCCTTGGCCTGTACTGACCACATGCCAGTTGTGACAACCAAAAATATCTCCAGACATGGCCAGATGTTCCCTAAAGGGCAAAATTGTTCCCTAGTGAAAACCACTTTTAGAGTAATATAGCTGTAGTTGATGACTAGTAAGTTGTGATATAATCTTTATTTTTATTTATTTATTATTTTAGTTCAAAAAGTGATTTAATGAAAATTAAACTTGGGTTTTCAAAGACTGGCTAAGCAAAACAGTATGTCTGACGCTTGAAAAATCTTAAATCATTCATACACATGCACACACATAATGTGGGCCTGCACAATCATTTCCTGAACCCTAAAACTGAGGAGACCCGAGTGTGAAAATAAGGTCTTAGGCTCACACATCTAGTGAACTGCATAGAACATTTTAGGATGGTTCCTGCCCACCCGCCTTGTAAGTATCACTTGCTATTTATTCACAACATCATTTAGTCTAGATGTACTCTTCAGTTGCTTCTGGGACCGTGAGCTTTGGAGTCAAACCTGAGCTTGGATCCCAGTTCTGTCACTTATTTGCCATGTGACATTGGGTAATTTAATCTCAGGCTCTTCATCTGTAATGGTAACGGTGCCTATCTACTTGCCTGGGCCATGCGACACATACTCACAGCATTGTGCCAGGCAGTCAGGACTCACTATCTATTAGTCTCCATTCTTCCTCCCTTCTTTCCCCTTCCACCAAGGTGGGTTGTGAAAGTAGGGAGACCAAGGGATTGAGCAGGTGGACTTTCTGGTCTATATTCTAACTCCTTACCTAGTACCAGAGTCTTGTGAGCTCCATAAATGTTAAGGTGAACATTCCAGGTTTAGCCAGAAGAAACGCCTAAAAGCTTTGTAACTGAGACCTCTAAGAATATGTATGTATTTATACACATATACATGGAGAAGAAAATGGCAACCCACTCCAGTATTCTTGCCTGGGGAATCCCAGGGACGGCGGAGCCTGATGGGCTGCCGTCTATGGGGTCGCACAGAGTCAGACATGACTGAAGCGACTTAGCAGCAGCAGCAGCATACACATATACAATACACTGCTCAAGTCATTTGATGTGTGCCTTTGTACCATATTTCAACTGGCATCCTGAAAAGTGATCCATTTGGGGGAACTGAGGCAACCATAGATACATCCTCAGACCATTCTACAGCTCTGTGGAGTGACTGGAGGTGGTCACACTTCTTTATGGAGCTGACCCTACACTCTTGAAGATCTCTCAGCTCGAACCGCTACTGTGAACCGATAGCAAGCGTGCAACTCTACATCTGGACCCTGCCTGCCAGTCTGGACAAGGTGCTTTTGTAGCACAACATAGGTGGGAAGATTGAGCCGTCGATCGCTGGGGGAAAGGCAGCCTGTTAGACGCCGCTTAGGGAGGCGCGAGGCTGTCAGCGTAAGTGTGGGAAAAGGAGCATCACGACGCTGCCGCAATCGAAACAGCTCCGAAGGGCTTGCTGGGAAGCTCCACAAATAGACCCACATTGCATATGGAAACTAGGGACGGCTCAGGAGACGTCGGGTGGGGAGACGGGTGAGTACCAGACTGTCTGCCTTCTCCACTTTTCTTTGTTGCTCAATAGCAGTCTAAAAATCACCGCTTCAGTTTCTACCTCTATAAAGGTTACTCTGTCTACTTCTAAGGATGTCGTTAAGATCAAAGGAGGCAACACATGTAAATTGAAACCCTGAGGGCGGCAGGTGTTACGTTTCTACGTGAGGCCACAAAACAGTCAAAAACAAGCCCCTGTTGCCAGTCACAGTAACGGTGACCCATGTAGTGAAGGCCACATTTACAAATCTCCACATGTGCCTGGAGATTTACATGAATCATTGATATCTTTACAACTCTGTGAATTAGATATTTTTATCCCCATTTGGCTGTTAGGTGATTTGTTCAAGGAACTCAGTCCTGCCTATTTCCAGCTTACATGCCTTCCCTAAATTTTTTTGTACCTTCATAGGCTGTCAGTATGGCAAGTCTAAAGTATGACTTATTTTTATACTCAGCTCTGTACTTTCCCACCTTAGAAATGCACACAAGCTTTGACCTGGCAAAGCTGTTATAAACGCTAATCTGGAGACCGGCTTTCTGATTTTCCATGTGAGTTTTAACCATGCAGAATTCTGGCATCCTTGCCATGGCTTCCGGGGGGCAGCTTAGAAAGCCCCTGTGCAGCGAGTCCCCCTTACACACTGGAAACCACCACAGCTGCCACAGGGCTAAGGATGGGGCAGAGAGGGAGTATCATTGTTCTATCATTGCTGTAGCAAATCACCGCAAATTTAGCCACTTGAATCAATACAAATGTATTATTTTACAGTTCTGTAGGTCAGCAGTCTGACATGCATTTTACTAGACTGACATCAAGGTGTCCGCAGGGCTGCATTTATTTTTATAGGCTCTAGACGAGAGTCTATTTTCTTATCTTTTTCAGCTTCTAGAAACAGTCCTCATTCCTGGGCTCACAAACCTCCTCCACCTTCAAAGCTAACAACTCTGCTTTTCCACCATCATGTTTCTCTCCTCACAAGGGTTCCATGATAGATTGGTTCCACCTGGGTAATTCAATCTCCTCTCCCCATCTCAAAGTCCTTGTTGCCACATAAGGTAGTATACTCACAAATTCTGAGGATTAGGATGAGGGTGTCTTTGGAGCATTATTCTGCCTACCATAACCCCCATTCAGATTGCAATATGACAGGCATAAACAGGTTTGGGAACAAAAATACAACTAACTTATTAGGGGAGCAGAAATGTGTGGCTTAGATACAGGGAGAAGCTGACTGGACCACATACTGTGACTGCTCAGTACACATTTTCATCTCAGTGTTTTATGGACAGAGTTGGTTCACATGATGAAATGTTAAATGGGAGTCAGTTAATAGAATGTCTACTGCTGTTTGTTCAGCAGGGCAGGTTTGTGAAGCTGAGTTTGATAGTGTTGTCAGGAATTTGAGTGCTGTTGTTTTAGCCTCCAGGGACAAAACAATTACAAACTATCCCTTGACCCCATATGGTGGTTTAGTCGCTAAGTCGTGTCCAACTCTTGTGACCCCATGGACTGTAGCCTGCCAGGCTCCTCTGTCCATAGAATTTTCCAGGCAAGAATACTGGAGTGGGTTGCCATTTCCTTCTCCAGGGGATCTTTCCAACCCAGGGATTGAACCTGAGTCTCCTGCACTGGAGGCAGATTCTTTACTGACTGAGCTACCAGGGAAGCTCTGACCCCATAAAGAAGCGAAGTAAGAGAACTTGCTGGTCTTTAGGGCCTTGAGGTGAGAAGTTGGATGTTATTGAAGGTGACTGATATGGAGCTGGAAAGTAACAGGAATAAACAGGTCTTTAAAATTTTGAATTTGACTCAATAATTCTTTCATATGAAGATGTCTTTTTCCCTCTCCTCAGCCAGAGGTTTTAATATTTTGTGTGTGCTCAGTCACTCAGTCATGTCTGACTCTTTGCAACTCGATGGAGTGTAGCCTGCCAGGCTCCTCTGTCCTTGGGATTTCCCAGGCAAGAATACTGGAGTGGGTTACCATTTCCTTCTCCAGGGGATCTTCCTGACTCGGGGATCTAACTTGCATCTTTTGTGTCTCCTGCATTGGCAGGTAGATTCTTCACCTCTGAGCCACCAGAGAAACCCTTAACATTTTCTGAGTTCCAAATTCTCCATGTGTACATGTCTCACTTGTAGCTCTCATAACATGGGGTTGTAATTATTTAGTTTTACACTCAGAGTGGGTGCCCCTTGAGAACAGATTCTGTATCTGATTTACTGTTGCACCCCATGATCTGGTTCAGTGTCTGTTATAAAATGAGGGAGTGAGGGCATGCAAAATCTGGAGGATTCCCACCCATGGTTATCAGCCAGGGTTGAAAACATAGTCCTCCATAGAAGTAGAGGGATCCACTTAATGTCTCATGAGAGGCTAGAAATGGTGCTCGGCAATGGAGGTTTAGATTAGGAACAGCTTTTGGGGATTCCTGGGTGGTCCAGTGGTGAAGACTCCACACTTCCACTGCAGGGGCCATGAGTTTGATCCCTGGTTGGGGAACTAAGATACCATGCAGTGCAGTGAAAAAAAAAAAAAAGAACAGCTTTTATTGCTGGTGGGGTAAGGGCTGTCTTCCAGATCAGTTCTATAGGGGATTGTAGGCGTCTGTTGTGCTGGTTGGTTTTCATTGTGTCTTTCGTTTAAAGGCAGATTCAAGTTGACTAGTGCAGCCAAAACTGGTGGAGCTAAAGGCAGCCAGCAAGGTTGCTGTGTGATGATGTAGTTGTATAATTCTCTTAGACATAGGGTTGTTAGTTGTGATTTGCAATAATCACATAAACCAGTGAAACACCTAATGCCCCTTTTCTCTTCAAATATGTTTAATGAAGTAGATATGGCCTCATATTAGTAGAATTAAACAGAATTGCTTTAACATGTGTGTTATTTCAGGGTCATTGTTCTTGCCAATGGTGCAAACCAGCTCAGATTATTGTTCACAGGGCTGGATGGACTATAGTTGTAGTGTATGGATGGTAACCTTATAACAGTTGTAGGCTTGACACTAGACTTCGTTTCTTCTACCACTTTGCATTTAGAAATGGTCTAAACTCATCTTAGGGCTTCTCCAGTGGCTCCGTGGTAAAGAATCTGCCTGCAGTGCAGGAGATGCAGGAGCCATGAGTTCAATCCCTGGGTCGGGAAGATCCCTGGAAAAGGAAATTGCAACCCACTCTAGTATTCTTGCCTGGAAAATCCTATGGAGAGAGGAGCCTGGCCTGCTACAGTCTGTGGAGTCGCAAAGAGTTGGACATGACTGAACGACTAAACCACTGCCAAACTCATTTTGGAAATAGTCCAAGTATGTTCTGTGTGCTCAATAGGGGTGTCTCTGCTGAAATCAGTGTAAAGTACCGTGCAATTTTATCACCATTCTTGGTCTGATTGTTCTTGTCCTCAACTCATTTGAATATTTATCTCAGATTGGTTAATGTGACTTCATCTATTTCATCTTAGCTTTGTGGTATTTGATTTGTATGCATTCTCAATAGTTTGGTCTCCTGGTAGTTCTGAGTCAAATGTAGCAGAAAAGGATGAAAAATAGCTTTACTGTTGCAACTTACTTTCTCAATCAACATTTATGAGTAAAAAAGTAGGAGAAACCACCAGTGACTCCCTGAAATTTGTCTTGATGCTAAACCGCTTAATCCTTAGGAGACAGCCAAATCTAAGAATTATCTGACACAGCAAAATCCTACAAAAGGTGAAGTGGTTGTTATGTGTATTAGTCAGGGTTCTCCAGAGAGACAGAACCAATAGGATGGATATAGATATTTATATATTTATACATTTATCTATATGTGTATATATATAAAGAGATTTATTGTAAGGAATTGGTTTGTGCAATTTGTAGAAGCTGATGTTGTTCAATTGCTCAGTCATTCCGACTCTTTGTGACACCATGGACTGCAGCATGCCAGGCTTCCCTGTCTTTTACTGTCTCCTAGAGTTTGCTAAAACTCATGGCCATTGAGTCGGTGATGCTATCCAACCATATCATCCTCTGTCATCCCCTTCTCCTCCTGCCTTCAATCTTTCCCAGCATCAGGGTCTTTTCCAAGGAGTCAGCTCTTCGCATCAGGTGGCCAAAGTATTGGAACTTCAGCTTCAGCATCAGTCCTTCCAGTGAATATTCAGGGTTGATTTCATTTAGGATTGACTGGTTTGATCTCCTTTCCTTAGATATTTAGTTGGCAAACTGGAGTCTCAGGAAAGCTGATGTGTATTTCCAGTTCCAAAGTTGACAGGCTCGAGATGAAACACCGGCTGCTGGGGACTGTTTTGGGTGATGTGACTTTCCAAGTACTTCCAGGTCTTACTGCAGAGGATGAGTGGACTCCATCACCTTGGGGCAGCCCTCTGTCAGAAAAAAATAGGAGCAGGCTGCTGGGTGTGTGTACTGAAATTGCAGTGGAAATCTGGTGGATCACTCACATTGTTGGCCAGATGACTGAACCCTCGGACATGTCAATCTACAAGGGCCATCCAAGGCAGAGGACTTTTGTCAGCAAATGAAACTGACCAGGCAAAGTCAGGGAGATGAAACAAGAAAGCTGTGATAAAGGAGTCAAGAAATAAGAGTTTCAAGGGGAGTAAAGTGGCCAATAGTGTCAAGTGCAGGAGAGAAGTCCAGACTTCAAGCAAGATCAGGAGAGTGGACATTAGTTTTGACAGTGGATGTCCCTAGTGGCCTTTGCTGGGTGACCTGGGAGTGTTGGGGATGGAGTGTTTGAAGGCTTAACAGTGGTGAGTGAATTGGTGTAAGAAAGTAGAAATAATTTAATTCTCTTGAGGAAGCTGACAGTGGTAGAGGAGAGTCGTAGGAAAGTAGGTTGAGAGGGTTACGGGGCTGAAGGAGAGTTTTAAAAAAGCTCTTGAGGAAGAGAAGGAAAATGAAAAGTAGAAGACAATAAAGTTAGGCTGCAGCCTCAGAGATTAAGTAAGATATGAGATGAAGTAAGATATGGGAAAAAAAAAATTCTTCCACTGGTAGGGGAGGGAAGCATGGTGAGCTGAGTTCAGATGTTGATACATATACAGGTGTGGGAACAAGAGGATGATGGAGTTTTGCCCTGGGTCCATAGCATATTTTTTCTCTGTGTCTTTTGTGATCATGTAAGTTATAATGCTATAATGGTTGCAGCTTTGGTTTCTCTTAATGGTTTTTATTGTACCTCAATTGGAATATGATATGGGAAGAGAGTTTCCAAAATTTTATTCTGTATAATAATCTGGTGATAAAAATTCAATAAATGTCAAAGGAGTGGAGTGTTGTAACACCCAATTATATAATGCAAGGTTGTTTTTACTAAAACACTTTTTCCCCCCCTGAAGATTCTAATTTTCATTTGATTTGTAATGATTTTCATACATACATGAAAGTAAACAGTAATCCACAATATGATCTTGAGTAGATTTTAATTTTGGATTCTGTTGTTTGAACATGTTATAACCCATGAAACCAGAAACTTCTGATCATAGAGCATCTGCTGTGCTAAGCATGGTATTAGATGCTTTAAGTACATCACCTAATTTTCTTCATTAACTATGTATGCGTATGTGTGTTTTCACTGCTGGGGAGGAAACTCTTAAAGATCATATGCTGGTAAAGCTTAGAAGGAGATTTCTTTTTTTCTTAAAGTATTTTCCTTGGTATAAAAATTTAGAAAAAATAGAACAACAAAGAACAAACAAACATACAGAAGTATCCTTGTTAGGATGTTCATTGTTTCAGTCAGTACAGTTCAGTTGCTCAGTCATGTCCGACTCTTTGTGACCCCATGGACTGCAGCACACCAGGCCTCCCTGTCCATCACCAACTCCCAGAGTTTACTCAAACTCATGTCCATTGAGTTGGTGATGCCATCCAACCATTTCATCTTCTGTCATCCCCTTCTCTTCTTGCCTTAAATCTTTCCCAGCATCAGGGTTTTTTCCAATGAGTCAGTTCTTCGCATGAAGTGGCCAAAGTATTGGAGTTTCAGCTTCAACATCAGTCCTTCCAATGAATATTCAGGACTGATTTCCTTTAGGATGGACTGGTTGGATCTCCTTGCAACCCAAGGGACTCTCAAGAGTCTTCTCCAACACCACAGTTCAAAAGCATCAATTCTTTGGTGTTCAGCTTTCTTTACAGTCCAACTCTCACATCCATACATGTACTGGAAAAACCATAGCCTCGACTAGATGGACCATTGTTGGCAAAGTAATGTCTCTGCTTTCTAATATGCTGTCTAGGTTGGTCATAACTTTTCTTCCCAGGAGCAGGCGTCTTTTAATTTCACGGCTGCAATCACCATCTGCAGTGAATTTGGAGCCCCCCAAAATAAGGTCTGTCACTGTTTCCACTGTTTCCCCATCTATTTGCCATGAAGTGAGGGGACCAGATGCCATGGTCTTAGTTTTCGGAATGTTGAGTTTTAAACCAAACTTTTCACTCTCCTCTTTCACTTTCATCAAGAGGCTCTTCAGTTCTTCTTCACTTTCTGCCCTAAGGGTGGTGCCATCTGCATATCTAAGGCTATTTTATTTCTCCCGGTAATCTTGATTCCAGCTTGTGCTTCATCCAGCCCAGCATTTCTCATGATGTACTCTGCATATAAGTTAAATAAGCAGGGTGACAATATACAGCCTTGATGTACTCCTTTTCCTATTTGGAGCCAGTCTGTTGTTCCATGTCCAGTTGGAACTGTTGCTTCCTGACCTGCATACTGGTTTCTCAAGAGGCGGGTCAGGTGGTCTGGTATGCCCATCTCTTTCAGAATTTTCCACAGTTTATTGTGATCCACACAGTCAAAGGCTTTGGCATAGTCAATAAAGCAGAAATAGATGTTTTTCTGGAACTCTCTTGCTTTTTCGATGATCCAGCGGATGTTGGCAATTTGATCTCTGGTTCCTCTGCCTTTTCTAAAACCAGCTTGAATATCTGGAAGTTCACGGTTCACATATTGCTGAAGCCTGGCTTGGAGAATTTTGAGCATTACTTGACTAGCGTGTGAGATGAGTGCAATTGTGCAGTAGTTTGAGCATTCTTTGGCATTGCCTTTCTTTGGGATTGGGATGAAAACTTACCTTTTCCAGTCCTGTGGCCACTGCTGAGTTTTCCAAATTTGCTGGCATATTGAGTGCAGCACTTTCACAGCATCATCTTTTAGGATTTGAAATAGCTCAACTGGAATTCCATCACCTCCACTAGCTTTGTTTGTAGTGATGCTTTCTAAGGCCCACTTGACTTCACATTCCAGGATGTCTGGCTCTAGGTGAATGATCACACCATCGTGATTATCTGGGTTGTGAAGATCTTTTTTGTACAGTTCTTCTGTGTATTCTTGCCACCTCTTCTTAATATCTTCTACTTCTGTTAGGTCTGTACCATTTCTGTCCTTTATTGAGCCCATCTTTGCATGAAATGTTCCCTTGGTATCTCTAATTTTCTTGAAGAGACCTCTAGTCTTTCCCAATCTGTTGTTTTCCTCTATTTCTTTGCATTGATCACTGAGGAAGGCTTTCTTATCTCTCCTTGGTATTCTTTGGAACTCTGCATTCAAATGGGAACATCTTTCCTTTTCTCCTTTGCTTTTTGCTTCCTGTCTTTTCACAGCTATTCGTAAAGCCTCTCTCAGACAGCCATTTTGCTTTTTTGCATTTCTTTTTCTTGGGGATGGTCCTGATCCCTGTCTCCTGTACAATGTCACGAACCTCCGTCCATAGTTCATCAGGCACTCTATCAGATCTAGTCCCTTAAATCTATTTCTCACTTCCACTGTATAATCATAAAGGATTTTATTTAGACCATACCTGAATGGTCTAGTGGTTTTCCCTACTTTCTTTAAGTCTGAGTTTGGCAATAAGGAGTTCATGATCTGAGCCACAGTCAGCTCGTGGTCTTGTTTTTGCTGACTGTATAGAGCTTTTCCATCTTTGGCTGCAAAGAATATAATCAATCTGATTTCGGTGTTGACCATCTGGTGATGTCCATGTGTGGAGTCTTCTTTTGTGTAGGGTTTAATATATAGAATTCCAGGCCATCATCTCATTACTAGGTTCTCTTTCTCTTCATATATATTTTATAGCTTATTAAAAAGTCATCACACTATATATCCAATTCTGCAATTTGCTTTCCCAAAAGGTTCATAATGTTTCTTTTTCTCTCTTGCCAATTTAAAATAAAAGATAATTTTACCTATTACGTTCCCTGCCATTGTCTCCTTCTAATCTTTTTATGCAAATGCCAGAATTCACAGGATTCAGAGAAACTAATCATCTTGATTGATAACCAAATTCCTAAAAAAGTTTTGATAATAAAGCAATTCTTTGATAAATAATATTTTTTATTGGTGGCAGTTGGGGTTTTTGTCACTTTTTTTGAGTGCTGTTTTAAACATGAGTTTTGATTATAAGTAGCCAGATGTGTCAAATTTGCCTTCCCAAAATTCAAAATGATGAAATGGTGGAAGATGGTCTAAAAATAAAATAGTACATGTATATATGTGTCACGTGGTTTTGTTCGTAAGGCTATCAATTTTCATAACTTTTTGCCTTTCACTGTCCATAGCTCCCTGGCCTGTGATTTATGCTCTGTCTAGTATACAAGGTTGGGGTAGCCAGATGTCCCAGATTTAGATGTATTGTAGATGAATGGTGAGGTTTTACCCATCACCAAAATAAAGAACCACTCTGTGATTTACAACATAATTACTGGGGTTGTAAGATTAGCAATTTTTCTATACTGGAGTTGGGAGCATTCCCCACTTCTTCCCAGGTGGTTAGCCTAAGAGATGTCATTTGTTTGGTGCCTTGAGCAAACATTTCTTCATGGGTTATTTTAAACGAATAAAGAGCAGCTGATAAGCTGTGAACTGTGATCTATTAGTTAATCGAGTTCCAGCAGGAGATGAGGAGAAACAGAATCTTTTCAGAGTATCAGTAGTAGTTCACATTGAGTCTGGAGTTACAGTCTTTTTCTTTAAAATGAGCAAACAACAACTCTACCTTTATTTCTTGTTTTCTCTCTTTCTGCTTAAAACTTTTACTTTTGTTCTTTTGATTCTTCATGTGTCTTTTTTCTTTCTCTTCTTACCACCTCACTGGCATCTGACATGCCGACTTTTTCCTCTGGTTTTGTGGTCCCACTTTTTTCCCTTCACTTTTTTTTTTTTTTGGAGCCTGAAACCTCAGTCCTGGAAAAATGCCCTGACAATTGTCTGTATATCAATACCATGAGAGAACATTTGAGAATTTCTTCAGTCTGGTGCCTGAGGAGAAATAAAGGAAAGGATTCTTCTCCAAGCCTTTGCAGTGCCTCACATACCTCCTAAATTCTGGAGATTGTGGCCAAAAAGAGACTCTTTGTCTTGGCTTGCTTGTCTATAAGCTGATTTGGTTAGGTCCAGTCATTAGGACTCTAAGCTTCTAATGCAGGGGACTTGGGTTTGATCCCTGGTTGAGGAACTAAGATCCGGTATGGCAAAGAAAATTTTAAAAACATAAAGTAATTTCATGTACCATTGGGTTCTTATTATGATATTACATTTTCTCCTCTCTGTGCCATCTCCCCCCCCCCCCCAATGATAGCTGTTTGCAGGGGCAAAAGGGAACATGATTCTTCACTTTTCACAAAAGTGAATGATGCTTAGCCTTGTGGGTAGTGCCCTTTGGCTTCCAAGAGTGTTGGAGAATGTTTCATTTTAGTGAAAACATTTCACTAAAAATGACCCTTTTGGGAGATAGCTATTAGCTACTTCTGGAGAGCTGAAATAGTATAGTCTGGCTAAGGGTATGGAACTTTGCATTAGATTTGGGATGAAGCTTCTAACTTGGGCAAGTTTCCCTCCTTTAAATTTCAGTTCCTCGTTTGTGACATAGAAAGGCCTCATAGAATTGTGAAGAATAAATAAATTCAGGAGTGAGAATAGCCCAGTAGAAGTCTGGCAGGTATTGTTATTCACATGATCAATATTTGCTCTATGGCTACTCTCTGGGTTCCAAGCCCACATCCCCTCCTGATTGGGGTAGGTATTTTTAGGACTCTTCCATGTCTGCTGCTTCTTTCCTTCTGGGTCCAGAGCATCACTAGTGGGTGTGTGCTGTGCCTAGAAGGAGGCCTGACCTCGGGAGGGGCAGTTGTCTTCAGCCAAAGATCTCCAAAGAGGGCCCAGAGCTAAGGATGGCTGGAACACACCCCACCTGCCTACATGAGGGGATCTAGGTGACACGTCACTGCCGAGTAGACCTAGGCTTCCCACTCCTTGCCAGTGTTTTCTGAGATAATCTCCTAAATAAACCACTTGCCCTTGAATCCTGTCCCAGTGCCTGCTTCTGGGGGAACCCAAGGCAAGATAGATCTTTCACAGCACTACTGGAGAGCTTGACATATGTCCACCGAGGCTGCCAGGTATGTGGAACAGGAATATGACTTCTGCCCTGGGAGTCAGAAAAGAGAGTCAGACTGCTGTGCTGATGGGGGTAGCAAAGAGGTTACTGCGCCCAGAGTAACCTACACTTCAGTGTTTGTTGGGGCAAAGGAGAGTGACTGTGAGTGTCTCCCATGGAGGAGAGAGGGGCCTGGGTGAGAGAGAACCAGTGAGGGTTGGCTAGGTTCTGGTCAGCTAGCGAATGGACTCCTGCAGCAAGAAGCTGGCAGTGGACACCAGATTTTCTGGGGGCTGTAGAAGAAATTTTCACATGTGCTGGCTCAGTGTAATAAAAGCAAGATTAAAAAAAATTCAAATCCAATTCCTTCTGCCTACATTAATTATAGAAAGCCTAATTTATTTGCACTATAAAGTAACAGTGTCCGGGGCTTTCTCTGGATTGCTAATCTTTTCCCATTCATCATTCCAGTTATTGGCTTTCTGCATTCTGGCAGCCAATCCAGAGAACTCTTTATGTGGAGGATTAACTATTCTATTTCAGGATCATGCTTCCTGAATTTACATTCCCTTTTATTGAACCCACCATAGGGAATAATAGGATAATCAAAGCCGTGCTACCTCTGGTCGTGATTATACTTGCATTATCCTCAGTCAGGGCATCACAAAAGTCCATATTAGTGATTTGTGTTTTCCATAGTAGATGTCACCAAGCAACAAATTTCTTAACAGTCTAATCATTTTAATTTTATGATGTTCAATCAAATATTTGGCACATATTGTTTTCCTAGGTTGGTCAGACCAGGTTAATTGGAGCCCCAAATTTTTCATCCTGTTGTATTATAAGTATTTAATCTGGTTAGTATTCCACTTGACTAGCAGTATAAATATGTCAATTTGGAACATCACTGAAAACCAAGTTCAGCAGTGCTGTAGGAGATAAAATTTATTTTTAAATTAAAACTTGATCCCATAGCCTCCAACTTTGGTATTGATATTACCTCTGATTTCCAGAGATTTTGACTTCCATGTACAATTATATTGATTTCCAGATACATCATAAATATCAAAAGATTTGAAAACATCATCTTCATCCCAATTTGCCATTATATTTTTAGTGAAAGAATAAAATTTGGGTGAGTAGTTAAGGGAATGAATTCAAATGTCCAATTACATCAATAGCTCCAACTTGAAACAAACAAAAAGCTAGAACAGGGCTTTTAAAACTTAGTACACACAGATTACCTGGGGCCTTTGTTAAACTAAAGATTCTTATTGCTAGGTCTGAGATGGAGGCTGAAATTCTGCATTTCTAACAAGATCCTATGTGCTGCTGCTGCGGCTGCTGGTTTATTGGCCATAATATGAGCAGCAAGGACCCAGAAGATTTTCTGAAACCCTTGTGAATTTAAGTGAAATGGTCCCTTTAACATTTCTTCATAAGCCAGTTTGTATAAAGTTAGGTCAGTTACTCAACTGCTCCAGGGTTAGGTACCAATTCTCTCATTAAATCCAAGATGTCATTGATTGTTAGGTGAGTCATTATTTTGTGCTGCTAAGAAGGGAAAACACTGACAAACTATGATGCATGCTAATTGCAGCAATGTTAAAATATGAGTCTTAGAATTCAAGAAATAGGATGGTTTTCCCTGGCTCCTTCCCAGTTTCCAGAATGAGTGTTTATTCTGTGCTGGGTATTTTTCCTGTGAGGTATGTGCTCTGCTGATCCCACTTCACAGAGGTTTGGAGTGGCCAATTCCTTTAAATGGCACAGCCGGAACATGAACCCGGGTTTCTATGACTGGGGAGCTCACACTCTCATCTTCTACCTCATGTTTTTGTTGTTGTTTAGTTGCTAACTTGTGTCCGACTCTTGTGACCCAATGGATTGTGACCCACCAGGCTCCTCTGTGCATGGGATTCTCCAGTTGAGAATACTGGAGTGGGTTCCCATTTCCTTCTCCAGGGGATCTTCCTGGCCCAGGGACTGAACCTGTGTCTCCTGCATTGTAGGCAAATTCCTTACCAGTGAGCCACCTGGGAAGCCCCCTTCTACCCCACAGGAACGGGAAAGATTGTCCCAGAGGAAAATGTTCTCCTATGCTGCCTCCCTTGGCATTCACTTAGTAATTGCTCCTATGAGTTTCTGTGCCTGCTGTGTTTATTTCCTTTTTAAACACATTTTCTTTGAGCTTGGCTTCTTGTGTTCATCACTCTATTGAAGTGATTTGTCTTGAAGTCACTGGTGACTTTTTACTGCTAAATCCAGCAATCCTTTCAGTCTGAATGTTCCTCAACCTCGTCTCTATCTGACATAGCCTACCATCCTCTCTTTGAAAGTCTGCTCTTCTGTGTTTTTGAATAGCTTGTTGTTTATGTTTGATGCTTCTCTGATATGAGTAAATCATATTTCACTTAATATATTTATCATCAGCTTTCATTTGCAACCATGCATCAAAAGGGTATGAAAGGAATTCAGGCAGTTCCCGAGTCCTCATTGAATGAAAGTGATGCATTTGGGGGTACAAGACAAACTGTGACTTGGAATCATGGATCTTTCCTGCTATAACCTCTTTTTTGCTCTTACTTTATGTATATTTTTATCATGTGGTTTACAAAGTTAGGTTCTAATTATGTTCACTTGTCTTTGTATCCTACTTGACTGAAAACCCTTGCAGATAGAGTCTGTGTTTTATTTATTTCTGTTTCTCCAACCCTTGTCCAATGCCTGGCACACAAATGATCCAACACTGCTGAGGCAGGAACATAATTCCCTATTTTAGTGGCAAGGGTAGCTGTCTTCTGGTATCTATATAGTGTTGCAGGGCAGTGTCACTTGTGAGGTCTCTAGTCCCAGGAACAGACCAGTCATGTAAAGCCACAATGAGTGGTAATTCAGCAATATAACAAAGCTGTTTTTAAGAAAAATCAAATTAAATCTTGTTTTGAAAGCAGAAAGTAACTGTTGACCTTGCCTTAAATAATTTCACTTCTTGATTTCAAAGTCCATTATACCCATTTCTTCTTTTGTTTGTCAAATGATTTTCAGTCCAAACATCACTTTTCTTGAGCCACCAATTTATCTGCAGAGCTGTAGTTGTAGAATGTTTTAAAAGCTTGGGTAATCAGAGGCCTTAGGGAAGTAATGTGGCAGGAAGGCCAATAGGGGGCGCCAGGCTATTTGCAATAATTTTGGAAGGGCTGGAGAAGTCTGTTTACCAGCCTGGCTTCAGCAATACGTGAACCATGAACTTCCAGATGTTCAAGCTGGTTTTAGAAAAGGCAGAGGAACCAGAGATCAAATTGCCAACATCCGCTGGATCATCGAAAAAGCAAGAGAGTTCCAGAAAAACATCTATTTCTGCTTTACTGACTATGCTAAAGCCTTTGACTGTGTGGATCACAATAAACTGTGGAAAATTCTGAAAGAGATGGGCATAGCAGACTACCTGACCTGCCTCTTGAGAAACCTGTATGCAGGTCAGGAAGCAACAGTTCGAACTGGACATGGAACAACAGACTGGTTCCAAATAGGAAAAGGAGTACGTCAAGGCTGTATATTGTCACCCTGGTTATTTAACTTATATGCAGAGTACATCATGAGAAACGCTGGGCTGAAAGAAGCACAAGCTGGAATAAAGATGGCCAGGAGAAATATCAATAACCTCAGATATGCAGATGACACCACCCTTATGGCAGAAAGTGAAGAAGAACTAAAAAGCCTCTTGATGAAAGTGAGAGAGGAGAGTGAAAAAGTTGGCTTAAAGCTCAACATTCAGAAAACTAAGATCATGGCATCTGGTCCCCTCATTTCATGGGAAATAGATGGGGAAACAGTGGAAACAGTGTCAGACTTTATTTTTTGGGGCTCCAAAATCACTGCAGATGGTGACTGCAGCCATGAAATTAAAACATGCTTACTCCTTGGAAGGAAAGTTATGACCAACCTAGATAGCATATTTAAAAGCAGATACATTACTTTACCAACAAAGGTCCATCTAGTCAAGGCTATGGTTTTTCCAGTAGTCATGTATGGATGTGAGAGTTGGACTGTGAAGAAAGCTGAACACCGAAGAATTGATGCTTTTGAACTGTGGTATTGGAGAAGACTCTTGAGAGTCCCTTGGACTGCAAGGAGATCCAACCAGTCCATCCTAAAGGAGATCAGTCCTGGGTGTTCATTGGAAGGACTGATGTTGAAGCTGAAACTCCAATACTTTGGCCATCCCATGTGAAGAGTTGACCTATTGGAAAAGACCCTGATGCTGGGAAGGATTGGGGGCAGGAGGAGAAGGGGACGACAGAGGATGAAATGGTTGGATGGCATCACCGACTCAATGGACATGAGTTTGGGTAGACTCCGGGAGTTGGTGATGGACAGGGAGGCCTGACGTGCTGCGATTCATGGGGTCGCAAAGAGTCAGACATGACTGAGCGACTGAACTGAACTGAACTGAGATGGGGGAAAAAAGTGAATGAACACACAGCATTTTTTTTTTTTTTATCTCACTAATTCTGTTAGAAGCACAATGGGATTCGTAAAAGTGAAGATGGAAAAATTCATCAGCTATACACTTAGATCTGGATTCTATATGATGAACATTTTATACATCGGTTGTTTTAGAAAGAACTTAGAGGACCTCACACACTCTCCCTTTACCTGATACATTTCAGTGTGCTTGGGAGTCATGGTAAAGTACTTAAATTACCCACACATTGGGTTTTTTAAGGAATAACTTTGTAGAAGGCAGTTGAAATAAAAGAAACGCTGATGCCCAGGAGTGAGATTGCTGGATCATATGGTGGTTCTATTTTTAGTTTTTTTTTAAGGAATCTCCATAGTATTCTTCATAGTGACTGTACCAATTTACAACCCCACCAACATTGTAAGAGGGTCCTGTTTCTCCACACCCTCTCCAGCACTTAATGTTTGTAGATTTTTTGATGATGGCCATTCTGACTGGTGTGAAGTGATAACCTTATTGTAGTTTTGATTTGCATTTCTCTAATAATTAATGATGGTGAACATCTTTTCCTGTGCCTCTTGACCATCTGTATATCTTCTTTAGAGAAATGTCTATTTTAGGTCTTCTGCCCATTTTTTTGACTGGGTTGTTTGTTTTTTTGATATTGAAGTACTGTATAGCACAGGGAACTCTACTCAGTACTCTGTAGTGATCTAAATGGGAAGGAAATTTAAAAAAATGAGGATACGCGCACACACACACACACACACACACACATAGCTGATTCACCTCACTGTGCAGAAGAAACTAACACAGCATTGTAAAGCAACTGTATGCTATGCTGTGCTGTGCAGAGTCATGTCTCACTCTGTGACCCCATGGACTAGCCCACCAGGCTCCTCTGTCCATGGAATTCTCCAGGCAAGAATACTGGAGTTTGTTTCCATGCGCTCCTCCAAGGGATCCCCAATAAATTTTTTTTAAAAAGTGCTGATCATACAACACCTGGTTTCTAGGGAACATTTTGTATTTCCCTCTGGGATTCTGATTCTTTCCCTCCCTCCCTCCCTCAATTCCTTTATTCCTTCCCATCTTCCTTCAGAAGTTGGAGTGGGTGGTTTGCTTCTTCTTTGGGGGAACTGATTAGTAAGCTTATGTCCTGCCTTTCCTGCCCTTGTATTCTTGGATATCATGATTGACTCTTGTCTGTTGCCTTCTCTTCTTCTCCTTTCTCCAGAGACCTCAGTTGGAAAAAGTTAAGAAGAGGGAGGAATAGGGAGGAAGCTGGGTCAGGAGGGAGTTGACTGAGTTTAGAAGGCATCTTCAGCGGGTTCCTCTCAGTTCCGTACCCCAGGGCTTCTGCTTTGGGCACATGGCCAAACCTTTTCACTCCAGCGCTGGGAGCTCTCTCGCTTTTCTCTTCACACACCTCTCCCCATTAGGCTTTTCAGGCCTCTAGTCTTTGTTGTCTTCGGGGATTGTTTCAGATTTCTCTCTTCAGATAATGTATCACTGTCACAGCTGGCTGGACAAGTAGGTGTTTTTCACTGCTGAAGGTCTAAAGCCTCTCATAAAAACAACTAACAAATGTATTATCAAAGAAAAGCAAAAACTAGTAATATCTCAGCACCTTCAAATTTGTGATAGTGATATAAAAGTGCTCTTAAGCAGGGAATGCTTAAACTCTTCCCTCTGAATTCATCTGCACTTAAAAAAAATTAAACTAATCTCCATTTTGACACAATTAAAATTTTGTAAAGGTTCACTTAAATCACTTTAGTAGATCCTTGAACGCAGGGTCTTTAGGGATAGTAATTTATCTTGAATGATTTATGTTGAAAAGAGGCATATGACTTAAACCAGGATGGTTATAAGGTAATTTATTTAGGTGAAACTAGTGGCAGGCATGTTGGCTAGAGCATACTAACTGAAAGAGAGGTTGAGAATATCCATAAAAGAGAAGGTTGAGAAAAGGTAAATTTGACCCCCAGCAGGAAGAAGAAAGGAGAATGGGAGAAAGCAAATAAGAGATGTAGAGTAAGATTTGTTTGTTTTTGAGACTTTATCTCAAAGTGTACCTATGAAATAATTTTAAGAAATGTCATTTATGCAACATTAAATGAATATAGAGAGTCAAGGAAAGATAAATTATTCTTTTCTCCCAAGATAGTAAGAAATGGGTAAAGGGAGTAAGGGCTTCTCTGGTGGGTCATTGGTAAAGAATCTGCCTCCCAGCACGGGAGACGCGAGTTCAATCCCTGGGTCAGGAAGATCCCCTGGGAGAGGAAATGGCAACCCACTCCAGTATTCTGGCCTGGAAAAATGCCATGGATGGAGGAGCCTTACATGCTACAGTCCATGGGGTCACAAAGAACTGGACACAACTTAGCTACTAAACAACAATAACAGCAAAAGGGAGTAAAGTAGAGCTGGACACAACTTAGCTACTAAACAACATAACAGCAAAAGGGAGTAAAGTAGAGCTGGACACAACTTAGCTACTAAACAACAATAACAGCAAAAGGGAGTAAAGTAGTGTTTTTGGTTTTTTAGGCCACGCAGTGCAGCATGCAGGATCTTAGTTCCCCATCCAGGGATCTTACTCATGCTCCTGCATTGGGAGCACAGGACCTTAACCACTGGACCAGGGAAGTCAGGAAAGTTGTGTTAAGCTTAGGAATCTTCATAAAATTCTCCCCTTCCTAAAGCACAGCTGCACTTTCCTCTGAAAATCTAACATGTCACAACTCTCTAGCAATAAATGCCTTAATACAGACTGTTTTATAATGAATTTTCAAAGACATCCTTAATTGCACTTCAGAGAGTGCTGTATTCTATAGGCAATGAAGTCATTGTTGGTCAGATTGATACACAAAGGAGACCTCACTTTATAGATTACTTATGACCGAGATGTGGAATATGCTCTTAAAGTCTGAATTCTAATCCTCAGTAGTAATCTATTTTGGATGCATCATTTTACTAATAACCACTGGTTCCAGTTGTGTCAGAGTCTGATATATGGTCTGGCCTACAAAGTAGAAGGGTTGCCATAGAAAGCCTGTTGTGACCTAAATCTTTCGCTGTGAAACAGGGGAGCCTGGAGTATCCCCCACCTTCATTATTAGCAGGGTCCCCAGGCTGTCTCAGGCACGGTTGCTGCAGATGTCAGTGTCTTACAGATAGTGTGGGAGGGCAAGACCCGTGTCTTAGGATATGCATGCTTGAGTGAGAAGCAAGGAAACCCAGGGCACTTGGAGCCACTTAGCAAGGCGTTGTGTTTAGAGACTGAGAAGGGGAGCTGACTTGTCAAAATGTGTCTGCCAGGCGCAGTGGCCTCAAGCCATCCACCAATTCTCTGGGGGAGGCTGGGACACTGGGGGAGGAGCCCTTGTAGGACAGATGAAATGGGATGCTGATTGTGGGAATCAAGCAGAAGAGATTTTCCTCCTGGTGGAAACTTAGATGATTTGGAGGATATGACAAATGCTTTGGTTTTGGAAGTGAGACCAACATGTTAGACTCAGTCTAGATGGAGTTGACAATAGTCCTTCTATTAAGAGAGCTGAGCACCGGGAAGAGGAGAGTAAGTTGGGGTCATTAATTGGCGTTTTTGTAGAAGCACATAGTGGGTGGGCAGTAACACTAATAACCTCATTCTTTGGCATCTTCCTTTCCATGAATACTTGGGAGGGATGCCTTGAAATAGATTGTACTTGAAAGTACAATTAGAAATGAGTGCTGCTAAACCAAGAGTGCTGCTAAAGGTAGGAAAGAAGTCTTGTTGAGTTCTCACCATTTCCAAGGACGACATGAGTGACAGAAGGATCATGAAATGTGTGAGACTAGTAGCATGACAAGGTATCTGGGGGTCGCATGTTTTTCTGGAGTACTGGCAGTGGTGACCCCCTACCCTCTGGCAGAGTATGTCTGACTTTGGCTGGTTGCAGTCACTAGCTGACAGTAAAGGAGCAGTAGCGGACCACTGGGAAGCAACAAGCAATCTCTACGTTTTGTGCCAGAGACATTGACCTTCAAATACACATGGGTTCTTAGCTTCCATCCAGATGGCTGAAGCCATTTTGCATATGACCTTTGAATAAATGTGATACTATTGTGCATATTTTAGGGATTTTTATAGGATTTGATATTCAAAATACACAAATCTATTCCTATCTACTAGACACTCAAATGTATTATTTTGGTATATGAAATGAAAAATAAAAGTTGACACAATCAAAAGAAATGCATAATTGATGTCAGATTAATTGAATGGAAGGTAGGGAAATGAAAATGCATTAACTCTAACAGTAGCTTTAAACAGAATAAAGTATTGACTTTTCAAAGGATTATGACTATCCTTAATCCTGCCAAAACGAAGCTTGAAGCAATTATTGGTAATACAGATGTATTATTAATACCAGCTGCTACCCAGGTTTTGATTATGTAAGAAAACAAGCTTAAACTTTTGGCAGATGGTTAACTTAAAAATTCAAGTAAATCCAAATTTTTAAATACTGAAGAGTAGGTAGCATTTCTTTTTGAGAACCCAGTTTTTTCCTCCACAGGGAATACAAAAGTGGCCATCTCCAAATGTGATGTCATTCTTTAGAAAGTAATTATGCCTTTATTTTTCTGGATCCTCAGGTTTATAATCCTTCCTAGGTATTCTGTTTGACCCCAGGAGCCTTTTTTAGGACATGTTCAGGCTTCCATTAGCCATTCTCCTCCTTTTAAAAAAAATCCTTGATTCTTTTCCTGTGGGAAGTCCCTGAATTATCATAGTGCAAATGATGGGTGGGAGATCCTTTCTTGCTATTGCAGTGTTATCCCTCTTGTGATGGATTGGGGGCATGAAGGCAGGACAAATCAATGGGCTGAATTTGGTGAGCTAATAGAATGGTTCCTTCTAGCTTCACAGGGGCATGATAGAATCTTTGGCTCGACAAGGTCACTCAGCAGGACTGCAGACCAGGATCAAGATGTTAGCACTGTTGTCTTACCTTCTGGCTTCAGTAGTATGATGTCTGTCATGCTTGTTTCCATTCCTCCTGATAGAAGAGGGGCAGCATTTTGACTCCTTAGGAAGTAGGAGAGGTAGAGAGACCAAAGTCCCAACCTTGGGAAATTAAATTATCCTTCATCAATTAAGCAGTTGTGTTTTATGGGAAAATGTGATTTGAGTTTCAGATGACTATACAACAAACCAGTGGAAAGAGTTTGCAAATATCCAATGTAACTTTTTGAAATAGGGGTTTGAAGTCAAAGATAATAGCAAGGGTGAAAGAGAAAAAGGAGCAATTTTTCTAAAGGAGCAATGAGGCTCAGAATATTAGCTGAAAATAACATGCAGGTGTTTATTAAACACATGCAAACCCATGAGGTCTTTCTCATGGCTTCACAACTGGATACTATCTTTAGGAAAATGTAAGTGGTGACTACTAATTGAGGACAGATTGAGTCACTGAAAGTGAGTACACACTTTTTTTTGGTAAACATTTTTATTACTTAAAATGGATCATTATCAAGGAAAGGGAAACAGGGTTTCTTCAAGGAATTTATCCTGTCCCAGGGGAAAAAAAGACAAATGCAAACAAGACAGAAAAGAATTAACATTCATCAGACACATTGTTTGCTACGAAATATACTTACAGTATACCATATTTTTGCACGTATCATATTTGTTACAACACTATGAACTAGGCATTATTATAATCACATATTTTACTGATAAAAACTGAGACTTGAAACATTAAAAATCTTTCCCAAAATCATATAGCAATTAAAAGATCCAGGAATCTGACTTCATATCCCAAACTCTCAGTCACTGTACTTTCCTGGGTCATGGACACCTTCAGTGCTCTTCTGTTGTTCATGGGGGATAAACCCATCTTCATCTGTGCCTAATGGTTGAGCAGCTGGAACATGAAAGCTAGTCAGCATGATTTGGTTGATGAGAGCCAGTTAAGGCTGAAGATGCGTGGTTTTATAGCCAGCAGACATTTAAAGAGGCAGAGAGAGAATATGAACTGGTCCTATATGGAGGCAGTTGAATAATTTCTTGAACTGATTGCATGTCTTAATTTCCTCTTTTTAAAAAAATAATTTCCCTGATTTGGTAGACTGTCCTCTAATTATGGGGCTTATAGACATTTATTCATTTTATTAAAAATGCAAGTTTTAATGGTGCAGTCTTCAGAAGCCTAAACAACAAGTAACAATTAGCTCTGTGGCTCTTGGCCAAGCAGTGCTAATGCCTAAATTCATCTCATATTTCACTTGGCCAGTTAGTAGAATGGCGTTTTATTACAATAATTTTCCTTGCATCTTGACTTTCTGTCTTAAATGGCTCTACTGAGGAAATGAACCACACTATTTGGACCTCCTTCCTTGCAATGGTTGGTTTTAATAGCACTTGCAATCTTTCCCATAATTTCCCAAGGTGACAGGTTGCTTATGTATAACCTGTTCATGTATTCATTCATTTAGTCATCTAGTTCTTCCTTCACGCCTCCTTCCCCGCTCCCTTCCTTCCACCCACTCTTCTTTCTTTCTTTCCTCTTTCATTCCTTTCCACTTCCCCCTGCTTTTTCTCCTTTCAACAAATAGTTACTAGATTCTCAAGAAATGCTAGGCCTTGTACTGAGTCCTGTGGGGGATACAGAAATATATAGATAGATGAATAAGTATTATGATTGATTTGTTCATCCATTTAATTAATATTTACTGAATGCCTCTGGTGTACCAGGCTCTGGTTTGCAAGCTAGGAATGAAGTCTCTTTTCTCAGTGATTTGTGTTCCTGGACTATATTTGGTGGTGGTTTCATTGCTCAGTCATGTCCAGCTTTTGTGACCCTGTGGACTGTAACCCGCCAAGCTCCTCTGTCCATGGGATTTCCCAGGTAAGAATACTGGAGTGGGTATTTCCTTCTCCAGGGAATCTTCCCAACCCAGGGATCAAGCCCATGTCTCCTGCATTCTAGGCAGATTCTTTACCACTGAGCCACCAGGGAAGCCCCAGGGTGTGTATTCATGAGACAAAAATGTATGTCAAGTAGTGTGTGCATGCTAAGTCGCTTCAGTCGTGTCCAACTCTTTGCAACCCTACAGACTGTAGCCTGCCAGGCTCCTCTGTCCTTGGGATTCTACAGGTAAGAATACTGGAGTGGGTTGCCATGCTCTTCTCCAGCAGATCTTCCCGACCCAGGGATCGAACCCACGTCTCTATGTCTCCTGCATTGGCAGGTGGGTTCTTTACCACTGGTGCCACCTGGGAAACGTGAGGTCAAGCAAGTAGTAGTAAGAACTATAAAGAAAAATGAAGCAGGGAATGGAGAGAGAGAGGTGATGGAGGTAGGGTGGTTTGGGACAGCCTCTCTGTTAAAATGACATTTGATCAGAGAAACATTTATCTAAGGGAAGAACAAGTACCAAGGCCCTCAGGGAATTCATTTCTAACAAGGAAAAAAGGTGTAAAGGTAAACCCATGTAACAGAAGGTAGAACAGGTAAGTGATGTAAAGAAGGCATGGATGAAACAGCTGCTGCGTGAGGTCAGAGGGAGAGGAGAAACCTGCTGAAGAGGAGGGGCGATGAAAGAGCACAACCCACTTCCTAAGGACTAACACACACTCTAACACCTTATGTCCTTTCTTGAAGAGTGACCATTCTCCTCCATTACGAGATAGTTGGGTGTGCACCTAATTAAGGTGCCCTTTGTTTAAGATGCTGAGATTTTAGTAGAGACAAAAATAAGTTACATCATCTGTCTACTTTCCCTTCTGGTTTTAGGCTCCTCTAAATCATATTTGTAAGAAGACTAACTGTCTGCTCATGTCCAGTGTTGCCTCACCAAAGACTACAAGGCCAAGAGATTACTCCTGTTTTTAGATGACTGTGCCTTGTGCTCAAGATTATTAGGTCGCCTTTATTTTTACTTGCTTTGGTCATCTTGGCAAGGTCCTAGCTCTTCTATTAGGATGCAAGTGCCCCAGTGAAAAAGGAAACACTTTAATGCAGTATCGACTCACCTTTGGCTCATAGGCGGAGAGAGTTTAAACAAGGAACTATGAAAAGAAACTAGAAGATTATATCATATTTTTATTTTTAAAATGGGTTGCTGGCAAGAAAGGAATATAGGTCTGTAAGTGGACAGAATGAAGAGAAAGAGCACAAGGTGATGGGAAAGAAGGAAAGAGAAAAAAGGATATCATTTAATTTTATAGAAAGAGATATGTATCCAAATCTTGAAACTGATCCAATTGAGACCTTTTGAGATATAGGGATAGATACATTTTGAAGAGCAGAAATACCTTGATAAGCTACTTGAAGCAAAGATGTGATCATTGGGTTGAGTGTGGGGATCTGCAGGAGCTGAGGCACACTCATGACAATTGAAGTGGGGTGCCTTAGAAATGAACAGGGATTTAGAGGGGGCTGGAGGTAGAGGGAGAGACAGAAGAGAAAGCAGAAGGAGGAGAGAGAAAAGCAACAATATGGAGGGTGACTGGTGCCCAAGGCAAGGAAATGACCAAGCAACCTTTAGCAATACAGATATCTGTTTTTGAATTTTAAATTATTTCTGCTGCAATGTAGATTTTTCTTTCCAAAACATTCAGTAATATTTTCTCCATATTCAAAAAGCCTTCACTGGAGGGTGTATTGGGTTGAAATTAAGGATAAGAACAATGCATGGCAGAGTAGGGTGGCTTCCCTGGTGGCTCAGAGGTGGAGAATTTGCCTGCCAATGCGGGAGATGTGGATTCGATCCCTGGCTCAGGAAGATCCCCTGAAGAAGGAAATGGTAACCCATTTCAGTATTCTTGCCTGGGCAATCCCATGGACAGAGGAGCCTGGGGGGTTTAGTCCATAGAGTCGCCGAGTCAGACATGACTTAGCGACTAAAGAACAACGTGGCAGAGCAGAGTTGAGCTCGACAGGAGCAGATGATGAGAGAACTGCTGATCTTGGTATTCACTCAACAGACGCAGATACAGAGTCAGCCATTTGGAGGGTCCCCCTACACTCAGGCTCCACTGAAGGAATGAGCAGAAATCCCAAGGGTGCCACTGAATTTTTCTATAATTGATAACATGGAGATTTTAATCTGTCTTTACCTAGACATTAAGAAATAGATCCACACCAGTTGGTATCCAGATTACATATACTTAAAAAATTTTTATTAGAAGTTCATGTATCAGAACTTCAGAAGTGAAGATGAAAGCTGAAACTCCAGTGCTCAACATGAAGGGGAAGGGAATGTTTGAAGTGTAGCACTAAGTGGTTCTTCCTTTTAATAGATGGGAATCAGGCTGTCTTTGGTTTGTGTGTCTCTCAGGAGGGTCTTTCACAGAAGTGAGTCTTTTCTATGGGGAATCTGGAAGTGGAGGGGTTCTACACTATTTCTTCTCATAGCCCTGAGGGCACATTTGAAAACTTTGAATATCCTAGTTAATTTCTTTGTTTTTGAAGCTGTGGAAAATCCCAACTATCTAGAGAGGGCAAACTTGTGGAAGGCTGAGCAAGGAGATGACTGAGTCATTACTGTGCTCTTTGATTTGAATACTAACTATGAGCAGTGTGTGTTCAAACCCTACCTTCAGTTCTGTTTGGAGACTTCTGATTCCTGATAAGATGGTCCGCCCAGCCTGGGCTCCTGAAGCCCTTTCTGTGTGCATGTGTGCTCAGTCACCCAGTCACGTACGACTCTGCAACCCCATGGAATGTAGCCTGACAAGAATTTTCCAGGCAAGAATACTGGAGTGGGTTGCTGTTTCCTCCTCCAAGGTATCTTCCCAACCTAGGGATCAAGCCCTCATCACTTTTGTCTCCTACATTGGCAGATGGATTCTTTACCACTGTGCCACCATGCTACAGAAGCCAGAGGGAAATCAGTGGGTCTGATAGACTAATATAAACAAGCAACCTCCAAGGAACACTGGGGCAAAGATCTTGCCTGGGTTTCAGAGTGTGTGAAATGGCAATGTTTGGAAGAGAGTTGGACCAGATCTCTGCTGTCCAATATGGTAGCCACCAGACTCAAGTGGCTATGGAGTGCTTACAATGTGGCCAGTCTGAATTGAGATATGCTGCAAAGGTAAAATATCTCATCCCCTCACCCCTGCCAGATTTTTTTTTTTTTTAAGACTTACTATAAAAAAGGGAAGGTGATATATGTCACTAATTCATTTTTGTATTGCTTACATACTGAGATGATAATGTTTTGGATATACTGGATTAAATAAAACATATTATTTATATTAGTTTCTAGGGCTGCTGTAACAAAGTGGCCACATGGACTGTAGCTTGCCAGGCTCCTCTGTCCATGCAATTTTCCAGGTAAGAATACTGGAGTGGGTTACCATTTCCTCCTCCAGGGGATCTTCCTGACCCAGGGATCCAACCCACATACCTTGTGTCTCCTGCATTGGCAGCTGGATTCTTTACCACTAGTGCCACTTGGGTATAGATTGAGTAGCTTAAGCAACAGAAATTGATTTTCCCACAGATCTGGAGCCTAGAAGTCCAGGGTCTAAATGTCAGCAGAGTTTGTTCCTTCTGAGGCCTCTCTTGTTGGCTTTTAGATGGCTGTCTTCTCCATGTATCTTCATATTGTCATCCTTCTGTATGTGTCTGTGCCCTAATTGCTTCTTTTTATAAGGACACTAATCTCATTGAAGTAGGGCCCATCCCAGTGACCTCATTGTAACTTAATTAAGATAAGATCTCTTTAAAGGTCCTAACTCCAGATACAGTCACATTCTGAAGTACTGGAGATTAGGATTTTAACATATGAATTGGAGGATGGGTGCTCATTCAGCCTATATCATTATTGAAATTAAACTCACCTGTTTCTTTTTATTTTTAAAAATGTGGCTACTATAAAATTTAAATTATACATGTGGCTGCATTAGATTTCTGTTGGACAGGGTTACACTAGACTGTAACTCCAAAAAGGCAGACTCCTTTAAATGTTGTACGTGCCAAAGAATTGATGCTTTTGAACTGTGGTGTTGGAGAAGACTTTTGAGTCCCCTGGACTGCAAGGCATCCAACCAGTCCATCCTAAAGGAAATCAGTCCTGAATATTCATTGAAAAACTGATGCTGAAGCTGAAACGCCAATACTTTGGCCACCTGATGCGAAGAACTGACCCATTTGAAAAGACCCTGATGCTGGGAAAGATTGAATGCGGGAGGAGAAGGGGGTGACAGAGGATGAGATGGATTGGATGGCATTACTGACTCAATGGACATGAGTTTGCATAAACTCCAGGAGTTGGCTATGGACAGGGAGGCCTGGCATGCTGCAGTCCATGGTGTCTCAATGAGTCGGACATGACTGAGCAACTGAGCTGAACTGAGCTGAACTGAATTGAGTTTCCTAGTACCTTGGACACTTCAGTTCAGTTCAGTCGCTCAGTCGTGTCTGACTCTAAGCGACCTCATGAACTGCAGCACACCAGGCCTCCCTGTCTATCACCAACTTGCAGAGTTTACCTAAACTCATGTCCATCTAGTCGGTGATGCCATCCAACCATCTCATCCTCTGTCATCCCCTTCTCCTCCCACCTTTAATCTTTCCCAGCATCAGGGTCTTTTCAAATGAGCCAGCTCTTCGCATCAGGTGGCCAAAGTATTGGACTTTCAGCCTCAGCATCAGTCCTTTCAATAAACACCCAGGGCTGATCTCCTTTAGGATGGACTGGTTGGATCTCCTTGCAGTCCAAGGGACTCTCAAGAGTCTTCTCCAACACCACAGTTCAAAAGCATCGATTCTTCGGCACTCAGCTTTCTTTATAGTCCAACTCTCACATCCATACATGACTACTGGAAAAACCATAGCCTTGACTAGATGAACCTTTGTTGGGAAAGTAATGTCTCTGCTTTTTAATATGCTATCTAGGTTGGTCATAACTTTCCTTCCAAGGAGTAAGCGTCTTTTAATTTCATTGCTGCAGTCACCATCTGCAGTGATTTTGAAGCCCCCCAAAATAAAATTAGCCACTATTTCCACTGTTTCCCCATCTATTTGCCATGAAGTGATGGGACCAGATGCCATGATCTTAGTTTTCTGAATGTTGAGCTTTAAGCCAACTTTTTCACTTTCCTCTCTCACTTTTCATCAAGAGGCTCTTTAGTTCTTCTTCACTTTCTGCCATAAGGGTGGTGTCATCTGCATATCTGAGGTTATTGATATTTCTCCCGGCAATCTTGACTCCAGCTTGTGCTTCATCCAGCCCAGCATTTCTCATGATGTACTCTGCATATACGTTAAATAAGCAGGGTGACAATATACAGCCTTGACATACTCCTTTTCCTATTTGGAACCAGTCTGTTGTTCCATGTCCAGTTCTAACTGTTGCTTCCTGACCTGCACACAGAGCCTGCCACAAAGACAAGCTTGACCACAGTGGTTGAATGTCAAATAAATGAGCACTACAGGCAATAGGTAGGGTGAGAGAGGATTTTAGGAGTGCCTCTCTATAAGATTCCTTGCCCTGGTGTTTACCCGAGTAGCTCGTGGTTGGCTGCATTGCTACTATGAAGGAGGAAAATAATAGCCATCCTGACAGCTGTCTAACAGTGCAGAGGTGAGTCTGGCTGGGGCAGTGGTAGTTTACAGTTGGTGAAGGCAGGCATACTGGTCTTCAAGCCTTCTCGCTTTCTTAGCATCCTTCTCCACTTTGAGAGCAGTGTGCTAGAATGAAAGGAGGCAGGTCTTGAAGGTTAGTGTCAAGAGGGGTACAGACTATAATATCAGAGGACTTCTGAAGTTCCCAGGAGGTCACAACCTAGAGTCTTCTTTAACAAAAGTGATTTAAAAAGACTATCTCAAAAATGTTTTGAAAAATTAGATGAGCTAAGTTTCTTAAAAAATGTAAAATTACAAAATTGATGTAAGAAGAAAGAGACTATTTGAATTTGAAGTGGTGATTAAAGGCTCTCATACTCTCATCCCCAAAAACTTTAGGCAAAAATGGCTTTATGGGAGAGTTCTACCAAATTTTCAAGAAAGAAAATCAATGTTATATATACATTTTAGAAATAAAGAGGAAAACCTCCCAACTCTTTTTTTTTTTTTTTTTTTTTAGGCTAGTATGGCCATAAGCCAAATAAAGACAGCACAGGAAAAGATAAGTATAGGTCTGCTTAAGAATGTCATGTGACAATTCCAAATAATAATCCCTAAGTCCATTGGTATATTACAGATATCAGATCAAGTAAGGATGGTTTAGCTTCAGAAATCCCAATTCAGTATCTTAATTGACTAAGAACTCTTTCATGGTTATGTTGATGTATGCAGTACAAGCTTTCAATAAACTTCAACATCTATTAATGATTCAAAAACAACTCTGCTGCCTGGCTCTCGCCATGTCAGTTGAGTTACATGCTTCCCACGAGTCAGTTGTGTTTGTTCCCAAAGCTCTTTGTACCAGCTGTACTTGATATTGTAATTATGTACTTAAGTTAAATATTATATAAACCAAAGTATGAAAAGAGAATTGTTTTGCTGAAAGCTCCATTGAATGTTTTGGAAAGATTTGCTAAAGGCAAACCACTAATAAATATTGCTATCAGATCATTGTCATTTCTATCATATTTAAAGCAAAGGCTTCGGTCTTACAGCAAAAGATTGATCAATTAATATGGATTTAAAAAGTTAAAACAAAAGTTTTAATGAGTGCATCATTTTGTATAATTCCCTATCCTTACTGACTTTTATTCATTTACTAATTGTTACCAGTAATGTCAGATACAAGGGCTCTCACTGTATTATTTTGAAAAACAACACTCTCTGAATTCCCAGTATCACCCCTTCCATTCTTTTCAACCTCTCATTTGGTTATGAAGAGGACTTGTAAGTGAATTAATACGCTTTCATCCTACCTAGCCCGCTGTGTCATAGCATGAGTAGGAAAGAAGATATGTTAGACTGTCCATGTTAGGTCTCCCCGCCTCTTGCTCACTGAAATTATTAAATCTACCAGAAGTCAAAAATTTCATGCTCCTAAATATTCCTATTTATTTTGTGTCACTTCTGAAACTGTTTTCTCATCATTCTGTCAACTTTGTATTCCTGAGTCTGAATAAAAATAGAGTATCTGAAACCTCTCTCTGTTCCCCTTTTGCACTAGATCTCAGTCACTTGAACTATTTTTTTCTTGTTGTTGTGGAAATGTACTGGCATACCATTCTATAACTTATTTCTTAGAATTGTGCAAATTGAAATAGGATTCCAGAACCCAGATTTCTGGAAAAATAACAACGTTTCAACTTTTTTTTCTTATGATAAGAGGGAATTTTGGAGAAAAGCATCATAGAAGGGTGCTAAATATGATTCAGTTATGGATGCTCGCTGGACTCTTGCCCATCACTTTCTTACTTGATATAGGTAAAAACTATGTATTCTCTCCTTTTGTAGTGTGTATAGAGAAAATCAGAAGTGTAGAGTAAAATAGGAGATGGTGAAGGTGCGGAGTTTTTTTCTTTTTAAAGTGGCTTCCTTGATCTATAATTCACCTATCATACAATTCAATCATTTAAAGTGTACAATTAAGAACTTCCTTGGAGATCCAGTGGTTAAGACTTAACACTTCCATTGCCGTGCGTGCTGGTTCGATCCCTTATTGAGGAACTAAGATCCTGTATGCCACACAGTGTTGCAAAAGTAAAAAGGGTACGATTCAGTGGATTTTGGTACTTATTCATAGTTTTTTTTCCAGTTTTATTGAGACTGGTGTACAGCTCTGTATTCATTTGTGTACAGCATAGTGATTTGAATTACCTATTATACATCATGAGATAATTATCATAAGAAGTTTAGAGAGCATTCACCCTCTCATATAGATACAGAATAAAAGAAAAAGAATAAATTTGTTCCCTTGTAGTGAGAACGCCTAGGATTTACTCCCTTAACAACATTCTAATATAACATACAGCAGTGCTAATTATATTAGTCCAGCTGAACATTGCATCTCTAGTATTTATCAATCTTATAACTTGGAAGTTTTTACCTTTTGATCACAGTCATCCAGTTCTCCTTACCCCTACCTGTCACCTCTGGCGACCACAGATCTGATCTCTTTTTTATGAGTTTGTTTTTCAAAGTATAATTGAGTTGACCTTATAGGTAAATTATATATTAGTTTCTGGTGCATACTATAGTGATTTTGATATTTCTATTCGTTGCAAATTGATCACCACAATAAGTCTAGTTACCATCTATTGCAACACAAATATATTACATTATTATCGACAGTATTCCCCATGCAGTGCATTTCATCCCTATTACTCATTTATTTTATATCTGGAAGTTTGTATCTCTTAATCTTCCTCACCTTTTCACTCATCCCTGCTCTGACAAGCACCTATTTGTTTTCTGTATCTGTGACTCTAATTCTTTTTTTTTTATTTATTCATTTTTGTTTTGTTCATGGTGTTCTCAAGGCAAGAATACTGAAGTGCTTTGCCATTCCCTTCTCCAGTGGACCACATTTTGTCAGAACTCTCCACCATGACCCGTCTGTCTTGGGTGACCCTACACAGCATGGCTCATAGTTTCATTCAGTTAGACAAGGCTGAGGTCCATGTGATCAGATTGGTTAGTTTTCTGTGATTGTGGTTTTCAGACTATCTGCCAGGATAAGAGGCTTGTAGAAGCTTCCTGATGGGAGAGACTGACTGACGGGGAAACTGGGTCTTGCTCTGATGGACGGGGCCATGCTCAGTAAATCTTTAATCCAATTTTCTGTTGATGGGTGAAGCTGTGTTCCCTCCCTGCTATTTACCTGGGGCCAAACTATGGTGGAGGTGATGAAGATAATGGTGACCTCTCTCAAAAGGTCCCATGCATGTGCTGCTACATTCAGTGCCCCCAATCCTGCAGCAGGCCACCACTGACCCGCAACTCCGCTGGAGACTCCCAGACACCCACAGGCAAGTCCAGGACAGTCTCTTTAGGGGTCACTGCTCCTTTCTTCTGGGTCTTGGCACACAAGGTTCTGTTGTGCCCTCCAAGAGTCTATTTCCCAGTCCGCTGTAAGTTCTGGCAGCTCTGTGGTGGGGTTAATGGTGACCTCCAAGAGGTCTTATGCCATACCCAAGTCTGCTGCACCCAGAGCCCCTGCCCCTGCGGCAGACTACTGCCGACCCATACGGAGATGCTCAAACACAGTTCTGTCTCAGTCTCTGTGGGGTCCCTGGGTCCTGGTGCACACAAGATTTGTTTGAACCCTCTGAGTGTCTCTGGCAGGAATTCGGTTTGATCTAAACACGAATTCGCTCCTCCTACCATCTTGCTGGGGCTTCTCCTTTGCTCTTGGACGTGGGGTATCTCCTCACAGCCACTCCAGCGCCTACCATCTTTCTGAGATTTCTCTGACCTTGGATGTGGGATATCTCCACACAACTGGTCCAGAGAAGCGCAGCTGCCACTCCTGACCTTGGACGTGGGGTATCTTCTCTGCTTGCTGCTCCAGCGACCTGCCTCTTGAGAAATCTGTATGCAGGTCAGGAAGCAACAGTTAGAACTGGACATGGAACAACAGACTGGTTGCAAATAGGAAAAGGTGTATGTCAAGGCTGTATATTGTCACCCTGCTTATTTAACGTATATGCAGAGTACATCATGAGGAACGCTGGGCTGGATGAAACACAAGCTGCAATCAAGATTGCTGGGAGAAATATTAATAACCTCAGATATGTAGATGACACCACCCTTATGGCAGAAAGTGAAGAAGAACTAAAGAGCCTCTTGATGAAAGTGAAAGAGCAAAGTGAAAAAGTTGGCTTAAAGCTCAACATTCAGAAAACTAAGATCATGGCATCCGGTCCTCTCACTTCATAGCAAATAGATGGGGAAACAGTGGCAGGCTTTATTTTTTTGGGCTCCAAAATTACTGCAGATGGTGACTGCAGCCATGAAATTAAAAGACGCTTACTCTTTGTAAGGAAAGTTATGACCAACCTAGACAGCATATTAGAAACCAGAGACATTACTTTGCCAACAAAGGTCTGTCTAGTCAAGGCTATGGCTTTTCCAGTAGTCATGTATGGATGTGAGAGTTGGACTATAAAGAAAGCTGAGTGCTGAAGAATTGAAGCTTTTGAACTGTGGTGTTGGAGAAGACTCTTGAGAGTCCCTTGGACTGCAAGGAGATCCAACCAGTCCATCCTAAAGGAGATCAGCCCTGGGTGTTCATTGAAAGGACTGATATTGAAGCTGAAAGTCCAATACTTTGGCCACCTGATGCGAAGAGCTGACTCATTTGAAAAGACCCTGATGCTGGGAAAGTTTAAAGGTGGGAGGAGAAGGGGACGACAGAGGATGAGATGGTTGGATGGCATCACTGACTCAATGGACATGAGTTTAAAGTAAACTCGGGGAGTTGGTGATGGACAGGGAGGCCTGGCGTGCTGCAGTCCATGGGGTCACAAAGAGTTGGACATGACTGAGTGATTGATCTGAACTGATTTTTGTTTTTTAGATTCCTTTTGTGAGTGAACTCATATGGTGCTTGTTTTTCTTTGTGTGACTTGTTTCACTTAGCATGATACCCTCCAGATCCATCCATGTTGTTGCAAATAGCAAGATTTCATTTTTTTTTATTTGTTATAGCTGAGTAATACTCCGTTGTTTGTATACATCACATCTTCTTTATCTATTAGGTTGCTTCTGTATCTTGGCTATTGTGAACAATGCTAATACACACAAGCATGCTTATATCTTTTCAAATTAGTGTTTTGTTTTCTTAGGAAAAAATATCCAGAGTGGGATATGGTGGTTTGATTTTTTTTAATTTCACAAGGAACCTCCAAACTGTTTTCTATAGTGGTTGCACCAGTCTACATTCTGAGTGCAGAAGGGTTCCTTTTTTTCTACATCCTCACCATCATTTGTTATTTGTTGACTTTTAGGTAATAGCCATTCTGACAGAGGTGTAAGATATCTCATTGTAGTTTTGATTTTCATTTCTCTGATTATTAGTGATGTTGAACACCTTTTTATGTGACTGTTGGCTATCTGTATGTCTTCTTCAGAAAAATGTCTATTCAGGTTCTTTGCTCGTTTTGAATTGATTTTTTTTGATTTAAATTGTATGAGTTTTTTGTATATTTTGGATATTAATCCTTATCAGATATATAATTTGTCAATATCTTCTTTCAGTCAGTAAGTGGCCTTTTCATTTTATTGACAGTTTCCTTCACCATGCAAAAGCTTTTTAGTTTGATGTATTCTCATTTGCTTGTTTTTGCTTTTATTTTCCTTGCCTGGGGAGACAGAGGCAAATAATATTTTTAAGCACAGTACTAAAGAATATATGTCTTACATATTATTATAGGAGTTTTATGGTTTTAGGTCATATGTTTAAGTCTTTAATCCATTTTGAGTTAATTTTTATACATGATTTGAGTAATCCCATTTTATTCTTTTGCATGTGTCTGTCCAGTTTTCCCAATACCATTTATGTATGAAGCCATCTTTTCCATACTGTATATTCTTGCCTTCTTTGTCATAGATTAATTGACCATGTAAGTGTGCGTTCACTTCTGGTTTTTCTATTATTTTCCCATGATATTTGTGCTTGTTTTGTGCCAGTACCCTACTATTTTGATTACTATAGCTTTGGAGTAGAATTTGACATCAGGAAGTGTGTTTCTTCCAGTTTTGTTCTGCTTTCTCAAAATTGTTTTGGCTATTTGGGATCTTCTGTATTGGGTTGGCCAAAAAGTCTGTTTGGTTTTTTTCCATAAGATGCTCTAGTGGCATTTAGTTGTCTTTAACTTCATTCAAAACAATTGTTTTTTTTAGGTTGTATTGTGACAGCTGTCATATCAGTGTGCACTTAAAAGCACTTATCAAAATTGGTGAATTTTTGTGTTGCTTATTGAAGGTGAAAGAAAAAAGCAACATTTTTTTTTTTTTTGCCATATTAGGTTTTATTATTTAAAGAAAGGTAAAAATGCCACTGAAACACAGAAAAACATTTGTGCAATGTATGGAGAAGGTGCTGTGACTGATCAAATGTATCAAAATGGCTTGTGAATTTTCGTGCTGGAGATTTCTCACTGGATGATGCTCCATGGTTGGGTAGACCAATTGACATTGATAGTGATCAAATTAAGACATTAATTGAGAATAATAAATGTTGTACCACATGGGAGATAGCCAACATACTCAAAATATTCAAATAAAGCATTGAAAATCATTTATACCAGCTTAGTTATGTTCATTGATTTGATGTTGGGTTCCACCTAAGTGAAAAAACCCTTTTTGACCACATTTCTGCATATGATTCTCTGCTGAAACATAATGAAAACATTTTATTTTAAAACAAATTATGATGGTTGATGAAAAGTGGATATTGTACAAAACTGGGGAACAGAAGAGATCATGGTGAAAGTGAAATGAACCACTACCAACTACACCAAAGGCCGGTCTTCAAAGAAGGTGATATTGTATATATGGTGGGATAGGAAGAGAGTCCTCTATTATGAGCTCCTTCTGGAAACCAAACAATTAATTCCAGCAAGTACTGCTCCCAGTGAGACCAACTGAGAGCAGCACTCATTAAAAATGCCCAGAATTAGTCAACAGAAATCACATAACCTTTCATCAGAATAACGCAAGACTGCATGTTTCTTGGATGAGCAGGCAAACATTGTTACAGCTAAGGCTGGGAAATTCTGAAGGCTTTATTCACCAGATACTGCACCTTAGGGTGCCCATTTATTTTGGTGTTTACAAAATTCTCTTAATGGAAAAAATTTCAGTTTCCTGGAAGATTGTAAAGGGCACCTGAAACAGTTCTTTGCTCAAAAAGATAAGAAGTTTTGGGAAGATGGAATTATGAAGTTGCCTGAAAAATGGCAGAGGGTAGTGGAACAAAGTTGTGAGTACATTTTTCAGTAAGGTTCTTTGTGAAAATGAAAAATGTGAAAAAAATTTTTACTTAAAAAAGCTGAAGCAACTTTTTAGCCAACCCAGTATTTTCATACAAATTTTAGAATTATTTGTTCTAGTTCTGTGAAAAATGTCATTGGTATTTTGGTATGGATTGCATTGAATCTGTAGATTGCCTTGGGTAATATGGTCATTTTAACAGTATATTGTTGTTGTTCAGTCTCTCGGTTGTGTCTGACTCTTTGTGACCCCATGGACTGCAGTACCCCAGGCTTCCTTGTTCTTCATTATCTCCCAGAGTTTGCTCAAACTCATGTCCATTGAGTCGATGATGCCATCCAACCATCTCATCCTCTGTCACCCCCTTCTCCTCCTGTCCTCAGTCTTTCCCAGCATCAGGGTCTTTTCCAATGAGTTGGATCATCACATTAGATGGCCAGAGTATTAGAGATTCAGTTTCACCATCAGTCCTTCTAATGAATATTTAGGGTTGATTTCTGTTAGGATGGACTTGTTTGATCTCCTTGCTGTCCAAGGACTCTCAAGAGTCTTTTCCAGCACCATAGTTCGAAAGCATCAATTCTTCAGCTCTCAGACTTCTTTATGGTCTAACTCTCACATCCATACATGACTACTGGAAAAACCATAGCTTTAACTATACAGACCTTTATTGGTAAAGTTATGTCTCTGCTTTTTAATAAGCTGTCTACTGAACTGAACTTAGCTAGATTTGTCATAGCTTTTCTTCGAAGGAGCAAGTGTCTTAATTTCATGGCTGCACTCACTGTCTGTAGTAATTTTCTATCCTAAAAAATGAAGTTTTTCACTGTTTCCATTTTTTCCCCTTTCTGTTTGCCATGAAGTAATGAGACTGGATGCCATAATCTTAGTTTTTTGAATGTTGAGTTTTAAGCCAGCTTTTTCACTCTCCTCTTTCACCTTCATTAGGAGGCTCTTTAGTTCCTCTTCTCTTTTTGCCATAAGGGCAGTGTCATCTGCATATTCAAAGTTATTGATATTTCTCCCAGCAATCTTGAATCCATCTTGAGTTTCATCCAGCCAGGCATTTTGCATGATTTACTCTGCATATAAGTTAAATAAGCAGGGTGAAAATACACAGCCTTGACGTACTCCTTTCCCGATTTGGAACCAGTCTGTTCTTCTATGTCCAGTTCTAACTGTTGCTTCCTGACTTGCATACAGATTTCTCAGGAGGCAGGTCAGGTGGTCTGGTATTCCCATCTCTTTAAGAATTTTCCACAGTTTGTTGTGATCCACACAGTCAAAGGCTTTAGTGTAGTCACTGAGGCAAAAATAGATGTTTTTCTGGAATTCCCGTGCTTTTTCTACAATTCAATGGATGTAGTTAATTTGATCTCCGGTTATTCTGCCTTTTCTAAATCCAGCTTGTACATCTGGAAGTTCTCAGTTCACATACTATTGAAACCTAGCTGGAAGGATCACCTGGCTAGCATGTGAAATGAACTCAATTGTGTGGTAGTTTGAACATTCTTTGGCATTGCCCTTCTTTTGGTGTTGGATTGGAATGAAAACTGACCTTTTCCAGTCTTGTGGCCACTGCTGAGTTTTCCAAATTTGCTAGCATATTGAGTGCAGCACTTTCACAGCATCATCTTTTAGAATTTGAAATAGCTCAGCTGGAATTCTATCATCTCCACTAGCTTTGTTCATAGTAATGCTTCTTAAGGCCCACTTGACTTCACACTCCATGATGTCTGGCTCTAGGTGGGTGGTCATACATCGTGGTTGTCTGGGTCATTATGACCCTTTTTTGTACGGTTCTGTGTATTCTTGCCACCTCTTCTTAATATTTTCTGCTTCCATTAGGTCTATACCATTTCTGTCCTTTATTGTGCCCATCTTTGCATGAAATGTTCCCTTGGTATCTCGAATTTTCTTGAAGAGATCGCTAGTCTTTCCCAATATATTGTTTTCCTCTATTTCTTTGCACTGTTCACTTAAGAAGACGTTCTTATCTCTCCTTGCTATTCTTTGGAACTCTGCATTCAGATGGGTATATCTTGCCTTTTCTTCTTTGTCTTTTACCTCTCTTCTTTTCTCAGGCTATTTGTAAGTCCTCTTCAGACAACCATTTTGCCTTCCTGTATTTCTTTTTCTTGGGGATGGTCTTTATCCCTTCCTCCTATACAATGTCATGAACCTTCATCCATAGTTCTTCAGGCACTCTGTTTATCAAATATAATCCCTTGAATCTATTTGTCGTTTCCACTGTGTAACCATAAGGGATTTGATTTAGGTCACACCTTAATCAGTGGTCTAGTGGTTTCCTCTACTTTGTTCAATTTAAGTTTGAATTTTGCAATAGGAGTTCATGATCTGAGCCACAATCAGCTCCCTGTCTTGTTTTTGCTGATTGTATAGAGCTTCTCCATCTTCAGCTGCAAAGAATATAATCAATCTGATTTTGGTATTGACCATTTGCCTTCTTCCAATTCATGACCATGATAGGTCTTTGCGTTTTTTTTTCCTTCAGTTTCTTTCATCAGTGTCTTGTAGTTTTCCAAGTACAGTACAGGTATTTTATCCCCTTGTTAGCTTTATTCCTAGGTATTTTACTATATGATGCTATTTTAAATAGAACTGTTTTCTTAATTTCTGTTCCTGGTGGTTTATTGCCAGTGTACTAAAGCACACATTTTATGTTTTTGATGCCATTTTTTACATATTTTTTGGATACCTCTTTTTTTTTCTTATTTCTATTTATGGACTTTTCTGCTTAAGGAAGATCATGTAACATTTCTTATAAGGCTGGTTTAGTGGTGATGAACACTTTTAATTTTTAATTATCTTGGAAAATTTCGTATGTCCTTCACCTCTGAATTGTATTTTTGCCAGATAGAGTATTCTTGGCTTTAAGTTTTTTTCGTTTCGACAGTTTATATCATGGCTCTCTTTCTCTCTCCGGTGTACCAAGTTCTGCTAGAAAATCAGGGTATAGCCTTATAGGAGTTCCTTTGTATGTGACTAGTTGTTTTTCTCTTGCTGCCTTTAAAATTCTATCTTTATCTTTAAACGTTGCCATTTTAATAACTGTGCATCTTGGTGTGCTCGTCCTTGGTTCACCTTGTCTGTGACTTTCTATCCGTATCTTGATACATTTCCTTTCCCAGGGTAGGGGAGTTTCTAGTCATTATTTATTCATGTGTGTTTTCTGCACCTTTCTCTCTCTCTTCTCCTTCGGGGAGCCCTGTAGTGAGAATATTATTGTGCTTGGTATTGTCCCAGAGGTCCCTTAAATTGCTCCTTTTCTTTAGTTCTTTTTTTATTCTACTGTTCTGTTTGGGTGATTTCCACAGTTTTTTCTTCCAGGTCACATATGTGTTTTTTTTATATTATCTAATTGCTGATTATTATTGATTCCTCTACTGTATTTTTCATTTACGTTAATGTATTTTTCAGTTAAGTTAATGTTAAGAACTGATTGGTTTTTTCTTATAGTTTCTCTGTCTTTGTTGAAGTCTCAATGTGTTCCTGTACTTTTCTCCAAGTTTGATGAGCATATTTATGATCACTCCTTTGAACTTTTTATTGGACAGATAGTTATCTCTATTTCACTAGAGGGTTTGTATGTGTGTGTGTGTTTTTAATCTTGTTCTTTCATTTGGAACATGTTCCAATGTTTCCTTATTTTGTTTGACTTTCTGTGCGTGTTTCTATGAATAAGACAATGCAGTTATCTTTCCCATTCTTGAAGGTGTGGCCCTGTGTAGAAGTATTCCCTATGTACACTGTGATTGATTAGTATGTGTTGTGGCATGTTTCTCCGTGAGTTTATACTGTATGCGACTCTTTGTGACTCTTGGACTAGACTAACTATTTCCTTTCCCATGTTGGGGAAATTTTCAACTATAATCTCTTCCAAAATTTTCTCATACCCTTCCTTTTTCTCTTCTTCTTCTGGGACTCCTATAATTCAAATATTGGTGCATTTGATATACTCCCAGAGGTCTCTGAGACTGTCCTCAGTTATTTTCATTCTTTTTACTTTATTCTGCTCTTCAGAGGTTGTTTCCACCATTTGATCTTCCAGCTCACTGATTCATTCTTCTGCTTCAGATATTCTGCTATTGATTCCTTCTAGAGTATTTTTAATTTCAGTAATTGTGTTGTTTGTCTCTGTATGTTTATCCTTTAATTCTTCTAGGTCTTTGTTACTTGATTCTTGCATTTTCTCCATTTTGTTTTCAAGGTTTTTGATCATCTTTATATCATTATTCTGAATTCTTTTTCAGGTAGTTTGCCTATTTCCTCTTCATTTATTTGGACTTCTGTGTTACTAGTTTGTTCCCTCACTTGTACAGTATTTCTCTGCCTTTTCATTTTTTTTTTTTAAGGTTCTTGTGTTTGAGGTCTCCTTTTCCCAGGCTTTAAGGAAAGTTGAATTCTTTCCTAGAAGAAAGTTGAATTCTTTCTTCCTTTTGGTTTCTGCCCTCCTAAGGTTGGTCCAGTGGTTTGTGTGAGCTTCGTGCTGAGTTTTTGTTTGTTTTTCCTCTGATGAGCAAGGCTGAGTGAGGTGGTAATCCTGTCTGGTGATGACTGGGTTTGTATTTTTGTTTTGTTTGTTGTTTAGATGAGCGTCCTGCACAGTGTGCTACTGGTGGTTGTGTGATGCCAGGTCTTGTATTCCAGTAGTTTCCTTTGTGTGAGTTCTCACTATTTGATACTCCCTAGGGTTAGTTCTCTGGTAGTCTAGGGTCTTAGAGTCAGCGCTCCCACTCCAAAGGCTGAGGGCTTGATCTCTGGTCAGGAATGAAGATTCCACAAGTGGTTTGTTATGGCACTAAGTGAGATTAAAACAAATATCCAACAACCGAGAAACCAAGATGAACCCCAGACAAATGGCAGTTACAAAATTGGGCAAATAATAATTTTTTTTTAATTAGTTTATTTTCTATTTTTTAACTTTACATATATAATTATTAAAATAATGGAATATACACATATACGTCTACACCCATGAGCAAAGTGAAAACAGTCTAACAAAGATAAAGTACAGTAGATTGACCCAGTGAACAAGGGAAATCAAAAATTATATTTACCAGTTAAGAACAAAACTAACTTAAGCACAAACTGTAAAACAAAACTAAAGCAAGGTGCCAAGTGGGGAATAAAGCAATGAGAGCAAAACTAACAAATATGTTGCAAGGAAAGGAAAGAAAGAAAAGAAATAATAGATATGCAAAGTTAAATAGAGGTAGGTGAAGAAGATTTATATACATTAAAGATTAACTGCAAAGGGAAAAGAACCATAGGAAAGGCAAACAAAGAAATAAATGTAGAGAAAATAATAATAGTTTTAAAAATTAAAAATTAAAATTAAAAAAAGAGAAAAGAAAAAAAGGGGGGGGGAACACTACAGAACTGCAAAAGCTCAGCATAGAGGCAGAGGTTTATGACAACAGTAAAAAATGTGACTGAGGAAAAAGAAAAGCTCAAAAGCTTAATTGGATTTCTTAGTGCCAATAAAATTGACAACTACAACAGAGGGGTAAAAAAAAGAATATAAAAAAAGAAAAAAATCCAAAAGAATCTACAGAACAAGTCAAAAAATAAGAATAATAAATGTTTTTCTTGAGTCGCTGCTGTCAGGGTCCTTTCCCTTGCTGGGAGTCACAGTCCACCTTATTTCCCTAGCATGTCCTCCAACACTGTGCTGATCTCTGGACCTGCTGTGGGGGCAGCTGAGATTCTAATCTGGTCCTACTCCTGTGTGTTTTTGCCTCCAATGTCCACAGCTATCAGAGCTAGTGAGTTTTCTTCTGTGGGAGCTCTCAATGGCATTTTATACATTCCATAGACAGAGAGTCTGCTTAGTTGATCATATGGATTTAATCTGCAGCTTGTACAGCTCGTGGGAAGGCTTTGGGTCTTCCTTAGCCATACTGCCCCTGGGTTTCAATTGTGGTTTTATTTCCACCTCTACATGTGGGTCATCCACTGTGATTTAGCTCCTGGGGCTGCCCCTGGAGGACTGGGGTTTGCCCCTGTGAGGGCCAGGTGTGGAGGTGGTGCAGCTGCTTGGGTCGCAGAGGTTCTGGCCGCACCAGGCACTCGGGTTCCGCAGCTAGGGTAGCAGGAAATATAGTGCTCTAGAAGGTAGAAGGGTATGGCAACCAGTATTGGCCAATATGCTCCAGTATTCTTGCCTGGAGGACCCCCTCTCTGACAGAGAAGCCTGGCAGGCCATAGTCTTCAGGGTTGCAAAGAGCTGGACACGACCCGGTGCACATAGATGCAAGACTTTTTTTGCCTGTGGCAGCTCTGCCCCAGTGAGAGTTGAGCATGAAGGTGGTGCAGCTGCTTGGCTTGCGGGGGCCCTGGTGGCACCAAGTGTGCAGGGACACGAACTGCCTCCGCTGCAGGAGTTACGGCCCTATGGGAGTCTTTTTTCCAGTCTCTTGTAGCTGGCCATCAGAAGGCCTCTTTGGCCATTCTCCGTAGCTCCGCCCACTCAGGCACTTAGAGGGCTCCCCTGCCTGGGATCCTTCTCTGTTGTTTGGTGCATTAGGAACAAAGAGAGGCCCCCCCGACTGGGGTCCTACTCTGTAGATTGGCACATCAGGCACTCTGGGTGGGGTCCTACTCTGTAGTTTAGTGCCTTAGGTGTTTGATGGGCCAGCCTTTCTATTGTTCAGTTGCCGATGGTGGTGTGTGGGGAGAGAGAGGCTATGGTGATGGCTCCCCACGCCTCCTGTGACTCAACAGTATCGCCTTGCTTCCATGGCTGCCTGGCTTTCCTCCACCGGCATTTCCCACCACGATCTCCTCCCTCACATCCCCTCACTCAGTGTCTCTGCAGTCAACAGCAGCCCTCAACCTGGGATTGCTCCACAGTCCCTTAACTCCAGACCCAGCTGCTGCCCCCTCCAGGAGACCAGTGTTCCTGTCCGGTGTATGGCTGTGGCAAGGACCGTCTAATTCTCATTCCATTTAGGCTGCCACAGATCAGCTGTTTCACTCTCAGCCTTAAATGTTTCTCCTCTGACTCAGACAGTTGTCCTGCTGTGGAGATCGGACCCCTACTTCAGTTCCCCCACCCGCTGAGGGCAGGTCCAGTCCTACTAACACCCTTGTTTTTGCCCCTAGTTCCTTCCTCCTACCAAGTTTTGCGTGATTCTATATATTCTTTTCCACTGGTCAGGTACTCCTGTCTGCTCTCAGCTGGTGTTCTGCATGCACTTCTGTGTCTGAAGGTGTATTCCTGATGTATCCATGGAGAGAGATGTACTCCAAGTCCACCTACTCCTCCGCCATCTTGGAACTTCGTACACTGTGATTGCTGGTGGCTTTGGCAGGTAGGCAGGGTCTGGAGTGGGAATAGGCTAGGGGTGTCCTGGGGCATGCTAGGCTGGGGCCACCTTGGCAGTATAGCTGGAGATGGATGGATATGGCCTGGGAGGTGGTGTCCCAGGTCATGCTGGGCTGAGCTGGATCATCTTGACTGAGTGGCTGAAGCTGGAGTGGGCGTTGCTGGGGGGTGTGCTGCAGCATGCAGGTTGACTAGAGTGCCATGTACTTTAAACTGCTACCTCTGTTCTGAGTTTCAGAGCGAGTGAGTTTGTGCATGAGCTCTTTAAGAGTGAAGTCTCAGTTTCTTGCAACTCTCCTGCTCTTTGGAACTAAGCCCTGCTGAGTTTCAAAGCCAGATACGATGGGGGCTGATCTTCACCATGCTGATTTCCAGGGCTGGAGTGCCTAATGTATGCCTCGAACCCCTTGCTCCTTACAGAGGAGCCCTGCATGTGTGATTTTCCCTTCAGCTTATGAGTTACTGTGCTAGGGATGTGGGTTCTGACTCAACTGTTTTTCTGCCTCCTCTCCTACTGTTGTTTTTTCTTTATATCCTTAGTTGTAGAAGCACTTTGCTAGTCTTCAGGTTGTCCTCAGGGAGAGTTTCCTATGTGCGTTGTAGTTTTGATGTAACCATGGGAGGAGGTAAGCTCAGGATCTTCCTACTGTGCCATCTTGATCCCTCCCCTCAAGGGGTTAAGCAACTTGCCCACGATCACACAGTAAATAAGTGGTAGAGTAGTATTGTATAGGAATGTTTATATTTTAACTGGTAGTCAAAACCCTCGGATCCAGTTCTGATTTATCAACAGTTAATAACTATATGACCCTGTACAAATTACATAAGCTCTGCTGGTCTGTGTTTTTATGGGTAAGATGTGAAGTTGAAATACTTGGGATCCTTTGCATAATATGAATTCTTTTAAGGTTGAGAATAATATAATATAGACAACTGAATAAGCAGGAAAGATGTTTCTCAATTGAACATATATTCTCTTATAGCAGAGTCTAAATGATTTTCCACTTTAAATTGAGAAAGTAGATCTTATCAAGTATTTATAGAAACTGCAGATTGCTCACACTTGCAATCCAATACCTCATTTTACACCAGTGAGAGGCAAATGATGTCTCCGACTTTAACACATGCTTAAGTCAATTCAGTGAATAAAGGACTATCTTCAAGTAGCTCAAATTTAAAGGAAGTCATACATTTAATGAATGATATGACTTTGGGGACCACTTAAGAAAATAGTTTTTCTAAGATCTTCACAGTTAAGTCTAAAGTATATATTCTTACAAATGTAAATTCTTTTAATTGAATCTACCTGCCAATGCAGGGGACATGGGTTTGATCCCTGTTCTAGGAAGATCCCACATGCGGCAGGACAGCTAAGCCTCTGTAACGCAGCTACTGAAGCTTGCATGCCTAGAGTCCATGCTCTGCAACAAGAGAAGCTACCTCAATGAGAATTCTGTGTACCACAGAGTATTCCCTTCTTGTGGCAACTAGAGAAAGCCCATGAAGAAATGAAGACCCAACACAGGCCAAAACAAACAAACAAAAACACCCCACAACATTTGAGAAAAAACAGCCATAAACATTGATATTAATCAACTATAAACAATAGCTCCATCTATATTTAATAAAACTTTCTAACATATATTTAAATAGAATAAACAAATAACCACATAAATGTGTATTTCTGATGATGCTTATCATTATGTACAATATAAAGTTCTTTTTAATTTCTGCTTTGTTTCTACTGCAACAATCAGAACTCATCATCATTAAGGTCATCATAAGGGGTTCTCTCTGAGAAGAGTTTTTTGAGCAGGCACTTAGGACAACTTGGGAAACGAATTCAGAAATTTCTGTTTTGTTGCTCTGTTCTCATTGCTTATTTCCCTGTAGAAAAAAGGTGGTGAAGATCACTCACGTGCTGTTCTATTTTGCCTTGGAAACAACTTTTCCATTTCCTTGAGCTGCCATCTCATCAGCAATGGCAACTTCACCTTGTTCCTTGACAAGATACAAGCAGATCCATCTTCAATTTGCATGAGTCAACTGATTTGCATTGACTTTCCTCATTCTATATTCCTACTACATACCGTTACCTCCCAGCATCAAAAAGACACAAAACTCTGGGAAAATTTAGCTCATTAAGTCTCTGAATCACAAATTCCTTTTCTGCCACAAATTCTGTCCTTTGCCCTAAAAGAGATCACAGTCACTTCCTTAAAAAATGAATATGTATAAAGTATTGAAGCAATTCACCTCCCTCCCAGACTGACATAATAGGGCTTACCTCTCTCATTAAGAATTTTTTTCCTTCAAAAACCTCTCTTGGGAAGTCATTTATTAATACTTATTCCAAGTAGTTTAGGACTTCATCCTTTGGGATCATCATTTAAAATGTTGTAGGTTGGGTTTGCCAGAAGCAGATACTTCCAGCAGAGTTTGAGGTGATAAATGTTTATTAGAGCTTAACACCTGTGAAAGGAAGGGGGAAAGCAGGATTGGGCAGAGGGAGAAATTGAACTGAGATGCAGGCCTGACAAAGACTTGACTAACCTGGGGCAGTCAACCATGGGTCAAGTCTTGCTTGGTAGAGTGTTGCGCTTCAGACCACAGAGACTGTGCCTTTATTACTCCTCCTTGCTCAAGCACTGGAAGCAGGCTGTCCCTGAAATGGCATGACCTGTAGCTGAAGCCGACCCTGCTCAAGATGATGGCTGGAAGATGCCCTGATGGTCACAGTCCCCAAGCTGGGCAGCAGGTCCTGCCTTGAAGGGGAGGTGGTAGTGGTGGCACATATGTTCATGTCTAGCACATAGAATCAGTTAAAAGTCCAAGGAAAAGCCCAATCTTATTATAATACTTTTACATCTCATGCTCAGCTTCCACCGAATGTGAGGACTAAAAGGCTTATATAGACTTTCTGGTCTGACCACTCTCCTCTCCTCCACATTTTAGCAGTGTCTGACATTTTCCCCCTGAGACACTGCACTAACAGAAGGTGGCATGAAACCTTCCTATAGCCCACTTTCCGCACCAGCTACCTCCTGTCTACTCACTTCACAGCATTTTTTTCTCACTTAAATTGGCATAAGAAGGGACAAAAATTTGAGGGAAAGAGAAGGAAGGTTGAAAACTTGGAGGAAAATATTCTTTGGGGTTATAATTGCAATTTGTGAGAAATACCCAGAAAAGCCTAGATCAGTCCCCAAATGCTGATAAATAATTGGAGAAATAAACAGTCTTCTTGAAAAGGTCCTCTGTCTTTTCCCCCAGTTTTATTGATTTTGTTGTTATTCAGTTGCTCAATCATGTCCGACTCTTTGTGACCCCATGGACTGCAGCATGCCAGGGTTCCCTGTCCTTCACCATCTCCTGGAGCTTGCTCAAACTCATGTCCATTGAGTCAGTGATGCCATCCAATCATCTCGTCCTCTGTCGTCGCCTTCTCTTCCTGCCTTCAATCTTTCCTAGCATCACGGTCCTTTCCAATGAGTTGGCTCTCTGCATAAGGTGGCCAAAGTAGCTGTGCAGCAAAGTGACTCAGGTATATATATCTATTCTTTTTCATATTCTCTTCCATTATGATTTATCACAAAATATTGAATATAGTTCCCTGTGCTATGTGGTAGGACCTTGTTTATCCTTTCTATATATACCAGTTTGTATCTGTTAATCCCAAGCTCCCAATATTTCCCTCCCCTCCCCTCCCCTCCTCTGTCTTTCCCTTTGTTGAAACTCTTGCAAAAATGGTGTAGAGATTTGATTAGGTAACCTAAGGAAAAAATGTTTTAAAGGATCTCCTTAACTGATATTAATGGTCAGATGTATAAATAGGTAGGTCATCTCCAACCCCTATTCTGGCAACAGAGTGGCTGAGTGATAGTTCTCATAAACCATTCATTCATTTATTCATCAAATGTTTTTTAAATGCCTGTTACATGCTAGGCCCATGCCAGGCTCGGAGGCAATGGGGAACTATTGTATAGTATAAACTAGTTCACAGCCACAGTTGGCCAAAGACTTCAGCCAGAACTCCTGGCTGTTTCCCTCTGATTTTTTTTTTTGGCTGTGCTGCATGACATGTGGGATCTTAGTTCTCTGACCAGGAATTGAACCCATGCCCCCTGCATTAGCAGTGCAGAGTCTTAACCACTGGACCACCAGGGAAGTCCCTGTTTCCCTATGATTTTGACATTTCTTTCCGGGTTGTGCTATACCTGTTAATTTACATGAAGGTGTTCTAATGCTCAATGTGGCAGTTGTATTTTTGTTTTGAAACATTTCAGTTTTCTTTGTCTAAACCCTCTCCTTCTAGGGCCTAAGGGAAGCTGAGGACTGGTATTCATTGTAAATTTTCCACCCAGTTTGCTCCCTTTTTTCCCTCTCTGTCTACTCCTCTCCTCTTCCTTTGCTGTTTGTGGTGGCAGTCAGGATTCTCAGAGGGAATGCATTGCACTGGTCTACAGAAGGTGAGGGACAGGAAAAGAAAAAGGAGGACTGGGGGATGTCTTCTGAGGCTCCCGTTAGGAAGCCAGTGGGCCATTAATAATAATAGCTAAGGTTTATGTGACATCAGCCATGTGACAGCACATGTGTTAACTCGTTAAATCCTTTTAACAATCCAGTAAGTTAAGTTCTTGTGGTATCTTTAAATCCCTACTTCATAGATGAGGATATCAACATAGAGAGAGCCGTACAGATAATTGTCAGAATCAACAATGACTTTAAGTTCTTTACTCCACACTCTAAGCCACTACACCAAAGTACCTTTTGAAATCGAGGACAGCTGAACAGACATCAAATCTGCTGTTCTATAATTTCTGGAAACAAACCTTTTTCTCTCCTTGTCCCTATCCCCCTTGGACAACTGGTACATTTCCTCTCTCTCTCACTTTCAGGAACCTTTTTCATTCTTCATGACTTCTCAAATCATTGATGGTATAAGCACTTTAAATGCCCTGAAGATAATTCACCTGAATTTGAGCAGCTGGGTTCATCTAAATAGCTGGGCAGAGCATGACTTCTCTTATGTGTTGGACTTCAGTTCTTCCTACTCAGTATTTGTTTTATGCTTTCTGGTATGGAAATCGCTCTCCCTGGTGAGATGATTTGCAAAATAAGTATTCAATTGCATGTCTTTCTCTATTTTGAATTGTCTTCCCTAATTGGTGATTCTACTCCTTCCTTACTGAGTTTCTCATCAGCAGCCAAAGAAAGAAACCCCAAACAATGAAACTTAAAAACAAGTTTTTTTTTTTAAAGCACTGTTCACAAGCCTCATCTGATTCTTGGCCAGTTTTGCTGACACTTTCCAAGTATGTGGCTCTAACTTGTTCCCTAATTAAGTACCCCTGCCTCCTTTTATAGATGTGGGTTTCTCCACAGTGACACAATTGACACTTGAGCCAGATAATTTTTTATTATAGCAGCTGTCCTATGCATTATAGGATGTTTAGCAGCATATATGGCCTTTATCCAATAGATGCCAGTAGCAACACCTGTGACAACCAAAAATGTCTCCAGAACATTGCCACATGTCTCCTGGAGGACAAAATTGCTCCCTGTTGGAAATTGCTGCTATAATTGTTACAAAATGAAAGCAAACAAACAAAAAAAAAAACCCAAAACCTGAACCCAAATGTAGATGCACTGAGTTATTTGTTTCTACTTCACAACCACTTCCTAGCATATTGCTTCATCTTTAAAAATGGGGGTGGCTGTATTTAGTTTAGGATGGAAGAGATGGGGTACATATACTATCACTCTTCCATGTAGTAGACACTGCAGAAATCACTAGTTGGTCATTTCTTTTTAAATCTCTGAGCTGTATGCTCTTCATAGTCCATCTTATTATTGGACTCCAAGGGGACAGCTGATTGGCATTAGAATATGAAATGAAACCCATTCATCACCCCTTCATTTAAAGTTTCTTGTAGAATATCCATGATTTTACTTTGAACCCTTTCAAAATTTGTTTCCTAAACTTTGGGACATATTGTGAGAGAATAACACTCTAACCTTGAGAGTTATGATGATAAAGAAATAAGACAATGATTGTACCTAATATCTTATTTTTTTTAATTATCATAAATCCCAGGATTAGAGAGTTATTTTCTCACAATATTCACATCAATTTCAACCAGTTTTTCCCTGTTGATCAGACTCAAGTCCAGAGTTAACAGTCCTCCTATTGCTTCTTTTAATTTAGGAGAAATGAAGTAGCCAAGATGTACCAAACTGTTTTTCGTGTATAATACTGGCAAAGATGAAAACTGTGGAAAATATAGAGAGCTGTCAAGGTGGTAGTGAAATACATTAGAGAGAATAACGCAACCCTTTTGAAAGACAGATTGTAAATATCTATCAAGTTTCTAAAGTGTACATTCCTTTGATCCAGCCATTCTTGGAATTTTATGTAAAATTCATATTCTTATTGTGTTCCAAATTATTTAGTTTCCTACTCAGAATTTCACGGTACTTTGCTCACAGTTTTTATGTCAGTTAACACTCTGTACTGCAGTTGTGGTTTTTACATCTTTCCCTCAAATGTGCACTTCTTGAGGGCAGAGATCTTGTCTGATTGATCATTGCATCCCCAGTTCTCTGAACCCAATAGATGAATGAAGGTACTGAAGAATGTTCCAGGTTTCTTAATAAAATTATTAGAGATGATGACCCTGAGGAATAGCCACGCTTTTCATGTTTAAAAGACAGTCTATATTGCTTACTGACTTGTTATTTGGCGTTAAGTAAAAGAGTCGATAGGATACTCAATAGTATCTTCAATACTACGAAGAAGCTTAAGATGCTGATTACAAAAAGCAAATAAATCAGCAAGAAAGAAAAACTTCAGAAAGTGAAGAAGTATGTTGTTTAACCAAGAATAATTTAATGGACAATCTGAATCTAGGAAGGACACAGACACTAGCTGTTTAGTGGAAAAACTTTGGAATGGGAAACAAAAAATCCCAGTGGTGAAAATCCATTTTGAGTGTTTGGTTGAATCATTTCTGAACTCAGTATAGCATGATGTGAAGTTGAATTCATTTCTTTAGTTGAAACGTGAGATGCCCATTCAAGATGTAACTGAAAAAGAATTTGTAAAGCTTTGGTGAAAAACCAGAGTGATACTGCTCACAGAGAAGGAAGATGTTTTTAGTTTTTAGTCTGATTTCAGCTCTTCATTGACCTGGGGAGGCCAAGTAAAAAAAAAAAAAAAATTTTCCCAGCATGTCTTTGGAGAAAATAAACTCTGTTTCTTTAAACCCTGCTCATCTACCTTTGATGGAGAAGGGTTTGAAGCTTCTTCCAACAGCTTCAATTGATTCAGCAGAATAGGTATAGGTTTAACAGTTATTTTCTGTATTTACAGCATTCCTAAGAACCACAGAATATCAGTTAATTTTATTGCAATTACATTTTAATTTTACTCAGAAAGTCAACAGAGGGTGAAGTTGATTTTGAAACCCTTTGTAAAGGAAAAAGCTGTGCTAATGCTAGTAGTTATTATTGTTGTTATGGTCACTATTGTTCTGCAGGTGAAATTGGGAAAGAGTGTAGGGAGCATGGAGAAACAAACTTTCTCTTTAAATGAAGTTGACTGACTGATTTCAGCTTCATGTGTGACTGAAAACCATGGTAAATTCCAGGATCAGTGGAGTCTGACCCTGGGGTTAACAATAAAGCAATTCCCTCAGAGCTTGGGGTCTGAAAGCTGTCACACTACGGATGATAGCCAGGCTGCTGGATCCATTTCAAAGTGACTCAGTCGGGTAGAGAATTACTTATACATTTAGCACCACAGGTATTAGTTCTCTCTCACCACTGAGAGACTGCTGCAGGGTATTTTTTTTTAATTTGTTTAACCATATATTGTCTAGTTAAAAATTTTTATTTGTGCTCCTGTTTGTTTTGTTCATAGGAATATACTTTTGCTTCTGAGATTCCTCCAAATTTTACAGTTTGTAAAGTAAGTAGTAAAAAAAAATCTAATTGGAAAATGGGTGAAAGACATGAAGAGACATTTCATCAAAGAGGATATACAGATGGTAAATAAGCAGGTGACAAGATGTTTAACATCTCTAGCCATTAGGGAAATGCAAATTGAGACTGCAATGAGATATCACTGTATACTTATGGAACGGCTGAAATCGAAGAGTGAGAATACCAAAATTTTGGAGAACATGCAGAGAAATTGGATCATTAATTGCTGTGGAATATGAAGTGGTCTAGTTACTCTGGAAAACAATTTGGCTGTTTCTTTAAAAACTAAACATGAAACTACCATATGACCCTGCATTTGTGCTCTTGGATATTTAATTCCAAAGAAATTAAATTTATGTCTACAAATAAGTCTGTACATGAAAGTTATAGCACTAATTGATTAAAACATTAAAAAAAAATTTAAAGCGTGTTAAAATATATGTACTACAAAGTTAACCACCTTGACCATTTATAAGTGTGCAGTTCAGTAGCGGTAAGTGTACTCACAGTGTCGGCTACCAACCTTCAGAACTCTTTTCCTCTTGCAAAAAAATAAATCCTGTACCCTTTAAATAGTAACACTTGTCTTCCCCTTCCCTTCCAGCCCCTGGAAACCACCATTCTACTTTCTGTCTTTATGAATTTGATTGCTTAAGATACCTCAAGTTGAATTACATCTTATTTTATTTTGCAACTGACTTATTTCATTTAGTACAATTTCTTCAAGATTCATCCATGTTATAGCATGTGTCAAAATTTTTTTGAAGGCTTAATAGTATCCCATTGTTTATTTACTTATCTGTTGATATATACATGGGTACATGTACAAATATCTCTTCAAGACCCAGAAATGGGAATTGATAGATCATATAGTATTCTAGTTTTATTTATTTATTTTTTTAGAATCTGCTGTACTGTTTTCTGTAGCAGCTTTACCATGTTACATTCTCACCAATAGTGTACAAGGTTCAAATTTGTCCACATCCTCACCAACATTTGTTATTTTCTTTTTCTTTCTTTTTTTGGGATAGTAACCATCCTTGTAGTTTTGATGTTCATTTTGCTAGTAATTAGTGATATTGAGTATCTTTTCATGTGCTTATTGGCCACTTGTGTATCATCTTTGGAAAAATGTCTGTATAATTTTTTGATTGAGTTGTAGGAGCTATTTGTATATTCTCAATATTAACCCCTTATTATGTATATGATTTGCTAGCATTTTCTATCCTTTTGTAGGTTGCCTTCATATTCTATTATTTGTATCCTTTGATGCATGTGTGTGTGTTAGTCCCTCAGTTGCGTCTGACTCTTTGCAACCCCATGGACTTTGATGCATAGGAGTTTTTAATTTTGACATAGCGCAATTTATCTATTTTTATGTTTGTTGCTTGTGTTTTTGGTGTCATATCCAAGAAATCATTGCTAAATCCAATGTCATGAAGCTTTTTCTCTATGATTTCTAAGAGTTTTCTAGCCTTACCTTTTATGTTTAGGTCTTTGACCCATTTTGAGTTAATTTTTGTGTATGGTATAAGATAACAGTCCAACTTCATTCTTTTGTATGTGGATTGCCAATACCATTTAACTTACCATTCTTTCTTTCTTTTTTGAACTTCCCTGGTGGCTCAGATGGTAAAGTGTCTGCCTACAATGCGTGAGACCCAGGTTCAATCCCTGGGTTGGGAAGATCCTCTGGAGAAGGAAATGGCAACCTACTCCAGTACTCTTCCCTGGAAAATCCCATGGATGGAGGAGTGCGGTAGGCTACCGTCCATGGGGTCGCAAAGAGTCGGACACGACTGAGTGACTTCATTTTATTTCTTTTTTAAATTAATTTTTATTGGAATATAGTTGATCTATAATATTATGCTAGTTTTGGGTATACAGCAAAGTGAGTCAGTTATACATATATCCACTCTTCTTTGGGTTCTTTTCCCTTATGGATCATTACAGAGTATTGCGTAGATCCCCTGTGTTACACAATAGGTTCCTATTAGTTATCTGTTTCATATATAGTGTGTGTATATGTCAATCCCAGTCTTCCAGTTTATCCCTCCTCTGTTTTCCCCCTTGGTGACTGTAAGTTTGTTTTCTACATCTATTTCTGTTTTGTAAATAAGTTCATGTGTACCATTTTTTAAAATTCCACATATAAGCAGTATCATATAATATTTGTCTTTCTCTGTCTGACTTACTTCACTCAGTGTGACAATCTCTAGGTCCATCCATGCTGCTACAAATGGCATTATTTCATTCTTTAATATGGATGAGTAATATTCCATTATATATATATGTACCACATCTTTCTTATCCACTTCTCTGTTGATAGACATTTAGGTTGCTTCCATGGGTTGACTATTATAAATAGTGTTGCAGTGAACATTGGTGTGTATATATCTTTTTGAATTATGATTTTCTCCAGATATATGCCCAGGAGTAGGATTGCTGGATCATATGGTAGTTCTATATTTAGTTTTCTAAAAAGCATCCATAGTGTTCTCCATAATGGTTGTACCAATTTATATTCCCACCAACAATGTAAGAGCTCCTTTTCTCCACACTCTCTCCACCATTACTACCTCTTTGTACTTTTGATTTGCATCTCTCTGTTAGTGACGTTGAACATCTTCCCATGTACTTTTTGGCCATCTGTGTATCTTCTTTGGAGAAATGTCTGTTTAAATCTTCTGCCCATCTTTTGATTGGTTTGTTTGTTTGCTTTTTGTGTGTGTGTGTTTTTTTTTTATTGAGCTACATGAGCTGTTTCCGTGTTTTGGAGATTAATCCCTTGTTGGTTCGTTCCATCATTTGCAAATATTTTCCCCCATTCTGAGGGTTGCCTTTTTGATTTGTTTATGGTTTCCTTTGCTGTGCCAAAGTTATTAAGTTTAACTAGGTCCTGTTTGTTTATTTGTATTTTCATTACTCTAGGAGGTGGATCATAAAAACTATTGCTGAGATTTATGTCAGAGAGTGTTCTGCCTATGTTTTTCTGTAAGAGTTTTTATAGTATCTGGACTTACATTTAGGTCTTTAATCCATTTTGAGTTTATTTTTGTATATGGTATTAGTGTTCTAATTTCATTCTTTTACGTGTAGCTGTCCAATTTCCCAGCACCATTTACTGAATAGACTGTATTTTCTCCATTGCCTGTTCTTAACTCCTTTGTCAAAGATTAGGTGACCATAGGTACATGGGTTTATCTCTGGACTTTCTATCCTATTCCATTGATCTATATTTATGTTTTTGTACCAATACCATACCACTTTGATGGCTGTGGGTTTGCTATATAGTCTGAAGGCAGGGAGCCTGATTTCTCCAGCTCCATTTTTGTTTTTCAATATTGCTTTGGCTATTTGGAGTCTTTTGTGTTTCCATACAATTGCAAAATTTTGTGTTCTAGTTCTGTGAAAGATGTAACTGATAATTTGATAGATATTGCATTGAATCTAAAGCTTCCCTGGTGGCTCAGATGGTAAAGCATCTGCCTGCAATGTGGAAGATCTGGGTTCGATCCCTGGCTTGGAAAGATCCCCTGGAGAAGGAAGTGGCAACCCACTCCAGTACTATTGCCTGGAAAATCCCATGGACAGAGGAGCCTGGTAGGTTATGGCTCATGGGGTCGCAAAGAGTCAGACACTACTGAGCATTGAATCTATAGATTGCTTTGGGTAGTATAGTCATTTTCACAATATTGATTCTTCAAATCCAAGAACATGGTATATCTCTCCATCTGTTTGTTTCACCTTTGATTTCTTTCATCAGCAACTTGTAGTTTTCTGAGTACAGGTCTTTTGCCTCCTTAAGTAGGTTTATGCCTGGGTATTTTATTCTTTTTCATGTAATGGTAAATGGGATTGTTTCTTTGTTTCTTAATGTCTCTTCCTGATCTTTTGTTCATGGCAAATAGATGGGGAAACAGTAGAAACAGTGGCTGACTTTATTTTTTTGGTCTCCAAAATCACTGCAGATGTTGACTGTAGCCATGAAATTAAAAGATGCTTGCTCCTTGGAAGGAAAGTTATGACCAACCTAGACAGCATATTAAAAAGCAGAGACATTACTTTGCCAACAAAGGTCTGTCTAGTCAAAGCTATGGTTTTTCCAGTAGTCATGTATGGATGTGAGATTTGGACTATAAAGAAAGCTGAGAGCCGAAGAATTGATGCTTTTGAACTGTGGTGTTGGAGAAGACTCTTGAGAGTCCAAGGGACTCTCAAGGAGTCCAGCTAGTCCATCCTAAAGGAAATCAGTCCTGAATATTCATTGGAAGGACTGATGCTGAAACTGAAACTCCAATACTTTGGCCACCTGATGCATAGAACTGACTCATTAGAAAAGACCCTGACGTTGGAAAAGATTGATGGTGGGAGGAGAAGGGGATGACAGAGAATGAGATGGCTGAATGGTATCACCGACTCGATGGACATGAGTTTGAGTAAACTCCAGGAGTTGGTGATGGACAGGGAGGCATGGTGTGCTGTAGTCCATGGGGTTGCAAAGAGTCAGACATGACTGAGCAACTGAACCAAACTGAACTGAACTGATCTTTTGTTGTTAGTGTATAGAAATACGAGAGATTTCTGTGTATTAATTTTGAATCCTGAAACCTTACCAAATTCATCAATGAACTCTAGCCCATTAATTCTTATAAGAGATTGTTTGCCCGTGTAACCTACATTACATTAAAATATAAAAAGCATCTGTATACATTAAAATAGAGAATAAAAGGCTGTAATCAGCCTGTTAGGCAAAAGCACTAAACAGAAAATGGAATCACAAAATAAAAGTCAGTCTTTACAAAAAAGCAATTTAGAAACTATTGCCAGTGACACAGAAGCTTTTCAAAATACTCTATATCATCTCTATACATTATGGTCCTACATATTTAATTCAAGAAAGTTAAACCTAACAGCCAAATACATACAAAATATTGGATATAAAGAGGCATATTACCATTCAGGGCCTGAAAAATTTAAGGAACCCACAGAAACATGTTAGGTTAATGTTGTCATAGTTTGGTTTTGGTTATAATACTAGGTTCTTCATTCCCATTCAGTCATTATATAATCTGTTAATTAAAAGGATATCTATTACAGCTTATTTTTAAAATTGTTTTGAGCTTTTGTTCTAGGATTAAGTTTCATTCTGCTTTCGATCTCATTTGTTTCCACAGCATCAACTGTACATGTATCATAACTAATGTCTTTAACAGCAAAATTAATTCATGTTTAGCATACCATTACATTTATTTTGAAATTTTACAGTAAAAATTCTACTGTTGAAAATATTAAACTTCAGTTCTCTAGATGTTTTATCATTCCTGAAAACATCTGGGCAAAAGTTTTAGAATGTATCACAGCATGGTACAAACAGATATCATGACTTAGAATACACGTGAACAGAACTCTATGAGCTGCTTAGAAAACTAGAAAGTTATTAGCTTGTATAATATGGTAAAACTTCAGGAAATTAAGATAAATGCTCTGTGCAGGCACAATAAAGTTCTGGTCACATTCTTTAAGTCCTTCTTACATAGATATATGACTAATAGCATGAACAAATTTCAATCAAGTAAGAAGAGCTTAAGTGTAGAAAATACACAATCAACCCAGTTTCCTCTTTCCTGTACCACAGGGCCTGGCTACATGCCATCTGGTGATTATTAGGCAAGATAGCTGCCATCTGCCACTTCTGTTAATACATAGGAGAGGGAGAGGGTTAGCTCTCCCTACCCTGTAAGCCTAGGAGATTCTCTTACAGCTGTTTACATGCCCCAGGGCTCCAACTGAAGATAGAGTTTACTCTCTGTGTGTGCATGCACGTGTGTGTGTGTGTATGTGTGCATGTGTACCCAACATATCCAATACCAAAATGAGAGAGTCCTTTCTTACAACCTCTTAAATGACATAGGAGTCTGTGTTTGGCCAGGTTAACACCCCACAGCAAGCCTCTTCTATCCTGCCTGACTCAAAGTCAAGACACTATTAAATACAACCTAGGGAGGTGAAACTGGATTGTAGCCATAAAAATAGATTACAAAGTAGACACAAATAGAATCTAAGATGTGAAAAGGACTTGCCATTCTGTTTTACGTCCCTTCAAGGAAAGGTAAAACCTAAATCATCCGCAAATGTTTTCCGTAAACTCACATAAAAGCATTATTAAGATATCATATCTTTCCTTGTGCCAGGTAGAAGTTAATTTTCTTACATTAAAAAAAAAAGAAGGCATAAAATTATTTCAAAGAAGCCTTAGCTAAGATCCAAAGTTGAACTATTTCTAGAGTTTAATGAGGTGGCAATCAAGAGCAAAAAACAGGATATATAAACAGTTTTAAAGTCTCAAGAAAATCAATTTATTTCCAAATAACTGAATTATATCCCAGAACAAAGTTCAAGAATACTTATAGGAATACAAAATATCTAGTACATTACAGTGTAAAATTCATAATATCTGGCTTCCAATAGAAAATTCCCTGTGATGAAAACAATATATGCCCCATACTGAGGAGGATGTTTATTCGATCAAAACTGATCCCCAAGTGACACAACAGAATTAGTAAATAAGACTATTAAAATAGTTGTTATAACTATACTTCACTTGAGAGGCTAGAGGAAAGATCAAATTTGTTAAGCAGAGATGTTAAAGATATAAAACGTGACCCAGAAAGGAATCCAAGATGGTAGCTTAGGAAGACCTTGACCCACCTCCTCTCACAGACAACATTCAATCTATACCTACATATGGAGGTGTGAATTACTGATTACTACAGTAATCGAAGCAGTGTGGTACTAATGATTTGCAAGAGATATTTGTAACAAATAACAGGGAGATCTTTCACCAGCAAATTGCCTGATATTCTACCAACTGGGGATTGGATTTTTTTTAAAAAGAATTATTTATTTGTTTATTTTTTGGCTGTGGTGGGTCTTAATTGCTGCACACAGTCTTTCTCTAGTTATGGTGAGTGGGGGCTACTCTTTGTTGCAGTGTGCGGGCTTCTCATTGAGGTGGTTTCTCTTGTTGCAGAGCATGGGCTCTACGTGCACAGGCTTAAGTAGTAGTGACGCGTGAGCTCAGTAGCTGTGGCTCGTGGGCTTGGTTGCTCTGTGGCAGGCGGGCTCTTCCTGGACCACGGATCTAACGGGTGTCCCTTGCATTGCAAGGTGGATTCTTAACCACTAGACCACCAGGAAAGTCTTATTGATTGGATTAATATTTACCCCTGTGAAGACTCAGACCAAGGCAGAGGATGTGGTAGGGGTGACATAGAGATTCATTTAATGACAGTCAGACTACAGCAAGGGGCAAAGCAGAGTTCTGATGGGAACAAAGGAGAAAATCTTGTCTTCCTGGAGGCATGTGTTTTGCTGAAAGTTTTACTTTCGTTTTAGGTTGAAAGGATTCCTTAAAAGAACCACTCGTTACACACAAATAAACAGTTTCAACTTCTAATAGAAGATTGTTTAACTTAATTTCAATATACAGTCATTAGGAAAATAAATAGAAACAGTAGAGAGAGGTAACAGCATATACATCGCCAAATTGAACCGACACCTACACCCAGACTTGAACAGCGCTGGGAAGTCTCACATTAGCAGCAGTTTGGGGTCTCAGTTGGGTAAGGGTCTCAGGTAGTGCATCCACCCTACAGGTTAGACTTCAGATTGCAGTTTTGGGGGCTCCCGCTAATCTTAGGCTGAAAACTGATGTCATCATCAGTTTGGGTGCAGAAATGCTCTGGTTTTTCTTTAACTTTTACAATGCTGTTTGTTTGACCTTGTGAGTCATAAGATTTTGTTAGACCCTAAAGTTGAGGGTGGGTGGGACATGGGGTTGCCAGGGCCCCAGGGGCTTAAGAAATTCCAAGACTCATTCTCTTTCTTATCTAAAATGCCACTTGACTAGCTGGTAACCATTGATGTGTTTGCAAGCAGGCAGGTAGTCCAGGCAGGGTCCAGGCAAGGTCAGAAGTTGGTCAGAGGCCTGTTCCCCTACTTCTGAAGCCTGAACAAGACTACTTCCATTTTAATTTCCCTAACAGCATGCATACAAGAAGCCATTATAGACAAGGTCATAACACTTGAATTGCTCTAAAGGATGAGTGGGAATATGACAGGTGGAAAAGGACAAAAGGGAACAGTAGGTCGAGGGAACAGAATGAGTTCATGGCATAGAGTTGTAGAAGACTGTGGTTGGGTTGGTGAATGGTGGTGATCAGAGCACAGCTCATATTAATAATGTCTATAGTCCCCACTGATCTAGGGCTGAAGTCCATTAAATGTGCAAATTAATCTTCTCTTCAAAATCCACTTTAGATTCTAGGGTGTTAGGGTCCAATTGTTGGTGTGCAAATCACTACAAATGTAGCAGCTTAAAACAACACAAATTTATCTCACAGATTTGAGGTCAGAAGTTTCAAAATCCAAGGTGTCAACAGGATATGTTCCTTGTAAAGATTCTGGGAAAGAATTCATTTCTTTATTTGCCTTTTCTAGCTTCTGTGGGCTGTGTGAATTCTTTGGCTCATGACCCCTTCTTCACCTCATTCTGATCTCTACTTCTATAATCACATATCCTTCTCTTACTCAGACTCTCCTGCCTCTCTCTTATAAAGACCCTTGTGATTACACTGGGCCCACCTGCATAATTCAGGATATGCTTCCCATCTCATTTCTTAATCACATCTGCCAAGTTCCTTTTGCCATGTAAGGTAATATATTCATAGGTTTAGGGAATTAGATTGTAAACATCTTTGTTTCCATAAATTCTATAGGAATTAATGATCTTAGATCCCCAAAGACAGAGGCAGAATGAATTTGTATATCTAAAGCATGTGCAGCCTTCCCTGGTGGCTGGTAAAGAATCTGCCTGCAATGTGGGAGACCTGGGTTTGATCCCTGGTTTGAGAAGATCCCCTGGAGGAGGGCATGGCAACCCACTCCAGTATTCTTGCCTGGAGAATCCCCATGGACAGGGGAGCCTGGCGGACTACAGTTCATAGGGTGGCAAAGAGGACACAACACAAAGCATGCGCAACCCAAATGGTATCTTTCTGGCTATCAAAACAGGTGACTTTCTGTAACTTACTATATCATCATCCTTTCATCATGACTATGATTCTTAAAATAATCCCAAATCATTCACAGCTTTTCTATTGGTGAGATCCTTATGACAACAATCCTTGCCATGTCATGAAGTATTTAAAGAGCTCCAATTGCCTCCTTCCCTTTCGGCACCAAACTTTTGAAAAGAGAAATCAACACCCACCATCTCCATTTCTTTAGCTCCTGTTTACAGTTCTACCCAGGAAAAGCTGGTACCAACTGGGCTTTGGTTTTCTCACCTGGTTCACATCTGTTATTATTAAGATGTTCCTCTCCAGCTTTAAACTCCATGACTCCAGGCTACTTCTTATCAGTCACTCAACACCAGCAGTTGGCTGTTTCCCCTCAAGTCTCCTAGCCCCTATTCAATTGTATTTCTCCTAGGACTTCAAGCCAAGCTGTCAGTCTAATCAGTTTGTTGTGGCAAGCTTCAGTACATACAGAACTGAGCAAAAAGTTTTTTTCCGTATTGTAGAATTCCACCAAGAAAACAATTCAAGCTGGGAGTGAAGCCTGCTCCTGCATCACCTAGGAGACTTCTCTCTTGATGCTGGGCTGCATACTGATGCCCTTCTGGCTGGAGGCTTTCCTATACTATGAAACCAAAAATATGACCATCTTAGGATAGAAGGAGATAGAAACCCCAGCACAGATATACCCAAGGCATATTGGCTTCTTAAGAGATCCTAGTTTCTATTAATAACAGCTTTCACTTTTAGTTATATATTTATTTTTCATGTAATCAGTTGCCTCTTTTGGCTGATGGTGAACAATGCATCTTATAACCATGGAAAGAGAGCAGTTTCCTTATGAGAATTCAGTATCCTATTAACTGTTTTAAATTACTTTATATAATATTTCAAACTTGGATTTTTATGTAATTTAGCTTACAATAAGCATTGTGAGATGAGATCCTACAATAGTTGATTAGGCTCCAAAAACTTTTCCTGATTTATCTTCAGAAAAGCCTAATTATCTTCCTGCTTCTGGGGAAAGGGATCTATTGGAGAATGCTCCTCAAATGTAGTGTGAATGGGGAAAGGTTACCTCTAGTCTTGTGTTCACTAGTAGTAAGTGAAGAGCTAGTACAACTTCATTTCTTTGTTCATTCAGTGTATTTACTGAGGTCTTTCCATGTGCTAGGGTCTATGCTGGGCAGTAAATATAGATATGAATTAGACATAGCTTGGTTTTCAGGGAGTTTCCAGTCTAGTAGGATATATAGGTATGTAAATATCAAATAAACTAAGTGCAACAAAATGTCATGGATTTTTCTGAAGTATCTGCATAGTGTACAATGAGGATAAGATGGGAATGGACCCCATGATTTTATTATCAAGAAATGGGGAGGCATCACTTGATGTCCTTGTAAGCAGTAGAGTAGCAGACATATGAATGAAAAGGCGAATGAAGGAGGCCTGACACTACCCACATACAGGTTCAAGAGCCCCCTGAATGTTTATGGAATATCCACCTTAAGCCAAGTACTCTTCGATGGTGAAGAATTTGTCTAAATGGAGATTAATTACAGAGGAATCAAAGAAGGAGAAGATTCTTCTTGTCAAGAGTAGAGAGCAGGAAAATAAAGAGGTAGTGAAAATTCAAGGGGGTCTACCTTAATATTAAATATTCATCTGATTAGGGTTAAAAGTTTTTCCAGACTCTAATCAGGCTTATCAAGTTTGAAGTGATAACCCAAGAAGTGTAAAATTATGAGATATCTTTTGTGACCTTCCTTGTAGTGGTAAAAACAGAATATGTGACTTAAAAAAATAATCTTGCCTTTATAAATCTACAGAGAATAGCTTAAACTCTCAAGTGGTTCTTATATTTCTTGAAGAAAGAAAAGATATTATTTTCTGTAATGGTCATTTTAAGCCAAAGCAGCACTAGATGATTTAATATGGGGAAAAAATAATAACAGTGAAAATACAGGCAAAGAATAAGAATAAGCTGTTCACAGAGAAAGAAATGTGAATGGATTATACAAATATAAGCAATAGCATTACAATTAAAGATATGCAAATCAAAACAAGGAGATACCTACCTGATTGCCAACATTTAGACAGTTGATAAGATCTGGGGTTGAAGAGTGAAGAAGCTGTCAACCTCATACATTGTGGATCAGAGAAATATGGGTGCAGAGCAAATAGATGCTAGCAAAATTGAAGATGTACACGTATCCTGTGACCTAGTAATGCCACATCCAGAAATTTATCCTAAGGCAGATTGTCAAAGTTACGAACAAAGCTATTTCTCCAACCTCATTTCTAATAGCAATACCAAAATGTATCTATCAACTGGAGATCAGTTAAGTAAATTACAGTTGATTCATACTATGAAACATTATGCCACTATTAAAGAGTAAGATATAAATAAATACATTTGTGCTAACATAGAAATCTATCGTTAAAAAGCAAGATGCAGAGCTGTGTGTCTGTTGCCTGTAAATGGAAGTATTTTAATAGGTACGCAACAAACTTCTAATAGTAGTTCTACAGGACGTGGAATTGGGTGGATGTGGAGTAGGAAGGAGATTTAATTTTCATTGTATACATGGGATTCTATTTCACTTGTTTCACTATATATGTTTCTTTTTCAATCAAAAAGAAGAAAAAACTAGTTGAAATAATGGACTGACGAGTTCAGTGATGGAGTAGTAGTGTCAGAGATTCTTTGTAATCCTGAAATAGAGGAAAATTCCTCTCCTTAGTCACTCTGAATTCTAACGGTACTTCTTTTTTGTAGCCTCTTGTCAGTCTCTAGGTAGCATTCACCAATGTCTCCTTGGTTCTTGGTTTCCACACATTAGATAAAACAGCCACATCTTCCAGTCTTGACAGACTTGTCTGATGTAGGAGATGAACTTAATCAATGGGCCTGAATTCCTAGTTGCCAAGAGTGATAGTGTTTTTTTCTTAGTGGCTCCCAGTAGTTGAGAGTGTGTTATGACCTGTTAGTGTCCCGAAGGGAAACATCATGGTCAGCACCTGATGCAGGTTGATTAGAAGCCAGGTCCTCAAGCCAGAGCCAGGAGAGTGTTCAGTCAGACCCCTCCCAGGGAGAAATTGGGAAACAATGAATATCAGGTATGTAGCATGGTACACAGAGGCACTAAGTAAATTCTAATTTTTTGGAAGGTGATTTATAAGTAGGGGTATTAGGAGATAGCAAAATAATTTTTTGAAAATTAATATTGTGAAATAAAAATGTATATTACAGTATGTACAGTTATTTGACAATGAAAATGGCTATATAGTGAGCTATCATATTACTTTTTAGTTTCTGCTCCCTCCAAAACTGAAAATAAACTGTAAAGAATAAAGCTAAGGCAATACTTCTGATTTGGCCTGGATTGTTATTCTTCTACACGCTCATAACCCCTTCAGGCAATATGGCACAGCTTTTATTTCATTATTATCTGATGCAAAATGCCAGTAGTCTCCTTTGCCATTGAATAGAAATGACCATTAAGAACCATAGGTGTGACCCACAATGATGTTGGACTGCTGAAAAGATGTTCTATTGATTTAAAAATAGGAAAATAAAATCACAAAATTGAAATCAGTACATATTTAATTAAATGTTTACAAAATATAACATTTTGCCAGCTAATCAATAGCAATGCAATACACGTATTATAAAGGGATATATGTATTATCTTTCATGAAGGATATGATTATACTTAATATAGTCTATTTACCATAGGTTGGGGCTTTTGCAAGTAAAGGCAAAGAGACTATAGATAACCACATGAAAAGATGCCTAGTGTCATTACCATCAGTGAAATACAAAAGAAAACCATGAAGACATATTACTTCACACTCTAAAAGGCTAGAATTAAAAAAAAACAACAACAAAATTAAAGTGTTAGTGAGGTTGTGGAGAAATTGGAACCCTCCTGTGTGTTGCTGATAGGACTGTAAGATGGAGTACTCACTTTGGAAAACAGTTTGGGATTTCCTTAAAAGGCTAAACAGAATTACTAATGATCCAGCAATTTTACTTCTAGGTTATATAGAAATAAGAATTTATGTCTACACAAAAACTTCAAGAGAAATGAAAACTTATGTCTACACAAAATATTGCATATAAATGATCATAGCAGTATTATTGATAATAGCTAAAAAGTGGAAAAAACCTAAATGCTCATCAACTGATGAATGGATAAGTAAAATGTAGTATAGCCATACAATGGAGTACTATTTGGCAGGTAAAAATAGCTGAGATAATGATATGTGCTACAACATGTACCATGAATGGATGAAGTTGGAAAAATATTAAGTGAAAGAAGCCAGTCACAGGGGGACACATATTTTATGATTCCATGATATGAAATGTCTGGGATAGGCAAAACTGTAGGGACAGAAAGTAGATTGATGGTTGCCTCGGGCTGAGGGGAAGAGTTTTGGGAATGACTGTTAAAGGGTATAGGGTGAAGTTAGGGTGTTCACACAACTCTGTGAATATACAGAAAGTGAAAAAAGTGAAAGTGAAGTCGCTCAGTCGTGTCCGACTCTTTGTGACCCCATGGCCTGTAGCCCACAAGGCTCCTGCATCCATGTGATTCTCCAGTCAAGAATACTGGAGTGGGTTGCCATTTCCTTCTCCAGGGGATCTTCCTGACCAAGGGATCAAACCTGGGTCTCCCACATTGTAGACAGATGCTTTACTGTCTGAGCCACCGTGAATATACAGAACGATGCTGAATTGTGTACTTTAAATGGGCAAATGGTATGGTATGTGAATTAGATCTCAACAAAGCTGTTTAAGAAAAAGTAAAGGTGAGGAGAATGTATAGAGAACTTAAAATGACTCTGGAATGACTATGTGCTACTTGTCTCTCTAATGTGATTATCAGTGTAGTTGTTCTCTCTTTGTCCTTCCTTCCTGGCTTTTTCTTTCATTCATTCACTTACAGATATTTATTGAACATCCATACTGAATCAGGCTTTATGTTCAATGTTGCTAACATAGTTGTAAAGAAAACACCTGTAGGTTTTGCTCACATGGAACATGGAGCATATAGTCTATTAGGGGAGAGAGATATTAAATAAATATTCACACAACCACATGTCTGATTATATACTGTGCTCTGAAATCTAAAGAAGACTAGGATGCTGTAGGACATGTAGAGTAGATATGATTCAGATTTGTGATTGTTGAAGATCCCCTGTGAAGTGAATTTGAAATTGAACTCTGAAGGGTATGTAGGAATTGGCTGGGTGAAGATTGTGTAGAAAAGCATTCTAGATAGTTGGATCTGCCTCTGTAAGGTCTCCAAGGTGTAAACTAGTTTGGTGCTCTTCAAGAAGGGCAAGTGGGTCAGAGCTTGGTAGCAAGGGAGGTGTTGTATATTTCACATTTGGTAAGTTGGGAGAGGAAAGATCTCTCAGGGATCTTTTTTGGTCATATCAAAGACTTTTAAATTTATGAAAGAAATAACCATTGAGAGTTTTAAAGTGGAATTCTGGCATGATATTTATAATTAAAGATATAATTTTGATTGATAAGTTGAGAATGGCTCAAAAGGCAGCATCCGTGGAAGTGCAAACATCAATTTGGAAGCAATTGCAGTGTCCAGACAAGATCATGCAGGCTGATGATAGAGATGGCTGAAAGCAGATGGATTTAAGATATAGTTTGAAGACTACAACTTTATAGATTAGACACAGGTGATGATGTAGGTATCCAGGGTAACTCCCAGATTCACGGTCTGAAAAACCAGTATCATTAACTAAGTTGGGGAAGAAAGAAGTATCAGCAGATTTGGAACACTGTAAATGATATTCTTAATGCCTGTAGATAGATCATTATAAATATTATTCAGTGGGTAGAGTTGCTTCTTTCTTAGGTTAAAAAAAGAATAAAAATAGTTTCTCTTGGCACTTCATGGATCATACAAATAAACTCTGAACTAATTGTGGGTGTTCAGGATTCCATTGAACTATGTCACATACTATATTGTATAGACCAAATAAATTACACTTACTTATATTTGTTTTTTAAAATTTATTTTTTATTGAGCAATAATTGCTTTACATTATTGTGTTGGTTTCTGCCATACAATCAGCATGTATCAGCCATAGGTATACATATGTTCCCTCCCTCTTGAACCTTCCTCCCACCCCATCCCATCCCTCTAGGTTGTCACAGAGCCCCAGTTTGAGTTCCCTGAGCCATACAGCAAATTCCCACTGGATATCTGTTTTACGTATGGTAGTGAATGTTTCCATGCTACTCTCTCCATTTGTGCCACCCTCTCCTCCCTGACCCTGTGTCTTTAAAGTCTGTTCTATGTGTCTGTGTCTCCATTGTTGCTCTTCAAATAAATTCATCAGTACCGTCCTTACATTTGTTTTTATGTCTCTTTTCTTTGTTGGACTGAACTCCTTAAAGGTTGCATTTTCTTCTTATTCATCTTTTGAGATTCTAACGAATAGTGTGAATTTTGGTAGTAAACATGACATACTGAAAAAATGAGTGAGGATACATAGCAAAGTGTTAAAACTAACATGTTGAAAAGAAGATGGAGAGAGGGCAATTTATGGGCAGTGACTCAAAGATGCAGGGAAAGGATAAGCTCAAAAGCCCAGGTTGAAAGGATGGTATTATACAAAGGAAGGGATAACCTTTGTTGTTTTTTTTTTTTTGAGATACTAGTAAGGAAGAGTGAAGACTGTTCCTGATACAAAAATGAAGCAAAGTCATTAGAGTTGAGTAAAGGCTAAGCAAAATGAAGGCTAAATGGGTTGGATATAGAAGTTATTCAAAAGGATAACAAGACTTTGAGATGGAGAAGATGATTGGGAGACTGCAAGTGATCAACGAATGGAATGGTCAGTAGGCTTCCTTCAGTCCATAGGCTAAAACCTCTTTATGGCAAAGACACTTCCTACCTTTCAACTCCATGCTTCACTGATTCCACTTTCCTAAGTATTTTTCGTTGTCTCTTCTGCTTCTTGTGCTTGCATAGGGTGTTCCCTATTCCTTCTTCATCTAATCCTTTTAGAGAATTCTTATTCATCCTTCAGGATCCACCTCATGTCTCATAGCCATTTGAAAGCGTAGTTAAATGCCCCTTCTTTAAGATTCCACGTGTTCTGAATTTATCTTTGTCACAGGACTCATCAAATTCTATTTTATTGTGTACACCCATTTTCTTTGGCTGACTATGAGTTCTCTGAAGGCAGGATTTCTGCTTTGTTCATCTCTTTGCTCCCAGCACCCAATTTTATAGAAAGTATCCACAAGGTGCTCACAGATGGTAAGCCCAATGAATTAATTGTAGAAATCTTATCTTTTAAATAGGAAATATTCATGGGACATTTCCAAATATAGCCATGATGAGGATTGACTCTGTGCATTGGGCATCTCCTTAAAATATCTCTTAGGAGCAAGACTTGGTGTTTTGTAGCCTTGTGATAAAAGGGATCTGATATTTCAGGAGAAGAAAGAGTAAAGAACAAGTGATTTTCATGTAAAAGAACCAAAAACTTGGTATGCTTAGATAATTTCAAAAGAAACAACACACACAAAAATACACAGCCAGGCTTTTCCCACATGGAGACACCAGAAGAAAAAATTTATCTTCAGAATTTCATGTACTCTTAAGGTTGTATGTGACTTTGAAGGACAAAGTAGCATGATTTTGAACTATTCTCTGCCCCATAGAAAAATCCTTGTTGCACAGAAATATTGTAATGGGATTTTATCAGTGTCTCTAAAAAATTGATGAATGTATTAAAAAAAATCATTTGTGACTGTAAAGAACTCGGTAATGCCTAATTGTGAGAGGCAGAATGAATAGTGGAGAGGATTCTCAACTCTGCCTCCAACTAGATTTGTGATCTTAGACAAGATTATGAGCCTCAGTTTCACCATCTATATGTAAAAAGGAGTTGGAGTGGGTAATTCTTCAAGAGACTGCATCCTTCTCAAACAATTGGAGACTGTATCCACTGGCTATCCAGTGTGTGTGTGTATTTCTGTAATGGAAAACAGTGGTCTCTGAATGGCACAAAGGGTTAAGATTCTGTAAAAACAAAATAGAATCATAATTTATCGATTCAAAACCCAATTATTCAAATTCTTAATAATGTGAGCATGAGGCAGTCCTTACTGGAATATCTAATGATTTGAGTTTCTAAACATGAAGAGGAGTAAAACCGAAGAGAGGGCTCTGGAGTCAGCCAGATATGGTTTGGATCTTGGTTCTGTCATTAACTGTGCCATTTGGGGAAAATTATTTAATCTCTTTAATTCCTCATCTGTAAATGTGGTCAATAATGATGTCTGTCTCTGGAAGGGCTTGAAAGTGTTAAATGTAATATAATATTTAAAAATACTTAGCACAGTATTTGTCCTATTATAAGTGCTTAATACTAATACTTATATTTCAGTTTGGCCTTGTATGTGTAAAATATGGTTTTAACCGGTCAGTATTACCAAAACATGGGCCAGGAGGGAGCCTTTAGAGGACATATGAGGAAAGAGCAGCTAGTGAAGAAGAATCCAGTCTCTGTGCCTTGGCACTGAATTAATTCTCGGAGACAGAGTTTTGGGTGAAGTAGAAAGTTCAGTTCAGTTCAGTTGCTCAGTCATATCTGACTCTTTGCGACCCCATGGACTGCAGCACACCGGGCCTCCCTGTTCATCACCAACTCCTGGAGCCTACTCAAACTCATGTCCATCAAGTTGGTGATGCCATCCAACCATCTCATCCTCTGTCATTCCCTCTCCTCCCGCCTTCAATCTTTCCCAGCATCAGGGTCTTTTCCAATGAGTCAGTTCTACGTATCAGGTGGCCAAAGTATTGGAGTTTCAGTTTCAGCATCAGTCCTTCCAATGAATATTCAGGACTAATTTCCTTTAGGATGGACTGCTTGGATCTCTTTGAAGTCCAAGGGACTCTCAAGAGTCTTCTCCAACACCACAGTTCAAAAGCATCAATTCTTTGGTGCTCGCTTTCTTTCTAGTCCAACTCTCACATCCATACATGACTACTGGAAAAACCATAGCTTTAACTAGACAGACCTTTGTTGGCAAAGTAATGTCTCTGATTTTTAATATGCTGTCTAGGTTGGTCACAGCTTTTCTTCCAAGGAGCAAGTGTCTTTTAATTTGATGGCTGCAGTCACCATCTGCAGTGATATTGGAGCCCAAGAAAACAAAGTCTATCACTGTTTCCATTGTTTCCCCATCTATTTGCCATGAAGTGATGGGACCAGATGCCACGATCTTTGTTTTCTGAATGTTGAGCTTTAAGCCAACTTTTTCACTCTCCTCTTTCACTTTCATCAAGAGGCCCTCTAGTTCTTCACTTTCTGCCGTAAGGATGTTGTCATCTTCATATCTGAGGTTATTGACATTTCTCCTGGCAATCTTGATTCCAGCTTGTGTTTCATCCAGCCCAGCATTTCTCATGATGTACTCTGCATAAAAGTTAAATAAGCAGGGTGACAATATGCAGCCTTGATGTACTCCTTTCCTGATTTGGAACCAATCTGTTGTTTCATGTTCAGTTCTAACTGTTGCTTCCTGTGGCAGCAACCTGCGTATAGATTTCTCAGGAGACAGGTAAGGTGGTCTGGTATTCCCATCTCTTTAAGAATTTTCCACAGTTTATTGTGATCCACACAGTCAAAGGCTTTGGTATAGTCAATAAAGCAAAAGTAGATATTTTTCTGGAACTCTCTTGCTTTTTTGATGATCCAATGGATGTTGGCAATTTGGTCTCTAATTCCTCTGCCTTTTCTAAATCTAGCTTGAACATCTGGAAGTTCTTAGTTCACATACTGTTGAAGGCTGGCTTGAAGAATTTTGAGCATTGCTTTGCTAGTAGGTGAGATGAGTGCAGTTGTGCAGTAGTTTGAGCGTTGTTTGGCATTGCCTTTCTTTGGGATTGGGATGAAAGCTGATCTTTTCCAGTCCTGTGGCTACTGTTTTTTCCAAATTTGCTGGCATATTGAGTGCAGCACTTTCATAACATCATCTTTTAGAATTTGAAATAGCTCAACTGGAATTCCATCACCTCCACTAGCTTTGTTCGCAGTGATGCTTCCTAAGGCCCACTTGACTTCACATTCCAGGATGTCTGGCTCTCAGTGATCACACCATCATGATTATCTGGGTCGTGAAGATCTCTTTTGTATAGTTCTTCTGTGTCTTCTTGCCACCTCTTCTTAATATCTTCTGCTTCTGTTAGGTCCATACCATCTCTGTCCTTTATCAAGCCCATCTTTGCATGAAATGTTCCCTTGGTATCTCTAATTTTCTTGAAGAGGTCTCTAGTCTTTCCCATTCTATTGTTTTCCTCTATTTCTTTGCATTGATCACTGAGGAAGGCTTTCTTATCTCTCCTTGCTATTCTTTGGAACTGCATTCAGATGGGTATATCTTTCCTTTTTTTCCTTTGCCTTTCCCTTTTCTTCTTTTCTAAGCTATTTGGAAGGCCTCCTCAGACAACTATTTTGCCTTTTTGCATTTCTTTTTCTTGGATGGTCTTGATCACTACCTCTTGTACAATGTCACGAACCTCCGTCCATAGTTCTTCAGGCACTCTGTCTTTCAGATCCAATCCCTTGAATCTATTTGTCACTTCCACTATATAATCATAAGGGATTTGATTTAGGTCATACCTGAATGGTCTAGTGGTTTTTCCTACTTTCTTCAATTTATGTCTGAATTTGTCAATAAGGAGTTTGAATAATGAGTTTCAATTTAAATCTAATTTGGCAATAAGAAGTATTGCTTTGTCAGTCAAAAGGGGCCACAGCAGGCTCAAAATTGTGTGCCCCAACTGGAGAGGGTCGTAAGAAGCTTTATAATAATTGTTTGAAGGGAGTGTGATCAGCTCATGGACATTCTTCTGATGTTGAGGTAAGTGGGTATCAGCCTCATCAACCTTCTGGTTCCGACAGGTCTCGTCCTGGGTTTATGTGCTTGTGGGTTTTTTTCCTCCCTGGTGGGGGTTTCAGTATCTGTAAAACAGCTTTAAGATATTGTTCTGTATATCTCATTGGGAAACCAGATCTCTGCCCCAAGGCTGCACTATTGTTTCTTTTTGATTACTCCTCCTCTGTTTCTGCAGCTCCTTTCTTCCCTAATTAGCATCTGTTTGACCCTGACCATTAGAATTCAGGGAAGGTCATGAAGGTTGAATGAAGCCTATAGTCAAGAAACAGGGGGCACATAAAGGTTATTGTACCCAGGAGCCCCACAGAATCCTGTTTGGTATCACTGGGAGTGACTACAGATCTTCAGACCAAGAGTAATTCAAGTTTTTTTTTTTAATTTTTAAGGTGAGAAAATAATATCTCAGGGTAGTTTTGACATACCCATACAGGTCACACAGGTAAAGTTACACAAAAATGAATAAAAAGAAACCACAGGAGGATATTGTATGAGGCCACTAACATTACATTTTATGACATTACAGTGTTCTTAAAAAGCTTTTTGTATGACTGAATTATCCACCTGAGTAACAGTGAGTATGAGCTTTAGACCTGGATTGATTTCTTTATAAGCCCAGTTCAGGAATTTCCAGCTCAGGTGCAGCAGCTGCCAAGAAATTTGTGTTGCTTTAAGAAATAGGATTCCAGAAGACCCTACCCACTTCATACTTTAAGGATACTGCTACATGAGATAAAGATTCTCCCATCCAAGTACTAAACAGCCCCGACCCTGCTTAGCTTCTGAGATCAGACGAGATTGGGTACGTTCAGGGTAGTATGGCCATAGATGATAAAGATTCTCAACCAAGATGGGCATCGGGATTGCCTGGGAAAATTTTAAAAAATGTTCTGATAACTTGGCCTCACTATCAAAACTTCTGATGTTTAGCTTGGTGAGAAAAATGTCTGAGCATTTTTTATCTCATTTTTTCTTAAAAATTTCCAAATAACTTTAATATATGCAGTTGACTCTTTGTATTCACAGGTTTTGCATCTGTAGTTTCAAAAATGAAGAACATGGAAAAATTTTCCAAAAAGCAAAACTTGAATTTGCCTTGGGCTGGCAGCTATTTACATAGCATTTACATTGTATTGAAAGCAATTTACATAACATTTACATTGTATTAGGTATTATAAGTAGTCTTGAAGGTAACACAGTATATGGGAGGATGTGTGTAGGTTATATGCAAATACCATGCCATTTTATATAAGGAATTTAAGTATTTATGGATTTTAGTATCTACAGGGGGTCCTGAAACCAACACCCTGTGGATACCAAGGGACAACTGTATATAATATAAAAATTAAATAATGGAAATATCCTGCTGCTAGAGATATTTTTAAGATCGGAATTTGCACATATTATGTGTCCCATTGTTTATATTGGGTGACAATACAAGAATCCTGTATCTCTATTTGTTAAAAAAAAAAAAACCTCAGGACTTCTCTGTGGTCCAGTGGTTGAGAATCCACCTTCCATTGCAGGGGACAGAAGTTCAATCCCTAGTTGGGGAACTAAGATTTTATGTGTTGGCGTCAACTAAACCTGCTCAAGGCAACTAGAGAAGCCCCAGTGCAGCCAAAAAAACCCCCAGGCTTCCCTGGTGACGCTGATGTCTATTGGGATTGAGGACTCTTGACATAGGGAATTAGTATTATAATTCAGTGCTTATTTTTAGTTTTATTGATTATTATAGATTGTTTGTAATCACTGTGTTGTTGGTATTTAAAAGTTATTTTTCCCAGATGGATAAGGGAGTAATTGATAAAACAGAATGAAACAAAACATAAAGAATGTATTCTAATGTCTTAAAGGATGCTTATATGGTGTAAATGTCCAATCTCAGAGAGTAACAAGCCCTTTATTCAAACTCCTGTCTGACAGTTGTCAGTGAGTGACTAGCCAAGGGAGGTGATGTGGCATAAAGGAAACAATTGTAAGCTTGGAGTCAGGTGGCCAGGAACCCTGGGATTTCATTCCAACCTTACTGCTTAATGAGCTCTGAGACCTTTGTCAGTTGTTTCACTGCCTTGAGTTTCTGTTCCTTCATATGTAAATTGAGGCGGACTTGAACTAGATTATTTCTAAGATCTAGTGTCTCAAAATTTAGTGGTTTATTTAATGTTTTAGTAGTTACAAAGATGTGTGTGCGTGCTAGGTTGCTTCAGTTGTATCCAACCCTTTGAGACCCTATGGACTATAGACCACCAGCCTCCTCTGTCTATGGGATTCTTCAGGCAAGAATACTTGCCATTTCCTTCTTCAGGGGATCTTCCCAACCCAGGGATTGAACCCATGTCTCTTTTGTCTTCTGCATTGTCAGGCAAATTCTTTACCACTAGCACCACCTGGGAAGCCCTAGTTACAAAGCTAACATCTTAATTTTGCATTTCAGAATCAAGCTCCTGAATACTTGAGAGTAAAAGCAGATGACTGGATTGATCTAGGGTGAGGTGAGGTGGGAAATCACAGCAATACAGATGCTAACTGTGTGACTCTCAGGGTTGATCATGTCTGTAAGGATCTAGTAAGATATGCTGTGGATCTAGGAGTTGGTAATTAGCTGGGAAAAATTAAAAGGCTCAAGATACAAGAGACAGCAGTACAGTTACAAAAAAAAAAGAGGTGGAAAGGGAACTTTCCTGGTGGTCCAGTGGTCAAGAGTCTGTACTTCCAATGCAGGGGCTGCAGGTTCAATCCCCAGTCAGGGAACTAAGATCCCACATGTTAAGTGGTGTGGCCAAATTAAAAAGAAAAAAAGGAAAAGAAAAGCAGGTGGGGGATCATATGGTAAGTGATCTGTAGTTAAGCTGAAGTTTCAGTCAGCAAATGGAATAATGGAGTCTAACTTGAGGTGAAACAAGTCTGCGTGCCAACCAGTAAAGTTTGGTATTGGTATTGTAGAGATGAGGTGAAGGTCACTGGTACTGAGGAAATCAAGGAACTATTGACCTCGACCTGTATAAATTGTCCATACCAATTTGGGAATCTACCAGAATGGTGGTAGTATTAGGAGAGGAGAGGAAAACTGTAATCAGATGTCAAAATTCTCAGTGAAGGTGAGACCATGATCAGGAGGGTAGAGGGAAACACAGTGGCCTTCTTTAGGGAAGAAAGGGATGATCTGAGAAACTTTTGCATAGCATAGAAGAATAAAGTTCTGGAAGTAACAGCTGACCTAAGAGTGATGCTTATCTATTTAGGGAAGTTTCCCAGATCTTGAGAGGCAGGATGATTTCCTGAGACCACAAATTATATTTTGAGTATAAATGTATTTATATTTACTTTCTCAATACATGAAGGCAACTATGGTCCTTGTGTCCTCTTGCCTAGAAGTATTTATGTCCCAAAGACTTAAAGTAGAAGACACTTTCAAACAGGACTGTATTTCTGCTGGTGTATCCCATGTAGTCAGGTACAGATGTGAGAATTGGACCACAAAGAAGGCTGATACTTCCAAATTGTAGTGGTTAAGAAGACTCTTGGGAGTCCCCTGGACAGCAAGGAGATCAAACTAGGCAATTCTAAAGGAAGTCAACCCTGAATATTCATTGGAAGGACAGATGCTGAAGCTGAAGTTCCAATATTTTGGCCACCTGATGCGAAGAGCTGACTCATTGGAAAAGATGCTGATGCTAGGAAAAATTGAAGGCAAAAGGAGAATAGAGCGGCAGAGGATAAGATGATTAGATAGCATCACTGACTCAATGGACATGAATTTGAGCAAACTCCAGGAGATAGTGAAGGACAGGGGAGCCTGGCATGTTGCAATCCATGGGGTTACAGAGTCGGACATGACTTACCAACTGAACAACAACAACACCCCATGTAGTATGGTAAAAGAAGTAACTTATTATCATTTTTATTTTAATTTTTTGATTAAAATTTTTTCAAGTGAAAAAAAAAACTATATTTATATTCTCAGTTGGTGACAGTTTGGGAGAAGAAGCTGCTCCTGTCTGAGAGCCCATATTAAGCTGCAGTGTTGTTCTACATAGAGGTCATCACCACCTGGGCATCTGCCATGGTAGAAAGAATAGGCCCCTGAACTTTTCAAATAACTTGGTTGCCCTACTTTTAAGACTTTTCTTTTTTCCATCTAATTTCCCCAACGTTGACTTTCTTTGTGACTTAAATATTCTTCCCAGCTCTCAGACTTCTTTTGAGGAGCCATAGAAATTTCATTCCTCAGCCTAAATAGAAGCTGATTTCTTCAAATGGAAAATTCAGCAAATCATTGCAGTAATGTGTATTGATTCTTCCTGCTCCAGCAGGTGGATCAATGTGAGGAGAGAATGTCATTATTTCCTGTGCTGTCTACAATCCCAGATGGATTCACAAGAGAGGCCAATGGCAACGACTCTGAAGTTTTACTTGAAAGGGTTGTAAATAGTCTGTTACACCTTTGGAAAGCTAAGGACAGAACTCTGGTTATGTCTGTTTGTGGCCCAGGCATTGTCAAAAATCAGAAAGTCTAGCGTCTTTGGTTCTACTTTGGGATCCAGAAATGGTGGGCCTCAGTTCTTGCTTCTTCATGCTATAGGATCATGGGACAAACTCCTAGAAATTTAGATCACCTTCAACCGCTTGACCTGTGAATATGAAGAATTAATACCTATACTTTCTCTGAGATGAATTTAACCACTTATCTTAGATTAATATAAAGATAAACATAAACAAAATGGGTAGGTTTGCAGTAAATAAATGTACTACAAAAACAAAAATTTAGAGCTTAGTTTAACATTATTTTTTCACAACTGAGCAAACAAAGTCCAGGAAAGTAAAGAGACTTTCCCTAGTCACCATCCATTCAGAGTGATGTTGAGTCTAGGGCCCAGGTATATCAGTTTTCTTTGGTTGTTTAATAATTCTCAATAGTAGTATGAGTGGCAACAGTGTGTAGTTTGAAGACCAAGCAGCACTTTGTCCCATGTTATATTTTTAATTTTAGACAATGTTTAAAGAAGGATTAAGACTGTTCAAAAGTTTTGATTTTTTCTGGGAAAGTTTAAATCCACTTTGGTAAGGGAGAAGGTGATGTTGAGAGTGGTATTGGTGTATGCAGAAAATGGGGTTTGTGCAGAAGTCTGGAACAAGTTGGGTGTTGGTAAGTCTTTCAGGAAGCTCTGATCTGGGAAGCAAAACAAGCATAATTATTCATGGATTGAGGAAATGTTGGAAGATGACACCCAGATAATGTTAACTTGAGAAAGTATACCCACCAAGAGTGAAGGGATTCTCTAGTCGCAGGGCTTCCAAAGTGTTCTGGATTTCCTGAGATGTGATGATGGTGTCATGTTATAAAATTTCCAAATAGTCTTAAACACTATTTAGGTGATTTTTCTTTCTCTCTCTTTTTTCCTTTAGGGGAAATTGTTGGGGAATTTAGGGAGATAGTAGTAGAGTGGCTAGAGTTAAGTTACAGTGTTTTCAAATGGTGTTGCTGACATGCTATTTATTTTGCCCAGTGATCTAATATGGTGTTGACAGAGGAAGATGTCTGTTCAATTTTCCTTTCTTGGAGAAAAGTTTATTGCCCATGAACCGTGAACTTCCAGATGTTCAAGCTGGTTTTAGAAAAGGCAGAGGAACCAGAGATCAAATTGCCAATATCCGCTGGATCATCGAAAAAGCAAGAGAGTTCCAGAAAAACATCTATTTCTGCTTTATTGACTATGCCAAAGCCTTTGACTGTGTGGATCACAATAAACTGTGGAAAATTCTGAAAGAGATGGGAATACCAGACCATCTGACCCGTCTCTTGAGAAACCTGTATGCAGGTCAGGAAGCAACAGTTCGAACTGGACATGGAACAACAGACTGGTTCCAAATAGGGAAAGGAGTACGTCAAGGCTGTATATTGTCACCCTGCTTATTTAACTTATATGCAGAGTACATCATGAGAAACGCTGGGCTGGAAGAAACACAAGCTGGAATCAAGATTGCCGGGAGAAATATCAATAACCTCAGATATGCGGATGACACCACCCTTACGGCAGAGAGTGAAGAAGAACTAAAGAGCCTCTTGATGAAGGTGAAGGAGGAGAGTGAAAAAGTTGGCTTAAAGCTCAACGTTCAGAAAACTAAGATCATGGCATCTGGTCCCATCACTCCATGGGAAATAGATGGGGAAACAGTGGAAACAGTGTCAGACTTTATTTTTTTGGGCTCCAGAATCACTGCTGATGGTGACTGCAGCCATGAAATTAAGAGACGCTTACTCCTTGGAAGGAAGGTTATGACCAACCTAGATAGCATATTTAAAAGCAGAGGCATTACTTTGCCAACAAAAGTCCGTCTAGTCAAGGCTATGGTTTTTCCAGTGGTCATGTATGGATGTGAGACTTGGACGGTGAAGAAAGCTGAGCACCGCAGAATTGATGCTTTTGAGCTGTAGTGTTGGAGAAGACTCTTGAGAGTCCCTTGGACTGCAAGGAGATCCAATCAATCCATCCTAAAAGAGATCAGTCCTGGGTGTTCATTGGAAGGTCTGATGTTGAAGCTGAAACTCCAATACTTTGGGCACCTCATTCGAAGGGTTGACTCATTGGAAAAGACCCTAATGCTGGGTAGGATTGGGGGCGGGAGGAGAAGGGGACGACAGAGGATGAGATGGTTGGATGGCATCACTGACTCGATGAACATGGGTTTGGGTAGACTCCGGGAGTTGGCGATGGACAGAGAGGCCTGGCGTGCTGCAATTCATGGGGTCTCAAAGAGTCGGACACGACTGAGCGACTGAACTGAACTGATATACTGTTTAACATTCTGAGAATATTACATTTATAGTGAGGAAATAATTTTTAAAGCTATGTCTTTTTTTAGTGCCGCAGTTGGTTGAAAAGAGAGCAATTCATTTAATTAGGAGAATATATTGGTCATACACAGTGGAACAAATTAACCTATTTTGACTTATTTTTTTCATTGGTGAGTTGACAGAGCTTTGGACAAAACTTTCTGTCTTCTTTGACACAATTCACTCACAGCCATAGGATAGCCTTTCCAACATAAAGTGAATTATAGTAAATTCTTGTTTTATTTGGAACTGTTGGTGAATGGTCTGTTTTGGTGAACTGAGAATTATCATTGAGATCATATACAAATAAGCTTTTAGAAGAAAACACCCTATGTTGAAAGTAATATGACTTTTGTAGGTTTAACTGCTGACTCACTCCATCAAGGTTCTTAGAAGCATGCACCAGAAGCTGACTATAGCTGACTAAGCAAAATAATACTTTGTTAAAAGGTTATTGGGAAGCTCATAGTACCATTGACCTGACTGGAGAACAGGCCTGAGGTTAAGTTCCCAGGAACCGTGTCCAGAACCACACCTCACCTCAGTAGCACAGTGGCACTTTGCCTAGCACCAGTGCTACTTCTGCACCAGAAGCTTGGCCTTCCGGTTGTTCCCATCCCCCAAATCTAGATACCTTTTCTGTCACCCACAGAATTGAAACATGAGTTCCTCCTCTATTTAGTTTCTTACTTCTGAGTCTTCATGTCATGTGAAGTCTAGAGCACATGTCCATGTGTTATCTTTTAAGGAGGTTGGGGTAAAGATTTCTTTAGGTTCTACCTTTTTTTTTTTTCTTGAAATGATTTGTCTAGAAATGTTTAATGAAAGACAGTTCATAACAACAAAAACTGGAGACAACCCAAATTCCCATCATCTAGACTACGGATAAAGTATATCTGTACTATGGAATATTATACATCATTGTCTAGGTTTTATCTTGATATAAGATGTGACTTGGAAGGTTTTCCAAACATAGCAAGGTGTTAAAAATATCCTGGGTCTCTAGAAAGCATTACAAATACCTACCTACACTGTGTGTCTTTGGGCGGACCATGTCATCTCATTAAGCCTCTGTTTCTCCCTCTGTTGAATAGGATTATTCCTCTTATATCCTTTCATGAAATGGTATATAAGCAACTTTGTTGTCCAAATGTAAGTCCAGGGTCGCCAAAGTACCTTCTTACTTCTGAGAATTCATGACTTGCCATGACTTGCCAGGTCTGATTTTCATTTTGGCTCCCATGCTTTCTGGAAGTAGTAATAACGTTGCTGGGGAAATTTATAGCTTATTAGATGGCCATGTTTATGACAGCATTTTCCACTGTAGAGCACTAGCCTTCCAGAACGAAAGATAGATAGTTCCTCTTTATTACAGAAGATGCCTAGAAAAAATAGGTTGTCTTCCCCAACCTAGGATTCACTAGATTTCTGTGCCACTTCACAAGTATTGGGAAATAAAAGTTATGACTCTACACATTACAGAAATAGCTTCTCCCAAATTGACTTGAGAGAATTTGGGCCCTTGGTGTGGGGAAATGTAATTGGTGAGGCTTAGGCTATTTTATAGCTTCGCTGAGCATTTGCTAATGTGCTAGGAACTATACTGAGTGCTTCCCATACATTATCTCATTAAATTCTTACTACTGTTCTATGACATGTATACTCTCATTATCTCTCTTTTATAGATCAGAAAACCAAGTCTTGGAAAGAATAGGATTATTATTCCAAAGTCACAGGAGTGTAAGTGACATGTATACTCTCATTATCTCTCTTTTATAGATCAGAAAACCAAGTCTTGGAAAGAATAGGATTATTATTCCAAAGTCACAGGAGTGTAAGTGACAGATTCAGGGTGGGACTGGAAGTCTATATGATGCTATATCTGTTGCTCTTAACCACTGTGTATGGTGTACAGTGAAGTCCTTGGAACTCTGTTCACTCACAGGAGTAGTCAGCCCTGAAGTGTAGAGCATCACTGAATCCTTCCACATGGTGTTTGGTTTTGGGGAAATCAGGACCCTAGTCAGTCTGTAATTTTGTTCAAAGGGTCATCCTTTTTTGGGGGGTATGGATGTTCCACACAGCATGTGGGATCTTAGTTTCTTGACCAGAGATCAAGCCTGCACCCTCTGCATTAGAAGAAGCGAGCCTTAACTACTAGACTATCAGGAAAGTCCCCAAAGGGTCATCTTTACTTCCCATTTGACCTTTCACTGTGACTTGATTCAGGCTAAGTTTTGCTGTTCTCCCTCATCCAACTTTTCTTTGTTTTTATCTTCCCTGACCCAACTTGGTTCCTGTCTTGGGCAAAGATTTTTTTTTCTCACACTTCATTAATTTTTGACCATGGATATCTTGGGACTCCACTCCTGGGTCCTCCTCAAGGACTGGAGCTACTATATGACGATTGCTTAGCCCTCAGAAACTAGGCAAATGAATGCAGAACCTTCTTCCATCGTGAGAAACATTGTCCACTTCATCAGCTAGAATGCCACCATGCTGTCCCTTTCCTCTACCTCTATCTCTGCATTCCCCAAGGCACAATTGATGCCCTTGATCGTATTTTTTCTATTCTCTCTCCTTCCTAAAGGAAAATCTTATCCATTCTGATAAGGGGTTGGTTTTAAACAACCCCTATGCTGAGGACTAAAAAACTAGTGGATTGATTGGTAAGGTGTAAATGGATTTGTCATCCACCTTGACAGATCCAAAAGCCAATTTTATGGCTTGCTTTAAAGTTCAACTTAATTTTTCCTTTATACCCCAAAAGACTTGTCTTTTTGAATTATTTAGCTTTTGCTAACAATCCCATGACATATTATTCTTAAGCTGTGATGCATTGATATAGAATAGATCTTCTAGTGCCAAAGAATCCCCAAGACACCAGTTCAGATCTTGTTCATGAATTATTGTCTCCTCTGAGTCCATCACATTATTAATTACAATCAGGAATAATTTAAGTATCTATTCTGAAACCATGAGTTGTTCCCCTAGTGTTAAGAAGTTATGACATATACATATATATAAAATGATCACATGGAGCTGTAATGCACAAGGTAATATAAATATTTGGGGATACATTTTGTGATGTTTAGAGCTGGCCAGATATCTGGAGTTATTTGTAAATGTGTAAAAGAAAGTTCTTTTCATCCTTTTGGGTGAAGACTACCATCGATGCCAATAAATGTCTCCTGGTCTTATCATGTAATGACAAAATGGGTTCATCTTTATGTTTGTATTATACATGCATATTATATATTATAAAATATCTAACATAATTATAATTACACAAATATGCATTTATGTTAATTCTCAAGTCAAAATGATTTTTGAAGTCTTCCCTGAATTAACTCAGTCCCTTAAAGTGTTCCCACAGATATTTCTGTGACCCACCCCCAAGATGTGTCTCACATGTGCATATACATGTGTTCATTAAATGCAATGACTATCAATATATTTTTTCAGTTTTTTAAAAAAATGTGGTAAATAACGTATAACACAAAATTTGCCATCATGACCATTTTTAAGTGTAAATTTTCATAATGTTAAGTATATTTACATTATTATAAAACAGATCTCCAGAACTTTTTTCCTTGCAGATGTGAAACTCTATGTCCATTAAAAACAATGTCTCCTTTTCCCTCCCTCAGGTTCTGATAACCAACATGTTACTTTTTATTTCTATGAATTTTATTAGTTTAGATGCCTTGTGTAAGTGGAATCATACAGTACTTTTCTTTTTATAACTGATTTATTTTTCTTAGCACAGTGTCTTCAAGGTTTATACATGTTGTAACATATGACAGGTTTTCTTTATCTCGTAAGGTTGAATAATATTCCATTTGTGTATGTAGCACATTTTGTTTCTCTGTTCATTCATCAGTGGGCATTTGGCTTGCTTCTACCTCTTAGAATAGTGTTGTAATGAATATGGGTGTGCTAATATCTGTTGGAGACCCTGCTTTCAATTCTCTTAGATATACATCAAGAAATATGATTGCTAGATCATATAGTCATTCTATTTTTAATTTTTTACTAAAGTTTAATGTTGATTTCCATACTGGTTGCCCCATTTTGTAATTCCATCAGTAGTACACAAAGATTCCAATTTCTTCACATCTTTACCAGCATTTGTGATTTTATTTTTTTGTAATAGCCATTCTGACAGGTGTGAGGTAGTATCTTATTGGAGTTTTGACTTGCATATCATTAGTGATTTGTAATGTTGGGGCATGTTTTCGTATGTTTGTTGGCTAATTGTGTACCATTTTTGAAGGAATATCTATTCAAGTCCATTGCCTATTTTTATATAGGATTATTTGAATTTTGTTGTTGAGTTATTTGAATTCTCTATGTCTTCTGGATATTAATCCTTTATCAGATATATGATTTGCAAATATTTTCTCCCATTTCCTAAGCTTCCTTTTCACTCTGTTGATTTTGTCCTTTGGTATACAAAGTTTTTTAGTTTGATGTCCCATTTATCTATTTTTTGCTTTTGATGCCTGTGCACAAAACAATTATCTGTTTTTTGCTTTTGATGCTTGATGTAATATACAAGAAATTATTGCTACAGCCAATGTCATGAAACTGTTGCCATGTTTTATTATAGAATTTTTATAGTTTTAGGTCTTACATTTTAGATCTTTAATCTATTTGAATTAATTGTGATATAAGATATAGTTGCAGTCTCATTTTTTCATATGTAGATATTGGGTTTTTCCAACTGCATTTGTTGAAAAGTCCATCCTTTCCCTATGGATGGTCTTGGCTTCCTTGTTGAAGATCATTTGACCATTATACAAGAGTTTATTTTGGGGCTTTCTTTTCTTTTCCATTGGTCCATTTTTCTGTCTTTATGCCACTGTTACACTGTTGTGGTTATTGTAGCTTTGTAATATATTTTGAAATCAGGAAGTGTGAGACTCCAGCTTTGTTCTTTTTGAAAATTGTTGTCACTATTCAGAGTCCCTTGAGATTTCACATTAACCTAATTGTTTAAACTTATGTAATACTTGTGATTGGGATTTTGACAGGGATTACATTGAATTTGTAGAGTGCTTTGAGTAGTAAGGATATCTTAACATTAAGTCTTCCAATCCATGAACACTGGATGTCTTTCCATTTATTTGTGTCTTTAATTTTTTACTGAATGTTTTGTCATGTTCTGTGTACAAGTTTTTAACCTTCTTAGTTTGGTTATTTCTGAGTACTTTTTAAAATATTTTTGTAAATGGAATTGATTTAACCACCAAGATTTCTTACAGTGGGCTTTACTGACCACATGCCCAGAGATGCTTGAGGAAGCCTTGCCACTCTTTATGCTGCCAGTACCCATTGTGGGCATGACATTGTCCACTCTGAGCATGTTGTCTCCTTATGTCCCACCAAACACTAATGCTTAGGGCACCAGAGTGTTGCCAGGCTCTTTGCAGAAGTCAGTGAATGACCATTTCTGCCACACTGTCCCCCAAGCTCCTAGACTGTCCTGCTTATGCTTCATCTCTCAAAGCCCATTTGTTTCTGTTCTTCAGCCTATGATCAGAGTCTTATAAAGACTTGCATCAATTTTAGGACTTTACCCTGTAGTCATAAGGCTCGAATATAGTATAAGGGCTTCAGTTAGTAGAAACACTTTGTATATACGTGTGTGTACATATATATATATATGATGTTAATCTGTGTAGCTTCTGTCTAATTTAAATGGACAGCATGGTACTGGATAGTAGAGAAAGAGGCCAAGAAGGCTGGCAAACCTACGTGTTCAAGGGAAATCTTGATCCCAGATAGAATTAGTTCAGCAGATTCTCAGAGCTAGTTTCAGCCTCTTGACTGAATAATTTCTGACGTTGGGGATATTTCTTTGCAGATTTCAACAATTTCTTGGTCAGTAAGAGAGTATGACATAATTGAAATGATCATGTAAATTTCCTGAGTGTCATCCTGCTCTAGAAAGATGAAATTCTATAAGGGTCATGGGCTAAGGAAGTTCAGCTTGGGAGTTGTATGGCAACTGCATTCGAAGAAGAGCTAGGACTGAAAGGATCAAGACTCTGTCTTTCTTCATGCCATAGACTTTTCTAATATTCACCTGCTGGGTAGGGGGCTTGCTGGGAAATATGTACTGTGGAACCAAGGATGCAGGTGCTAGACAACCAAGGATGCAGGTGCTAGACATGCTCCCTGTGTAGGCACCAAGGACTCTGGCAGTATGGGCAAGTGCCTGTTTCTAAAGTTAACGTGGGTAGAGGTAATTTTGTTTACTTGTACAACTCCACATCGCCCTTCCTCAAACCGCACACTTGCTTAATGAGTAGCCCAGAGTATTTTTAGGATGCACAGGTATGTCTAACTTCATTGATAAGTGTCAAGATATGCACTCTTTGCCCTTTGTGTATGTTTCAAGACTATGTTTTCGGTTGGGAAGCTGGCTTGGATTTATAAATCATCTGGATATGATTTGAATCTCTAGATGAGAAATGTCTAAAATGTATTTTTTTTTATTCCAGAATATTTTCAAGACTAGTTCCACAGAAGTGAATTGAGAAATAAGGGCAGTACATTCATTTTAGTAGATAATTGACTCAGTTGAAGGCATGATATATTGACATCTTTGGTCATAAACATGACAGATATTGGAAAGAGAGACTTAATTCTTCCAGATTAAAAAAAGTCATTGTGGATATTGATTTGGTACTTGTGATTCATTTCCCTATCAGTGCCTCAGGCACACTTGATTTTGAGGAAAAGATGAAGTAATCAAGAATATCCAATCTTTTACCTGCAGGAAGTAAAGTCACCAAACTTTATTGTCATTCAGTGGTAAAGATTGTTCTGTCATGCTGGCAGTGAACCAATATAAAACAAATTAGTTCCTTTCCTGATGAGTAGGAGTTCTGAGAGGGTGTTTGGCATGCTTTCCTTGTGCACCATAGATTGCATATACCTCAATTATTATGGATGATTTCACTAGCAATGGCTGCATTACCCAACTGACTACATCATTTGAGGGGCAGAACAGCCAAAGGTTTAGTTCAAGATGAATAAGCTTGGAAATGTCAGAGTCAGCATCATGTTCTAGCTTTGGATATGGCAGTTCCCACTATCCTAAGGAAACTTAGTTCAGTGAACATTTTTGAATTGCTGTTGTATGCTACTTCTTGTGCCAGGCACTGGGGAAATGAAAATGAATGAGATATTGTCCTTGCCCTTGAGAAATGTCAAGTGCTGATAGGGGAGACATATATACAAATAGTAATGATAATAATAACAGTGCTAATTATAATGATAGCTAGCACTTATATAATGGTTATCATGTGCCCAGCACCATTTTAAGAACTTTATATGTATGTTAACTAGTTAAACAGTAAACTAAACTTCAGTGAGATAAATGGGAAAGGTATCTCAAATGAAGGATGAATTAATTCCCCCTGTGAAGTTGGGAAGATGAGGGAGAGCTACAGAGAGGAGATAATATTTGAGCTGGGCCTTGGTGAGTAAATTAGAATTCTCTCAGATGATAGGAGGCAGAGTGGAAGGGGAACGTTTTCCAGACAGAAGAAAGAGCTTAAGTGAATGCATGAAATTACACGGTGGCTTCAGGATGCAGTGCAAATATCCTTCACTGTTGTAAATGACTGTCAGGAAAATTTAAGAGAGAAGTAGTATGTATGGTTTATGACACTTTGACTAGGAGTAGGTTGAAAGAATAAGGGAGGGAAAAATGTATTTCTTACCACTGACCAGTAATACAGTGATTATAGATGAGTTCTGGGATTTTAAACATTTTATAAACTAACTTTCTTTCTAGGTTCTTCTTTCCCTGCATTAGCTACAAAATGAATGGATTTGCAGCACACAGGACTCCCAATTTTTCAGCACACTTTCTCCTTCCCTTACTTAGTGACTGATGTTTATTCTTGCATCCTAAGAAGCAGGTTCTCTTGTACCTCTATTTTTAGTTATTCATGCTTGTTTTCTTCAGGTGAATACAGTTTGACAGACAAATGTCTTAGGACAATCTTCCATTTGCATAATATTTGCCTCTCTGAATCAGACCAGAGAATTCTGAATATGAAGCCCATAATTCTGCCTGACAATAGAGCAGGGGCATAATATCAGATGGTAGGACTTTCTTCCATGACATAGCCTCAAAGGGCATGTACTCTGCCACACCCTCTGTTTCCTTTAACTGACTAGGGAGTGGATATTCCAACTTCTTTATAGTTTCAGACATTACTATTTCTTGGAGATAATAAGTTTTTTAGTTTATCACATATGTAAAAAAGTAGAGAAATATATCCTTAAATCATTTTTTTGGTAACTTAGGTAATGCTTTTGAAATCCTGTTTCCACTCTAATGAAGGGTTTAAGTGAAGTGAAGTGAAAGTCACTCAGTTGTGTCTGACTCCTTGCAACCCCAGGGACTGTATAGTCCATGGAATTCTCCAGCCAGAACACTGGAGTGGTTAGCCTTTCCTTTCTCCAGGGAATCTTCCCAACCCAGGGATCGAACCCAGGTCTTCCACATTGCAGGCAGATTCTTTACCAGCTGGGCCACAAGGGAAGCCCAAGAATACTGGAGTGGGTAGCCTGCCTGTCCCTTCTCCAGGGGATCTTCCTGACCCAGGAATCAAGCCAGGTCTCCTGCACTGCAGGCAGATTCCTTACCAACTGAGCTATCAGGGAAGCCCAATAAAGGGTGTAACAATTATCTGAGTAATTGGGAAAGCACCATGTTCATGACTGAATATTTTAGCACTGTAAATTTGTCATTTTCCCAATAATTAATATACAAATTTAATTCAGTTCTAATTTAGAATTTCAGCAGAACTATAAAGATCACAAAAAACTTATTCTAAAATTTATATATCAGTGGTCTTATATATAGACAATTCTAAACACTCCACCAAAAAATTGCTAGACCTAATAAACAAACTCAGTTAAGTTTTGAATGATAAAATCAGCATACAAAAAGTCAGTTATGTTTCTATACACTAACAGGAGCTATTAGAAAGAGAAATAAAGGGGACTTTCCTGGTGGTCCTGTGGTTAGGACTCTGTGCTTTCACTGCAAGGGGCACAGATTTGATCCCTCATCAGGGAACTAAAATCCAGCATGCTACATGGTGGCGCACCACCCCCACCCCCCAAAAAAAAGAGAGAAAGAGAAAGAAAAAGAATGTAAATAGTCACATTTATAATAGCATCAAAAGCGGCAAAATATTTAAAAATAAATTCATCCAAGGAAGTGAAAGGTTTATACACCAAAAACTGTAAGACATTGGTGAAAGAAATTGAAGACATGAATGAGTGGAAACATCCCATATTCATGGATCAGAAGAGTTAATACTGTGAAAATTTTCATACTACCCAAAACCATTTACAGATTCAATGCAATTCTTATAAGAATTCTAATGGTATATTCCACAGAAATAGAAAAAGAACAGTTGAAACATTCATTTGGAGTCATAAAAGATCCTGAATAGTCAAAGCAGTCTTGAGAAAGAGCAGAGCTCTAAAGGCATCATGCTTCCTGATTTCAAACTGTTTCACAAAGTTATAGTAATCAAAACAGTATGGTACTGGCATAAAGATAGACATATACCAAGGGAACAGAGTTAAAAGTGCAAAAACAAGCCCATGCAGATATAGTCAACTAATATTTGACAAAGAAGCCAAGAATATTCAATGGGGAAAAGAAAGTGTCTTTGGTAAATGGTTTTGGGAAAATTGGATATTCACATGCAAAAAATGAAACTGTATCACTATTTTACACTACTCACAAAAAGTAACTGAAAATGAATTGAAGGCTTAAACATACTGACTAGGAACAATAAAACTCATGGAAGAAGGCATAAGGAAAGAGCTCCTTTGATATTAGTCTTGACAAGAATTTTGTTTGGCTATGACACAACAAGCCCAGACAACAAAAGCAAAAACAAGTGTGACTGCATGAAACAGAAAAGCTTCTGCACCACAAAAGAAACAATCAACAAAATGAAAAAAATCACCAATGGAGTGGGAGAAAATATTTGCAAACCATCTATCTGATAAGGAGATAATCCAAAATATATAAGGAACTCACACAACTCAATAGCCCGAAAAACTAACAATCCAGTTTAAAAATGGCAGAGGACTTGAAAGAGAATTTTTTCCAAAAAGGATATATAAATGGCAAACAAGTATTTGAAATAGTGCTTGACATCATTAGTCATCAAAGAAGTACAAATGAAAACCATAGTGAGATATCACCTTACACCTTCTAGAATGGCTATTATAAAAAGAATAAGAGACAACAAATGCTGATGAGGATGTGGAGAAAGGAAAACCTGATGTACTATTGGTAGGAATGTAAACTAGTCCAGACACTAGGGAAAACAGTCTGGAGGTTCCTCAAAAAAATTAAAAATACAATTACTGTATGATTCACTAATTCTACTTCTGGGTACATATCAGAAAATGAAATCACTTTATCAAAGAGGTATCTGGACTCCCATATTCACTGCAGTATTATTCATAATAGCCGATACATGGAACCAACTGAAGTGTTCATTGACAGATGAATGGATAAAGAAACCATGGAATATGTATACATATATACATACACATATATAAACTTCATTCTTAAAAAAGAAGGAAAGCCTGTCATTTGCAAGAACATGGCAGACTTTAGGGGCATTATGCTCAGTGAAATAAATCAGACAGAAAAAGACAAACCCTGTATGATATATGATCTCACTTATATGGGCAGTCTAAAAATGTTGAACTCATAGAAACAGAGAGTAGATTGTTGGTTACTAGGGGCTGAGGGTTGGGAGAAATGGGGAGATGTTAGTCAAGGGTACATACTTTCAGTTAGAAGATGAATAAGTTCTGGGGATCTAATGTACAGCATTGTGTAAGTATAAGGTATACAGCATGCTGATTTGATATACACTTATTGCAAAATGTTAACCGTGATAGGATTATTTCATACATCATTTACCACACATAATTATAATTTTGTTGTTGTTCTTATAATGAGACTATTAAAGCCCTACTCTCATAGCAGCTTCTAAATATACAATACAGTGCTGTGTGTGTGTTGTCATCATGCTGTACATTAGATCCCCAGAGAAGTATCTATTTATTTAAAAATATTATCCTGTAATATACTTTTTTAATTTTCCTAAAAACATTCCTCTTTCTCTTTTGCCTGATCCCATAGTATGCTTTGTTATTGTTGTTTTAAATATTCTTTGACTTGAAACACCTTCAGAAATTTCTTTAAAACTGAATAAGTTATACTTGTTACTTCCTTGGAATCTATGCATTTGTTACTCATTTGAAGGACCTTGGTATATGAGCTTTAAAAACAACCGTGTTAGTTCTCATACCCCCACACCCACTGTATAGTTTGCATTTGCTTAATAAGTTAACACTTCATTTTGTTTACCATCAATCTAAATTTTCAATTTAATTTGCCTGTGAAATAATTTGTTTTAATGTCCATGGTCACTTTCACACATTTACATGTTCCTGGGGCTGAGAGCTGCCAGTGTACATGTATGTTCTGACTGGCCAGTGCCTAAGCCACACTGGATGTTAAATATCTTGAGTATTTCCCAGCATATACGGATATACCTTACACTTATGAGTGAGGAAAGCCAGCTAAAGAAGGCAAAATTAGTAGCAACAAAACCATAGTAGTATCTAATGTTTGATGAGTGTGATGTGGCAAGCAATGTACTATGTGCTTTAACATCAATAATTTCCTTGAGTCCTCAAAGTAACACTTTATTAGACCTATTTTATTATAAAATAGTGAAGTCAGAGAAGATGTGAGACTTACCCAATGTCACATAGCTAGTAAGTGGTGAGGACCAGATTTGAATCTAGTCTATTTGGCTCTGTGCTCTCAAACTGTTCCTTCCCTGGTGGCTCAGAAGGTAAAGCGTCTGTCTACAATGCGGGAGACCTGGGTTCGATCCCTGGGTTGGGAAGATCCCCTGGAGAAGGAAATGGCAGTCCACTCCAGTACTATTGCCTGGGAAATCCCATGGACGGAGAAGTCTGGTAGGCTACAGTCCATGGGGTCACAAAGAGTTGGACACGACTGAGCGACTCCACTTTCTCAAACTGTATGTTACACTGCCATTTATCAAGCTAAGCTACACTAAAGAGATAAAGACAGAATAGGAAGTGAATGTTCCCCGCCTTTCTTAGAGTGATTGAAACAGGAAAATTCATTCCTTTTTGGCTGAGTGGGGAGTCACCATCTGACTTTTCTCAAAATGCAAAATAAATCTTAACCTCTCTTTCGATCTATTTCCTATTGCCTGGATGTCGCCTGGCGCTCCAGCCAAATGGATCTTTTGTGTTCCCCACCTGTGTTCCATGACTTTTCTCTTTGCATCGATGCTCATGCCTCTGTCTAGACTGTCTTTCATGGCCTACAAAAGTCCCTAATTCATCTTGGAGGTCCAGGCCCAGAGTTACTTCATCCATGAGAAGTGTTACTCTTTTGATGGAATTTCCTTGAGTGTCACATTGTATATTTCTGCTCAATCTTTCCTTAACTTGTAGTTACTGCAGCTCTTTGTGCCAGAGAAGAATATGATTGCTGAATTTAAATTGGCTGTTGTTAAAAAAAATTCCAGGGAACACTTACCTAACAGAAAGAGACCAAGGGGAAAGATTTACAGTGAACTTGCCTTTTTCCTGTCAACCAGCACCATTTTAAACAAAACCTGAGGGCATATAAATGTGAAATGTTATTTCAAATTACTAGACATTTATTTTAAACATTTTTCTCTTTCAGCAGAAATAGTGAACAAAGTATATCCTTAAACTGTTGTAACATATTTGATTGTGAAACAGCAGCATGTAAAGTGCTTGGAATTAACTTTGGAGGCTTTTCTTCTTTAATTATAGATTAAAGCAGACCTTGGCGGTGTCCTTTTGGATCAATATGAGCATAAATCAATACTGGTACACAGTGTAGTGTAGAAATTCTTAAAAAGAAAATGAATATTACAAATTGTCTTAAAGAAAAATGATTTTTACTTGACATGAATCTGTTTTAACCAAATTAAAAATTAATGCTATATAGGTGCCTCTGTGCTTAGATTTCCTATATGTTCTTCAGGATATGCTCATTTTTCTCTTTGCTGAAATGGTTAATGATTAGAAATCAGTGTCCAGTTCCAGTTCTACCATTAAATACTGGGAAATTATTTTAAGTTCTTAAGTCCTAGTTTCCTTACCTTTAAGAGGGTTGGACTAGATGTCCTCAGAGATTCCCTAGTTTCTCAAATGTGGTATGATCTCTTATAAGAAGAATTTTTGAAATTTAACAAGTCCAAAGAATTCGAAAAAATATTAGCATATGGAAAGAATTGAGATGAGAGGAGGGAAAGTTAGAGGAGTTAAAAGAAAAAAAGAGTAGAAGTGTTTATTTTATTTGCTTAAAGTAGAGAGGAAACCCAGTGGTCAATATGATTGTGAAAGCTGGACTGTAAAGAAGGCAGAGAGCTGAAGAATTGATGCCTCCAAACTACGGTGCTGGAGAAGACTCCTGAGAGTCCCTTGGACAGCAAGGAGATCAAACCAGTCGATCTAAGGGAGATCAACCCAGAATACTCATTGGAAGTACTGATGCTGAAGTTGAAACTCCAGTATTTTGGTCATCTGAGGTGAACAGCTGACTCATTGGAAAAGTCCCTGATGTTGGGAAAAATTGAAAGCAGAAGGAGAAGAGGGCATCACAGGAAGAAATGGCTGGATGGCATCACCAATGCAATGGACATGAACTAGGGCAAACTTCGGGAGATGCTGAGGGACAGAGAGGCCTGGTGTGCTACAGTCCATGGGGTGGCAAAGAGTCAGACATGACTGGGTGACTGAACAACAAGAGAGGAAAAGTTGGTGTGGTGGAAAATATTAACTGGTAGAGACGTTGAAACTTCTACTTACACTGAATTTCCTACTTTGCAAAAAAGTTGCAGGTACATGTCATGTTTGAGACCCTTAATAAGGAGTTTCCCTTTGAGAGACAGGGGAAGCATTGCATGTTTCTGAGAAGGATGATATGCTTGAAGCGATGCTTAAGCAATTTGGTGACTTCTTAAGGAAATATTTGTAAATCAGCATAGCATATCACAAGTGTTACGATATGTTAAAACAAAATAGATATTTTGGTGGGTAAAAGGGAAGCCTGATCAGGAAGCCACTGCGTCTTTGTATTGGAAGAGTAAGCGAGACTTGTTTTCTGAAGGTATGAAGCCCCTTGGCATTTCTTAGGCTCTCCTGGTTTTCTCTGTTAATTTTCTTCAGGTGATCAAAACTTTCCCCCTATTTCTAAGCATGACCTCAGCTAGCTAGAGCTGAGCCACTTTTTTTTTTCTTTTCCAAATTTCTTATTTTAAAAAGGAAAAATAGGTGATGTTCGGAAGAATTTATTATTTTTATGACTGAGTAATGTTCCACTGTATGTATAGAATATATCTTCTTCATCCATTCATCTGTTGATGGACCGTTGCTTCCACACCTTAGCTATTGTAAACAATGTTGCTGTGAACTTTGGGGCTCATGTATCTTTTTGAATTAGTGTTTTAGTTTCCTTTGGATATATATACCTAGCAATGAAATTGCTAGATTATATGGTAGTTCTATTTTTAGTTTTTTAATGATTTTATGTGTATGCGTATCTATGTATGCATAGTGATGTACAATATTATGTAAGTTTCAGGTGTACAACATACTGAGCCAGAACTTTTAGAGGTTATACTCAATTTATAGTTATTAAAAATATTGTCTATATTCTCTGCGTCATATAATATATCTTTGTAGCTTATTTGTTTTATATATAGTACTTTATACCTCTTAATTCCATTCTTTGGTCTTTCTCCTCCCTCTCCCCTCTCCCTACTAATAACCACTGGTTTGTCTTTTACATCTGTAAGTGTTTCTTTTTTGATATACTAGCATGCTTTATTTTTTAGATTCCATGTATAAGTGATAACATACAGTATTTGTCTTTCTCTGTCGATACTCTTCAAGTCCATCCATGATTTACAAATGGCAAAATTTCTTTCTTTTATATTGCTCAGTACTCCATGTATGTATGTATGTGTATGTGTATATATATCTCCTTTATCCATTCATCTGTTGATGGACACTTAGGTTGCTTCCCTATCTCGCCTATTGTAAATAATGCTGCTGTGAACTTTGGAATGCATATGTCTTTTTGAATTAGTATTTTCATTTTCTTCACCCACATACCCAGGAGTGAAATTGCCAAGTCATGTGGTAGTTTTCTTTTCAGTTTTCTGAGGAGTTTCCATACTTTTTTATATAGTGGCTGCACTAATTTATAATTCTGCCAACAGTGTATTAGGATTCCCTTTTCTCCACATCCTTACTGGGATTTATTATTTGTGTTCTTTTTTGATGGTAGGCATTTTGCCAGGTGTAAGGTAATATCTCATTGTGGTTTTGTTTTGCATTTCTCTGATGATTAGCATTGTTGAACATCTTTTGATGTGCCCATTTGCCATCTGTATGTCTTCTTAGGAAATATGTATTCAGGCCTTCTGCCCATTTTTAAACTGAGTTGTTTGGTTTTTTTGATATTAAGTTGTAAGAGCTGTTTGTATATTTTGGATAGTGACTCCTTATTGGTTGTATCACTCGCAAATATTCTCTCCCATTCAGTGGTTGTCTTTTCCTTTTCTTAATGGTTCCCTTTGCTTTAAAGCAAAAGCTTTAAAGTTTAAGTCCCATTTGTCTATTTTTGCTTTTGTTTTGACTTGGGAGACATATTAAAAAAATATTGCTATGATTTATGTAAGTGAGTGTTCTTTGAGTGTTCTGCCTCTGTTTTCTTCTAGAATGTTACATTTGGGTCTTTATTCTATTCGAGTTTATTTTTGTATATGGTGTGAGAAAATGTTCTAATCTCATTCTTTTACATGGAGCTGTCTAGTTTTCCCAGTGCCATTTATTGTAGAGACTATCTTTTCTCCATTGTACATTCTTCTCTCCTCTGTCTTAATAAATGACCATAAGTGCATGGGTTGGTTTCTGGGCTCTCTATTCTTTTCCACTGATCTATGTGTTGGGTTTTGGGCAAGTTGTTGTTGTTTAGTTGCTAAATCGTGTCTGACTGTTTGTGACCCCATGGACTGCAACACGCCAGGCTCCTCTGTCCACATATTGTTTTGATTTCTGTAGTTTTGAGCGACTTCACTTTCACTTTTCACTTTCATGCATTGGAGAAGGAAATGGCAACCCACTCCAGTGTTCTTGCCTGGAGAATCCCAGGGACAGGGGAGCCTGGTGGGCTGCCGTCTATGGGGTGGCACAGAGTCGGACACGACTGAAGCGACTTAGCAGCGGCAGCAGCAGCAGCAATTTTGTAATTTTGTCTGAAGTCAGGGAGTGTGATACCTTCAGTTTTGTTATTTTTTCTCAAAATTGCTTTGGCTATTTTGGGTCTTTCATAGTTCTACATAAATTTTAGGATTTTTTAATTCTAGTTCTGTGAAGAATGTCATAGGTATTTTTTATATGGATTGCTTTAAATCTATACATTTCTTTGGGTAGTATGACCAGTTTAACAATATTAATTTTTCTAATCCATGAACATGGGAATGTATTTCCACTTCTTTGTATAATCTTCATTTTCCTTCATCAATGCTGTAATAGCTTTCAAAGTAAAATCTTTCACCTCCATGATATTAAGTTTATTCCTAGTACTTTTTATTCTTTTTGATGTAGTTTTAAATGGGATTACTTTCTTGCTTCTTCTTCCTGATAGTTCATTATTAGTGTATAGAAAATTTCAGTATATTAATCTTGTATTCTGCAATTTTACTGAATTCACTTATTGGTTCTGATAGTTTTTGGATGGAGACTTTAGGTTTTTTATGTATAATATCATGTCATCTGTAAATAGTTTCATTTTTACTTCTTACAAAAGGCAATTTTGATGCCTTTTATTTCTCTTTCTTATCTGATTGCTGTGACTGGGACTTCCAATAGGATGTTAAATAGAAGTGGTGAGAGTGGGGATTCTTGTCTTACTCCTGATTATAGAGGAAGAACTTTCAACTCTTCATGCATTGCACATGGTGTTAGCTGTGGGTTTGTCATATATGGCCTTTATTATATTGAGATATTTTCCCCTCTATACCAACTTTGATAAAAGTTTTTATTATGAATGGATGTTGAATTTTCTTAAAGGTTTTTATCTGTGTCTGTTGAGATAGTCATGTGATTTTTATCCTTTATTTTGTTAATGTGGTGCATCACATTGATTGATTTGTTGATATCACATTCCTGGAATGAATCCCACTTGACTGTGATGTATAATCCTTTGTATATATTATTAGAATCCTCTTATTAGCATTTTGTTGAGGATTTTTGCATCTGTGTTCCTCAGGGATATTGGCCTGTAGTTTTCTTTTTTTATAGTGTCTATCTGATTTTACTATCAAGGCAATGGTGACCTCCTAGAATGAATTTGGGAGCATTACCACCTTTTCAATTTTTTTGGAATAATTTGAGCGTATAGATATTAGCTCTTCTTTGTATGTTTGGTAGAATTCCCCTGTAAAGCCATCCAGTACTGGATTTTTGTTTTCTGGGAGCTTTTGATTTCTAATTCAATTTCACTACTAGTAATTGATGTGTTCAGATTTTCTATTCCTGATTCAGCCTTAAAAAATTGTATATTTCTAGAAATTTATCCATTTCTCATAGGTTGTTCAAATTGTAAGCATAGAACTATTCATGGCATTCTTTTATGATTGTTTTATATTTCTGTGATATTGGTTGCAATTTCTCCTCTTCATTTCTCATTTTCTTTATTTGGGTCCTCTCTTTTTTCTCATTGAGCCTGGCTGAAGTTTTATTGATTTTGTTATTTTTTCCATAAAAACCATCTTTTGGTTTCATTGATCTTTTTTTATTTTATTTTATTTTCTTGGTCTCTATTTTCTTTACTTCCTCTCTGTGATCTTTATCATTTCCTTTCTTCTGCTCACTTCTGACTTTGTTTTTCTTTTCATAAATGGTCATTCAGATTTTTTATTTGAGATTTTTCTTGTTTCTTGAGGTATGCCTGTATCCCTCTAGGCTTATCCCTTAGAACTGCTTTGCTACATCCCATAGATTTTGGACAGTTTTGTTTTTATTTTCATTTGCCTCAAGCTATTTTCTGATATCCTGTTTACTGTTTTCACTGACTCCTGACATTTTTAGTAGCATGTTGTTTAGTTTTCCTGCATTTGTGTTTTCCCCAGTTTTCTTCCTGTAATTGATCTCTAGTTTCATACCATTGTGGTCAGAAAAGATGCTTGATGTAGTTTCTATCTTCTTATTTGTTGAGACTTATTCTGTGGCCTAGAAAAGTTTATTGGAGTGGATTAAAAAGAGAGCTGAGAATTGTAGGAGAGGAATTAGAGACACAAATTATGAAGCACTTCTTTGAGGAATTTTGCTGAAAAAGGCTGTAAAGGGTTAGGCACTAACTTGTGGGGAAAGTGAGTTGACATAGACCATTTCTTTTAAGATGGGAAATTAATAATATGTATGTGTTCTCTTTGGAAAAATTAATGAGAGGGAAATTCTGGAGAGTGGAGTGAAACTTAGTGTGAAATTGGAGGAGAAACTTTAAATAGAAATATGTTTAACTTTCTTAATAGGTGAAAGGCAAGACCATGCAGGGGAGATGCCGTCAAGTGGATTGATGTGTTAGAGTCTGAATATTTCAACAGTCAGTAACGACAAGGTCCAGCATATGATCCTGGGAGTCTGTGGTTTAGGTAGGATGAGGACAGGGGATGAGAAGAGGTCGTTGAGGTACACAGTGGCCAGGGTATTTGGGAAACTGTTTATAAGTTTGTTAAAATTACCAAAGATTAAAACAAGACTAGAATAGCAATGAACCAAGAGCTAAAGTTAGTGAGAAACAGGTGAAATAGGCCTGGGTGTTGCTGTTAACAGTGACAGTGGGGTATAAGAGGTGATATAATCTGATGACTTGAGATTCAAAGTTGGAGATTTTTAGGGAAGAGTGAGGGAGAATTAGAGTAGCAATGAAGAGTGAGGATAACACGTACTGCACCCCTGGGTCCAGTGGCTTGATGGCTCTGGAAGAAAAAATAGGCTCCATTGTGAGAGCTTCACAGAAGTAGCATCCTCGTGGAAGATCTATTTTAGTTAAAACAAGATAATAATGATAGAGGTAGAAAGTTGAGCAAGGACACTTTGAGAATGACTGATTGAATTCCAGAGAGCATGGCAGGGATGGGAAGTGGGGAGAAATAGGAGATGTGTAGAGCCTTAGGACTAGAATGTTGGCAATAAAGGGCAATCTTGCAATCTGGGGATTATTATAATGATTTATATAATCAGGGATAAAGAGTTTAATTAGATTTTTGCATGTGGATTCAAGCAAATATCAGCAGTAAGGCTGTGAGTGCTGGGGAATATGGAATGCAATTATTAACTTATTTTTGTCCATATTGGTACACCCTGCAGCCAAGCTAAACATGATGTAATTTATGTAAATTACATCAAACAAACAATCCTCACTTGCAGAGTAGGAGTCTGTTGGAAATGCCAACTCCCCAATGGAAAGTCACCAGTGGCTCAGCTCCCTAGCAAAATGTCAAATCCTTGACCAGATTCTGACTGGGGAAAAAGCAGGAGAGCCGAGTTTCCTCTCAATCCATTCATCCCATGGCCAGGTTATCGTTGCCTGTGATGTTTAGGCAAGAGGTAACAGGAGAGAAACAAGTTGTGTGGGTATGAGTGACACTGAACTCTCCAGAAGGAAGGCGATCATCTCTAAGCAATTGCACTCAGCCAGGCATGAGGTGCTGCAATGCTCCCAGATAGATGCATTACTAGTTTACTGGGAAACCTTCCAAATTTACCTGTTTCTGGTACCTCCCTGAGAAGCTTGTAACAACATTATAGCAAAGGCTGAATGTGGAAAACTTCCTTGGATGTGAATACTCACAAGTGTCTTGATAGAAGGACCAAATACTAGAACTAAGAGGGGCCTTAGGGATCACTAGAGATCTTCTGGTTTCACAGTATCCAAAGTTTTCTATTTTGTAAGCTTTAGTATGTCTAATATTTAGAGATCTTATAAGGGGCCACAGTATACATAAAACAAGCAAAAATGAACCCTCACTGGGTGGTTTTTGAGATACTTCTGAATTTCTACTGAATTTCACTTTATGAGTGCTCATGTGTACCTTTGGGGAAACTTTAAGGGATTATATAACACACAATTTTGACAAACATTGATCTAAATTCCTTCTCTTGGCTTCGGTTCCTTAAAAAGGCTACTCCGTGACAAGAATACAAGTGCAAGATGTTTATCAAGAGGTGATCCCAGGGAGTGGATTTAAAGTGAGGCTGGTTATCATGTGTTGTATGTTTTTCTTCAGTCACATGCAGCTGCATGGAGCAGGCATAGTGTAGAGGCAAGTTGGGTTTAACTAGTGTGGTTTTGCCAGAACAAGTGTAATAACTTGAGAGAGGGGCAAGGGAGATGAAGGAATACAAAGGAATGGATTGATTATAATTATTTGCCAAGGAATAAGCTGGGTAAGGAGAGAAGAGGCGGGTATCAGTGGATGAGGGAGAGTAAGTAAGATAGGACCAATGAATGGGAGGTCTTATCTAGGGTCTTAGTATAGATGGAGTCTGAGTACCAGAGTGTGTGAGCAGAAAAGGAACATGGTGGTCAGGGAGTGAGATGTATGAAAATGAGCTCATGGAGGGGTTGTAGTTATTAGTCATGATGGGGTCATTATGGACATGATCATGGGAGTGAGTGACTGAGGCAAGGCAGAGGACAAGGTCATTTGAGAAGAGGGGTTCTAGGAACTGAAAGGCTAAGGATGTTGGAATTGTCTGTGTGTATATGGAAATCTCCTTGAATTAGGACTGGAATAGTGTTGATAAGATGACCCACCTGCCAATGAAGGAGACATAAGAGACATGGGTTTTATCCCTGGGTTGGGAAGATCCCCTGGAGGAAGAAATGGCGACCCACTCCAGTATTCTTGCCTGGAGAATCCTATGGACATGTACATCCCATGTAGCCTGGCGGTCTACAGTCCATGGGGTTTGCAAAAACTTGGACATGACTGAAGTGACTTAGCACAACAGTGTTGTATAGAAAAGAAAGAGTAAAAATATCAATATATATACAGTATAATATCTAGGTCATGGGTTATACGTGCTTTATTACTTACACTTTGTGTATTACTTTTATCATAAGTAAGTGATTGTTTCTGTTGGAGTTCAGTGAGAAAAACAGGAATTTCATATAATTTTGTGTTGCTATTTGGGTGCCTACAAATCACCCTGGAGCCTGGAGAAGTGAAAGAGGATCAGTCATCAGTTTTTAATTTTGCCATGTCCACAGTCCAGAGTCAGGGCTCTTACCCGAGAGAGTCAGGAACCTGCAGGAAATTGCTGCTGACTTCACAGCATTTTCATATCCTGAGAGGAATGAATGGCAGGGAAATGCACAGGCTGTTGAAAAACTTGTTTGTGCGAAGCCCAGGTATCTGGTGCTACTGCTGGAGGGACAAAGAAATGACTTGTGCATCCTTTACTCCTCTCAGATTTCATGTTAATGCATCTCAGAGGCAGAACATAACTCACATCCATCTCTCTGCAGGCAAGGAAACCTATAAACTGTAGTTCTGGGTGACCTGCTCTTGTGATACGGAGAGAGCATAGCAGAAGAATGTGAATCAATGCTGATTGTAGAACAAAGCAAAGCAAAACAGAACAGACTAAATAATATCCAGTCTAACAAACAGTTGGTAAAGCGTTTGCCTGCAATGTGGGAGACCCGGGTTCAATCCCTGGGTCGGGAAGATCCCCTGGAGAAGGAAATGGCAACCCACTCCAGTACTCTTGCTGGAAAATCCCATGGGTGGAGGAGCCTGGTAGGCTACAGTCCACGTGGTCGCAAAGACCTGGACACGACTGAGTGACTTCTCTTTCACTTTCACAAACATTACTTCGTCGGGCTAAAATGCACTGCCTGGCTCAGTTTGCACTGTCTCCTCTTAAGCTTGGGACTTTACCTTTTAAACTGAAATTAAACCGGCATGCTTTCTCCTTGGTGTAGTCATCCTACAAGCATGTACAAAGAGGGATCCTCTGTTAGTCTGGGTCCCTAAGGGGTTATGAAGAGATGTGCTGGGCAAAGAGTGTGAGGCAAAAATATATCCTTGCAGTGTTAATTTTTTACTTGGAGTTTTGGAGTTCTTGTGACAGTGTTATACCCCTGCTCATCTTGCCAATTAATATGCTCTTGAACAAGTCCCTTCATGTGTGGGAGCCCCAGTTTCCCATGGGTAAGGTGAAAGATTTAGAATAAATAGATTGTTTTCAAGAATTTTTCTTTTCTAGCAGCAAGTTTCAAAAGAAATCCACCAGGAAACCTAAAGTGTAAATGTATGCAGACAGATGCTCTCAGTGAAAACCACTGGATAGAGACCTCTGATATTTTGTCCAGCCCTAGCATGTTATAAGTTTGGATGGCCCTGAGTCTGCTAATTCTGGTCAGGTTGGCCAAGTTCTCGTTCACTGGAGCAAATCTTGCTAGTATGAATTTCAGTTTCACAAACCTGTTTTGCACTTCTGGGTAAGGTGAGCATTGTGATTCTTGTTAGAGAGCAATCTGTGCAGTCTATCTTATGTAGCTTTCTGGTTTCCCCTTGATGCCCCAAGACAAAGGCAGCTAAGGTGACCTACCCCTGGCTGGGGAACCAGGAATGCGACTGGCAGATGATGCTGAAGATCTTCCACTAAATTCCTTCACTGATGCTAGCATGGACTCAGGTGACCTCTACAGGGGAGAGACTGAGAAGTCCTGTTAGTGAGCATGACGGTGTTTCAGAAGCTGGGCAAAGACCTGTTAATAGACATAGTGCAGCCCGTAGAGGTACTGATGGTTTGACTAGGTAAGAAAGACTATGAACATCTCTTCATTGACCCCTCAGGGACCCAGACTAACAGAGGCTCCCTCTTTGTACATGTTTTCATGATGATTATACCAAGGAAAAAGAAAGTCAGCATCAGGCATAGTGAGTAAATGCTTCTACCTACAAGTGACATATGTCTCTTTTCTTTCTAAAAGAAGGGGTCTGATGTTTCTCTCTTCCTCTCCTAGTCCTCAGGGGTAAGATGATTGATGGCTGTAGACAGACCTGGGTTTGACTCCTAAGTCATCTACTAGTTGATCATGGGCATATGCCCTAATGACTCAGCCTCAGTTTCTTTGATTGTAAAATGGAATAATAACACCTACTTGGCCAGGTGGTTGTAAGGATTGAATGAGATGAAGCATGCAAAACACTTGGCACTTGCTTCTTTCTCTTTCCACCCTCCTCATCTCCTGTTTCCTTTGTTGTTGTTGTCTAGTCACTCATTTGCGTCTGACTCTTTGTGACACCATGGACTGCATGCAGCGTGCCAGGCTTCCCTGTCCTTCACTGTCTCCCAGAGTTTGCTCAGATTCGTGTCCATTGAGTCAGTGATGCTATCTAACCATCTCATACTCTGCTGTCCTCTTCTCCTTTTGCCTTCAATCTTTCCCAGCATCAGGGTCTTTGCCAACGAGTCGGCTCTTTGCATCAGGTGGCCAAAGTATTAAAGTTTCAGGTTCAGCCATTCCAGTGAATATCCAGGATTGATTTCATTTAGGATTGACTGGTTGGATCTCCTTGCTGTACAAAGGACTTTCAAGGGTCTTCTCCAGCACCACAATTTAAAGGTGTCAACTCTTCAGTGCTCATCCTTTCTTAAGGTCCAACTCTCACATCTGTATGTGACTCCTGGAAAAACCATGGCTTTGTCTATAGTTAAAGTTACTGTCAAACCTGTTCCCTTTAGTTTCCATCTATTTTGAAATTCCTATGATGCATTTTTCCTGCTTAACATGTTGGTTATATCTTCAGAAATATCAGATGTTTATTTATTTGAAGTTCTGTGGGCATCGCTTTGCACAAATGTCTTTCAATATTTTATGAGGACGTGTGTTGAAGATGCATTTTAGCTTTTGACAAGTACCTGTTTGCATGGTGGAGATGCCTATCTGCACTTTTTAATTAGAAGGAGGTCTTGGAGTACAGTCAAAACTTCTCCTGTGCTGAGTTGGATGTGTGGGAAGATGAATGATAGGGTAGCCTCAGCAAGGGGAAGAAAATTTTCCAGTGTCCTGCCTCAGTGGTGTTCATTCTTCATTTGCTATGGAGTAAAAATGGCAGCTAGGAATGGGGTACAGAGATGATAAAAGGCCCTAAGTTTGTGACCTGAGAGGTCACTCTGAGAGCCACGTCTAATGGGACAGCCTTGTGGTTTAAGGAGTGGGATAGACAACAAAGCAAGGAAAGCATAATGAGATTCAGAATGGGATGACCTGGGCTTGGTCCTTGACTTTAATATGGACTTTGACAGAAGTTTATAATGTTGCTGATCCTCAGTTTATTCATCTATAAGAGGGGGGCAACATTACCTAAGAGCAATGTTATGTGTATTAGAGAAGATAGTATATGTGAAAAATACTTTGTGAACTCTGAACTACTGTCCAATGATTAGGAATCAAGGTGATCACCCCATATCTGTTACTGGGTGCATATATGGGTAATACCTTACAGGGCTCCTGATGACCACATCCAGCAAGAGGCCTCATGGGCAGTGTCTCTGAGGCAGCACTGTTGGTTTTGGCTCCACTGCTGTCTAATATCCTCAGCATGACTTCTGTTTGGTGACTTTGGGGCCCAAAGAACAATACTGACGAATAACTTGATGAATGTCCTATAGAAGGTTGAAAATAGAGTTGAGACTACAACTTACACTGAGCACATTCCTGTATCCTGGTTAGTCAACCAGTGATAAGAGAGTGAATGTGAAATTCTAGTTGACAACACATATAGCTCTGTAGTAACATCTGAGTGGATTGTTGTGGGTTTAGATAGTGGCTTTCCAGAGGACTTGTATCAGATAAAAGACAAATCCACTCACAATGGATATTGACAAGATTTGAAAAAAGAATCAGAGGTTATCATGTCCCTCAGATCTTATATTCTGCACCTAGGTTTAAATCCTTTTGGGCTTTGTGTTGTTTTCATCACTGGACATTGTCACTGTTGAAATATTTATCACTCACTTGTGGTTTTATCAGTCGAACATGTATTGAGCATCTTCTATAGTTAAACTGCTGTGTTAGCAAGCCATGGATGGATTTTTTCCCCTCAACATTTTATTATGAAAATATTCAAACATAGAGAAAAGTTGAAATAATTTTATAACCAGCAACTGGTATGTACGTACCAGTTTAGATACGTAATTACATATCTAAACACATCTATTCTTCTATCTGTGGGTCAATCCATCTTACTTTTCCTCCTAAATGCTTGAGCATGCATATAAGCAACCGCTGGAGGTTTTTGAGCTAGGATATAATAAGGCTCAAGCTGTATATTATGCAAATATTTTCAATGAAAATATGGATGTGATGGTGCTGGTCCTGGTGAGTGTGCCCTTCTCACTGTCCTTCCTTCTCTTATTTTGAGGACAATCAGTCATTGACTAACATGTTGGGAAGGGCAGACAGTTTCCATAAACTGAATGCCAGAAGCAAGGATGGTACTGATCTATACAGTCATGTGTGAATGTACATAAGAGATAATATTGGTATCCATTGGATCATCAAAAAAGCAAGAGAGTTCCAGAAAAACATCTACTTCTGCTTTATTGACTATACCAAAGCCTTTGACCATGTGGATACAACAAACTATGGAAAATTCTTAAAGAGATGGGAATACCAGACCACCTGACCTGCCTCCTGAGAAAGCTGTATGCTGGTCAGGAAGCAACAGTTAGGACTGGACATGGAACAACAGACTGGCTCCATATTGGGAAAGGAGTATGTCAAGGCTGTATACTGTTACCCTGCTTATTTAACTTATATGCAGAGTACATCATGAGAAGTGTTGGGCTGGAGGAAGCACAAGCTGGAATCAAGATTGCCAGGAGAAATATCAATAGCCTCAGATATGCAGATGACACCACCCTTATGGCAGAAAGCAAACAAAAACTAAAGAGCCTCTTGATGAAAGTGTAAGAGGAGAGTGAAAATGTTGGCTTAAAACTCAACGTTCAGAAAACTAAGATCATGGCATCTGGTCCCATCACTTCATGGGAAATAGATCGGGAAACAGTGGAAACTGTGACAGACTTTATTTTTTGGGCTCCAAAATCACTGCAGATGGTGACTGCAGCCATGAAATTAAAAGATGCTTCCTCCTTGGAAGAAAAGTTATGACCAACCTAGACAGCATACTAAAAATCAGTGATATTACTTTGCCAACAAAGGTCCATCTAGTCAAAGCTATGGTTTTTCCAGTGGTCATGTATGGATGTGAGAGTTGGACTATAAAGAAAGCTGAGTGCTGAAGAATTGTTGCTTTTGAACTGTGGTGTTGGAGAAGACTCTTGAGAGTCCCTTGGACAGCCTGGTAATTCAACCAGTCCATCGTAAAGGAAATCAGTCCTGAATATTCATTGGAAGGACTGATACTGAAGCTGAAACTCTAATACTCTGGCCACCTGATGTGAAGAACTGACTCCTTGGAAAAGACCCTGATGCTGGGAAATATTGAAGGTGGGAGGAGAAGGGGATGACAGAGGATGAGATGGTTGGATGGCATTACCGACTCAATGGACATGCAAACATGAGTTTGAGTAAACTCTGGGAGTTGGTGATGGACAGGGAGGCCTGGCGTGCTGCAGTCCATGGGGCGGCAAAGAGTTGGACATGACTGAGTGACTGAACTTACTGAACTGAATCATATGTCATAGGACTCCTTAAAGTTTCTAGGCTAATTTATCCATTTTCCAAAGTGTGCAGTTACTTTACTAGGGATTTTATCTGTATTCTTTCTCTCTTGTTATCTTCACAGTAGCCCTTTGAGTTGACATTACTACTCCCATTTTTCTAATGTGCATACTGAGTATGAGAAAATGTAAGTCATTTGCTTGAATTACTTGACGGGGAGGTGTTACCACTGGATTTACAATCTAGGAACAATGCTCTTTCCCCTTCATTGGCTCTTGCCCAAAGCTGATACTTACTCTACCCCTTGCAATCTACAGTGCTTCAGAAGAAAGTGTTACTGAAGCAAAGGAAATCAGCAAAATTATGTCTCTTCTAATAAACAAATTATAGGATCTCCTAGTCCCATGATAGCAATTATCCAATGTTCTTTTCAGTCTATGGGCATCGGTGAGAAAAGATTTCCCTATCGGGCAAGTCTGCAGATGTGTTGCTGCTGGCCCAGTTATGCATCTCATCTGTCTCCTGGTCTGACCTTGGCTCATCTGATTTGCCTCTGTTCACCAACAGTATTCCTTCCCACCCATCTAGGGCACTCACCACCCTTCCTGATCAAACCGTAAGAAGCCCTGAAGATTCTCCAACCTCACCAGGGACTACAGCACTTTCCCAATGCTCATATCTTAGTAATAAGGTTAGATTAGGGGCTTGTTCCTTGATGTCTTTACTCTCAATTTCTGTGTGAACTTTATTTCTTTGGTGATAGAAGGTGGGAACAAATAAGGAGAGCTTGTTACTTCTGAGAGATTTATATCTGCCTCTTTTTAAAAAAAAATGATTAAAGACATATAACATGAAATATACCTTCTTTTACTACTAAGTACACAGTTGAATAGTGCTAAGTATACTCACATTATTGTGCAACAGATCTTCAGAACTTTTTTATTTTGCAAAAATGAAACTATATACTTGCTGTACATCAGCTCCTCATTTTTCAGCTCCCAGCCCCTGGTAGCTTGTTTTTATGAGTAGGGCTACCTTAGATACCTCATATTATGTTATTCATATCATATCATATTTTACAGAATTCATCTTTGTGTGACTAACTGATTTCACATAACATAATGTCTTCAAGGTTTGACCACGTGGTAGCATATGACAGCATTCTCTTCCTTTTTAATGCTGAATGATATTCCATTGTATGTGAATACTGTATTTTATTTATCCATGTATTTGTCAACAGGCATTTGGGTTGCTTCTATCCCTTGGCTGTTTGGAAAAATGACACTGTCATTTGTTCAGTCGCTAAGTCACATCTGACTCTTTGCAACCCCACGGACTGTAGCTTGCCAGGCTCCTCTGTCCATGGGATTTTCTAGGCAAGAATACTGGAGTGGGTGGCTATTTCCTTCTCCAGGAGATCTTCCCGACCCAGGAATCAAACCTGTGTCTCCTGCATTGGCAGACAGATTATTTACCACTGAGCCACCTGGAAAGCCACACTATGGATATGGATGTTTAATTATCTATTGAGATCCTACTTTTAATTCTTTTAGATAAATATCCCAAAGTGGGGTTGCTGGATCATATGGTAATTCTTTTTTTACTTAGTTTGAGGGACTTCAATAAACCTCTACAGTGGCTGTAGCATTCCTAACAGTGCATAAGTTTCCAACTTCTCCACATCCTCACCAACACTTATTTTTTACTTATTTAGTGATAGCTGTTTTAAGGGTATGAGGTCATATCTCATTGTGGTTTTGACTTGTATTTCTATAGTGACTAATTATGTTCAGGATCTTTTTGTATGCATGTTGATCATTTGCATAACAGATTTGAAGAAATGTCTATTCAAATTGTATGCCTATTTTAACAGGGTTAGTTGTCATTGTTGAGTTGTAGAAGTTCTTTATATATTGTGAGTATTATCCCCTTATAGGTACATGTTTGGCAACTATTTTCTCTCATTCCACCGGGTGCCTTTTCACACTGTTGATTGTGTCTTTTATCATGTCTGCCTCTTTTTTTGGGCTTCTGCAATAGCTCAGTTGGTAAGGAATCCACCTGCAATGCAGGAGAGCCCAGTTCGAGTCCTGGGTTGGGAAGATCACCTAAGAGAGGGAATAGGCTACCCACTCCAGTATTCTTGGGCTTCTATTCAGCATCAGAAAAGCTTCTTAGATTAGGACTTATTACATATCTCTGGCATAGCACCTACTACATTTAACTATTTATCAGTTAATTAAAATCTTTAAAGGCTATTCAAGTTAGTATTCTTAGTGCTTAGACTAGTGTATGTTTATAATGAAAATGAAATAAAATTATTTTCCCTCTTGCCTCTTATCCACATATTTGGCTTTCCTTCACCCAGAGACAACTCCTTCTCTAGCTGGAGCTGTGAGAGCAGACCAACTCATTATTTAGGCTTTGAGTGGTAGGATTCTAGCATGGGATACTCATAAGAGCAGGAAGTGGTCACCAACAAGTTCCACTGATGAAGCATTTCCTAATGTTTGCATATTCTGGAGATTTGACTTCAACTCTTCCTCGGGAATAGGGTGGTTATAGTTCAGAATTCTTTCTTGAAGGATACTCATACTAGCAAGAGAGTTCTAGTAAATTCCTAGTTGGCCATAATTGGGTTTTATTAATTTTTGTGGTTTCTACAGTTCCTAGAATTGGTCAGGCATAGAAGTTCTAAGATAGTCCAGGAAGTGTAAAGAATTTTTGGCAAGAAGTTGGAAGATTTGGATTAATTCAAGAGCTGCCACTTAACATTGAATATGACCTCAGGCAATTCATTTAACCTCTCAGGCAATTTATTTCCTTGCCTGTAAAATAAAAATCTCAACCTCTATGTCTCCTACAGCGTTCATTATTAACCTGTGATTCTCACAGGCATTTTCTAATTATTCATGCAATTAAAGTGCAGACTTGCATTTTTATCAGATTTGGCATTCTAGGAGTTCCTGAACTTATCTGTAATATTTTTTTCCACTTCATTTCTAAAGAGGAAATAGCTAGAGGTCCTGGGGCAACTATTATCTCTTAGCAATCTTGATGTGAATTCTTATAATATCTGTGATACAGCATCCTTTTATAAAAGGACAGTAATATTAGCTATTATATTTTGTTTACTCACTGCATGCCCTGTAGTTTTACAGTGGGCCTAGAGGCTAATGAATTTATGCTAATTATGGCACCATTTTCCTTTCTTTATTGACGCTTGGTCAGCACATGATTTTGTATTAGGTTGGCATTTGTTTAGTTAGTTTCCAGATTTTAATGTGACTCGAGAGACTGGTTAAAAGTTCCCACATAGAGTTAGTGTTGAAATATTGAATCATTTTTTTCTTTTGTTCCGCAAATTTTGGAAAATATTATGTAGTGTTTGAAATGTCTCAGAGGGTCCTGAAATGCTTCATGACTTGTTCAAAAGTATTATGAGACGATGTGATCTGGAAAGCAGAGTGCTTAGCTGCAGTTGTTCCCGGTGGGATCCTGCTGCCGTCAGTTATACTAGGGAAGAGTGCAAAGTCATGGGGCGTCATTGCTAAAAATAGTGCAGACAGTGGATCAGCTCCAAGTCACTGCTTATGTTGCAGCTACATACTCAAGGCTTGCTTCACTCCATCTGAACCTAGAGAAGCCTGAAGCCAGGCATACAAACTCCTTTCCCTGCCTCCCAGCACTCTTCCACCTCACACACTGTACACAATCTTCCCCCAATACACCATGCACAATACTGCTCACATAAACATACACACACCACACACTACATACCACAGAACACACACAGTCACACACCCATTCCACACCACACACATCACACACTTACCACACTCATACACACACCTCGCATATAGCGGATCTGAGAGATATGATACCTCGCTGAGCAGCTGTGTGTGAAATAGGAGGCCTGTGGGCAATGGCAGCTAAACAGGGCAGCCGAGTGGCTCTTAGGGACCTGTAGGCTGCCCCACATTTCTGTATGTGCTCCTGCCTGTGCTCTGTTCTCTAGGTCTTTGTTACCACAGAGCTCAGAGTCTACCGCTGAATTCCTGTTGAGAATTAAAGGGTCTTTGTGCTGCAAAACTCTCCACCACAGCCTGGTATGAATTACAATGTGGATGAGAGGCGGCCAGAGGTCAATTGGGTCCATTCTCCTTCTGTGATTTTCTGAACCCTGCATCTGACTCTAGCAGTGCTGCCTGACAAATTATTTAGCTTTCCTGATTGACTGACATTTCTTCTAGGAGTTTCATCATCTGGGTCCTCTTGTACTTGAGGGCACTTTTTTAGGAGACTCAAATAAGTAGATCTCTTCCTAGAAATGTTAACTCCTTGTCAGTTTGATCCAGTTGCCTTGGTAGCCCAGCTTTGTGGGTTTTGGGCTGTGTGTGTAGATGGCAGGTGAGAAATAATGTCACCCTGGGCATGAAGGCAGTCTTTTTCTGCATCAGTTCATTCATCAGACATTGAGGGGTGATAGAAATGAGACTCAGAGCACATGGGAAAGATCTTGCACAATTTTTTTTTTTAATTTGGCTTTTAGTTGGAGGAAAATTGCTTTGCAACGTGTGATGGTTTCTGCTATACAACAATGCAAATCAGCCATGATTATATATATATCGCCTCCTTTTGAACCTCACTCCCCTTCCACATCCTGCACTTTTTAAACAGTTTTATGCTCTCAAGGCAGGGGTACATGTGTGCTAAGTTGCTTCAGTTGTGTCTGACTCTGTGAGACCCTCTGGACTGTAGCCCACCAGGCTCCTCTGTCCATGGGATTCTCCAGGCAAGAATCCTGGAATGGGTTGCCATTTCCTATGCCAGGGGATCTTCCCTACCCAGGGATTGAACCCACGTCTCTTTTGTCTTCTGCATTAGCAGGCGGATTCTTTACCACTAGCACCATCTAGGAAGCCCCCAAGGCAGGGGTAGGGTGTGAAAAAAGCAGTTTTGGCCACTTCTTACAAGTCTTGCATGGATAGTGAGTGTATTGACTTCCTAGGGCTGCCATAACAAATTACATAAATTGGGTAGCTGAAAATAAGAAAAAGTCACTCTCACACTTGTGGAGGCAAAAATTCCAAAAACAAGGTCTTAGCAGGTCCATCCTCTCTTGGAAGGATCCGGAGAAGATTCTGTTCCAGTACTTTTTCTTACTTTCTAGTGTTACCAACAGTCCTTGGAGTTTCTTAGCTTGGATTCTACTTCAATCTTTGGCTCTGCCATAACCTGGCATTCTTCCTGTGGGTCTCCGTGTCTCTGTTTCACCTTCTTAAAGGACATCCATCCTACTGGATTGGGGCCTACCCTATTTGAGCATCACTTCATTTTAGCTTGATTCCATCTGAAGGATCCTATTCCAAATATGGTCATATTCATAAGTAGAGTGTTAGGAACTCAATAGATATTTTGAGAGGACATAAATAAATTTACAACAGATGGGTTTGGTAGGTAAGGTTGGCATCCACAGTCTTGGCGCTTGTATCAAACTCTGGACAGAAATAATTGCATTTTCTTCATATTGAGATTTATCAGGCTTCTGGGATCAGTGGGTTTATAACTTTCATCAGATGTGGAAAACATTTGGCTTTTATTTCCTCAAATACTTTTTGCATTCACCCCTTTTCTATTCTTAAGAGACTTGAATTATATGTGCTTTAGATCACTTGAGTTCTGTAGCTCACTGACCCTTTATTAATTTTTTTTTTTTTAGCTTTTTTCTCTTTCTGTTTTTCATTTTGGATACTCTACTGTTTTATCTTAAAGTTTACTGATCTTTTCTTTTGCTAATCTGCTGTTAATCCCATGTAGTGCACTTTTCATTTTAGTCATAGCTTTCGTCTCTAGAAATTCTATTTCTGTCTTTTTTTCTTTCTCCAAGTCTTAACATGTTCAATCTTCTAGCTTCTTGAACATATGGAATACAGTTACAGTAACCTTTAGTATCCTTGTCTACTGCTTTTATTATCTGTGTCTTTTCTCCATTGGTTTCAATTTATTGCTTTTTCTTTTTATTTGAATTCTATTTTCCTGTTTGCTTACATTCCTGATAATCTTTGATTGTATGCCAAGCATTTTTAAATTGTTGGGTGTTGTATGTGTTTGTATTCCTATGAGTATTCTTGAGCTTTGTTGTGGAATGTAGTTATTTGGAAACAGTGTGATCCTTTCAGGTCTTTCTTTTAAGCTTTGTTAGGTGGGGCAAGAGCAGCATTTAGTCTAGGGGAGGCTTTCTCAACCTTGTCACTTGGCATTTTGGGTTGTATAATTCTGTGCTGTGGAGGATGGCCCTATATGAGATGTTTGGCAGAATGACTGGTCTCTACTAGCTGTATGCCAGTGTTGTGGTATACACAATCTCTGTATACATATCTCTGTATACATATCTACATGCATACCTATATACTCCGTATACATAATCTCTGTAGTGTGACAAATAAAATTGTCTCCTGACATTGCCATATGTCCCCTGCGACAAAAAGCACACGTGATTGAGAAGTTCTCATTTAAGGCTCATTTTTTCCCACTACTGAGGCCAAGCTTTTCTGAGTACTCCATCCAATGCTCAGGAATTATGTGGTTTTCTGCTCTGGTTAATGGGAACAGGAACTATTTCTGGCTCTGTGTGAGCCCAAAGAATAGATCCTTCTAACTCTCCCAGGTTTTTAATCCTGACCTCACGTGGTTTCTTCACATGCATGGGCTGATTACTTAAAACTGAAGGGAACACTGCTGATCTCCAAGGGCTCCCGCTCTCTGATTTTGTCTCTGTCTCTCTAGGCAGCTCTGTCCTCTTTGGTATTTTGCTCTGTAAATTTTATGTACCATGGCTTTCCAGCCTCCTAACTTTGTCTGCTTTTAACTAACAGAGTCATCCAGGGTCTACCTACGTTCTCTAATTTTGTATCACTGCCTGGAGACTTCCTCCAAGCAGTAAACTGGGAGCAATCAAAAAGCTCACCTCATCTGTTTCATTTTTCAGGGATCAGTGTTCTTTCACTGCCTGAGATCTAATGTCTTGAAAAATATTGTTATATGCATTTGTCTCTTTAAAAGATGTTTCAAGTGGGAGGGTAAATCTGTTCTCTGTTACTCTATCTTGGCTGGAAGCACAAGTTGAAACTATTAACATGGATATACACTGAGTGTATATATGGACACATGTGCGGATATACACTTATGGAGTATGCTTGTCAATGTTTCTTGAGACTATTCATTCAAGAGCTGTGGTGTCCATTATGGGATCCAATGGCTGCATGTGGTCATTTATATTTAAATAAATCAAAGTTATAATAAAAAATTCAGTGCCTTAGTTGCACCAGTCACATTTTAAGTGTTCCATAGCCACATGTGTCTATTTGCTACAGTACTGAACTTGGCAAATACAGAATATTTCTGTCAGTACAGAAATTTACGTTGTGCTGCTCTAGAGTCTCTCTTTGAAAGAATGAATTCAAGCTTGTGACTTTATAACTTATGTAACTATAGGCTTATAGATTTCTTTTCAGCATTCTAGTCCTGTATAGCCAACTTTTGTTTGTCTTTACATGGTACCTCAAATGCATTTTGTGTCAAATTCAACTTAGTAGGGTCCTTCTTCTGCCCAGTTATGATCCTGTTCTTTCTCTCAGTGAAAGGCATCATCTACTTCTACCCAGTTATGCAGGCCAGAAACTGGACACTGGCTCTCATTCAGTCTCTCATCCTATCAGCAGAGAGTTCTCATCTTAAAATTGCTAGTAGACATATGTTCTACTAGAACACCCCTATTTCTGTCTTAATTGCTTCTTGGATATATACCGTAATTCCTGTGTAGGCATAACAGATCTCTCTCTTCCCAATTTCCTACCTCCAATGAAAGTGCTATAGTACCATCTAACTTGAAGGATGTGGAATACTGGAGTCCTACCAAGATCCTGCGAGGAAGAGAACCGAACTTGATGCTGAATATTACTAATGACTATGAAAAAGTCCAGTTGACCCTTGAACCATGTGGAGGTTAGGGGCACCAACCATAAAGCTGTTAAAAATCTGCATATAACTTTTGACTCTTCCCCAGTTTAACTACCAATAGCCCCCTCTTGATTGGAAGCCTCACTGATAACATAAACATTTGATTAACACATATTTTGTATGTTATATATACTATATGCTATGTATAATCATAATAAAGTAAACTAGAGAAAAATGTTATTATGAAAATCATAAAGAAGAGAAAATACGTTTATAGTACTGTACTATATTTGATATCATAAGTTCATATCATCTATTTATAAGATGAATAGTTTGTCAGTACCTACATCAATAATGTCTTATATGACACAAAGCACTGTAAGATATTATATGTATTGCTAACACTAGACATAAAAAATGAAAAACTAGTATGAAAAGGAAATGAATACTTATTTACAGGTATGACAATTCATGCATGGATAATAAAATAGCATATGATTGCTTTATGGTAGTCTAGTATAATCTTCCCAGTTGCTTCATGGTAGCTTATCCTCTACAGTAATGAATGAATTGTTAATGACACTTTTGTGGCACACGGTATTACAGCCATATTCGTGATACAGTATAGGGAACAGTGTTACATTTTAAAAACTACTTACCGGTGATGATAGTCTGATATGCAGTTTCTCCAATAATGAAAGAGAGAGCATACTGTATAGTAATGTAATTCTTTGAAAGCAAAGTTATAAAATTGTAAGAAGGCAAGTACATTATTTTATTTTTTCTAATATATTATTAATTTTATATTTTATCCTTTGTAAGGGTAGGCTTTAATACAAGTCTTGCATGCAATATTCTATAGAATGACTACTCAAGTGATGATAAAAACAATGAGACAAGGATACAGTTCTTGCCTTACAGTTGTTAGATTTTCACATAGGTTTCACACACATGTGCAGCAGACATATTTATTAACTGCATGGCAAGATAATTATTTACTATTTTTAAGTGGATGTGGGTCATTATAAAGATCTTCATTCTCATCATCTTCACATTAAACAGCCAGAAGTAGAGGATCAAGAGGCGGGGTTGGTCTTGTGGTCTCAGGGGTGGCAGAGGAGGAGGAGGAGGAGGGGAGGCCGGAGAAGCAGGGGTCCTTGGTGTAACTTTATGGGAATACATTGTAACTTCTGTCTGGGGTTTTGCTTCTGCATTTCTCTAAAAATGTTTTTGTGTGGCACCAATCCTTCTTCCACTGTTTGCTTTGCTTTCAGTACCTGTATTGTAGAAGGGTCCATGTCATAAAAGAAGTCACAGACAGTCTTGAATATTCAGAACCCTTCTGTCAGATGGTCAGAGTCAATTTGTTTTTGCACTGATTGTTCTACATCTTGTTCATCATCGTCTGGCACTGGTTTGGAAGCTCTCATATCCATCAAACTCCTATGTTAATTTCTCCGGTGTCGTGTCTATTAACTCTTGAGTTCTCTGAAGATCCATATCTTGAAAACCTTCCCTTCCACATTTTTTTGCCATGTCTACAATCTCTTACATGATTTCTTTGACTGGCTCTGTTGTAAATCCTCTGAAATCATATCTGGATAGTTTTCTCCAGCAGGAATTTATTGTTTTGAGCTTAATGACTTTCATGGCATTTTCTATAACAAAGATGGCATTTTCAATGGTGTAATCCTTCCAGACTTCCATGATGTCCTCTCTGTTGGAGTTCTCTTCCATAGTGTTGATAATCCTTTCCATAGAATACAATATGCAATGAGCCTTGAAGGTCCTTATGACTCTCCGACCTGGAGGCTGAATTAGAGACATTGTATTTGGGGTTAAGTAGATCAATAAACTGCCTTAGGTGTCGAATTCATGGGGTTCTGGGTAGCCTGGGTCATTGTCCATTATCAAAAGGCAGTCCCTACTGGCGAGGTACTTCCCGACTTTAGGAAAAAAGCATTGATAGAACCAATCCACGCAAAGTGTTCTTGTTGTCCAGGCCTTCTTGTTGCCCAATCAGAAGACTGGCAGTGTCATTTATCTTTACTTGTACCGGCTCAGATGTTAGCAGCCTTATAGATGAGAGCAGTCTTGATCATAAACCCAACTGTATTTGCGCAAAGCAGTAGAGTGAGTCTATCCCTTCCTTCCTTAAATCCTGGTGCTCACTTCTCTTCCTTACTAATAAATGTCCTCTGTGGCATTTTTTCCAAGAATAAGGCACTTTTATCTGCGTTTAAAACCTGTCAGGGAGATATCCTTTCTTCTCAGTGATTTTCTTAATGGTATCTGAGAACTCGTCTGCTGCCTTTCAGTTGGCAGAAACTGCTTTTCTTGTTATCTTTACTTTTTTTTTTTAAGCCAAACCTTTCTGTAAAAATATCAAACCACCCTGTGCTGGCATTAAATTCTCCAGCTTTAGAACCTTCACCTTTTTTTGCTTTAAGTTTTCATATAATAACTTTGCTTTTTCTCAAATAGTATTAGTCTGTAGGTATGCCTTTCTGAGGGCTTCCCAGGTAGCTCAGTGGTAAAGAATCTGCCTGCAATGCAGGAGATGTGGGTTAGATCCCTGGGTCAGGAAATGGCAACCCACTCCAGTATTCTTGCCTAGGAAATCCAATGGACGGAGGAGCAAGGCAGGCTACAGTCAAGGGTCACAAAAGAGTTGCACACAATTTAGCAACTAAACAACAACAAAAACAATGCCTTTCTTATAGCAATCCAGCACACACGTAAAAGCTATATTTTCAATACAAGATAAAAAAATATTTTGTAAAATGTGCAAGTTTTTCATGCCTGCTGGTGTAGCTTTTTTGATGGCTTCACAAAAAAATTTTTTTCTCTTTTTATCATAATCCTTACACTAGATTCATTTATCTTGATATGATAGGCAACCACAGCTACAGAACTCAATCTACAGAACATAACAAGCAACTCAACTTCTTCTTGTAATGTCAGACTTTTCTCTGCTTGCTGGGTGCACTTCTAGCATCACTAGTGTCATTCTATGTGCATCTCCTGGTGTTATTTGAGGTTCACTGTAATGCACTAAACACAAGGAAAAATACAAAAGAACTGTGAGAGGTCAGTTTTTACTGCAGTACTCAATTTATTGGAAGGATAAAATGCTTACATAGAGATGACTGGTGTCATATGGCATCTTAAGTGGATACTCACAACACTAGAGCTCAGCATAGCAATAACATGAGGTGGCCATGAAATTATTACAGTAGTACAATGTGTACTGCAGTTTATTTTATGCAGTTATGATTAAATACTGTATCTTTACATTTGTTTACATTTGTCTTGACTTTGAATGGTGCCATGTATGATCTGTTGAATGTGTAAGTTTTGCAACTTTATATAATGGATTTGTGTATATTTTATCATATGCTATATGCTTATTCGCTCAGTGGTCTCTGACTCTTTGTGACACCATGGATTATAACCAGCTAGGCTTCTTTGTCCATAGGGATTCTCCAGGCAAGAATACTAGAATGGGTTGCCATGCCCTCCTCCAGGGGATCTTCCCAACCCAGGGATTGAACCAAGGTCTCCCGCATTGCAGGTGGATTCTTTACCAGCTGAGCCATAAGGGAGGTCCAAGAATACTGGAGTGGGTAGCCTATCCTTTCTCCAGTGGATCTTCACAACCCAGGAATCGAACCGGGGTCTCCTGAATTGCAGGAGGATTTTTTACCTACTGAGCTACCAGGGAAGCCATTATTTTATCATGTGTGTATATTAGTCACTTAGTCATGTCCGACTCTTTGAGACCCCTTGGACTGTAGCCTGCCAGGCTCCTCTGTCCAAGGAATTACCTAGTCTTAATTTTTTTTGATGTTTCAAGGCTATGTGGTTCATCTGTGAGTTTTTTCAAACTTCTGCAAATCTCCAAATTTTTTTCTAAAATATTTATTGAAAAAATATTTGTGTATAAGTGGCCCTGTGTTGTTCAAGGGTCAACTATATATGAAGATATCTACTGGTTCATTATCACCCTGGATTATGAGTTGATTGCCTTTCTCAATCTGGAGAATGAATTGCCTTCAACTATTTATTAGTCCTCCTTTTGTCTAATGTTACCCATCCTTGACTTGACTAGCTGGTGTGTGCAATCAAACTGTCATCACTTTATGAAGCATGGTGGAGTTCTTTAGCCACTCTCTGAGAAGAAACAGTTGATGCTATTTGATATTCAAGTATCTGGCCTAGAGCATTGATTTTTCAATGCTTAACGTAGTGCTTGAAACAGACAGGTATTCAAAAATATTTCTTGAGTGATAAAATGTGCTCTGCATATTAAATGTTTTATCCTATCAACTTTATTTTAATAATAAAGATTATTTTTAGGAGCCACCCCTAGAGAAAAGTGTGGAAGGATTGAAACATTAGCATGGATTGTTTCAAGAGGTAGAATGGAAGGAAAGGGGTAGATTCTTAACTCTTTCTTTTTTGATTGTTACCAAAAGAAATTTTTTTAACTTAATAAATTCAGTGAATTCAAAGCAATAGCAATGGAAATTCTCCAAACACCAAAACAAAACTAGAACAAACCACTAGTGGCAGCTGGGTTCTAGATTGCTTGATTATATGGGGATCCAGGCACTTCCTGATGTTAAGACTGTGGCTGAATAATAGTCCTAAAAAAGGGAAAGAGGAAAGATGAGGAGGAGGAAGGAGGCAAGTGAAGGAGAAAGTGTCCTGATGGTTGCAGCTACTTAACTCTGCTCTTAGAGTAATAAAGGAGCCCAGACAACATGTAAACAAATTGATATGGCTGTGTCCCAATAAAGGCTTATTTAGAAAATCAAGCAGCTGACCTGGTCTGGACCACATGATACTATAGTTTGCTGACCGCTGTTTTCAAGAAGGAGGGAAGGATTGGGGTAGAATTGGTAGCCATCTGGGATCCACCAGCCAATGCCTGCCTGGAAAAGAGACGTTCTCTACATTCGAGTGCTTCCAGTGGTTTCTCAGGATGGCTCTAGCTATACTGGTGTGAAAGGCTGATACTACAGCTGAGGGCTTCCATAACTACAGAGGACCAATCATACCTCTTCTTTGGGGAGATGTGTGACTAATAAATTCAGTCAAACAGTTAAATATTTTAACGAATGCACCTTACTTTAGGCATGTTATACAAAAATGGATTTAGTTGTTACAAGTATAACCTCCTCACACTGAATTGATGAGGAACTTGGGTCAGGCAAAGCCAGGCCAGCATCCATTTAGCTGCTGTGGCATCTCCTCATTTGTCGTTTTCCTGTGGGTCTTGCAAAGGGTTTATAGCATTCCTCTGTAATGTCTGTATGGCTGTGGCTTTGCTGACCTCCTTGCTAAACTCATCATTTGAACATTTTTTAAAAGCTCTTATGGTTTTTAATCAATTTTTTATCCTTAAGCATTTTTACAGGGTATAGTTGCTTTCTAATATTGTATTATTTTCTTCTGTACAATGAGGTAAATCAACTGTGCGTGTGTGCATGCTAAGTCACTTCAGTTGTGTCTGACTCTTTGTGACCCCATGGACTGTAGCCCAGCAGGCCCCTCTGTCCATGGGGGTTCTTCAGGCAAGAATACTAGAGTTTCCATGCCCTCCTTCAGGTTCGACCCCCAATCCAGGGATCGAACCCATGTCTCTTATGTCTCCTGCATTGTCAGGTGGGTACATATATCCTTTCCGTTTGAGACCTTACCCCACCCCCCAATCTTACTCTTGTAGGTCACAGAGCATTGAGGAGCTGCACTATGCGGCAGGTTCTCACTAGCTATGTGTTTTACACATGGTGGTATATATACGTCAAACCCAATCTCCCAGTTCATCTCACCCTCCCTTTTCCCCTATCCCATGTCCACACACCCATTCTCTATGTCTGCATCTCTATTCCTGCCCTGTAAAGAGGTTCATCTTACTATTTTTCTAGATTCTAGATTTTCAATATTTGTTTTTCTCTTTCTGACTTAATTCACTCTGTATGACAGACTCAAGGTCCATCCACATCTCTACAAATGACCCAATTTCAAATTTGTTCTTGGTGTTCTCTTTTCTATGGGGCAATTTATTGTCTGCTCTGTCTTCACTTGGGCAGGGTCTCTTCTGCTCCCTTTGCTCTTCCTCGTACTATTGTGGTGTTAAGCTGTCAGTTCATCCATACCATTGGTGCTATTTCTGTTGTGGGTCTGATTTCTCATAATCCACGCTTCAGGTAGTCTTTCTATTTTGCTTCTCAGGACAAAGCACGCATATAGATAATGGCCCTGAGACTCTCTTCTTAACAAAATCCACAAGAAGTAAATGGCAATTTGTTTCTCTCAATATAACCATAATTTTAGAGTGAAATATTTGGGCTCCTATTAATGACCTTTAAAATCATGACTGCTAGGATATTTCCGAGTCTTTTCATTTCAAAACAACTTTTAAAGATGAGATCAAAGGGAGTGTGTCATCCCCCTGACTGCTAGCAGCTGTAGGACTGTCTGCTTGTAATTCTTCATTGCTGTCCTTTCAGCTGTTTCTCCTCTCTGATGCCCCCTTGCAGCAGTGAACTTAGGAAGCTAAGGTGTTCTGACACTGTTAGGCTGAAGCCTGGTAGAGGGTCTCCAGGGTCCTGGTTTGTTTTATGGTAGAGTATAACCTGCTGTTGACTCTGGCTCTGTTAGGGCCCCAAGAGAACCTTGCCTACCCTGAAAAGGTCTTAATAGAAGTAGAGAAAACTTTGTTGTCTATGATGTGGTATAAGAATTTTAAAATGTTCACCTTCCAAGAGAGTTCCTGTTGCTGATATTATTTATGTGGTTATTGGTCTCCTTGTATGCACTGAAATTGCATGGTGTCTTGGTTGCCAATATACACTGAGAGTAATCATGAAACATTAACAAACTGACCTGTTCATGCTTGTGCTCTGAATTGTTCCATAATATGGGCAATGTGATAAAAGGTACACAGCATTGTGTTTTAGATAAACTTGGAGAAGAATAAATATTTTACAAATGTAAAGCACCAGAAGAGGTGTGAAATAGTCTCCTTGGCACTGATCCCAGAACCTGACCAAAGAGAGGAATGGTCTGATCTGAAGTTGTTCTCTCATCCTGATCTTTGGAAATAAGTGCAAAGTCCCACGAGGCCTCAGCTTGCTAAGCAGCTAAGACAGGTTAAAAAAGAGTTTGAAACTCTTCCCCAAAGCATTATCCTGTCTTGGGAAGAAGTCAGGCTATTCAGCTTCTGTCTCTGACCACTGAACTTCATTTCATAGGCTTTGACTTGAGAATCTTGAGCACTGTGTCAAGAGTGTTTAATTTAGTCAGCTTCATAAAGAAGGAAGAAGAGACTAGAAATCATAACAGGTAATAAGAGTGCTGTGGGCTTCCCTCTTGGCTTAGACAATAAAGAACCTCCCTGCAATGTAGGAGACCTGGGTTTGATCCCTGGGTCAGGAAGATTCCCTGGAGAAGGGAAGGGCTACTCACTCCAGTATTTTTGCCTGGAGAGTTCCATGAACAGAGTCTGGTGAGCTATAGTCTGTGGGGTTGCAAAGAGTTGGACACAACAGAACAACTAAGCACAATAAGAATGCTACATTTTTTTTTTTTTTTGCTTTGCTCAGAAGCTGTCAGGAATAGGAGATGGGGCCCATTAGGACTACAGTTGCAAGGAATGGAAAGGTCCCTAAGGGAAGGGACCTACTATTTATGGGATTGACCCTACATGTGAGATGTGGGATAAGGCCTTTTCCCAGAGTTGAAGCCTAATTCAACCTTTTGATGGGATTGTGGGCATCCACAAAGAACACCTGGGTAATAACAAGTACCTAGTTCTTACAAGAATCATAAGAGAAGCCCATGAGGTTAAGCCATGTAGGTCCCTGTGCTCCACAGCATTCACTTAAGACATGTCTTCAAGTCTCTCTGTTGGACCCTGTGGAGCCCTTCCATGAGGCGAGGGTTTGCTTGGGAAAAGAACTCCAGGTTGAGTGAAGGAGGGAGAATCAGTTCCACAGAATAGTGAAATGAAGGAGCACTGGACTCTTCTGATCTTAGGGCTTTAGACCTCGTTCTGCCACTTGGAAGCTTTGTGATTTAAAAAGTTTACATTTCTGGACCTCACTTTTCTTCCTTTCCTGGAAAATGATGGAGTTATAACTTCCAGGATACTTTCCAGGTCTAGGATTCAATAAATAGAGGCTGTTGGGATTCAAAGAAAAAGTTAAAAATCAACAAGCAAGGATATTTAAAAAAAGCCCCCATGATCACTGATTAGCACAGCCCTTTGCTTTCTTAGAACTTAGATGAATTATGTTATATGTTTTTTTTTTTTTTCCTAAGCCAAGCCTTTCAGCTCTTAAATTGGGTGAATTGTTAAGCAGTTGTCTCTTTCCCTAATTATGGCTTTGGGTTAGTTGAATTCTTATGGTCAAAACTTACCAGTCATTCCTCATGTTCTAGCCTGTGTCAGAGTTTGTCATCCAACCAACTGTAGTCATTTCCTGGGTCTCTTTTGTAGAGCGGTCATTAAGTACAAGGTCTCACCTAGAAAGTACAAAAGAAGCTTTATATGAAGACAAGTAAGTATGTAATCCATGTGCTGCTGTTCCCTGATTCTACATTCATGATAGACACGACCTCAGAATCTTCCTCAGCACAGCATTCCAATCAATCATTCCCGATTAAATTTGGCTCATGGAATTAAACTCATGTGTCATCTGTAGTCTTCATCTTAGCATTACAGTGACATATCTGACAATTCTGTTTAACTCTGTTTTCATAAAACATACTGTTTACTGACCACAGGGAACTCAGCCCTCTGTAACCTTCGCTAAGATTTCCTCTGTATCCATCACCACATGACCATCTCTGCTTTGCTGTTGTCTGTGCATGAGAATGATGCCTGTTTCCAATGTGACTGCTAGTCCCTACCCCATGGGGAAACATACCACTTCCGCTAGCAAATATCTGACAAAGGCCAACTGATATCAGTACATACCAGCTGGTGGGAGAGAATATGGTGCCAAATGGTTTCTATGGTTTCAATAACCTAATGAAATGTTTTGTTATAGAAAGATGGTGATTTCAGTAGAACACAATGACTCTCCTGCTATATAGCCTGCAAATATTTAGTAGTGTTCAGATATACCAATGAAAACACCTAAATACTATTCTTTTTTTCCATTTGGAAAAGTTTCCAGTTGTCATTTCAACGTTATTAAATGGATCAGAATCTTTTTTTTTCAGGACAGAAATTCAACTTCAGGTCACTTTTGATCTTTATTTACTTAGAATCAAGGAGGAAAAAAGCTGTTCTAAATTTTTTATCCAACAATAATAAATACAACATTGAAGATGTTGCCTGCTGACAGGAAAAAAGGAACACTCCCAAACTATGTGTATTTTAAATTTAGCTCTTTCCCTGTAGACATAAACATGTCTTTTGAAGAATGTTTTTATGTTAATTTTCAATGAGCCATCAAGAAAACAAAGGTTGGTATCTTTGGAAGGAATATGATTAAAAACAAAATCTTCTCTCAACCCAGAAATTCTCTTCACAAAGGTAATAAAACAAAGAAAACACTTTTATTATTGCATAAGCATTAAACTAGAAATGCTCTGTGTGTCATATGCAGTCAGCTTTGAGAGATTTCAAGACAGAAAGGAATCACATCTCGTTATACAACAAAGCAAATATAACCCTTTACATATACGTTTTTACGATAACGAATAATTGGCCCTCAAATGAGAGGACTCAACATTTGTCACACACAATTCATTCTAACTTTACCTGATAATTGGGGTGACCATCTGTATTAGCCAAATTGCTTTATTCAGAGGAAAAGCAAACTTTTCATCTCTTTATGATAAGGAGGTAGTTTTGTAACTTGGAGTAAGGTGCCCACTGAAATTAGGCTCATACCTTCTAATAAAAACTAGGAGATAAGAGTGTTACCTCTTTGATGTTTGCATTTGAAACAGATGGCTTCCCTGTCCTTGAAAAAATCATAAAATAGACAAAAGACTTGCTGACAAAAGGCCCATCTGGTCTTCAAAAGAATAGATACACATTTCAAAGAGATGAGAAAATACTTACAATTCCAAATTTTCAAAGAAAAAGGAGAAGGAAATCTCTTCTCCCATATTCAACCAGGTCAGTTGTCTTATTTTTAAGCTGTATTGAGTTGGCCAAAGAGTTTATTCGGGTTTTTCTGTAGGATGTTAAGGAATAAACACTTTGGCCAACCCAGTATTTGTCCTTATTCACCTAAACACTTTTGAGTAGAAGGACTCTAAGAAGGTTGATCAGGACTGTCTAAGAGCCAGACTGAGAAAAGAAAACAATCTACCTAGAGAAAGGAGGTCTTGGGAAGAAGGCGGTGGACCAAGTACATGTCTCACCCATTTATAGATCCAGATAGACTTTCTGGTCTAAAGAATACTGTAGGACCAAGATGAACATGGACACTCAAGGAAGTCAATGTATACTTCCAGGAATGAGAAACCAATTTCACTGAAACTCAACTCACCACTCTATTACTGTTCCCTTTGTCTATGAACTGCAACTGATATTATTTAATTGATTCCTTTCCTTTGCTATTAAAAAATTTCATTATGTAGTTTTCTTTCATCCTTTCTCTATTTATTCTTCTTCCCCTTGTCCCAATTTTTCTTCAATCCTCAGTTTATTACAGGTTTTAGCCAATGTCTCACTCTTTTTTTTTTTTAATTCTGAGACTTCTTTTATATTCATTCCTGATTATGTTTCTTATTTCCAATTTTTGTACATTTTAAAAAATTAATATGAAGTTAATTTGTGAGAATGTGAGCTCCCCAGAGAACCTCTTGGGCATCTATTCTCTCATTACATAGCCTTCCTCCTACCTATTCTGACTTTGAAAAAAATCTCATATAACACTTATTTCAATACATTTCTTGTCCTTTTAATGAAGACTTGATGCCATATAATGAAAATTATTTTAAATTATTTTCCAACTTTGTGAGTCATTTTCTTTTAGGGAGACCAGAGTATGGATTCAATCTTGCCTTTCTTTTGAACATCTTAGAATCTGGCTTCCTGGATAATGTATATTCTTGATTTGGCTAAGTTTCTCTTTTTCTGTCTGTTGCAAAACTCCAAGGTTATATGATTACTTTTCCTCAAGGTTTTGACATTTTCATTTAATTAACTCCTTATTTCCTGTTACAGAAGCAGTTTCCACAGGTGACTATACTTTCAGAGAGAAACACATTTTGGAAACAAAGTCCAGAATTTCTCAGGTAAGGTTGTGACCAAATGTGGTGTCTTGATTGTTGATCTGCTGTGTCACTCGTGTAACTTGCACCTGTAAAGTTTACAATCTGCATCAAGATTTAATAGCTCATATATTTTCTGAGCTTGCTGTGTGGTCTATTGTATAATTTTGCAATTTTTCACTCCTCCCCCAAGTCTATATTTTACTAAAATCAAATGCTCAGCAGCTTCTTTCTACTCTCCAATTTTCCTGCTGGTTTAAATGTTTTTGTTAGTGTCCTAATGAGCTGTTTCTCTTGAATCTGGTCTCTCTTTCCTCTGTTGTATTCTAGCTGTGTTCTCTCTTGCTCAGTCATGTCCGACTTGTTGTGACCCCGTGGACTATAGCCCACCAGGCTCCTCTGTCTGTGGAATTTTCCAGGCAAGCATACTGAAATGGGTTGCCATTTCCTACTCCGGGGGATCTTCTCGACCCAGGGATCATACTTCCATCTCTGGCATCTCCTGGATTGGCAGGTGGATTCTTTACCACTGTGCCACCTGGGAAACCCATTTTATCTGTGACCTCTCATCAAATTCTAGTGAAGTTTCTAGAGCATATTTACCACTTTCTACCTCATAAAACACTTGTTTTTATACATTTCTTATCATGCTGCAACTAACATATGGGTAGAAACTGTCTTCATTTTTATTTTTCCCTATGGTGCCTAGCATAATGTTCGATACATAGGTGATTGATAACTATAAATAAACAAGTGAAGGCACAGCCTGTTAGTCCTAATAAATTAACTAACATAAGACTAATCTTTAAAAATAAATTTTTCTCTTGTTAACATTTGATAGAGTAGTCAGGCAGATAAAGAATCAAAATAATTAATTTAGTAGCAAAAACAAGGCAAGCAGCCCCAAATCATTAGACAAACCAGAGACAAAGACCAAACAGGACTAATGTAGGTGTGTTTATAGGAATCTGGAGCAAATAAAAATGGAAGTAAATTCAGGGAAGAGTGATTTATAAGGGAAAATTAGGTTCTTTCGCCTATGAATCCACAAATGAGTAGCACATACAGCTATAGTAAGTAGAGTTTTATCTTTCACAGTCACAATTGTGAATAGAATAGTGTATGATAGCCGTATCTTTTAACTCTACCTTCCCAGCCTTCAAATACACATTGTGGCTTATCTGGGTGGTGAATAGGAAAGAAAGAAGGTGCTCTTTTTTTCCCCACCTAGAGAAGGAGGATGGGAAGATAACTCCTGGACTTAAAAAGTAATTTTTAGAGAAAAAGAAAACCAAGCAAAATCCTTCCTCCAAACATTCATTCAGTTTAAGGCCTTACATAGTAAATCCTGTTTGACATACATTTATGAGCATGACCACTTGAATAGGGATGACCTGATAATGTATCTTCCAGTGATGGATGTTTCTCTGGGAACTTACATCTATCTATTAAAACAATTACCAAAATAGTTTAAATTCAACAAGACATATAAAATTATAGGACATGAACACCAGGTCAAACAAGAATTGTCCCCTTTTAAAAGATTTTGTCCCTTTTCAGGTGAAGTTCAATCATGGGCAGTGGTTGGGGTAGTATTTTGAAAGTCAAAGGCATCATCTCTCAACTATGAATTCTACATCATCAGTAGCTGCTGGTTCGGTTCGTTCATCAGGACAGCCTGGCCTTGGTAAAGAGGCTTTTCTAATTGCAAAAGGAGGATGAAAACAGAATATGGGAAGAATCCATTTGTCTGACCTGTGTGATGATATCCCAGAAGGAATCAGGGAGGGTGCTTCCTGTGAGTTCAGAGTAGACAATCAATCCAGGAAACAGGGAACTCACAGGTGTTGGAGGAAGAAACAAATAATCCCACCAATGTGCTCCAGATGCTCCTCAGGGTGCCCTTTGGATGGAGTTTTTCTCTAAAAACAAGTAAGAATGAAGCTTGTCAGCTCCCCTGGGCTGTGCTCCTTTTTAAGCCTGTCTCTTACCTCCTCTTGTAAGACACTGACTTGAATTTCTGGGCCAGGTCATGTGAATGGTAGTGATTCCACTCTCTGACTTTTATAGAAATGTATATCACTACTAAAAACACAAGCATATGAAATAATCCCTTATCTTGTTAATTACAGGAAACTCCCTGGGTTAGAGATAGGATATTTTCTCTGCTCTTAGTGACTCTTATCTTTGAAAGTCACTTTCTTTTCTTTTGCTGGCATTGCTGCAGTCTGGTGTATGAATACATTGTCAACTCTCTTTGCACACCAGGAGCTTTGACGGCATCTCTGCTTGATCTTTTATTAAGAATGTGGATGCACTCTGAAGGTGTTAGTCTCTCAGCCATGTCTGACATTTTGCGACATCATGGACTGTAGATTGCCAGGCTCCTTTGTCCATGGAATTCTCCAGGCAAGAATACTGGAGTGGGTAGCCTGTACCTTCTCCAGGGGATCTTCCTGACCCAGGGATCAAACCTGGGTCTTCCACATTACAGGTGGATTCTTTACCATCTGAGCCATATACACAGATGCAATACATAGGTCTCTATATGGAGTCATTTCGTTTTGAAGGGAATCTTTGAGAACTACCTTTAAATATCTTCTCTCAGCAAGCTTTCTGAAATTCTCACATTTGGAAAAAGTCCATATTTATATAAAAATGAGCATGTGTTAGTGCTTTTAGTGAATTTACTCATTAAACAAATATTTGTTAATTATGCCATTCCTAGTCACTCTTCCAGGCACTGGAGAGCAGAGATGAATAAGATAGAGATGGTCACAATTCTCATGGACCTAACGTTATAGAAAGAAAAGAGAGTGGTAGAGTTGAAAAGGAACAAAGATGTACAAATATAAGAACATAATTTAGGATGATGTAACTGCCCTGAAGGAAACAGGAAATATTCAAGGTGATACACACTGATAGACGCACATCAAGGAGCCGGCTGAAAGAGCTCCCAAAGACCCACACTGAAATAATCTGAGCAAGAAAAGACATAAAGCAGCAGAGTGACCAGTGAGTGTGCATGTGTGCTAAGTCGCTTCAGCCATGTCCAACTCTTGCAACACTATGGACTGCAGCCTGTCAGGCTCCTGTGTCCATGGGATTGTTCAGGCCAGAGTATTGGAGTGGGTTGACGTGCCCTCCTCCAGTGTCCAGGCAGAGGGACTAGCAATGGCAGATCCTGATGTAGGATGAGCTTTGTAGGTTTGAGAAGCTGAACACTATTGTGGCTGAAACTAGTAAACGATGAGGAGAGTGGAAAGGGTTAGAATTTGGGAAGTAGTGTCTCAGGATGATCTTTATTATCAGAAACCAAGCATTCTGATTCAGATTGGCATAGAGAATTAAGAAATAATCTATCTCATGTGGGATGTTTGGAGCGAGGGTGGACTCCAAGGTTAGTTGATTCAGTAGCTCAATGATGTCAGGTTTCCCCATCGTTTGCTATGCCATCTTTTGGCAGTTTCCCTCTTGATCTCAAGCTGGTTGCTATATTTCAGCACAATACTTGCACGAGAAGAGAGGAGTCTGTGCCTTCCTTTCAGTATGAGGAAGGCTTTCTCAGAAGCAATTCATCTATTTTCCTCTCATGTATCATTGGCTGAGTTTGGTCTCACATCCTTTTCTTAAAAAAGCTAGAGTAACAATGGAGTTACCATGCTTGGTTTTGTTCAGTGGTTTTGTTCAGTGGTATGAGTGTTACCTAGGCACTCAGAAATACAAGACTTAAGGAATCAGAAATTTTGAAGGTGGTATCCAGTTATCAAAGTTTTTATAAGCCCACCAGGTGATTCTGATTTATGCTCAAGTTTTTGTTTTAAGCACATATATTCAAAGTAGAGGGCTTCCCTGGTGGCTCATTGGTAAAGAATCTACCTGCCAATGCTGGAGACTCAGATTCAGTCCCTGGGTTGGGAAGATCACCTGGAGAAGGAAATGGCAACCTACTCCAGCTTTCTTGCCTGGGAAATCCCACTGATAAGAGTAGCCTGGTGGGCTAGAGTCCAAAAGGGTCACAAAAGAGTCAGACATGACATAGCAACTAAACAACAATGATTCAAAGTGGAACAGGGTATAAACTTGTGAGGTTTATTGACAATAGTGTCATAGTCCTAAGTTTGAGAAAGCCAAAGAGAAGTGATTTCAGAACTTCTTCAGGTAAACACAGTCTAGGAAACTTCAGACCAATTTTACAATGCCTTTGAAGAGACAGAGAGAGGAAAGCAGATTTTTATTTTTGCCTAGAGCATTAAAGTTGTGCTTCATCTTAGTGAGTTTGTGGTGTAAATCAGAAGTTACCTGGGATTTGAATAAGATTGACTTATATTCCTATTTCAAGCCCTGGAGCTATCCACTGCCTACTCAGAAAGTTTATAATTTCCCCAGAAGGTTTATCTTTCTTTTTTTCTTAAAAAAAAAAGAGACTTTAAAAAGACAGTTATTATTTTTTAGAACAATTTTAAATTTATGGAAAAACTGAAGAGAGAGTACAGATAGTTTCCAAATACCACCCTCCAATTTCTTCTATTATTGACCTTTTACAGTAGTTCGCTATATTTGTTTTAACTAGTGAAGTGGTTTTGATACATTATTGTTAACTAAAGTTCATAGTTTATTCACATTTTCTTATGTTTATCTAATATTTTTTTTCTGTTCCAGGAACCCATTTCCTGTTCCCAGATTCATATTACAATTAATTTTTGTCTTGTTGGGTTCCTCTTGCATATGATAGTTTCTTGCATGCACATGTATGCTCAGTCGTGTCCAACTCTTTGGGACTCTATGGACTGTAGCCCACCAGCCTCCTATGTCTATGGAATTTTCCAGGCAAGAATACTGGAGGGGGTTGCCATTTCCTATCCCAGGGGATCTTCCTGACCCAGGGATAGAACCTGCATCTCTTGAGTCTCCTGCATTGGCAAGTGGATTCTTTTACCACTGAGCCACCTTGGAAGCCCCTAGTTGTGTTTCTACACTTTCTTGTTTTTGTTGATTGACAATTTTGAGGAGTACTTGTTAGGTATATTGTAGGATGCGCTGCTACTACAATTTGTCTGATGTTTTTCTCATGATTATACTGTGGTTATGAGTTTTCGGAAGATCACAGAAGTGTCATTTTTCATTAAGAGTACATACTATCAAAGTGATTTATGACTGTTGATGTTGACCTTGATCATCTGACTGAAGTAGTGCTTCTCAGATTTCTCCTTTTTGGTTATCCATAATTTATTTGGAATCCTTCTGCATGTGAGATTATTTCTTCTCCCCATTTATTAACTTATTCAGTCATTTATTTATATTGGTATGGACTCATACCAATATATGAGGGGGCGGAGGCCGACAGGGCCTAGGCTGGGCTGGGGGCTGGGGCCGGCGGCGATGGCGGCGGCAAGAGGAATTACCCAAGGCCCAGGGTAAGAGAAACCCAAGTAAGTCGGTAAGTGTTGTGAGAGGGCATCAGAGGGCTGACACACTGAAACTAGAATTACAGAAAACTGGCTAATCTGATCACAAGGACCACAGCCTTGTCTATCTCAATGAAACTAAGCCATGCCGTGTGGGGCCACCCAAGACGGATGGGTCATGGTGGAGAGGTCTGACAGATTGCGGTCCACTGGAGAAGGGCATGGCAAACCACTTCAGTATTCTTGCCTTGAGAACCCCATGAACAGTATGAAAAGGCAAAAGGATAGGACACTGAAAGATGAACTCCCCAGGTCAGTAGGTGCCCAATATGCTAATGGAGATCAGTGGAGAAATAACTCCAGAAAGAATGATGGGATGGAGCCAAAGCAAAAACGATACCCAGCTGTGGATGTGACTGGTGATAGACGCAAAGTCCGATGCTGTAAAGAGCAATATTGCATAGGAACCTGGAATGTTAGGTCCATGAATCAAGGCAAACTGGAAGTGGTCAAACAGGAGATGGCAAGAGTGAATGTCGACATTCTAGGAATCAGTGAACTAAGATGGACTGGAATGGGTGAATTTAACTCAGATGACCATTATATCTACTACTGTGGGCAAGAATCCCTTAGAAGAAATGGAGTAAGCACTGTCCTTGTATATATAACTAGTGTGAGATGATGGACCACACCAAGGATAGAAAACCACCAAAAAAAAAAAAAAAAAAAGAAATGGAGTAGCCATCATGGTCAACAAAAGAGTCCAAAATGCAGTACTTGCAGTACTTGGATGAAATCTCAAAAACGACAGAATGATCTCTGTTCATTTCCAAGGCAAACCATTCAATATCACGGTAATCCAAGTCTATGCCCCGACCAGTAACGCTGAAGAAGCTGAAGTTGAACGATTCTATGAAGACCTACAAGACCTTCTAGAACTAACACCCAAAAAAGATGTCCTTTTCATTATAGGGGACTGGAATGCAAAAGTAGGAAGTCAAGAAACACCTGGCGTAACAGGCAAGTTTGGCCTTGGAGTACAGAATGAAGCAGGGCAAAGGCTAATAGAGTTTTGCCACGAGAACGCACTGGTAATAGCAAACACCCTATTCCAACAACACAAGAGAAGACTCTACACGTGGACATCACCAGATGGTCAACACCGAAATCAGATTGATTATATTCTTTGCAGCCAAAGATGGGGAAGCTCTATACAGTCAGCAAAAACAAGACTGGGAGCAGACTGTGGCTCAGATCATGAACTGCTTATTGCCAAATTCAGACTTAAATTGAAGAAAGCAGGGAAAACCACTAGACCATTCAGGTATGACCTAGATCAAATCCCTTATGAGTATACAGTGGAAGTGACAAATAGATTTAAGGGACTAGACCTGATAGAGTGCCTGATGAACTATGGACAGAGGTTCGTGACATTGTACAGGAGACAGGGATCAAGAAAATCCCCATGGAAAAGAAATGCAAAAAAGCAAAATGGCTGTCTGAGGAAGCCTTACAGATAGCTGGGAAGAGAAGAGAAGCAAAAAGCAAAGGAGAAAAGGAAAGATATTCCCATCTGAATGCAGAGTTCCAAAGAATAGCAAGGAGAGATAAGAAAGCCTTCCTCAGTGATCAGTGCAAAGAAATAGAGGAAAACAACAGATTGGGAAAGACTAGAGATCTCTTCAAGAAAATTAGAGATACCAAAGGAACATTTCATGCAAAGATAGGCTCGATAAAGGACAGAAATGGTATGGACCTAACAGAGGCAGAAGATATTAAGAAGAGGTGGCAAGAATACACAGAAGAACTGTACAAAAAAGATCTTCATGACCCAGATAATCACGATGGTGTGATCACTCACCTAGAGCCAGACATCCTGGAATGTGAAGTCAAGTGGGCCTTAGAAAGCATCACTACGAACAAAGCTAGTGGAGGTGATGGAATTCCAGTTGAGCTATTTCAAATCCTCAAAGATGATGCTGTGAAAGTGCTACACTCGATATGTCAGCAAATTTGGAAAACTCAGCAGTGGCCACAGGACTGGAAAACGTCAGTTTTCATTCCAATCCCAAAGAAAGGCAATGCCAAAGAATGCTCAAACTACCACACAATTGCACTCACCTCACATGTATTAAAGTAATGCTCAAAATTCTCCAAGCCAGGCGTCAACAGTACATGAACCATGAACTTCCAGATGTTCAAGCTGGATTTAGAAAAGGCAGAGGAACCAGAGGTCAAATTGTCAACATCCATTGGATCATCGAAAAAGCAAGTGAGTTCCAGAAAAACATCTATTTCTGCTTTATTGATTATGCCAAAGCCTTTGACTGTGTGAATCACAACAAACTGTGGATAATTCTTAAAGATGAGAATACCAGGCCACCTGACCTGCCTCTTGAGAAACCTGTATGCCAGTCAGGAAGCAACATTTAGAACTGGACATGGAACAACAGACTGGTTCTAAATAGGGAAAGGAGTACATCAAGGCTGTATATTGTCACCCTGCTTATTAACTTAAATGCAGAGTACATCATGAGAAATACTGGGCTGGATGAAGCACAGCTGAAACCAAGATTGCGAGGAGAAATATCAATAACCTCAGATATGTAGATGACACCACCCTTATGGTAGAAAGTGAAGAAGAACTAAAGAACCTCTTGATGAAAGTGAAAGAGGAGAGTGAAAAAGTTGGCTTAAAGCTCAACATTCAGAAAACAAAGATCATGGCATCCAGTCCCATCACTTCATGGCAAATAGATCGGGAAACAGTGGAAACAGTGACAGGCTTTATTTTTTTGGGCTTCAAAATCACTGCAGATGGTGACTTCAGCCATGAAATTAAAAGATGCTTACTCCTTGGAAGAAAAGTTATGACCAACCTAGATGGCATATTAAAAAACAGAGACATCACTTTGCCAACAGAGGTCCATCTCGTCAAGGCCATGGTTTTTCCAGCAGTCATGTTTAGATGTGAGAGTTGGACCATAAAGAAAGCTGAGTGCCGAAGAACTGATGCTTTTGAACTGTGGTGTTGGAGAAGACTCTTGAGAGTCCCTTGGACTGCAAGGAGATCCAACCAGTCCATCCTAAAGGAAATCAGTTCTGAATATTCATTGGAAGGACTGATGCTGAAACTGAAGCTCCAATACTTTGGCCACCTGATGTGCAGAACTGACTCATTGGAAAAGACCCTGATGCTGGGAAAGATTGAAGGCGGGAGGAGAAGGGGATGACAGAAGATGAGATGGTTGGATGGCATCACCGACTCAGTTCACACGAGCCTGAGTAAATTCCGGGATTTGGTGATGGACAAGAAGGCCTGCCGTGCTGTGGTTCATGGGGTCTCAAAGAGTTGGACACGACTGAGCGACTGAACTGAACTGAACTGAACTGAACTGCAGTTACTCTGTATGAAACTGACAAAGGCTTGAAGTAATGTGGTAGCAGTGAAGAAATGAGAGATGGCTGGATTTGGAAAATGTTTCAGAGGCAGAACCAAAATATCAGCTGATGGACTGATGAGTGGAATGTGGGATGAGGTAGGGAGATGAAGGGAATAAGGAGACAAATCAAGGATAAAGGTGAAGGATTAAAGAGTCAGTGACTCAAGAGCAAAGGGCTATTGGTGGTGTTACCAGGTGGGATAGAAATGCTTGCAGAGGTGCAGGTTTTAGGTTTGAAAATTTAGAGTTCTTGTGTTGGATGTTTAATTTGAGATGCCTGTTAAACATACAATTCACATCAAGTGGTTACTTACAGTTTTGCAAGTAGATATGCAGGTTTGAACTGGGCAGAGGTCAGGATTGGAGATGTAAATATGGGAGTGCTTAGCACCTAGCTATTATAGTATTCTCATGTAAATATTATTCTCATGATAATACCTTTGGGGAGAATTTGAGTGGATAAGTGCATGAAGGATAGCATTCAGAAGTTAGGCAGAGGAGAAAGACCCTTGAAAGGCGATTATGAAAGAGCAACTGATGGAAGAAATAAAACCACATGGAGCCTGGCCTGGTATCATGGAAGCCAAGGCCAGAATGTTTTTCAGGGAGGAGGTAGTCATAACACTGTAAAATGCTGCTGAGAGATGGAGGAAGATGAAAGCAGAGAATTGTCCATTGAAATTGGCAAGAAAGAGGTAACTGGTAATTTTGTAAAGGAGTTGTTTTGTGGAGTGGTGGGGATGAAAGTTTGTTGAACTTGATCTCAGAGAGGCAGCAGTGAGCGGTGGCTTGAAGCAAGATCTTAGCTCCCTGCTCAGGATTTGAACTTGGGTAGCCAGGATGAAAATCAGAAACCCTAGCCACTAGACCCAGAGAAGGCAATGGCACCCCACTCCAGTACTCTTGCCTGGAAAATCCCATGGACGGAGGAGCCTGGTAGACTGTAGTCCATGGGGTTGCTAAGAGTCGGACATGACTGAGCGACTTCACTTTCACTTTTCACTTTCATGCATTGGAGAAGGAAATGGCAACCCACTCCAGTGTTCTTGCCTGGAGAATCCCAGGGACAGGGGAGCCTGGTGGGCTGCCGTCTGTGGGGTCGCACAGAGTCAGACATGACTGAAGCGACTTAGCAGCAGCAGCAGCAGCAGTCTCTAGACCAGCAAGGGCTAGAAGCTAGAAGCAAATTTTCCATGGCTCTTGCCAGGGGATGACAGAGGATGAGATGGTTGGATGGCGTCACTGACTTGATGGCTATAAGTTTGGATATGAGCAATCTCCAGAAGTTGGTGATGGACAGGGAAGCCTGGCATGCTGCATGCAGTCCATGGGGTTGCAGAGTCAGACACAACTGAGCGACTGAACTGAACTACGTCTATTTGAAGCAAGAATGTTTTAAGGAGGCAAAAACTGTAAAAACAGGTGCAAAGTTTATTATTAGAAGCATAGAGCAACAAGCGGGGGAGCACACAGAGAAATAGTTTATTTAAGATAGAAACAAGGCAGAGATACATACCTGGAGAGAAAGGGTGTGGGGGTCTTTCCTAATAAGGAGATGCGTGGTAAAGAGACAGGTAAATCATTTATATAGGGCAGTTCTTCCAGGTCTTTATTTACCTTTGGCCAATTATCTGGCTTCCTTTTTCACACCTAACCTGTCCTAGGAAGCCTCTCCAGCATGCATGCACGCACAACTTTTTTCCAAGATGGATGCCACCTCAGAGGCCTACTGGCATCACCTGTTATGGGGTGGCATCCTCTCCTTTTTGATCCCATTTTGACATTGCACATGTACAATGTCTCCCTTGCCCCAAGGATGGGAAATATGTGACCTCTTGATCTTTTACTCAAACAGGGTTTAGCCCCTCTCTGTCCCTGCCAAAAAAGTTGGCTTAAAACTCAGAATTCAGAAAACTAAGATCATGGCATCCAGTCCTATCACTTCATGGCAAATAGATGGGGAAACAATGGAAACAGTGACAGACTTTATTTTCTTGGGCTCCAAAATCACTGCAGGTGGTGACTGTAGCCATGAAATTGAAAAATGCTTGCTTCTTGGAAGAAAAGTTATGACCAACCTAGATAGCATATTAAAAAGCAGAGACACTACTTTGCCAACAAAGGTTCATCTAGTCAAAGCTATTGTTTTTCTAGTAGTCATGTATGGATGTGAGAGTTGGACTATAAAGAAAGCTGAGCGCTGAAGAATTGATGCTTTTGAACTGTGGTGTTGGAGAAGACTCTTGAGAGTCCCTTGGACTGCAAGGAGATCCAACCAGTCCATCCTAAAGAAAATCAGTCCTGAATATTCATTGGAAGGACTGATGTTAAAACTGAAACTCCAATACTTTGGCCACCTGATGCAAAGAGCTGACTCATTTGAAAAGACCCTGATGCTGGGAAAGATTGGAGGCGGGAGGAGACGGGGATGACAGAGGATGAGATAGTTGGATGGCATCACTGACTCGATGGATGTGAGTTTGAGCAAGCTCTGGGAGTTGGATAGGGTGATGGATAGGGAAGCCTGGAGTGCTGCAGTCCGAGGGGTTGCGAAGAGTCGGACACAACTGAGTGACTGAACTGAACTGAACTGTCCCTGCCATAGCTGTTATCTTGGAAAGTGTCCACAGGAGACAGTCTGGCTATTTACTCTGATCTTGTTATTTCCATCTTGAAGTGTAAACAGAAGGCTGTAAATATCTACTCTAGAGTCCACCTGCCTCCTTCCTCAGAAAATGTAAACAGGAGACTAGTTGTAAATGCCTAGCCTGGAGCCCAGATATTACCTGACTCAGACTGGTTTCAGAGAGACTAGAGAGTGAATATGTCGAGAATGACTATGGACAACTCCAAACTGATTTTATTGTACAGGGTGTTAAAGATGGGATAGTAGGTTCAAGATGATGTGGGCTCAAGGAAGATTTCTTTTTAAGATGGGAAATATTTGAATATACAACTCAAATTGGAACTTGAACCCACGTTCTTTTAACTGAGACACACCTGGTCTTAGGATTTAATGAAGCTCAGGTTCTTAATGTCTCATCACAGAAAGAATTCAATGAGAGACAGAGTGATAGGAAAAAAGTGGATTTATTTAGAGAGTAAAACACTCCAGGTAGAGAGTGGGCAAACTCAGAAGGCAAGAGGCCTTGAGAGAAACATACTCTACAGGGCTGTCTCAGAAGGGGAGAGCAACCTCAAAATAATGTGTGGTTAATTTTTATGGGCTGGGTCATTTCAAAGGCTAGTGAGTGAGAAAATTATTCCAACTATTTTGGGGAAGGGGCAGAGATTTTCAGGAATTGGGCCACTGTCCACTTTTTGGTCTCTGATGGTCAGCATTAGAACTGTCATGGCTCTGGTGGTTGTGCAATTTAGCTTATGCTAATATGTTACAATAAGCATATGATGAGCTCAAGATCTAGCTGTGAATGTTCCACCATCTTGGACCTAGTTGGTTATAACTGGTTTTTGTCTTATCCTGTCCTGTGTTATTCTTTTAAAGGCTGTGCCCTGTCTCCTTCCCTCCTGTTTTACCTGTATGCCAGTGGGAATGAATCAGTTGAGAGGAGTATAGAAATGTAGAAAACAGAGGAGATAATTGTTATTTAGTAGAGAATCAAGGAGCTTTAGTAAGGGATGGTTACATTTCAACAAAGAGAAATGGGAAAAGTTCTGAAATATGTGAGATCTTAGTAACTAAAGAGAGTAACTGAAGTATGCCAAACATATAACTTTTTAACTTAAACTGAAATTTAGGACTTGGGCCTGCTGCAGTTCTGACTCTTAAATCTATATCGGAGTGTTTTTTTTTTTTAATACTATTATTAAGAAAATGATGATTTAATCGATTTTAAATATATACATCCATTGCTGTCCAGGGGCTTCCCTGATAGCTCAGTTGGTAAAGAATCCATCTGCAATGCAGGAGACCCTAGTTTGATTCCTGGGTTGGGAAGATTCCCTGGAGAAGGGAAAGGCTACCCACTCCAGTATTCTGGCCTGGAGAATTGCATGGACTGTATAGTCCATGGGGTAGCAAACAGTCAGACATGACTAAGCAACTTTCACTTTCACTTTCATTGCTATCCAAACTCACTTTTTAAATTTGGAAGGATAGTTGATTTATAATATTGTGTTAGTTTCAAGTATTGATAGACATCTTTTCTGCATGTATATTAAACTAAAGGGTTATGGAGAGATGAGTGTGTTGAAAAGATGCAGCAAAGTAGAAATGAAATTTAGTTAAATTGAAAACCAGCCTGGTCAATGAATTTACCAAGGGAGATTGCAGGAATTAGCTACAACAAGATAGAAGAAGCAGTATAAACAATAAAAGAAATATGTCTGAAAAAAATCAAGTGACAAGTGTAATTGGCTTCTGGAAGAGAGAGAACTCAGATCAAATTGAAAGATGGGAACAGTAGAAGAAGGTTAATTGGAAATAGTTATTTATAGGTTTGTATCTCTTCCACTCCTTAGTTTATGGAAGTATAGTCTGTGTTATGCTTGTGTAGGCAAGAATTGCGGTTGAAAAAATAAGCATATTCTAGTGATTTTTCAAAACTATACTGACAGTGCCACCTTTGATGAATTGCATTGTGACCTTCTGGGACCGGACGAAATGTCTACACTTGACAACTTGGCCTGAGGGAAGAGAAAGAGCAGAACAATTAGTAGGATGCTGGTGGCACCAGTGCCACACCCCATCACTAAAGGCGTGATTCTCCTCTTCCCAGTGTCTCCTTCCACCTTGTCTGCACACCAGTATTTGTCTTCCATGACCAGCAGGTAGCTACTTTTGAAAGGTGGTAGAATGGGATGTTAAAGAATTTAGACTTTGGGGTTAGGTAGCCCGTGTTCGAATCTCAGTTTTATTGCTTATTGCGTGTGTGCTAAGTCGCTTCAGTTGTGTTCAACTCTTTGCAACCCCATGGACTGTAGCCAGCCGGGCTCCTCTGCCCATGGGATTCTCCAGGCAAGAATACTGGAGTGGATTGCCTTGCCCTCGTCCAGGGGATCTTCCCAACCCAGGGATTGAACCCAGGTCCCTTATGTCCCCTGCATTGTCAGGTGGGTTCTTTACCACTAGTGCCACTGCTCATTGTTTAACCTTTTTTTGAGTCCAGGTTTTCTTGGCTATAAAATGAGAAAAACAATTCTCCTACCCTATGGGGTTGATGAGAGGTATACATCCAATAATACACCCAATTACACTTAAAAAAAGTATTTCCCCATATATGGAAGACAAAACAATTTTATTACCTACAATGTCTAAGGTGTTTTATGTGCATTATAAAATTTATTATTCTTAGAACCCCATGAGTTAGTTGTTTTTTTTGGTCTATTTTGTGGGTGAAGAAACTGAAGTTTATCAAGATTAAAAAACTTGCCCCAATTCACTCAACCAATGGGTTAATTAAACCCCATTTAATTAGGTCTGTTTGATTCAAAACCTGTGTTCTTTTCATTACATGATGCTTCCATTCATTCAACTAATTTTACATTGAGGTAAAAAATAAATAACCATGATTTTAAAGCTAACATCATTTTGATTTGTATTGATTTTGTAATACTGTTTATATAGACATGTCACCTGCTATGTCCACTCTTTATTTTAAAAGTGGTTTCCAATGTTGGCTGCAAACTGTAATAGTCTAGGTGGATTAGCTATATGTACATATATAGTTAATATATATAATATGTATTATTTATCTATTTAGCTGCACTGAGTCTTGGTTGGGGCACGTGGGGTCCTCAGTTGCTGTATGTGGGATCCTTTAGCTGCAGCATATGGAATCTTTTTAGTTGTGGCATGTGAACTCTCAGTTGCTGCATGTGGGATTCAGCTCCCCAGCCAGAGTTTAAACCTGGGTCCTATGCACTGGGAGAATGGAGCTCCAGCCACTGGACCTCAAGGGAAGTCCCAAGGGTGGATTAACTATTACTATCTGAATCTAACCCAGAGATTCTGAATTGATTGTTCTGTGGGGTTTAGTCATTGAGATTTCTAAGATCCCCAGATTATTCTAATGTGTAGTCAAGATTGAGAAACATTGCACTACAGGAAACTACATTCCCCACAGCCTTTCTTAGCAGCAGTGGTTATGTTTTGGGTCATGTAATTCTGTAATACTCGCTCTTTTCCCCACAATTGAATGGTTAAATGCCTATGACATGCTTTTGTACTAAAAGATAAAACAGGTTAATCAAATGCTCTCTCTCTCTCTCTTTTCTCTAAGTTATTTATTAGGGCTTCCCAGGTGGCTCAGTGGTGAAGAATCCACCTGTCAATCCCTGGGTTGGGAAGACCCCCTGGAGTAGTCAATGCAACCCACTCCAGCATTCTTGCCTGGAGTATCCCATGGACAGAGGGGCCTGATGGGCTGCAATCCATAGGGTCTAACAAGTTCGCAGGTGAAACTGATGATGCTGGTCTGTAGAGCCACTTTGAGTAGCAGTAAGAAAGTCTAAGGAACCCTGGGTGGAGGCACAAACTGGGAGATTATGAGATTAATAACAAAAGATATAGAATAGCAGTGAGATGGCTGGTCTATAGGAAGAAGAGAATGGAATAATTTTTTTAAAACTTTTAATTTTATATCGGAATATAGCCAATCAACAATGTTGTGATAATTTCAGATGGACAGCAAAGGGAATCAGTCATACATATACATGTATCTCTTCTCCCCCAAACGCCTGGAATAAATATTTCTTTAATTAACCTGGGAACAGCACTGTAATAAAGATCCCTGAGCTCCTGATGCTGAGATTCCTAGAGGTTGCTTGAATATAGAAGGATCTTGAACTTCCCATTGTTTCTTAAAATCTAGTTTGGGTTTCCTGAGTTTCTTGGTATGCGTGTTGTTACACTAAACTTTCATTAACTGAAGCAGGCTGCACCAGACACTGTGGATTACTCAAGATGGTTTCTCTTTTCTCTCATACAGTTTTGTTCACTTATTACTTTAGTTGCCTATCACTGCATAACAGATTATCTTCAAAATTTAGTGACCTCAGACAACGGACATTTCTAATCTTATATTCCTGTGGATCAGGAATTCAGAAGTAGTCTGTCTGGGGAGTTCTGGCTTAGGATCTCTTAGGAGTTTGAATCAGGATAACAGCAAGGTCTGCAGTCACTTGATGACCTGACTGGAGCTGGGGCATCTGCTTTCAAGAGGACTGGTTCACATGACTATGGTCTGGAGGCTCAGTTCTTTACCATATGGGATGCTCATCAGAGTCCTCATGACATGGCCATTTGCTTCCTTTGGAGTGCATAATTCAGAAGAGACAGTGACCAAGATGGAAACTGCAGTGTGTTTTATGAGTCACGATTTATGTCATACACCATCACTTCTACCTTATTCTATTTGTTATAAGTGAGCCACTAAGTCAACTCACAGTCAAAGGAAGGGAAACAGCTTTTGAAAGGAGAGTCCAAGAATTTGTGGTCATATTTAAGTAACCACAGGTGTTTACTCTTTGACATAGCCATGGATTTTAGGGAAAGCTGCTTATATTGTCAGCAGTTTCTCAGAATGGTTCTCAAAGTATATCACAATTGCTGTGGGTACTGTGTATGTAAATACTTGGGCCCTACCTTTGAAGAGGGATTCCTGTTGGCTCAGTGGTAAAGAATCTGCCTGCAGTGCAGAAGATGTGGGTTCCATCCCTGGTTGGGAAGATTCCCTGGAGTAGGAAATGGCAACCCGCTCCATTTTGGAGCCTGGTGGACTGCCGTCCATGGGGTCACAAAAGAGTAGGATATGACTTAGCAACTAACAACAACCCTAGAAGAACTGAAAAAGAAACCCTGGGAAGAGGGCAGTGATCTGAGTTAACCAGCTTCCCAGGTGATTCTAACGCACACTCACGTTTGAGAATCATCAGTCTCAGCTGGTCTTGATAATTCAGTTACCCTTATCAGCTTGTACGATTAGTCATGAGTATATATGCACTGGGGATTGCTGGGAACAGGTTTTTTTCCTCCCCCCAGAAGCAACCGTTACTGGGTGTGTTGGGATGTGTGGTGTTGAGGTGGCTGTAAGCCATCTTGTTACCAGCCTGAGGAGGAAGGCATCCTTTAGAGCAGGAGTGGCAGAACTTTGGAGACGTGTAGCTGTGCCCTGGATGTACCTTCACAGAAGTCCGCATTACGAACTTGTGGCTGGGTGAGCTGATAAATTCCCTCATTACTTAGGCCAGTTTGAAGCAATGTTTTCTCTTACTTGCTATTGATATCCTGATTTGCAGACTGAGTATTTGTAACTTCAAGTGGTTGGTTCAGTGATTTTTACCGATCCTATCTGCACATGAGGGTTATATGAACAGTTTAAAAATATGCTACTCTTGAACTCACTTTTAGAGAATCTGAGCTGAGTAGCCCAGCATGGAGCCCTGGCAATGGAATTTTTCATAGGTGATTTTGAAGTGAGGCAGCACTAAGAACCATTGGTAACAACAATTACTGATTCTGTTTTTCTAAGTATTAAAAACAGTTTTTCTTCTAACATTCCTGATCTATACCAGAGTGAGAAGTTTATGACCTATGGAATAGTTGGGCAGTGTCCTTATAGGACGTGGAATAGTGCTTTTTTTTTCCTTACACAGCTGATACTAAAATAATCCTTGCTAGGTTACCATGACCACTTTTCTAAATTTATAAATTAATTCTTCTCATTAAGTGACTTGTCCTGAACTCTAATACTTCTAGTTTATTCTTTCTGAGTGGTTATAAGGACACATCTGTGATGAAGCATTTCTTATCAGTTTTTGAAGAAATCATTTTTATTGCCTTTCCTTTGTTTACCATAAAAAGGCGACTCCAGCAACACTTATTCTAAAATCACTGAAAATTTATTTTCTGCCTAGGTTGTGAATTTTCTTGTTTTTTCCACCTGTTTGCCACCATCACTTCTCACTTTGTAATTATTTCATCCTGAAATTGTCCACTAAGAGATGTGTATCAGAATTTTCATTATAACATTGTTGGAAGTAATTGGGGGCATTGGTGGTAAACTCGGTGTTCATCACTTGGGGAATGGAAAAACAAAACATGGTGGATATACTCCATGGAATACTTTTCTGCAGCTAGAAGTAATGAATTAGATGTACATTTAACTGTATTATTAGAATTAAAAAATGTAGCATTGAGTGAAAAATATAAGTAGGGCTAAGTCTACAGTGTAATGTAAGTGTAGGAAATTAAAAGCACATTGACCTTAAAATAACATGAATGCATTATATTTAAAGATATATAGGCTTGTACATTTCTATACACATACATAAAAATGATACATGCATATAATTACTGTTAAATACAGTATGTTTCCTGAAAGAGAGGGGAGGGGAGAAAACCAGTGATGAAGAGGCAAAATACAAACATGAATCTGCTACAGAGACAAGGACAGGGTTGATCAAAAGCCTTAGCCTTGGAATACTGCCACCACTATCATCAGAATCACCTGGGAACTTGCTGGAACCATGTTTCTTGGGGTCTTAACCCAGGTGTACTGAATCGGAGACTTTGGAAGTGGTGCCCTGCCATCTGATGTAACAAGATCTCCCGGTGATTCTGATATAAGCTAACATTTGAGAAATCCTAACTTGAACTATTAATTATACTACATTTCATCCCCTCCACCTTTTCTTTCTTATGGGACCCATTTGATTGGAGGTCCAAAATAATTTCTGTGTTGTTACTCTATTTTTCTACTTGTAAGTCATGGAGAAGACTTGTAAGTCTTCTGCTGGAGTACACTATTGAGGTTGGTTTTGGATTCAGTGGGGCCTGATTGCACGTGCAATTTACCTGTTCAATTTACTTCCCAGAGTAGCACATATCTAGTCTGGAGACTCAAAGACCTAGTATTATAAAAAAATAGGTGAAATGAAAGTAGTCACCCTTTCATTTTAATAAATAGTTCTTTTGCTTTTATTCCAGTATTGTTCCAGTTGGCTGTGGGTGGTGTTCCTAAATATGCAAAAGATGAGTTTTGTAGGAAGAGAGAGTCAATATTTAATAGTAAGTTCTGAAAATCATGATGGGAGGGAAAGAATGAACCAATTACTTGGAAATAAGTAAAAACTAAACAGTGATAGTAACTCAGTAGTGAAAAATAGTCTAGTTACAGGGAGGGTCATGGTATTGAATGAATGTTTGGGTTAAAGAACATTGTTTCATCTTAGTTTGCTTTGACAAATGAAAGCAATGACTACCAATTAATGGTGCATACAGCAATTGCCTTTCACTGCCACAGACCGAGAAGCTTCTCTGAAGTGAAAAATTAATGGCAGTATATCGTTAACAAGAAGTATTATACTTGTATTTTCACTGGCCAACATAAGGCCTCTTATTTTTCCTTTTATATTTTCTTTACTGTTCCTTTCTTCTACTCCCTCAAGCAACTATTCTGGTGCATTTTACATATATTCTCTTTTTGGGGTAAAATTTGAGTTTTGTACACATTTAATAGTTATACAACATATTAAGTATGCAAAAGTAGAGAGAAAATTATAATGTGTCAATAATAATAAACTGATGGCCCAGATTATTTTATCTATAATTTCCCCCCTACCTTAACCACTTATCCCCACCCTACCCAGATTATTGTGAAGCAAATTGCAGACTTCATCTTTTATCTTACATATCTTAAACTTACAATATTTTTATATTTTGTGTATCCCTTAACCCATTTTTTTTGTGACCTATCTTTGTGATTGTGTGTACATCTAGTCTACTTCTTACTACTCCATGGTGCACTGTGGTTTAACGATCATATGTGTATCCATTTTCCCATTGTAGAACCAAGGAGACAGCTGCATCTCCATCCTATCACCAACAGAACTGCAATAAACACCTTCACACACACATGCTCCCTGATGATCTGTGTGGGAATTTTTGTGATAATAGTTCAGGTATGGAATTTTATGTCAAAGAGTATGTAATTAGTTCACCTGATTAAGTGCTACCAAATTGATGCAGACCTTCTAGAGATCAATCTATACACTTGCCAGGAACACTTGGAATTCTCTAGCAATTTTTTCTGCAGTTTATTAGGCATAAAATGGTACTGCATTATTCTAATTTGCATTTTTCTGATTACTAATAGGTATACAATTCTTTCCACAGGCTTATTAGCTTTTTGGGTTGGTTCTTTGTTGATATCCTTTGACATCCTTTGCCCATTTTTCCCTGGACTTCTTATCATAGTGATTTATAGGAATTTTTCCATTTTTAAATAGTTAGGCCCTTGTTAAGTATGCATATTGGTAGTATCTTGTTCACATTTGTCTTTTGTTCAACTCTTTCCATGATGTCTTTGTATAGAAAAATTTAATTTTGGTATAAATTCAGTTTTGTTTTGTTTTTTTTTTTGTTTTTGCTTTGTGGTCTGTGTTTCTGTTGGTCTAAGAAATTCTTCCCTGTCTTTATGTTGAGGATATCCTTCTATATTTTGTTGACTTTATAGGTTACATGGATATGTTTAGGTCCTTATTCTATTTGGAGTCTACCCTTTTGAATTAAGTAGGAATGCATTTTAATTTTTCTCAATGCATGAACCAGTTTTCCCAGTTCCCTGTAAATTATCCTTTCCCTGTTGATTTGTGGTGCTGTTTTTATTAAATAATAAATTCCCATATGTAAATGAGTATTTATCTCAGCTCTTTACACTATCCTATTAGATGATTTCTGTTTTTGTACTAGCTCCATCCTCATTGGTGTTTATAGCATATTTTCATTTCTGTGGTATAACATAACATTTTCTTATTCCTTTTCAAAGCTGTTTGTATGCATCTTTATTTTCATAAACATTCAGAAATCAGTTCCTTGAATCCAGCTTGAGTTTGGATTGGGGTTACATTAAATTTGATTAATCTGGGAGATAAAATAGTGTCTCATAATGAAACCTCTCACCTGTGATTATGGAAATCTTCATCTGTTTATCAAAAGATACCTTCTGTGTCTTTCATTAGATTTTTGGAAAATTTTTCCATAGGGGACTTTGTTTTTTAAAGCGGAAACATGGGTACTTTGTTTTTGTTGTTATTAAAAATAACTTATTCTCGTGTTTCCTAGATGGTCATATTAGGTTTAGAGAAATGGTATTGATTTTTAGTGGGCAAGAGGGGCAGAGGAAGATTTTTGAATCCAGTCTTAACTGAACATTCTGATTCTAATAGTTTTTCATGATTATTTCTCATCCTCTTAATCAATATTTTCTGTAGATACTCTCTTGGGAAATTCTTCTTTATTCATGGGTTGCTGATATTTTCTTTTGAATTCATGAATGGATGTCAAATTTTGGCAGAAATAGTTTTGCCTCTTGAGAATTTTTTTTTCTATTAGTCAGTTCTTGGCACATTTATTTTCCACATGCTTTCTTTTGAAAACTTTCTCATATTTTCTTGTGTTCTGTTTCAATCTGAGCTTCCAACTTTAAGTCTTGTGCTTTTGCTGTAATAGTTACTCCAAATATTTTGATTAAAAAATTTCATCTATTGTCACTCACAAAACTTTTTTATTGTGATAAAACTCCTAACCTGAGAACTACTCTCTTAAATTTTAAGTGTGTAATACAGTATAAAATACAGGCATGATGTTGCACAACAGATCGTTAGAACTTATCTTGAAAAAGTGCAGCTTTACACCTGTTGTGCAGCAATTCCCAATGTTTCCTGCTCTGCAGTCCCTGGAAACCACCACTGTACTCTGTTTTTGTGAGTTGGACTATTTTAGATGACTCATAAGTAGAATAATGCAATATTTATATTTCTGTGACTGGCTTATTTCACTTAGCATTATGTCCTTGAGGTTCATTGATGTTGTCACATAAAGCTAGATTTCCTTTAAAGGCTGAATAATATACTCTTGTGTATATATACCACATTTTTTAAAACTACTCATTTGTCAATGGACATTTAGGTGGTTTCCATGTCTTGGTTATTGTGAAGAATGCTGTAATGAATGTGGGAATGCAGCAATCTCTTGGGGATCTTGATTTGAATTCTTATATACCCAAAAGTGGGATAGGTAGGTCCATGTTATCTTTTCAAGGAACTGTCATACTGTTTTTCATAGTGGTTGCACCGTTTTGCATTCCAACCAACAGTGTAAAATTTCTACCTTCTCTGGCCTGCATTTATCCTTTCCCCTCTAATTTTTTTTTTTTTTTTTGACAGTAGCCATGCTAACAGGTGTGAAGTAATGTCTCATTGTGGTTTTGATTTGCATTTCCCCAATGTGAAGCATCTTTTCATGTGTCTTTTCACCTTTTGTATATTGTCTTTGGAGAAAGGTCCATTCAAGTCCTTTGCCCACTAAAAAAAATCAAGTTGGCTTTATTTCATTTTTCTGCTAATGAGTTATCAGAGTTCCTCATATTTTGAATATTAACCCCTTATCAGATATGTGGTTTGCAAATATTTTCTTTTGTATACAGCCTTTCACTCTGATGGTTTTCTTTGCTATATAGAAGCTTTTTTAGTTTTGTAGTCCAACTTGTCTTAATTTTTTCTTTTATCTGTGTTTCTAGTGTCATATCAAATAACTCATTATGTAGATCAGTGTCTAGACACTTCCCCCCTATATTTTCTTGTGGAAGTTTTGTAGATTTAAATATAACATTGGAATCTAATTAATTTGAAGTAGTTGTCATGTATGGCCTAAGATAAGAGGTCTAACTGCTTTCTTTGGCATGTGGAAATCCAGTTTTCCCTGCACCATTTGTTGAAAAGACTGTTCTTTCCCTATTGTGTGTTCTTGAAACCCTTGTCAAAGATCAATTTACTATATACACATGAGTCTATTTCTGGGATTTCTTTCTGTTCCACTTGTCTATACGTCTATTTGCCTATACCATGCTGTTTTGATTACTGTCATTTTGTAATATCCTTTGGTATTAAGATGTGTGATGCCTCCAGCCTTGTTCTCATTTCTCAAGGTTGCTTTGGCTATTCAGAATCTTCTTTAGTTCTATATGTAAACCTTAGGATTGTTTTATCTATTTCTGTTAAAAAAAATTCCATTGGGATTTTAATGAGAACTGCATTGAATCTGTACATCTCTTTGGGTAGTATGAACATTTTAATAATTTTCTCACATCTTTATCATTTTAAACATATTTAGGCTGCTCAAAATCTATCAGTTCTAATAATTTTGTTTCAGCTGGTATACTTTGGTGTCTTAAAAGTTTGTTTTGTTATCTTTACTCTTAGGTTGCTTTTAATTTGTGCTCTTGTCTCTTACTACTAGCTACTATGTATAATCAGGGCTTCCCTGGTAGCTCAGCTGGTAAAGAACCCACCTGCAACACAGGAAACCCTGGTTCGATGGGGATGACAGAGGATGAGGTGGTTGCATGGCATCACCGACTCAATGGATAATAAGTTTGTGCAAACTCCAGGAGATGGTGAAGGACAGGAAAGCCAGGCATGCTGCAGTTCATGGGGTCGCAAAGAGTTGGACATGACTTAGCAACTGAAGAGCAATGTATAAACATGTATATTGGAGAAGAACCAAAGGCCAGGTCCTAATCTGCTTCCCTCCCTATGAATTCAAAGGAGAGAAGAGAGGAGAGGTGGGTGAGAGTCAGGGCAGAGAGACCCAGACACCACAAAACCACTGTGTGCTACTACCACCACTCCAGGTCAGGCTTTTGCCTTTAAGCTTCAGAGATACTGAAGTTAGAATATGAGGGGATTGTGATATAACCATCTTGGGGTTTTAGGAAGGTAATAAGTGATGAATGAATGCTCAAGGATGGCTAACCTATCTCCTCCTCTTGTTAAATTTTCACCTTCAGAGGGCTCTATGTTGCTTTGGTTTTATTCTGTTCATGCTGGCCCCAGTGAACTACTGACTTTCATGATGAGAGGCCGGTAATCCTTTTTCCAGTGGAATCTGGGGAGAGAAATGAGTGGAACTTATTTCCAAACCATCCTCTCACTGCCACCCTCACCCAAAACACTCATCCTGCAGAGAAGTTGATTGGTCATGGGAGAAAAAGAAAAGAGCAAAAGCATGATAGTCCAAAGGTAACGGTCTCTTATAGGAGGCCAGTAGTGAAAGCGTTCAGTGTGGCTCTAATACATTTAAGAGGAAAGTTTTCCTCAGGAAATTGTATTTCTATCAGTAATAGGACTTAAGCATAATTTATGGGCACTTTTCTTTTGTCTGGGAAGTCAGGAACGATATATTCAGCAAACTCTGCAGAATTTGACTGTAAGGTTCTGACACTAAACAAATTTTTGGGTGACATGAGACTTGGTGGAGTTGAGCTGAACAGAGTAAGTTTGAGAATTGGCAGAAAGGCTAAATTTGAGGGGACAGGCAAGAGTTAGCCCAGGGAAATATTGGCTCTGGGGAGCACTGTGTAGGAGCATAAGGGCAGTGTGTGGGCTATCTGTTCTAGAAATCATATGTAGCCTAAAACAAGAATGCAATTAGGTGAGAAATGATACTGGGGAATGAATGAAGGTGGGGTCAATTCATGTTATGCTTTGTGTAACATGCTAAGGATTAGAGCTTTGTCTTAAAGACAGTAAAGAATATGGGTAGTACTGATGAAAAATTAAGTATATTGTAATAGACAAGGGAAATTTGGTTAAGGTGGCTCAGCAGTGGAAAATCTGCCTGCTGTGTAGGAGACACAAATTCGATCCCTGGGTCAGGAAGATCCCCTGGAGAAGGAAATGGTAACCCACTCCAGTATTGTTGCTTGGGAAATTTCATGGACAGAGTAGTCTGGCCGGCTATAATCCATTGGGTTGCAAAAGAGTCAGACATGACTTAGCGACTAAAACAGCAACAACATTATATCGGTGATAAACCTTCCAAGTGGTTTGAACTTTTTATATTTGTATTGTTTGGTCTTCCATATTATTTGTATTCATATTGTTTGGTTTTCCATAAACAGTTTTGTTGTTTAAGTAGAATCCAAATATTACCTGTGGCATACTTAAATAAAAGTATTTGTTTATCTGAAAAGGTTATTTAACTGGGAATTCTGTTTTTATTTAATACGCGAATAGGATTTATTAAGTCAACAGAATCAGGTGAACATGACCCAGGCAATAAAAGAGTATCTTGACCAGGAAGATGAGAGATACTTGCTTGATACAGCAATGGTTTTGATATTTTAGACTATACGAGAGTGAGGGGCTGACTTGGGGTTTGATAATGAATTTGTACAGAGGACAGTGACCAAGTGCCTATGGAAAGGGGTTTGAATTGTGGCTGAACTTTTGGCTGTGAAGAGGTGGGAGCCAGTGAAGAAGTGCTCCGCAGTTCTTCCACTGGATGTGTGTCTTGAGATGAGTTCTGTGAGGGTCTCACAGGATGGAGCATCCAGTCACTTGGTGGCAGCCAGCTTTACAGGTCTTTGTCCTGGAACTCCTTCCTCATTTTTCACCTCTACTGTTGTTTTCTGGGGCTGCTGCTGCTGCTGCTAAGTAGCTTCAGTTGTGTCCGACTCTGTGCGACGCCATAGACGGCAGCCCACCAGGCTCCACCGTCCCTGGGATTCTCCAGGCAAGAATACTGGAGTGAGTTGCCATTTCCTTCTCCAGTGCATGGAAGGGAAAAGTGAAAGTGAAGTCGCTCAGTCGTGTCCAGCTCTTACCGACCCCATGGACTGTAGCCTACCAGGCTCCTCTGTCCATGGGATTTTCCAGGCAAGAGTACTGGAGTGGGGTGCCATTGCCTTCTCCATTTCTGGGGTTACATCAGTGAATAAAGTACTCTTACATAAAGTAAAATGGAGCAAGGAAAAATCTCCACTGAAATATGGAGCAGAGTAAAATGGCTGAAGTAAATTGAAATAATTAATCACTAGTTTCAATAGAGAGTAAAATTAACAAAGAGATTGTTAGGTTAAAACAAACCTCTAGCCTATCCAGAAAGGATAGGTATGCCAAATGTATATGAAACCTAAAGCTATGGTAGCTATATCTCAGCCAAAAAGCATTTTTAAGGATATAGAAGATGCCCACAAATTTAAACCTAAAGGAATCCAATACCTGTAAATATTTAAAGTAAAAGCAGGTAAAACTGAGAAGACTAGAACCACCATAGTCTAATTGGGATTGTAGCAAATGCCCAGCCTTAATTGCTCTGAGTCTCATTTTGTATACCTTAAGATCAGCAAGGAAGGGTGAACCAACCTGGGGTTGCAGACTGAGGGATTAGTTATGCAGTCAGATGTGGACAAGTGGTCAAATAGCGTGAATATTGAAAAAAAAAAAAAAAACAGTAAAAAAATAGGTCACTGCATATCTTTGTAAATATAGTTTTAGAAAAGAAAAGTCAGATTTCTGAAGGTCTAAGACTGAACGTAAAGTGACAATGTAACCGTAGGGAACTCTTGCATCTCTTTGCCTCTGGCAGCCATGGGACTCGCAGCGTGGTAATGAGCCTTCTTGGATCATATTGCTTCTTCTATTGCCCTTACCATGCTCAGATTGGGGCTTCTCTCAGAGGCAGCAGCTGTCACATTCCCAGTCATAAGTGAGGAATAAGTCCATTAAACTCTAATTTACAAATATAAAGGGTAATTAAAAAAAAGTACCCTCCTTCAGTCAAGCACTAGACTAAGTGAGAGTGATAGGGTAGGACAGTATCAGTCAGGGTCTGTCAAGGGACACAACTCACACCAGATAATGTTTTAAAAAATATTGGTTTCATTTTTGGCTGCACTGGGTCTTCACTGTTGTGTGTGGGCATTCTCTAGTTGTGGTGCGAGGGCTTCTCTTGTTGTGGAGCACAGGCTCTAGGCGCGAGGGCTCAGTAGTTACGGTATACAGGTAGTTTCCCTGTTGCATGTGGGATCTTCCTGGACCAGAGATCCAACCTGTGCCCTTTGCATTGAAGGCGGATTCTTTACCACTGGACTACCAGGGAAGCCCCACACCAGATCCTTTAACAGAAGCAATTTATTTTAACAAATTTGTTACTTAGATGAGAAAAGAACTAAAGGAGCTTCTAGGGGTTCTCACAGAAACTCATGGCCATTGTGGGCTGGTAGGAAGGTGGTGATGTCTAGAACTGTGGAGAGGGCTGCCTTATGGGAGCTAGGGCTGCAGAGGTCAGGCTGTTCAGTGATAGCTGGAGCCATGCAACAGGCAGAATCATTGCTAGAGGCATTGCCCAAATAGAAGAGGCAGAAATACTCTCCCTTTAGTCTTTCCTCATCGCCTCCAATTAAATGATGGAACGTAGAAGGCAGATGACAAGGGAGATGAGGCCAAAGGAGAGTGGGAAACAGGTCTGAGAACAGGCAGGCAAATGATAGCCTGAGTAGGCAGGAGTGGAGCATGTGCTTTCTTCCCTATTTTGCCTCTGCTCTAGGATAACCCTCATCCATAATCCCAGCTGATCAGGGAATAAAGAAATACTTGCTCTTCTTAATATCTAGTAAGTGGTACTTGGGACTTCTATCTGCCATAGCCTTTCAAACCTTGGAGGTAAAAATAGGTAAAAGTGTTAGTCTCTTAGTCATGTACAAGTCTTTGCAACCCCGTAAACTGTAGCCCACCAGGCTCCTCTGTGCATGGAATTCTCTAGGCAAGAATACTGGAATGTGTGGCCAATGCCGTTCACCAGGGGATTTTCCTGCCCCAGGACTCGAACCCAGGTCTCCTGCATTGGAGGCGGATTCTTTACCATCTGAGCCACCAGAGAAGAACATGGTTATCTTTTTCTCTGCAGTCAATCCCACAGCACCAAGCTGTTGTATTCCTTACCTAGGGAGGAAAAAAGAAGGGCTATCTAGTGGATAATATTGGTCCCAGAGTCTGGATAGGGATTGAATTTTCAGGTAGGACTTACATGACAAAAATCACAGTTATTTTTGCACAGCTGTCTGTGCAAAGCAGATAGCTTTGCACACAATGCTCCAGATGTAGCTTACCTGCTTATGAATACATGATACTTTTATTAAAGTTGTCCCTCAAGAAAAATACAGCTCAATCAGAAAATTTTACCTTTGTTGAATTAGTCTGAGTTTATTTTAGCTTTTATAGGCATTTCAATACACGTAATTATTTGGAATCTTTCTTTTTTACATATCATCTATTATCAAACTTGGTTCTACAAAGCATTCTTGGGTATTTTATCCTCTAGGTCATAAAAGCAAAGCTCTTATGTCTACTGTCTTTGAAAGAGGATGAAATTTTGATTGTTTCATATAACAAATTAACTATTCCTCCTAGCTTATCTATAAAATTGATAGACGTTTAAAAACCTTTTTCTAGGATGTTGATGAAATACTGATACTGTTGGTTTTCTTAACATCTAGTCACTAATTGGCCCTCTTTGGGTATAGTTGTTTAATTAAAAGCCATTTACGCTTCCAATCTATGTTTCTCCACCTTATCCAGGGATATCTGCATTATAACCATGATCAATAAATGCTGCAAACCTATTTATTAGGTAAAACCATTAATTTAACAGAGCTTGTTCTTAATGAATTCATACTGCTTTATAGTGATGACTGTTCTTTAGAAGTGCTCACAAATCATTTGATAGCCTATTAATAGAACATAATGGGAGAATGAAGTAAACATACTGGTCTAATGCTCTAAGGAAATATACTAGGCATTTTTTCTTTAATCTTTTAGAGCTATTTCCATTCTGGATGACTTCACAGAGAATAAAATTAGTGCTTCTGGGAACCCATAGAGAAGGTCTTGTAGTGTTATGAATTAATAATGTGAGTTTTCTTTAAAAGGAAAAGGGAGAGGGAACAAATGAGATATTCTTCCCATGGAGGGTTTCTTTATTTTTTAATTTTGGAAAAACATAACAAATGGGGGAGTCAAAACAAAGTAGGAAAACTGACCTCACTTTCTCCCATGGACACACCCAAACTATAATTACATATAGAACAGCTCTTCTATAATTAAGTACATAAGGGGAAAAATCATGCCAAGATGTGGAAGAGGGGAAGGGAACCCAAAAAGGAAGAGGCTATCACAAACTTGGAGGTTCTCTCAAAGGAGCCAGAGATTTGAGCTCCACATTGAACAACCGAGCCCTAGGGACCAGTACGGGAAAGATGAGAGCCCTTAAATGGGTTTGAAAACCAGCCCGACTTACAATCAGAAGAGCTGGAAGAGTGTAGGAAACTGACCCTCTGCTCTTAGACTATGCACACAAACTTCCTCAAAGTCCCAGTGTAGGGGCAGCAGATAGCAAAGCACCTGTTGCTCTAGCCAGCCTGCACTGGCCACTCCAGCCCCCACCTCCTCAGCCTGTGCCCGGATCTGACTTGCATCCCCTCACCAAGGTGGTGCACCTTGGGAGAAGTCCCAGACCATGCTGGGCTCTGGATCTAGCACACCCCTAAGAAACCCCTAGCCTGTGCTGGGCTATGACTCCAGGCCCTACACCCTGGGTGCAGCCCCCAGGGCACCCCAGGGTGTGCTGAACTGTGGTTCTATGGTAGTAATACCAGACTAAATAGATTATGAAACAGACTGTAACAAGAGGCAGACAAGGACATTGCACAATGATAAAGGGACAGTGACCTAATTCAGTAGTGAGAAATAGAAATCTGAAAAACCATGGCTTAAATTTGGAGTTGTGTATACGCTGTAAAATCTCGAAAGATGGACAGTCCAGAGCTGACAGGGCATTCCAAGATGCTGTCAGACTGAGGCTCCCTGTCTTGTTTTGCTCATTTCATTTGGTGGGATGGCTGTTCAACCTTCAGCCTTGTGTGCACATCCCAAGCAGGAAGGAAAGTATGTGCCCAATTTTCAGGCATATGGTGGGAATAAACGTGAATAGTCTAATCTTGCAACAGAATTATACACAATATCATATTTGGTTTATAAAATGGAGAAAATGGAGGCCCAATTTCCCAAGATATACAAGTGAGGCAGGAAGTCAGGGGTTCATTTATACATTTCTAATTCTCAGATCTTTCTAATATATTTTATTACCATTTTAGTAGCAATGATTTAGGGCTTCCCTGGTGGCTCAGATAGTAAAGAATCTGCCCACAATGCGGGAGAGCTGGGTTTGTTCCCTGGGTTGGGAAGATCCCCTGGAGAAGGGCATGGCAACCCACTCCAGTATTCTTGCCTGGAGAATCCCCATGGACAGAGGAGCCTGGCAGGGCTACAGTCCATGGGGTTGCAAAGGGTCAGACATGACTTAGCGACTAAGCACACGGCAAAGAAAGCAATGGTTTAAGTTGATTTTTTGACTTTAAAGAAATATCAAGGCTTTGTTTTTGTATTTTCTTTTCTTTTAAAGGCTTTGTTTTTGTAATTCACCCAATAACTAAATTTCATTACCTCATGTGACTCCCCTCTCCTCTCTAGTCATTTATAACTAGAATTGTCTCTTCCTGAGAGTGGCCCTTGGCATAGTGGGGTCTGGGAGCCAACTTCATTAGGTCTGCCTGGCAGCAGTGGTGGTGGTAGCAAGGCTTGTTAAGCACAGGTTACTAGACCCAATCACAGATCTAGTGAATCAGACTCCAGGGACTAGGTCCCCTGAAAGTGCATTTTTAATAAGCTGGACAAGTGAACACTATAATCGTTAAACTTTCCAACACGGTCCTAGAGGATAATTTTCTGCTGAGAACAAATTTATTCTCTGAGTTGCAGCTGCTTCCATGTTTTATGGGACCTTGGGGTGAAATTAAACAAGAGCACCACCCTGTCTTGCGGCAAAGGGTTTCTTACCTCTGCTCTGGGAAGTGGTCCCACACCTCCCGGGAACTGAGGAAATGATTTCTGTCAGTGAATACAGTTGGTGAGATTGGGGAGCATGTGTGTTAGGTAATAAAGCATGCTGGTTAAAATTTTAGACTCTGAAGACAGAACAACTAGCTTCAAATTCTGACTTTATCTGAATTAGCTATAAAACCATGGGCAAATTACTCAGTTCTCTGTGCCTCACTTTCCTTCTGTAAAGTGGGATAATATATATCTCATGACTGGTATAAGGATTAGGATAGTCAAACCATGGAAAGCATTTAGAGCAGCATCTTCTTCTCCTTAAGCATTGTCTATTAATAATACTTTTGCAACATCCTGATCAGAGTTTCAATACCTGTATGGGTAGGGCCTCCCAGGTGGCTCAGTAGTAAAGAATCTGTCTGCCAATGCAGGAGACGTGAGTTCTATCTCTGGGTTGGGGAGATCCCCCAAGTAGGAAATGGCAACCTACTCCAGTCTTCTTGCCTGGAAAATCCCATGGACAGAGGAGCCTGGCAGGCTACAGTCCATGGGGTCGCAAAGAGTCAGATGGGACTGAGCGCACAGAGGTGGGTGGCATGTCTATGTCTTATTGTAAGGTCTCTCGTCACCCTTGTACCGATAATCTATTTCTTTTAAAAAGGGTGTGTGTATATGTGTGGGGAAGTGAAGTCGCTCAGTCATGTCTGACTCTTCGCATCCCCATGGCCTATCAGGCTCCTCCGTCCATGGGATTTTCCAGGCAAGAGTACTGGAGTGGGTTGCCATTTCCTTCTCCAGGGATCTTCCCCACCCAGGGATCGAACCCGGGTCTCTCGCATTGTAGGCAGACGCTTTTACCGTCTGAGGATAGGATGGATATGCATGATTATACTTATTACTGCCAACAGCTTATGGCTTAGAGCCTATTAAGACAAAGAACAGAGCTTGCAGAGGTTCTCACGCAGACCGTCTTCATAGCAGAGTTCAGTTGAGGTAACTTGGCTGATTCTTTAGCTGCTTCCTTGAGCAAGCAGAAGGGTGCCGAGGTCGGGCACAACTTCTCTGAACCTCAACTCTTAACTGAGGAATACTTGATAGCATCCCTCCTACCTCAGGAGAGTCGAAACTAATTAAACTGTTTCTGTGGCTCAGCATTTTAAGCTCCTAAGAGAATTAACTATGTTAAACAGTATCATTGCAGCCAGTTGTTTATGTAACTATGATCCCTGAAGCTCTTACTCCTTCCAGTTTGCAATGTGTACAGCAGTATCAAATGCATTAAGATGAGTTCATAATCAGATGCTAACTCACTTTTATGCAAGGGTAGAAAAAAATGAACTCTCCAGTTTGAGTCCATGGATTTGATTCAGAAGAAGACAGAATCAGAAACCTTCTAGGATGCTGAGGACAAGTGTATATACAATAGATCTGTCTTGGTTATGAGTTATGAGAAAGCAGTGATAGGTGAATGTGCTGATTTGTGAAGTAGAAAAGATCTTTTCAGATGTCATCTCTCCACCATCAACTATTCTGTGCTTTAATACGACTATACCTTTATCTGTCATGTAGCAGCTGAGCATTCCTGTGTGGAATTCCTCTTGATAACTGGTTGTAGAAACCTCTCTGCCGCTATGAGGGTTGGTATAGAAAGAATCATATGGTGTCCACTTCTACAGCGTTCTCAGTCATGGCTTCCTTTTATTTTCTATCCTACCCTGTGTGCTCCTAGTCTTGAAGATGGGGTGGATATTCTTCTTGCTCGTTAATGCTGCTTTTCAACCACAGCTCATTTCTTCCCCTCCCCTTCTCAGGGCTTTTGAAGCATCCTATTGCCTGCTTGTTGTAGTAATTTATGAATCTTTCTCTTTCATTTTGATGATTTTAGCACTTGGCTTATTGTATTTTGTTTACCACTACTTCTGATACCATGTTTTAGAATTTAGTTATCCATGGGGATGATTCATTCAGTGTCTTGGCTTTTCAGTTCTTTAAACTCCTCTCCTCTATTGTTTCTTTCTTCCTGACTACTTCTACCACTGTTCTCATGTCACACCAGTTTAAAGCATCCTCCTCTGACCATCACCTCCTTTCATCACCAATTTGCTCTCTAGGATAATCCCTCCAATAACTTACTACCCAGAATATCCTTCAGTTGACCTTATTGCTTTTTAACTATTCATCAACTCCCTCAAAGAGCCTGGCTTTCTTTTCCAGTTTAGACTCCATCTTCCGTTACTGCTATCATTCTTCTCAATTTCACTTTCACCCAAACACCTTCAGGAGGCTGGAAGAACAACCCACAGCCATGCTGACTGCTCTCACAGTTAAATTCATATACGTATCAACTAAACATGAAAGTGAGCTTTCAGTGCTGCCAAACAATCCTATTGCCTTTTCTTTGTGAATTCAATCTTCTGCTCTTATCCTCAAAGATGATCTCATACCTATGCTTTCTCAGTCTCTAATATCCCTGTCCCCTCCTTGCACTCGGTTAATAACCTTACTACGCTGAACATAGCAGTAGCATCAGAGTGCACCGTGTGTTCCAAGCACACAATCTACCGACATGTGTGCATCTGTACTCTTACTCTCTGCTTCCATCCAGTGTTGATATCTAAGGCCTCAACTTGAACACTGGATCCCATCCCCTCTTACCTGCTTAAGGACTTCATTTATCCATGTGTTCATTCTTTGTGGCATCACTTCTCCTTTCTAATACAACATTTCTGTGTATTCTGTTAGCCCTAACTAACATACAGGCTTGTGATATTTTCCATCTTAATCTTTTCCATTTGATCTATACACAGTATTCCAGTAACCACCCAATTTCCCTGCTCCCTTTACAACAAACACTCCACAGGTTTGTTTATAGAAGTTATTTTACCTCCTGTCTTCTCTTGAATACCTCTATAGGATCTTCACTTTGCTGACACTGTTCTTTCCAATGTTATTGTCTCTTCCACCCAAGCAGTCAATTCTTACTTCTCACTTTTAATCTTTCTGTAATATTTCACACTGTTGATTATACCTCCCTTCACCCAAAGTAATTTTTCCTTTGTTGGCTTTTGGTATCCTGCCCTCCTTTGGAATTCTACCTTCCTCACTGGCTACTTCTCAGGCTCCTTTTCTGAACACTAATTTTCCCAACTGCTAAATTGTGGGGTGTCTTTAGACCTTTTCTCTATATATACATTCTGGGTGATCTCAGAGTCTTAGAGTTTTAGATATCATCTGTAAACTGATCACAAAATTTATATCCTAGCCTAAATGTTCCCCCTGAACTCCAGCTTTACATACATAACTTACTACCAGACGTAACCATGTGATGGCTAATGGGTACCTCACCATGGCTAAAACTGAGTCCCACTACCCATAAGCCATGGCTTCCCAGGCGGCACTAGTAGTAAAGAACTTGCCTGCCAATGGAGGAGACATAAGACATGTGTTTGATCCCTGGGTCAGGAAGATCCCCTGAAGGAGGGCATGGCAACCCACCTCAGTATTCTTGCTTGGAGAATCCCATGGGTAGAGGAGCCTGGGGGACTACAGTCCATAGGGTTGCAAAAGAGTTGGACATGACTTAGCGACTAAAACAAACAAAATAAACCATAAGCCATTCCTCCTTATGTCTTCTGCCTGAGTGAATGAAAATGACACTTACTCTATTACTTCAGGTGTAAAAAACAACAAACGAACAGAAAACAACCATTAAAGGTTATCTACTTCTCATTCTCTAACGTAACTTTTGATTCACCAGCAAATCCTGTAGTTTCATATTCAAAATATGTCAAAACCAAATACTTCTACCACTTCTTCAGATACCACTTTAGTAACAAGTCACCTGCTTCTCTGTGTGGATGATGGTGAAGACTTCTTAACCAGTCTTCTTGGCTCCACCTTTGCTCCTATGATATATTTTCCCCATTGCCACCAGAATGAACTATTAAAACTTAATATTCTGAAATATTATAGATCCACAGGAAATTGAAAACTTAGAACAAAGAGGTTTCATGTACATTTCACTCAGTTTCCCCTTATAGTTATATACTTATAGTAAAATTGGACATTGTTCCAATGTATGTATGTAGATTTATGTCACTTTATCACATGAGTAGGTTCAGGTAGCCACCACCACAATCAAGATACAGAACTATTCCATCATCATATTCCTCCTGCTACCCTTTTATACTCTCTCATTTCCCCTTCACATCCCTAAGCCTGGCAACCACTCATCTGTTTTGCATCTCTATAGTCCAGTCATTTTAATAATGTTAAACACATAAATGGAATCACACAGTTGTGATCATTTGATACTGGCTTTTTCATTTAGCACAATGTTCTGAAAGATCCAGGCAGTGTTGCTGAATCAATTTGGTTTTATCTTTATTGCTGAATAGTGTTTCATAGTCTGGAGGTACCCCAGGTTGTTTAACCTATTGAGGGACTTAGCCCTAGTTTATGAATATTGCAAGTAAAGCTGCTATGAACATTCATGTACAGATTTCTGTGTGGATATATATATATATATATATATATATATATTTTCCCCCCCCGAGATAACTGCTCGAGACTGCAAATGCTGGATCACATGGTGTGCGCTTTTAAAGAAACTGGTAAGCTGTTTTCCAGAATGGCTGATAATTTTATACTCTCACCAGCCATTTATGACCAGTCCAATTTCTCCATATCCTCACCACCATTTGGTATTGTCACTTTAAAAATTCAGCTGTTCTGATAGGTATATGATATTTCATTACGGTCTCAATTTCCGTTTCCCAAATGACTGCTGATGCTGAACATCTTATGGTTAGTTGCCATTTGTATATCCTTTTCAGTGAAATGTTTCTTTATGTCTTTTGCCTGTATATTTTTTCCCAGTTTTACTGATACATAATTGACACATGATGTGCCATAAATTTAAGGTGTATAATGTGTTAATTTGATACATTTATGCATTGCAGTGATTACCATCATAGTGTTAACTAGCACCTCCAGCTTGTCACATAATTACCATCTCTTTTTTTGTGTGGTGAGAGCAATTAAAAATCACTCTTTTAGCAGCTTTCAAGTATATAATATGGTGTTAGCTATAACTGCCATGGCCTACATTAGATTTTACAGACCCAATTAATCATACAAATGAAAATTATATTTTTTTGACCAATATCTTCCCACTTTCCCTACTCCCAGGCCCCTGGTAACCACCACTCTACTACATTTTTTGATTTCAGCTTTTAAAAATTCCACATAAGTGAACTCATAAAGTATTTCTTTCTGATTTATTTCACTTGACATAATGTCCTTCAGGTTCACTCATGTCACAAATGGCAGGATTTCCTTCTTTCTTACAGCTGAGTAATATTACACTGTGTGTGTGTTTGTTCACATCTTCTTTATCCGTTCATCTGTTGATGGACTTTTACATTATTTCTTTATCTTGGCTGTTGTGACTAATGGTGCAATAAACATAGGATTGCAGGTATCTCTACAAGATCTTGTCTCCATTTTCTTTGAGTATATGCTCAGAAGTGAGATCATTGGAATTTACGGTGGTTCTGTTTTGAGTTGACTGAGTTGATTTGTGTTCCATACTGTTTTACATAGTGGCTGTACCAATTTACATTCCCATCAACAGTGCACAAGGGGTTCCTTTTTTTCACACCCCAAGCAGCATTTGTTAATTCTTTTTCATTCTAGCCATTCAACAGGTATGAGGTGATATCTCATTGTAGTTGTGATTTGAATTTCTCTGACTGGTGATGTTGGTCACATTTTCATGTACCTGTTGGCCATCTGTATGGCTTCTTTGGAAAAAGGTCTAATCAGTTCTTCCCATTTAAAAAGACAGTTGTTTGTTTTTTTTTTTTTTTTTTGCTATTGGATTTTATGAGTGTGTTATATATTTTGAATATTAACTCCTTATCATATTTGATTAGTGAATATTTTATCCCATTCCACAGGTTGCTTTTTCATTTTTTTTTTTTTCCTGTGCAGAAGTTTAATGTAGTCCCACTTATTTTTTATTTTGTTGCTTGTGCTTTTGATATTATGTCTAGGAAATAGCTGTGGAGACAAATGTCAAGATTTATCCCTATATTTTCTTCCAGGAGTTTTGCAGGTTCAGATCTTATATGTAAGTCTTTAATTTATCTCAAGGTAATTTTTGTATACAGTTTAAGATAGGGGTCCAGTTTCATTCTTTTGCATGTGACTGTCCAGTCTTTTTAACAAAATTTATTAAAGAGATTGTTCTTTCTTTGTTGTATATTCTTGTATCCTTTGTCATAAATTGACCATATATGCATGGATTTATTTCTCTATTCTGTTTTGGTCATCTATACATCTGTTTTTATGTCAGTACCACACTGTTTTGATTACTATAGCTTTGTAGTATAGATGGAAACCGAGAAGTGTGATGCCTCTGGCTTTTCTCCTCTCACTAAGGATGGCTTTGGCTATTTGGGGTCTTATGTGGCTCCATACAAATTTGGGGATTGGTTGTTCTATATCTTTGAAAAATGCCACTGGAATATTGATGGAGATTGCATTGAATTTGTAGACTGCTTTAAATAACAAGGGCATTTTAATCTTATTAATTCTGCCAATCTATGAACATGGGATATTTTTCCATTCATTTGTGCCTTAAATTATTTTCATCAAAGGATGGTAGTTTTCAGCATAGAGATCTTGTACCTCTTTGATTAAATTTATTACTGATTATTTTACTGCTTTGGTGGTACTGTCAATGGCATTATTTTCTTTATTTCTTTTTCAGATGTTTTGTTATTGGTGTACAGAAATACAGCTGCTTTCTGAATGTTGATATTATAGTGTATAACATTACTGAATTTGTTGATTACTTCTAGCAATTTTTTGCGAGTATTTTGGATTTTCTGTACATGCCTAAATACTCCAATACATTAGATCTTTAATGTACTAATTAATTAGATCATATTATTTGCAAATAGGCCATTTTACTCCTTTTCCTATTTGCATGCCTTTTATTTTTTGTCTGTTGGTTCTGATTAGGACTTCCTGTTCTTTTATAGAGTGATTTTTTTAAAAAATACAAATATGATAATATTATTCCCCTTGTTTCTGTCTTGAGCACTCTTTCTCTATAATTATTTCATTTACATCCTCACTTCACCTATGTCTATATTCCAATATTTCTTGCAGAGAGCAGCATTCTGTGACTACTTTGCCTAAAATAACCTTTCCCTTCCTCACTGTCCTGTTGTTATAGTATATATATTTTTAGCTTAGACTACCTAACCTTTTTGTTTCAGTTGGTTTCTAATTTTATAGCAAAGAAGATACATTAGGTGTTTTGTCTATTTGTTAGATGATTTCTCCTCAACATCTTGAGTTATTGGTATGTACTAGGGTATTATCAATTATTTACAGATTGAATGAATGAATTGCTATGAAACATTGTCGATGTCTGTAATATTGGTCAATGTTTCCCCATAATTTTTACATCACATGTGAAAAAAATTCTTTCAGAAACTTACTTAGAGAGACAAATTTGGTTTTTTCCTTAAAAATCACATATCAGTCAGGGTCCCAACAATAATAGATGATAGTTTGAGGTGAGTTTAACACATGGGTTATTTAGAAGTTATGGACAGGGTGTTGAGAAATCACAGGGGATGGTGTGAAACATCAGATGAGTGACATCTGGAAGTTACTGTCCCTTGGCTTGAAGGTGTGAGGTGGGGGGAATGTTACTGGAGCCTGGGAGGAGAGACAGGTGAAGAACTCCCTGAAGAGGAACTGGGATGTTGGATGGAGGTTTATCCCCTTTCTGAAATGACCTTGCATGGGAAGAAACTAGGGAAGTAAATATTTTGACCTCACCCCCCTTCATTTCTCTGACCTCTAGCTGGGATTTCCAAGGCCAAACCTGACCTGAATCCTGAGAGAAGGGAACCAGCTAATTAAGTCCCCGCAGGCCAACCTCACTAGGCATAGAGCAGAACAAAAAAGAATGGATAGTAGATTTGAAAGGGGAAAATGCAAGATAAACAGCATAACTAGAATGCTAGTTCTATCTTGCATCCCATTATTTTGCTGTACATGACTATAAGTGTGTCACTTTTATAAGTGTGACAAGTTTTATGTTCTGAGTAACCTCCTGCTTGATTAACACGAAGTCCAGTTTTTTCTTCCAAAAGGCATGGATATGCACAGAATGGCTTCTTTATTCTGATCAGAGATGCTGCCTGCTGCCCTTAATTTCCTGATCAGGCTGTGGTCCTGGGCTGACCAGGTTCTTTGCCTCCTATGAAAATGTCTAGGTATTGACCCTCAGCTCTGAACAGAGGGAGCTTCTGCCCTACTACAGGGCAGGTGTTTGCTAAGGGTTACCCATAGCAGAGCTGCTGGGCCTTGACCACATGGTTGTGTCTTTCCCCTTGTTCTCTTTGTGTAGTTGTGAATTGGTGAGGTTTGATTGAGGGTTGGTGGAGGAGAGACTGATTCAGGAATGGTCACACAGCCTCCTCCTAGACCTGGAACTATTATTTCCTTGGATGTACAGGTCTTGTTGTCCTGTGATCCATTCTGCTGGACTTGTGGTTTCATGTTGGTTTTAATTCAGAGGCCCACTTTTCTTTCCTTTTTGTTTGAGGCCTTCTCCAAAGTCCAATAGACAGATGGGTTCATCTACCTGTTGGACCTCACTGTAGACCAAGTTCTGATAGTTCTCATGTGTTTCTTTTCTCCTACTCTTTATCCAGGTGGGTAATGTATTTTTATTCTGTTGTTGTCATTTTAGTAGGGATATAGAACAGCAAATATGTGTGTAATCCATTATGTTGAACACATTCTTATATTTGCTCCTAGGTGTTTTTTTTTTAATTTATTAATTGAAATATAGTTGACTTATAATGTTGTTAGTTTCAGTTGGACAGCAAAGTGATTCAATTATACACACACACACATACACACATATGTATCCTTTTTCTGATTCTTTTCTGTTACAGGTTATTGCAAAATATTGAGTGTAGTTTCCTGTGCTATATAGTAGGTCCTTATTGGTTTTCTATTTTATGTATATTTTACCTTTTTCTTGTAAAAGTCACTTGAATTGTATTCAAACAGGTTGTTTTTATGTAGAATAGTTCTGATTTTTTGTAACTGCTTTCTAGATAGTAATTTTGATTATATTTTTCTAGTTCAATGTCACTTGATAATAGAAGTTTTACTGTAAAAAAGGCTTTACTTTTTTATTTTGATTTTTTTACTTAAAAAAATCAGACACGGTCGAAGTCCTAGCTCCTGCTTATTGCTGATAGTGTCAACTTAGGTCACTCGGCCTTTGTTAAAAACTCGTTTTTCTTATCTGTGAATTGGCGCTGTCAGGGGCTGAACTGTGTTCCTCCAAAAGATACGTCAAAGTTCTCTAATTAGTGGTTCCTGGGAATATGATCTTATCCTGAAATAGTATTTTTGTAGACACAATAAAGTTAAGATAAAATCATGATGGGGAGCCCTAATCCAACATGACTTCTAGCCTTACAAGAAGCAGAGGACATTCTTTCTGAAGCAGAGACACAGGGAGAACCCAGTCCTGTGAAGGCTGAGGCGGAGATTGGAGTGATGCAGCCACAAGCCAAAGAATGCCTGTGGTTACTAGCAGCTGGTGGGGGCAAGGAAGGGCCCTCCCAACGCTTTGATTTCATATCTTTAGCCTCTAGATGTGTGAGGGAACAAATTTCTGGTTTTAAACCACCCAATTAGTGATAATTTGTTACAGTAGCTCTAAAAGACTAGCTGAGATGGTAAAGAATCCACCTGCAATGAGGGAGACCTGAGTTTGAACCCTGGGTGGGGAAGATCTCCTAGAGGAGGGCATGGCAACCCACTCCAGTATTCTTGCCTGGAGAATCCCCATGGACAGAAGAGCCTGGCGGGCTACCGTCCATGGGGTCACAAAGACTTGGACACAACTGGGCGACTAAGCACAGCACGGCAGACTAATGCAGTAGTCGTTCCTACCTTATCAGGTTTCTGTGAGGACCAGATGCTGTCATACACGTGAATGTATGTGAAAGCAGTGATGTACCATGAAGCCGAGCAAATGGAACTTTAGTGTCATTCCCAGGCCAAGGGAAGGAAGCATCGCACTTCCAGCTCTGCTTAGTATGGCTAGGTCCTGTCTTCCAGCTTATGACTACTTAAGTGGCCCCTGCTGGGCCTTCTGCTGAACCCTGTCCCTTGATGCAGGTGCAGACTCCCCTGTGGGAGACCTATGTTCTGTTTCATTTTCAGGGTGATCTAGTCCTATGACCTTTACTATGAACTTTGTTTTCCCCTATAGCTTTACCTGCTGACCCTCTTTCTGGGAAACTTACTGCTTCCCAATTCATGTCCTGAGGAAGGAAAACAGGCTTTAAGGTCAAGACCTGTGCGTGTACTTTGAATATACTTACAAAAACCTTGTGTGTAATGTCCTATGAAAGTCAGATTGAACTGGATTGACTTCACCTCTGCTGAGAAATGAAATTCGCTCTGGAGGCTTCCTCACTGATTGCCCTGCCAAACTTGGCAATTTTTCTTCCAAGTCACCTTACCTGGCATTTGCTGTGAAAGAGGTTATACAAAGGGCATTCGAATCTGCATGAGTATCTGTGTACCTGTCATGGCTGAGATAGCAATTTAGTACTTGCTCTGTCAATCAGGAATTATCATCCAGTGCCATCTCATTCTTTCTGGGTTAGAATGTAGGAAATAGCTTGATGCATAATTATTGTTCCTAACTGCTGCTGTCAGGTGCTTTTCTACTGGGTTGCAGTGTTGTATGCTGCTAACTAAGACAATATGAAATGAGGGAACAAAAATCCATTTTGTTCAGTCTATGAGTATATATATGTAATGCTTACCCTGTCTTGTTATAGGGAGGGGTGCTCTGAGATGCCTAAGAAGGAAATGGAGAAATGTAAAAACAGTACATCTGTTCTGTTTGAATGTGAAAGTTTCCTTGAGGAAGGGATGAAATGATCTCTCCTTCAGTAGAGCTCTACCCTTATTCTCTTTCTAGTGGAGGCTATTCTTCACTGTGCTGCTGTGCTTAGTCACTCAGTCATGTCCAACTCTTTGCTGCCCCATGGACTGTAGCCCTCCAGGCTCCCCTGTCCATGGGGTGTCTCTAGGTAAGAAAACTGCAGGGCGTTGACCTCCTCCAGGGGATCTTCCAACCCAGGGATCAGACCCGGGTCTCCCTCATTGCACATGGATTCTTGACTGTCTGATCTACCAGGGAAGCCCAAGAATACTGAAGTGGGTAGCCATTCTTTTCTCCAGGGGATCTTCCTGACCCAGGAGTTGGACCAGGGTCTCCTGCATTGCAGGTGGATTCTTTACCAGTTGAGCCCACAGGGAAGCCCCATACTCTTAACTAATCGACCTCATTAAGGCTATGCAGGTCTTCATAGAACCATTCAACTTCAGCTTCTTCAGCATTACTGGTCGGGGCATAGGCATGGCTTACTGTGATATTGAATGGTTTGACTTAGAAATGAACAGAGATCATTCTGTCAGTTTTGAAATTACGTCCAAGTACTGCATTTCAGGCTCTTTTGTTGACTATGATGGCTACTCCATTTCTTCTAAGGGATTCTTGCCCACAGTAGTAGATATAATGGTCATCTGAGTTAAATTCACCCATTCCAGGCCAATTCAGTTCGCTCATTCCTAAAATGTCAATGTTCACTCTTGCCATCTCCTATTTGACCACTTCCAATTTGCCTTGATTCATGGACCTAACATTCCAGGTCCCTGTGCAATATTGCTCTTTATAGCATGGAAATTTACTTCCATCACCAGTCATATCCACAGCTAGGTGTTGTTTTTGCTGTGGCTCCATCTTTTCATTCTTTCTGGAATTATTTCTCCTCTGATCTCCAGTAGCGTATTGGGCACCTACCGACCTGGGGAGTTCATCTTTCAGAGTCCTATCTTTTTGCCTTTCCATACTGTTCCTGGGGTTCTCAAGGCAAGAATACTGAAGCGGTTTGCCATTCCCTTCTCCGATGGACCACGTTTTGTCAGAACTCTCCACCATGACCTGTCTTGGGTGGCCCTACATGGCATGGCTCATAGTTTCATTCAGTTAGACAAGGCTGTGGTCCATGTGATCAGTTTAGTTAGTTTTCTGTGATTGTGGTTTGCGTTCTGTCTGCCCTCTGATGGATGAGAATAAGAGGCTTATGGAAGCTTTCTGATGGGAGAGGCTGACTGAGGGGGAAACTGGGTCTTCTTCTGATGGGTGGGGCCATGCTCAGTAAATCTTTAATCCAATTTTCTGTTTACAGGAGGGGCTGTGTTCCCTCCCTCTTGTTTGACCTGAGGCCAAACTATGGTGGAGGTTAATGAAGATAATGGTGACCTCCTTCAAAAGGTCCCATGCATACTCAGTCCCCCAACCCTGCAGCAGGCCACCGCCGACCCAGGCCTCTGCCAGATACTCCTGGACACTCTGGGTCAGTCTCTTTGGGGGTCACTGCTCCTTTCTCCTGGGTCCTAGTGTGCACAAGGTTCTGTTTGTGCCCTTCAGGAGTCTGTTTCCTCAGTCCTGTGTAAGTTCTGGCAGCTCTATAGTGGGGTTAATGGTGACCTCCTCCAAGAGGGCTTATGCCATACCCAAGTCTGCTGCACTCAGAGCCCCTGCCCCTGTGGCAGGCCACTGCTGACCTGTACCTTCGCAGGAGACACTCAAACACAGTTCTTGCTCAGTCTCTGGGTCCAGGTGAGCACAAGATTTGTTTAAGCCCTCTGAGTGCCTCTGGTGGGTAATGGGTTTGATTCTAAATGCTATTTTGCCCCTGCAAGGAGATCCAACTGGAAGGGGATCCAACCAATCTATCCTAAAGGAAATCAGTCCTGAATATTCATTGGAAGGACTGATGTGGAAACTAAAACTCCAATACTTTGGCCACCTCATGCGAAGAACTGATTCATTGGAAAAGACCCTGATGCTGGGAAAGATTGAAGGTGGGAGGAAAAGGGGACGACAGAGGATGAGATGGTTGGATGGCATCACTGACTCGATGGACATGAGTTTAAGTAAGCTCTGGGAGTTCGTGATGGACAGGGAGGCCTGGCGTGCTGCAGTCCATCGGGTCGCAAAGAGTTGGACACGACTGAGTGACTGAACTGAACTGAAGGCTATACAGAGGTGGGTGGGCATTTTTTTTTTTTTTAAGGATTTAGGGGCAAAAGATAGATAGGAATATCTGAATATTTCAGCTTAGAGTTCAGGAAACCAAATAGAATGTGGAGCAGAAGCCCAAACGTAGAGTAAAAGCTATGATTATGTGAATGTTTCACTCGGCTATTAGTAACACCTAATAAGACCCCTAGAGCTCAGAGGTTTACCAAAATAAATATGTATTTCTCACTTATGGGTTTACCAGTCTTGCTATTATGCTTTCTTGGGCTTCACTTGGTTTATCTGTGCCTTGGTATGGACAGTGATTTGGGCTCAGGTCTGTCTCTGGCTAGTGGCACATGGTGGATGGCAGAAGTGCTAAGAAGACTGTAAGAGTCTTGCCAGGCCTCATTAAGGTGTTAGCTTGAAACTAGCTGACTGGCTCTTCTTTCCTCATTTCACTAGTTAAAGCAGGTTAATGGAAAAGCTCATCAGTGGAGTAAGGAAGCATTGGCATCTCCTCTAATGAGAGTGCTTGCAAAGTTACATGATGAGGGACATGTGTTATATTTTTACTGGGAGTCATGTATGGATGTGAAAGTTGGAGTATAAAGAAAGCTGAGTGTTAAAGAATTGATGCTTTTTAACGGTGGTGTTGGAGAAGACTCTTGAGAGTCCTTTGGACTGCAAGGAGATCAAATCAGTCAATCCTAAAGGAAATGAATCCTGAATATTCATTGGAAGAACTGATGCTAGAGCTGAAGTTCCAATACTTTGGCCACCTGATACAAAGTACTGACTCGTTGGCCACCTGATACAAAGTACTGACTCGTTGGAAAAGACCCTGATGCTGGGAAAGATTGAGGGCAGGAGGAGAAGGGGAGGATAAGAGGATGAGATGGTTGGATGGCATCATCGACTCGATGGACATGAGTTTAAGTAAGCTCTGGAAGTTGGTGATGGATGGGGAAGCCTGAGGTGCTGCAGTCCATGGGGGTCACAAAGAGTCGGACACAACTGAGTGACTGAACTGAACTGAGCTGAACTGGAGTTACCCAGAATTGGGGGCTTTCCTGGTGGCTCAGTGGTAAAGAATCTGCTTGCCAAGCAGGAGACGTGGGTTCAATGCCTGGTTTGGAAAGATCCCCTGAAATGGCAACCCACTCCAGTAATCTTGCCTGAGAAATCCCTTGGACAGAGGAACCTGGTGAGCTACAGTCCATGGAATTGTGAAAGAGTGGACATGACTTAACAACTAAACCACCACCACCACTGAAGAGTTGGGAATAATTAAAATTTCTCAGGTGGCTTCACAAGAACTTTAGGAATTGGGGCAGGACAGGATGATACAAGGGGTTCAGTGAAAGTAAAGAGCCTCCAACCACCTGCATTAGTTTCTTAGGGCTGCCTAATGAAGGACCATAATCTCTTTGGCCTACCACAACAGAAAGTTACTGTCTCAAAGTTCTGAAGGCCAGAAATCCAAAGTCAAGAGTGTCACATTCCCTCTGATTCCTGCCTTCACTCTTCCTGGCCTCTGGTGGTTTGAAAATCTTTGGCGTCTGTTAGCTTGTTGGTACATAACACCAGTCTCTGCCTTTGTCACATGAAATTCTCTCAGAGTTTCTCTATTTACACAGCCACTGTCTTATAAGGCTATCAGTCATTGGATTGGGGGGCCCACGCTGCTCCAGTATGATCTCATCACACAGCCACTGTCTTATAAGGCTGTCAGTCATTGGATTGGGGGGCCCACGCTGCTCCGGTATGAACTCATCTTAACTCGTTATATCTGTGATGACCTTTTTGCCAAATAAGATCACATTTTAAGGTACCAGGGGTTAAGACTTCAAATCTTTTTAAACTTTTTAAAAAGTTTTGGTGGGGACACAATTTCACCTATAACATCACCAATGTCAGATTCCTATGTAGCACTGTACCAAATGTTATAAAGAAATAGAATAAAAATGTGTTGTTACATCAGATACCTTTTTCAATTTATTACTAATAGTCCTGACCAAATGAATGCTTTCTTTATATGTACATATGAATAATTATGTAATTATTCTCTTTAAAAGTACAGTTTTTAAAGAAAAAGAGAAAGAAATTATGGTTGCCAGGGAGAAGGACTGGGGGAAGGGATAGTTAGGGAGTTTGGGATGGACATGTACACACTGCTATATTTAAAATGGATAACAAACAAGACCTTACTGTATAGCACAGGGAATCCTACTCAATGTTATGTGACAGCCTGGATGGGAGGGGAGTTTGGGGGAGACTGGATACATGTATATGTGTGGCTGAGTCTCTTCACTGTTTACCTGAAACTGATACAACATTGTTAACCTGCTCTACCCCAGTACAAAATAAGAAGTCTGAACAAGAGTACAGCTTTTATAAACAATTGGATCTAAATAAGTTTTTATTCCAAGGGAGTCTGAGAAGGGGTATTTTATTCCACAAAAGTTTTTTTTTGGGAGGGGGATCCTAAGGGATTAAAAATACTCAGTTCTATTAAAAGTTCTTAAGTATGATCACATTTTTTTGAGTAACAACAGTCAACACTGAAAGAATATAAATGACTTTTAAAAAATATTCTCTATTTTCTGAAAGCATTTCAGGCAAATTAAAGGACCCAGGATAGTAAGTCCTAAAGCTGTTTTATTTACTCTGCCTTGTTCAATACATGACTATTTCCAGGATAACTTGCTTTCCAATAATTAAATTCTCTTCACTCATATGTGGTACTGTGATTTGGACAAGTCCTACCAGTCTTTCAACAGAAATGTCTCCTTGGCTTAAGTCAGTGGTTCATGTACTTATTACATCTCTTACTGCCTCAGTGCCGCAAAACTCGCATATTTCTGGCAGTCCTCAGAAGCGTAGCATGTGCTTACAAACAGGGCTCTCAGTTTAAATTATCACCCGTCTTCCTTTTCAAACCCTTACTCCTGCCCTTGTAGCTGTGTAGAGGGCACGTGATCAGGGCTTTCTGGTTGTCACAGGACAGTGCTAATGCTCTGGATCCTAGGAATCTCTGCTGCTGTGCCCAAAGTTGCCTACCCCTAGCAGTTCCAACATGGTTCTGCTTGCCCTGGGGCTACACGGTATCTTGCACACAAGGAGGAAGAGTGTGTAGTTCTCCCAAATCCAACATAACCCAGAAAGTGTTCTGTCTTTTTATCAGTCCTTTTTCCTGGTCACTTATCTTTCCTACCAACCAACCTGCTGCAGGAGTCAGTCACTGGACAGTAATTCTTGATACCCTGCTCTCCATCATTATTCTTTACATTCAACCTATTATCAAGTTTGTCAATCCCATTTCCCAAATCCACCCTGTTCTCATCTACTGTACCTACTTTCTGGAAGCCATGACACTTCCTGCTGACTACTAAGCTCGTCTCCAAGTGAATTCTGCTGTTTGTACTCTGTCTCCCCCAATCCTCATCCATTGTGCACACAATATCCAGAGAGATATAATCAAAATTTTACACAATTTCTTTAGCATATAAATCGATAAGGAAATGGCAACCCACTCAAGTGTTCTTGCCTGGGAAATCCCATGAACAGACGAGCCTGGGAGGCTATAGTCCATGGGGCCGCAAAGAGTTTGACATGACTGAGTGACTAACACACACACACACTTTAGCATATAAGAACCTCAAGGGAATTCTACAGCATCTGGAAGAAAATCTGAAATATCGAACGTAGTCTCTAAGACCCAGAATAATTTTTTCCTGGAACACTTCTCCACTCTTAACCTTCTGTATTTTCCCCATTGCTCACTATGTCATACCTTTCTGGTGTACTTTCCATTCTACAGCTGAACCAATACCGTTATTTCTTCAAAACTTTTGCTATTCCCTTTGCTGAGAATACTCCTCTCACCGAGTTAACTTATCATAGTCTACCTTTAAGAAAATCGCAATGTATGAACTTTGTAAAACTGTAGTTCTATTTATTCTAGCTTCTCATCTTTAATGCTCTTGTGGCTACACTTTTGACTCTATTTTACACCCACCATTTGCTGTACTTATTTGGTCAGAAATCAAAATATTGTGTTACTGGTGAAAAGATAGATATACAGATCATTAGAATAGAATAGGACATTCAGAAATAGACCTACACAGCAACAATCAATTTTTTAAAAAAATTTTGATAAAGGTGACTAGGTAACTCAATAAGGAAAAAATAGTCTTTTTTACAAATGGTGCCCAAACACTTGGACATCCATATATAAAAAAAACCCTAACCTATACCCCTTATTTATAAAAATTAACATTAAATATGTCACAGGCCTAAATGTAAAAGTTAAAACTATAGAATTTCCTGAAAATATTGGAAAGAATCTCTGTGGTCTTGAGTTAGGCAAAGATTTCTTAGAAAAAATAAAAAGGAAACCATAAACAAAAATGGTGTGAATTAGAGTCCATCAAAATGAAACACTTTTCTTCTTGAAAGATAATTAAAAAAAAAAAAAACCCACCACACTACAGACTTCAAGAAAAAATTTACAAAATATCTACCTGACCAAGGATATAGCCAGCATACATATAGAACTTACACAACTCAGTAAGAAAACAAATACCTTCATAAGAATCTCAAAAGATTTGAAGAAACATTTCCAGGAAGGGATGACAAAATAATTAAAAATGCCTAACATCACTTGTCATTGGGGACTTGCAAATTAAAGCCACAATGAGATGTCACAACATATCTATTATAATGATTAAAATACCAAGTACCAAGAAGATGTGGAACATCTGGAAGTCTCACGGCTCTTGGACTTTGCTAGTGGGAATTCAAAATGGTAGCATTACTTTGGAAAACTTTGGCAGTTTCTTATAACATTAAACATAGTCTGGCGTGCTACAGTCTATGGGGTCAGACAGAGTTGGATGCGACTATGTGACTGAGCACACCCATAAACATACACTTACATGTAACCCAGCAATTTTACTCAAGAGAAATAAAAAATGTCACCAGAAGAACATGGTAGACAAATGTTTACAGCAGTCTAATTCATAATTGTCCCGAACTAGGAGTGACCCAAATTTTCATCAGCTGGTGATTGAGTAAACAAATTGTGGTTCATTCAGTGAAATTTTATTCAATAATAAAAATAGTTAAATTAGTAATATAGGCAACACTGTGCGTGAGTGTTACCTGTGTTATGCTAAAAAAAAAAACAACCCACAAAACTTGAACACAAAAGGTTACATACTGTAAGATTACACTTAAATGACATCTGGAAAGACCAGATAATAGGGATAGATATCAATTCAGTCAGGGCTTGGTTGTGGGTGGCAGTAGTGACTGACAACAAAAGGGAATGAATTGCTTACAGAACTATAAACTTTTCACTCATCCAACTTTATACCTAAAAAGGACGAACGAATTAATTTTACTGTATGTAAATTACACCTCAATCAACCTGACATTTAAAAAAAGATTCTGTGTGGATATACACATATCCCATATATGTACATACATACATACATACATATATATATGCATATAGAAGCACATAAATATTTTTATTTGCTGGAATATTTTGTCATTAGTTACCTTTCCATTGCTTTCTGGCCTTCATATGTCTGATGAGAAGTTAGCTTTTGTTCTCTATATAGTGTTCATCTGTGTAATTCTGTTGTTGATCCTGTGAGTGCTTTTGACATTTTCTCTATTTTTTTTTTTTTTTTACCAGTTTGACTATAATATTTCTAGGTATTCTTCTCTCTGTATTTATCCAGCTTGAGGTTCTTGAGCCTTATTTATTCTCTACCTATTATTTCTTTGCTTCAGTTTGGATAACATGTATTGAACTGTAGTCATATTGACTGATATTTTTACCTGCAATGTATTAATAATCTCTTGTTATAAGCCACTACAAAACTTAGTGTCTTAAAACATTATCAAGTTAATGTTTGTCAGAAGTGTATGGTTGATCATGCATTATTCTGCTGAATGCATCCAAATTCACACATGTAGCTGCATTCATTGGGGGAACTGACTGGAAGCTAAGCTCGCTGGGAGAGCTGAGAGGGTTGTATCTCTTTGTCCACATGCTGTTTCACCCCATTTCCTAGTAGCATGCCAAAGATTTCAATGTCTCTTTAGGCTTAACCTCATATTGGACTTCCCAGGTGGCAGGGTGGTTAAGAATCTGCCTGCCAGTGCAGGAGACACAAGATACGAGGGTTCAATCCCTGGGTCAGGAAGATCCCCTGGAGAAGGAAATGACAACCCACTCTAGTGTTCTTGCTTGGAGAATCCCATGGACAGAGGAGGCTGGCGGGCTACAGTCCATGGGGTTGCAAAGAGTCAGAGACGACTTAGCGCAACAGGAACAGCAGATTAAGACCTTAGAAGACAGACTAACATCACTGCTGCTACATTTTTTTTTTAATTCAAAGCAAGTTACAAAGTCTTTTTCTATTCAAGGGTTGTAGAAATGCGTTCCCACTTCTGTATGAGAAGAGTGGCAAAGTCACATCACAAAAGTGGCAAAGACACATTCCTACTGTGTTGGAATTAATTTCTGGCCACTAACCAACCTTTGACATGCAGTTTCCAATTGGCATCTGTGCTATCCAGTGAGTGTTTTATTTCAGATACTCTATTTTTTTCAGCTCTAGATTTTCTATACTTCCATTTATATTTCTCTCCTGAAATTCCCTGTTTTCACATAGTATATCCATATTTTCCTATAAATTCTTTAACATCTTTATATTAGTGGATTTAAAGTCCTTAGCTACTAATTCTTTTGTGGTTTTTATTGGCTGTGCTTTTCTTGATTATGGGCCATGTTCACCTACTTGTCACATCTCAACTTTTTATTATACACTGGATATTATGTATGATACAACAGTGGAGATTGAATTATAGTTTTTTGATTTTGTTTCATTGATCTGAAATAGACTGCCATATATTTCTCCAGCAAAGTTGGTTGTATTTAGGATCAGCAGGTAACTGCAATTAAGGATCTGCAACCATGGCGTGACACATTCAAGTTCCTACATGACAAAGGAGAACATATTTGTAGAGAGGAAAAAGAACATGGGAGGGCTGTAATAAACAGTCTATGGATTTTCATTGACTGAGATCTTTTATTGAAATATAGTTGCTTTACAATGCCATGTTAGTTTCTGCTATACAGAAAAGTGAATCAACTATATGTGTGTGTGCATGTATGTATATATATATATATATATATATATATGTATGTATACATATATATATACCTCCCCTCATTTTTGGATTTTCTTCCCATTTAGGTCACCACAGAGAGTTGAGTAGCGTTCCCTGTGCTATACAGTAGGTTCTTATTAGTTTTCTGTTTGATACATAGTAGTGTATAGATATCAATCCCAATCTCCCAATTCATCCCTCTTCTGCGTCCCCCCTCCCAACACCGTGTCCATATGTTTGTTCTCTGTGTCTCTATTTTTGCTTTGCAGATAGGTTCATCTGTGCCCTTTCTCTAGATTCTATATATATGCATTAATATACGATATTTATTTTTCTCTTTCTGACTCACTACACTCTGCCTGACAGTCTCTGTGTCCATCCATGTCTCTGCAGGTGGCACAATTTCATCTCTTTTTAAGGCTGAGTAATATCCCATTTATATATGAGCCACATCTTCTTTATCCATTTCTCTATTGATGGAAATTTAGGATGCTTTCATATCCTGGCTATTTTTTGTTTCTTTTTGTTTTAAATAGTTTCTAAAGCATAAAGGCCTTCATCCATAATATGGTTAGGTTAAGGGGCTAATCATTTAGATTTATCCTGCAATCTAGTTGTACTGGGCAGGTAATAACTTGAATTGAATTCTTCTCTGTTAAACCCAAACCGCAACCTCCTATACCAGTATTGTCTTTTTGATCTGGGCAATAGTTCCTCTGGGATGGGATTAGACTGTAACACCAGATGATGTTGGTCTACCTTTATGTTAATTTCTGGCAGAGTCATAGGATTGAAGCTCTGAAAATGTGTAAGATACCATTTTTTTCTACTTCATAGTCCTGCATTTACTGCTGCATCTGGGGTGGAGAGTTGCTGGGTCAAGTGACTTGTTCATGTTTTGGGTTCTTTCAGATTCCAATTGGAACTGTCATCCAATGCTCTACTCACCTCCACAAAGTCCCCAGGCTAGTGCAAACCTGCTCTCCCACTGCTCTTACCCAAATCAGATGCTGTTCCCAGGTATAGACGCTGATCAACTCTCTGCTCACTTATGAAGATAGCTTTTGTATCTGGAATTCAGTTCAACAGCATTTTCTTGATTAGTCCTAAAGAAGAATAATATTTTATCTAGATTTATCTTGTTACCATAGGAATGAGGTTCATTTTTATCTTTCTCTATCACCACTGAAAATGAAAACCAATATTGGGTGATTTTAACATGACTATGGGTAGAAATAGCTCCTGAACTATAGAGGTATTGATTTGTATCCTGGAAGCTCTTTAGTTTCAATGCTGGTGGTTATTGAATTTCTTTTAATTCATGTAGTTTTATGCTGTAGCACGTTTGGGTAAAGTTTGCAAAGAGTTGCTTTCCTGCTGAAATAAAGATGATTCTTTGTTCTTTATATAACCACTGGACATCAAAAAGACAATGTGAAAAAGTGAAAGAAACAAGGAAAAAATGTGAACATTGTTGAATACCTATGGCTAAATGACATCACAACTAAATATTGCTTTTTGAGGGGGTAAAATTTCCAGGCATTTGTTGGCTGGTTAGTCACTAAGTCATGTCTGACTTTTTTGTGACCCCCGTGGACTGTAGCACACCAGGCTCCTCTGTCTATGGGATTTCCCAGGCAAGAATGCTAGAGTGAGTAACCATTCCCTTCTCCAGGAGATCTTCCTGACCCAGAGATTGAACCCATATCTCCCGCTTGGCAGATGGATTCTTTGCCACTGAGCCACCTGGGAAGCCCCCAAATACTACTTTTTGTAGAGGGCAAAATTTCCAGGTGCTTAAGTCTAGACAAATTGAGCTATAGCTCTGTGTTTTGATAATGTAAAATAGCTCCTAATATCCTCAGAGAGCAGTGTTCTTGCCCATGACAGTAGCAGGTAACTCTGGAAAATGTCCTAGTCTAATAAGTAAAGGTGGGGTGGTTACTTCTGCACCTGAGACAAACACTTGGCTGACGGGTCTCATATTGATCTGAAGCAGCTGTGGTAATGAGTACATGTGCAAAACACTAGAAGGCATCTGAAGGAGGAAGGCAGTGGACATCAAAAGGTCTATAGGGCAAGAGGATAGCATGATGTCAAAGTTGTCTTTGGAAATACAGCCTGGAGCAAATGTTTTAAGAATGTGCGGAGATAATCCTTTTAGGATATCTAACAGCTCAGCACTGACCTTGCTTGAGACTGGCTCTGAGAGGTACTGGCCACTACACTACCTGAAATGTAGGCTCAAGTATGGTTTTACACGTTCTTTCCCAAAGAGCATGTCTGCTTTTTCCTTCCAACTACTTGTCACTACTTTCCATTTGTTTATGAAATTGAGGCTGTAGTTTCATTGGTACATTTTTTCCCTGTGAGTAAAACATCTTATATGGTCCTGGTTCTGGGAGGTCCTGCTCTAGATCTCATCATCTTTCTTGCTGTCTTCAGTGGCACTCTTAATTTCACCCTTAGAGCAGAGCCAGATCTTCTCTTTTTTTCTTTCCTTTCCTCTCTCTCCTTCCCCTCCTCCTCCTTCCTTGCCACCTTTCTAAAGGAACTTTAGGGTCTTTAGATTGGGCTACTGACCTTCTGTTATGTTAATTTTGCTAAGGAATAAAGAAAGAGTCTTAGAGAGTGGAAGGGACCAGGAAATCACTGTTTCAGGAGTGTCTTTTGTTTGGGATTAAGTTGGACAGTTTGAGGGGAAGTATTGTCATCAAGAGGAGAATGAGAATAGCCAAGATGAACCAAAGAATTTTAAATACTTTTACTGTATATTAAGTAGTTAAGCCTTTCAATATAGATTTAAATTTTTTATTTTTTAAAATTATGAAATCAACATTGTCTTTTATTATCAATCAAGAGGTTGTATGCCCATGGTGTGGAAAGCCAAACTCTCAGAGTGTTTATAACAATTAAAGGTTTATTTGCAGTACACCAAACAGTCTTCCTAAGTGAACAATGCAAAGAAAGAGGAAAACAATAGAATGAGAACAGCTAGAGATCTTTTGAAGAAAATTACAGATACCAAGGGAAGATTTCATGCAAAGATGGGCACAATAGAGGACAGAAGTGGTATGGACCTAACAGAAGCAGAAGATGTTAAGAGGTGGCAAGAAAACACAGAAGAACCATACAAAAAATGTCTTAATGACAAGGATAACCACGATGGTGTGATCACTCTCCTAGAGCTAGACATCCTGGCATGCGAAGTCAAATGGGTCTTAGTAAGCATTGCTACGAACAAAACTAGTGAAGGTGATGGAATCCCAGCTGAGCTATTTCAAATTCTAAAAGATGATGCTATAAAGTGTTGCACTCAATAAACCAGCAAATTTGGAAAACTCCGTAGTGGCCACAAGATTGGAAAAGGTCAGTTTTCATTCTAATCCCAAAGAAGGGCAATGTCAAAGATGTTCAGTCTATGGCACAATTGCACTCATCTCACACGCTTACAAAGTAATGCTCAAAATCCTCTAAGCTAGGCTTCAACAGTACATGAACTGAGAACTTCCAGATGTTCAAGCTGGATTTAGAAAAGGCAGAAGAACCAGAGATCAAATTGTTAATATCCATCATAGAAAAAGCAAGAGAATTACAGAAAAACATCTACTTCTGTTTTATTGACTATGCTAAAATTGACTGTATGGATCACAACAAACTGTGGAAAATTCTTTAAGAGATGGGAATACCAGACCACCTTACCTGCCTTCCGAGAAACCTGTATGCAGGTCAAGAAGCAACCATTAGAACCAGTCATGGAACAATGGATTGGTTCAAAATCAGGAAAGGAGTACATCAAGGATTTATATAGTCACCCTGCTTATTTAACTTATACATAGAGTACATCATGCGAAATGCTGGACTGGATAAAGCATAAGCTGGAATCAAGATTGCCGGGAGAAATATCAATAACCTCAGATATGCAGATGACACCACCTTTATGGAAGAAAGTGAAGAGGAATTGAAGAGCCTCTTGATGAAAGTGAAAGAGGAGAGTGAAAAAGCTGGCTTAAAACTCAGCATTCAATAAACGAAGATCATGTCATCCGGTCCAATCACTTCATGACAAATAGATGAGGAAACAATGGAAGCAGTGACAGACTTTATTTTCTTGGTCTCCAAAATCACTGCAGATGGTGACTGCAGCCATGACACTTATTCCTTGGAAGAAAAGCTGTGACCATCCCAAATAGCATATTAAAAAGCAGAGCCATCATTTTGCCAACAAAAGTCCCTGTAGTCAAAGCTGTTTTTTCCAGTAGTCATGTATGGATGTGAGAGTTGGACCATATAGAAGGCTAAGTGCCAAAGAATTGATGCTTTTGAACTGTGGTGGAGAAGACTCTTGAGAGTCCCTTGGACTGCAAGGAGATCCAACCAGTCGATCCTAAAGGAAATTAATCCTAAATTTTCACTGGAAGGACTGATGCTGAAGCTCCAATACTTTGACCACCTTTTGTGAAGAGCTGACTCATTGAAAAAGACCTTGATGCTAGGAAAGATTGAAGGCGCGAGGATAAGTGGATGACAGAGGACAAGATGGTTGGATGGCTTGCTGACTCAATGGACATGAATTTCAGCAAGCTCCAGGAAATGGTGAAGGACAGGAAAGTGTGGCGTGCTGTAGTCCATAGGGTTGCAAAGAGTTGAACACGACTGAGCAACTGAACTATTTGAACAAGCAAGAGCAGGGCAGCTCAGGCTCAAAAGACCTGAACTCCACAGTGGCTTTTAGGCAAGGGTTTTTAAAGACAATAGCAGGGGAGAGGATCATAGGATGTCTGATCAGCTTGTGGACCTTCTGACTGGTTGGTGATAACAGGGTGATGTTTTGGGAATCTCAGTCCTCAACCTTCCTATTCCAACAGTCTTAAATTTTACATGCTTGTGGTCATCACGTAATCACCATCCTCCTCTGCGTGGCATTTTAATTTTTGCAGGACAACTCCAAAACTGCATCAGATTGTTATCTGTATCCCTTCAGGAGAACTAGCAGTCCTTTGACTCTATTGTTTTCATCATTAACTGCTGAGTCTGCTCTTTGGATCCCAGAGGAAGGCCTGGGAGACCAAATCCTTTTTTCTACAAGCAAGAAACGGGGGACATGGAGAAACTTTTATACCTGGGAATGCCCTACAGGGTCCTGATTTGTTTCAGTCCCCACTTTTATAATCCTCAGTCCTGAGGAGGAACGGGTGGGATGAGAAAGGGAATGAAGTTTTGGATAGATTAATCGTAAATCTGGTGAGGGAGCTCAGTTTCAGGGGGATACAGATTCATTTTAAATGACATCTGCCATATGGGTGCTGTAATGATACTTGGGTTATACTTTCAGCTGGTACTCTGAACTTTGTGCTATATTTAATGAGAGATGATTCACAGTTTCTTCTCTATATCTCTCTCTGAAAAAGCAAACCTCTCATGCCCTTTACCCATGGACAACTCGATTTATACTTTAAAAAGTTAATGCCTTTGTTTTTAAGCTTTGATCCATTTGAAAATGTAGCCCTTGCAGAACTTGAAGTTTGTGTGTGCAGTTCAGAGTAATGGAAGTATCCTATACTGGTGGTGCAGCCGAGTTGAAGAGATGCTCTAGGCATATAACACCCCTAGGAAAAGGGGAAGAAGAAGGAAGTCAGGAAAAAAGATGAGAAATGTGGCCACAGCTGTGCTAGGAGCTGGCTGTATTGCCAATAGTGCAGATACTGACTCCAGGACCTAGAAGGCTCTTTATATTTTTAGCCTAGAAGGCTCTTTATATTTATTTCATAAAGTTAGATCATTTGGGGACAGAAAGGAAGTAGGGAGGAAGTAGGTAGGACAGGAAGGAAGTTTCCCATCAGGGTAAGTTTGACCTCTTATTTGAAGAAGAAATAAATAACATTCATTAATTTTCAAATAACAACATTAATAACGTGAAGAGTAACTCACAGAATGTATTTGTGTGCCAGGCACTGTGCTAAGCCCCATGCTTCCTGCCATGACAATGAAATTCCTTATTTAGAATGGATAAATGTGTTTCTCTGCAGCACTAGAAACTATGAATTAATACACCTCCTACTTGTATATATTCTCTGCCTTACTTTTCTTCCTTTTTAAAGGTTATTTAAACTGCTGTATTGTTTCGCTGTTAAACTGCTTGAAACCTTTTCTGGGAACAAGATAGGATATAAATAAACAAATATATACAAACTAGGAAGGTTACAGTTGCACGTATATTTCAGCCTCTTGCTGCACTTTCTAGTTTCTTTTTCTGACTCTAACTGAAGCTCTCCTGCATAGTTTTCCCGCCACTTAGGAAGCTGACTTTTGGTGTAGCCTGCAGGCCACATTCCTGATTCTCGGCCATATCCTGTATCACCAGCTGTGGTCTTCCTGTGAAATGTTCCTTTAGTTGTGACTTATAGCCTTTTGGTCTCGAAGGTCTCTTTGACTTTAAAATCCCATGATTTTCTGAGCCCCTGGTACTATAATTATTGTTTATTGGTGGGCAGCATCTTCTAAATATTCTTATGTTTTTGCTGATCCTAAAGATCAGGGTATGACAGGGCTAAAAGGTAAAATAAAAACTTTGTCAACGATACCTTCTTTTAATTCTTTCTTTTGCAAAGCTTCTTCCTAAATACTGGCTTCATCCGTATATTCCATCAGTTTTTATAAAACGTAAGTCAAATTTCTATTTGTTTCACTTTTCAAAATTAATCATTAAAAAAAATAATACATTTGAATCGGTTCTACTGAGATGGATGAAACTGGAGCCCATTATACAGAGTGAAGTAAGCCAGAAAGAAAAACACCAATACTGTATACTAATGCATATATATGGAATTTGAAAGATGGTAAAGATAACCCTATATGCGAGACAGAATAAGAGACACAGATGCATAGAACAATTTTATGGACTCTGAGGGAGAAGGTGAGGGTGGGACGTTCTGGGAGAATAGCATTGAAACATGTATATTATCATATGTGAAACAGAACACCATTCCATGTTCGATGCATGAGACAAAGGCTCAGGGCTGGGGCAATGGGATGACCCAGAGGGATGGGATGGGGAGGGAGGTGGGTGGGGGGTCCAGGAAGGGGAACACATGTAAACTCATGGCTGATTCATGTCAATGTATGGCAAAAACTATTACAATATTGTAAAGTAATTAGCCTCCAACTAAAATAAATAAATTTATTAAAAAAAAAAAATTAATTCATTGTAAAAAGGGCACAAGTCAGCCAGAAGCAAGAAAATTCCTTGTGGGACATGAAATGTTAGGTACTGTTTAAATGGTAGATGCACAGAAATAAGCAAAATCTCTGCATTTTACAGATAAGAAAACTGAGGCCCATCACTTGGCAAAGGGCTCCAAACTGTAGGTGGGATGAGAGACCTGGAATGGACCTTTGCTCTGAGTCTTTTTACTTCCTGTGGAGTGGGCTCTGAGGTGAGCCATCTGCCTTCATGGTGAAATCACCAGAGGCAACCTCAGTGAACAGTTCAGTAATCATTAAATGGGTGAGAACGTTCATGATGTGTTTGCCAGTGAAGATAAATTCTCTACAAGTAGGAAGCATCATTATTGTGAATTGAGATACTTGATAGCAGATATGACTGCTCACAAATGAAACCTAAAAATACTCCAGTATGTGGGCTGTAACTTCGTAGGTGTCTGTGACAATAAATGCAAAACCAGAAATAAGACTGGGGATACAGGGTGTTGCTTAGCAATGCAGATGAAAACGAGATGAAGATAGAGTTCTTTAGCAGAGAGGTTGTTTACTAGAAGTAAAGACACAGTGGGGCTGGTTTTCATCTTTAGCTGCTGTGATGTGTATGAACTTTGCTCTCTGAAATTCTGGGTTTGTCACTGGCACTAAAAACATCAGAAGAAATCTTGCATCCTAAAAGGATTAAAAATTAATTTTTTTTTTCCCCAGAGGAGGTATGTGAGTGTGGATGGAGTTGGCTATAACGTACTTCGGAGATTTTAAGAGGTGTTTTCTTTCTTAGTGGATGTAGCACCCAGGACAGGAAAGTAGAACCGAAACATGTAACACAAAAATTACTAAGATACAGAATCTCCAGTGACCTAAGTAAAGACATCTCAATGTAAAGGAAAATCATTACAAAAATCTTTGTGCTGATGACATGAAAATGATGATTTATTTGTCTCATCATCACTTCATGTGGTAAACGTCACCTTGCCTATTTTATAGATGAGGAAGCCGAGGCTGAGAAAAATGGACTTGTCAAAGTCACAGACTTATCAGGGTCTGCAGAATCTGAATTCGAACTCAGATTTGTTTGTACAAAATGTTGGCTTTTTATATTCCACTAAATCAGCTCAAGAGGCATCTCCTGGATGCTGTGTACTGGGATATGGTGACAGACAAATAAACTTCCTGTGGAAAGTTGTTCTTGAATTGGTTTAAAAGGACTGCAAGGAAAAAGGGAGAAGGATCGTTCTAAATAATGATTTTCATAATGTTTGACTGAAATCTCTTACTGCCACTTAGATTTTCCAAAGTTAACTAGATTGTAAGCACCTTGAGCACAATGAGCTCATCTTACAGTTTTCACAGGGCTTACAAAGTGTTCTCTTGCATGCTTGATAGATATTTGTTGATGTAACTTGAGCTGCAACCCAGAATTTTAGGGATAAGCCTTAATGTGGGTGTTTTCAGTGACTGATCTTATAGTCAAGAAATGAGTTTGACATAGAGTAAAAGTGACAGGAATGGCCTTCCATGATCCAGTTTGATTTGATGTGTCAGTAGTAAAAGGGCAAAGATTGAAAATGAGAAGAAAAAGTCCAAGAAAGACCAAGACATTACTCTGTGGAAGGACATCCCATTGATACTGAAGACAGTGCAGTACACAAGCCATGAGTAAGGTTATCTATTCACTGGAAACTTGCTCAGGACTCAGTCTAAGTTTCTGTATGACTTAGCGATGGGCTTATTAACAAAATGTGTTCAGTCATTCGAGTAACTGACAACTGAGCATCAGGCAGTGGAACTGTAGAAAATAATAAGACACACAAATGAAATGAATGTTTATATGAAACAGAAACAGACTAACAGACCTAGGAAACAAACCTGTGGTTACAAAAGGAGAGAAGGAATGGGGAAGGGACAAATTAGGGGTATGGTATTAACAGATTCAACAAGGATTTACTGTATAGCACAGGGAATTGTACCCACTGTCTTTTAATAACCTATGTGCTGTGCTTAGTTGCTCAGCCATGTTCAACTCTTTGTGACCACATGGATTATAGCCCTCCAGGTTCCTCTGTCCATGGGGATTCTCCAGGCAGGAATACTGGAGTGGGTTGCTATGACCTTCTCCAGGGGATCTTCCCAACCCAGGGATCGAACACAGGTCTCTGCATTGCAGGTGGATTCTTTATCATATGAGCTACCAGGGAAGCCCTTTAGTAACCTGTAGTGGAGTATAACCTTCAAAAACACCAAATCACTACATTGTCCACATGAAACTAACATAATATTGAAGGTCAATTATATTTCAATGAAAAGATTGTGTTCTGTAATATATTTAAATTATTTTCTCTCTGCTTAGGAATTATTGTTGTTGTTGTTTAGTCACTAAATTGTGTCCAAGTCTTTTGTGACCTCATGAACTGTAACCCACCAGGCTCCTCTGTCATGGGATTTCCCAGGCAAGAATACTGGAGTGGGTTGCCGTTTCTTCCTCCAGGGAATTTTCCCAACCCAGGGATCAAACCCTTGTCTCCTGCATTGGCAGGAAGATTCTTTACCACTGAGCCACCAGGGGAGCCCTGGAAATTATACATGCTTGCTATATTAATGTTTCTTATAGGAGACGGGGAAAATTCCCCTAGTGTCTTACGTGAGAAAACAAATATTAAGATTATATGTCATCTCTGTAGATAATTTCTATCCTAGGGTAAGTAAGCAAAAGAGATCAGAATGCCTATGTCCTATGACATAGACTCTTTAAGTTGAACGTTTGAATGTTGACCTTGAGGAAATCTTTCTTGTTTCTGCTCTTACTGGGTATCCAAAATTGTTTGGAGATTTGAAAAGAGGAATAAATGTCACCATTAAAGGTCTGAGAAACAGTTTGGGTAATACTCAATTTTTACTTAATCTAATTTTGGACAGAGTAATGGGGCTTTGGAAAAACCCTTTTGGCCTGTCTCATATAGTTTAACGGGCTTTCCAGGTGGCACTAGTGGTAAAGAATCCACCTGCCAATGCAGGAGATGCAAGAGATGAGGATTCAATCCCTGGGTCAGGGAGGAGGAAATGGCAACCTACTCCAGTATTCTTGCCTTGAAAACTCCATGGGCAGAGGAACCTGAAGACAACATTTAAGACAACACTGTCATGGGGCTGCAGGGTTGGACATGACTGAGCAACTGAGCACATGAGTTGCTCATGAGTAACTGAACAACTGTGCTCTTCCAAAGGTCCTGAGAGAACACAGTGAAGAATGATTTAAAGGATGAGAATGAGGCATATGACTTTCACGGAATTTCTTTGGAGGGAGGTATATGAAAGATCAGATACTTATGCCTTCCTATGTGTCATTGGAAAGGAACCAATTTGCACACACGATCAACTTTGTTTTTGTTTAGTCAGTAAAGTTGTGTCCAAGTCTTTTACCACCCCATAGACTAGAACCCACAAGGCTCCTCTGTCCATGGAATTTTCCAGGCAAGAATACTGAAGTGGGTTGCCATTTCCTTTTCCAGGGGATCTTCCTGACCCAGGGATTGAAACTGTGTCTAGCTAAGGTTTGAAAAAGGTAATGTTCTATAGTGAAGGTATAATAAGATAAGAAAGGATGTGCCTGTTAAGTGCAGATGTGTTACATTCCCAGGTCTACCTTAACAAAATACCCCAAACTGGGAGGCTTAAGATAACAGAGATTTATTCTCATAGACTTGAAAGCTAGAAGTTTGAAATCAGGTTGTCTCCAGGGCCATGTTCCCTCTGAAGTCTCCAGGGCAGAAGTGTTCTTTGCAGCTTCTAGCATCTGGTGTGTAAGCAGTCCTTGCTGTTCCATGGCTTGTGGATGCTGCACCCTGTCACACATCCATCTTTTCCTTGTGCCTCCATCTCCTTCCCTCTGTGTATATCTGGTTTGTGCCCACATGTCTCCCTTTTGTAAGTATACTAGTAATACTGGATAATGCTCCAACCTAATCACGTTATTTGAACTCAAATCATTTTTTATAAGAACCCTATTGCTAAATGTCACATTCGGGGATGTGGATCCAGAGTTTTATTGTATCTTTTGGGGAGACATAATTCAACCCATTCCAGCAGAGAAAATGGACTTGTTAAATAAGGATTTATCAGTGTTGGTCCCACAGTATCTAAAAAAAAGGAAAGTCCTTTCACAGAAAATGTGAATATTCTAGTTTGGCAAAAATCTCTCTACAGAGAGGAAGAGTGGTTCATCAGACTATACTGGCTTGATGAAAGCGACACATATTAATTGTATTCAGTGCCTTTTGCTCAGTTGATGTATTTTTCAAGGAAACGTGGAATTACCTATTAGATTGTTGATATATTTCAAATCTAGTAAGAGAATATCCTGCCTCATGATCCTTACCATTGTAGTGTCAGGCCACACAAAGCCTTTAAAAAATTATAGTAAGAATGCTTAACACAAGATCTACCCTCTTAACAAAATTTTAAGTGCATAATCAAGTATTACCTATAGGCACAATATTTTACTGCAGAACTTGGGAATTTACTCACCTTGTACAACTGAAACTTTATACATGTTGAACAGTGACTCCTTATTTCTTCAACCTCCCAATCCCTGACAACCATCATGTTGTTATTGTTCCTATGAGTTTGGCTATTTTAGCTGCATCACATCAGCGGAGTCATGCACAGTTATCCTTCTGTGACTGGCCATTTTGACTTAGCATAATGTCCTCTCGGCTCATCCATCTTGGTGCATATGGCACCATTCCCCTCTTTTTTTTTTTAAGGCTGAATAATATTTCATTGTACATATATATATCCCATGTTTTCTTTGTCCATTCATCAGTTGATGGACATTAGGTTGTGCCCACATCTTGACTACTGTGACTAGTGTTAACAGTGAACTTGAGAGTACTGCTCTCTCTTTGAGATTCTGGTTTCACTTCTTCTGGATACATTCCCAGTAGTGGGATTGTCAGATTATATTGTAGTTTTACTTTAAATTTTTTGAAAAACCTTTATACTGGTGTCTGTAGTGGCTGTACCATTAAAAAAAAAAAAAAGACTTATACCAACAGTGTGTAAGAGTTCCAATTTTTCTACATCTTTGCCAACATGTTTTCTTTTGTTTTTTGCTAGTGGCCATCCTAATAGGTATGGGTGCTATGTCACTGGGCTTTTGATTGCATCTCCTTGATGTTGACCATCTATTCATATACCTTTTAGACCATACAAAATTTGAATATGGAAAGTGTCTATAAATACTGTAAAAGTAAATTTGTATATGTGCCTTGAAAAATTGAAAGCTTATCCAGGACTTAGTTTTGTATGAACTTGCATTTTAAGAGCTAAATTGTGGAACCTAATAATACCTGGAAAATTGATCATCAGATTCATAGGGCTATGAGAAGACTACACTTAAAGAATCCTTTCTAGTTGTATTTTCCTGAGTGATATGAGATGTTTAATTGTATACACAAGAAGTTAATGCTATGTTGGTGTATGAGTGTCAGGAAATGTATGAGGCATTGAAAAGGTAGGAATAAAGAAGACCTCTCCCTCCCAGCTCCCATCTTGCCTGCTTTCATGGAGTTTATAGGAGCAGAGAATGAATAGAATTAGGCTTCTGGAGGGTAGGGCCTCCCTTGTGGCTCAGCTGGTAAAGAATCCGCCTTCAATGAGGGAGACCCAGGTTCGATACCTGGGTTGGGAAGATCCCCTGGAGAAGGGAAAGCCTACCCACTCCAGTATTCTGGCCTAGATAATTCCATGGACTGTATAGTCCATGGGGTTGCAAAGAGTCAGACATGACTGAGTGACTTTCATTTTCACTTTTCTGGAAGGTAACATCATTAAAACAGAGGTTCTCAGAGCAAGTTTGTCCCATTCTACCTTATTTGCATCTGAATATTCTAAACTGCAGAGAAGGCAATGGCACCCCACTCCAGTACTCTTGCCTGGAAAATCCCATGGACGGAGGAGCCTGGTAGGCTACAGTCCATGGGGTCGCTAAGAGTCGGACGACTGAGCGACTTCACTTTCACTTTTCCCTTTCATGCACTGGAGAAGGAAACGGCAACCCACTCCAGTATTCTTGCCTGGAGAATCCCAGGGACGGTGGAGCCTGGTGGGCTGCCGTCTAGGGGGTCGCACAGAGTCGGACACGACTGAAGCGACTTAGCAGCAGCAGCAGCAGCATTCTAAACTGAAATTTTGTAAGGGCATTGATAATCTTGCAAGATGGCAGTTATTTCAGAATGCGTTAGGTATTAGCAAAGCACAGCTTTTTAGGTAAGAGTGATTAAAAAATAATGCAATTAACAAAACAGTGATAGAACCAGGCCAAGGTTCTTAGCTGTAAGAAATTTCTATTCCAATAAGGAAGATAAGACAAAAATCAGTTTTGAGAGGAAAATGAATTCAGATAATAACCTATATTTATGTAATTATAATTAAATATACATTATACATTTCTATATGTAGAAAAACATAAGTGCTATATAAATATTCAGGGGATTATTTTATTCTGGATGGTTTACATGATGATTTTCCACTTCTCAACTGTAAGTTTCTCAGGAGAAGCATTCTAAAACTTAAAATAACTATTAAAATTTTTGTTATATAAACTGTACATTAAAAACATGAGATTACCATAAATGCTGTGATATTTTAAAAAATGCAAAAAAAGTGAATTCCTTATATTGAGATAAACATTAAATACATTCAGTTAAGCTAAAAATGATATGGCCCTAACTTCTAAATACCTTTTTTTCTAAAGGAATTAGAATTTGGATACATTTTGGTTGATGGGAAAAAAATGTAACAAAATCAATATATAATTATCTTCATTTTAAAAAGCTTAAAATGCCTCTTAAGTGATTTTAACTTTGTGTACTTTATTATGTTCATATTAAAGATAAAGTGTACAGCTTTCACTAGTATATCAGACAGAATTTCAGTCCTTCAAGTAGGTTTAAGTTTTGCAGAATCACACATTGGACTATTTAGCAGTGTGGCAACCAGCATTTAGGGTTACTAACAGTAACAGCTACTGTAATGCTAGAATAATATAAGACTTAGTTTCAGCAGTTGCTTTCATGCCCACAGTCAAGTTCAGAACCTCTAGTTGAATAGCATTGTGTGGTTAGGCTATCTCAGAGAAATCTTTATTCCCTTGTTCATTGCAGTATTATTTACAATAGCCAAGTTAGGAAAGCAATCTAAATGTCCACTGATGGACTAATGGATAAAGAAGATGTGGGGTATGTATGTGTGTGTATACACCTAATCACAGTTGAGTGTTGCTTAGTCTTAAAAAAAAGGAAATCTTGCCATTTGCAACATGGATGGACCTTGAGGGCATTATGCTAAGTGAAACAAGTCAGAAAAAGACAAATGCCATTAGATTTTACATATAAGTGAGATCATTAAACTCTTAAAGATATGTGCTTGCTAGGGGTAGGTGGTGGATGAAATGATGAAGGTGGTCACAACGTGCAGACTTCCAGTTGTAAAGGAGACAGACCTGTGTGTGCTTAGTCACTTTAGTCATGTCTGATTCTTTGTGACCTTATGGACCATAGCCTGCCAGGCTCCTCAGTCCATGGGATTCTCCAGGCAAGAGTACTGGTGTGGGTTGCCATGCCCTTCTCCAGGGGATCTTCCCAACCCAGGGATCGAACCCTGGGTCTCTTGCATTGCAGCCAGTTTCTTGACTGCTGAGTCACTGGGGAAGCCCAAAGGAAACCCGGGGATATATATATATATAATATACAGCATGGTGACCACAGTTAACAATTCTGTATTATATTGTGTTGGCCAAAAAGTTTGTTCAGATTTTTGCATAAAATCTTATAGAAAAACCTGAGTGAACTTTTTGTCCAACCAATATGTTGAAATTTGCTAAGAGAGTAGATCTTAAAAGTTCTCATTACATACTCAAACATTTATATCGTATCACTGTGCAGTATTGTAAGTTAACTAAACATCATGGTGATGATTTTACAGTACACATTTCAAATCATCATTACACAATTTAACACAATGTCATATGCCAATTATACCTCCATAAAACAGGTGAAGAGGGAAAAGAAAATACCAGAGAGGAGAAGGGGGGACCAGACTGAATAGCTAGCAGACAGGTAAACATTGGATGATATTTTGTTTGAAAAATGAAATAAAGATCTCGGAAAATGGATCTTCATTCTTGGCAGCAGATGAGAACAAGTGCCCACAATTCATCTCTCCTCAAAACTTTTGTTGGCAAGTTTTCACATTGTAAGATGTTCCCACAAAAGTACCTTTCTTGTTAATTCATCATTTGTTTCTATGGTGCACCCTTTCTGAATGTTTATTTCCATATATTTGAATTAAAACAAGAGTTTAAAGCTCCAGTAGCCTCTAGATCTTTCTAGATTTTGAAATAGCAGCTGGACCAATCTCTCTAAGTAGAGTTCTTCAACTTCCTCTGTAGCTTACAAGCAGGTTTTTGTGGATGCAAGAACTTGAACTCCAAAAGTTGGTGTGGGAAAAATATCAGTTTTCTTTCAAGTTCATGATTAGTGTCTGAATTATCCCAGGTAGTTAATTTCCTTTGGATAAGCTTTTACTTTTGTAGAACTATCATGTGCCTTGTTAATACATTGGAAGTAAAAAAATGTTTCCTGAATCTGGCTGCAGTCTGAGGAAGACTAGTTAGAGAGTTGAGGGTTGACATGTACATACTGCTATATTTAAAATAGATAACTAACAAGGACCTACTGCATAGCACAGGGCACTCTGCTCTCAATGTTATATAACAACCGAAATGGGAAAAGAGTTTGAAAAAGAAAATTGCCAGACTTCAAAGATGAACTTGATCCTTCCTTCTCATGGAAGGCCTAAAAAAGCAGCAAGAAACCTCTCTTCTGAGAGTTCTTTAATCTCTCCTCCATTGCTGCTATTGGTGGACTCCTGGGTATCCTGACTTTCTGGAACTGCTTGCTGCAATCATCATCTCTTGTCCAACATCTTAACAGCTGTCAGGCTGATAACCTGACAGCTACCTCACCTACAGTGAGAAAAAGCAAAGATGAAGGATTTGTTTAAGTCTCTCTATTTAGGCTTTTCTTTGTGTATTGCCTTATCAGAATCAGAGCTATGAAGCCCTGGAAATTCATTATTATTTTTTTATTTGTTTCATTCACTAGTGGTGGATTCAGAGCAACAGTAACAAAAGGCTCCTGGAATTTCTATGTAGAATTCTCACTCTCTGAGTCATTTGGCTTTCAGTCTTGCTGAGAGGCTACTGAAGATGTATTATGTTACTTTCTTTCCCCAAGTTATCAGCAGAAATCCTTGAGGAAATTCAGATGTTAGCGTCAGCATTGGACTTAGAAATAATACTGCAGCTTTTCCATTACTTGGCAGCACTGTGCTTATTTTTTAGCTCATGAAAAATACACTGGTGTTGGATGCAATCATCCTGATATTAATATGTGGTCACTCATCAAAACCCCCTTTCATCAGGTTAGATGTTGGTTTCTTTCTCCCTGCTGGTGGTACTTTAAGCAGTGCTGTTCATTCCTGTCTGGTTCAGGCAGCTTTTCAGGGTGGCAGGTTTTCTAGAAGGCCAATAGCCAGGGGTTTTATCCTGGGATGGTTAGTGATTAATCTTCACTTAGTTTGTATCTTATAAAACTCTGAGGACTAGTATTGAGGGTAATTTCTTCATTTTTCAAGTGAATCTTCACTAAATCCTAGGAAACAGCAGGATTCAGTTTGGAGACACTGCTGTAAGTATTACTTTTGGAGGCTACAAAGGCAAAATTTTCCATAAGGACAAAGCTTTGGCACTGGGTGTGTAGCCTTAGGATACTTCCTGCAGAAGGCTTTTCTTTGGCCCCGAGCTCGATCTTGCTCTTGTGAGTTTTGCCAGCTTTAGTCTTAATCTTTGGCTATGCAAGGCAGTCTCCCTTCAAAAATTAAAGTGTATATGCCTGTCTTTTCATAAAGCCTGCATTTCAGGGTGACTGACAAATGAAGCAAACCAGAGCTCACACATCAGACATAAGATTGTATGCTGTTTGAGAATTTCATAAATGACTTCTGCTTAAGAGATTTTCCAATGTGGAAGCTAGCAGGGCCTGGCTGCAGCCTACCAATGCTGTGAAAGTGACTCCAGGCTGACCCCAACCCAAAGACCCCAGAACTGCAGGGCCCTCTGGGTCTCTAGCACAAATTGGGGTTTGGCAGCCAATCCTTTCAAGTTTCAGGCTGCCTGGGGACAACTGACCTGGAGATGAGAAGGTCTTCCTGAATAGCAATTTCTTCCTAAAAGTCTTTCTTCTTGCCTACTATTACAGGGTAGCAGGCAGAATAACCTGGATGCTAGTGTTCTAGTTGAATGCTATGTGTTTTAAGAACTTGAATAACTTCTCTGGCCCTCAGTACCTTTCTTTTCAAATGAAGGAGTAGAACTCTGTTGTTTCTACCTGTGAAATTCTGTGAGTCCATCATACCTTTGGGATAGATACCACACGGAGCTACCAGAATTAGAAGCTGTTCCTTATGTTTTGGAAAGCTTTCCTATCCTTCAGGAAGTTCCTAGAAGCACATCATAGACTTTCACATGGACTAGTTCAAACTGACCTGCAGAGAGCTAGCCATCACAAAAGTACCTCAGGAGTGTCCGATGAGAAAGTCATGTATGATATCAGGGGACTTTTGAGGTGTCAAGAGGTAAGGAAAGTGAAAGTGAAGTCGCTCAGTCGTGTCCGACTCTTTGTGACCCCATGGACTGTAGCCCTCCAGGCTCCTCCGTCCACAGGATTTTCCAGGCAAGAGTACTGGAGTGGGTTGCCATTCCCTTCTCCAGGGGATCTTCCTGATCCAGGGATTGAACCCAGGTCTCCTGCATTGTAGGCAGACGCTTTACCATCTGAGCCACCAGGGAATCCAGAGGTAAGTAAGATGAGTAGTAATTGAAAGAATGCACAGAGGATGGGAGAGAGCAAAGAACACAGTACAGACTCTACCAAAATGGTCTTTTCAGAAATAATCTAAGAAATTATTTTAAAAGGAAGTAAATCTTGCCTTTTGGGAGCTAAGGGAGGATCTCTCTGGCATATTAAGTTGTCCAAACTGAATTATCTTATAAGACAATGAGATGAAGGCTGCTTATTTCTAATAAAGTCAGGATCTCTGTAGTCACTGATCTGTGTTCCAAAGGTGTAAAAAAAATGCTAATGAAGGTCACTGTCTTAAAGGTGGGTTTCAAGTAGAGAGCCCAGGTCTGTGAGAACACATATTGACATAAACGGCATAGGTTTGTGTGTGTGTAGGGGAGGACGGTTATGCAGACAGGAGAGGAAGAGAACCAGTCCCCCTCTGTCATTCTGCAATAGAACGTCTGGTATAATGGAGGCAGCAAGCCTGGTGTACAAGTTCTGGATAGGGAAAATGAATTGTACTGTAAGATAGAAATGATTAGATTTAGGTTTAGAAAGTGATCAAACTGTGAAGAGAGACTCAGTCAGTAGCACATACAAGTCAAAACAACAATGTGCCACTTCTTCATTGTGTAGGCAAACATGAGAGTGTGTGATGCCTAGTGTGGATGGTGATGTGAACACGAAGGGGTTCATGGGCTACACGGGTGATGGCTGGAGAGGCTGTTCTGGAAAGTAACCTGGCAGTGAGCCCCCAAACTGTAGAGCAGTTGTATTTTGCTTGGGGGTGAGGAGCTGGAGAAAGGGGCTTTGCATGGACTCATAGCTAGCAAGTTGTGTTCTTAGGAGTCAAAGGATTTAAGGAAAGAAATAAAGCATACTGAATCCATGGATTCAGGAAGCTGTCTCTTCCTGAAAAATATCGTGACACTCAGATGAGGTAAGGAAGAGACCAAAGAAGTGAACTACAAAAGCAACTAGAGTCCAAACAAATGAAACAGGCCTCCTCAGGCTGAACTGGGCAGGGAGTACTTCCATTGACTTCAGAAGTGATGACCCTTCCTCCTGTTGGTGTTTTTACAGTGTGACAAGTCACCCACATATGGAATAAATGTTAATTATATTATAAAATAGGCTTTGTGTTAGATGATTTTGCCCACTGTAGGCTAATGTAAGTGCTCTGAGCACATTAAAGTTAGGCTAGGTTTAGCTATGAGGTTTGGAAGGTTAGGTGTATTAAATGCATTTTTGGTTTAAGGTATTTTCAACTAGAATTTATTGATTTATCAGGGTGTAATCCCATCATAAATAAAGGAAGATCTGTATTTGAAATTTACCGAGAGGGTAACTTGAAGTGGTTTCAACATACACACAAAGGCTATTGCTTTGATTACTTACTTGGCTCTCTGCTGTCACCAAACAGGGTTGAATCCATTCAAAAATTAGAGCAGATCTCTTTTACATTTTTTATAGTAAAATTTATACACCCATACCAAATTAAATTATGGAATTCAGAGGAGAAAATAATAACCATTTCATTTCTCAGCACTATACCTATTAGTGTTTCTTTCCGTTCTGTTTTTTTTTTTTCTAAGCATATTTTCATATAAGAAGCATCTTTTCACTTAGTTTTAAATCATGTTTTTTATTGTCAATTTGAGGCATCAATATCAGTGACTGTAAGTTATTCCAGAGAGACTTGATCTGGGGACCTAGACCTACTGTATTTTTTCATGGCATGATCTTGGGCAAGTCATTTGTGTTCATGAGACCTGATTTTCTACATTTGCAAAATGAAAGAAGTAGACTAGATAAAAGACTGTCTCCTAACCAAAGTTCTGTTTTAATAGTGGTAGAGTTGGGACTAAAACTCATCCAGTTTCTTTTCCTCCCATGCTGCATCACATAACTCTGGCATGGAAAAAGATTTTGAAAATAGAGTTCAAACCTCCTCGCCATTTGGGAATTCCTTTACACTATTCCCGATAGTGATCCTTGTAGACTCTGCTTAAATACTTTGCCAGGGAACTTTGGGCTTTGTAATGCAGTCCATTGCTTTTTATGAGAGCCCAGATTGAGAGCACACATTTCCTTACTTTGAATTGGAATCTGCTTCCACAGAATTTCTGTACACCGGCTCTGGTTCCTTCCTCTGCAGTAGCACTGATGTAGTGCAGTTTATCCTCAGATACGTTTCCTCCAGGAAAAAGTTCTAATTTCCCTGAAATCTCTAACATATGCACTTTAGAGTCCTTGAATGTTCCAGATGTCCAGATGTATTTTTTGTATGCTACCCAGTTTGTTGTTTCTCTAAAGCTGTAGCATCCAGGAGAGAATACAGTATGTGGCCCAATCATGCGTTGATCTTGGACAAGTTGTTTGTGTTAATAGGACCTGGCATTCAGCCATTTCTTTCCTTTTCTTCATCTGAACATCACAATTTTATTGGTGCAGTCCAGATCACACCATTTTTTAGCAGCTGGATTGTGGTATTTGTTGATTTATGAACAATTTCCAGTCAAAACTTTCTAGGTATTATTTGACATGAATAGCTATATTCAATTTTTTTTAAGCCTAGGTAAAGAAAACTACACAAACTACTGCTTAATTTCTTTCTGTTAGCTTTGATCCATGTTTCCAGTGTAACAAGAGAGATACTTGGGAATCTGGATTCTGCTTCGAGATCTGTGTCAGCTGCAAATTAAACATCTTGCTGTGTAAGCCTTCATCCAAACTACTTGAATGTGGTGACCATGACAGGACCAAGGTCAGAACCTTGTGACTCTTTCCCCATCAGGTGGGAAGGTCCTACACTGAGATTATTTCCTAGGCTGCATTGCCCCGTTGGAAGTGTTGGAGAGTTGGGAGAAAATGGTGATTGGTTAGAGTCAGGAATCCTCCAGGCAGCTGATGGTTAGCTCCATGTAAAGATGGTGCTATTTAATTAGGAAGGAAAAGTGGAAACCATCAAGTCAAGCAAACATTGCCTCAGGAGTGAATAGTTTTTCTCTGTCGACCTGGATTTGGGCACCAGGAATGTAAAAAGAATCAAAAGGATGGAATTTTCATAAACATTCAAGAGAAACATACTTTTTCCAAAGCTACCAAACTGGTTCAATTTATTAATTTTTCTAGAAGATTTCATGCCTAAGTGAGACTAAAAAGCATTGCTTTAGTATTGAAGTCAATTAGATCTTTTTTTGGTAGCTGACTTTTTGCCCTTTCCAGACAGGGTCTTCCAGACATTTCTACAGAGGTATTCTCTCTTGCAAGAGATAACTTTAATAACTTAGGGATAGTAAAACATAGTTCCCCACAATGTCACCTTATCTGGAGTGCTTGAGAAAGTATTGATTGTGAATGGGCTGCCTGTTAATTTCCCTATATTTCTGTCCTAACTTTAACTTTAGTTCTACATGCTTGAGAGAAGGGGTCTTCATGCAGAGTAGAAATATGTAAGAAATGTTTTTCTTTTCTAAGAAAAAATTATAAGAGCTATTAGGGAAGGAGATAGTGAAGGACAGGGAAGCCTGGCTTGCTGCAGTCCATGGGATTGCAAAGCTACTGAACAACAACTGGGATATACAGATACCATTTCTAAAAGGAGTAACGGGCATTTACACTGCAACTTTTGTGAGTGGATATTTAGTTCCTGTAATAACAGTAAAAATAAAAGACTGGAATGCTTTATAGATAAAGGAAGTTTAGTGCAGAGTGAAGACATTACTCTGGAGCCAGTTTGGGGACAGAGAAATCTTAAATAACATTTGAGAATGATAGTGCTGGAAGCAATAAGAAAGCTGACTGGTCATCTGGGACCCTTAGGGGACAATAAGGGAAGAAAGAGTGACTGACATTTGGAGGACATAAAAATAAATGAGTTGGCCTAACATTTTTTTTCATTTCTTATAGTTTATAGAACTTTAGATGTCAGCATGAAGCTCTTTATATGATTTTCTATATGGGAGAATTAAGACCTAGGGAGATGAACTATTAGTAACTTGGCCAAGGTCACAAAAACAGCCCATGATGGAACTTGGGTAGTGCCTGGGAATCCTGGTTTCCAGGCTGATCCTGTTCATATCTCTCCTCACTGCACAGCAGTGTTCTCTTTCTCTTCCTTGCTTTTGTCCTCTGCTTACAGCGCGCTTTAAGCCATGCCCATGGAAGAACAAGAGTAGAATATTTTTATTTGCTAGTAGGTAGCATCCTATATAGGTCTCAGCCCATGGTGTCCATCATAACCACACTCGCTCCATTCTCTCTTAACTTTCATCCCTGCTGGCCTTCATACTGAACCCCCCACTTAAATAAGAATTAGCCTGAATAACTAGAAACTCACTGTAGAAGTTTCAAAGTCTAAGGACCACCTGGCCTTCTCCCATAGGTGAGAAGAACTATTAACTTAGCTTTTGAAACATATAACTGCCCAGTCCTTGAAAGGTATCCTTTGTAACAAAACCTGTAGCTGTGGGGAGAGGTAGGGGAAACACTTGAGGTCTATGAGCTATTCTAGAATAAATATCAAGCAGGGGGGTGGGGCAAGGGGAAACCTCTGTATTTACTAATATCTGATTAACTTCAATGTATGACAGATTGCTTGCATATTAAGGCGCCTAAATGTTTTTCAGTTTTCTTTCCAAGTTAAGTCTTAGTGCTGCTCCTGGAATTCAGTTTATTTTGACCTTCACTCACTCATGCTTTGGCTACCTGATGCTTGACATATGTTTCAGGATCAGTTCCAGTAAGCACAAGGACAAAAAGAGAACATTTTGAAGTGTTCTTCCATCAATGCTCAGTATTTGATTATCACACTTGAGACTTACTAATACAAAGGAGAAGTGCAGAGTTGAGAGGTGATGATCAAATCCAGTTCCTTCATGTTAAAGTTGGAAAGTGAGACTGAGAGTTAACTGACCTCTGGTGACTTGGATATCCTGGTGTAAGGGAGCCAGTGTGTGTTTCCACATTCTCCTGCTGAATTCCATCTTTCTGTGGTGTGTGGTTGCAGTTTCTTGCCAGTTGAGGGTAAGGTACTTCAGAGTCAAAGAAACATGGCCAGTTATGAGGATGGTGGACACCTACCCCCAAACTCCCAGGGTGAAGGCTCTTTGCCATAAGCCAAGGAGTGTGATGCAGTGAGAAGGGTACAGGTCTCGAAGCTAGATTCCTAGTACCACCACTTCCTAGATGTGTCATTGAACAGGTTTTTTAATCTGAAGCTCTGATTCTTTATGTGTAAAATGAGCTAATGTTAGCTTTCTTATAGGTGATTTTTAAGATGAAATATAAGTAGAAACATGTCATAAATGTAAATTAAAGTCCCTATCCCTTCCCCCTGTAATCTTCAGCCATTGATTGAATGTGTGGATCTGCTGAAGGTCTGTACTCCCCAGAGGCTCCTTGGGAGCCAGGTTGGTGGTGAGGAGTGCAGCTCTGCAGAGGGGACTTGGGAGTATTTCAGCATCAAAATTATTTCTTCAGTGGTTTAAGTTCCCTTTGGGTCTGGGACAGTTTGTGAAGAGGATCCTTGGGAATGAAATGCAATGGTCTCACTGGATTATTGTTTATAGAACCTTTCACTTTGCTTCCAGAATCTGTAATGAGATGCTCTCCATTAACTGCTTTCCTCAGTTGCCTTTGAGATACGGGAGTTCACCCCTGTGGCTCATTTCTCTATCAGTGTACCCTTGTCATGTAACAAATTCATTTGCAATCTGTTCTCTTTGATGTGTTAATTTGTTGGGGCTTAATTTTCTCAAGCTTTCTATGTTTCTGATGCTTTTCCAAACAGAATTGTAATGCTCTAGAGGAAACACAAGGCATCTTGTGTATTTTAATTAGAAATGTTCTCTATATAGCACCTAGTGTAAGAGTATATGGTACTGTGGGTGCCTAAGAAATGCCAAGTCAGTTCCTAGCTGTTCAGTTAGAGTCATATTTGAACTTAGGGCTAGCCTAGGTTTCTTTGAACACATTCATGGTGGAAATTTTCCTGGTGAAAAAATGAAAAGATGGCCATTGCAAAATGAGCAAGTCTTTTTAGTTTCTGTAGCCACACAGTACAAATATATTGCCCAGCCATGAAGAATACTCAATTTTGGCTTTTGGGTTTTTCATTATCTCAGTTACTTGTTCATTTTTCAAATTTAATGACAACTTAGTGCCTTTAAATGGAAAATACCATTGTAGATCCTCTGGAAAACAAGAAGTTAATTGTAAATACTGAGTGTACTCTCATGATGTTGACAGTGTGATGAGTCCTGTATTTTTGTTGTATAAAAAATTAACAAATTGTATTTTTTCTTCAGAGTACTGTTTCCATACAGATCCACTAGTAAGAGAAGAGTATGTTTACTTGGCAAAATGCAATCTTATCCCATTATGAAGTGATACATTAGAGATATAGATTAAACATTTTAACAATGACATTTTCTAGCCTTCCACTGTCAACTTGTATAAGGTGCAGTGCTGAAGTCTGTTCTGGTACAGTGGTCACAAGGCATTGGTTTGGTTCATGTACAAGCTGTAGTTCCATTGGCAAGAAGAGCAGGGAGATAATACAGACGGAGGGAAGGGGTGTGAGAGTTTATTATCAATTTCTTAAAATGAGAGTATTTCAATTTTTGATAATGGTGATTTATAAAATAACCTAGTTTATAAGACTATTGGGAAAAATGGAAAATAGGCAAAAGCCAAAATAAAATAAATTATGTAATTCATAGTCCAGAGATGAGTAAAAGTAACAGTTGATATAGCCTTTATAAAACTGTGTATGTACTATACATATATGTATGTTCATAAATATGCAGAATCATTATTTAAAATGATGACAGTTGACTCTTGAAAAGCAAAGGGTTGAACTGCCCGAGTTCCCTTACACGCAGAACTTTTTCACTAAACACGTCCGGTATCTGCAGTTGGTTGAATCTGTAGATACATAATTGTGGATATGGAGGGTCAACCATAAAGTTACATGTAGATTTTTGCCTGTATAGGGTCTTGGTGCCCCTCACCTTTGCATTGTTCAAGGGCCAACTGTATAAAAATAATCTAAATACATGATAAAATAATATTTAATGATAAGAAATAAAAAGTGTTTTACCTAAATTCACCTCTTCATCACTCTTGATACATGCAGGAGTATTTTTTAAAAAATATTTATTTGTTTATTTGGTTGCACTGGGTCTTAGTTGCAGCATGTGGGATCTGTAGTTGCAGTATGTGGGATCTAGTTCTCAGACCAGGGATCAAACTCCAGCCTCCTTCATTGGGAGCACAGAGTCTTAGGCAATGGACCACTAGGGAAGTCCCCATGTAGAAGTTTTTGACCAATTCTCTTCTTCATTCTTGTGGGATAGCTACTTTCATACCCCCAGATAGTAACCAATAGCTGTTATAGATTTATCAGTGGATCCCAACACTAGAAAATAAATTGAGCTCAAAGACAGTAATAGCCATCTCTCCTCCAATTTACAAATTTTAGTAAAAAAGATATTGGCTTCTTTCACTTGCTCAATAACTATAAATAGTAAACTGAAGTATAGTTTTATTGACCCAATAAACTTAAATATATGTCTTGACTCGCTTGTAGGTAAAACGTATAAATGTGCATTTCTAGCCATCTTCCCTTTTTGGCTTTTACTCTCTGAGTTGTGTTAATTTATCCAGGGCCACAGTTGATAGTTTTGTGGACAGCTCCAAGGGGCACTGTTTCTTTATCATATTTCACATACTTACTGCAGTAAAGTGTCTTACAGAGGGGATACTATTTTTTAATTCATATAAATACACCATTTGGCCAAGAAAAGACAAGATATATTTTGTGCTTAACATTTTGCAACTATAATGAAGTGTTTGTCCAATGTTTATTCTAAAACCTGAAGATCAATAAACATGATAACTGTATAGTTATTCACTCTGACATTATAAAAGTGTGATATGAGCCTTCTGAAAATATAGACTCTGAGGTGACTAAAGGTCTTCTGCTTATAGAAGAATCCTAAGCATAAAGGTAGAAGAATGATCTTGTTTTACATGCCTTCGCTTGATTTAAAGATCTTGTTACATTTCAGTTTGCTTCATATGTTGACCACCATAAATTTTTTGTTTGGCTTCTCGTCCGCATTGAGGGTTTTTTTTTTTTTTTTAAAGATTTATTTGTTTTATTTTTTGACTGTGATGAGTCTTCATTGCTACATGTGGGATTTCTCTAGTTGCAGTGAGTGGGGGCTACTCTTCATTGCTGTGCATGGACTTCTCATTGAGGTGGCTTCTCTTGTTGTGAAGCACAGGCTCTATACACATGGGCTTCAGTAACTGCGGTGTATGGGCTCAGTAGTTGTGACTTGAGGGCTCTAGAGCACAGGATCAATAGTTGTGGTACACAGGCTTATTTGCTCCTGGGCATGTGGGATCTCCCTGGAACAGGGATTGAACCAGTGTCGCTTGCATTGCATGGCAGATTCCTAACCACTGGACCACCAGGGAAGCCCCACCTTCAGTTTTTTGTTTCAATGTTGTGCCTTTTGAAAGGCTATTGTTAAATCTTAAGTGAGATATTTGTTAAAGCTACTTTCTTAAAGACTTGCTTCTAGGAATGTTTTGACTTCTTCTAGGTCTGCAGTTCAGTTTTTCCTAAGATCTGTGATGTTTTCAGCCTTCTCCCTACTTTTGGTTTGGTTCACAGCTTTTTGAATACCATGTTTTCTTTGTTCTAAAATTCTTACTGTGTTGGCTGGAATGCATACTCAAGTGATTTTGTTAGAAAATGTACATGGGAGATAACTTTGAGTCTTTAAATGTTTGAATTTCTTCCACTCCTATTCCAGAACATGTAAAATTATAGTCCGGAGTATGACCATCAATGCTGAGAGTCTGATTTTTCCCAGTTGGTCAATATACTTTTAAAGAGTACATCTTCCTTTATTGCCTTGATATGAACACCATGCTGCCAGGCTTTCTCAAAGTGATATGGTTCTGCTTCATCATTTTTAAGGATGTCTCAGTAGTACGCTATTGATTTAACTAAATGATAATCAATGGGAATCTAGATTGTTTTTAAAGAACTTTTGCTCTCAAATAATGCTTTGAAGAATGTGTTTATCCGTATTAAATAACTGCACGGTCTTATCTATGGGTACTATATGCCAGTATCTATCTATGTACTTTATATATACTAAATTATTAATTCATATTGTAAACCTAGGAGGTAGTTATTATTATTATCTGCATTTTACTTATGTGGAAACTGATGCATAGAGAAGTTAAGTAAGTTATACAAAGTCAAACATTTTGTAAATGACAAAGTTAAGATTTGAGATCAAGGAGTGTGGCTTGAGTCCCTGCTCTTAATCCATCTGCTCTTTCCCTTGTATACATCCCTGGAGGTGGAATTGAGGGGTGACAAAGAGGGTGTCCATTCCATTTTTAATAAAGAGGAAAGCACTCCTGGTAATTATTTACTAGACACATAAGCACTAGAATGTTAGGAGTGATGTCATCTGAAGTTTTGAGTTTCATAATGAAAGTTTCAAAGACTGGCTCATGAGTAGCTCAGAGGGATTCTCAGTACTCCAGGAGCCAGCTCTGAGAGTTGAAGGAATCCTATTAATTTATAATTCTGTAGTGGAAAATTGCATTCTGAGCTAGCAAAAGTTGATCATATCATCTGTGCCTTGTAGGGAGCTTTATGTTGTCCCATTTATTCCCTAGAGAGGGAGAAAAAAATAATCTGAATAGAAAATAAGGCTAGTTATGGCCTAGCAATTGCACCATGCTATAAGTAGCATTTGAAACACCTTATCAGAGCTCATGCTTGTATATGCTGCTTTAAAAGTGTAATCCACAGTTTATATGGTTTTATTAAAATAAAAGGCTAATGTGTTTAGGGAAATAGAACCCAAGGCAGGGGAAGGGACATTAATGTATAAAAGCCAGAGGGCTGTCAAAATAACCTTGCAGTGATCTGATATTTACTGAGATTGTACGGTCATTCAGGGAAAGTTTATTGTTGAACAGTGGCTGAATTTGCCCCTCACTTCACCTTTTCTAAAAGGGGAATAAAGGTTTTGAATGCCTATAATTAATTCATCAGTTTCTGCTGCCAGACTTGTGCATGCCAAGAGAGGAAACTTTCAGAAGCTGATGCTACGAAGAATGTGGCAATTATTACAACAATTTTTGAGTCTTTTTATTTCCTCTCAGGCAGTGGCATAGCATTGGAAGATTACTAGTGGTGAAGGATAAAAGAGTAGTTGGTGTAGTTTAGTGAAAAAAACCTTTTGGAAAGGTTAGGTTTGGTTTTGTTTTGTTTTTAATGGGCAAATTAGATGCCTGAGAGTGTATGTCTAAGGAAACAGTCACAATCTAGAATTCCTTCCCTAGCTCTAGTCTTTTCCTGAATTGCTGAGTTTCAGTGATACATATTAAAGCCTTTTTCTTTCTTTCTTTCTCTCTCTCTCTTTTTTTCTTGAGAGGATCTTTCCAAAAATGTACACAGGAACACAGAAAAGAATTAGGTGTGCATTGAGCATGGAAAGATGGGAATATGCTGAAGGGCCTTTATCAGACTTGTTCAATCAAGGGTCAGACTTGTCAATGTGTTGGTGTAGATGAGATGGACCATGGGCATTCTCAGTATTTTTTCCTATTATTCCACTCCTGTCCTCCATCGCACTTGTACACATAGGACATTGTTTTCTACCAAAAGAATTTTTGATAGAATTATGTTCCCCAAAGTAGTGAAATAAATTTCAATGTGTTCTTGAAATATTTTAAAGATAAGAACAAAGTAATCATCTAAAACACAGTTGAAGGCAAGAAAATTGAGGAGGGAAGCTGAGAGCATTGACCTATGAGATATCAAGATTTGTTTATTTCAGCTTAAACCTTGTGATAAGTTTGAACCTTGGTGTAGGTAGAGAAAAATAGATTGATGGGGTTTAATAAATCAGTGAATAAATCTGCCTGTGTGCTAAGTAGCTTTAGTTGTGTCCTACTCTTTGCAACCCTATGGACTGTAGCCCGTCAGGCTCCTCTGTCTAACGGATTCTCCAGACAAGAATACTGGAGTGGGTTGCCATGGCCTTCTCCAGGGGATCTTCCTGATCCAAGGATTGAACCTGTGACTCTTGTCTCCTGCATTGGCAGGCTGATTCTTTACCTATAGCACCACTGGAAATTTGTTCGTTAACGAGTGGTATTCCAAAGGCATATATACCAGACAAAATCAGTCGGTGATCTAAATTTGGAAAGCAGAATTTAGAGTAAAATAGATCATTTTTATGACTTGAGGATAGGAGAGAGTTTCTTAACACAAAAAAAATATAGTTCAGAGGGGAAAATATTGCATAACTTTAGCTATTAATTGGGCTTCCCTGATAGCTCAGTTAGTAAAGAATTCACCTGCAGTGAAGGAGACCCCAGTTTGATCCCTGGGTTGGGAAGATCCACTGGAGAAGGGATAGGCTACCCACTCCAGTATTCTTGGGCTTCCCTCGTGGCTTAGCTGGTAAAGAACCTGCCTGTAATGCGGGGGACCTGGATTTGATCCATGGGTTGGGAAGATCCCCTGGAGAAGGGGAAGACTACCCACTCCAGTATTCTGGCCTGGAGAATTCCATGGACTGTATAGTCCATGGGGTAGCAAAGAGTCAGACATGACTGACTTTCACTTCACTGCACTTCACTTCAGCTATTAATACATCAAAATTGAAAACTACTTTTTATCAAATGATGCTATCAAGAAAATCAAAGGAGAAACCACAAGCTGAGAGATATGTAATGCATAAACAGATTAAAGAATAGCATCCAGAATATATAAAGAACTCTTACAAATAATTAATACTCGCAGTTCAGGAAACAAAAGATTAATGGCACAAAATAAGAGCAGGCGATCCTCAGTCAGAAACTGAAGGGCTGGTAAACTCTGACCAAGACAGCTGTGATGTTCCCTTAGCTTGACTAAACTTAGCCTTCTGAAACTTCTCATTGTAAATTCTGCCTCTGTGCCTTTGAGATGTAAGTGTTCTTAAAAAGCTTCTTGGTAGTTTTGTAAGCTAAAGATGTCTTTCCTAAGGCCCTGGGGGTCAGCCTTTGAAACAGAAGCGTCAGGAGAGACAGTGTCCTTACCCCTGATCTCTGTGGAAGGGAAGCCCGGAATGGGCCAGTCATAGAGAAGACAGTTGCAGACTCAGAGATAACTGAATGTGTTGGACACATCCCATTGGTTGACCTCCTTCCTGATGTCCTCCAGTATTCTTCTGCTGGCTCACCTCAGGATTTAAAAATCTTCCTGACCTTCGTTTCAGCAGGCTTGAGTTCACACTGCATTCTTCCTATCATTGACATAGCCTCGAATGAAGTCTCCTTACCTGTTGAAGTTTGATCATGCAATTTCTGCTTTGATACCTCTAACCAGGAAAATTATAAAACTACACATGCATACCATTTCACAGCCATCGGAATGGCAAATGTTAGACTAGAGAGCAATAGGAACTCTTCTGCAATCTTGGTATAAATATAAAATGGCAGAATCCTTTTGGGGTACAATCTGACAATCTTGATAGGTTTAAAGTGTTTATCCTCTGATTCAGCAGCCCCATTTTTTAGATATTGTAGGAGAGGGAATATTTACCTCTCTACTTTTAGGATATTTTGGCTGGTCTGATAATTGACATAAGACAGAGTAACAAGAGAAAGACAACTTAATTTTGTACGTATGGGTGCCCACATAGACAAAAGAGTGGCTCCTAGACAGCGAGACAATTGAGGCTTATATGCCATCCTGAGCTAAGGAGAGGGAGGTAGGTGTCTGGAACTACAAAGGGGAGGACGATGGGAAGAGCAAATATTAGGTGAACAAATATTTTCCATGCCTAACAGAAACAATGGGGCACAGAAAGGACTTTGAACAAAGAAGTCCTACTGAGCTCCCCCACCTTACCATGGGGTTTCCCAAGTGGCTCATTGGTAAAGGACCTGCCTGCCAATGCAGGAGATGCTAGTTGGATCGCTGGGTTGGGAAGATCCCCTGGAGGAGGAAATGGCAACCCACTCCAGTATTCTTGCCAGGATAATCCCATGGACAGAAGGAGCTTGGTGGGCAGTAGTCCATGGGGTCACAAAGAGTTGGGCGTGACTGAGCAACTGAGCATGCATGCACAGCTTACCACACTATCCCATACTCTCTGTAGTTACCTCTGGTGGGAATTCTTTTCCTGAACCAGCCTCATCTAAATTCTTACAAGGGGGAGGTAAAGACATTTTATTGAGTCCACTGGGGCTTGATTGATGTTAGCACAAAATAAGCCACATGCCAAAGTGGCACATTCTGGGATGGCTTTCTCTGGACCCCATCAATGCATATCCTAAATAGACTCCCTCAGATACACAAGGAGATACGTAGAATAGGACTTACAGTGGTTACGTTTGTAATTAAAAACTAAAAACAAAACTGGCATAAACCTAGTTGTCTATCAGTGGGAGAATGAATACAAAATTATGGTATAACCATAAAATAGAATACTGTGTATAAGTCAAAAATTGGCCAAAGAAATGAAGTTGGAGAAGAGTATACACAGCATCACATCAAGAATGTAAAATTTAAAAACATATCAAACATACTGCCTAGCGATCCATACATATCACCATGCATTTCTTAATTTTTTAGCACTATGATAAACTTAAACTCTGAGAATAATTACCTTTAAACTCCAGAAGATAGTGGAGGAGAAAGAGTCAGACACGACTGAGTGACTGGACAACAAACCTTTAAAGATAGGGATGGGGAAGGCGGGGAGAAGGTGATGAATCAGGGAGGAACACATGGAAGATTTCAAATGGATAGACCGTGTTTTATTTTTTGAACTGAATGGTAGAAACACAGGAGATAAAATGTTCTTTGTACATTTAATGCCTAAAATTTTATTTTACAATAAACCACAAAAAGTGATTTTGTAGTGAAGAGTGTGGTGCTTCTGTTTCATTAAGTCAACCATGCAAGAGTCACTTGAATTTTCACTGTGTCCTTGAGGTAGAGCACTCTTTGATCTGTGAATGGGATTCAGCCAAGTTTGGGCTGGCGATTGGATAGAACTCCCTTTCCATCTCTGGCTCTGAAATTCAGTGTGATCTCTGACTCATCAAAGTACTTTCCAGACACACAGGCCTCCTCAGGGAGAGAGGAAAATGCCAATATTTGGCATGCAAGTCTTGGGAACAGTACTTCGCTCTGTGATCCCATTAGGCCTCTTTCACCTCAAAGGCAGGATGGTGAGAGACAATCACACTGAAAATCTCAAGTAAGTATAATTGAGCTAAGGTGGATAGGGACCTGGGGTTGGAGATGTGTTCCCTTTAAGATTCCTACCCTTGTTATTCCTCTTTACCTGGCTCAGTTTTCATGATGAGGGAATGCTTTTCCTGCAAGTTGGGAAGTTCCTAGGAACACTGAACTTAGGTAGCATTTCTACTGAAGTCCCTGGCTAGGCATAAGGAGCCAGGATGGGAGCTTGTGGTAAAGCCTCCCAGTGGAGGTTGGGAGGGGTTGGTACTGGGGGATGCCACTGCTTAAATTATTTTCTAGTCACTGCTGCACAATTTAAGCAAACCATGCAGAGGGATTTCAGATGATGAGTGAGGTATTGCATGATTACCTCATTGGGAAACCTATTAGAAAATGCTTTCATATAAGTAAGAAGACCTAATATAAGGGTCCTCATTTCAGGACAGCCATTTAAGTTCCCAAAGAAAAAGAAGCAATGTCTTCTAAGTGCTAAACAACAACAACCAAAACAACTATTACGAAATGGCTTCTAATTATCAACAGAGATTAAAGAATGGCTTTTCCAGGCCTTCCATGGCCCAGTCATAACTTTCAACTGATTAGAACAAAACAGCAAGCATTAAATGAGAGGAAAGAGTGCTACTTGGGAGTTCTGTGGATGATGTAGGTGAATGTAAACTGGTGCTGACTCCCCTTCTTATCCTTTTATCACTGGCCTCGTGGGCCCGAGGCAGAACACGGATGTGTGTGGTGATGATGTGTCTTCTTCTTGCACCATGCCTGGGGTGATTATTGTGGGAGAAATGATAGAAATATGCTTGTTTTTAAAGATCATCCAAGCAATTTAAGATGTGCCCTCCAGGAATCCCATCCTCTGATTGGCCCACTTCTAGAAGAACCAAAGAAGAGTTACAACATTTAGTGCTGGCAACGTTAGGGAATGACTGAAAAAGTCTTGCCGGGACTTGAATCAAGATTGCCGGGAGAAATATCAATAACCTCAGATAAGCGGATGACACCACCCTTATGGCAGAAAGTGAAGAAAAACTAAGAAACCTCTTGAAAGTGAAAGAGGAGAGTGAAAAAGTTGGCTTAAAGCTCAACGTTCAGAAAACTAAGATCATGGCATCTGGTCCCATCACTTCATGGGAAATAGATGGGGAAACAGTGGAAACAGTGTCAGATTTTATTTTTTGGGGCTCCATAATCACTGCTGATGGTGATTGCAGCCATGAAATTAAAAGACGCTTACTCCTTGGAAGGAAGGTTGTGACCAACCTAGATAGCATACTTAAAAGCAAAGACATTACTTTGCCAACAAAAGTCCGTCTAGTCAAGGCTATGGTTTTTCCAGTGGTCATGTATGGATGTGAGAGTTGGATGGTGAAGAAAGCTGAGCGCCGCAGAATTGATGCTTTTGAACTGTGGTGTTGGAGAGGACTCTCGAGAGTCCCTTGAACTGCAAGGAGATCCAATCAATCCATCCTAAAAGAGATCAATCCTGGGTGTTCATTGGAAGGACTAATGTTGAAGCTGAAACTCCAATACTTTGGCCACCTCATGCGAAGGGTTGACTCATTGGAAAAGACCCTAGTGCTGGGAAGGATTTGGGGCAGGAGGAGAAGGGGACGACAGAGGATGAGATGGTTGGATGGCATCACCAACTCGATGGACATGGGTTTGGGTAGACTCCGGGAATTGGTGATGGACAGAGAGGCCTGGCGTGCTGCAATTCATGGGGTCGCAAAGAGTCGGACACGACTGAGCGACTGAACTGAACTGAACTGAAAAAGTCTTGCAGGTTGCTGATGGGAGTGCAAAATGGTGCAGCTACTCTAGAAAAGTTCAGTAGTTTCTTATGAAGTTAAATATACTTTTGCCAAATGGCCCAGCAGTTTCACAACTAAAGGAATTAAAAACATATGTGCACACCAAGAATTATGTGAAAGTGTTATTAGAAGCTTTTTTTTTTTTTTTTTTTTTTTGGTGTTGGGCATGCAGGATCTTATTTCCTCAATCCAGGAATGGAAGCCGTGTCCCCTGTGGTGGAAGCAGAGTCTTAATCACTGGACCATCAAGAAAGTCTAGTTACTAGCTGATTTATTCAACATGACTGTTCCACTCTTAGGTGTTTACCCAAGAGAAATGAAAATGTGTATGTGTGTGTGTGTATATATATATATATATATATATATATGTATATATATACACACATACTGCTTCAGAGGGTGGCAATGGGGCTGGCAATGCTAGTGATAAAAGAACTTACTGAACCAGAAGTGTGGGTAGAAAGTGAGATTTGTTGAATTCACTGCAGGGGAGCAGTGGGCAAAACCAAGAGAGGATCTGCCCCAGGGGAGAGAACCGGGGCTCCTTTTATGGTCCCTTCTGGTCATCCTTGGGTTAATGTTCCACCCATATGGTGATTAGGGCTGGGTGTGCCATAGCTCAATTGTCCTGGAATGTCACTGCTTGTGACTTCCATTGGGGGAGGGTGTCTTATCTTGAAAGGACCTTTCTAGCATAAGATGACTGTTCTGTTGTTAAGCTCCACACATGCTAACATGTGTTAGCGGATGTTAATGGCAGCTTTACTGGCGCTGTTAACCCAAACTGGAAGTAACAAAAATGACCGCTAATTAGTGAGTACTCACTTTCTTATGTATTCATAAAATGGAATATTCTCTTCAGCAATAAAAAAGAATATTGATACATTCAACAACATAGGTTAGCATCAGAAACTTTATCCTACAGGGAAAAACAGATACAAAAGGCAATGTACTGCAGGTTTCCATTAAGCTAAAAAATATTGTGGCAGTGTGATGCAATTATAATAAGAAACATACAGTTGATCTTTGAACAATGCAGGGATTAGGGTCACAAACCCCTGTACAGTTGATAATCCACATGTGACTTTGTAGTCAGCCCTTCTTATCTGCAATTCTGCATCTGAGGATTCAACCAACTGTGAGTTGTGTAGAACTGTAGTACATATTTATGGTGGGGGGAGGGGAACTGTATAAATTGACATTCACTGTTCAAAACTGATTGTTCAAAGTTCAGCTGTATACAGTCATCCCTTGATATTCATGGAGAATTTGTTCCAGGACCCCTGTGGGTACCAAAATGCAAGGATGCTTACATTTCTTACATGTAATGGCAAGGATTTGCCCATAAACTACACATATCCTCTTTAGACCTTCTCTTGATTACCTATAATACTTAATATGATATAAATGTAACTGGTTGCTGGTGTGTGACAAATTAAAGTTTTGCTTTTTAGACTCCTAGAATTTTTTTCTGAGTATTTTCTTTCTGAGAGTAGTTGAATCCTCTATGTGGAACCCATGCATACAGAGCCAATTATATTCGATCTTTGTCTCCTTTCTGACACAGAGCTCTCCAAACTCTTGGAATTTCCCCTATGAAGAGAGCAATTAAAGGTATCTCTTGTTAGGTTAGAGAAAGTGAAAGTGAAATCTCTCAGTCATGTCCCACTCTTTGCGACCCTATGGACTGTGGCTACCAGACTCCTCCGTTCATGGGATTTTGCAGGCAAGAGTACTGGAGGGGGTTGCCATTTCCTTCTCCAGGGGATCTTCCCGACCCAGGGATCAAACCCAGGTCTCCCACATTTCTGGCAGACGCTTTACCCTCTGATGGAATTCCAGTTGAGCTATTTCAAATCCTAAAAGATGATGCTGTGAAAGTGCTGCACTCAATATGCTAGCAAATCTGGAAAACTCAGCAGTGGCCACAGGACTGGAAAAGGTCAGTTTTCATTCCAATCCCAAAGAAAGGCAATGCCAAAGAATGTTCAAACTACTACACAATTGCACTCATCTCACACACTAGCAAAGTAATACTAAAAATTCTCCAAGCCAGGCTTCAACAGTACATGAACCATGGACTTGCAGATGTTCAAGCTGGATTTAGAAAAGGCAGAGGAGCCAGAGATCAAATTGCCAACATCCGCTGGATCATCGAAAAAGCAAGAGAGTTACAGAAAAACATCTACTTTTGTTTTATTGACTATGCCTTTGACTGTGTGAATCACAACAAACTGTGGAAAATTCTTAGAGAGATAGGAATACCAGACCTCCTGACCTGCCTTCTGAGAAACCTGTATGCAGGTCAGGAAGCAACAGTTAGAACTGGACATGGAACAACAGACTGGTTCCAAATAGGGAAAGGAGTATGTCAAGGCTGTATATTGTCACCCTGCTTATTTAACTGATATGCAGAGTACATCATGAGAAACGCTGGGCTGGAGGAAGCACAAGCTGGAATGAAGATTGCCAGGAGAAATATCAATAACCTCAGATATGTAGATGATACCACCCTTATGGCAGAAACTGAAGAACTAAAGAGCTTCTTGATGAAAGTGAAAGAAGAGAGGGAAGAAGTTGGCTTAAAACTCAACATTCAGAAAACTAAGATCATGGCATCCAGTCCCGTCACTTCATGGCAAATAGATGGGGAAACAATGGAAGCAGTGACATACTTTATTTTCTTGGGCTCCAAAATCACTGCAGATGGTGACTGCAGCCATGAAATAAAAAGACACTTACTCCTTGGAAGCAAAGTTATGATCAACCTAGACAGCATATTAAAAAGCAGAGACATTACTTTGCCAAGAAAGATCTGTCTAGTCAAAGCTATGGTTTTTCCAGTAGTCATATATGAATGTGAAAGTTGGACTATAAAGAAAGCTGAGTGCCGAAGAATTGGTGCTTTTGAACTGTGGAGTTGAAGACTCTTGAGAGTCCCTTGTACTGCAAGAAGATCCAACCAGTCCATCCTAAAGGAGATCAGTGCTGAATATGCATTGGAAGGACTGATGCTGAAGCTGAAACTCCAATACTTTGGTCACCTGATGTAAAGAACTGAGTCATTTGAAAAGACCCTGGTGCTGGGAAAGATTGAAGGCGGAAGGAGAAGGGGATGACAGAGGATGAGATGGTTGGATGGTATCACCAACTCAATGGACACGAGTTTGAGTCGGCTCTGGGAGTTGGTGATGGGCAGGGAGGGACACCTGGTGTACTGCAGTCCATGGTGTCACAAAGAGTGGGACCTGACTGAGAGACTGAACTGAACTTACCCTTTGAGCCATCAGGGAAGCCCTTTGTTATATTAAGGAGGTAACATTTAGAAAGCACCTGAGGATAGGACCTGTTGCCTGGTAAAAACCTTGTTATTAAAGGATTTAGAAAAACCAAGGTCTTGAGTAATTTGGGAAATGTAATGCCATTTTGGTTTTAAAAAAGTCAAGAAACATCTAAGAAGTTTTACAAATATGTGAACTTTTGAGCAAGGAGAAAGTACGGAGGGACACACACTAGATGGTCTCTCTTGATTATCTCAGAATGTAGGACAGCTGGGTGGGGTGGTTGTAGGATTCGACTTTTCTTTGTATGTGTTTCTAATGTTTCATAGAATACTGATTTGTTGAAGCTCATAAAGTAAAAAGTCTTAAAATATTTAAAATTATAACGTATATGAAACTGTTGACACTCTGCTTCATAGATTGTTTACCTTCATTCTCTATTCTTTGTTCTTTGGTGAAATTTCCAACTCTTTCCTTGTATTGTTGTGTTCCCTACCAGGGCTCTGCCAACTGGAAGGATATAATTAGCCATTTGTTACATGGGTATTAGGGCTTCCCAGGTGGCTCAGTTGTAAGGAATCTGCCTACCAAAGCAGGAGACACAGAAGATGTGGGTTCAGACCCTGGGCCAGGAAGATCCCCTGGAGAAGGAAATGACAACCCACTGCAGTATTCTTGCCTGGAGAATCCCATGGACAGAAGAACCTGGTGGGCTACAGTCCCATGGGGTTGCAAAGAGTTGGACCCAGCTGAGCATACACACACATATAGGTATTAGGGATTTTTAAATAGCTCCAGCACAAGGCTTGAGATTTCATTCTTATTTATAATACAAATGTATATAATTTCCACTCAAGAAATCATTCCATTACACATTCTCATTCAAATATTTGTGTGATTGCTATATTCTAGATATTCTGCTAGGCCTTTGTGACAAAATAGGGGAATACAGTTGGCACCGTTCCTGCCCTTGAGGAGGTTACATCCTGGTGGATGTACCCAGAAGGGACAGGACTAGTTATAAGCAGGGATGTTCAAGTTATTATCTGAAAGGGAACCTGGGCTTAACTTGGACATTCTGAAAATAGAAAGGAAAAAAAAAAAAACCCCAAACACTAGTCATTTAACAAAAGGCTTTATGCCAAAAGGAAAAAGATGTCCTAACTTAGAAACTTCTCTCTCATCCTAACTGATAATGAGGCAAAGCTCCATTCAGTAGTACCAAGGAGCTTTTTTTTTTTTTTTTAACAGAATAAAGCAACCTTTTATTAGGTCCCATTATTTCCCTTTAAGAGACATTAATTGACTGAAATCAGTTGTCTAAGTACTAAAATATGTATATATTGAAAATAGAAACAACACATACAAGATGTGATATTCAACTCCTATTTCATATTCTTCACAAATAATTGAAATATATTAAAACATTTCCTAACTATTAATACCAATGACAATATAAAAAGTTTTCTTTTTTTTTTCTTTTTTTCTTACTAAGGAGTTTACTGCTTGGATTTAATTTTGTGAGAGTGAAGTTAGTATTCTATTACGAGCAACAAATGGCAAGCATCATTATTCCACTTGAGCGCTTTATTGTAGCTTGAAACACCCTGAGCTACACATATGGGGTTTCTGCTTCAGCTGAGCAGTAGGCAATACAGCATATGCAGTCTCCCTGGGATTCCCAAAACCTGCAAAAGAAGTGACAGTTGCTTTATGAGATTCCTCCCATCTTCTCAAGTGTGTTCCACAGCAAGGACTTCATCCGGCATCATCTTAGACCTTCTTCTGCTTCAGCAGATGTCTATAGCCCTAAAATTAAAAAAAAAAAAAACCCTGTGTAACACTTCTATTAAAAGTCCTTTGTGGCCACACACAGTAGTGATCTCCACATGACTGGGAACACTTCAGGGGAATCTGGTACCATATGCAAATTTGGAACATGTTGAGATGTTCATCTCAAATATCTGAAGTTACCCAGCTATTTCAGAGGATTTGGGGAAATAGTCATTTGGGGAGAAAATAAAACTGCAGCCCTGAGCAAAGAGATTTGAGTGTGAGTTGTACTATGTGGTCTATTTAAGAAGGCAACGTGTAAACCCCATCTGCTTCAAGGAAGTAAGCCATTCAGAAACTATGGACACTGGCTGCTCAGATAGTAGGACTCGAGGATGATCAGAATCCTGTATTTAAATCTTCTCCATTGCCTATGTGTGTTTCCTTGTTTTTGGTCTCTAGAAGTTGTGCATTAGAAATAAAATATTTGTCAGGAGATACTGTGAAAGATGTTGAAAAGAGCAAAGGAAGATTTGTGGGTGTCTTGCCTAACTCTTTCACCCTGGGATATAGCTGTCTTTCCATGTTTTATTTTACAACCCTGAAAATTGTGGCAAACTGAGGATCATACAAATGATTCTTGCCAATGGAAGTGGAAAGTACTAGTGTCCAGTGAAATGCAGTTATTTGTTGCCACATAGGTAACCCACTTTACGTTATTTTTTAATTCATTTCAGAGCTCCTTCTTCTTGTTTTGTGTGTCTACTCCCTTTGGGTTTATTGTAACATCTTATTGGCTCCCTTACTAATAAGTTAAATATAATATGTGATATATATTTTGTATTTGTATGGAAGGCATGATTTAGTCTTAAAAACATCCTTTAACATACTTCTGGGAAAAAGGAATCATTATTACCTAAAGAATATTTCCTAAAGAATGTTCTACAAAATGCTAGTTCCACTGAATGCTAACAAGGATTTTTGTATGAGAATGGGTGACCAGTTCTATGATCAACTATATTTAGGAAGTATAGGATTATACAAAATCTTTACTGTGGCTTTTCTGTCTTAAATATGCCAAAGTTCAGTATTAATTTCCAGGTAGAGTATGTAGTTTTCTGAGTTTTGCCAAAGCAGTTGGTCAAAAAATTCTCTGGGAAAGAAATGCTTTTGAGAAATCCTGTTTCAGAAAAAAATGCTGAGGTAGAGCTGCACCCAGATTAGTGCTGATGGGCAAACAGTGGAAAGAGTGGCTGACTTTATTTTTCTGGGCTCCAAAATCACTGCAGATGGTGACTGCAGCCATGAAATTAAAAGACGCTTACTCCTTGGAAGGAAAGTTATGACCAACCTAGATAGCATATTAAAAAGCAGAGACATTACTTTGCCAACAAAGATCTGTCTAGTCAAGGCTATGGTTTTTCCAGTGGTCATGTATGAATGTGAGAGTTGGACTACAAAGAAAGCTGAACGTTGAAGAATTGATGCTTTTGAACTGTGGTGTTGAAGACTCTTGAGAGTCCCTTGTGCTGCAAGGAGCTCCAACCAGTCCATCCTATAGGAGATCAGTGCTGAATATTCACTGGAAGGACTGATGCTGAAGCTGAAACTCCAATACTTTGGTCACCTGATGTGAAGAACTGACTCATTGGAAAAGACCCTGATGCTGGGAAAGATTGAAGGCAGGAGGAGAAGGGGATGACAGAGGATGAGATGGCTGGATGGTATCACCAACTCGATTGACATGAGTTTGAGCAAGCTCCAGGAGTTGGTGATGGACAGGGAGGCCTGGCGTGCTGCGGTTCATGGAGTCACAAAGAGTCGGACTCGACTGAGTGACAGAACTGAACTGAACTGGGGGATGTAGATAAAGTAGAAAATTCATAAGAAACTAAAGGAAAGGTGAGCAGGGGCCTAAATAAGCTTTACCTTTGTGGAGTTTTCCCTAGGATTGGCATTACTGAGCGGCCACAAATGATGTACCCAAATCTTTGATACTACAGTGTTCAGGGAGATGTGTGTGCCCTTTAGCACATCTCTTGCTGCTGCTGCTAAGTCACTTCAGTCATGTCTGACTCTCTGCGACCCCATAGACGGCAGCCTACCAGGTTTTTCTGTCCCTGGGGTTCTCCAGGCAAGAACACTAGAGTGGGTTGTCATTTCCTTCTCCAATCCATGAAAGTGAAAAGTGACAGTGAAGTCGCTCAGTTGTGTCCGACTCTTCATGAATCCCATGGACTGCAGCCTACCAGGCTCCTCCGTCCATGGGAAAGTCCCATGGACGGAGGAGCCTGGGATTATAACCACACACAGAAAGTATCATGGTAGGTTTTCCTAGAGCCTCCCAGTACCACTGAAGCCATGCCCAAAGTTTGGATTGATTTTAGGATAGATCTACAAAGCTTCCAAGCAACCAGTTTGTGTAGATGAGGGTATTTGGAGGTGTGGGGAAGTCTGGTGTGGTTAATGGAAGGAAGAGTTGTATCTTCCATGTCTGGTCATTTCTAAATATCTGGAAGTTTCCCAGGTTCATCAGGTCATCATGCCTCAGTTCTGTTCAGTCGCTCAGTCATATCCGACTCTTTGTGACCCCATGAACCGCAGCACGCCAGGCCTCCCTGTCCATCACCAACTCCTGGAGCTTGCTCAAACTCATGTCCATCGAGTCGGTGATGCCATCCAACCGTCTCATCCTCTGTCATCCCCTTCTCCTCCCGCCTTCAATTTTTCCCAGCATCAGGGTCTTTTCCAATGAGTCAGTTCTTCACATCAGGTGACCAAAGTATTGGAGTTTCAGCTTCAGCACCAGTCCTTCCAATGAATATTCAGCACTGATCTCCTTTAGGATGACTGGTTGGATCTCCTTGCAGTCCAAGGGACTCTCAAGAGTCTTCTCCAACACCACACTTCAAAAGCACCAATTCTTCGGCGCTCAGCTTTCTTCACAGTCCAACTCTCACATCCATACATGACTACTGGAAAAACCATAGCTTTGGCTAGATGGACCTTTGTTGGCAGAGTAATGTCTCTGCTTTTTAATATGCTATCTAGGTTGGTCATAACTTTTCTTCAAAGGAGCAAGCATCTTTTAATTTCATGGCTGCAATCACCATTTGCAGTGATTTTGTACCTAGCATTGCTGGGGTGGTGCTGGGGGACTAGGTATTAAGGAACATGAGCTTGGAGAGTGTTTTCAACAACACATGAGGGGAATTCTTCTGGCTCTGATTTCATGGGCATGCCAGGGGTCTTCAGCACCAGCCTAGGTCTAGTGCAGACGGACATCCTAGTCTGATATGGATTTGTCCTTCTAAGCTTCCCAACACTTCTCTCTGGCCCTGGGGTTGGGCTAAGAACACAGAAATCTAATTGGACAGCTATAAGGTTATTTTGACAGGCAACTGAAAAATATCTCTGGAGCCAGAAGTGTATCTTGTGATAGATGACTATCTTCTTGACACTCTTTTTGACTGTGTGAATGGAAAGCTTGTATAGCACCACTGAAGTCTGTTTCTATGTATATATAGTCTTGGATTTTCCTACAAAAGACAATTGCATAGCAACGATTAATGCTGTAATCTTAGCAGAAGTCTCCAGAAGAATTCTTGAATTCTGTTAAACTCTGGATGCATAGGCACTGGACCCGAGGCATTGGTGATGGAAGCAGAGCAGCATCTGCAGAGAGCAAATGAAGGCTTGCCTGGGTAGTACTTGAAGAACCCACCCTTCCTTTGCCCTGGCTTCTAGGTTTCCCCTTCGAATTTGGGAGGGTACTGCATCCAGCTTCCAATATACAAATCTTGTGGAGAAAGCATGACATTTTGGTCTCTGAATTTTTTCTGTTTTGAGAGGCATTTCTTACCCCTATGTAAAAACTATTTTCATTAAACAAATAATGAAAAAATAACATGTGCCAGTCATTAGTCATGTTCATTTAAAATAGATTGGAAAATTCTGAAAAAATATTAATAGACACAAATGAAATCAATGATTAATTCTGTTATACAGAAGGTCCCAATACTAAATATTTTGTGTATGTGTTTATAGTCTTTTCCTTATGCACAAATGTGTTTGAAATATGTATTTCTAAAAGAATTGAACTGTTTTGAATTTTTGCTTCTGAGTTTTTTCACTTGAATTATGAATATTTTCCCATGTGTTAACTATTGTTCAGAAGTATTTTAGTATTTTTTATGCTTTGTAATACTTAATTTTGTTGGTCTTGTACAATTTATTAAATCACTATTTTGTTTTCAAGTCTTTGCTCTCATAAATAACAATTTAATTAGCACTCTTTACATAGAGCTTCCATCAAATCTCCAATAATTGCCTCAGTGTAAGTTTTCTAGGACTTCCCTGGTGGCTCAGATGGTAAAGCGTCTGCCTACAATGTGGGAGACTCAGGTTCAATCCCTGGGTCGGGAAGATCTCCTGGAGAAGGAACTGGCGACCCACTCCAGTATTCTTGCCTGGAAAATCCCATGGACGGAGGAGCCTGGTAGGCTACAGTCCATGGGATCGCAAAGAGTCAGACACGACTGAGCAACTTCACTTTCACTTAAGTTTTTCAACATGAAATTAATACATCAGTGTGCATGCATCTCTTTCATCCTGAAAGATTGAGTCATATTAAAATCTTACCAGCACACTATGAAAAAGCCTATTTCGGTGATAGAAGTAGTCGGGCACGACTGAGCGACTAACACACAGTGTTTTTATGGCTTGGCTGTAAGATATGAGATCACAACTTTGGAAAAACTTTGAGTGAGAAGGCAGAGAGGACTTGATGAGTTGATTACTGTTTTTCCCCTCTTGTAGCTCCAGTCTCTGGGAAGGAACATGATTGGAAAACTCAACTGTGGACCACTATTCTTGGTAGCCTGTCCCCTGGGTAACAACTGATTCTGGAGGATCTGGTCGGAGGCTGTGGCCTAAGAGACATCCTGCCTGTGGATGCCTGAAACTGCTCATTCTCTGGCCAAACTCCTGGGATTTAGATCAGTACCAGTCTGTCCTTTGTTGTTGCTGTTCAATTGCTAAGTTGTGTCTCACTGTTATGACCACATGGCCTGTAGCCTGCCAGGCTCCTTTGCCCATGGGATTTCCCAGGCACTCCTGCTCAAGTGTGACTGAGGCCAGATTCCCACTGGCAGCTGTTCCGGTATTCAGACTGGTGTCAGATCATCACTGTCACACATCTTGATTTGTGCTGAGCCTTCAGGAAGGTAGAAGAGGTGAATAACCCATACTGGGAAACAGAGCGAAATTAGCCAGTGGTTATTGATTTTCGTTTTCACATGTGCACCTTGGGCTATGCATTTGTCACCTCTGCTTTGATTCTGATGCTTTGGGGTGTGAAAATTCATAGCTTGTTCCTCTATGTATTCAAGTATTAGTAATTGGTGTCACTTCTGCTTTATATTTATTTGGAGCAAATGCCTAAGTAAGCATAAAACCTGGTACAGTATTAAGCAGTCAGTCAGCAGATACCCATGAGAATCTTGTTCGGCAGATTTGATATAATGTGTTTTTCTGCATTATTTTATTAGGAATTTTTTCTTATAGGCCACTGTTTTGACAAGCTACTGTGCAAACGTAATCTGCTAGCAAGTTTCACCTTAAAATTGAAACGTTCCACACAAAGAATTTTTTTTTGTGTGTGCTTTTTTAAATGTAAAATTTTAGGCTCAATTCCTTTAAAATACTTTTTGCATCCTGGGATTAATTTTACGTTAATTTAGGGAACTTATCTCCAAATACAAGTATACTTTAGTCAGTAAAGGATGTTACTAAATGATGCACTGAGTTAGTAAATGATGCACTGAGAAACTGCTGTGTGTTTTGTAAGTTTGTCAAAATCAAAACCATTTATTTCCAAATAAAGCAGGGGCTTTTGTTTCTTCCTCTTTTTCTTCCCTTTACCATCATTCTCAAACTCATCCCTTACTTCATAATCCCAACAAGATCATGATTCTAGGCCTACATGTGTTGTGCCCGACTCTTTGTGACCCCATGGACTGTAGCCCACCAGGCTCCTCTGTCCGTGGGATTCTCCAGGCAAGAGTACTGGAGTGGGTTTCCGTGCCCTTCTCCAGGGGATCTTCCCAGCCCAGCGATCGAACTCGCATCTCTTACGTATCCTGCATTGGCATACGGGTTCTTTACCATTAGTGCCACCTGTAAATAAGTAAACCAAAGAGGACAAAACATGCATTGCCGTCATTTTTTTTTTTAAATATCCTTCAATGACATTGTGTAATGACATTATAAACAAAAACTAAAATTGATAAAGTTAGCTTTACATTTTGTCTCTAAGAATAGTTGAACTTATTTCTAGTTCCTAAACAAGAAAATCAGAGATAAAGAATAGTGCATAAGCAATTATAGAATCAAAGAATATTTGGGGGGCCTTAGGAACGACCTAGTTTAAACATTCATATTTTATAGCTATGTTTTTATTACATGTATGATCAAAGATTGTTTTCTAGAGCACAGAACAAATATCGCAGATTCATTTTCACTCTCAAATTCTCTATGAAGCACTTTCAGGGTTTGCATTCAAACATTTTATGTGTTTCATTAAGTGTTTTGGGGCTGTCATTAGGAAGCTGTTTTATGCATTTAAAGCCAAGCATTTGTTTTGCAGTTGTTCTCGGGCTGGAATACAGTGATGTTTGTTTTAAAGAATCTATAATTCTAAATATATATATAGCCAGGCTTTCTAGGTGGCCATTTACAGAATAAAAACTTATTCCTCACTTAACACACAAATCATACCAGTCCCTTAAATTCTTACATCAGATTTTATAGGATGGGCAGTAATATACCAAAGCAGCTCTCTGAAATAGTGGGTTTGTAGGTGGATTTTCTGTGACAGATGCTAGAAATTGATTTTTCCTCCTTTATTCCAGGTCTAGCAGAGAAAATCACAGATCAGTTTTGGAGACGCACATGAACAAAATAGTTGGAGCTTTTATTAACTAAGTACGGATACATAAATCTACTTTATTGCACCTTTTGCAATATTGTAAAAATTGCACTGATACAAACCTGAGTTGTGTAGACAGGAAGTTGCATTCTTAATAGACGTATGTTTTATTTCCTATAATTGTGGTTTTAAAAAAGTAATTATCACAGTTAATTATGTAGCTATTTTTATAAAGTAATATTTTGTGAAAAGGGATACTATGACCTTGTAATACATTATATATAAAATCATTGAGTTTGTAAATTGTTAATGAAAGTATGTTTTCAAAATAACTGATCATTAAGTAATTAACCATGGAGAAGCCATCAGTTGAACTAAATATTAGAATTTGAGAGTGAGAAAGTTTTGGAAGCCACATTCCAGTGCTAAGGAAAGTAGATGTTGGATTTATGAATTCTCTTTGTAAGACATGTGCTGCTGCTGCTAAGTTGCTTCAGTCGTGTCCGACTCTGTGCGACCCCATAGACGGCAGCCCACCAGGCTCCGCCGTCCCTGGGATTCTCCAGGCAAGGATACTGGAGTGGGTTGCCATTTCCTTCTCCAGTGCATGAAAGGGAAAAGTGAAAGTGAAGTCGCTCAGTCGTGTCCGACTCTTAGCGACCCCATGGACCATAGCCCACCAGGCTCCTCCATCCATGAGATTTTCCAGGCAAGAGTACTGGAGTGGGGTGCCATTGCCTTCTCCGTGTAAGACGTGTATGTGAGTCTAATTATCAGGGCTTCCCTGGTGGCTCAGGAGTAAAGAATCCAACTGCTAATGCAGGGGACACAGGTTTGCTCCCTGGGTCAGGAAGATCCTCTGGAGAAGGAAATGGCAACCCACTATAGTGTTCTGGCCTGAGAAATCCCATGGACAGAGAAGCCTGGCGGGCTACAGTCCATGGGGTCGCAGAAGAGTTGTGCAACTTGTGACTAAACAAGAACAACAAGAATATCTGCCGCTATACCTTCTAGTCAGCTTCCTCTTTTTCTGCCAGGCAATGGATGGAAAGATACACAACTTTTTAGAACTCAAGAATCTAGAAAAAAACAATCAAACTCCCCAAATATCGCTCATTGAGAGTAATAAAGGAATGTGTATATATATTCAGGCTTTAATATTTTAATCTTTTTCTACATATGTATCAGCTGTGGCAGGGTAGCAAGGAAAATTCATGGTGATTGGTCAGTTAATCTCACTTGATTGTTCAGACACAAAACCTCATCTTAGGCAATTGTCCTGATGGCTTTCCCACTGCCCAGCTTGTTTCCTCCTCCCTATCCTTTCGATGGCACTTCCTCCCTTCCTTAGAGGAATGAGTCAGCCCTGTTCTGGTCATTTCAATCATAGTAAACTTGTAACTCCCTCCTCCTTAGACTGTGAGCTCTTAGAATATAACCTCACAGCAGGCAGCAGCCATGTTCTCTGTCTGAGCGGAGGAGACCACTACTCAGAGGAAAGCTGAGCAGGAGATGAAGTCCTACTACTCTTTGAGTCCATAAACCCAGCTGATCTGGAAGCAAACATTACCTGTGTTCTTAGGATTTGATTACTTGAACCATTGTGCTTAAGCTAGTGGCCCTCTGCAAAAAGAATACTGGTTAATACTCACTGATAGCTTACCCTATCTGCAACAATTAGCACTTTAGAAAAAAACACCAACTGAAACTGAAGGCAAAATTTGAGAGAAAATGTAACAAACTCTTCATGAAACTTTCAGTCTTAAAAGATGGCACGTGTGCTTATTTTAAGCCAGCTCAGTTGTTTCTATAAACTCTTTGTATACACAGATAGGTTTTGGGAAATGTGTTTTGGCCAAACATATGTTTTAATCTATGCAATAAATGGTTTATATTTTAAGTGAGTTGGTGGGCTGGCCAGGGGAATAGAAGGTCTGTGAGAGACATGTGTTTTCAAGTGTATGAAGAACTGTTTATTTGAGGAAATAGGGCAGCTATTTTCAACCTTTTGCTCTTGATTTGTTCTGTTAGTCAGTTGCTTAGACAACCAGCTGGGAAGGCTCTGCTTCACTTTATTCCCTTTTGTCCTTAAGAGTGAGAAAAGTTCCTTGTAAGGCTAAGATTGTTCAGGTAAACAAAAGAAAGGGATACATTAGATCAATGGCAGAAAATATAGAATCTCCAAAGATAGTAATATCTGAGAGAGATTTCCAATATTTCAAAAATTGTAAGGCTAATACATATCAAAATCATTATATTTAGTAGGACAAAAACCTAGAGCATGTTGGGGAAATACTAAAAGGTGTTTGGAGAAAAATTCAGAAGTTGCAACCAGATGATCTCTGGTGACACTTTGCTCCCTCTTAAGCTGGCTTGATTAGAGCCAGAAAATTTTCAGACAGCCTGAACTTCTTCGCAGAGTTAAATTCTTTTTAGCCCAAAGTGGTCTTTTTCAATGCTGATTTTCATAGGGTTAATATAGATTAATTAATGAATTAGATTAATGAAGAGAAAATAAAATATTTTATCAAATGAATTTATCTTCACATTAAAAACAGTTCACTCAGGCTTGCCCAGTGGTGGACTTCTGTTTACACCTGTGGGCTAATGATGGCCAGAATTGTATTTGCCAGTCTCCAGTCACCAGTGGTCCTGTGCTCCTTATCCTGACATTAGCTTGAAGATCCCTGCTGCTCTGTATTCACATCTTTTTAACAAGCCTGTCCTTCCTTCCTTCATCAGAAGGCTACCTTGATGAACTTTGCCCGGGGGTTACTTACCAGGCTGATGGCCTGAGGATGCCAGTCTCTGTTGCACAACCCAGAAATGGGTTGGAGGGAACTGAGTTTATCATGTGGACAGAGAAATGGAGTAGGATTTGCAAATGCTGAGTAGACTTGGGAGCACAATGGGTTGTTTGGTGGGTAGTGGCCTTGAATAGCAAGGAAATTGTGTGGGCAGGAGTTCCACTAAGGGTGGGGATGTTGAATGACAGGGAAGCCGATTTGCGTGATGAAGTTTGATGCATGTGGGACAAGTAGAGGACCACTGGGAAGCTGATGTGGAGCCTGAAGGAGGATGAGCTGGTAGAGACAGGACAGTTACGAAAAGGTAGGCTGCTTGTGTGAATGGTTAGGATCATTTAATCTGTCAAATAACTTCTGAAATGTTTAAAAGCAGCAGCCTGAAGTCATGAGTAAAGACTTTTGCATTGTTCAATAGTTCCAGAATGATTTGGTTACCAAACTCTCTTTGATATGAGTGTTTGATTACACTTGAATTGATCACACAGTAAGACAGATATTATTAAGCAAACCTCTAATATCTTTTAATTTTCAATCACATTGTTTACAGTTCCTATGGTCAAGTACTGTTTTATTTGCTTCTCTAGTAGAACTTACAACATTTTCTGGCCAAAATGTATTAAGACACAGCTTTCTGAAAGCTGTTTAAACTTTAATGGTGTTGTAGAAGAAGCTGGTAGACTTACTCCAGTTTCGGGATAACTGATGTGGCACAGAGAATATGTACAATGTATTACTTCTCAAAGTGTGGGCCACCAGCTGCCTACATCACCTGTGTGTTTCTAGGGGGTTCCCTGGTGGCTCAGACAGTAAAAAAGTCTGCCTGCCATGCAGGAGACCTGGGTTCAATCCCTGGATCAGGAAGATCCCTTGGAGAAGGACATGGTTACCCGCTCCAGTATTCTTGCTTGGAGAATTCCATGGACAGAGGAGCCTGGAGAGCTACAGTCCATAGGGTCGCATAGACTGTTTCTTAAAGCACATGTTTCTGGACTTCAATCTCAATAAGGCTATATTTGGAGATGTGAATTTTTAAAATGTATCTAAAAAATTTATCCATAGATAAATCTGATTCATATTATAGTTGGAGAACCTCCAATCTGGAAAACCAGTTGAATCACAATAAAAGAGGGCTCTTTCTTTAATTTAATACATGTTACCATTCATGTGGGCTTCCCAGGAGGCACAATAATAAAGAATCCACCTTCCAGTGTGGGAGATGCAAGACACATGAGTTTGATTCCTGGATCAGGAAGATCCCCTGGAATAGGAAATGGCAACATGCTCCAGTATTCTTGCCTAGAAAATCCCATGGACAGAGGAGCCTGGTGGGCTGCAGTCCATAGGGTTGCAAAGAGTCAGACATTACTGAGCACACACACACCATTCATGTTGACTCTTCCCACCATAAAATACCTAGAATAAGAAATACATATTCATCTAACTGGCTTTATATAACCTTGGAATGATCTATTACACTGAGTTATGCTTACCAATGCACCATATATTTTAAGATTTCTAGGCATAGAATTTTATTAGAATTCTAAATAGTGTGAGGCAATAATTCAGAGGCTGACAGGCAAAGCTATTTCCCTAATTCTCCTGTTGCTTAATTCTTAAACTTTTGAATATTCCTTATCTCATAGCTTGTGATACCAATATCATGAATCTTTGCTTTTGCGCTATGTCTCCTCCAAAGAAGATTCTCTTGACACAAGCCAAAACGGTGGAAGGAATGGGGTCACATTTCTTCAGACAGGTGTATTTTCCTCTTCTGAAATTAGATTTCCAGTGGAAAATCTTAGTTCCAGATCAATTTTCTTTGTCTAAAGCCCATGGAATACAGAGAGGACCTGCCTTGACTTTGTTCTTATCTCCTCTCCCTTTATTAAAATATGTTCTTCCTCTTTCTTGAGTTGACTCAGATTGAAGTTTCCAGAAGAACTATACAAAAAATATCTTTATGACCCAGATAATCATGATGGTGTGATCACTCACCTAGAGCCAGACATCTTGGAATGTGAAGTCAAGTGGGCCTTAGGAAGCATCACTATGAACAAAGCTAGTGGAGGTGATGTAATTCCAGTTAAGCTATTTCAAATCTTAAGAGATGATACTGTGAAAATGCTGCACTCAATATGCCAGCAAATCTGGAAAACTCAGCAGTGGCCACAGGTCTGGAAAAGGTCAGTTTTCATTCCAATCCCAAAGAAAGGCAATGCCAAAGAATGCTCAAACTACCACACAATTGCACTCATCTCACTCATCATCACAATTTGCACAGGCTAGCAAAGTAATGCTCAAAATTCTCCAAGCCAGGCTTCAACAGTACATGAACTGTGAACTTTCAGATGTTCAAGCTGGATTTAGAAAAGGCAGAAGAACCAGAGATCAAACTGCCAGCATCCACTGGGTCATCAAAAAAGCAAGAGAGTTCCAGAAAAACATCTACTTCTGCTTTATTGACTATGCCAAAGCCTTTGACTGTGTGGGCCACAACAGGCTGTGGAAAATTCTGAAAGAGATGGGCATACCAGACCACCTGACCTGCCTTCTGAGAAATCTGTATGCAGGTCAAGAAGCAACAGTTAGAACTGGACATGGAACAACAGACTGGTTCTGAATCGGGAAAGGAGTACGTCAAGGCTGTATATTGTCACCCTGCTTATTTAACTGATATGCAGAGTACATCATGAGAAATGCTGGGCTGATGAAGCACAAGCTGGAATCAAGATTGCCAGGAGAAATATCAATAGCCTCAGATATGCAGATGACATGCAGATGACACCCTTATGGTAGAAAGTGAAGAACTAAAGAGCGTCTTGATGAAAGTGAAAGAGGAGAGTGAAAAAGATGGCTTAAAACTCAACATTCAGAAAACAAAGATCATGGCATCTGGTCCCAACACTTCATGACAAATAGATGGGGAAACAATGGAAACAGTGACAGACTTCATTTTTTTGGGCTCCAAAATCACTGCAGATGGTGACTGCAGCCATGAAATTAAAAGACACTTACTCCTTGGAAGAAAAGTTATGACCAACCTAGACAGCATATTAAAAAGCAGAGACATTACTTTGCCAACAAAGGTCCATCTAGTCAAAGATATGATTTTTCCAGTAGTCATGTATGGATGTGAGAGTTGGACGATAAAGAAAGCTGAACGCTGAAGTATTGATGCTTTTGAGCTGTGGTGTTGAAGACTCTTGAGAGTCCTTTGGACTGCAAGGAAATCCAACCAGTCCATCCTAAAGGAAATCAGTGCTGAATATTCATTGGAAGGACTGATGCTGAATCTGATACTCCAATACTTTGGTCATCTGATGTGAAGAACTGACTCATTTGAAAAGACCCTGATGCTGGGAAAGATCGAAGGCGGGAGGAGAAGGAGATGACAGAGGATGAGAGAGTTGGATGGCATCGCTGATTCAATGGACATGAGTTTGAGAAAACTCTGGGAATTGGCGATGGACAGGGAGGCCTGGCATGCTGCAGTCCATGGGGTCACAAAGAGTCGGACAGGACTGAGTAACTGAACTGAACTAACATCCTGTATGGGCCTTCACTTTATAGTCTACAGAACTATTTCCATGCAACACCTCTTGGTGACCGTTCATTTGATTTCCTGAGTCATTCTTGTTTATAGTAGTTGTCCTTAAATGATAAATACTATTTCCAGTGTTTATATACTGGCCCTTAGGGAAAAATCCTTGGCCAGAATTGTAAGGGCCACCTGTCTCTGTCATTTGCCCCTAGGTTTGGCTGAGACTACTTATTAGAGCAGTCACATTTTTAGATGTGTATAAACATCTGGTCTGGGATGTTTATACACAACTGGGATTCCAGTAAAAGGAATAAACCACAGACTCATTTTACCTAAGAGCCTAGGCTCTATGTTCAGCTTGTGATTTGGGTGCTTTAATGTCCTCTTCTGTGAAAAGTTAGCTAGTAACTACACTTTCTCTAATATATCAGTCAGCAGCTTTTACCTGGTTTAGTTTGAACAAAGAACTTTGTTTTACCTTGGTAATAATGCTAATTAAATGATTTCTTTTCTTTTTTTTTGCCATATGTTATTTAATTAAAAATTTCAAGACTTCTCTTTATTCTGTTTTTATATGTAGAAGCTATGCTATGGAAGAGGTGATATATACCTTGCTCTCTTTCTCGTGTGAAACAATCACATGATCTCTTAGCTCAGAAAGCTTGCTTTGTGGAAGATGCCCCATATCAACCATTATAGCTACAAGGAACTTACCAATAGTGCATACTAAGTATATCCTACATAGAGATTTATAAGGATAGCCTTAAGTATAGTTCATAAGAGTGTGTGCATCCTTAGTTGCTCAGTCATGTCCTATACTTTGTGACCCTGTAACCCACCAGGCTCCTCTGTTCATGCGATTCTCCAGGCAACAATACTAGAGTGGGTAGCCATTCCCTTCTCCAGGGAATCTTCCTGACTCAATAATCAAACCACATTTCCTGCATCGGTGACAGATTCTTTACTGTCTGAACCACCAGGGAAGTCCCATAGTTCATAAGAGTAGTTGAAAATAGTTTTCATTTCAAAAATCCTTCAGTCTGTAGAATAGATCTCCACAATGTATAAAACATGATTGTGTGCTTACTTGATTTTCTGGGTTTATTGAATATTGCCAGAGAAAGAACCAAGGAGGGAGTTCAAAAAATAAAAGGGTTTGAGTACATTTCTTTCAAAAACTCAATTTTAGGAAAGAATCAGATATATGCTGAGTCTTTCTGTGAGACTTTTGGGAAAAGGAGATGCAAGAGGATCTTTAATCGGAACAGCTTGTAAAGTAAACCTGCGCTCTGTGGTCTTGAAATAGACTTTACAGGAGTAAAATAGATTATCCTATTTTTAATTTTCTCAATTCTTTTTTCTAACCATGAAATGCAATAGATATTGGCTGGGGTTGTGTTCCATTCCTATTCCCTCCCACTCGAGACGAGCTTTCAGAGCAAAGGCAGATGTGGATCTGTGGGGTTCTGACATGTTCTTCACAAAGAGCTCCAAACATTGTCTGGAATATCAAGGACTAACTGACTTCTAAACATCTTATAATAGGGATCTTAAAACATGATTCGACCCTGCTAGGTTCCAGTCTTCCATGAAAGAGTTTAACTAAATTCTGGCCTCACAAGATTAAAAGATCTGAAGTTTGAGACTCTTCACGATCTCAGTTCAGTGACTATCTATCCTTTGTTGGAACACCTCCACTTACTGTTCATCTGTGTTATTTTTCTTAAAGCTGTTGAAAATTCATGGACCTGAATTTGGGCAAACTCCTGGAGATAGTAGAGGAGCCTGGTGGGCTACAGTCCGTGGGGTTGCAGAGAGTCAAACATAACTTAGCAGCTGAACAACAATGACAACAAAATGGAAAAGTCTAGCTCATAGTTTGGAATTGTATGGAACAGTTTTGACCAACATAGCAGTGAGACCAATAAATGCAGAGTATGGTTCTTCAACAGATAAGTAGGGCTGTGTGCTTATTCAGCTGTGACTCCTTCATATGGATCATTCTTTTCTTCTTTTTTCACTATGTCCCATAGTTTTGACCTAATAAAAATTGCTAATTCAAGGCTTCTCACACTCATCTCCATTTGGTAGATAAGGAATCTGATGTTTTATGATAACTAATTTGTTGAAGGTCATGCAGATAGGCAGTGCTGATGCAAGAAGCATAGATATTCTTAGAACATTCAAAAATGCTGTAAGAAAGCCAAATTTTGTTCAAGTCACTCTTGAGGGTATTGCTAACATGAGATAGTGGGCTGAACTGTAGGTGAAACAACTGAAGCTCAGTCAAAACAACAGAATAGACATACATTAAACGATGGTGAGAGAAATGTTTCTCTTTACCATCATATTAAGAGGAGCCTAAGAAATAATAGTGCTTGACACTTAACCTAGTGTGTCAGGTAGTATTCTAAGTGCTTTACTTATGTTACCTAATTTAAACCTCTTAATAACTCTGAGGTAGACACAATTTTCACACTAACTTTATATAAAAGGTAGAAAAATAGAAAAACCCTGGATCAAGGAAGGAAGGAAAACCATGATTGGTATAGAGAAAGGCTTCAGGCAGAGTGGGATTCATTAGCGAAGACACTTGGGTGCTGGTGAGATTAAGTCCAATTATTATTCTGAAAATAATTAGGAAAGAAAAAATCCTCAGACTGTCATTTAAGAAGGAAACGCTAAGAAATTGATAGGTGAATGTTTTTCAGACATTTTTAGTGAAGGAGGGAAACATGGACTAGAGAACAGAGTCGAACTTGCAGGCTGTACAGTCACAGAGAACTCGGGACAGAACAACGAGGTGGCTGCAAGTCAGTGAAGAACAAACCCCGATGAGCAATATCTGAGGGTTAGTTAAGGGAGGAGCTTTTCTGAAGAGGCATCATGGCAGCTCTGTTATTGAGTGCATGTGTTTTAGGATTATTATGTCTTTTGGATGAAATATCCTACTTTTTTTCTCTTAATATTTCTTGATCTGAAATCTACCTTTTATGATATAGTCACTCCAGCTTTTTTATGATTAATTTTTTCAGAAAGCATATTTTCCCATCCTTTTACTTTTAAACTTTGTGTCATTAAAGTTGGTTTTGTGTAGATAGTTTATGATTGGGTCTTGCTCTTTCATCAAGTCTGACAATCTCTGCCTCCCAGATGGAGTGTTAAGCATGTTTATATTTTGTATATAATTACCTAAATGGTTGGGTTTAAATATACTCTTAGTTTCTGCCTTCTCATTTGTTCTGTGCCCTCCTTTCCCTCTTTTTCTATCATCATTTATATTAGCTGAGCATTTTTTAGAATTCCACTTTACCTCCACTATTGAATTATTAATCATATGTCTTTAAAAATTTTTTGGTGGTTGCCATAGGTTTAGAATATTCAACTGTAACTTTTCAGTCTACCTTCAAATATTAAAATGTTTTCTCACTTCATGTATAAAAAACTTGTAAAAGTATCCTTTCATTTTCTCCCTTTTTATCTTTTTTTTCCACCTTTTGTCATACATTTTACTTCTACATGTTTTATAAACCTCACAATGTATCATAATTTTTGCTCTAAACAGTCAATTCTCTCCCAAAGATATTAAACAATGTGATAATATGGTTTATATTTAATTAATGGAACTATCATTCATTATTTCAGGTTCTGTTCTTTCTTTTCTGTCCGTCTGTTTTAACTTTCTCTTTCATGGAGAAATTCTTGTACTATTTCTTGTACTGAATGTACGCTTGTGAAAGAGTTTCTCAGGGTTTACTTGTATAAAACTGTTTTGCCTTCATTGTAAGAGAGTATCTTTTGATAAATGTGAAAGTCTAGGTGTATGGTTGTGCTTTTTTCTTTTAGAACCTTAGCATTGTTTCATTATCTTCCTGCTGGAATGGCTTCTGTGTTGAAATGTGTGATGTTTCTTTCTTACACATCATAATGTGTTCAACCTTATCTGCTTTTACGGTTTTCCTTTTATTACTGGTTTTCATCAATTTGATTATGATATGCTTTGGTATTTGTGTGTGTGTGTGTATGTGTTTATCCTGCCTGAGTTTCACTGAACTACTTGGCTGTGTGATTTTATGGTTTTAATCAAATTTGGGGTGAAAAAAAAAAAACTTGGCTGTTGAAAAATTGTTTTTCCCTCCTTTCCTTCTGGGACTCTTCAGTTTAGTCACTCAGTCGTGTCCGACTCTTTGCGACCCCATGAACCGCAGCACGCCAGGCCTCCCTGTCCGTCCCCAACTCCCAGAGTCTACCCAAACCCATGTCCATCGAGTCGGTGATGCTATCCAGCTGTCTCATCTTCTGTCATCCAGTTCTTCTCCTGCCCCCAATCCTTCCCAGCATCAGGGTCTTTTCCAATGAGTCAGCTCTTCGCATCAGGTGGCCAAAGTATTGGAGTTTTAGCTTCAACATCAGTCCTTCCAAAGTACACCCAGGACTGATCTCCTTTAGGATGGACTGGTTGGATCTCCTTGGAGTCCAAAGGACTCTCAAGAGTCTTCTCCAACACCATAGTTCAAAAGCAGCAATTCTTTGCTGCTCAGCTTTCTTTATAGTCCAACTCTCACATCCATACATGAGCACTGGAAAAACCATAGCCTTGACTAGACGGACCTTTGTTGACAAAGTAATGTCTCTGCTTTTTAATATGCTATCTAGGTTGGTCATAACTTTCCTTCCAAGGAGTAAGCATCTTTTAATTTCATGGCTGCAATCACCATCTGCAGTGATTTTGGAGCCCAGAAAAATAAAGTCAGCCACTGTTTCCCCATCTACTTGCCATGAAGTGATGGGACCAGATGCCGTGATCTTAGTTTTCTGAATGTTGAGCTTTAAGCCAACTTTTTCACTCTCCTCTTTCTGGAACTCTAATCACATATATATTGCATTGCTTGAAATGTTTCAGAAATCACTGAGTGAACCTTCATTATTGTTTTTTCTTTTCCAGTTTTATTAAGATATTAACATGTATCATGTGTAAGTTTAAGTTTGCAATGTGATGATCTGATATGTGCATATACTGCAAAATGATTACCACAACAAGGTTAGTTAATACCTGCATTAGTTAATACCTGTGTGTAACATTTAAGAGCTATTCTCTTAATAACTATCAATTATACAATATAGTATTGTACTAGATTCCCAGAACTTACTCATCTTTTCATGAGACTCCATTATTTTTTCAGTTTTTCTTTTCTCTGTGGCTCCTTTTGGACGATTTCTACTGCTATATTTTCAAGTTTACTAATACTTTCTTCTGTAGTCTTTAACCTGTTATCTGAACCTAATAACACATTTAGGTATTGTATCTATTCATTTAGATATTTTATCTATTCATTTTGGGTCTTTTGGGCCTTCTGTAAATCTATTTCTTTTCCTCTTGTGTTTGTTTTCTTTTAAGCTCATGACCCTCTCTTTGTCGTATACGCCCGTGGTATTCTTTTCTTCCTTTTCTCTGGTACCCACCACACTTTAAATGATTCTAATTAAAAACTCTGCATTTATCCATAGCTTTAGCCCTCTGAGGACAGTGGCAAAGTCTGTCGTACTCACCAAGATAGCCTCAGAATTTATTAGTGTCTGGAACCAAGTAAATTCAGTAAATATTCATTGAAAGGATTAATTAACTAATGAATGACTTCAAAGAAGTCTCAATTTCTATCCCTTAAATTCTAACCATGCTGTCAAATTGAAATTTTGATGATGGCATAAAGCTGCCGGAAGGTCTGAGAATAAGGGCCAAGGATGGATAAATGATTCATTCTAATGATGGTGAAAAAATTATTAACAGCTGGAGTGGAAATTGTTACTTTTGGAGAACAGGTTAGCAAGAGACAGGGCTATAAAGGAAAGACAAATTTTTCTATTTAGAAATTAACTGGAGTCCAGGATTTTGAGAGCATAGAGGAGATGAAAGAGAGAAGACAAAGAAGCAACACTTCTGTTTGTTGAAGCCTGAACTGCAAAACAGGCCAAGGGACATTTTAAGCACAAAGATGGCTAATGCAGATTTTTAAAGTTCTCTTTGCTACAGTATAAATCCCATCTGTTACTCACAGTAAAAAGACTTATCTAAGTGATGGGTTCAGTGGCTCTGTGTGTGTGTGAAAAGAGATATAGAATGTAAAAAAAAAAAAAAATGATTACTAGTCAATTGAAAGAAATGAGTCCCATGCCTGCATGCATACTAAGGTCACCTCAGTCATGTCTGACTCTTTGCGACCTATGGACTGTAGCCCGTCAGGCTCCTCTGTCCATGGGATTCTCCAGGCAAGAATACTGGAGTGGGTTGCTATGCCCTCCTCCAGGGGATCTTCCTGACCCAGGGATCGAACCCGCATCTCTTAAGTCTCCTGCATTGGCAGACGTGTTCTTTACCACTAGCACCACCTTGGAAAGCCCATGTCTAGTAGTTGAAATTGGGAATAGTCATAAAATGCTTGGGACACAAAACAACTCACAAACTGAACTAGCTCGATAAGAATTTGGAGCCAGAAGTAATAAGAATGCAAGCTTTCCTTGCCCTCCTAAAAGTCTGAAAAGATAATGGGAGGTCATGAGACTTGCATAGGAAATAATACGGACAGAGGAGCCTGACAAGTCAAAGTCCATGGGGTTGCAAAAGAGTCAGGCATGACTTAGCGACTAAACAACAACAACATGAGACTTCTGCTACGAAAGAGTGAGTTTTTGTGAATCATATCTAGATTTTAAGAGACCTAGTAACTCCAGGCAACATTTGAGTCACAAGTAAGTTATTATTCATTGGGAATGTATTATATGCTGATGAAATGCTTTACAAATATGTTATTATGTAACAGTCTTAAAACTTCTGTGAGGAAAATGCTGTTAGAATCCAATGTTAGTGATGAAGAGACACAGTTTGGGGAGCCTGTCACTTATTTAAGGTCACACAGCTTGAGAAGAGAATGTTTTTAGGAAATATTCTGGCAAGTGGCTCAAGGACAGGTGGTTATATTTAAAAAAGAAAAAAAAGGGTAAAACGGAAAACTATAATTCCTTTTTCAGAGGAAAGACCCACTGAAGGGAACAATTTTATAAACCAATTTTTCTACTTAAAAAATGTATGCCCAGAAGAGTCCTAAGTTGCCATTGTTTCTTTTGCACCTGCTTTGACGTGGATGAAGTTATCTTAGTGAGGCTGATGGTATGATTACTAAGAGTAAGGCCCCAAAGTTAAAGTCCTAGATCTGGACCTTGACTCCAAGGATAGGTATGCAACTTGGTACTAGCTACTCCTCTTCTGAGCCTGAGTTGCTTCATCTGTAAAAGACAGGACATTAATACTGCTGTTGGCTGTTCTTGTGATGATTAAACAAAGTCTTGAGTATAAAAAGCTTAGCACTGTGACTAGCATGTAGTCAACAATTAATAACTTACAGCTGTTCTTACATCTTCCCTATTACGTTCCATCTTGATTGAGGGATTTAAAAAGATTGGGAAGAGAACAACACTTCCCCAGGACCCACAGTGGGTCAGGCGCTCTTTTAGATACTTTGCGTACATCATTTGATACTCACAGAAGCCCTGTGCTGTGCTCCCTGTAAACTTCATTTGGCAGGGAGAAAACTTCATATTCAAAGAGGTAAAGTGACTTATCCAAAATGAGTTGCCCATGTGAGGTTGCCTATTAATCCATTTTTTAGATGAGAAAAGTAAGGCTGAGAGAAGTGAAATACATTTGTATGCTGCTGCTGCTAAGTCGCTTCAGTCGTGTACGACTCTGTGCGACCCCATAGACGGCAGCCCACCAGGCTCCGCCATCCCTGGGATTCTCCAGGCAAGAATACTGGAGTGGGTTGCCATTTCCTTCTCCAGTGCATGAAAGGGAAAAGTGAAAGTGAAGTCGCTCAGTCGCGTCTGACTCTTAGCGACCCCATGGACTGTAGCCTACCAGGCTCCTCCGTCCATGGGATTTTCCAGGCAAGAGTACTGGAGTGGGGTGCCATTGCCTTCTCCAATACATTTGTATATTCATATGCTAATTCACCCAAGATGTATTGACTGCATGTTTGTGCCAAAAGTTGTCTCATTCCAAAGCTTATCATATCCCACCATTGCATACTGGTTTCCCTAGGCTGTCTCCACGTATGGGGGCAGGTAAGTCTGAGTACTTTTGAGAAATTAATAGGAAGCTGGTAAGAAATCTATTTGCATGAGATACTCTACACAAAGGCTTTGTATGTGATGGAGGAAGGAGTTCAAACATAACTTCTCAGGAGACATGTTGAAGGAGGGCAGTATGTTGTGTCCAGATTGAATCCTCAGGGGGAGACCACCTGTGGGGATAAAAGTACTTCAGTTTCCAGCTGACAGTCTCAACCCAGGGTTAAGGATATGCACCTGTTTGTTAATCCAATGTGTGGAGTGTAGGAAATTTAGATGTAAAGATGACTGAAGAGGATACAAGCATTTACATCTACTTTAACAGAACTCCTTCTTCTGGAGAATATTGGTAGCTTTAGAATCAGTGCTGTATTCTACTACAGGGCTTTGTGGGCTGAGAGCTTCAAGAGGAGAAAGGCAAGAACCTGGTGAGATTGAGGAAATCTTGTTCACCAAAGCTACAAGGAGTAGCTCCAGGCAGAATGCCTAAGTGTGTGAGAGAGTCATTTGGTTGGTGTAATGGTCACTGTGTTTGAAAAACTGACAGTGTTTCCATTTCCTTCTAATGTGCTTTGGAAAATGGTCCGCAGCTCTAGTGGTGGACTTGACTTAAAAGTATTTTCATCCCTCTTGTCAATGACTGTCTCAGAAAAGGATACGTGATGTAACGATGCAAGGAAGAGTGTACTGAGTCTTCTGGGAAAGTTTTCTTCAGAGAGTCTTGTGGGAAATTGGTCTTTCTTTTCCTCATACGTAAACGAGGAACCTATAGCCCCAACTTGTTACTCACTAACAGCTACAAAGAGAACCAGAATTCATATGGCAGTCAAGGAACAGAAAACATAAAGGTCTTAGATGTGGTTGAAATGGTAGATCAATCAGTCTTGAATCTATTCTACTTTACCTTGTGATTTTCTTTTTGTTGTAGGTTTGTAGGTTGATTTTACTTTCAGCTGAAGGTATCCTGATTTGAATAATGGAATCTGACAAAGATTTTCCAGTTTTGTTTTTGCCCCTTAGGTATCAGCCAACTTATGTCAACCATGGATCTATGAGTAGGAAAATAGCTAAATATAAAATATATGTGTGTATGTGCTTAGTTGCTCAGTTGTGTCTGACTCTTTGTGACCCCATGGACTGTAGCCCACCAGTCTCCTCTGTCCATGAGGATTCTCCAGGCAAGAATACTGGAGTGGGTTGCCATGCCGTCCTTCAGGGGATCTTCCCAACCAAGGGATCAAATCCAGGTCTCCTGCATTGCAGGTGGATTCTTTACCATCTGATCCACCAAAGAAGCAATATAAAATATTCCTGCTAAGTTAGTAGAAGTGTTGAACTTGGAGCAGATGAAAATCTGATTTTTGAGATTAAAGTGTAAAGTATGCTTCTTAAAAAATAGAAAGGAAAATATGCTTGGAATTAAGGCTGGATGCTGATGGAATGACAAATGACCAAATTAAGGCCTTGGTGAATTTCTGGATGTGGTTATTCACTGAGAATGAGGGATGTGGTTCAGAGGACTTAAGGAGAATAATAAACATTTTAACATCTGATATTTGAAATGGGAGAAATGAGTAAATTATAGGAACTGAGAGAGATACTGAGGGCCCAGATGATGTTAAAGATCATAAATTTATAATGTAGCTAATCATTTTGTTTATAAATTTCTCTCTAACAAGTCCTTTACAAGCAAGAAGCAGAAGCACAAGGAGAGTAAAAGGGCAGTAGGGGGTATCCCAGAATTGGAGATGGAAAGAGCAGGCTTGGTGGAAGGACTAGGACCAAGAGAACTGAGGTTTTAAAAACAGAGTGTTGTTTTTTAAGAAGCAAACGTTCTTTGGCATATTAATTTTACTTATTTTTTGGCATGTTAATTTTAAGCAAAGTTTGAATAATATCATCTCATTTGATAGCTATAATGATATTGTGAGGCATATTTTAAAAAGTGTGTTTTATTGAAGTATAGTTGCTTTACAGTGCTATGTTAGTTTCTGTTGTACAGCAAAGTCATTCAGTTGTGTGTGTGTGTGTGTATGTATATATATATATATATATATATATATACACACATTCTTTTTCATGTTCTTTTCCATTATGGTTTATCACAGGGTATTGAATACAGTTTCCTGTGCTGTACAGTAGGACTTTATTGTTTATCTCTTCTATGTATGATGGTTTGCATCTGCTAATCCTAAACTCCCAATTAATTCTCCCCACCCTGTATCCCCACCACCACCTTGGCAACCACAAGTCTGTTCTCTATGTCTGTGAGTCTGTTTCTGTTTCATAGATAAGTTCATTGTGTCACATTATAGATTGGACATGTAAGTGATGTCATATGGTATTTGTCTTTGTCTTTCTGACTTCACTCAATACAATAATATCTAGGTCCATCCGTGTTGCTGCAAATGGCATCATTTCATTTTTTTATGGCTGAGTAACATTCCATCGTGTGTATGTACCATATCTTTTTTATCTGTTCATCTGTCAGTGGACATGTAGGTTGTTTCTATGTCTTGGCTATTGTGAATAGTGCTGCTGTGAACATAGGGGTGCACATATCTTTTTGAATTAAAGCTTTGTCTGGATATACGCCTAGGAGCATATATCCAGAGGATTACAGGATCATATGGTACCTCTATCTTTAGTTTCTTGAGGAAACTCCATACTATTTTCTATGGTGGCTGTACCATTTGTGTTCTCACCAACAGTGTAGGAGCATTCTCTTTCTCCACACTGTCTCTAGCACTTGATGTTTGTGGTTTTTAATGATGGCCGTCTGACTAATGTAAACTGGTACCTCATTGTAGTTTTGATTTGCATTTCTCTAATAACTAGCAGTGTTGAGTATCTTTTCATGTGGTGAGGCAGATTATTAATTCTACTTTACTGATGAGAAATTAGAAATTGAATTCACTCATTCACCTTATTTATAAAATCCTTTTAAAACTGCGTTAGCTGTATGTAAGATTTGGCTTTAGGCAGTAAAAATTCAGAAATCCTGGCTGTATAACTTGCCCTCAAAATGCTCACTCTTTGCTGGGAATAGGGACAGTGCAATAATAAACAGGACAATACAGAAGGAAATGTGACTATTTATGGAAACGCAAACATGAACATAGCCTCCCCTCAGTCAGACTATGGAATTAGCAAAGTTTTCATGGATTAGGTTAAAATGTTAGTGAGGTTTGAATAAAGAGTGTGAGTTGGCTAGGTATATAAAGGGATAAGGAAAGGAGATTCAATTACAGGGAGCGGCAGGTATAAAGGTATGTGCTTCTTAAGAGGGAAGGATGAGTTCTGGGAACTGTAGAAGTCCTGGGTAACTGGAGAGCACAGTGCAAGAGGAAAAACCATGGGAGTTAAGTGTGGAAATGTAGTTTGCAGCTAGATTATGGTCATACTGCAGAGACCTGGGTTCGTCTGAAGAATTTTAAGAAGAGTTCATGATAATAAGCTGTGTAAAAGATGACATGTAGGTATTACACTTGAGATAGAGAAATCATTTTGGGATCATTGTATCTGGTAAAAAGTGATGAATGGGTTTTAAGACAATGGGAAGACTTTGAGAACTACTAAGACTCTAGAGAGTCCCTTGGACTGCAAGGAGATCCAACCAGTCCATCCTAAGGGAAATCAGTCCTGGATATTGGAAGGACTGATGTTGAAGCTCTAATACTTTGGCCACCTGATTACATGATTCGAAGAACTGACTCATTGGAAAAGACCTTGATGATGGGAAAGATTGAAGGCAGGAGGAGAAGGGGATGGCAGAGGATAAGATGGTTGGATGGCATCACCAACTCAATGGACTTGAGTTTGAGCAAACTCCAGGAGTTGGTGATGAACAGGGAAGCTGGTGTGCTGCAGTCCATGAGGTCGCAAAGAGTCAGACACAACTGAGTAACTGAACTGACTGACTGACTGTTAAAAAGGAACTGACTGAATTTGATTAGATGTAGGTATTAAGAGAGGGAGGAGTCTAGTATGACCTGGAGTTATGAGATGAATTGCAGTACTTACAGGTCAGGTTATGGGAAAAAAATTTGGCAGCTGATAATTATTTGCCTGCTCCCTCCATGATACCTTAAAGGCATCTTCATATTGTGGCTCTCACCAAAGAAGCTACACTGATGATATAATTAAAACTGGAGGAAAGAATCAGCTTTCATAAAACCTGATATTATAAATGAAGATATATTAGTGTCATGCAGGACCTTCAGTCCTTTTCAAAGTCAGCTTGGGACTTTTGAGAATTCCTCTTAAAACATCCTGTCAGCCATAATACCATGGAGACTTTTTTATTCTTACTTCAGCATCCTGTGTCTCCTACCCTCAAATCCACTGGAAAGGGTTTCAGTGTTGTTTGATGTGGAACATAAAGATGTTGTTTTCTGTGCTCAGGGTGCCTCTCCTGGTATCCTCTGAGCCATTGCTTTCTGCGGGTGGTGGAAGATAGGCTCTCCATGAAGTAGCTATGCTTGATCTTAGCTGAAAGACCGAGAAACAGTCCATGATGTAGCTATATTCTGTGCTGTATGTGTTACTTTGTCATCTGACCCCTCAACAGCAACAGAGCTAGTGCCAGCAACTCAAATAATTCTTTAGTCTATAGTCCTAAGTCTTGATATTGAACACCAACGTCAAGGGCTAGTTGAGGGAAATCTCCCTTTTTCTGGTCCACCCTAATTTTCCAAATTAGATAGCTTCCCCAGACAAAGAGCCTTTAAGCATATCATCTCATGTAAAGAAATCCAATGAGGTCTTTAAGTCTCCATTAGTTTTATGAAAACTCAAGTTGTGTTTGGTTCCACGGGCATATCCTGGTATATTTCACTTTCCTTTTTCATCTCCAACCAGCACCGCTTCGTGTTTGTTTCCACTTATCCACACACTTCCATTTCTGTCTTCTCCTTTAGAATCTACTTTTTTGTACTGAGAGCTGTTATTACCTCAGGGAACATGCCTTCTCCACTGCAGATTCCTGGAAATGAGAGGATGTCTTTGTAGGAGCCTCTCATTATTCTACAAACATATTCTTGATATCTTTTGCCTCCTGGGCAGCTGGTAAGAAGCTAGTTTTTCTAGCATATCCCTTTGCAGATTTGCTGTGTTATTCTCAGTATGTCTAACTCATTTGTAGAGTATTCATGCTATAAGGAACCCTAGAGAGAGTACCCTATCCACTGCTTCTCTCCTTCCTTCCTCAGTTTATAGATAAGTGTCCCAGAGAGTTTTCTTGGGGTCAGAATCATGACTGGTGTGGACTCTCCTGATCCCCCTGCCAATGAACTTGCAATATATGAGAAGTGGATCAATGTAAATAATCAAAAATAGCACTGTGAATTAAGGTGCTTGTGAAATTCATTTCAAAAGTGAATAAAGGGAAACTCAGAGACTTAACTTCTACAAGTTCATACTTCCAGTTAACAGTGGGGCCATTTTGGATCTACTTTTTTTACAGTGGTTCCTTCTGACCTTGTGAAATTTGAGAAATTGTGTAATTTTAAATTAAACTTGTAACCTGAGATCCATTACTGTCCAAATGTGTTGAGGCAAATACACAATATATAACCACATTTTTCAGATCCGTGTATTTCCTGAAATCTGGAGCTGTTCCTCTGAATTTGTTGAAAGAGAAATGAACTATTTATCTTCAGCCTTAAAAATGCCATTGGAGAAAAACCTTAATAAAAATCCATCAACTTGGCAGGAAGATATTTTATTTCTGAGAGCTCACCTGTCTGTATTGGATGAACTTTGAGGCTCGAGACAGAATATTTCAAGTGTATCATTTGCATTTTCTTGCCAAAACTGGAAAGTTGTCTCTGATTTGGGCTGTTATATATTCTATGATGGGCTGATTGACATGCCTACTTATAAGTAAGAATTTTTTATAGTTTTTCATTTATGAGGGAAATTAGATCTGTTCCTCATAAGATGGGAATGTGTGAACATTTCTATCAGCCTCCCATGTAGTGAGGAAATACTGAGAAGTAGGTAGCTAGGTTGCTACTTGGAAATCCTAGTTTGAATTTTTCATTTTTGAAAAGTTTTGAGTGTCAGGCTTAGTACAATTGTGGTTTATTGTAATTTATACTTGAACTTTTAATAATTTTCTCTTTTCTTTCTTTATTTATATAGGTAGAGTAAATATAAATAGAATTCAGATTGGAAATTAAGTTTGAAAATTCAGACTAACAGGGACAGAGAACAAGAAAAGGGACTCAAGATTGGGAATAGAAGGAGCAGGAGGAAATCGTGGATGGAGGATGGCTTGCTGACTCACTGTGCCCCTTACCTGTCCTCCTCTGGTTTCAGCACTTAGGGCTGTGTTCCCATCTGATCTGAGATTGCTTTCTCCCTTGATTCCTACTCCCTTTATTTAGAACTCAGCTCTACTTTCATGCAGATGAAGTCCTGCTGGAAATTTGCCTATGGACTTAATTTACCTAGTTCCTTATGGTGCTCTATGGATAGAGTACCCTTTTGCTAAGAGAGCCTCTGGAAATTCCATATATACATTGTTTGTATCTTTCCATGTGCCTTGGTGGCACTTCAGGATGGGAATTGCTGCTTAGTTCCTAGAGTCCTCTTACTCTCCACTGAATTCTATAGTTGTAGCTTTGGTTCAACGTACTTGTACTTAGTCACTCAGTCATGTCCTACTCTTTGCAACCCCATGGACTATAGCCCTCAAGGCTCCTCTCTCCATGGGGATTCTCCTGGCAAGAATACTGGTATGGGTTGCCATGCCCTCCTCCAGGGGATCTTCCCAACCCAGGAAGGGTCCAGGAAGGGGAACACATGTAAACCCATGGCTGATTCATGTCAATGTATGGCAAAAACTATTACAATATTGTAAAGTAATTAGCCCACAACTAAAATAAATAAATTTATATAAAAAAAATATATCAAGGTCTATAAACCTTGCCACAATGAGCATTAGTGTTTTTCCAGGGTACAGTATGAGCAATGTATGTTTCTTTAGTTAATGTGTGTGTGTGTGTGTGTGTGTGTTAGTCACTCAGTTGTGTCCAACTCTTTGCAATCCCATGGACTGTAGCCCACCAGGCTCCTCTGTCTGTGGAAATCTCCAGGTAAGAATACTGAAGTGAATAGCCATTCCCTTCTCCAGGGGGATCTTCCTAACCCAGGGATTGAACCCAGGTCTCCCACATTGCTGCCAGATTGTTTACCATCTGAGACACCAGAAAAACCCTTAGTTAATATGTTTTCAGTAGTAGTAGTTTACAAACTGGGATGACCACCCAAGCCTAAACATACAGGCATCTTTAAATAAGGAAGAAATTTCAGGAACTAAATCTGTTGGGGGGCTGTGTTTAGGCTTGGGTTGTTATCCCAGTTTGTAAACCACTACTACTAAGAACATATTACCAACACGAAGTCTGAATTACAAGGAAAAAGAGAAATTCTTAATCTTTGGAAACCCCTATAGTTTTGATAGAACGTTTATACCCACCAAGCATCCAGTAAACTCTACTTGATGGTGATTATCATGACTTGAAAGAATTGATTACTCATGCAAAACAAAGTAACTATAAAACATTCTATATAAATTATCTAGGAAAGCAGTGTTGCCAGGGACTGAGACATATCCTTAGATAATTTTCCTGGAAACTGTTATACTCCATTGTTGAAGATATTTGTGCAGTGTGCAATCTTTTCACTAGAAAATTTGAAATATAAGTTATTAAGAGACTTGAAATAATATATTGGATACCTAGCTTATAGAGCACAAATTTCTGACTCATTTGGGAACAGTTTGAGTGATGGTGAAGCGTTTAAACAGCTTTCAATGTATGATTAATTCTATCCCTCTGTGCAAATAAAGATAATAAAAATGTTCCATAAGATGTATATGAGACAAAAGGAACTCATTCTTACTCCTCATTGACAAACAAAGCAATATTACATTGCTGCTGCTGCTGCTGCTGCTAAGTCGCTTCAGTCGTGTCCAACTCTGTGCGACCCCATAGACGGCAGCCCACCAGGCTCCCTCGTTCCTGGGATTCTCCAGGCAAGAATACTGGAGTGGGTTGCCATTTCCTTCTCCAGTGCATGAAAGGGAAAAGTGAAAGTGAAGTCGCTCTGTTGTGTCCGACTCTTAGCGACCCCATGGACTGTAGCCTACCAGGCTCCTCTGTCCATGGGATTTTCCAGGCAAGAATACCGGAGTGGGGTGCCATTGCCTTCTCCGAATGTTACATCGCTAGTAATCAAATAGATATCTTGAATCCTAACTCTCAGTGCAAGAAGCTGTCATATATTTTATACTAGATATAGTTTTATAATGTTCTGTGAAAGTTAAATTGGCAGGATATGTTTTTTTCCCTATTGAAAGTTTGAAAAGTTTATGGTTATAGCTCATTAGAATTAAGTAAAGTAAGAAAAAAAGAGTTTTCTGATGAAATCTTTCAGTAAGTTTGTCAGGGAAAACAGTAGTGTGCATGAGCAAGCAAGGAGTAGTTTGGCAATATGAACTTATTTAGTGAGGAATCAAAAAAGACCCAGAAACAAATAGAAGTGCAAACAGAAAGCACATTCAGCCTTTATAAAAGTCTTCACTGTTAGCACTACAACATAAAAAAAAAGTCAGCATGATATAGTAGAAAAAACCCTGAATTGGTCACAAACCTTACAGGAATATCTAACCTTTCTGGCTCTATCTCACAAAAGATAGATCTGAACCAATTCAGTGGTTCCAAAACACGTTCCTTTAGGTAAGTGCTAAGTGATGATAACATTTTTGTGGATAGAAGGAGAGAAAAATTAAGGACTTTAGAAAAATATTTCCTTCTAGGGACTTTTTCTTAATTTGATACTTTATTCTTTCTCTTTGGGAATTAAAATGTGATAGCTAGTGGTTATGTTGAAATCCTAACTTGAAAAGTGTTGACAACTATGCTAATAGCAAAGGCAATTGTTTTCTTTTAAACTCAATATTGTTTTTATAAATGAAAAAAATTTAGAAAATTCGATTGTGGGATTTCTATGTGGTTTCCTTTAACTTTTAACTTTTTATGTATTGTGAAATCTTACGATCGCAATTTCTATAAGCAATATTACCTACAATTTAAGCAATATTTTGGGCAATAATTCCCAGAAGTCATTGTAGTTAATGCAAACAATTGAAATCTGAAACTCTCCCTAACTGCCCACAATTAAATGGATCAATAAGAAAATAAGGGAAAACCACACAGCTCCAAAACCTTCAGAGTACCTGAAATCCAAACACACTAAAACGTCAAGTTATCTGTAAACAGAAAAATAAATACTAATTTTCAGTAGAATGGTGTCTTAAGTTTCTGCCCCAAGCCTTTGTAAAAAGCTCTCTGGGAAAACTGTGTGGAAGAAAGAAAGATAGTGCTATGAAATGCCTTCTAGAAAGAGAATGTCCCATATTTTCATACATAAAGTTGACAGTAATGAAAAGGCGTTGCAGGAGATGAGTGCACTGACCTAGGGAAGGGATTCAGGCCAGTGCTCTGTGACAACCTAGAGGTGTGGGATGGGGTGTGAGACAGGAGGGGGGGTTCAGGAGGGAGGGGCACACATAGACCTGTGGCTGAGGGATGCTGATGGATGGCAGAGGCCGGCACAGTATTGTAAAGCAATTATCGTCCAATAAAAGAAAGAAAGACACCAAAAATGTGTATGCTGGGATTTAGAAAGAAGTGTTTTAAAACTATTTTTTATTTTTTAAATTGGAGGATAATTGCTTTACCATGTTGTTAGTTTCTGCTGTACAACAACGTGAATCACCTTGTCGCTAAGTATACACATAGATCTCTCCTTCCTTTTGAGCCTCCCCACCCCATTATACCACACTAGGAAGTAGTCTTAAAAGGGGAAATATTTTAGGAGAAAAAGAGAATAAAAATGAGGAAATCATCCTTTGGGAACTGGCTAGAAAAGGAAAAAAGGGAAATTTCAAACCCCGCCAGACAACACTGAAAAATGGAATGACAAATGGAATGACCCCTGCAAAAAGGCCACATATTAGAGAAAGTGCTACACCGACTGAGTGGCTTCACTTTCACTTTCCACTTTCACGCATTGGAGAAGGCAATGGCAACCCACTCCAGTGTTCTTGCGTGGAGAATCCCAGGGACGGCAGAGCCTGGTGGGCTGCCGTCTATGGGGTCGCACAGAGTCGGACACGACTGAAGCGACTTAGCAGCAGCAGCACACTGACTGAGGAAGAGCATTCTTGAGCTAGACATCTTGTTAACCATCCCAAATGCTCTGCTCATGCAATGTGGAGATGCAAGTCATCTTATCTATACAAAGCTATTTAAGAAAAAATAAAAAATGAGAATAAAAATGTTAACAATGGATAACCTTGGTAAAGGGTAAATAGAAACTCTGAATTCTTAGAACTTTTATTCAAGTTATTTCAAAATACTTGAATAAAAGTTATCCTAGTCATTTTCCATAAGCTCTTATGGAAAAACCTGAACAGAGCTTTTGGCCTACCTAATAAAAAGTAAAAAAAAAAAAAAAAAACATTGAGGCAAAACATCAGTACATATATCTTTAGTACTTATGCTTACAAATTGCAATATGTTTTACCATTTTAAGCTGCAATAGCCTTAAGTAATTAGAAAATACCATATTAGTTATATACAAAATTATATATATATATATGTTATATATGGGCTTCACTGGTGGCTCAATAGTAAAGAATCCTCCTGCTAATGCAGGAGACACGGGTTCAAACCCTTGGTCGGGAAGATCTCCAGGAGAAGGAAATGGCAACCCACTCCAGTGTCCTTGCCTGGGAAATCCCATGAACACAAGAGCCTAGTGGGCTATAGTTCTATGGGGTTGCAGAGAGTCAGATATGATTTAGAGACTAAACGACAACAATCTGTATTACATACCTACTGTCTTGCTCTTTTCTCCTGCTTTATTTGATTATCGATCACTTTCCAATGGTTATTAGAAAAATTTACAAAATAAATAAAAGTAATAATTTCATCTATTTGCTTATGTGCCATCAAGTGCCAAAAGAGAACTCCAAACTTTATACCTTCAATTGAGAGAAATAAGAAGTGTGTGTGCGTGTTATTTTTGGCCCATATTTTAATTTGTTTTCCTTTCTTGTCCAAGTTATGAAATTATTTTAAAGTAATGTATTTACATGCAATCCATTTTTGTATGTTGTTTATGACATTTTTGCTTGTCATTTCTTATCCCATTTCAGTTCTTTTTTTGGAGTTTAATAATTTTTTCTTGAAATATATATTTAGCAATTCCCTTAGAATCTGCTATTAAATTCTTCTTAACTTTCGTTTGTCTGAAAAATGTTAATTTTGCTCTCCTTCATTACTGGTTAAGTAGTTATAGACTTTGTGGTTAACAATAATTTTCTCTCAACTTTGAAAATATCCATTTCTCTTCATTTTTAAGATACTATCTATTATCTTACTGTATTTTACTTAATGTAGTTATGGATTTTCTGATCTACCTACCATCTTTGCCTCTGCTTGCTTTTATGATACCTCTTTGTCTTTGGTGGTCTGTATTTGCAGTATGAGAGGTATAGCAAGACGTAGATTTCTTGTTGTTCATTTTGCTTTCGATTTGTGATTCATATCAGAAAATTTGCAAGTTTCACTAAATGAGAAAAATTTCTCAGGCAGTCTCTCTTCAAATATTCTCTTTTCACTGTATACTCTCTTGCAGGAGCTCTAACTAATGGTAGTGTTTCTCATTCTGTCCACCATTGATTGTCTCCTATGTTTTCTTTCAAGATTTCAATCTCTATCTCATTTTCTCTGTGCTGAATTCTAGGCAGTTTCTTCACCTATGTGTTAATATAAGCCAGGTAATCAAAGTATGGCCTGTGGACCAATGCTGGTTTATGGATTGTTTGTCTGTCAGATAAATGGAGAAAACAAGATTAAGCAATTGGAAAGTTTTATAGCTATTTGACATTGTTGTGACATTACTGTTGTTGTTATTTACTTTAAAGAAGTATATCAGCCTGAAACAGTTTGAAAATTTATAAAATGCTGCTTTACTACAGTTTGAAATGCATAGCTGCTTATACATATACACATATTTGTGTGTATGCATTTTTTCCTGAACTGTCATTGGGTTTATCTCCTTCAGAAAAAAGGACTTAGGTATTAAAACTTCTTTGTATTCATATCCATTATTTTATCTATTTTTAGCTCTTTGTCACTTCATTTTGCTTATTTTTCTCGCCTCTCTCATCCTGTTTTTAATAGTGTCTGCCCTGCTTTATGTTCATTCCAATGTGATATTCATCTCTATAATGGTTTTGAGTTTTCCCTCCAGTCTTATTTCTGACCACAGCATATGACTTTTAGGTTTTTTTTTTTCTTTCTTTGGTCTTTATCGCTTACTTCCATAGCTGTTATGCATCTGTTGAGCTATTTTTAAGGAGGTAGCTATTTCAGCACTTCTTATTAAGTTGGTCTGTTTGATTTTTGTTTCCTCTGTGGCAGTTTCTTTTTCTATGATTTTCTTTTATTCATTTTTCTTACTTGCTCCGAACATTAAAATTATGACAAGCTTGTATAGCTCTAGTGCTGGTTCTTTTTCACTTTTCTTTCTGCACTACCTATTTCTAAGAGATTCATGTTGGGAAAGAACCATCTTGATGTTTCAGGCTGGCACCCAGAAGTTTACTGGTTCGTAATAGAAGTTTCTTATAATACACAGTGCATGTAAGTGGGGTTTTTTGGCCTTCACTTCTCTCTGATCATCAAAAATTGGAAGCTTTGGGATCTGACAAGCATGAAACAGATCAAATCACTGCTGTTAAACTCCAGATACTATTAGTTTTGCCTTTTGGGTGTTCCATCTATTTGAACACTTGATCTCTGACACCATTCTTTGAGATTGCAGCCTGAGATGTTCTCTCCTAATTGTTTTTCATGCTTGCTTGACTTCAGGGCATTTGGAAGGTCTTTGATATATTTTGTCTTTGAGGTTGACTTACCTAGTTTCATTAAGAATTGTTTCCATTTATGTTTCTTGTTATACTTGTTGTTTTAGGGTGATGCCTAAAAGGAAATCACCATTTTGCAAGTGGAAATAGTTTATTTTCTTTTAAAGGTGATTTTTATGATAACCTCAGATAAATAACTAGAAAAGGATTCATTTTGTAAAAATGTAGAATGCATCATATTTGTTAAGACCTCAGTTGTCTAATACAACATACCTACTGCTTTTTTTTTCGATGACTTCCTCTAAATTGAAGTGATATCTCTGTTACATTTTTATGGATGCTTCATTTCCTAGTCATCCAGAAAATTATGCTTTTTACATTCAATTAGATTTGCCAGCAAAATCATACCTAAGAGGCAAATGATTTTGTTGGGTTGAATAGCTCGTCACTTGTTAGCTCACTGTTTTGAGTAACAGAGTTCTGTTAAGTTTTCCCTTAAATACATTTGTTTATTTCCTACATATATCACAAGTCTGTTTGTGCTCCAAGCACTGTGCTAACTAGGGCCTGTGAAAATTACAAAGAAATGAAGATTGATGGTCACCCAGTTTGGCAACTGACATAATTATGGCAAAGACCCGTGAGGCTTTTCAGATTAGCTAAGTACGGTGCCGGGTGTGAAAGATTCTCTAGGGGTTGTGTGATATCTTTCTGTGATACAAGATTCTGGTACCACAAAGTTGGATAACAGAAGATTTTACCTTTAATTGAATACTGGGTGAATCACAGAAAGGCTAGATCTAGATTCCCAGGTATTTATTGGGTGTTTATTACATACTTGACGTTTTCACATCAGTTCAGTTCAGTCGCTCAGTCGTGTCCGACTCTTTGCAACCCCATGGACCGCAGCACACCAGGCCTCCCTGTCCATCACCAACTCCAGGAGTCCACACAAACCCATGTCCATCGAGTCGGTGATGCCATCCAGCCATCTCATCCTCTGTCATCCCCTTTTTCTCCTGACCCCAATCCTTCCCAGCATTAGGGTCTTTTCCAGTGAGTCAACTCTTCACATGAGGTGGCCAAAGTATTGGAGTTTCAGCTTCAACATCAGTCCTTCCAATGAACACCCAGGACTGATCTCCTTTAGGATGGACTGGTTGGATCTGCTTGCAGTCCAAGGGACTCTCAAGAGTCTTCTCCAACACCACAGTTCAAAAGCATCAATTCTTCAGTTCTCAGCTTTCTTCACCGTCCAACTCTCACATCCATACATGACCACTGGAAAAACCATAGCCTTGACTAGACAGACCTTTGTTGGCAAAGTAATGTCTCTGCTTTTAAATATGCTATCTAGGTTGGTCATAACCTTCCTTCCAAGGAGTAAGCGTCTTTTAATTTCATGGCTACAGTCACCATCAGCAGTGATTTTGGAGCCCCCAAAAATAAAGTCTGACACTGTTTCCACTGTTTCCCCATCTATTTCCCATGAAGTGATGGGACCAGATGCCATGATCTTAGTTTTCTGAATGTTGAGTTTTAAGCCAACTTTTTCACTCTCCTCTTTCACTTTCATCAAGAGGCTCTTTAGTTCTTCTTCACTTTCTGCCTTAAGGGTGGTGTCATCTGCATATTTGAGGTTATTTATATTTCTCCCGGCAATCTTGATTCTAGCTTGTGTTTCTTCCAGCCCAGCGTTTCTCATGATGCATGAGAATATAAGTGAAATAAGCAGGGTGACAATATATAGCCTTGACATACTCCTTTTCCTATTGGGAACCAGTCTGTTGTTCCATGTCCAGTTCTAACTGTTGCTTCCTGACCTGCATACAGGTTTCTCAAGAGGCAGGTCAGATGGTCTGGTATTCCCATCTCTTTCAGAGTTTTCTGCAGTTTATTGTGATCTACACAGTCAAAGGCTATGGCATAGTCAATGAAGCAGAAATAGATGTTTTTCTGGTACTCTCTTGCTTTTTTGATGATCCAGCGGATGTTGGCAATTTGATCTCTGGTTCCTCTACCTTTTCTAAAACCAGCTTGAACATCTGGAAGTTCACGGTTCACATATTGCTGAAGCCTGGCTTGGAGAATTTTGAGCATTACTTTACTAGCCTGTGAGATGAGTGCAATTTTCGGTAGTTTGAGCATTCTTTGGCATTGCCTTTCTTTGGGATTGGAATGAAAACTAACCTTTTCCAGTCCTGTGGCCCCTGCTTCATTTTCTAGATTTGCTGGCATATTGAGTGCAGCACTTTCACAGCATCATCTCTTAGGATTTGAAATAGCTCAACTGGAATTCCATCACCTCCACTAGGTTTGTTCATAGTGATGCTTTCTAAGGCCCATTTGACTTCACATTCCCGGATGTCTGGCTCTAGATGAGTGATCACACCATCGTGATTATCTGGCTCATGAAGATCTTTTTTGTACAGTTCTTCTGTGTATTCTTGCTACCCCTTCTTAATGTCTTCTGCTTCTGTTAGGTCCATACCATTTCTGTCCTTTATCAAGCCCATCTTTGCATGAAATTTTCCCTTGGTATCTCTAATTTTCTTGAAGAGATCTCTAGTCTTTCCCATTCTGTTGCTTTCCTCTCTTTCTTTGCATTGATCGCTGAGGAAGGCTTTCTTATCTCTCCTTGCTGTTTTTTGGAACTCTGCATTCACATCAGTAACCTTATTTAATAAATATAGTAACCCTCAAGGTAAATGCTGTTACTCTGACTTCATGAATAAGAAAAAATGAAAGGCAAGGAAGTCATATGGTTTTCACAAAGTTACACTGGCCAGTTCTTGGAAGAGCTTGGTTTCGACCTAAAGTTTTCAACTTCTACTCGAGGGTTCCTTCCATTCTCTAATTCTGCTTCTAGGTGCATGGTTCCCTGCTATACAACTTTTTCCTTTCTTTTTTTAATTGAATGAATTTGATGTGTCACACTGTGTAAGTTTAAGGTATATAGCATTTCACTTTGATCATTTATATATTGTAGTGATTGCCAGTGTATCAGTATTATATTCTATAATTATAATACAGTGTTCCATATTCATTACACTGTGCATTAGATCTCTAGGGCTAATTTCCTATTATTACAAGTTTGTACACTTAAACACCACCTCTCTTATCCCTTCTTGCCCCCAATAACTATCATCTTCGTTTGGTTTTGTCAAAGGAAGTTGACAGTAGATGCTAAAACTTAATTATGGGTTCTCAACTGTGTACCATTGGTCTATGTATCTACTTTTGTTGCCAGTGCCATACCATATTGATTTGTATGGCTTTGTAGCATAGTTTGAAATCTGGAGGTGTGATACCTCTGACTTTGTTCTTTCTTCTTAATGTTGCTTTGGCTATCCAGCATCTTCTGTGATTTCACACAAATTTTAGAATTGTTTCTTTTATTTATGTGAAGAATGCCTTTGGTATTTTGATGCTAATTGCATTGAACCTATAGATGGCTTTGGTAGTATGACCATTTTGTGCTTAGTTGCTCAGTTGTGTCCAACTCTCTGTGACCCCATTGACTGCAGCCTGCCAAGCTCTTCTGTTCATGGGGATTCTCTGGGAAAGAATACTGGAGTGGGTTGCCATGTCCTCCAACAGGGGATCTTCCCAACCCAAGGATTGAACCCAGGTGTCCTTCATTGCAGGCAGATTCTTTATTGACTTAGCCACCAGGGAAACCCAAGAATACTGGAGTGGGTAGCTTGTCCCTTCTCCAGGGAATCTTCCCAACCCAGGAATTGAGCAAGGGTCTCCTGCATTCCAGGTGGATTCTTTACCAGCTGAGCTAATAATATTAATTCTTTTGATTATTCATGAAGGTGGTGTATCTTTCCATTTGTGTCTTTTTCGATTTCTTTCAGCAAAGTTCTGTAGTTTTTAATCGTACAGATCTTTAATTCTTTCATCTTGCCCAATTGCTTTGGATAAGACTTCTAGTACTATATTGAATAGGAGTGGTGAGAGTGAACATTCTTGTAGTGTTCCTGATCTTTCTGTTAGGAACAGAATGCTCTTTCTATAATCAACTTTCTCTCTGTTGATTATACTGTTAGGTATGGATTTTTCATATATGGCCTTTATTATGTTGAGGTATGTTCCTTCTATACCCAGTTCGTTGAGGACTTTTATCATGAGAAAAGGATTTTGTATTTTCTCAGGTTCTTTTTCTGTATCTATTTAAATGATCATGTGCTTTTATCATTTATTTTATTGATTTGATGAATTACATTTATTGTGCTTGTTATAGTCTATTTAGATTTTTCTATTTCTTCCTGATTCATTGGTAGGTTGTATAATTCTAGAAATGTATCCATTTCTTCTAGGCTATGTAATTTGTCAGCATATAATTTTTCATATTAATCTCATAATTCTATATATCTTTGTAATTTTAGTTATAGTGTCTCCTGTTTCTAATTTTACTTATTTGAGGCTTCCCTCTTCTTTTTCTCATTAAACTAAAAGTTTGTCAATTTTTTTTTCTTTTTGAAGAACTATTTCTTAGTTTTGTTGATCCTTTCTATTGGTTTTCTGATCTCGATTTATTTCTACTCTGAATTTTACTGTTTAACTTCCTTCTGCTAACTGTGGGCTTAACTTGTTCATCTTTTTCTAATTTCTTGAGGTGTAAAGTAAGATTGTTTATTTGAGATGTTTCTAATTTTTTTTATCTAATTTCTTAACATCGGCATTTTATTACTGTAAAATTTCCTCTCTGAGCTGCTTTTGCTGCATCCCACAATATTTAATAGTTGTGTTTTCATTTTTGAGATACTTTTTAATTTCATTTCTGATTTATTCTTTGAGCCAATGTGTTCTCTAGTTTCCAAATATTTATTTATTTTCTCACTTTCTTCTTGTTGTTGATTTCTAGTTTCATACAGTTGTGGTTGGAAAAGATAGTTGCTATGTTTTCAGTCTTTTAAAATTAGCTACGACTTGTTTTGTGGCTTATATGTCCTGGACAATGTTCCATGTGAACTTGAAGAATGTGTATTCTGCTACTATTAGATGAAATATTTTGTATATGTCTACTAAGTTTATTTGTTCTACAGTGTGGCTTGATTCGAACATTTTCTTGTTAATTTTGTCTGGATGAGTTATCAATTGATGATAATGAGGTATTAAATTGCCCTACAATTATTATATTGTTGTCTACTTCTCCCTTATGATCTGTCATTAACTAATATATTTCAGTGCTCAGGTATTAAGAGCGTATATGTTTACAATTGTTATATCTTCTTAATATATGTACTCCTTTGTGTAATGAGCTTTTGTGTGTCTTGTTATTCTTTTTGACTTGATGCCTGTGTCCAGTACAAGTATGGCTATACCTATTGCCTTTTCACTTAGATTTACTTGGAATGTCATCTTTCATCCTTTCTCTTGGAGCCTATGTGTGTCTTCAGGGCTAAAATGAATCTCCTGTGACAGCACATTGTTGGGTCTTGTTTGTTCATCTGTCCAGCCACTTTACCTTTTGACTGATGCATTTAATTCATTTGCATTTTTCATGATTATTGATACATAAAGGTTTGCTATTGCTATTTTGCCTTCTGGTTATTTTGTGTCTCCCTTTTCCCCCCTTAGTTGCCTATCTTTGTCAGTTGGTGGTTTTTCACAGTGACCTGCTTAGTCTTTCCCTTTTTAATGTTTTGTTTTTGCTTTAGATTTTTGCTTGCATCAGGTTTACATAAAACGTTTCAGATAAAATAGTCTTTTTTCTGCTATGAGAAATGTATCTTCACTTGCTTATGAAGGCTCAACCCTTTTATTCTTCTCCTTTTATATTTTTGATGTCACAGATTATTATGTTGTGATTTTTCTTATCAAGTTATAGAATTATAGTTAATGATCTTTAAAAAAAGCTTTTATGCCATAGTTAAGAGTATAATATGGTATTTTTAAAAAGTTAAAAGTATTCTGAGTATTTTCCACCTCAATCAGAATTTTGTGTACTTTCATCTTTCTGTTTCAACTTAAAGAACTCCCTTCAACACTTTTTGTAAGGCAAGTCTAGCAGTAGTGAACTTCCTCAGCTTTTGTCTTTCTGAGAAAGCCTGTATTTCTCCATTCTGAAGAATAACTTTCCTGGATAGAATATTTTTGGCTGGCATTTGATACCTTTCAATAGTTTGAATATGTCAATCCATTCTCTCCTGGCTTGTGGAGGTTCTGCTGAGAAATGTGCTGATAGTTGAATGTGTGGTAACTTTGTAGGTTACTGGGTTTTTTTTTCCCCTTCACTGCCCTTAAGAGTCTTTCTTTATTGTTGACTTTTGGAAGTTTTAATATGTATCTTGGAGAAAATCTTTTTGTTGAGATAGAAAGGTGTTCTACTAGCTTTGTATACCCAGTTACTTTGTATACCCAGTGTATACCCAGTTACCTCCTTAGGTTTTGGAAGTTCTCAGCTATTATTTCTTTGAGTATGCTCTTTGGTCCATTCTCCTTCTCTTCTTCTGGAATACCCATCGTTCTTAAGCTAGCAGTTATAATCGGCACAGATAGTTCTTAAAGGGTTTCTTCACTTAAAAAAAAAAAGTGCAGTTCTCTCTTCTTTCATCTGAATCATTTCTATATGCCTATCCTTGAGCTCACTAATTCTCTTTTCCATATAACCTGCTCTATTTCCAATGCATTCTAATGCATTCTTCATCTCATTTGCTGAGTTCTTCAATTCTAGAACTTCTGTTAGGTTCTCTCTTAAAATTTCATTCTCTTTGGCAAAATATTCTTTCTGTTAACTTTATTTCTGAGATTTTTGTATTGCCTTCCTGAGTTTTTTTGTAGGTTGTTGAATTTCTTCATGACAGCTATTTTAAGTTCTTTTTCAGGTAGATATCAATATTCCATGAATTTGGGTTTGGGAAATTGTCATTTTGTTGGTGGTGCTGTATTATCATGATTTTTTTATTTTATATTAATTTTTAATTGGAGGATAATTACTTTACATATTGTGATGGTTTTTGCCATCCATTGACATGAATCAGCCTTGGGTGCACATGTGTCCCCTCATCCTGAACCTCCCCCCCAACCTCCCTCCCCACCCCATCCCTCAGGGTTCATGGTGTTTGATATAAGTGTCTCTGCCACCGTGTTTGAAATCTGCTGTTTGATTCTTATACTAAATGCACTTTTTGACTTAGTTCAGTTTCCATAAGCTTTACATTGAAGTTTAACTTTATGACTCCTGGCTTTTGTCTGATCCCCGATGATGGCAGAGACCTCAACAATGTGTTGAAGTTAACTGATTGAACCTCTCCCAAGGAGGCTGTATAGGGTTAGGAAATGAGAATTTTTCCCTATTAAAAGTTGATGTGCCTGGGGCTGTCTAGATTATTGTTCTTTTATTCGATCCCTTAATATCTTTTAAAAATTGTGTGCATGAAGAAATAAACCTTTGAGGCATTCAGGACATATTTTTTTACAAATAAAAACAACATGAGGCTATCACAGCTTGAACATACAGGTATCACACAGGACCAAAAGACTGGTAACTCAGGAGAGGGACAGATGGGATAATAGTATGGTTTTCAGTAATAAAGTCCAGGGGAAAAGATCCTGCTGAAGAAGAAAAAACACAAGTGATGGACCTTTGTGTTTTTTGTACCCTCTAGTTCTGTAATCTCAGAGGTTACTGTTAATTTTCATTGCCCTTACATAAGGAAGATAGACTAATTAACAGGGAGAAAGTAATAAAAAAAAAAAACCAAAAAAACTTTTTTTGACATAATAGATTGGAAGGACAAAGTAAAGATGTTAAGTGTATAGTGACAGGACCCTGTTTTTCCTCCTTCAGGCTCTTCCAGAAGGGTCACTGCCTCACCATGTTTGCCTCACATGGGTCACCAGCTTTTAGAGAGTGTGCTTGAGGGTGTGAGAGGGAGGTGGTTGGTATAGGGAAGAAAAGCACATTTCTTGGTTGATTACATTGCACTATACCCTCTTCATCTCAGAGGAAACCAAATTATTCTCCCACTTCACTTTGAGGAAACTTTCTAGGAGCTTGAAGTTCTCTCAGTATGTTTTTATTTTTTGACATCTAAGAGTTACCAACGAGGACACATGTTTATAAACATAAGGCCAGGACTTTGATATAGTCTCTCTAGGTCAAGGAGAAAGTTATGGGAGAAAACAGAGGGACTTCAGGAATTGCCTTGACTACAGCAAAGTTTTCTGGGTAGCATGGATGATACTTGTCAGATCCAAGTTGTGTCTTTAACGGGATACCCTATGTGTTCTGTTCTTTGTTTTCCCTCTTACATTACACAGAGAGACTTTAACCTGGGATTTTTAAGGCCACTAAAGTGATTTTAGGGCTTTCTTTTTATGAGAACAAAGTCACCTATAATTTTTTATTGAACTTTGAATTATTTATTTACTTGCCCATATCACCAATCATGGATTATTGTGGATGAACTGCCATAATTATGAGCGGCTACATCTTTTCAGGAATCTATAGCACTGTTGAGTAACTGTGGCATCCTCTGGAGAACATCAGTTTCTGGTCATAGTTTAAGAGCTCCATCAGTCCACTTGGAAATGGCCATCATTTATAGTATTAATTGACACCTACATAAGACTATTGGTAAAAACATTGAATTCTCATGCCAGATGCTGATAAGGTAGAGGTGACAAGGCATCCATTTCCTGAAACCCTGGCAGACAGATTCTTTACCACAGAGCCACCATGGAAGCCCTTCCCTTACAACACCACCTATTATAAGGCTGTCGTGTGTGACTAACCTTTAATGAAACTTTGGGAATGGAATCGCTGATGAATGTACCATACTGATTAATGCATAATCATATGATAAGCTTGTAATCTGGTTAACAGACAACAAATTAATATTAGACACTGTCCTAAACTTCATCTATAACTCCTCTTATGAAGGGAGTCCTTGCCAGGGTGGGGGGTGGGTGTGGGTGGGAGGAGAGAAATACACATGTCTTCTAGATGTTTCTCTGTTTCTCTTGAGACATTCTTCCTCTTCTGATAAGCTTCCTGCCCACTCCCTTGAATTGCTGCTTTTCTCTGGTTTAGAGAAATTTAGAAAATTTAGAAATTTATCTCTTTTTCCCTAAATCATGTTCCAAGTTTGCTTCTGAATATTCAAAAATTTCTTTTACTGCCCTGTTTACCAAGTGATGTTTTCTATGGTGGCAGTATAAAACTTGGATATTAAAACTTGAACTCATCCCTGAAGAAGTTCTTGGAGCTCAACCACTCTCAACCATGCAGAGAAAATCAGAAAAGTTTTGGAGTATAACCGTCATTTATTGGATGTCATCATATTCTACATGTTATTGTACTTAATCTTCTTTTTTCTCTTTCATTGTGAAATAAAACTTACTGAAAAGTGCACAAACACAGAAATGCACAGTCTAATGAAGTATTATAAAGCACACACCTATATAATCACTGCTAGGTTCAAAAAATAGTATCAGCTCCCCCTGCCCCTAAACTTGCCATCTGACAATTTGTGATTACTTTCTAATTCCCTTCTTCATTATCCTGATAGATACATACAATCTTAACAACCACATATTAATGTTGATTGTTTTTGAACTTTATGTAAGTGAAATCATACAGAACATATTCTGTGTAGAGTCTTTTTTTCACAGCATTAATTTTGTGAGATTCATCCATGTTGGTGCATGTAGCTACATCTTGTGTATTTTCTGACTGTGTAGTGTTCCTATTAATCCAAGCTCACATTTCGGATGGACAGTGAGGTCAAACAAACTCCCTGAATGATTTCAGCAAACCACTTTTAAAAGTCAAATGAGGGAGGGGGTTTTCAGAGTCTGTGGTTAGCTTGTGCATGATTCTCTTATTGGCTGATTGAAGGTAGCAGGGTCCTGTCACTGGGTTTAACATTATCAGTCATTAGTCTCCAGGAGGCCTGGGGCCATGTGATCATGGTTGTCAAGTAGTTAACATCTTCCATTTGTTGGAGAAGGGGAGGTTTTTTACATTTACAAAACAACTCAGGAAATGTGCATCAAATACTGTTATCTAGGCACTTCAGAGAGGAGCCAAAACAAAGTATTTGGGGGAAAGCCTGTCCTGGTAAGGCCCCACCGGGTCCTGCTGTGTTATATTCCAATGTGTAAGTATACCACAATTTATTCATTCTATCGTTAATTTATATATCATAATTAATAAGACTAGGGGAATTCTTATTTCCTGGAATGTATAATTTATTTTATTTTTATATATACTTAAGAGTAAAATTGCTCTATGTCCAATTTAGCCTTCTCAATAGCTCTGTGGGTTGAGTAGGAATTAAGAGAGATATTATTAAAATGCAGGTTCTAACCTGCATTAGTAGGTCTGGGATAGGCATGAGAGTCTGTATTTGTATGAAGACTGTAGGTGATGCTGATGCTACCTGACAGTGGATTATGCCTTGAGTAGGTATGATTGTTGTTGTTCAGTAGATAAATTGTATCTGATTCTTTGTGACCCCATGGACTGCAACATGCCAGTTCTCCACTCTCTCCCAGAATTTGTTCAAATTCATATCTACTGAGTCAGTGATTCTATCTAACCATCTCATCCTCTGCTGCCCCCTTCTCCTTTTGCCAAAAGTCTTTCCCAGCATCAAGGTCTTTTCTGGTGAGTTGCTCTGTTTATCAGGAGGCCAGAGTATTGGAGCTTCAGCTTCAGCATCAGTCCTTCCAATGAATATTCAGGGTTGATTTCCTTTAAGATTGACTGGTTTGATCTGCTTGCAGTCCGGGGGACTCTCAAGAGTCTTTTCTGGCACCTCGATTCGAATCAATCCTTTGACACTCAGCCTTCTTTATTGTCTACCTCTCACTTCTGTATATGACTATTGTAAAAACCATACCTTTGGCTATATGGGTCTGTGCTGTCTAGGATTGTCATAGCTTTCCTTCCAAGGAGCAAGCATCTCTTAATTACATGGGTGCAGTCACCATCCACAGTGATTTTGGAGCCCAAGAAAATAAAATCTGTCACTGCTTCCACTTTTCCCCCATCTATTTTCCATGAAGTGTTGGGACCAGAGGCCATGATCTTAGTTTTTTGAATGTTGAGTTTTAAGCTAGCTTTTTCATTCTCCTTTCATCCTCAAGAAGCTCTTTAGTTCCTTTTCACTATCTGCCATTAGAGTGGTGTCATCTGCATATCTGAGGTTGTTGATAACTTCTTCCTGCAATCTCCAACTTGTGATTCATCCAATCAGGCATTTCACATGACATACTCTGAATCAAAGCTAAATAAGCTGGGTGACAAATAACAATGTTGATGTACTTCGTTTCCTATTTGGAACCAGTCAGTTGTTCCATGTGCAGTTCTAACTGTTGTTTCTTGACTCATAATAGGTTTCTCAGGAGATAGATAAGGTGGTCTGGTATTCCCATCTCTTGAAGAATTTTCCACAGTTAGTTGTGATCCACAAAACATCTACTTCTGCTTCATTGAATACTCTAAAGTCAAAAGCTTTAGCGTATTCAATGAAGCAGAAGTAGATGTTTTTCCAGAATGCCCTTGCTTTCTCCACAATCCAACAAATGTTGACAATTTGATCTCTGGTTCCTCTGCCTTTTCTAAATCCAGGTTGTATATCTGGAAGCTCTCAGTTCACATACCGTTGAAGCCTATCTTGAAGAATTTTGAGCATAGCCTTGTTAGCATGTGAAATGAGTACAACTTTTTTTGTAGTTTGGACATTCTTTGGCATTGCCCTTCTTTGGGATTGGACATTTTCCAGTCCTGTGGCCTTTGCTGAGTTTTTTGAATTTGCTGACATATTGAGTGCAGCACTTTAATGACATCATCTTTTGGGATTTGAAATAGCTCAGCTAGAATTGCATCACCTCCACTAGCTTTGTTGTTAGCAATGCTTCCTAAGGCCCACTTGACTTCTCACTCCACGATGTCTGGCTTTAGGTAAGTGACCACACTACCATGGATATCTGGGTCATTAGGACCTTTTTTGTACAGTTCTGTGTATTCTTGCCACCTCTTCTTAATCTCTTCTGCTTCTGCTATGAATTATTAACACAATATTATTTATGTAAATCTAAAATGCACAATAGCAGCACACAGTGTTTTGGAATCCATATATCATAGTCTATTTTCTGTCACCTTGGCTATGGTACCTGATTGTTTGGTCAAATACTAGTCTAGATGTCTATGTGAGGGTATTTGTGAATGTGATTAACACTTACGATCAGTTAACTGGAGGTAAATCAGATTCTCCTCTATAATGTGGGCAGGCCTCATCCAGTCTTGAAGATTTTAAGAGGAAAGACAGATTTCCTGAAGAGGCAATTCTTCCTTAGGCTTGAAATAGAAACTGTGCCTGACCTTTTCGTCTGTAGATTTTGGACTCAAGATTACAACATTGGCTGTTATCTGAGTTTCCAGCCTGCAGACTTGCCTACAGGTTTCAGCCTTACCTGCTTCCACAGCTGTGTGAGCCAGTTCTATAAAATCTCTGCCTGCCAGACCTCCCCAGCAGTCCAGTGGTTAAGACTCAGTCTTCCTATGCAGGGGGCTTGGGTTTGATTTCTGGCTGGGGAGTGAAGGTTCCACATGCTGTGGGAGGCAGCCAAAAATTAAGAAAAAAAAAAAGGAAAGGAAACAAGCCTACAAAAGGCTTAAAATACAGACTCAGCCTGCCCTTCATTGAGCTCATGCTCTTGCCCTTGTTGCCTCCCTCCCCTTTATCTCTCTCTATACACACACACACACCCCGAGTCTCCTCCTATTTGATTGTGTTTTCCTGAGGAACCTTGACTAATACAGCATATTGGCTGCTGGTGGTTTGGGGTGGGGAGAAGATGGAAGCATGAATGTGGTGAGAGAACACAAATAAATAGGAACTTAGCATGGATCAGTGACGAAAATGTGCCATAAACTGGGAATCATTAACACAACTTCTAAAACAGGTTTAAGGAAAGAGAATCAATAGTGAACAGATCATCAGAAGCAAAGGGGGATGGAACCTAACGCATAGGCAGGCTTGTTTTAGGGGAAAGGGGCTGCTCATCTACTCTAACAGCAGAAAGAACAGGATGGATGTTGCCCCATTTTGCTCCTGTGGCTCCCATTTTCATAGTTTCTGTAGATTGGAAGTTGGAAGCCTATTATTGTCTGGAGACCTGAACTACATAAAGAGGGGGAAGAAAGTCATTACTGGCATCTGTGCAGTCCTCGATGTCATTAAAAGCAGGAAATAGCAAACAGAAGGAAAGGAGGCTGGATGCAGAAGGTGACTGATGTTTTATGAGCCGAGATGCAACATTAGCCAAGAAAATGTAGTGATGCAGGAGGAAAGGCTCAACACCAAGTATTAAAGGAGTGGGGCTTAGGAAGAGCACTTATTTAGAAAGTGATTTTGTGTGGTGGTCCTAATACCCAAACCAAATGCCTCTCTTATTGGGACAAAGTGATGTTGGCGAGGCTGCAGTGAGCAGTGGTGCCAAGCAAGATCTTAATTCCCTGACCAGGTTCTGAACCTGGGTGGCCTGGATGAAAACCAGGAATCCTAAACCACCAGACCAACAAGGGTTAGGAGCTAGAAGCTCTTTTTCCCTGGATCTTTGCCCCCAGTGAAAAATGCATTTATCATGGAAGCAAAAACTATAAATGCAGGTACAAGGTTTGTTATTAGAGACAAAGCACAACAACAAGTAGGAGGGTGTGGCGTCCTCGCTAGTTAGGAGGAGAACAGTAAAGAGGGGGTTAAGTCATTTATATAGGTCAGTTCTTATGTAGGTCTTTGTTTGTCTTTAGCCAATTACCTGGTTTCTTTTTCCACACCTGACCTACCCTGGGACCCTCCCCTGGGTGTGCATGCACCTCTCAGGCAAGATGGATTTCAAAGAGAAAGCTTCCCGGAGGAGCAAGACTCATTAGGGCCTGGCATTATCCCCTGACTTTTGACCTGCAAGGAGCCTTTTTGCACATATGTAGGGTCTCCCTTGTCCCAAAAAGGAGGGGTGGGGGGAGCAAAGATCCCTTAATCCTTTATTCAAACAGGGTTTTGCCCCTCTTTGTCCTTGCCATGGTTATTACCTTGACTATTGCCACAACTGTTACCTTAAGGTGTTTACAAGAGACAAGGTCTGGCTTTTTACCCTGTTTCTGTTGTTAATTCCATTTCAGAGGGCAAACAGGAGGCTGACTGTAAATGCCTTAACTGGAGCCCACCTATCTCTTGTCTCAGGAAATGCAAACAGGAGCCTAGTTGTAGCTATCCAACCTGAAATGCAAACAGGAGCCTAGTTGTAGCTATCCAACCTGAAGCCCACTTCATCCCCCATGAAATGCAAACAGGAGGCCAGTTGTAAAGGTCCAACCTGGAGCTCATCTATCTCCTGTCTCCAAGGACACGTAACAGCCAAGTGTTTTTGATTCAAAGATGAGATGTCTAAGGGAAAATGTCGACTTTCCCATAATTGAGCTCGACAGTTTTGTCCGTACTTTACAGATGAAGATTTCCTAGCTTTATAGAACTAGTGACAAGACTAGTATCTGACATTTAGTCCGTTGCTCTGTTAAGTGTGTGAGTTCTGAAATTAAGCAGACCTGGGTTCAAACCTTTGGCTTTGCCTCTTACTAGGGATGGTCTTCAACAGTCTTTCTATGCTTTAGCCTCTTTATCTACAGCAAGGGTGTGGGAAAAGGGTATATGAGGGTACTCCGATAAAATGGTTTTTTGAGAAAAAGAGAAATTCACCCTTGCAGAGTGTCTTGCTTTGCTTAGCCAGGTGCTTCACACACAGTGACTGCTTAATTCCTGCTACTTGTTATTATCAGCAGCTGTTAGAAACAGTGACCTCAAAATCCAAAAACATTAATTGTTTTTTCCAAGTGTGACCCTTTGAGTTCTTGCCTTGTCTGCTAGTGATGACGAGCTTTAGTTTGATGAGATAAGTGATCTTTGATAACAGTTAAGAACAAAAGCTCTTGTCCTTAATAGGCTAAATTTTAGAAACCTTAAATACTTTAAATACTTGACCTCTTAGAAAATAAGAAGGAAGATAAGACCTGTTCCATTTTTCTTTCCCCTAGGGTTTCAGTTAAAAGTACTTCCATCAGGCAAAACATTATTAGATTATGAATAATGCATTATCCATTTTTCAGAGACAAGAAGGAATGGACCAAAAAGCCCACTTTTTGCCCCTTAAAGTAGTTAATAGTTATGTTAAGGGAATATTTACTTTTGAGCTCAGTTAATCTATTGAGATATATATATATGTATATATATATATATTTTTTTTTCCTGTGTTATGTTTGTGGGTATTTTTTGTCTGAGCCAGTATTTTAAAATTAATTCTCTATCAGCTGGATAAATAGAAAGATGTCATCCTCTCCCTATTTTCAGCTAAGATTTTTGGTTTTCATTTAATGTGGTTTCCACCTATGTTGTTATGGATTGAATTGTCTCCCTCTCAAATTGATTTGTTGAGGTCCTAACACGTAGTTCCTTTGTGTGTGTCTGCTTGCCTGTGTGCGGTAAAGCCAATCTACTGACACTGGGTTGTGGTGAAGCGAAGTCCAGTGTTTATTGTAAAGTGCCAGACAAGCAGTCTGGGGCAGCTAATTCTCAAAAAGCCTAAACTGCAGTTGGGTTTCAGGAAAGCATTTTTAAAGGCTAGGCTAGGTGAAGGAGGGGAGTTGCAGGGTATGTGATCAGCTTGTGTACAGTTCTTTGATGGGCTGATGGTGAAGTAACAGGGTGGTGTCACAGGGGTTAATGTTATCCATCCACCAGCTCTAGTAGGTCTGGAGGCCAAGTGCTCATGGTCATCAAGTAGTTAACTTCTTCCAATTGAAGGAGGTTTAGCATCTGTTAAAGTAACATAGGAAATGTGCATTGGATTCTGTTCTCCAGGTACTTCAGAGAGGAGCTAAAGATGAATGACTGCCAAATGGCTTTTTTGAAGGTGGTGGATATCTTCATTGCTTTGATTGTGGTGATATCACAGGTATATGCGTGTGTTAAACTGATCCTATTGTATGCATTAAATGTGTGCAATTTTTATGTGTATGTCAATTATATTTTGAAACTTAGAATCAGTATAAATAGAGAATCAAAATAAAATGTCAGGGGAGAACTCAAGTATTCTATAGGAATCACAAGTTTTCAATAGCTCAGTCTTTAACATAAAGGACTGTGGGGTATGTCTTAACCATACCAAGGCTGTGGTCTATTATTATTTTAAAGATTTTTCTTTTAGAAAGACATTAAGCAGTGCCCAGTGACATTTCATGAGATTTCTCAGCATGCCATGAAACCAGATATGGAGATGAGAATCATTTTGTGTGTGTTTAAAAAAAAAAATGATGTGAGAATTTAAATGCATAATCAGTTTCCAGAAAGATACACAATACACAGGCACCTGATACCAATTCTTCAGGGGCTGGTAACTAGGTGACTAAGAGTAGTAGAGAGAGGATAAGTTTTCATTTGTGAAATTTACAGTTATACGACACAGGAGACGGGGTCTCTATAAGGTAATCAAGTTAAAATGACATCATTAGGGTAGACTGTCATCCGATATGACTGACATTCTTCTATCAAGGGGATATTTAGAGACAGATACTGACAAGATCACTACGTCAAGATGAAGTCAGAAATAAAAGGGATATTTCTACAAGCCAAAGAATGCTAAGGATTTCCAGCAAACCACCAGAAGCTAAGGGAGAGGCATGAAACAGGTTCTTCCTCAGAGCCCTCAGAAGAAACAAACTGCTGACATCTTGACCTTGGATGTCTAGCCTCCAAAACTGTGAAACAGTCATCTTCTGTTGGCTTCAGTTCCACCCCATATGTGATGCTTTGTCACAGTAGCTCTGGAAAGGCAGCGATCTGTGTGCAGTGATCTGGGAGGCGGCATCTCCAGCAGAAGGTCCAGGCTTGTTATGTTCCAGCTCTGCCATAGGCTGGCTGGGTGACCTTCAGCAACGTAACAACTTTGAAAATTAGTTTCTGTACATTGTTGCTGGCCTAACCAACAGCCATCTTCACTTTTGTAGCTTTTGTGCTGGCAGAAATTATACTAGAGTCTGGGAATCCTGGTACTTGTTTTCACAGCCTCCACTGTGGTCTGAGGAATAAAAGGAAAAGTTGTCTGGGGATGGCTTTCTTCCTTCTTAAAATGAGAAGCAAGAGAGGAAACAGCTTTCTGCTTCCTTTGTTGTCAGATGTTGTTTTCTGCCTGTGATGCCTGACACTGTGGCTGCCATCTTGTCCCATGAGGTTAAAAGCACAGTGAAGAAGACAGGACAGAAAAATAGGCAACTCTTCCTTCTCACTGACCCCAACCTGGACTTACCTCACCCCAGATTTCCTATATGTTCCAGGCTGTATTCTAAATGCTTTGCATGCTTTATCCCTTTTTAACCTTGCAGCAATCCTAGGGTGAAGATACCAGTATTCTCCCATCTTAAAACTGAGAAAGATGAAGCCTAAAATGCTGTAAGTAAATTACCCAAAGTCACCCACATACCTGACAATAGAGCAAGGATTTGAAAACTAGTATTCTGTCTCCAGAGCCTGCCCTTTTAACCAACAACACAATTATGTAAACCACTCTCATTGGGAATTCTTTAACGCAGGGCTGAAGGCATCCTGACCAATAGCCTTCCCTTTAATATGAGCACAAGAGCTCTACTCTGGTTTACTGTGGGGCTTTAATGAGCTAATAGGCTAACTGCCTGGCAAAGTATTAATAACTTATCCACAGAAAGTGCTCAGTAAGTATTTAAATGGCCTTCCATACCAGGAGCAACTGAAGTGTAGACTGGAGGAACTCTCCATGCTCTCCTCCCTCAGAGCCCAGGGCTGGAGCCTGGCCTAGGGTAGGACTTATGCCTTTGAGAGGAAGTGGCTACTGGTTGTAGAATTTGGACAGCAACAGCATCTGCTCCTTGCAGGTGTGTGGCCCGTCGAAAAGCCTCAGGTTACTTCATGCCCAGGAAAATAGCTCAACTGCTGGAGTCACAGTATCAGTGATAGATGATTACAAAGTGACCACTGGGGACAGAGACAAAGGTGGCTGGGACATAGTGACTCAGGGACTTGGCTTTTGACTTCAACCCCTGCCCCCCACAACTCCCAACATGTGAACCCCAGAGCAGGCTGGAAACAAAGTGGTCTGGAGTAGCTTTAAGATGGTTTCTGGAGAAGCTTTAGAAGAAGAGGCAAAGGCACCCTGTTCCCATATATGGAATCCATTCTCCTAAGAACTGACTTGGAGGCCACATGTACTGCTGAATTCCACAGTTAGCATAAAAGGAAATGCATGGAGAGGTCTTGACCTTCGCACAACTCAGAAAACACAGAACCCTTACTGAGACTTCCCTGTGGTTAAGAATCCCACTGCCAATACAGGGGACATGAATCCAATCCCTAGTCTGGGAAGATTCCACAAGCTGTGTGGCAACAAAGCCCCTGTGCCAAAACTACTGAGCCTGCACTCTAGAGCCTGTGCTCCACAGCAAGAGAAGACACTACATGAGAAGCCCATGCACCGCAATTAGAGCGTAGTCCCTGCTCAGTGCAGCAGCAGAAAGCCTGTGTGCAGCAACGAAGACCCAGCAGAGCCAAAAATAAATAAATTAACAAAACAAAATATATAACCCTTAACATGTACACAGCTCTGGTCCTCGTATGAGGTGGAACAAAGTCAGGTCTTATAAAAACTAAAAGGAACATTACATCAAGTGACTGCTACTCCTACCTGATGGGAACCTTCTCAGAAAAGAAATTAATGTCTTAATTAATAGGTACTGACAGGATAGGAATTTTTCTCATATATGTAATTTAACTCTTATGTGCCAACATGTTTTGAGAGGGATTTGAACACTTTTTTGGATACAGACCTACCAAGGTAGGTCTGTATCCACATAGTATTTCAAATCGTGTATTTGGGGAGTGACTTCCTGTTTGTTGAATTTAGTTGAAAGGTTAGTCCCACTCCAGTATTCTTACCTGGAGAATTCCATGGACAGAGGAGACTGGTGGGCTACAGTTCAGTTCAGTCACTCAGTCATGTCCAACTCTTTGCGACCCCATCAACTGCAGCACGCCAGGCCTCCCTGTCCATCACCAACTCCCAGAGTTTACCCAAACTCATGTCCATTGAGTCGGTGATGCCATCCAGCCATCTCATCCTCTGTCGTCCCCTTCTCCTGCCTTCAGTCTTTCTCAGCATCAGGATCTTTTCAAATGAGTCAGTTCTTCGCATCAGGTGTCCAAAGTATTGGAGTTTCAGCTTCAGCATCAGTCCTTCCAATGAACACCCAGGACTGATCTCCTTTAGGATGGACTGGTTGGATCTCCTTGCAGTCCAAGGGACTCTCAAGAGTCTTCCCCAACATCACAGTTCAAAAGCATCAGTTCTTTGGCACTCAGCTTTCTTCACCGTCCAACTCTCACATCCATACATGACTACTGGAAAAACCATAGCCTTGACTAGACGGACCTTTGTTGGCAAAGTAATGTATCTGCTTTTTAATACGTTGTCTAGGTTGGTCACAAGTTTCTTTCCAAGGAGTAAACGTCTTTTAATTTCATGGCTGTAGTCACCATCTGCAGTGATTTTGGAGCCCCCAAAAATAAAGTCTGACACTGTTTCCCCATCTATCTGCCATGAAGTGATGGGACCGGATGCCATGATCTTAGTTTTCTGAATGTTGAGTTTGAAGCCAACGTTTTCACTCTCCTCTTTCACTTTCATCAAGAGACTCTTTAGTTCTTAACTTTCTTCCATAAGGGTGGTGTCATCTGCATATCTGAGGTTATTGACATTTCTCCCAGCAATCTTGATTCCAGCTTGTGCTTCCTCCATCCCAGCGTTTCTCATGATGTACTCTACATATAAGTGAAATAAGCAGGGTGACAATATACAGCCTTGACGGACTCCTTTTCCTATTTGGAACCAGTCTGTTGTTCCATGTCCAGCTCTAACTGTTGCTTCCTGACCTGCATACAGGTTTCTCAAGAGGCAGGTCAGGTGGTCTGGTATTCCCATCTCTTTCAGAATTTTCTAGTTTATTGTGATCCACACAGTCAAAGGCTTTGGCATAGTCAATGAAGCAGAAATAGATGTTTTTCTGGTATTCTCTTGCTTTTTCAATGATCCATCGGATGTTGGCAATTTGATCTCTGGCCTTCTACCTTTTCTAAAACCAGCTTGAACATCTGAAAGTTCACGCTTCATGTACTATTGAAGCCTGGCTTGGAGAATTTTGAGCATTACTTGACTAGCGTGTGAGATGAGTGCAATTGTGCGGTAGTTTGAGCATTCTTTGGCACTGCCTTTCTTTGGGATTGGAATGGAAACTGACCTTTTCCAGTCCTGTGGCCACTGCTGAGTTTTCCATATTTGCTGGCATATTGAGTGCAGCACTTTCACAGCATCATCTTTGAGGATTTGAAATAGCTCAACTGGAATTCTATCACCTCCACTAGCTTTGTTTGTAGTGATGCTTCCTAAGGCTCACTTGACTTCACATTCCAGGATGTCTGGCTCTAGGTGAGTTATCATACCATTGTGATTGTCTGGGTTGTGAAGAATTTTTTTGTATAATTCTTCTGTGTATTCTTGCCACCTCTTCTTAATATTTTCTGCTTCTGTTAGGTCCCTACCATTTCTGTCCTTTACTGAGCCCATCTTTTCATGAAATGTTCCCTTGGTATCTCTAATTTTCTTGAAAAGATCTCTAGTCTATCCCATTCTACTATTTTCCTCTTTTTCTTTGCATTGATCACTGAGGAAGGCTTTCTTATCTCTCCTTGCTATTCTTTGGAACTCTGCATTCAAACGGGTATATCTTTCCTTTTCTCCTTTGCATCTAGCTTCCCGTCTTTTCACAGCTATTTGTACAGCCTCCTCAGACGGCCATTTTGCTTTTTTGCATTTCTTTTTCTTGGGGTCCCCAAAGAATTGGACACGGCTGAGCAACTATCACTCACTCACTAAGGTTCAGTTGTGTCATGATTTCTGCAAATTGTAGCTCCTACATCTTCCAGTTTCGGAATTTGAAGCCTTTACTGGTTTCCAGAAGACATTCAGCTGCAGAACATGTCTGAATTTTTGGGACTTGACTGAATACTGTGACAGTCTCAGGAGAAGCTCCTCTCTGGTCCACCATCTTGTTCACTTTTCTGTTTTCTTGCTCCTGTCACCTGCTGTCATCCCACTCACATCCTGTTCCCAGCCAGGAACAGCTTTCTCATTCTGTCATGGAGAGGAGGCTTGTTTGTTTTGCTATTACTCTGGGGACCAGCTGAAACCCACGACCTATAGCAACTAAGCTACCTCTATTAGAATAATTTAAACATTTCCTCAGCAAACGGAAGTTTCTTCCTAAGGGAAATTATTATCAGAGTCAGTCAAATACATATTTAAAAACTACTGTCATGCACACTTCCCTCTCTTTTCAAATAGTATAAGCAGAATCCTAGATGTTTTGTCTTGTGAATTAATGTGCGCAATAGTGTATACCCTGGTTGTCTTTCTCTCAGCACTTCTAGGACTATGGATGAATGTGGATCTATACAGGACCACGAATAAATAGGCTTTATGATGCTAGAAATTTCTTTTCTATCCTTAGTGTTTGGTTTATCTTACATATTTAGTCTTCTTCTGATATTCTGTTTTTGTTCTGCTGTGAGACAGAAAACCAGGAAACAATAGGAACAATAATAGTTGGTCTCATTGAAACAGGTGGGAGGTTCTATTCTAGGTAGTTTGCAATATTGCCTAGCAGCCCTTGAGATAGATGCTCTGATTCTGACTTTTTTTATATAGATGATTATAAAAAGGGCAGAGCAAGTAAGTAGCTGCCTCCAAACAAGATGACCCAGTGAGTTAGTGGAGAAGCCAGAATTCAAACTCAGATGTTTGACTCTTGAACTCATCACTATAACTACTATACTGTACTGCTTAAATTGTAAATAATATAAAATGAAACTTTTCAGAGTCTAGATGGGGGTCCCTTTTTACTAAGTGTCCCTAAAAGGTACACTTATTATAGTCCATGGAATGTGTGATGTTTATATTATCCATAAAGAATTGTTAGTTCGTTCATAAGATCTCATTTTTGGGGTGTTGGTGTGGATTGAGCATCAGGGAACACTTCTTTGAGAATCTGAGGCCTGTGGTGACTTTGTGGTTGTAGTTAATTGAGCGTCATTATTGTAATTTACAATCATTCATTCACTAAGCACATACTACATGACACACACTGTCATAGATGTGGGAGATTTAGATTCACATGGCTTGGTGGTGGTCTTTAAGGATTGTCTCACTCTCCTGACCACATTATACGTTATTCTGTCTTAATTCAGTAAGATCAAGTAGGAGAGTGAAGGTAGAATGTGATAAAAAAAAATCAGGTAAGAATGGGAAATAAACTTAAACCTTTATACCCCCAGTTCTGATTAGAAAGTTGAGTTTAATAAATAAGAAAAGTATGACTTGAGTTAAATCTTGCTAGGAGTTTAGAAAGATGAGGGCTGCTTCTAGTTATATTTCAGCAAAGAGGAAATCTAAACACTGACTTCATTTATTCTTTTTTTCCTGGACCAGACAGACCTCATGTTAGAGACCATGGATTCAGATTCCTTACCCTTGAAAAGCTCACTGTTTTGGGAAAAATGAAGGGGTGAGTTAATTGTTATGTAATGCAATGGGTTAAAAGCCATATTAGAGAAATGAACATGGATTTGAGAGCTGAATATCTCTGATTAGAGATCTGTCAAAAAAGGCTTTGTAAATGAAATTACACATAAGCTGGGCTATTAAATAGGAAATTCCTGGGCACTAAGGGTCTAGTAGAGAATCAGGTAAATGTTTCTGTTTGGTGAATGTAGAAATGTTAATGTTTGTTCTTATATTTTTTGTTTGATAATTTGTAGAAATTATTTGTAGTTACAAAAGTAATACATGACTCCTGTGTCCTTGTGAAAATTTCGACTCGAATAGATAAAAAGGAACATTCCCTGTTACCAACCGTCCCTCCTGGACCCCTTTGACCTGAGTTATTTTGTCTGTCAGAGATCAGTGTCATCTTTGTCATTTCTCTATTTTTAAAAAAAGCATAGAAAACCAAGTGCTGTTTTCCACATTTAAATATAAAAGGCATCATGTCAAATGGATTGTTCACAATTTTTTGAAAAATTCAACTTTGTCTTCTAGATCTAACTCCTTTTTCATCCTGTGTACTGTTGGTTATGTATTTATTTAACCATTCCCCTGCTGAGGGGTATTTGTTACTGTTTTCTTTAGTTGTTACAAAGAATACTGAAATGAAGTCTCCTTGCAAAGTGTCTAAGTATGTAAATAACAGTGCAATTCCTAGTCAGAATGAGTATACAATTAAAATATTAACGAATACTGACAAATCGCATACAATTAAAATATTAATAGACACTGACAAATTGCCTTTCAGAATGTTCTCATTTATACTGCCTCAACCAAAAAACAAAAAAACAAAAAAACTTGTTTTTCTACATCTACGGTATGCCTCAGTATTGTGTATTTTTATATTTTTTCCCAAACTGAATGAAATTCAAATTACTTATTTTACATATTGAGCACGTTTTCACATGTTTATTGGTCCTTTGGGTTTTTCTGTGAGTTTCCTGTTTTCTTGTTGTGCCCCTTTTTAATATTTTGTTATCATTTTTTAATTTGTAGTAATTAAAAAATGAACTCATAGTAAGTATTCGTTATCTATGTTGTGAACAATTTCTCGCAATCTGCCTGCCACTTCTTTTTAAACTTTGTTTATAGTGGAGTTTTGAAATATTCAATTATGATGTGTTAAGATGTATTGATATCTTTCATGATGACTGTCTTGTTCTGGGGTATGTTTAAAGAAAATTTTCTTCTCTCAGATGTGTTTAGTGATATGATCATATTCCTCATTCCAACAGTTAAACCGGGGACTAATATGGATAGATCAACCCATCTTGAAAGCTGTAGAATTCCTATTAGCACATATAAAAATAAAATAGAATGTGAGGGAAGAGGACATTAAAGAGAGTTAACAACTGTATATTCTCCATCTGTTTCTAAGGACTAACTAAATGCCTTTGTATTAGTGAGTTGAATTGATGAATCTCAATGATGATTTGACCTACTTTTAACCAACTGTTAAAGTTGGTTGAGTAAACTGTTGGGTAAAAGAAAATTTCAGAGATCTGCCGAACCAAGTCATATTACTTTCAACATGAGTGGTTGTGAGCTTCCCTTCTTAGGTACTAATCTTTAACTGCTTGGCTTTCTGTTTGTATATTGATCAGTAAAGAAGATAAATCATTTCTAGATTTTCTAGAAGAGCTTTGGCTCACAACTTTAGGTGTCAGTGCTGAACTGACTGTCAGTTCCTTTTGAAAGCTGCCTAACCATAGGATATAAAATAAATAGCATTTCCCATCCCATCCTTTCACTATGAATGGGAACAGAACCTAACTAGACTCTGGCTAAAATTTTTAAAAATGGATTTCAAAAACTGTATCATCCAAGAAATCCCCATTCCTAGATTCATTATATATAAGGCAAATGTAAAATTCTTAAAAAAAAAATCAATCCTTTAGTACTGATACAAGGAACACTCCAGCCAAGGTGTAGATTTTGTTACTTTAGCTTTCTGACTTCTTGATTCTTTTGGCTAAGCTATCAACACACAAACCAACCAACGAATAGCTAGAATAACATAATGTGGGTTTATGCCCGCTGTTGTTTCCTGGCCTTGAACACCATGCCTTCTCCCTTTATGGTCTCTGCTCTATCATAGTGTTCCAACTATGATATGTAGTTCAAGCCTGAGAACTACATTTGCTAGCATGGTAAAGATACTTCCTATGTGATGATTGGAAGAAAAGGATGTAAACGTTCTTCTCTGGCTGTGGTGGATGCTGACCAGTGTAGCTACATGCGGTAGTGTTGGCGGTGGCTTTATCGGGCTCCGTAACCTGCTATCCATCTCAGTTTGGGAGCTGCAGGCGTCTGTGCTTTAGCTGAAATTTCCTGACTTCTGGGTAGAGTGGCTTTACCTCCCTGACTTAGCTTCCCCCAGCATGTGTAACAGTTTACCATTGACTTATTTCAGTGTGCTGAATCCTGCTCCATTTGAAGTGTGACTGAGTCCTCACTGACTCAGAGGTTTCTGCTGCCTCTCCCTGCAGCCTGGCAAAGACTCCAGGATTTTCATTCTCTTCCTCTGATCTCAGCTGTGGATCTGTTTTAGTCTCCAAAGAGAAATGATCTGCAACAGAAGACAACTTCTACCCAAAATGAGGAGGAGGGAAGGAAAGGAAGGGATGCAAGGAAGCCCAGGTGTGGGCAAGCAGAGGGAGGTGAGAGAAAAGCAGTGCGAGACTGGAGAAATGGGAGGGAAAGGGAAAACAGCCAACCTTTCCAGACTCTCCATATTTCTTAACCCCCTTAGATACTTGGCATCCTCATAGCTTGTGATTCCTGAGTGGAAGGAAGAGAGTAGCCTCCTTTATCTGTGGCTTTATTTCCTCTTGAACTCTCCCTGGCTCAGTGTTTTCTCATCTGTCTTCAGCTTGTTAAGTTTGTTTTGTTTTGCAAGGGGTTGGGGTGGGAGGAGGAGAGGGTCAGAGACAATATACTGTCTAACATCAGTCTTATCTGTATATGCTAATTCATATAATTGTCACAAGTACTAGATTTTACTTTGTTTTCTATTTAACATAAAGAAAAATAGGGTTGAGGAAAGCGGAAGAACTTGCTTGGATTCACACAGGTAATAAGACCTAATGTAATGATCATGGTATAAAGATAATGGACCTAAGATCTGAGCCCAGATCACCATGCCCCAAGACCAGGCTTCTTTCTATCAGGGTGGAGCTGCTTTGTTGGCAGAAAGATAAATTTGGAATCAGGGCCAACAGTGAATTGGGAGGAGTTTCTTGTATATTTTCTTACATTTTATGCCTCAAGAAGAATAGCATAAATAATGTTCCAGGGGTTCCCTGGTAAAAGTCTTTGTAAAATTAAATTTAAAAAATATAAAAACCCCAAAAGATTAAAAGCCATATTGCATTAGTTAACATTCAGAAAGGCTGGCTTCAACATCTCTTTTAAGTCTGAAAGTGAAAGTGAAGTCGCTCAGTCGTGTCTGACTCTTTGCGACCCCATGGACTGTAGCCTACCAGGCTCCTCCGTCCATGGGATTCTCCAGGCAAGAATACTGGAGTGGGTTGCCATTTCCTTCTCCAGGGGATCTTCCCAACCCAGGGATCAAACCCAGGTCTCCTGCATTGGAGGCAGACGCTTTAACCTCTGAGCCACCAGGGAAGTCTTTTAAGTCTAGCCATGCCCTATTCGTGAGTGTTATTTTAAAAACGCTCCTTTATTAGGAGATAGATGGTTAAAAAACTGTAGGAATTATGGGAAAAATAAGATCAGGCACAAGTAATGAATAAACTTATGAAAACCATTATCAATATGGTTTCATGTGTTTACTAACCTAGACTACTTAGGACAGCAAACTAAAAGATATTGTTTCACGTGTCTTAATTTAGTGATAATGGTTAATGTACAATTAAATTCTTCGTACTCTCCTTTACTTACTAGAATTTTTGAGGATTTCAATAGGATATTTATCAATTCATTTAGTTTTGCTGCAAATAATATGCCCCTTCGTGTTTTTCAAATGTAGTCTGCTTTGTTTAATTGTTCAGGCTATTATTTTGTGACAGTGTTGATCTGTCCCCTAGGTCCCACCCTAACCACAGAAACAGAAGCATTTTTGATGTTTGAGATGGAAAAAGCTTTGGAGACTCTTAATTTACTGATTTTAGTTATTTCTAAAGTTCTTTTTTTTTGTTGTTTTTAACAAGCCTAAATGCTTTGAGCATTTATTTTACTTTGTACCAGGCACTGTTCTAAGCATTTTACCTGGACAGACTCATTCAGTCCTCCCAGCAACCCTTTGACATAGGTGTAGTCATGATCCCCATTTTACCAGTGAGGAACAGGCACAAAGAGATTGAGTGACTCAGCCAAGGTCACACATCCAGTAAGGAGCAGACCCAGGGTTCCCTTCTCTGGAGCTTGTGTGCCTGACTGTGGCTCAGAGAACCTCTGTATGTTTGGGGGTGTGCTGGCAATAGTGCTGCCCGAGACCTTCATGCATGACTCCAGGCCTCTCACTCCTACCCTTCTTGCCAGATCAGAGGGTCATCTAGGTCTGATGTGATAGTCTCTAAGCTTTCTGTCCTTCTCTTAAAGTTTACTTGCAAAAATTCTACTTTTGTCCTCCTTTCTCTTCCTGATTTCTGATTTGTACTTTCTCTCCCTCTCCTGTCTACCTTTTTAAACTGTCTCTTACAGATGTGATTTTGGGTTACTCTACACTGTGAATGGAATTCTATTTCATGAAAAGTCTTAGCGGTAAAACTCCCATGTTAAAAAACTTTATACAAGGGGTACTAACATTAAAGAGGGATTATTGTCCCTATAATCTTTCTAACTCAGACTTAACCCTAAGAGAGTGCTTATCCTCAAAATACTTTATTTTTAAATAAAATGAGTTTTTATCATTACAAAAATAACATGGTAAGATTGTGCAAATTCAGGCAATGCATAAAAGTATAAAGAAGATAGTTAAGCTCACCCCATATGCCTATGCCCTTCTGATGGAGTCACAGGAAGTAGTAATGATGACTAACCCAGCAGCTTCCCTTAGACATGTACTTCAGTGATAGGGAAACTAAGTCAATACTTTTGAATAGCTTCACAAGTTAGAATTCTCCCTATGGAAAAAAGATGGAAATACTTGACATGCATGCATCCATTCTTCTTTCTACACCTTGGCAGACATCGCTAATTGATCACGTTGCTTTATCACCGAACTGCTAGGCAGCCACTAACAAGCCTTTGAAATGGCATTCAAGATGAAATCTCTTTACCATCCTTGCTTTTTGCTGACACTGAGCCATTTAAATGCTTTGAGGAATTTTATTGAATTTTCTGCTGATACCCAAGAGTTCAGGGAAAGCACTCCCAGGTGTACAGTGTGGCGCCTTGTATTCTCTTTTCTTTTTTTTTTTTCCCATAAGAACAGAGTCTTTAAAGATCTTTTTTATATAGCAAGATTCGTCATCTAGATTTATATCTTTCTTTGGCTTTTGATAACACTGGAAACCAACAAACAAGACATCTTTGTATGATAAAGGGCTGTTTCACGCTCAACAGTGACTGATCCAATGCTTGCAGGTGTGAACCTCTATTATATGTGGTTTAGATCTGTATAGTGGAGTGGAGGCAGGACCCTGTCCTTGAAACTGCCAGTCAAGTCTTACATATGTATCGAGTTCTGCAATGGAGATTGCCCATTGCCAATGAAACTGAATCCCTTTCTAAGGTGGCAGCTGGTGTGCCTACTCCTTTGTTACATGCCTAATTGACTCTTTCTCACACTCACAAAGAACTGATTGCTTTCTCTCTTGTGAATGTATCACCCCAAATAAGTGTTTGCAGGTTGGAGAAGATTGAGTCATCTCTTTATCCCACTCCCCATATCCAATCCCAGAGTAAGTCCTGTTAAACCTTCCTGTAAAATGTACCCTGCTTTTGTTTTTTTTTTTTTTTTTTTTTTGTACACATTTAGTTTTATTGTAACAAAGCAACTTGTACACTTTTAACGTTTAAAACTGAGCATCATCTTTCCTTTCCAGTGAAACAAAAAGAAAAATTTTAAAATAAACAGGAACAAAATTACAATAGAGAATGTCAATTGCAAATAAGATCCTACAGGTTCTGCTGATTCTCCCATCGAGTGGCAGGGCTTAAGTCATCATTAGGAGAGAATTTATTTTAAAAGTGTCATCTTAAACTGCAAGGATGTCCGTTAAACATCACAATTAAACATGCCAAAGGAGAAGCCATGTTGTCAAAATGCCCACTTAACCCACCCAAACATCTCAAACCCACCCTTTGCTGACCTTCTATAACCCCATTTTTTAAAGTTTTTTTTCTTTTTTTAAACAAGAGAAAGTAGACAGATACATGTTGGTAAATGCTAACTGTCCATATTCACATAGAGACACAGTGTAATCTCTGAGCCCAATATACAGAGAAAGGAGGAAAAAAGCTAGAATTCTATGCACTACTACACAGGGGCCTAGCACCCTCCAGCTTCCAGCAGAGCTAAGGGAGCAGAAGGTTTTTCTTTTTTTCCCACAGAGCATGGTGGTGTTGATTCCATAGTTTTTGTTGAGACAGGAAGGGATAAAAATGAATTTGGAACAGAAAGGAGTAGAGATTCTTTTCCCACTGAATTCTGCTCAAGGTATTCCCCCCCCCAATAAGTTGTGAACCATGGTATAAAGGAGAAAAGAGACCTCAAAAACAGGGCGACTGAGCACAAGAGGAGGAAAAAAAAAAAAAAAAAAGACTGCAACTTGCTCCCAGGGACTGGAGAAAATTAAAAAAGGTTGGAATCCATCATTGTTCCATTAGTCATCTTCTCCTTCATCTTCCTCTCCTTCCTCCCCCTCATCATCATCTTCATCTTCTTCACCTTCATCCTCATCCCCTTCTTCATCAATATCTTCCAATCCTTCTTCCTCTTCATCATCGTCATCATCCTCTTCTCCTTCCCCTTCCTCATCATCCATGTCAGGAACCAAGTAGTACTGTAATGGATTTGGCCAAATATCATCTTTGATGACCTCTCCTAACTCATCTGCACCTGCATCAGAATGATCAGTAAACCAGGTGAAGAAGCTTTCTGGTTCCTCATGCTGTCTCTTCCTGCTGGCTTTATTCTGTGTTTGACTTGATCGTTTCGTCAAATCCTTTCCAGATTTCCATTTGATTTCAGTGGACTTTGAAGATGGATCACCACTCTCATTCAGATGAAATTCTTTGGAGAGAATTTTATTTTCGAAGTAAGGGTTTTCATCAAAATAAAAATCTATTCTGTAACCTGATTTAATGTCTTCAAATTCTGTCACTTCAACTCTTGTCAAATAATGCAGCGCCTCCTCATCCTCCTCCCCAAGCAGTGCAGACACTTGTGGATGGTTAACAAATGTTGTTACCCCAAAATTTGGGATTTTGGCGATCAATTCTGACCTCTTCTGAAAAAATGGTTGGCGGAGTTTGTTATATTTCTGTTCTACTTTCAAAATCTCCTCACTGGCTTGTTCATTAAGTCTGTCTATTTCATTTTGTACTTCATCAATATGTTCAATTGCTTCTTGCTGTTCTTTTTCTGAGGTCTCGTCGGCCCCGTCGTGGTTGGAGTTGAGCTCCTTTTTACTGACTTTGGCCGCCGGCGCCGACATGGTGCTGCTCCGCGGTCGGGGGGGGGGGAGCGGGGAGGGGGAGAGAAGGGAAGGCGAAGGGGGGGGCGGGCAGCGGCTTCCCCTCACGCCACACGCGCGGGCGCTCGCTCGGTCCGGCCGCCTCCTCCCGGCGCTCTTTCGCTCGCTCGCTGTCCCTCCCCCTGGGCTCGCGCGCGCTGCCCTCGCGGCCTGACGACGAGGGAGGGGCTGTGGTGAGGGGCGGGCGGCGTGCCGGGCCCCGGCCCGGGCTCCTCGTACCCTGCTTTTGAGCTCTTCTTACCTTGTGGCTCAGCTGGTAAAGAATCTGCCTGCAATGTGGGAAACCTGGCTTCAATCTCTGGGTTGGGAAGATCCCCTGAAGAAGGGAAAGGCTACCCACTTCAGTATTCTGGCCTGGAAAATTCCCTGGACTGTATAGTCCATGGGGTTGCAAAGAGTTGGACACAGCTGAGTGACTTTCACTTTCACTTTACCAGTCTCAGCCTGCCCCGTTCCATTGGCTCTTGCCTCCTCTGCTCACTTGCTGTGTAACCTTGATCAAATTCCTTAATCTTTCTTCCTTGCTCATCTGTTAATAAAGTACCAACCTCACAGGGTTGTATGAGGATTAGATGAGTTAAGATAAGTACTAGACAAGTACTAGAAAAGTGGCTGGCATATAAAGTTATCATTTCTGTGCTTCTAGTTCAAACTACTGTCATTTCTTGCCTGTACTAGAATCCCAGGGACGGGGGAGCCTGGTGGGCTGCCGTCTATGGGGTCGCACAGAGTCGAACACAGCTGAAGTGACTTAGCAGCAGCAGTAGCCTCCTAATTCCTCCTTCCACTTTTTTGCTCTCTGCACCAGCCACACCAGCCTTGAATATTCCAACTCTTCTTGTATGTTAGAGTTTTTGCCCACGTGATTCTTTCTCTCTTCTCAGAATTACCTTCTTTAAATGTTTGCATAGTTTGCTCCCTCACTTTATTCACATTTCTGCTAGAATGTTACCTTTCAAGGTGGCCTTCCTTGGCTGTTGAAACAAAAATAACCCATATCTTTCCCTGTTTTTTATTTTGCTTCCTGGCATCTTTCACTACCTGGCATTACACTGTATATGTACTTTTTTGTTTTTTTGTATTGCAATAAAGGCTCCATGAGAGTAGGACCTTTGCCTGTTTCAACCATGGCTGTATCACCTGTGCCTAGATTTCCAGGGCAGACTCTCAGAGCATACTACTGACATGACGTTTCATGCTCTCACAAATATATGTATCAAGCACAGACCATAGAGTATCCCTGTTAGAAGGGACCTCAGGGATCAACAAGACTAATATTCTTGTACAGATAAGCAACCTGAGGTCCAAAAGGATGAGATCTTTTTGAGTTTACACAATGGCTTGGGGTGAGTTTGGGGTAGGATAAAGGTCTCATGATGTATTGGGAAGGACATCGAGAATCCCAAATCCTCTCTGTATAAACTGTGCTGATTCTATGATAACCAGTTTGGGATTTTGGCTTATGCAGTGAGCTTTCTGACTTTCAGTCATCAGTAAGGACTTTTTGGAGGATTGGCAGGTTCAGCTCCGTAAGAGCCTGCTCTTTTCCCCTTAGCCATCGGATTCCTTGGGGCTTACTGGCACACATTTTCTGCTTATAGGTAAACTCCTGATCAGATTAACTCAATCTAGACACTGTACCTCCCTTTCTCTATTTCTTTGTTGACTGACCGTATTCTCACCTCTCCATCACTCTGACGGCTGACGAGGCACAGCCCTTAAAGCCTCCCCTCACCTTCAGACAGCTGGGACTCACCCTGAATGTGGGGTTTCTGGCCAACTTATCCCAGATTTGCATGTGGGATCCAGGCAGCCCCCTAAGTGTGCCCAGCACACTTAGATGCTGGTAGAGGCAAAAGTCCCAGGAAACTTAATCACAGACTTTGATCAACTTCCCTCAGAACAACAGCAAATATTTTTCCATGGTTAAAATGAGCATGTCATGGTATTCCTTGAACAAATTCCTGTGGCTGCAGGTCTAGCACTATGGACGACATCGCATTGTAGTCTTTCCCCTTTCCATACTTGTAGCTCCCTCTTCCAACAGTAAGAAACTTAGGTTCCCTTAATTTTTGACATAATTTTAGACATACAGAAACAGTTGCACAGATAGAACTGAGAATTTCTATACACTTCTCATCCAGTTTCCCCTAACATTGTTGTCTTGAATAACCCTGGTATATTTGTGAGAAGTGAAAAATTAACTGTAGTAATCAGACTCCAGACTTTCTTCATATTTTACTACTTTTTCCATTGATGCCCTTTTTCTGTTTTAATATCCAATCCAGGATACTGCCTGGCATTTAGCCCTCAAGAAAATTTTAAAGATACCGTCCAAATAGTCCTGAATCTGCAGCATGAATGTGAGGTATAAAGGCCCCTTTGCTGTGCCCTTTGATGTAAAATTCCAACCTATGCCCTTTCTAAATGAAACTGAATTTTATCTCAATTTGAAGGAGAGAGGTTTAGAGACATCAAGACATACTACTAGGAAAAGTCTTTGTGAAGTAGTAATTTTCTTTCCCACAAGTAATAAAATTTCAGGATCACAACGGTTTTTTACAAGAATGTGAATGATGTGGATGGTGATTTTATTATCACTGAGTGGGGTGAGCTGAGATGGACCAGGAGGACTTAACTCCCAGTAGATGAAAGGAGACAGGCTGGGTATTGAGAACTTTTAAATGTATTATTTTAATTGATGGACAGGGAAGCCTGGCATATTGCAGAGTTGGACATGACTGATTGAACTGAATTGTACAAAACGTGGTGCAGTCATTGTTCTCTTCATTTTGGAGTTGAGAAAATAATGTAGTTATGAAGTATTTTTAAAAGTTTTCAACGTTACATAGCAGTCGGCATCAAGGAGAAGAAGCATCAAACCTAACTTCCTGATTCCAAAGTTGTGCCCTGCAGCTGTGTCCCATGGCCATTGCCCACCATGGGATCAATCAGAATAGAATGTGTGTATGTGGAAGGACTTGTAACTTTCAAAGTGGAATAAAAAATGAGGATTACAACCATTGCAATTTTTAGTAATGTCCTAATTTGTTCTGTAGTCTTTTTTGATTCCTGCATGGGTGAATTTGCATACAGGTAAACCATATTTAGGTACCACATTTTGAAGGTAATTTGAGCGTATGCTTCATCCTAAAACATAAACTTTTTTGTTTTATGTGTTAGCAGAGTAGAAAGTCTTTATTTTTACCTATTGTGGATTTCTAGAAACTTATGTAACTGCTAAAAATCAGACAGCAGACTTAATATTATAAGAGGATTTCTGCTCACAGAATGCCAAAAATATACTACAGAATCCCTAATTGCATTTTGACTTTTAGACATTATGTTCAGTTCAGTCGCTCAGTCATGTCCAACTCTTTGCGACCATGACATTATGTTAGAGACTGTTAAAAATAATTTTGCTTAATATCTTTAATTTGTGTGTGTGTGTGTGTGTGTGTGTGTGTGTGTAGAAAGAGACTTGACCTCTCTTGTTTCAGTTTACTTACCACAGTACGCAACTAATGGTACAGTCCACTGAGCCTCTGGTTGAGGATAAAGATGCTTGCTGCTAACACATCTAGAAATAAACATTTTATCTAACTTGTATACCACCTATTACCTTCAGAAAAATACTTGACCTCTTTGGCCCAATGTACTCATCAGTAAAATGGAATCTAATAATCACACCTACCTGATAGGGTTGCTCTGATGATCCATTAGGATATTTGTCAAGCTTGTTGAACAACACTTGGCACATGTTAATAAATAGTAAGTGCTACATAAACTTTGTTAGATAAATAAGGCTAAAGCTTCATTACAGTAACAATGTAATTATAACAAACCTTCATTGATTTCTTTCTATATTGCCATGCTTTACCTCAGTACAGTGGAGGAAAGTAACTTGTCTTAGTTACACAGATAGTAAGAGCCAGGGTCATATCACAGCCCTGAATCTGAAGCCTGTTCTCCCTCCCGCTAAGCCTTCTACTCACCTAAGAAGATGAAGAGTTTAACCTTCCTCCAGCTTCCCTCCTCCCTGTTGCGCCCTTTTCCTTCTCTCTCATCTCAGAGTTGTCGAATCCCCTCTCTCTTTTCCAATGTTCACCTTGTAGATGATTCCCTCCTCCGAGACTCTGCCTTTTCCATCTTTTTTTCTCTCTCTAGTCTTTCTTTTCACCTGTGACTTCACCTCTTCTTCCACGTTTAGTACCCTCAGCTTTGAGTTCAGCCTGGCATAGGAGTCACATTCTAATCCCAGGTCTGCCCCAATTGTGTTCACTTAGACACACAGGTCCGAAGGTTCTTAAATCCTTCACATTGACAACAAAAGACAACTCCGAGTTTCCAATTCATTTATTGTGTAGAACAATTGAATGCATTGTCTAGACCTCTAGCATCTGAGCTTTGCCTGAAGGTGGAGCCTCAGCATCCATAACCAGGCAGTTAGCTTGGTCAGTATGTGTTCATTCCTTAAGAGTGCTGTGACATCCTCTTTTGCCCAGCTGGTTTAAACTACAACCAGCTTATCATTGAAACATTTTTCTCCCTCCATGTTTTGAGGGCACAAAGTAGCATGACGTAGTCCTTTAGGGTGTACACAAGAATATCATTCGATTTTAGAAGACTCACTATTAAAAAGTGTGTTTTTTCTTGTTCACAGTAGCATTACCTGAAAGCATTTGTCAGCTGGATCTTTTTTTGCATTAAACTAACACATAGTTCTCCGAGAAAAGAAACCGTTATGGAAAGAGGGGCAAAGAGAGAGAGAAACAGAGATTGATTGATTTATTAAGGGATAATTTTACAAAATTGTGGAGGCTGGAAAGTTCAAAATATATGGGGGAGGCTGGCAGGCTGTAGACCCAAGTGAGAGCTGCTGTATTGCAGTTTGAGTTCAAAGGCAGTTTGCCAGCAGAATTTTTTTTTTTTTTCCTACTCTGGAAGGTCATTCTTTATTCTCCTAAGGCCTTCAGCTGATTAGTTGAGAACTACCAACATTACAGAGGATAATCTGCTTTGTTCAATGTCTACTGATTTAAATGTTAATGCTTATTTAAAAATACCTTCATAGAAAAATCTTGAATCATGTTTGAGCAAATATCTGGGTAACATAACCTAGCCAAAGTGACACATAAAATTAACTATGACAGCTAATTAACCAAAAAATGGTATTTTATGGACAGCATATTTTTAGAAATACAAGCCAACAGTACTTTAATGCTTGGCCAAGGGAATTTGAACTTTATATTGTAGCTAAGAGAATAATTCTAAGTTTCAAGTAGAGCTGTGACAGGAAGTTCAAGAAGATTATTTCAAAGGAATATGGATCATGGAAAGGAGAGACTAAGTAGGGAGGGAAAAACACAAGTCTTTTTTTTTAATGGTCTAGGCCAGGCGAAGTATGGGATGAACAGAAAAGTTAGCAGAAGTAGGGAAGATGGAGTGAAGTTCAAAAACATTTCAGACATACAACTGAGAGACTGGGTCAACTGACTAAATTTGGGGGTCAGAGAAGGGAAAGTTCAGTAAGAGCACTAAAGCTTTCAGCTTTGATAACTAAGGATATCAGTAGTCCTGGAAGAAGCAGAAATACTGCGGGAGGAGCAGTCTTTCTTTATAGGTCCTGGGTGGGACCTCACGTCTGGATAACAACATGTCTGGCTTATTAATAACTTAACACTTATTTGATATGTCAACTACAAATTGGCACTTGCCTAGAGCATTTGCCAGTGACTGAACAACAACAAGAAGGGCATTTGCCATCTGCCTGGGCTGCTGCAGCTGCTGATCCTCGACACTCCCTGAAGGGAATTCAGGGTGGAGAGTGAGGCACTCCCTGCTCCAGGGAAACTGGCAGAACAGGTCTTTAGATAGCTAGACATTTTTAGGAACTGATTTCATGATCCCAATCCTTGCATCTCCTCATATCAAGAAAAGCACTAAATCCCTTCATGGTGACATCAGTTCCTCATGACTAGCAGAAAACCTTTTGTAGAGTAAGTGCTTGAGTGCATTGAACTCCTCCTTCACCAAAATCTTATATATTGACCTTCCCCCACTGCCTCTTTGGAGCAGTCTCTCAGAGCTGTCTGAGGTGCTGTCTCCTGAGCTGCAGTTCTCATTTTGCCCCAAATAAAGCTTAACTCACATCTCTCACATTGCACATCTTTTTTTTAGTCGACAGATAGCTTATACCTTCATGGGAGCTCCATGAGGGAGTACAGCTACTTGTGTCAGTTGATTATTGTGTAAGGCCATTTTCTTTTTTTTTTCTTTTCTTTCTAAAGATGAGTAACAAAAGAGGTTGGCAAGAAAACAATGCTCTGAAGCCACTAGCTCTTTGCTTGAACGTGGTGAAAACTGACTAGTGAATATTCACAAAACCAAGCCAGGCTCACGGTTATCACATTGGGCTGCTGAGTTCAGCACAGGCAGCATGGCTGAGGCAGGGAGAGTCAAGGTCAGGAGGTTGTCGGGGTTTGATACAGCCAATGGCCCATGGTAATAGCAGTTGTGTTTTTTTCTTTTCTTTTCAATTTGTTTCGCCTTCATTTGCTCTCATACTCTGTTGCAATGAGCAATTCCCCAAGCTTGGCTTAACCCACTGGCTCTGACAAGGATATTATTCTCATTTTCTACACTGTTTATAGTTATTTTACTTTTGTAAGATATTTCTGACTGACTGTGAAGCCTACCAGCAGATTTGCAAAAAGGAGCTCTGTCAACCCTGGAGTTTTAAGAAGAGAGTCAGGACATGATTTATATAAGCCTATTACTATCCCTGGGTCGGGAAGATCCCTGGAGAAGGAAATGGCAACCCACTCCAGTACTCTTGCCTGGAAAATCCCATGGACGGAGGAGCCTGATAGGCTACAGTCCTTGGGGTCGCTGAGAGTCGGACACGACTGAGCGACTTCACTTCACTTCACTTCACTTCATTACTATCATCCAGCCTGGGTTGAAGGTGGTCAGGAGAGTTCCAACAAGGCAGAGTTGGAAGAGGTCGTCTAGGCCATTGCCCTCATGTCACAGATGAGCAGGTAGAGGTCAGGAGAAGTTATGATAAAAGACTGTATTAAGGTAAAGGCAGGGCTTGGAGCAGGTAGTGTGTGGTCTGACTTACAGTCCAGGATTCTCCCGCTCAGCCATGATCTAAGCACTTGGCCTTATGATAGACCCTTTGCAGGATACAAGAGAAGTCCAGGCATGAGTTCTGTGTTTGAACAACAACAGCAAAAATTCTCTTAGATGGTAAAAGGCTCTGGCTCATCATGCATTGGGAAAGCTTTAGTTTCATTTTGCCAGATCATCTCTATTTGAGTTTTTCCATCAGACTTACACAACATTGGAACCATTTAAAAATCCTTTTCATATTAAATCTCTAGATTAGGACCAAGGATTGTGACTGTGATGACCTGGCTAGCAAAAAAAGGAATTGCTACATTGTCATGTGCTTTTTCCAATTTACCACATATATACTAATGGATCTTTTGACTGCTGTACTGCCTGGGATGTATCTGGTCAAGAAGAATCACTTCTGTTAAGACAACATGTGTTGACGTCCCTCATGCAGGTTGTTCCTGAATTATGGTGCATTTTTTGAGTGTAGGGGATGTTTACAATTGTTGACTTGTTTCAATACATGCTTTTAAACTGAGGACTCATCTATAAAATACAAGTTGTCAAATGTGTTTGTGGGCTGCTGGGAGTCACTATGACTAGTTATGTGTGTGAGAGACTTATAAACAAAGAAAATGCCATCCATCTAAGTAGGAAGAATAGACATACAAAACATTTTTGTTAGTTCTGCATATATGTATATATAAAGAATGTGGAAAATGTGAAAGTCGAAGGATACTGAATTCTCTGCAAAGTGTAGTACTTAGGGCTTTAGACCACATGGAAAGTCAAGGTCAGATGCGAGAGGGAAGGGACCAGGTTTGATGTCACTTGAAAAAGATATAAAACAGGTACTCAGGAGCATGTCGATGTCAAAGCACAGATGGGATAGGCAGTGAAGGCTCTGTAGCTGGGGTTAGCAAGATCAAGAGGAGCAAGGACAACCCAACGGGCCGTCAGAAAGCACAGCTGCAGAGGTGGTTGTTGTTGTTGTTCAGTCACTAAATCATGTCCAACTTTTTGTGACCCCATGGACTACAGCATTCCAGGCTCCTGTCTTCCACTATCTCCCCAAATTTGCTCAATTTCATGTCCGTTAAGTCAGTGATGCCATCTAACCATCTCATCCTCTGCCACTCCCTTCTCCTTTCACAATATCAGGGCAGCATGTGGCCAAAGTATTGGAGCTTCAGCATCAGTCCTTCCAATGAATGTTCAGGGTTGATTTCCTTTAGAATTGACTGGTTTGATTTCCTTGCAGTCCAACAGACTCTCAAGAGTCTTCTCCAACACCACATTTCAAAAGCATCCATTCTTTGGCTCTCAGCCTTCTTTATGGTCCAACTCTCACTTCCGTAGATGACTACTGGAAAAACCATAGCTTTGACTATATGGATCATTGTTGGCAAAGTGATGGCTCTGCTTTCTTTTTAATTTTTTATTTTAACTGAAGCAAAGATGAATATTTTTAATGACAAAAGCTACAATTCACAAAGAAGACAGACATCATAAACCACTGGACACTATAACAACAAAGAAAGATACATAAAGCAAAAATCAGAAGAGATATAGGGAAAAGAGAAAACATATAATCATAGTGAGACATATTAACATTTCTCTGAGAATTTTTTTCAAGTGCAGAAAAAATAAGAATAGGAGCATTTTGAATTATGTCATCAATAATTTAAATATAATAGATTTATATTTATATATTTATATTAATCATATCCTACATAAAATATTTAAAATTTTGTGTCTCAGTTGCTGTTATTAGATGTCCATAGGGCATTTAGTAAAACTGGCAAAAAGATAAATATTACTAAATTTCAAAAAGTAAAATTTCTTTTCTGTGTGTGTGATTCAGTTATACGTATATATTATTTTTCAGATCATTTTCTATTATAAGTTATTATAAGATATTGACTGTAGTTCCGAGTTCTATATAGTAAACCTTTGTTGCTTGTTGCATATCTATTTTTTTAAGTTAGAAATCTAGCATTCTATTCATACTAAGTCAAACAAGTGGAATCAAAATGTCATAAGTTTTTTAGTTAGGCAGAGATTTATAAGGTTTCTAAAGTATATATATTTTATATATTATTTATATATATGTATACAATAGCTTTTCTGTTACGCTTTATAAAGGCCTGAGAAAGAACATAAAAAAAAAGATGGAGAAATTTGAAAACATAAACTAAATGAAATGAGAGCACTGAATATGAAATAGAAAAAATGAAACAAACTAGATAAAAGTAAAAGCTCGTCATATAGTCCAGTTGTTTTTAAACATGGCTGCTCATTAGAAACATATCTGCAGCTCTGAAAAAAAATTAAAATAAAAACAGTAACTGAGTATTTGTATTTTCAAAAACTTCCAAGATAATTCTGATATCTATCTGGATTTAAAAAAAAAAGATTATGGGTTTTTCTATTAAATGGTAGTTTTGGTGATACAGAATTCTGTAATTTTTATGTTGACCAATCATGATACAATGGTATTAAGTACATAATACTTACATAATCATAATAATAAAAGATGTTTATCTGTTTGCACAATCAATAACCAGACAAAATATAAAAGACAATTACAATTGCAAACCATAATGGAAACATGATTAACCTAACAATATAAAATAATTATATACAATTTGGTGGGGTCAAGCAGAGTGATGTAAGTAAAAGTGCATACATGCACATGTTTACATCTGCTCAGCCAGCCTATGTCTTTTGGTTGGTGCATTTAATCCATTTACATTTAAGGTCATTATTGATATGTATGATCCTTTCCAGTTCAGTTCAGTTGCCCAGTCATGTCCGACTTTCTGCCACCCCATGGACTGCAGCACTCCAGGCTTTCCTGTCCATCACCAACTCCCAGAGCTTACTCAAAGTCATGTCCACTGAGTCAGTGATGCCATCTAACCAACTCATCCTCTGTCGTCCCCTTCTCCTCCCGCCTTCAATCTTTCCCAGCATCAGGGTCTTCTCAAATGAGTCAGTTCTTTGTATCAGGTGGCCAACGTATTGGAGTTTCAGCTTCATCATCAGTCTTTCCAATAAATATTCAGGGCTGATTTCCTTTAGGATGGACTGGTTGGACCTCCTTGCTGTCCAAGGGACTCCCAAGAGTCTTCTCCAACACCACAGTTCAAAAGCATTAATTCTTCGGCGCTCAGCTTTCTTTATAGTGTAACTCTCACATCCGTACATGACTACTGGAAAAACCATAGCTTTGACTAGACGAACCTGTGTTGGCAAAATAATGTCTCTGCTTTTTAATAATGCTATCTAGGTTGGTCATAGGTTTTCTTCTAAGGAGCAAGCATCTTTTAATTTCATGGCTGCAGTACCATCTGTAGTGATTCTGGAGCCAAAAAAATAAAGTCTCTCACTGCCGTTTTCTTGTTTTGGGTTTATTTTTTGTAGGTTGGTTTTTCCTTTTCTTGTTTTCTGCCTAGAGAGTTTCCTTTAGCATTTGTTGTGAAGTTGGTTTGATGATGCTGGATTCTCTTAATTTTTGGTTGTCTGGAAAGCTTTTGATTTCTCCATCAAATCTGAAGGAGAGTCTTGCTGGGTAGAGTGTTCTTGGTTGCAGGTTCTCCCCTTTCATCACTCTATATATGTCATGCCATTGCCTTCTGGCTTATAGAGTTTCTATTGAGAAATCAGCTGATAACCTGATGGGAGTTCCCGTGTATGTTATTTATCGTTTCGCCCTGTTGCTTTTAATATTTTATCTCTGTCTTTAATTTTTGTTGTTTGATTACTATGTGTCTTGGTGTGTTCCTCGTTGGGTTTATCCTGCTTGGGACTCTTTGTGCTTCCTGGACTTGGTTGATTATTTCCTTTCCCATGTTTGGGAAGTTTTCAGCTATTATCTCTTCATATATTTTCTCAGGTCCTTTCTTCTCCTTCTGGGACCCCTATAATGCAAATACTCATGTGTTTAATTTTGTGCAAGAGGTCTCTTAGGCTGTCTTCATTTCTTTTCATTCTTTTTTCTATACTGTGTTCTGCAGCAGTGATTTCCACCATTCTGTCCTCCAGGTCATTTATCTGTGCTTCTGCCTCAGTTATTCTGCTATGGATTCCTTCTACTATATTATTCATCTTTGTTTGTTTATTCTTTAGTTCTTCCAGGTCTTTGGTAAAATTTCTTGCATTTCTCAATCTTTGCCTCCATTCTTTTTCTGAGATCCTGAAACATCTTCACTATCATTATTCTGAAGTCTTTTTCTGGAAGGTTGCCTATCTCCACTTCATTTATATGTTTTTCTGGGGTTTTATCTTGTCCCTTCATCTGGAAGGGACATTTCTGCTTTTTCATGCTGATTAACTTTCTGTAATGTGATTTTGTTTTAGTCGCTGTGGGGCTGTGGGATTGTAGTTCTTCTTGCCTCTTCTGTCTGCCCTCTGATGGGGTAGGCTAAGAGGCTTGTGTAAGCTTCCTGATGGGAGGGACTGGTGATGGGAAAAACTGGGTCTTGCTCTGGTGGGCAGGGCCTTGCTCAGTAAAACTTTAATCCAATTATCTGCTGATGGGTAGCATTGCACTCCCTCCCTGGTAGTTTTTTGGCCTGAGGCAACCCAGCCCTTGGGTCTACATGCTCTATGGTGGGGTTAATCAGTATCAGTATCAGTTCAGTCTTTGCAACCCCATGGAGAGCAGCACACAGGCTTCCCTGTCCATCACCAACTGCTGGAGTTGTTCAAACTCATATCCAATTAGTCGGTATGCCATCCAACCATCTCATCCTCTGTCGTCCCCTTCTCCTCCTACTTTCAATCTTTCCCAGCATCAGGGTCTTTTCACATGAGTCAGTTCTTTGCATCAGGTGACCAAAGTTTTGGAATTTCAGCTTCAGCATCAGTCCTTCCAATGAATATTCAGGACTGGTTTCCTTTAGGATTGACTGTTTTGATCTCCTTGCAGTCCACGGGACTCTCAAGAGTCTTCTCCAACACCACAGTTCAAAAGAATCAATACTTCGACTCTCAGCTTTCTTTATGGTCCAATTCTCACATCCATACGTGACTACTGGAAAAAACATAGCTTTGTCTAGACGGACATTTGCAGGCAAAGTAATGTCTCTGCTTTTTAATATGCTGTCTGCTGCTGCTGCTAAGTCGCTTCTGTCGTATCCCACTCTGTGTGACCCCATAGACAGCAGTCCACCAGGCTCCTCCATCCCTGGGATTCTACAGGCAAGAATACTGGCATGGGTTGCCATTTCCTTCTCCAATGCACGCATGCATGCTAATTCACTTCAGTCAGGTCCAACTCCATGCAACCCCATGGACAGCAGCCCACCAGGCTCCTCTGTCCACAGGATTCTCTAGGCAAGAATATTGGAGTGGGTTGCCATTTCCTTCTCCAATATGCTGTCTAGGTTTGTCATAACTTTCCTTCCAAGGAGAAAGCAAGTGTCTTTTAATTTCATGGCTGCAATCACCATCTGAAGTGATTTTGGAGCCCCCCAAAATAGTCTCTCACTGTTTCTGTTGTTTCCCCATCTGTTTGCCATGAAGTGATAGGACTGGATGCCATGATCTTAGTTTTCTGAATGTTGAGCTTTAAGCCAACTTTTTCACTCTCCTCTTTCACTTTCATCAAGAGGCTCTTTAGTTCTTCTTCACTTTCTGCCATAAGGGTGGTGTCATCTGCATATCTGAGGTTACTGATATTTCTCCCAGCAATCTTGATTTCAGCTTGTGCTTCATCCAGCCCAGCATTTCACATGATATACTCTGCATATAATTTATTTAAGCAGGGTGACAATATATAGCCTTGCCGTACTCCTTTCCCTATTTGGAACCAGTCTGTTGTTCCATGTCCAGTTCTAACTGTTGCTTCTTGACCTGCATACAGGTAGGGTGGTAGGGTTAATGGTGATCTCCAAGAGTATTTAGGCCAAAAGGGACCTTCCCAGACAGCTGCTGCCAGTCGTCCCATTCCTGTGATGAGCCCCTGCTGACCCACACCTCCACAGGAAACCCTCCAACACTAGCAGGTGGTTTTGGTTCAGTTTCCTGTGGAGTCACTGTTCCTTCTGAGTCTTGGTGCACGCAAGGTTTTGCTTGTGCCCTCCCAGCCTGGAGTGTCTGTTTCCCCTATTCCTGTGGAAGTCTTGTGATCAAATCCCACTGTGCTTCAAGATCAGATTCCCTGGGGATTCCCAATCCTTTTGTTGGGTCCCCAGGCTGGGAAGCCTGACATGGGGTTCCAGACCTTCAAAACAGTGAGATAATTTTTTTGGTATTATTGTTCCCCAGTTTGTGGATCACCCACCTGGCGGGTATGGGATTTGATTTTACCGTGATTGTGCCCCTCCTACAGTCTCACTGCAGCTTCTTCTTTGTCTTTGGACATGGGGTATCTTTTTTTGGTAGGTTCCAGCATCCTCCTGTCAATGGCTGTTCAACAGCTAGTTGTGATTTTGGGGCTCTCACAGGAGGAGGTGAGTGCATGTCCTTCTACTCCACCATCTTGAACCAGAAACACTTGTTTTTAATATGCTAAGTTTGTCATGGGGCTTCCCAGGTGGCGCTAGCAATCAAGAAAGGAAAGATAGTGCTAAGTCATGTCTGACTCTTGCAATCCCATGAACTGTAGCCTGCCAGGCTTCTCTGTCCATGGGAGTCTCCAGGCAAGAATACTGGAGTGGGTTGCCATTTCCTTCTCCAAGAAAGAAAAGAACCCGCCTGGCAAAGTAGGAGACTTAAGAGATGCTGGTTTGATCCCCAGGTTGGGAAGATCCCCTGGAAGCAGGCTTGGAAATCCACTCAAGTGTTCTTGCCTAGGAAAGCCCACGGACAATGGAGCCTGGTAGGCTACAGTCCATAGGGTCGCACAGAGTTGGACACATTTGAAGAGACAGCATGCAGTGTACGCTAGGTTTGTCATAACTTTCCTTCCAAGAAGCAAGTGTAGAAAATGAGTGCAATGACACTGAGTTGTTAACAGAATTAAATGAGATCACGTAGGTGAAAGCCTCAGCTAATAGCCGCCTATGTGAGAAGATACATTTTATTTACTACAAAGGAAAGGTGAATGATAGCTTTAGGATATATGTGGTCATTCCTTTGCGATAAAACTATTATAAAACAGTTGTAAATTGTATGCATTCCATTAGAAGGCAAAAGTGGCTGTAAGAGGCTAGTTTCTTAACCAAAGGTTTCTTAATCAGAGGATAGTTTCTAAATTTGAAGAACAGCATTTCTCTCATAATATATTCATCTTACTCCCTAAATCAAGAGAATATAGGTATATGATGACAATTTAAAAGGTAGAATTTATGTGTTTCTTTAGTACAGAAATCATCATACCCTCAGAGCATCAGGAGAATCTATCATCTATGCATTTTTTTATAGACTCATTTGGGAAATGTCATGGTTTATCAGAGCCACATAAATCAGAGGTTGCTGGATTTAATTCAATCTTTAAATGTCACCTGGAGATGAGGGAGTAATATCCAGTCAATTTTTTGTGTGTAAGATTAAATAAAAGCAATAAAAGCAGGTAGAGAAATCACTGAAAATTTGAAAAAAAAAAAAGTTACTTGAGCTAGTAATAGATATCACTGGGTAGAAGAACTTGCAAATTTTCTTAAAATGTAGATTCAAACACAGCAGGCTTCACTTTCTTTTTATAAGCCTTAAAGCTGTAACACTTTTGAACTGTTGCTCTTCTTCATACATGTTTTCAGAATTCTCTTCATTTATCTGCCATGTCTCTCCTGCCACATATTCAAATCTTGCTAAATCAGCCAGGGTAGAATAAATTATGCTGCAGTCATCAGTGCTTTCCAAGTCTTAGTGACAACAAAGGACTTTTTTCTTTCCTGGTAGGACAGGCCTACCCATTATTCTTTTCCAGTGAGCAGGGAACCCTCTTGGTGGCAGGTTGGGTTTGGGGTCAGCATATCACCTAAATGTGGCAAGTCTAGTCCTGAAAAAATGAAAATGTTGGCAAGTGAGTTAGCAAACATGGATCGCTAGTGAGGAGGGAAAAATGACTATCTGTGGCCTTGGGAAATTTTCTCTACTTGGGCTGATGGTGTTGGCTGTGGCTGAGAGGAGCTAGAGGGGGAAAGGAGAGACTTCAGTGGACATCACTCTGGAATGTGATGGCTGATACAGCAGTCTGTTGGAATATCTGTCCCAAACACAAAGGGGAAGGAGCTAAGGAAAATACACACTCACTTCCACTTCAGTTTGTGGCAAAGCAAATCATACATACATTTTGAATTCAAATGTGCAGGAACATATAATTCTCCCTCAACATGGGAAACTGAGAACGATTGTAATTCTTTTGAACAATATCTGGATTATTCAAAAAGATGCATGCATTCTAATAGCGGCACTATTTACAATAGCTAAAATATAGAAGCAACCTAAGTGTCCACTGACAGGAATGGATAAAGAAGATGTGGTACATATACATAATGAAGTATAACTTAGCCATAAAAAAGAATGAAGTAATGCCAGTTGCAGCAACATGTTGGACCTAGAGATTATCAAACTAAGTGAAGTAAGCCAGGCAGAGAAGGACAAATATCATATGATATTGCTTATATACGGAATCTAAAAAAATGATACAAATGAACTTATTTACAGAACAAATAGACTTACAGATATAGAAAACAAACTTATGGTTACCAAAGGAAAAAGGGGGCAGGGATAAATTAGGAGTTTGGGATTAAAATATATACTACTATATACAAAATAGGTAACCAATAAGGATCTACTTATAGCACAGGGAACTATACTCAATATCTTATAATAACCTACAATGGAAAAGTCTCTAACATATATGTATTAATCTGAGTCACTTTGCTCTACACATGAAACTAATACAGCATTGTAAATCAACTGTATTTCAGCAACAACAAAGGGCAGGGGTATATAATTCTCCCTTAATGTAGAAAATTGAGAACAATTGTAATTGTGGACAATATCTGGATCTATCCTTCAGGTATTTTCTCAAAGGTTATTATATTCATGAAGTAGTTTCTAGGCCTCAGTGGAAGCTTCCCCTCTCTTCTGTAGATACCTGTGACATTTTCTCCCTTCTTTCATGCCACATGTCATTTTCATCTTTAATTATGCTTATCTGTGAATGCTTTCTGTTTTGCCTCTGATAGGTGGTGGGTGAATTTTTTTGGGTATAGATCATACCTTACTCGTTAACGTATATCTAGTAATAGACATTGTACTTAGAGCAGTGCTCAATTTTATGCTCAATTAATGAGTCTGAGTAAGAAAATACTATTTAGCATTTCTACAAATGTATCGGAAAAAGCTTGATAGATAAGTCACTGCCAGGTATTCTGATTTTGGTTAGAGGGCAGTTTTTAACAAATATGCAACATAATCTCCCCCCGCAGTTCATTTTCTCTTCCCAGCTTTATGATGCTATAACTGAGAAACAAAATGGTAATATGTAGATGTACAACATGATTATTTGAGAAACATAAACACTGTGAAATGATTCCTGCCATCCAGTTAATTAGCATATGTATTACTTCACATAACTATTCTTGTGTGTGTGAAAATGCTTAAGATCTATCCTCTTAGCAAATTATAGTTATATAATATAGTATTGTCAACTGAAGTCACCATGCTATACATTCCTATGAAAAATTCTGTTGGCATTTTGATAAGAATCGCATTGACTTTGTAGATCTTTGGGTAGTATGGACATTTTAAAATATTTATTCTTCTAACTCATGAATACAGAAGTTATTTCCATTTATTTATGTGTTCTTCAATTTCTTTCATCCTTCTCTTACAGTTTTCAGGGTATAGATTTTTTTACTGCCTCAGTTAAACTTATTCCTATAATATTTTATTGTTTTTGTTGCTATTATAAATGGAGTTGTTTCTATAATTTATCTTTCAGATAGTTGTTGGTATATAAAAATAAAACTGACTTTTGAATTTTTTATCTTGGAACTTATTAGTTATTTGGTGGAGTCTTCAGCATTTTTTATATAAGATCCATCTGCAAAGAGAAACAGTTTTACTCTTTCCATTCCAGTTTGGGTGGTATTTATTTCTTTTTCTTGCTTGATTTCTCTGGCTAGAACTTCTGGTACTATGCTGAATAGAGATGATGAGAGTGAGTATCCTTGTCTTGTTCCTAATCTTCAAAGAAAGGCTTTCAGCTTTTCAACATTGCATATGATGTTAGCTGTGGATTTGTCATATACCGCCTTTACTACATTGAGGTACATTTCATCTCTACCTAATTTGTTGAGAGTTTTTACTATGGAAGGACTGAATTTTGTTGTATGCTTTTTCTACATATATAGAGATGATTATATGATCTTCATCCTTCATTTTGTTAATGCTATGTATCACATTGCTTGATATGTGTATGTTGAATTATCTGATATCCTAGGAAAAAATCCCATTTAATATAGGGTATAGTCCTTTTAATGAGATTTGAATTTGGTTTGCTAATATTTTGTTGAAAATTTTTGCTTGAGTGTTCATCAGTGATATTGGCCAGTAATTTTCTTTTCTTGTAGTGTCCTTGTCTGGCTTTGTAATACTGTCTTTGTAAAGTAAATTTGCAAGTATTCTCTGCCTTCCAATTTTTTGGAAGAGTTTGAGAAAGACGGGGTTTGTTCTTTAAATATTTAGTAGAATTCACCAGTGAAGCCATCTTGGCTTTTCTATGTTGAAAGCCTTTGACTACTGTTTAAATCTCTTTATTCATGGTTGGTCTGTTCAGATTTTCTATTTCTTCATGATTTAGTCTTGGTACATGGTATGTTTCTAGGAACTTAGCCATTTTTTCTAGGTTGTCTAATTTGTTGGCCTTCTATTGTTCATATTAATTTCTTATGATTCTTAGTATTTCTTTGTTATTGCTTTTAATGACTTTTGTGTCTGATTTTGAGTACTCTATCTTGCTAGTCTTGCTAAAGTTTTGTCAATATCATTAGCTTTCAGTTTCGTTGATCTTTTCTATTGTTATTTCTAGTCTCTATTTCATTTATTTCTGCTCTGATATTTATTTCTTTCCTTCTTTCTAGCTTCAAGCTTAGTTTGTTTTTCTTTTTCTTGTTGCTAAGTGCTACTGCTAAGTCACTTCAGTTGTGTCCGACTCTGTGCGACCCCCTAGACGGCAGCCCACCGGGCTCCGCAGTCCCTGGGATTCTCCAGGCAAGAATACTGGAGTGGGTTGCCATTTCCTTCTCCAGTGCATGAAAGGGAAAAGTGAAAGTGAAGTCACTCAGTCGTGTCCAACTGTTAGCGACCCCATGGACTGTAGCCTACCAGGCTCCTCCATCCATGGGATTCTCCAGGCAAGAGTACTGGAGTGGGGTGCCATTGCCTTCTCCTTTTTCTTGTTACCTGAGGTTTAAAGTTAAATTAGCTATTTGAGACCTTTCCTTTTTCGTAACATAGGTGTTACCACTATAAACTTCCTTCTAGGAATGCTTTTACTGCATTCTATAAAATTTCAGTATGTTGTGTTTCCATTTTCATTTGTTTCAAGGAACTTTTTGGTTTCCATTTGGAATTCTTTTTTTAACCCATTGATCAGAATTACCCCATATTGTTGCCTTTGTGTGTTAAATGGAAACTTAACAGGAGTGGGTGGAAAAATAGCAAATGAATCAGTGGGGAGAGGAGATGTGCTATATTTTATCGTGTTTTCTTTGGCTTTAGGTGTGCAAAATATGTAGGGTCTGTACTTACAGCCAGTTAAGTATTTTCATGATCACAAATAGCAAAAAATATTCTATTAACTCAGGCATGAGCAAGCAAAGTTCTCCTTTACTTCCAGAATTCCTGCTACTTTAAGTGCTATCAATTTTTTTAATAGACAATTTTTTAGAGTAGTTTTAGGTTCACAGCAATATTGAGTAGAAAGTATTGAGAGTTCCCATATATTCTCTTTCCCAGTCTTACTGATTTTTACTCTCAGGCTTTTTCATACCTTTTTAATGAACAGTTGATCCCTTGGCAGCAGGCTGGGTCTGAGATTGGATGACCTTTTTACCCAGCTGGCCAAGCCTTGACAGGAAAGCACAAGAAAGGTTTTGTTAGCAAACATTGCTTGCTTACGAAGCAATAAAAAGAATAGGCAATATAGCTAGAGAGAGATAGGGGAAATTAGTAAGAAGAGCCTTGGGGAATTGCTCTCTGACCTTGGCAGTGGGTTTAAGGAGGTGGGGATGTTAAGGGATGAGTGACGTGGAGAGAAGGCTTAATCAACTTCAAAAAGACTAGAGATTTTTAAGCACACAATCTCATAACCTTTTTTTCTCCATATGTCATATTTGTCTTCATCCTAATCCTTTCTTTATACCTAGCTTTCTTGCCTTTTTTTGTTTTTCCTCTTGGAAGCCAAAATCCCTCCTCATTAAATGGACACAAAGGTGCATTTGTAACTTTGAGGCTCTGGTGCTCTTCAGCAGCCTGTCTTTGGGCTCAAGCTCCATTAGCAAAGGCTAATACTGTCTCAAATGCCAAGTTCTCCAGTCCAGGGACTGGAGTTGGTATTTAAATAATATTGTGCACATTTCTTTCGAGTTAAGTGTGAAGGCTCAGAATAGTTCTTTGAAAGTTGACTCCAATTGCATCATTAAAAGATATCTTAACTATATTCTTTCTAAGTCTTACCATTCTATCATTAGTACTTCCAGGAATTATATGTCTATATTTTGAAACAGTACTTCCAGTTTTCAAAGTGCAAATAATTATTCTGTTTTCACTTATCTACCAGCTCATTAGCAGTCAGTATCCAGTGTGCTTAACACAGAGAGAAGTATTTCATACAGGTTGAGAGCATTTGAAATAATGAAAATTACTGATTTGGAAACATATATGTATACAATATTAAATTTGGGAATAGTAAACAATAGTCAGAAGGCGCAGTCAAAATAAGTTTCTTTGAATACAGTTGTTCAAAATGTTGTTTTAAGGGTTAAGAAACATCAAAAGACCATTCTGGATGAGCATGTGTGAAATTATTGATCAGCTGTCATATGTGCCTAGTTACATGCCAGTTGATAATGACTCTTAACATTGTTAAAGATTGTTTTAAGTAGATTGATTTCCATGGTTGTTTTCTCTCTCCTTTTGGTTTCACTTTAGGCTTCAGAACGTAGTTAAGAAATTGTCACTACACAGACTGTAGAGCTTTGAAGTATAACAATGGGCTCTTCCTTTTCGCCTTGTCTTCTCCAGTAAGTAGTTGCATCTAAGACAGGAATAGATACAGATCTATCTTGGTTACTTGCAAGGAAATATTTCTTGTTATTTTCTCAGTTTTATAAAATTTAACAGCTGGGATAATCACAGATCTGATTAAATACCTTGCAATTTTTCAATTTGTGAGGATTCATAGACTATGAAATTCCAAGTCCAAGTGGAGAATGATATATCAGGACCATGGTAGCCCTGAAGTGTTTAAATCATGCATTTGAGTGTATATGAACTTTGGGAAAGCAGGCAAACCAGGTGAGTGAAGATGAGGAAACTGATTGCTCTAGAAAAGGACAAGGGAAAATGCTGCTGAGTGAGCCTTTGTGTAAGGCACTGTACTGTGTGCTTCACCGCTAATATCATATTTGCTCCTCCTACAACCTTTTGATGTTAGTAACCATCATTGCTAAGAGAAGAGAAAGCTGAGGGAGGTTGGGTAAGATTAGGAAATGTGGCATGTATTCAAACAGATCCAAGATTCAAAAGTTTTTCTGCCAGGACTCCAGAACTTACTCTCTTTTACTCCGTTTTGCTCTCTGTGGGGAAGATCTGAGATGAAGCAGAAGAATGCTGAGGCAGCACTTTAGAGTTTGAGAGTTTGGGCAAAGTGATTCCTGCATAGGCATAAAAATCCTTGGACTTTGATTTTAGTAACTCCTGAATTAGTCTTCTAGACTGGGCTATGTCTTAACCTATGAATCACAGTCAGTTAACCTACTTTTTACCCAGCATTTCACTAGGATCTTCAGAAGACATAGTGCTCTCTAGAAATCTCTAGAGGATTTTATTCTGAATCTGAGAATTAAAATGGAACAAAAGGAAATGGTGTATTCACTGGCTGAATTGCGTGACAAGCACTTTAGTTCCTGTCTTGTGGGCTATGGGCGTGTGATGCAGAAAAGGGCATGTTCTATGTGCCTGGAGGGTGGTTTATTTTTTATGGAATGCTGAACGTGCTACTGCTCCCATGCAGAGTGAGATTGTGTTAATTTTGATGTTAAGTGGGGCTGTAGGGAAACATTAATTAGTATAGACAGGAATGCATTTTATAGACAGGAAGGGCAGTTCCTTCCTGCCACTCTTAGGCAGTTCCTAAGATTTGAAAGGCAAGAGGATAAATATAGTAAGCTTGGAGTCATGGGGGAATAGCTTCATAGAAGAAACGCTATTTGTCTTAGGTATGGAAGCTTAAGTAGCATTCAACAATGAGAGAGGTGAAAAGACATATCAGAGGCATAACTTGAATTGCACTCATTTCACTCATAATATTTTCTATCTTACCCAATTTCCAAAAGAATTGAAGCTGATTTTAAAAATCTACTAGTACAGCTTAAAATAAGGTTAAGCAGTTAAAGAACAGTGAGGAATTGCATTTACATTTAGCTCTGAGTTTCCTGGCAATGAATGAAACATGAGAGTTCATTAATAACACTAATTTGTACCTGAGTTTATGGTTCACACTAAGTTTTCATCACATTTGCACAAACTTCATTTTTTAGTGTGGATAAATGAAAGTATACTAATAGTTTAGATGAGGCATGCCATCATCTTTTAAATTCTAAGTTGTCATGTGAAAGATGTTGGGCAGAGGAACAGATAATGTAATATTAGGTAATAATATTAGGAAGGAATAAAACTCACCTTATTACTCTGTTTTCTGCTGCCGTGTGACCTCCTCTCCATTCAGACAGTGGTGGGGAGGGAAAGAAAATTTTTAGCAGAGTTTACGGTTCACACCAAGTTTTCATCACATTTGCACAAACTACACTTTTTAGTGTGGGTCTACATGACTTGGGGGAGGCTCACAAATGTAGGTTAGCTGTGAGTCCAGTGGGAAAGGAGAAGCCTTTGTGCATTTGACAGAAATTAAGCCATAGTTAGCATAAGAGAAAATTTTCTGATTTGTTACATACATTTTGTGCTGATATTTGAAGCAAGGTCTAGATAATTTTAATGTCAGTTAATTTTATGAAAATTAAGAAACTTGGTTTGTTTTCCTTCCCCACAGAGAGCCATTCCACTTCTCTCTGATGGTGATATTGGGACAGTGGCATGGAAAGAGAGGATGGATGCCTTCATTAAGAACCGACTTTTTTGTGTAATATACTGTCGAACTAGGCTGTAGTTCAAGGGTTCAGTTGGGAAAATATTGCTAAAATGATAGTTTTGAATAGAAAGATTTGGAATGTCATATGCCAGGAACTCTCGTATTAGAATAATACCTATTAAATGAGTAAAGACCTCTTGGTTAATTGACCCCCAGAAGAGGGCCACAGAGGATGATACGGTTGGATGGCATCATCGACATGATGGACACGAGTCTGAGTGAAGGACAGGGAAGCCTGCTGTACTGTTGTCCATGGGGTCGCAAAACGCTGGACGTGACCCACTCAGTCCATCCATCCGTCCAGTTACCAGTTATAAGTCTAAGCATCATTAACTGAATGTCCTCACCGGCAAACACTAGATCCTTTTAAAACTATTGATATCAAAAATAAGAAAATATATTGATTTTCTAATATAATTTCTTTGTTACCAGAAAGCAAACTGTATAATACTGACTTTGAAATTCCTTGCTTTATGGTCTGCTAAATGATCTATATTTATAAATGTTCTATGTGAATTATTACTTGTGCCAATAAATCAAAATGCTAAGTGTGTTGCTTAGGTGTTTTATTTATTCTTTAAATATTTGCCTGATTGATCTATCAGTTATGGAGAGATGTTGAATCTCATGCATTGAAGGTAGATTTATCCATCTCATCTCTAGTTATTAAGAAAGCTTCAGTTTCATCAAACTTTTTTTTTTTTTGACTCTAGGTTCCTGACCACTTTTTTCATAGCATACACTTTAGAAAACTACTGATAATTGCAAATCCTTTCTTTATCCCTTTGAGATGTAAATCTCTTAAAAATCTTCTTGCCAATTTAAAAAACCAGGATGTCTTTCTCAAGTACCATCCTTTTGAAATGTCATCATCAAGGACGCTGGTCCCCATGAAAAGGGAACTCTAACTCCTGGGTATGCCTTACTGCAAGTTGTGAAACTGCTTCCTGTCCTAAAGGTACCAGAAAGTTTAGTTTTCCTCTGGGTAAACCCAATTAGCAAATCCAGACTGCCTACAATCCTCCCACCCCAGTTCCTAAAAACTTGCCCACCTTATGTTTCAACGGAGTTGAATTTGGGCTGCGTTCTGGTCTGTGTCCCTCAATGTAATACTTCTGAACATAGTCATCCTTATTTATTTAACTTCACAGTTTTTATTCTTGTGAAATTTGCAGTCAAATTGTATTTCCTTGTACATTATCTGATGTTCCTAACACCTTCTGAGAGCTTTTCAGGATGACTTTATTGTTTGAATCAGACATTTTTCTACTGTGAAGATGTTACAGATTTGGATTTTGTATCCGTGTGATGGTAGGCCCATGTTAACAAAGTCGGGGGGGGAGGCTATTTTTATTGGTGTTACTTTTGATACAGCATTAGCAGAGATGAGCAGGTTTCCATTACTGCAGGCAGGTAAGTTTTTTCCTACCACTCCTTGACTATATTGTCCTTTCTGGGTCTTGACTTTAGGTCTCAGATTCAGCTTCCCCTCACATATGCATATACTTTGGCAAACCCATCTACTATTCTTTTAAGTCCTAAGTCCCAGGTCCCTAGAGTTCTGATTTCTAACAACATTGTTCCAAGATGGTCCTAGTTTCTGAGATCATGTATCATTCTTATTTCAAGTCTCTGCTTTTCTGTCTTTGTTATTTTTGTGTTTTGGAAAAATTCCTTTTTATTTTTAGGGACTCAGCAATGCATTTAAAGTATATTTGATATAATTTATATATTATCTAGGTGCTGAGCACAAATACTAAAGTACAGAAACTGGGCATGATGAATGAAAAGTTTGAATTTAATTCAATAGATAATAGGAATAGTGTAATCATGTGAATGATTTTCTATTCAGAATGCCTTCTTGATAGCTTACCATGAACGGTGTCAGATTCATGATCTCTGAAGAAGATTTAACTTTGGGACCAGTACCAGGCTTGATCACTCAAGAGCTTTTGTGTAGCAGAGTTTTATTAAAGTAAGAAAAGGGACAGAGAAAACTTCTGACATAGACATCAGAAAGGGGAAGGAGAATGCCCCTCTGCTAGTCTTAAGCCGGATGTTTTATGTCTATTAGAAAACTATTAATCAGGTAAGAGAGACACGTCAAGGCTGACAGAGTTTCACCAGGCCCCTCTCCCAAAATATGCATTTTTGAGATAGGATGGCATGAGGTGTGTCATCCCCCAGTCATAAAACAATTGATATGAATACTGGTTTGTTGAGCTATTATCAGCTCAAAGTTTGAGAAAAGAAAAAAAAAGTTAGTCTTAGGTGGAACCATTTTGAAGAAAGGCAAATTCCAAAGCAAATATATAATTTCATTAACATAGCTTAAGAAAAACATTTCCATAAGAAAAACGCATTGGTTAGCTCAAGGTTTGAGAAAAGTTAAGTTCTGGTGGAACCAGGTGTTGTCATGGCAACACAGAATTTTAAGAGACACTTGCAGCCTCTTTCCTCCATTTGGAGACCCCTGGCCTTCCTGCCTGTTACCCTCTCAATATTTTTGACAAGACTGTGGCCTGGATAGAGGTTTATGACAATTGGAGGTAATGCAAGCTGTAGTTATAAAACTTGCCTGTGACTAGAAAGGAAACCATACAGGATGAAGGTGGCGTGAGGTACTTGTTTTCCAAAGGACAGGAAAATGTATTGGTGGTATCCTTCCAGGGTTAGTAGGAACAGTTTGTTCCATTGCTATTTGATATTTAGCACACAGGTATAAGCTTTATATTTACTTTTCATTATATTAGCATTAGACTCCAACTCAAAACTGTTCCTATTGTTTTTATGGTTTAACTGCTGCCAAAACACAAAGGAAAACACTAGGCCTTTGGGCTATTTTGCCCCATTTCATGCAGAGATCATCTCTGGGATTTGAATGGGTCTCTTCATGATCTGTCTTCTCCCATGGGGGCTGTTAATACTAATGATTTTGTAGTTTCCAGGGACAGGACATGAGCCTCAGTTAGCTAATTGGTAAATGGTTGACTATACTGAAGGGATGTGTCTTCTTCAGTCTGAGCACTGCCCCAGAAAACTATATGTCTATGGGAATAGCATTTTAGTATTGCTTAGCCCAGTCAAAGATGGATGATGGTAAATAGAAACAATTTGAAAGAGTTATATGAATAGGAATATGAAGCACATTAATTAAGAGAGCAGTTCAATTTTCTGATACGTGTTCATGTGATAGAACCTTGAAATCTAATTAGATTCCTCTAAAATGAAGGTAACAAGTAAATTTTAAAACAAGAGAAGAATAAGTTTTACAGGATTTTACTTCTTTGGGCAGGAAATTAGCAATAGAAAGTATGAAATATTAGCTCAGAGTGATGTTAGGTTCTGTGCTATGTACCAGCAATGCAGAGAGACATAAGACATAGTACCTTCCACCTTCAACAAGATCATGGACCAGCCAGAAAGATTCCTAGGTCCATCTATAATTATGAAACAGAGTTAGAGTACTTCAAGGAATCTACAAGTGCATTGGTGGAATAAAAGAGGAAGTGAGCAATTTTGCTTTTTAAGTGAGAGGGATGGTTCACGGAGGACGAAGTTCATGGAGGCTTTTACAAAGTTTTTAGGAGTCCTATCATAGCTTAGTTGGTAAAGAATATGCCTGCAGTGCAGGAGACCCTGGTTCGATTCTTGGGTTGGGAAGATCCCCTGGAGAAAGGAAAGGCTACCCACTCCAGTATTCTGGCCTGGAGAATTCCATGGACTATACAGTCAATGGGGTTACAAAGAGTTGGACACGACTGAGCAACTTTCACTTTATAGGCAAGAAAGGTGGTAAATTTTTGTCAGAGAAAACTCTTATAAAGACTTGGAGGGACAGCATAGAATGACACATTAATGAAAGTTCTTTGAAATTGTTAGAAATTTAAGTAACTGGGAAAGTGAAAGGAGGTTATGTTATAGATAGCCCAGGTCATCTTCTGTCTGGTAAAAGGACAATATTTGTCGCATCCTACCAGCCTTTTTCTTCAGGGGTCCATGGAAGGAAAAGATAGTATACATCATCTGTGCCCTGAACATAATACACTTTCATAAAGATTTGCACTTTGGAACATTGAAAGTTTTGATCAAATTAGGGAGCTAGTATTTACTAAGCACTTATTATGTGCCAAAATGATATACCAAATATGCAATATGTCATTTAATACTTATGGTGAGTTTCACAGGTATTATCATGTTCACTTTACAGATGGGAATGTTAAAGCCTAGAAACAAAGTAATTTATCAAACATTATTTAGCAAGTAACAGAGCTGAGATTCAAGCCTCTCTTTTTCCAGAGGTGAAGCTCTTACCTGTTAAACAATTTAATTCACTTGTCTGACTGTCCATCTGTCTACATTTATCATCTCTCTGTAAATCATCTCTCCATTTCAATAAAATGGTATCATTTATTTGAATATCAGACCAATATGGGTGATTCTGCTGCTGCTGCTCCTGCTAAGTCGCGTCAGTGTGTCCGACTCTGTGCGACCCCATAGACGGCAGCCCACTAGGCTCCTCCGTCCCTGGGATTCTCCAGGCAAGAATACTGGAGTGGGTTGCCATTTCCTCCTCCAGTGCATGAAAGTGAAAAGTGAAAGTGAAGTCTCTCAGTCGTGAACGACTCTTCGCGATCCCATGGGCTGCAGCCTACCAGGCTCCTCCGTCCATGGGGTTTCCCAGGCAAGAGTATTCGAGTGGGGTGCCATTGCCTTCTCTGATGGGTGATTCTGCTGACAGTAAATTTATTATAAGAAATTCAAATATTTCAAAAGTAGACGAATGACCGTCATTAATATATATTATATATATATGTATATATAAATATATATAAGTGTGTGTGTGTATGTGTCTATCATCTAATCACAGAAACCTGGACTTAGAAGGAACTTTAGAAATGAATTTAGTAACTTTCTCAAACTTTAGAAAAATAATTAAGTGTTCCAAGGCTCTTTGACTTTCTGAATTTTTGGTTCCTTGGAAACTGGCTTGCTATTAATAAATACCCAAGGAGAATTTCCCAGTTACAGACATGATTTATTGATTTATTGATGAAGGTAACTCAGAGCCCTTTGAAATAGGAGGAAGCATTTATAAAGTCATAAATAATGCAGTCTAGTGAGCATGCCAACTGGATAATGACAATTGTTCCAAGCAGTGAAAATTCACTGCTCATAAAAGGGTGTTTTGGCTTCGTCAGGAGACTTAGCTCCTAAACAGCTTCCCTGGGAAATTTTTAAGCAGATAGGCTGATTCTGGAATATGTTAGAATCATTTTGCAAAGAAGATGGGTCTATAATAAAGAGGTGTGTGTGCGTGCATGCTCAGTTGTGTCTGACTTTCCGACCCCATGGGCTATAGCCCACCAGGCTCCTCTGTCAATGGAATTTTCCAGGCAGGAATATTGGAGTGGGTTGCCATTTCCTCTTTCAGGGCAGGGAATCTTCCTGACTCAGAGATCTAACCCATGTCTCCTACGTTGTAGGTGGATTCTTTCCTACTGAGCCACCTGGCAAACCCTGTAATAAAGAGGTAGATGACTAAAACTATGAATCTGCTACAGAATTCTAGATCTGACCCCTGTAATTTTGCACTTAAATTGTTGAAGTGCAGCGCTTCTTTTCTCACTGTTTCCTAGTCTTCTCTAGGTATTCTCTTGTGAATCTTATAATGCCTAAGGGATAATAACTTCTTTGAGGGCATTGATTGTACTTTTGCTTTGTCCTGTCTTGTCTTTTATTTTTTTTATGTGTGTCCTCAAGCTAGAGTTAAGTATTAGCCAAATATTTTTAATTTAACTCCAACAAGCCCGTATACCCTCTAGAAAAAGAATTTACAGAAAAAGATTAAGGAAAATAATGTTTTGATTCTTTATTTTCATACATTCAATCCACAAATATATACCAAGAACCTGATATGTAAAAAATACACTGCATTAAGCCCTGATAAAGAGATAGATAGCCTTTTCTTAGAAACTATGAGGTCTAGTAGAAGAAATAAATCACGTACGTAAAAACTCCAGTACCATGCAAAGAGAAGAAAGTGCCATGACAGGGCCTAGATAGGGTACTCTGGTTGGGGTGTACTGGTTTCAAAATAGTAAAGTAGTGTCTGCTCCTCTGTTTTCTTGAAAATTATTTTAAATGAGCTGGATAAGAAACAGAAGCAAAAGATCTGTTCCAATAAAAAACCAAGCTGGTATCTGTAAGCTTGCATTACAATATGTGAAAACAGAGATGAGGAAAGTCAAATGTAAATTTCTGTAGGGTTGATGTCAGTGAACGTTCTGACCAGAAGTAAGATAGTATACACTCAGGATTGTGGAGAGAAACCATGGGGATCGTGGGAAAATCTGTGTAAGATGTGGTTAGAACCCCACCCTCCAACCCACATGGTTGTCTATCCCTCCTCCCACTCCCAGAGGAAACTGAGAAGCAGAGCCAGAAAGACTCTAAATACTAGAGACAGAGGAGAGGTCTCTAGATGCGCAGCTGAAAATACGGGCATTCAGTCTGCAAACCAAATGAAAAAATTCTGGGGCCATTTCTTTGGTCCATCTCCAGAATTTCAGCATCAAGTTTATTTATAGTCTCCTCCCTGTAAATTCTTCCCTGTATTCACCTGAGGTACAAGGGTGAGGCCTTACTTCTCTCATTTTGCTAACATGATCATTTTCCTGACCCTTGCAGCTAAAAAGATAATATATATGCACAGCAGTGGTCTGCTCAGACCTCCTGGCTGGTGGGTGTTTTGATTTGTTGCTTCTCAAATTGTGATGGTAGTTAAGTATTTTGAATATCTCCCTTCCTCCTCCATCCTTACTTCTTTACATGGGACTGGAAGGATTTTTCTCTGGAGATTCTTTTTTTGCAGAAATCTTCAGTTCTTGGTCCCTGAATTATAGGTACTTATAGTCCAAGGTGGAGACATAAAAACAGATAAATGTGACAATACCTGGATATCTTCACAGAAGATGCAGTATTTGAGTTAGACCAAGATACCTGAGCTGTGATTTATTTATGTAGAGGAAAGGAAGACAGTCAGTTTAGTCAAAAGAAATGGTGAGAAAATTATGTGTGAAAAAGGTGAGGAATTGAGTGTTACTGAATGTAGAATGACTGTTGTTCAGTCGCTAAGTCGTGTCCAGCTCTTTGTGACCCCAAAGACTGCAGCACTCCAGGCTTCCCTGTCTTTCTCTATCTCCTGGAGTTTTCTCAAGTTCATGTCCATCGAGTCAGTGATGCCATCCAATCATCTCATTCTCTATTGCCCGCTTCTCCTGCCCTCTATCTTTCCTAGCATCAAGGTCTTTTCCAATAGTCGACTCTTTGCATCAGGTGTCCAAAGTATTGGAGCTTCAGCTTCCAATGAATATTCAGAGTTGATTTCTCTCAGGATTGACTAGTTTGATCTCCTTGCTGTCCTAGGGACTCTCAAGCGTCTTCTCCATCACCACAATTCGAAAGCATCAGTGCTTCAGCACTTAGCCTTCTCTATGATCCAACTCTCATATCCATACATGACCACTGGAAAAATCATAGCTTTGACTATATAGACTTTTGTTGGCAAAGTGATGTCTCTGCTTTTTAATATACTATCCAGGGTTGTCATAGCTTTTCTTCCAAGAAGAAAGCATCTTTTGATTTCTTGGCTGCAATCACTGTCCACAGTGATATTGGAGTCCAAGAAAAGAAAATCTGTCACTGTCTCCAATTTTTCCCCATCTATTTGCCATGAAGTGATGGGACTGGATGCCATGATCTTTTTTGAATGTTGAGTTTTAAGCCAGATTTTTACTCTCCTCATTCACTCTCATCAAGAGGCTCTTAGATCTTCTTTGCTTTCTACCATTAGGTTGGTATCATCTGTGTATCTGAGGTTGTTGCTATTTCTCCTGACAGTCTTGATTCCAGCTTGTGATTCATCCAGCTCAGCATTTTGCATGATGTACTACTCTGCATATAAGTTAAATAAGCAGGGTGACAATATGGCAATATACAGGCTTGATGTACTCCTTTCCCAATTTTGAACCAGTCTGTTGTTTGATGTCTGGTTCCAATTGTTGCTTCTTGGCCTGTGTACAGGTTTCTCAGGAGACAGGTAAGGTGGTCTGGTATCCCATGTCTTTAAGAATTTTCCACAGTTTGTTGTGATCCACACAGTCAAAGGCTTTAGCATAGTCAGTGAAGCAAAAGTAGATGTTTTTCTAGAATTCCCTTGCTTTCTCTATGTTCCAACGAATGTTGGCAATTCGATTTCTGGTTTCTCTGACTTTTCTAAGCCCAATTTGTGCATCTGTAAGTTCTTAGTTCATGAGAAAAGTAGGGAATGATTAGGAGGGAGAATATTGGCAGAAAATTTTTGAAGTAAAGCACCCTTTTTGATAGTTAATGTTTGTATATTGTCTTCACTCTAAGTGAGGTGGCAGACTATTTGTGTGTGAACACATACGGAACTATCTCATCTTTAATTTTTTGATGAAAATGCCTTCAAGTCATAATATAGTATATTAGAAATACCAAAGTCAAATGACAGCAGTATGAGAGCATTAAAAGAACTTTTACAATTGGTATAATTTGAATGGATACCAATAAAATTAGTATTCATTTTCCATTCTATCCAGTTTCCATTTCAGTATCTAAGTCTGAAGTAACAAAAATAATTTTGCCTGAAAGAATTCTTCGCTGTGCCAATTAACACCTTAAATTGTGATTAAACATTTACAAATTAAGTGTCTCTACAGGGAGTCTTACGTCTGGGGGACATATCTCTTCCATGGACATCTGTTACCATCTAAACATAACTCATTATTCAAATGCAAGGCATTTTTTTATAAAAGCATTCTCGAAAAGAAATAGGGTTTGAAGAAGTCTCTTGCTTTTTAATTTTAATATGTTTTTCACCTGAGCTGAAAAGTATAATAACAATATTTGATTTAATTCTGCTGTCATAAATAATATCAAAGGTTTATCTTAGCATCACTATATAAATCTGAAAAAATCAACTGCTCTTAAGCAAAAAATGACAATGGGAAATTAATTATAGTAATTGTCATCATATTGATAGTTGGGCTAAATAGGTTAACATACACAAATGTTTAAAATAGTAGTAGTGAATAGTGTTTAATGAATTTTAGTTATTGTTCTTAAATACATGAGTTATTTTTGGCTTGTATCACAAATTTTATATAGTACATTTTCATTCATACTGCAAAGGTCAGAGATTTTAGATTTATTGGAGATGAATTGAGAAGATAATGTAGATACAAAGTGATTTGCAAACTCAAGTAGTGTATAAATCAAATTAATACTTCTGGTGAATAAAGATGTAATGTAGAAAGGAAAAACTTCAGTGTTAGAGTCAGGTCAGGGAAAAAACTGAGTGATCTTGGACAAATTACCTTTAGCTTTACTTACCTCTTCTTAAAAATCAGTTCAGTTCAGTCGCTCAGTCGTGTCCGACTCTTTGCGACCCCATGAATCGCAGCACGCCAGGCCTCTCTGTCCATCACCAACTCTCGGAGTTTAGCCAAACCCATGTCCATTGAGTCAGTGATACCATTGAACCATCTCATCCTCTGTCATCCCCTTCTCCTCCTGCCCCCAATACTTCCCAGCATTAGGGTCTTTTCCAATGAGTCAACTCTTCGCAGGAGGTGGCCTAAGTATTGGAGTTTCAGCTTCAACATCAGTCCTTCCAATGAACACCCAGGACTGATCCTCCTTTAGGATGGAGTGATTGGATCTCCTTGCAGTCCAAGGGACTCTCAAGAGTCTTCTCCTACACCACACTTCAAAAGCATCAATTCTTCGGCTCTCAGTTTTCTTCACCGTCCAACTCTCACATGCATACATGACCACTGGAAAAACCATAGCCTTGACTAGACGGACCTTTGTTGGCAAAGTAATGTCTTTGCTTTTAAATATGCTATCAAGGTTGGCCATAACCTTCCTTCCAAGGAGTAAGCGTCTTTTAATTTCATGGCTGCAATCACCATCAGCAGTGATTTTGGAGCCCCAAAAAATAAAGTCTGACACTGTTTCCACTGTTTTCCCCATCTATTTCCCATGAAGTGATGGGACCAGATGCCATGATCTTAGTTTTCTGAACGTTGAACTTTAAACCAACTTTTTCACTCTCCTCTTTCACTTTCATCAAGAAGCTCTTTAGTTCTTCTTCACTTTCTGCCATAAGGGTGGTGTCATCTACATATCTGAGGTTATTGATATTTCTCCCAGCAATCTTGATTCTAGCTTGTGTTTCTTCCAGCCCAGCGTTTCTCATGATATGCTCTGCATATAGGTTAAATAAGCAGGGTGACAATATACAGCCTTGACATACTCCTTTTCCTATTTGGAACCGGTCTGTTTTTCCATGTCCAGTTCTAACTGTTGCTTCCTGACCTGCATACAGGTTTCTCAAGAGACAGGTCAGATGGTCTGGTAGTCCCATCTCTTTCAGAATTTTCCACAGTTTATTGTGATCCACACAGTCAAAGGCTTTGGCATAGTCAATAAAGCAGAAATAGATGTTTTTCTGGAACTCTCTTGCTTTTTTGATGATCCAGCGGATATTGGCAATTTGATGTCTGGTTTCTCTGCCTTTTCTAAAACCAGCTTGAACATCTGGAAGTTCACAGTTCACGTATTGCTGAAGCCTGGCTTGGAGAATTTTGAGCATTACTTCACTAGCATGTGAGATGAGTGCAATTGTGCTGTAGTTTGAGCATTCTTTGGCATTGCCTTTCTTTGGGATTGGAATGAAAACTGACCTTTTCCAGTCCTGTGGCCACTGCTGAGTTTTCCAAATTTGCTGGCATATCCAGTGCAGCACTTTCACAGCATCATCTTTCAGGAAAATTCAAATCAAATTCACAGGGTATTTGTGAGAATTAAATTAAATAATATAAAACTTTGTAGGTTTCCAATATTCCAGCACAGATCAGAATTATTTCTTTTTCTTTTATTCATTATTATTGAGTATTTGCTAGAGGCCTGTGTATTAGTTTCCTACCACTGTCATGACAAAGTACCACAAACTTAGTGGCTTCAGACTGCAGAAACCTTACTTGTAGTCCTGGAGGTCAGAAGTCTGCTATAGTCTCAAGGACTAAAATCAAGATGTCAGCAGGCTGTATTCCTTTCTGAAGGCTTCAGGGAAACTCCAGTTTCTGCTTATTTAAATTGTTGAGGGAATTATTTCCTTGTAGTCACTGGACTGAGAGGGCATTTCCTCGCTTGGTGTCATGTGGAGGCTGTCCCCCTCCTTCTAGTGCTCACTTGCTTTCCTTGGTTCATGGCACCTTCCTTTATCTTCAAAGCCAGCAGTGGCAGTTGAATTGCTCTCACGCTATCTCCTCCTTCCTCCATTTGATTTCTCTAATCTGTTCCCTCTGCGTTTAATGTCTCATGTGATTAGACTGTACCCACTTGTATAATCTAAGTTTTCTCCATTTGAAAGCCTGTGACCTTAATCATATCTGCAAAGTCCTTTCTGTCATGTAAGGTAACACATTTACACGTTCTAGAATTAGGGGCCAGTATTCTGTCTACCACAAATAGGTATTATGCTAAGCAATGTGCAAAATAACAGTAATACTACTACTACTATTACTTATAGTAAGACAAGCCCTGTGCTAAGTGCTCTACATGTAAATTTAATAAACTAATGCAATTAGATAGATACTAGTATGGACCTTATGCTTCCCAGGTGGTGCTAGTGGTAAAGACTCCGCTTACCAATGCAGGAGATGCAAGAGACATGGGTTCAGTCTCTAGGTTGGGAAGAAACCCTAAAGTAAGAAATTGCAGTATTCTTGCCTGGAGAATCCTGTGGACAGAGGAGCCTGGTGGGCTACAATCCATGGGCGTGCAAAGAGTGATACATGACTGAACACACACACATCTACATATATGGGCCTTAATAAATGAGGAAACTGAGGCAAGAGAGAACAAATAACAGAAGTCTCCAGACCAAACAGCTAGAGTTTGAACCCAGGCAGGCTAATCTTGGAGACCAAAAGTAACATGCCATTCTTAGGGAGTTCATTGTGAAACGGTCACTGGGGAGATGGCAAAAACAATAATGAAGTCACACAAATAAATGCAGTGATGTAATTGTGACCAGTTCTAAAAAAGCCTGAAGTTGAGAGGTTTGACCTACTACAGAAATGCTAGGACTTGGCGGTTGCCTGAGCTCTGACAAATGCATAGGAAGTAACTAGGTAAAGTCAGGGTGGAAGAGCAGAGGGCTCAGCATCTGCAAATAGCCTGTGATAGGAGGGCACTTAGCCAGTGTGGAAACACTGAAATAAGGCTTTTATGGCCAGATGAGAGGGAATAAAGGGGAATATAAGTCTCAAATGAGGCTGGAAAGGGAGGTGGAAGCTAAACCACAAGGTTTGCAGCTGTGTTAAAGATTTGTTTTGATCCTAAAAGCTTTGGGAAATGTTTTAAGATCTTGAGTGACATGATCAGATTGGTGTTTCAAACAATAAGTTTGGCCCTAATGAGAATAGGTTGGAGGAAGATGAGCAGAAGCCAGATATTCCATGGGAAGATATGGTCATACCACTGAGGCTTAATATTAGGAGCTTGGACTATAGGCAGTGAGGAGTGATGGAGATAAGTTGAGGTATTTCAAAGATATTTGTGTGTGTGTGTGTGAGTCGCTCGATCGTGTTTGACTCTTCATAACCCCATGGACTGTAGCCTGTCAGGCTCCTCTGTCCATGGAATTCTCCAGGCAAGAATACTGGGGTGATGAAGATAAGTTGAGATGTTTCAAAGATATTTAGCAGATGATTTCTTTCTTTCTTTCTTTCTTTCTTTCTTTTTTAAAGGGTGATACATTGGAAGTGAAAATGATGAGGTAGAAGAGTTAATTTCCTTTTTCCTTTTTCTTTCTTAACCTTTTTGAGATTTGTCATGATATCATTGGTATCTTGTGAAGCAGTGTTTCTCATTCTGGGCCTCTTGATCCTCTTCCTTCCTTCCCTGAAACTCCTGATTCTGGAGGTCTGGTTTGAGGCTCTGTTGTTCTGGAATTGAATTAAAAATATTTCATATTTTGGGTAGTTTTAGGTTCCCAGCAAAGAGTGGGAGGTACAGATATTTTACAGATATTACCTGCTATTTCAATACACACACAGGCACCCACCCACCCATTCCCCCCTCCACATCCACACACAGGCATCCACCCACCCATCCAAACCCAAACACACACACACAGCTTCTCACATTATCAACACTCTCCACTAGAGTGGTACATTTGTTACAATTGATGAACCTGCACTAATACATCATAATCATCCAAAGTTTATAGCTTACATTATGGTTTCATTCTGGGTATTGCACATTCTATGGATTTGGACAAACAAATAATGACATGTATCTATCATCATAATATGTGAAGTAGGTTCACTGCCCTAAAATTCTTCTGTCCACCATATTTTCACTTCTCTCTCCCATGCATAACTGTTGGCAACCACTGAGCTTCTTACTGTTTTCATAATTTTGACTTTGCCAGAATGTAATATAGTTGGAATCATACAATATGTAGCCTTTTTATATTGGCTTTTTGCATTAGTAATTCACTTTCAAGAGTCCTCCATGTCTCTTCATGGTTTCATATCTCATTTCTCTTCAATGACAAGTAATATTTAATCATCTAGATGTACTACAATTTATTTACCTACTAAAGGACATCTTGGTTGCTTACAAGTTGTGCCTGTTATGAATAAAGCTGCTGTATTTACACACATTACATAGATAGTTACACATATTTGTGTGCAACTGTTTGTGTGGATGTAAGTTTTTTAGCTCTTTTGGATAAATACTGACTAGTGTGACTACTGTATCATATGACAAGGGTTGTTTCGTTTTGTAAGAAACTTCCAAATGGTCTTTCAAAGTGGTTGTGTCATTTTGCATTCTCACCATCAGTGAATGAGAGTTTTTGTTGCTCCACATCCTCACCAGTGTTTGGTGTTGGCAGAATTCTTGATTTCTGCCACTGTAATAGATGCTTGGTAATGTCTTGTTTTAATTTGCATTTCCCTGATGATATATGACGTGGAACATCTTTTCATATGCTTATTTGCCATGTGTGTATCTTCTCGGTGAGATGTCTGTTAAGGTCTTTGGTCTACTTTTCAGTTGGGTTGTTTATTTTCTTATGATTGAATTTTAAGCGTTCTTTTTATATTTTAGGTAACAGTTCCTTATCAGATGCACACTTTGCAAATATTTTCTCCCAGTCAGTGGCTCATCTTCTCATTCTCTTGACAGTACATTTTTCAGGTTTTTTTTTTAATACCACATTGAACATTCTTATGTTCAAACAAGTATGAGAAACACTGACAGAGATTGTTAAGTCGGTGGTTCTTAGTACTGACTGTACATCAGAATCGCCTATATACTTGCACCAGGACCTTGCCTGAGCCACCGGGACCTTGCCTGAGCCAGTTAAATCAGAGTCTCTGTGAGCTGGGTCTTGTGACTGGTGTATTAACAGGCGATTGTGATATGCAGCCAGTACTAAACTCTGAATTAAACTGTGATCCTAGAGAGCATATAAAAAATCAACCTGGGGTTATGTGAAAGTTCTGATATACTAAGCAATATGTTAAAGATGATTTACAATTCCAAGCAAAGATAAATTATTCAAAATGAAATTGATAAAGTAGTAAAGGAACTGAATTATGCTGCATCTACTGGGATGTTTTCAGCCTTTTCCTAATGAATGTGCAAAAATTATCTTCTTCTCGTAGCAGTGATTCACTAGTATAACAAATACCACATACCTATATTTTCTTTCAACCAGATGTAAAACATAAATTTAAAGTACTTTTTCAAAAGAGGAATCATGGCATTCAAATGAAAGTAAAACAACTTTGGTCATAATCATTAGCATGCTCTGGAGTTACCTATGTTGTAAAGTAAGGCAAAACCATCATTTCTGGATTTGTAAATTTTATGTTGATTTTTCAAAGTTTATTTTAAAAAGCATTAAAAAAATTGCAGTTCATTTTTGGGTACAGTTGTCCATTGTTGTTGCAGTTTTACATTCAAGCTGAAGCATGCAACAAATAATAGAACTAAAAAAAAAGATTTCTATAATAATTAAATTTAAAAATAATGCCAAAGACTTAAAAAACATCATATCATTCACTAAAAGAGGATAACCTTAGTCTGTGATAATTTGTAATAAATATGACTCCAGATTTTAAAGACATGAAGGTCTAGGAGTATACATGGGTTTTCATTCATTCCTAATTTTTATTTGAGCTATAGTTATTATTTATTTGCATTTTACTTGATATACCATAAGCTGTGTATGCTTAAAACGTATGATAAATGTATGCCTTTAAAATACACAATTTAACGTTGTAATGTGCTCAAACAATGGTAACATCTGCACAACAAAGATAGTGAACATAAACATCACCTCTCAAGTTTCCTCATGCCCCTCTGTAATCGTTGCTCCTATCCCTACCCCTCCTTGTTCTCCACCTCTGCACATACAGTATGTGCTCCTTTTCTATGTAGCTTTTTTGCACCTGACATAATTCTTTTGCAATTCATCTATGTTGTTGCATATACCAATAGTGCATTTCTTATCGCTGCTGAGTAGTAGTCCATTATGTAGATCTGTCAGTTTATTTACTTCTGGATGGACATTCTTAGTGTTTCCAGTTTTTGTCTATTACAGAGAAAGCTGTTATGAGCATAAGGTACAAGTCTTTGAACAGATATATGCAGCTCCTAGGGGAGCAGAATGGCTATATCAAAAGATGAGTGTGTATTTTTCTTTTAAGAAACTACCAAACTATTTCACAAAGTGTTTGTATCATTTTATATTCCCACCAACATTTTCTCCAGAGATGAACCCTCCAAAGGCCTGTCTGTGAATATGTCAGAATTTGGGTGAAGGAAGGGGACTGGATATAATACTTTCAACTGAATCTTCCTGTTTCTAGAATGGCACTGCATCTAGACTTTTACTGTGCTTCACTGATCCTGAATTCTGAGATGTTTGGATTCAATTTCTCCAGAAAACAAGTTACCTCCTGGGGGAATTGAAGAAAGGGAAAATCACTTGGTTATAAGAGACGTAGTCTAACTGCTCTTGTACATAGTGCCTGGCAAGCTCTCACTTTGAGTCATGCCTCATATCCCAGAGATACCAAACATCTGCAATATTTGAAATTTCCCATGGTTGTAAATAGGGCTTCCCAGGTGTTGCAGTGGTGAAGAACCCACCTGCCAATGCAGGAGACACAAGAGACGAGGGTTTGATCCCTGGGTCAAAAAAATCCCCTGGAGAAGGAAATAGCCACCCATTCTAGTATTCTTGCCTGAGAAATCCCATGGGTGGAGGAGCCTGGCAGGCTACAGTCCATGGGGTTGCAAAGGAGTCAAACTGAGCCACTGAACATACACATATGGTTGTAAAAGATGAACTGGCCTATTTCTCGTTGGCATCTTCTTTAACTTCCACTTAAGCTACTCTTCTCCTTTCTACGAAGTCAGCTATCACTTTAATCATAACTCGACAGCTGTAAAATTTAGAAAGAAACCTAGAGCACCCGGTAGGACTTTAGAAAGAAGTAAAGTGAAGGCAGACCTGATACTCGGCCAGAGTGCATTGTTATGCTAGCCAAGTTAAAATACCAAAATATTCTCATGTGGATTGGTTGTTGGTTGCTACCCCAAACCTCCTGTCCCTTCTGTGAACTTCTGGCTATCTCTCGTGGTTTAGTGACTGGGGAGGTCATGTCTTGCATAGCAGGGGAAGCTTCTAGGACTGTCCTCTAGCGCTCACTTCTGTCTGTTCTGATTGGTTGACATGTATTCTGATTCATCTGCATATTTTCTGTTTAGTTGGCATCTGATTCTGATTGGTTAGGGTCCACAATATGCTGTGTTAAATGATTGTAATATTAACCCTGAACAAAGAAACTCTAATCCATATTATCTAAGGAGGAGCTGAAAGAAATAAAGTGTTAGTTTGAAGAGCAGATTCAGGAAGGATATTTTAATTATTTCTAAATATAGTAGGGCTTATTGACTTGTTTGAGATAAACTACAGATTGAGGTCTAGGATAGCTATAATCTCAATAAACATGAAACATCTGAAGTGTAAACCTTTCAAAATTTGAAATGAACTATTTATTTTGTAACCTTGGAAATAATATATATCTAAATTTAATATCTGTTTATAATATTTTTTATAACATAGATACATGACTGGTAAATATAAAAAAAAATCATCCCTGTTGGGATAATTATTATCAAAACGATGAAGGATAACAAGCGGTTGTTAAGACTGCATAGAAAGGGAACCCTTGCGTGTTGTTTGTGGGAATATATATTGGTACAGCCATTATGGAGAACACTGTACCTCAGTACCTCAAGGAAATACATGCATTCCCAAATTCATTGCATTATTCATATAGAAACAGCCTAAACGTATATTGACGGATCAATGGATGAAGAAATTGTGTTATATATACACAGACTTTAAAAACGAGATGCTGCCACTGGTGACAACATGAATGAATCTGGAGACATTATATTAAGTGAAATAAACCACACTCAAAAAGAGAACTACTACATAATCTCACTTGTATGTGGGATCTAAAGTTGAATACACAGAGGCAGAGAGTAAAAAGATGAGTTACCAGGGGTAGGAAGGTGGCAAAAATGGGAGATGCTTATCAAATCATGCAAAGTTGAAGTTATGTAAGATGAGTAAGTATAGCGATCTAATGTACAATATAGTGACTAGAGTTAATAATAATTGTGTTGTATACTGGAAATTTGCTGACAGAGTAGATTTCCAGTGCTCACGCCACACACATATCATCATTTTTGTCCATATATGTGTATCAAAACATCATGATATACACTTTGAATGTATATAATTTAAAAGCAAATGAATATTTTACAACTATAAGAGCAACATATACTTTCATAAATACTAATGCTGGAACAATTGGAAAACAGCAAAGGATGAATAAGAAAATAAAAAACTCTACTTCACAATCCAGATAGAATCATAATTAATACTTTGGAATAAGTTCTGTGCTGTTTTTTCCCTAGTAAAGGAAGTAAATTTATCTCTCCAGGCCGTCTTGTGTTGTAACTTTAATATTTGATCACTTTTTAAAAATGTAGCAATGATTTCAGACCCTTTTTTGGATCACAAGACAGCATCCATTACTCTGTCCAAGAAATTTCCAAACGTTGCCCAAACACATGTGTAGAATAAGTTCTGCAGATCTATCCTCTGGGTATAGTTGGGATTTTTGTTGTTGTTGTTGTTTTGAGTCTTACTTTTGCTTGAAGTAATTAAAGGTTTAATTAAAGTGACCAGAATTTTCAGGTCACTGCACACTATCTCCAGGGCATTCTCTGGGCTATATTTTTTTAGCATTTTTGTGGCTTCCCAGGTGGCTCTAGGGGTAAAGAATCTGCCTGCCAATGAAGAAGACATAGGAGAACTGGGTTCCATCCCTGGATCAGGAAGATCCCCTGGAGGAGGAAATGGCAACTCACTCCATTATTCTTGCCTGGAGAATCCCATGGACAGAGGAGCCTGGCGGGCTACAGTCCATTGGGTTAGACATGACTGAAGCAACTAAGCACATACATATCCACATGCAAATATATCCAAGTTTTAAAAAATTATGTAAGTTTTCATGTACTTCCTTTGGTCCCTAACAGTGTTATAAGCGGTGGATACATTACTCCATCATATAGAAAATAGGTCTACTTCTTCAGTATACGGATAAAACACAAGTAAAAGATACACTTAGGTACCAAGTAAATTGATGAGGAAGTTAAATAGTGAAAATTTTTTTTGCAAAGATGTGATACAAAACAAGAAGAAAATACTCATGTGAAAGACAATTTAAAAGCAAGCTAGCACTGGTTCATATTTCTTTTAAAAGAAACAAAATGTAAAATTTGGAGAACAGACCTTAGGAGATACCAATATTGTTATAACACTTTCTATAGTTCCAAAGAAGGTGAATCTTGAGAAGGGAATACAGTAATGAGAAAAATATTAAAATTAGTTGGATCTTTTTTACTTTGAAATTGGATAGTCTTCAGAATTTGTGTTTACGTATCTATCATCTACCTGTCTAACATGTGATTGCGTATATTCAATGCCTTTTTAAATTTTTTTCCCTAACTACTGTTTATGATAAAATGAATTTGTCTAATCATGGTTTTCTTGCTTCTTAGAAATACAATCTGTGTTTGAAGGAGTATGTAGGAGAGATCATCCTGAAGAAGGGGAAGATTTATCTGGCCTTTAATAATGCATTCGCTTCCTCAGATTAAAATCCAACAGTATGTAAAACAAACCACAATTCTTTCTTAGATTTGGAACATAGTGCTTCCAAGACAGTTTTTTTGGCAACTTGTACAAGTATAAATAAGCACAAATTATAAGTATCATGTGGAAGAAATTCTGAAAGTCAGTGGTCAAAAACTTGAAGGGGAAAGATGGTCTGAAGCAACTGATGACTGAGAAAGTGCGGAGTCAGAGGAGGGGCTTGTGTGTCACCTGTGGGCAGTGACCTGAGAGATCTGGTAGGTGTTCTGTGCTCCTTTCTCAGAAAGCTCTGTGATAATACTTTGAAAGCCATAGAATGTCAACTAGCCCATACGGATGAGTAGAGGCCTTCTGGGTGTCTTGGGGGCACATAACTTTCCTGGGAGCATATGTCATGTTTTCTCGAGCTAGCACCACTTAGATTTATTGTCTTCTCACTCAAAGTATGCATTTAGAAACATTCTGCCAAAAGGATAGGGACCTATTTTCTTTGAAAGATCACCAGTTCATGGGGAACAAAATGTCATTAACGGTGATAAAAAGGATCTGTTCAAAAAGCAGCTTCTAGTTATTTCTCAGCCACGTGTGAAATGTTACCCTATCTTGATTTTTAAATTAATCCCAGAAGCAGATAGTGGGGATCCTTATTTCATATCCCAATGTTTAATTCCTAAACTAAAGGTGTTTAACCAAGTGATTGATAAGAGTCATTTTAGCTGTAACTTTTAATGGCCTGTGTGATTTCTTCACCTAAAACAAGCAGAGGACTATCCAAACAAGCTTTGGATTCTGTGATCAGAAATGTTCGATGGCTTTGAATTGCCCCAGTTTTTAGCTTACTTTTCAAATACCTTTGATGAATATGTCCCTAATCTACTGTCTTCAGCTTGCCTCTTAGCATCCTCTGTAACATCCTCCATTGTTGCTGTTGCTCTCTTAATTGTATTTCAAACATGACTTTTCTTTTTCTCTGTTATGTTCTTTCCCCTTCCTTCTGTAACTTATTTTCCCTTAACCAAATGCTACTCAACATTCTCATGTCAAGGCCACTCAGATCTCTTCTCTGATGCATGCCAGCTTAGCCGTCTTGGACCAGTTACTTAATCTTTTTTTAAGCCTTAGTTTCTTCAACTGTGAAATGGAGTTCATGACAGTACCTGGCTCATACAAGTTTTGTGAGGATGCATCACTGTAACTATTGTTGGTACAATGATGAATCCTCCAATACTTTGGTCACCTGATGTGAAGAGCCAACTCATTGGAAAAACAGCTTGATACTGGGAAAGATTGAGGGCAGGAGAAAAGGGGGAGACCATGAGATGGTTGGATGGCATCAACGACTCAACGGATATGAATTTGAACAAACTCTGGGAGATAGTGAAGAACAAGGAAGCCTGACGTGCTGCAGTCCATGGGATTGCAAATAGTCTGACACAACTGAGCAGCTGAACAACAAATGTTCAGTATATGATGATATTGACAGAGAAGCCTAGCAGGCCATAGTCTACAGGGTCGCAGAGTTGGACACTACTGAAGCGACCCTGTGGGCATAGATGCAAGACTTTTTGGTCTGTGCGGCTCTGCCCCAGTTAGAGTTGAGTGTGAAGGTGGTGCAGCTGCTTGGCTTGCAGGTACCCTGGTGGCGCCAAGTGTGCAGGGACATGGACTGCTTCTGCCTTGGGAGTTATGGCCCTATCAGAGACTTTTTTCAAGCCTCTTATAGCTGGCCATCAGAAGGCCTCTTTGGCCAGTCTTTCTCTGCAGCTCTGCCGTTCAGACACTTAGAGGGCTCCCTTGCCTGGGGTCCTTCTCAGTTGTTCAGCGCATCAGGCACATGGAGGGGGCCCCCGGCTGGGGTCCTGCTTGGTAGATTGGTGCACCACACACTTAAAGGGGCACCTTGGATGGGGTCCTACTCTGTAGTTCAATGTGTCAGGCTTTTGATAGGCCAGCCTTTCTGTTGTTCAGCTGCCAATGTTGATGTGTGAGGAGAGAGAGGCTATGGTGATGACTCCACCACCTATGCGTGATTCAGCAGTATTGCCTTGCTTCCATGGCTGCCGGGCTTTCCTCCGCAGGCATTTTTCACCATAATCTCTTTCCTCATATCCCCTCCATCCATCTCTCTGCAGTCAACAGCAGCCTTTGCCCTGGGATTGCTCTGCAATCCCTAAAATCCAGCTCCCATCTGTTGTGCCTTCCAGGGACCTGTGTCCCTGTCCAGGGTATGTATGGCTGTGGCAAGGACTGTCTGATTCTCATTCCGTTTAGGCTGCCACTGATCAGCTGTTTCACTTTCAGCCTTAAACATTTATCCTCTGACTTGGACAGGCGCCCCGATGTGGGGATTAGACCTCTGCTTCAGTTCTCCCACCCACCAAGGGCAAGTCCAGTGCTACTAACACTCCTGTTTTTCCCCCTAGTTCCTTTATCCGATCGAGTTTTGCATGGTCCTGTATATTCTTTTCCTCTGGTCAGGTCCTCCTGTCTGCTCTCAGCTGGGTTCTGCATGCACTTCTGTGTCTGAAGATGTATTCCTGATGTATCCGTGGAGAGAGATGTACTCCACATCCACCTACTCCTCAGCCATCTTCGAAAAACGCTTTTAAATTAGAACTTATTCTTCCCATACTAATCAGCACACAATTTTATCCCCAAATTCCCTCTTTCACCTCTGAAAGGAAAATTGGCTGATATTTATAAGAAAGAAAGGATCTTAGTAGCTAAAAGAAAATAAGGCACTTTGACAGCCTCACCTCTTCTGGCATCTGCCTTAGCTGTGCCTTTTTTCTTGAGAGTTTTTAGCCCATCACACCTTCTCTCATCTCTTCCCTGACTCACAGTGGTAAACTAGAGTACATGGTGTAGAAGTGAGCAGGAATAACTCTACTGTCCTCCTGATCCACATGCAGATGAGTTCTGGCACATGTCATCAGAATACCTTGGATGGGTAGGCAATGCGTAGGTGATTGGCAGTCTTCTCACTCTACCTTCTTAGATAGTATTTCAATAATCTCTTTCAGATAAGTCAGATGGAGAAAGATAAGTACCATACGATTTCACTTGTATGTGGAATATAACAAAAAAAACCAAAATAAATGAACCAACCAAACTAAACAAAAGCATGTAGATACAGAGAATAGAATACCAGAGAGGAAAGATGAAGAGTGAGGAGGAGGGTGAAATGATAAAGGGGATCAACTGTGTAGTAATGAATGGAAAATAAACTTTTGGTGGGAAGCAATTTGGTTGTAGGGTATATAGATGGAGAAATATAATGTTGTACATGTGAAACATGTAATGTTATAAATCAACGTTAACAATTAAAAAAAAAACTTGAATTCACGTCACTAGGGAATAGTATTTCTAGTGAGTTATTGAGTAGTTAGTTTACATTATAATTTAATAATTAGAAAAATTTTGAAACATTTTAATGAGACTCATACTAATGAATGTACTTTATGAGCACATAGAAATCATCGTTTCTAAAAATTCCCACCCTTATTAGTGAACAAAAATACATTTGAGTGGGTCAAATTTCAATTCCATCCCAAGTTTGGGTTGCCTAATGGCTTATTTTTAGAAATGCTGGGGACACGGAAATTGTTGACTCATAGGCAGATTATTTTTTGACTTGATAATTATGTCAAGCCAAATCATAGTTTTTCTCCTCTGAATTTTTCCTGGATCACTAGGATAGGTTCCTTGAAGACTTGTCAGTAAAATAGGAATGGCATTTGTAAATGGCCTTACAATTTGGTGCTTAGGTGTTCATGTTTTAGGAATCATGTAAAGCTGATGAGCATACTAGAGTGCTTAGTGCCACTGCAATGAGATGAAAGCACCCATTTCTTGCCAAAGAGCAGCCATGCCATCTTTCATTCTGTAGAACCCAGCAGTCACTTAGGCACTTAGCCATTTCTCCAATCATTCGCCAACCATATGGTAAAATGCTGGGTATCCAGCACTGTTCTATGACTTAGTGACACAAGTTTAGAACAAAGCTTGTTCTCTTCACTCCAGCATAACGAGAGTGCTGTTATAAAAGCTGAAGAGAACACTGGAAGGTTTTCAGCATCAAAACTGTCTGACCTTGGGCAAGTCTAAACCTCTATAATATTTATTTCCTCAACTATAAAATATGAAAATAATATCTAGTAGCTAAATGGATCTGAGCCTCCTTTGTGGCAGGGGGTGGCTGCTGCTAAGTCGCTTCAGTTGTGCCCGACTCTGCGTGACCCCATAGACGGCAGCCCACTAGGCTCCCCCGTCCCTGGGATTCTGCAGGCAAGAACAATGGAGTGGGTTGCCATTTCCTTCTCCAATGCATGAAAGGGAAAAGTGAAAGTGAAGTCTCTCAGTCGTGTCCGACTCTTAGGGACCCCAGGGACTGCAGCCTACCAGGCTCCGCCGTCCACGGGATTTTCCAGGCAAGAGTACTGGAGTGGGGTGCCATTGCCTTCTCCGAATACTTATATAGAACAGAGAAGTTAAAAACAAAATATAGGCTGAAGTTGAATTGGAATGGGTGGAATTATGAACCTTGTATATACAGGTGGAGATTAGTGGGTGGAGATACATAAACTGAAAAAACTGGAAGAATTGAAACTGTCACATGAAAGAGGTTCAGGAATAAGGTTTCAGTAAGATGCTGGATTTGCACCAGTGAGAGTCTGACAGCTGCTAGGGGAGTTTATCTCCTGGATAGTCTACCATGTCCGATCTACTGATGCTTGCATTTCATTTACAAGAATTCAAGTATATACATAATTATAAAAAATGAACCAAGAAATTTGCTGTATGACTCAGGGAACTCAAGCTGGGGCTCTGTAGCAGCCTAGAGGAGTGGGATGGGAAGGGGTTGGGAGGGAGGTTCAAGAGGGAGGGGACACATGTGTACCTGTGGCTGATTCATGTTTGGCAGAAACAAACACAATTTTGTAAAGCAATTATCTTTCAGCTAAAAAATAAGAAAATGAACCAAGAAAGAAAAATATATCAAAGAAAAATAACTATTTACATTGTGTGGGCGAGTACATCAGTAATTTCCCTCAATGAACCGAAATGGCCTTTCACTCAGTGGACCTTAGATTTCTTATGCCTTTTAGAGTCTTAAGTTTCTTATGCCTTTAAGCTCGGTGGAAATTTAGTGTTTAATCATGGTGTTGTTTTAAGGGGACAAAGTGTTTCCTTAAATGAATGCCCAACACTTCAGGATTATTGACTAGAATGTGGGAAGGAAAAACAGTAGTGATAACATTTATTGAGATATTTTCCCCTCTGATTTCATGGGATTTTTGAGGGTAACAATAGCATATTTTCTACCTTACAGATTGATATTAGAACCTAACTTGGAGGAAACTATTACTCCTCTGTATTACAATAAGGAAGAAAAATACTTGGCCAGGACAAAGTGTACAGTTAAGGCAGTTACTGGACACTGCTGGATACTGCATGTCTGAGCAGCAGATACTTCAGGTCAGCAGATAGTGAATGCAGCAGTCTGGCAAGCCCAGAATGGTAATCAATTTTCAGTTATAAAGAATGACAAGTAGGAGAGCAGAGTTACTAGGACAGCAGACTTGAAACAGATTCTAAAGATGGAAGATGAGCAAAGACAGGAGAAAACAAGAAAGGAGGTATGTTAAAATTGCCCCCAGTATAAAATTCACTAGATTTCTGATATATTGTATAAATTTAAGGTTATGTGCCAATGATGTACCATAAACATTTCAGCAAATTGTTTGGGACAAAATTCAAAACACCTTATTTTATCATCAGTTTTTTTTTTTTGTAATCCTATTTGTCTTCATTCTTTAGCCCCCTTAAGTATGTGACTATATTGGTAGAATCAAGGGTTATTTAAAAAATAATCTTGTCTAGTTCAGCTCTTTTTACACTATAAATACACTTGAGGGGAAAGTTTTCTTTGCTCTTTGAAAGACCTTAAGAGAAGAAAGAAAAAATACTGCATGGATACAGAAAAAAAAAGTATGGCCTAAGTAAAATAGTGAGGTTTTTATTTTCTTCTTTAAATCTAGCAAGTGTATATAACAGCTTCCTAAGGAAAAGGTTGTTACTGTAGATGGTTTACCCAAGGAAGCAGACTCTAAGATGGAAATAAGGGTACAGGAAGTTTATTAGGGAAGAGTCGTGGGGTCAACACCAGTTGAGGAAAGAAAGAAAGCAGGGACTAGGAAGATTTGGGCTGTGATGCAGTCTCAACAAGGACTCAGCTCTGAAGCTGAGAAAGCCCCCTTCAGAGTTGTTTCTTTTTGGGGAGAAGTGCTGGGCCCTTATGTCCCCACGTCAACCAGTTCTCGGGTAGGGACTGATGAGGGAAGCAGGAATCTCATTCTTTGAGGCCAGTGGGAGAAATAAATCTCTCAGTTGTAAAGTGGATAGGGGAAGTGTTGCATTCGCAACAGTCCATGTCTTGCCCTTGGATTCAATGTCTCCCATAAGTTTTGGGAACAGCTCCTTCAGGACTCTGCTGGACCACTTTATTTGTGGAAACTTGTAAAACAAAAGTAATGTGAGAAACGGCACCTTTTGCTATAGTTGGGCTTGAAGTTAAACTCTGTCAGGATCTGTGCTAGTTCCCTTACCCTTGGTTAGTCCCTTGGCTAGTTGAGCTTTCCTTGTGGGTGACTTTCATCCCTGAGGAGACCCAGTCCCTGTTTACCATACCTTTCTAAGGTTTTGGCTGTGGTAGTGGACTTATGATCAAAACTAGGTGAGGGAATGCGATACAGCCGTCACCCGAGGGCCACAAGCTTCTTCCTGTTGCAGTGTATAATAGCAGCTCTACCTCTTCTTTCTTCTTTTTTAATTGGAGAATAATTGCTTTACAGTGTTGTGTTAGTTTCTGCTAGACAGCAGTGAGATTCAGTCACACATATAGATATATATTATCCCCTCTTTTTTGGATTTCCTTCCCCTTTAGGTCATCACAGAGCACTGAGTAGAGTTTCCTGTGCTATACAGTCTGTTCTCACTTGTAACCTATTTTATACATAGTAGTGTACGTATGTTAGTCCACATCTCCAATCCATCCCATCCCCCATTCCCTCTTGGTATCCATATGTTTGTTCTCCACATCTGTGTGTCTATTTCTGTTTTGCAAATAAATTCATCTATCTATGGTCATACCACTCTGTATGCACCCAATCTCATCTACCTCTTCTTAATAACTAAGTCAATAATCCTTGTCCCTTTGTTGCTGGTGGTGGTTTAGTTGGTAAGTCATGTCCGACTCTTGCAACCCCATGGGCTGTAGCCTGCCAGGCTCCTTTGTCCATAGAATTCTCCAGGCAAGAATACTGGAGTGGGTTGCCATTTCCTTTCCAGGGGATCTTCCCAACCCAGGAATCAAACCCACGTCTCCTGCATTGCAGGCAGATTCTTTACTGACCGAGCTACAGGGGAAGCCAGGGTCAATTACCAAAAAAGATGGTGACTTCCCCTTTGTTTTGTTGCTGGTCCTCACACATGGTACCCAAAGTGCCTGAGTGGCAGCCATATTTTATGACCAGTGGGAGTTCTGTTATATCCACTGATAGAAGGTTCTTCCTCTAAATCTGCAGAACCAAGATTGGGGAGTGGTGAGCACACATTCCCCATGTGGGCCACTGGTGGAGATGGTAGAGGGGGCCATCACTGTTTTGGTGCCTTTATTCTGAAACATATAAGTTCTTTCTTATAGAGACAATGTACCATGTTATGGTCACTGATTTAGCATACTGGAGGATTTGGTTCCCCTTGCTGGCAGGATATAATTCCTCCTCTAGGGCCTTGCAGCACCTTCAGTAGGCCATCCCATCATACTATTATGTCAGCAATTTCCGGGGAGTGAAGTAAGTACCAGAGGATTTCATGGCTGTGTACCTGCCCACTGCATTATTTTCTTTGGTGTAAAGTGACTTTCTTGCTCTGATGTGAGGATGTGTAGTATGCTCTGGGCAGTATATATGATGCTTTTTCTGTAAGGCCTTGGGTAACAGTGCATATTGAAGCTCTATCTGGAATGTGCGGTGATTTATGTCAATATTAATGACTATGCTGTGTGGGGGCAGAAAGAGTCCTGGATAGCCAGTTGGTTTCCAAGAGATAATGCTGTAGCAGGGCTCATTATCGGAATTCATTACCTCATTTGGCTGTGGCAGTAGCTAGATAACCCTTGTTGAGTGATATTTTATGCTACAGTAGTTCCTCTTTTTCCACAGGGGATATGTTCCAAGACCCCCAGTAAATGTCTGAAACTGTAGACAATACTGAACCCTGTATCTACTACTTATTTTTCCTATGCCGGTGGGTGGTTAGTGTATGCAGTGTAGATACTCTGTCATGTCCCAGGACGGAAAGACCTGGGGGCTCAAGATTTCGTCATGCTACTCAGCACATGATTTAAAACCTATGAGTTGTATATTTCTGGAATTTTCCATTTGACATTTTTGAACCATGGTTGATAGTGAATAACTGAAACCGTGGAAAGGGAAAGCACAAATAAGGGGCGATCAGGACTACTGTACTTGGCTCACGCATGCCTCCTCTCTCCATAACAGAGTGTATCTTGAACATAATCTTGAAAATTTTGATCTGCTTTCCTGCCTTAAGAACTGGGATCCATAATCACCACGGATAGTACTTCTGTGAATCATCCCAGGACATGTAGTCTGCTCTTATCAGCTGACTGTTCACATGACATTTTCATTTTTTTTAAACAAAGAATTTGAGCAAGTTGGTATCTTACTTTCAAGAAAAGACTCAAACTCAGATACTAATTAAGAATCAAAATTTATTCTCAAACTGATAATTTTTATGTGCTTAGTTTAATTTGTTTTTCAAACCAGAAATTAATGTTTTTGCCATTGAAAATTTGTGGACACTGATCTGTGAACAAATAATCCAGTGGCAGAATGCAAAGAAATGCTCCCAGGAGCATAAACATCTTAAACAAAACTTGCTATTGTGTTTTAAAAATTCTGTTTATGAATAGTTACCCAGCTCAAATGATACACTTTTTATCCTAAGATTTTCAATCTAGGTTTGTTTCACAGTGGAATTAGAATTTGAAACACTGTTACTGCAAACTGAAGGAAGTTCAATTGTAAGTAGAATTTCTGCTTCCAAATTCTTGAGAGTTTAAAAACTGAACTGTCAGATATTGGCTTCAGGAACTTTCTTGAAAATATATGAGCAAAGAAATGTTGCTCTAATTTCTCTGTTGAAAGTGCAATCTTAGGAACTGAAACTAATCAAAAGCCTCAACTAACAAATTTTTATTTTTATTTTTTGGCCACATTTGTATTTCATGAAAAGGAGGCAAAGAGTAAGAAAATAGTTCATATTTGGAATTTATCTCTCTCCAGAAATGCATCTTCCAAGGATGCATGAGCCCAGATGGATTCAGCCCAATATTGGCACATCCGTATCTTTAGTCCCTATGCAGAGCAATGAAGTTGAAAATGACCTGGAGGGATGGAAGGATCTAAAATGATCAAAGGAAGATTCAGTAATGTTCAACACTGTTCTTATTTAGGGAAGAAGAAACTTGCCTTTGCATTTTAAAAAATTACTTTAAATAGTGAAGAGTTGAGAGATTGACAAGTTTTTGAAATTATTTAATCAGATAATCCATTTCCCAAGCATTCTGCTCAGCTATGGTCTGAACTGTGTTTGCCTTAACTAGCACCTCACTGAGGTGCTATATATCCTCACTGAGGAGACAATATATTCTTAAAAGTTCAGGCAAAATTTTCTTAAAACTCCAATTTTTTTTTTCCTGACTTTACCTCTTCAGCATTACTCTATTCCTCTTTGTGGAGTTTTGTGAAGGCCTTTTAAGTTTCTGTTTCACTACCTTTTTTCAAAATATTGTTTCTTCTTAGAATTAATAATAAAAACATTTAACCACATCGAATTTACAAGGAGTTTTTGTGGCTCTTGATAAGAGATCATATTAAACAATAGTCAGGCTGCCTTGCTGAGGCAATCTAATTTCCAATCTTCCCCTGGGGCTGTTCCTCACCCAGAACTTTGACAAGGTGGACTTGTGGCCAAATGGTCCTCTGAGGAGAGTGCAGCCTGCAGTCTAGAAGAGAGTGATTCTCTGAGGCTCATCAGTTTTATGGATATCCTGGCCTCCTCCCTTCTCTGCCTCATTGGGCTCTAAGAAATAATATCTACATCAGACTGAGTTTTTATTTCTTAAAAAATGATGATTTAAACTTGGCTCCTCACCACCTAGTCCTTGAAGAATAAATGGCCCTTGTTTCTACAGTTTTAACCATCCTAATTCAGTTCAAGTGTCTCATTTTACAGAGGACACTGATGCTCAGAGAAGGAAAGTGATTTACCCCCCAGTATTGATCTATTTAGAAGCAGAGCTAAAGCTATAACCTTGGTTTTTCTGCCCCTTTCTACATGTGTCATTTTGGTTCCATTTGAGACTTGGGTGATGGTAATGATGAGGACTACTTATACACTTTGTATAAACCGTTTGTTAGACCTATCAACCTGAATATATGTTTCCTACAGTACTTAATCATGCAATAGAAGTAAACAATGTGCTCTCCTGTCTGGTAAATTACAAAAAAAAAAAAAAATATCTCCTGTATCTTCTTTTATTAAGGTTTGACATATTGTTACACTTAGAGTATAAAAAATTTGCCACAGTGTAATTGGACATAAATTCTGCCTGTTTGTCTTTCCCTTTTATTAGATGTTGACACAAAGCAATAAATGGTTACATTGTATTAGGAGAATAACAATTTATAAGAATATAACTTGCCAATAAGTTTAATGATGGTGATTTTCTTCCTTCAGTGGCAAAGCTTTTTTGGCTTTTGTGTCACGTAGATAGTTTATTTTTCGTCAGTGGCTGAAGTTTATTTTAGTCATTTAGCAACCAGGTGGTACAAGAATGCAAAAAACTGCAGAAAATAAAAATTTAGCAGATGAATTGAATTTGAAGGCCATGTTCACTTAGCAAGCAAATGCCTTTTAAATTTTTCCAACTTTTAATAAAACTTGAACTGACAGAAAAGTTGAAAAAGTAGCACAATAAAGACCCATATACCCTTTACTTATGCTCAGTAGTTGTTAGCATTTTCTAGCATTTGTTTTCTACTCTCTTTTCCTGTCCACACACACACGTTTTGGGGGCTCTGCACTACTTGAAAATAAATTGCAGACATCAATACACTTCACCCTGAAGTTCTTCAGATCTTTTTCCTAAGAACAAAGACATTTTCCTATGTACCTACAACAGCAATCACAGAAAAGACATTTGCCACTGATAATTGGTATTATGCAACGTACATTTAAATTAAATGTCTCTTCCAAAATATTCTTTATATCAATTGAGAATCCTGTAGGACATTTGGTCTTGTCCCAAACATCTGATGAGACATTTGGTCCATACCAAATTGTCATCTGTATTTTGTCTTTCCAAAATGTTCTGTTGATGGGGCTTAGGGCAGGCCACCCCAAAATATGGAAAGATGGCATATTGATTATTTTAAATTAAAGTTATTTGAGAAACAGCTGGTACAAAAAGAATACCCTGAGCCTCCTTTGTTTCCCTGAAAGTGGAAAATACAGCTCCCATGGGAAGGGATCCTTCCTGTGCCGGGAGGATGGAAGACTGGAGATAGGGAGCTTGATGCTGAGAAAGCTCTGTAAACAAACAGACTTTGTTACTCTTCATTAATTTGCGGCTCCAAACAGAAACACCTTTGGTTTGCCAAATTTGCACAAATAATTGATTCTTTATCTAAAAAGGTAGGTGAACAGCATGCCTCAGTCACTTCTTAGGTCCCATAGCTAAGGGGCCTCTGTATATACAAAATTAGATTTGATTTGCTCTTATTAATCCATTTTATGTCAATTTGATTATTATACCAAACAAAAGAATCTATAGGGATAGAAGAAATTTTTCCTCCTCTACACTGTTAACAGATTCGATTATACAAATTTCTTTTGTCAGTATTGTCCTGAAATTGATGACCGTTTTTCAGTGTGATCATTAAAGACCCAGTGATAACTTATTCATTGTTTTGCTGCTCATACTTTAACACTTCAGTAAATCTCCAAGGATGCTGCACTACCATCAGCTTTTGAGATTTCCCATGCCAGCCTTCTACTGCATTGTTAGTTCTGCATTTGCCATCCGTTTCTGCTTGACAGACATTCCAAGGTTCTGGTGGAAATCTTGGAGCCACTGGTTGTCTTCTGCTTCTGCCATGCATTCCATGAATATACACTCTCTTAACATAATCTGTTGTCATATAAATTTTATTCTCCCTTCTCCATAATACACTCAAAAGCTTCATGTAAATCTTCCAAAGGACACAGATGAAAGTCCCCAAACATGAATGCACGTTAATAGGTATTTTCCACTGTCATATCAGTTCACTTCAGTCACTCAGCTGTGTATGACTCTTTGCAACTCCATGGACTGCAGCATGCCAGATTTCCCTGTCCATCACCAACTCCCAGAGCTTGCTTAAACTCATGTCCATTGAGTCACTGATGCCATCCAACCATCTCATCCTCTGTAGTCCCCTTCTCCTCCTGCCTTCAATCTTTCCCAGCATCAGGGTCTTTTCCAGTGACTCAGTTCTTTGCAACAGGTGGCCAAAGGATTGGAGCTTCAGCATCAGTCCTTCCAATGAATATTTAGGACTGATTTCCTTTATGATTGACGAGTTTGATTTCCTTGCAGTTCAAGGGACTCTCAAGAGTCTTTTCCAACACCACAGTTTAAAAGCATCAATTCTTCGGCTCCCAGCTTTCTTTATAGTCCAACTCTCACATCCATACATGACTACTGGAAATATCATAGCTTTGACTAGATGGACTTTTGTTGGCAAAGTAATGTCTCTGCTTTTCAATATGCTGTCTATGTTGGTCATAGCTTTTCTTCCAAGGAGAAAGCATCTTTTAATTTCATGGCTGTAGTCACCATCTGCAGTGATTTTGGAGCCCAAGAAAATAGTCTGTCACTGTTTCCATTGTTTCCCCATCTATTTGCCATGTAGTGATGTGACCAGATGCCATGATTTCAGTTTTTTGAATGTTGAGTTTTAAGCCAGTTTTTTCACTCTCCTCTTTCACTTTCAAGAGGCTCTTTAGTTCCTCTTCACTTTCTGCCATAGGGTAGTGTCATCTGTATTTCTGAGGTTATTGATATTTATCCTGGCAATCTTGATACCAGCTTGTGCTTCATCCAGCCAGACATCTCATGATGTACTCTGCATGTAAATTAAATAAGCAGGGTGACAATATACAGCCTTGATGCACTCCTTTCCAAATTTGGAACCAGTCTGTGTTCTATGTCTGGTTCTAACTGTTGCTTCTTGACCTACATACAGGTTTCTCAGGAGACAGGAAAGGTGGTTTTGTATTCCCATCTCTTTAAGAATTTTCTACAGTTTGTTGTGATCCACACAGTCAAAGGCTTTGGCATAGTCAATAAAGCAGAGGTAGATGTTTTTCTGTAACTCTCTTGCTTTCTCAATGATCCAATGGATGTTGGCAATTTGATCTCTGGTTCTTCTCCTTTTTGTAAATCTAGTTTGACCATCTGGAAGTTCTCTGTTCATGTACTGTTGGAGCCTGGCTTGGAGAATTTTGAACATTGCTTTGCTTGCATGTGAGATTAGCGCAATTGTGTGGTAGTTTGAACATTCTTTGGCATTGCCTTTTTTTGGGATTGGAATGAAGATTGACTTTTTCCATTCCTGTGGCCACTGCTGAGATTTCCAAATTTGCTGGCACGTTGAATGCAACACTTTAACAGCATCATCCAGATTAACCCACAGTCAGTCTCTCCTACCAGGAAGCTTCCGTGAGCCTCTTATCCTTATCCGTCAGGGGGCAGACAGAATGAAAACCACAATCACAGAAAACTAACCAAACTGATCACATGGATCACAGCCTTGTCTAAGTCAGTGAAACCATGAGACATGCTGTGTAGCACCACCCAAGATGGATGGGTCATGGTGGAGAGTTTTGACAAATCGTGGTCCACTAGAGAAGGGAATGGCAAACCACTTCAGTATTCTTGCCTGGAGAACCCCATGAACAGTATGAACAGTATTGTCATATACTCACCTGTTAGACTCAAAGAGGACTGTTGCACCACAGTGATTGTGAAAGGTGAAACAAGCATCCTTTTACTTGTGCATATGGTAGAAGTAGTTAAATGGCATTCACATTAGCAATCTCAAAATCTGTTATGCGCAATAAAGAGTTAATGTAAAGATTTCATTCCCATGCAAATGCAAGTACTTTCATCTATATGTAACTACATGTGTCTTCTCATCTTTTCATAGTTAATGTATAAATCAGTGGCATAGTATAAACCAATACTCACACTATGTACAGCAAGTAGCTGAGGGAACTGTGTTGGTGTTGTCGTAAAGGTCCCATCACTGAATAATGCGTTGAGGTCAATGTGTTCACTGTCCATTTTTTATACAGGCCTGACCAAGCTCCTCCTTGCAAACTTCAGCTTTATTGAATGTCTCAGCCACATCCCGTTAAATGCCCAGTCTCATATTAATGCATCATGAGTTTCCAGTTTTGACTTGTCTTCTGTGCCTTTCTCTAACTGTAGGACTCTTCCTTGGTATGCATAGTTAATATAAGTTCCACTCTTTTACTTTTTTTCCAGGAACTAATGTTCTGATGCATTATACTTATTTTTGTTTTTTAATTTTTATAACACATTTTCATTTCCTTATGCTTTCCTTTGATTGACTTTTTTTCTTCCTTTACCAATTATTGGGTTGGCCAAAAAGTTCATTCAAATTTTTACTTAAGATGTTATTTTGAGTTGAGAATTTAACTTATTTTCATTTGAAATGTTTATTTAAGTGTATCAGATAATGCATTTTTCTTTGATCAGTTCTCATTTTTGTCCCACACGTACTGATGCAAAGGGCTTTCATCATCATTAATCTTAGAAATTATCTCTCTTGGTGTGCCTTTTCATATTCAACAAATTGTTTAACAGAGATATTCAATTTTGAGATAGAACATTTTAAATTTTCACACTAATTCCCAGTCTTACTGCATTTTGAGGAGATAATGTTTCTATTATTTCTATTTTGTGGACCTATTGAGACATTTTGGGGATTAGATTTTCATAAACGTTTCATGTATGCTTCAGGAGATATAATTTTTTAAGGTTATAAAATTTGGTATGTATGTCCGTGCAGTCTAACTTAACAATAATTAAGTCTTTTATATTTTCTCTGGGGCTTCTCAGGTGGTGCTAGTGGTAAAGTGCCAGTGCAGGAGACATGAGACACAGGTTCGATCCCTGAGTGGGGAAGATCCCCTGGAGGAGGGCATGGCAACCCACTCCAGTATTCTTGCCTGGAGAATCCATGGATAGAGGAGCCTGGCAGGCTATAGTCCATGGGGTTGCAAAGAGTTGGACATGCGAACAACTGAAGTGACTTAGCGTACATATTTCTCTACTTAACCTGTGTTGGGCTAAGTATAGTATATTAAAATCTATGATGAGTGTGTTCTGTTAGCTCCTTTTTGCATGGCTGTAGTTTCTATTTATAAATGCTGTTGCTGTAGATTGTTCTATTTATTAGTTTTTGGTATATAGATTCATAACTATTATATCTTTATTATAAATTATAGCTTTTGTTATTATAAAACTTTATTTTTTGTTTCGCTTGTTTGGGCATGAATTCCACCTTGTGTCTGATATCGACAATGGCCTTATGTACATTTGCCCATTTATTGTCCTTTATTCTCAGTATCTGTGTATCATTTTTGTAGTTACGTCTGTTGCTTGGTATAGAGCTTCATTTTGCTTTGAGAATCAACTTGAAATCCTTTTTATAAAAAAATTAGGTGAGTTGAGTGTATTTACAGTTACTGTGATGGCTTATAAATGTGATCCTGACTTTTTCACTTTTTTCCTGTTTGTATTGATTTATATTCTTTTACTACATTTCTTCTCCAAGACATATGCTTTTGAAAAAGCTCCTTTAAAAATTCTTTTTTGTTTTGGCAAATTTGCATTTTTGCTCTTGTTGTTCCTTTATATACTAACATTTTTAATGGTAGTTTTGGTACTCTTTTCTTTATTTGATCTTTGGTTTGGGTTTAGTTTCTTTGGTTTGTCAACTTCAGAGGAATATATTTTGATTCCCGCTTCGTACTTGTTGATGGGGGGGGGGAAGCACAACCTAAGTGAGTTATGTTTTATTCAGGGATCTTACAAAGGACTATGGCGTGAGAGACAGCATCTCAGATAACTCTGGGGAGAGGCAGTAAGAGAGGAAGTTTTTGCCAAAAACAACAAAAATAAAATCATTTGACCAAATGCCAAAAGATTAATGCTAATCACAGCTCCAACCTCAACATTTCAGGTTAATGATTTTACTGTTTTTCTATGCATGGGAAGATGCAAAAGTCTGGACTCATTGAAATTAATCCTTAGATGTGCATCGTGACTATGTCCAGTATCCCGTTCGTCTCAATCCTGATTCCCTTCAGAGCACATTATCAGGGCAGCTGTAGTGGGTGATGGCTTGATGGTGGGCAACATTTGTTGCATACTGGAATGGCAGGTGATGTTCTTTGTCCACATTCCTGTGGGCAGTCATTGTGTTTATGTAACTTTCCTTTTTTTCTTTTCTATCTCCTCTCCTGTTTGAATTGTGATATTTACATGTGTTTTCCAGCCATGCCTCTACTATTATTTTAGATTTACTTTAAATATATTGAATACAGTCCCATCTTTTCTCAATCATCTCTTGATGGCATGAAGCTTGTTTTACAGTAGATTTTACAGGGATCTTTTATGAATACAGTATTCCACGAGGTCCTCAATATTTAAACTGTTTCCTAAATCTTGATGCTTGATGGACAACTTGGTTAGGTTAAAAAGTCTTCAGAGTATCCTTTCTTTCCTTGAGTTGCTTCAAAGCGCTGCTGCACCATGATCTTGCTCTTTGTTGTTATTGAGACATTTGATGCCGATTTTATTTTTTTTTCCTTTTTAAGTCACCTAATCCTCATGCCTGGAGGCTCAAAGGATTATATTTTTCATCTTTAAAGGTTATTTTGGCATATAGATTTAAATTTTCTATTATTTCTGTAAAGATTATTGAATTATGTTTTTAAGTATTATATTTCATTATGTTTTCTTCAGTGATTCCAATATTTTTAAGAAATTTGCTTATTTACCATATTTATCAGCATCACTATAATCTTCTTTTACGCCTCCCTTTGTTATTTTAATTTTCTTGGATATTCTCCTATTTCTTCTCAATTTTCCTTATTTATATTTCAGTTGTACTTATTCCCTTGTAGAAGGCTTAGATTTTACCTTTTTAAAGAGATAGTTTTGCATTTTTCTTCAGTTTCTCTTCTGAGTTCAACTAATTATCACTCCATAGCTTCCCTGTTTTGTCCATTTACATTCAGAGATTTAAATGTTTAATTCAAACCTTTAAAAATCCATGCAGATATTTCTTTTATGATCTTTAATTCAGCTTGGAATATTGTGTTTCAATCTTTTGCTGCTTTGTGTTTATATATTCGATGGATATTTTTATCAGCTAAAATATTTTTTGCTTTTTCCTTAGAATAACTTTGTAGTGATGACTTCTGCCATTTGTCATTTATTTTAAAGATTTTATATTTTCCTCCATTAGCAATAACAGATGATTCTGTCTGTTATTCTTAAGTTTTGGTGGTTTCCTAGAGGTGTTAGTTAAGAGCTCCCTCTTCTTTTGATGCTGTAAAATTTTTGGTGGATATTTTTTTTCCAAGGGGAAGGGTAGGAAGGAAGGGGAGGGCATGTCTTTTAATTTTGCAGTTGTATTTTGTTTCTGTAAGAGTCGTATTTCCATAGCTTGCTTCTTTACAAGACTTAAGAAATATATTTCCCCAAGATTGCTGCCATTAGTCCCACATGATGCAACTAGCATTCTGATCCTCAAAGTCTCAGCCTTGTTCTTAGTTTCCCTCATTCAATATGTGACTTCCTCTGGGGTTGATTGTATCTGTATCCACCAGATATTCTCTATTCTGTTCAGTCTCTATCCGACTGAGTTCAAATATTTGTCTTACTTACATGTATATTGAATTATACTGTATTCTTTGTCTCCCAATTTCTGCCTTGACATGGCTTATGGACAATTTTATTCACTTTATTTCTCTCTGTGATAGTTGTATGATGGGTAATGACATTAGATTTAGGAAGTTGCCATTATTCCATAGGAACCCTGGATTCTTTCAAATGAGTATGTTCACTGCCTTTACTTAAAGTACTGATAAGTAGTGTTTTTGTACAATTTCAGTGCCTGCATTTGTATTTTAGTATGCAAATCCTCTGGTGTCAGGAGAAGATCAAATGACTTGGGAGCACAGTATTTGGAATTGAGAATTTGTCAGTGAAATAAATAATTCATTCACTAAACTGTACCTGCACTCAGGTAGTCAGAACCATGTCTAAAAATAGTAAACATATATCACCTTTATAAGTATTATCTTAAAATTGTTGTTAGTTGTTAGCATAGTAAGTACACAATGAAGTTCGGTTCAGTTCAGTTGCTCAGTTGTGTCTGACTGTGACCCCATGGACTGCAGCACACCAGGCCTCCCTGTCCATCGCCAACTCCTGGAGTTTACTCAAACTCATGTCCACTGAGTCGCTGATGACATCCAACCATCTCATCCTTTGTCGTCCCCTTCTCCCCCCTCCTTCAATCTTTCCCAGCATTGGGGTCTTTTCAAATGAATCAGTTCTTCGCATCAAGTGGCCAAAGTATTGGAGTTTCACCCAAACTCCAATGAAGACACAATGAAGACATTTTCTTTATTTTCAGGATTGTATTTTTAAGTGTATTAGTGAAGAATTCAGTATTAAAAGTAATAATTGATCGTTAGAAATGAGTCCATCATTAGAAATGAAAAATAATGATAATGATGGAAATTAAGTGATAGTCTGTTGTGTTCAAAATATATTTATAAAAATTAAACATTGCATAAAACAATATTACTTTATTATATTTATAATAAATGAATCATATTTTACAAGTATCACTTAATATACTGATGATACTGAAATTTTATTGGTCTTACAGTTTTTGTTGGTAATTTATAAATTTTATATGACCTTCTAGTTATATGAGAATTATACGTATAGTGCTTATTCTCATTTTTATGTTTGTGCATATTTATTTATTTACTTTAAAATTTTTATTGGAGTATAGTTGACTTACAATGTTGTGTTAGTTTCAGGTGTACAGAAAAGTGAATCAGTTATACATCTACATATATCTGCTCTTTTTTAGATTCTTTTCCTGTATAGGTCATTACAGAGTATTGAATAGAGCTCCCTGTACTATATAGCAGTTCTTCTGGTAAGTCGCTTGAGTCGTGTCCGACTCTGTGCGACCCCATAGACGGCAGCCCAACAAGCTCCTTCGTCTCTGGGATTCTCCAGGCAAGAATATTCGAGTGGGTTGCCATTTCCTTCTCTAGTGCATTAAAGTGAAAAGTGAAAGTGAAGTTGCTCAGTCGTGTCTGACTCTTCGCGACCCCATGGCTGCAGCCTACCAGGCTCCTCCGTCCATGAGGTTTCCCAGGCAAGAGTACTGGAGTGGGTTATCTATTTTAAATATAGTAGTATGTGTGTGACAATCTCAATATCCCAATTTTCTCTCTCCTGCTCCCCTTTCCCCTCAGTCACCATAGGTTTGTTTTCTACATATGCCACTCTATTTCCGTTTTGTAAATAAGGTCATTTGTACCATTTTTTAGATACCACAAATTAGTGATATCATATGATATTTGTCTTTCTCTCTGACTTATTTCACTCAGTATGGCAATCTCTAGGTCCATCCATGTTGTTGCAAATGGCGTTATATCATTCTTTTTTAAAAATAAATAATTTCAGTAAGTTAGGAGTCTGGAGAATTGTTTCCCTTTATATTATATCCACACTACTCAAGTCTGAGAAACACTGTTATGATGTGATATAATTTACATTAAATAGAACTGAATTCAGTTCACTTCCCTGTCGCTTATAAGCTTTCTAAGCTTCAAATTCCTTACATCTGAAATGTGGAAAGTGATTTGAACATAATTAAGTTACTTAAAGTTTAAATGAAAAGAGATAATACATGTGAACTGATAGTAGATGTTTACAAAATTGTAGCAATTATTGTTATAGCTGTAATTTACAGGCAATTAAGGACTGATTTAATTGAGAATCACTATTGAGATTCTACCATAATTTTCAAATGGGCTCTCTCTTCACTCTCCACATGAACTCTTATATCGCCCCTCTCTCCTCAGGCTCCTACTCTGAGTCACTACTATATTTGCCTCAACTTCAGTGGGGAAATAGGAATCACGAGAAAAGAACCCTCTCTTCCTCCTTATATCATCTAGAAAATTCCAGGATTCACTCTTGGAAAAAATTTCTTCCTGTTACAAGGATGATGAATTCCTGCTTTTTTTTCAAAGACCATTTTTTTTTTCCCCAAAAGTACTCTATTCCACCCAAGAAAGGACTTCTCTTTCTTAAATATCCCTTCTTTCTATTATGTTATCAAGCTTATCCCTATTAAATTATTTCTCCCAGAATTCAGACAAGTTCCTTCCCTTAATTCTAGATTGCTGTCTAGTAACCTATTTTTCTGTTCCCCCTTTTCACTAAAACTCTCAAAGGACTTTACATTTCACACCCTTATGTCTCACTTACTCTTCAATTCACAGTCATGCTAATTAATTCCTTGTTCATCTGTCAGTAGACATCTGGGTTGCTTCCAAGTCCTAGCTGTTGTAAATAGTGCTCGATCAGCTTTGGGGTGCACGTGTCTTTTTCAATTATGATTTCTTTCTATGATTATGATGCACAGTAGTGGGATTGTTGAGTCATATGGTACTTTTATTCCTATTTTTTAAATGGCTGTATCAATTTACATTCCCTCCAACAGTGCAAGAGGGTTCTCATTTCTCCACACCCTCTCCAGCATTTATTGTTAACAGATTTTTTGATGAAGGCCATTCTGACTGGTATGAGATGATACCTCATTGTAGTTTTGGTTTGCATTTCTCTAATAAAGAGTGATGTTGAGCATCTTTTCATGTGTTTATTAGTCATCTGTATATCTTCTGCCCACTGTTTGATTGGATTGTTTTTCTGATATTTAGCTGAATGAGCTGCTTGTACAGCTTGAAGATTAATCCTTTGTCAGTTGTTTTGTAAATATTTTTACATACTACTTGTCACACAGCCATCTGTAACTTTCCATTTTCACCATCACCATTTTATCCTGGCTACCATCATCTTTCTCTTTGACTACTATAACAGCCTCCTGATGAATTTCTCCAGCTTTGCTCCCTTCTCCTCAGGCTGTTCTCGCATGGCAGTGGCAGTGAACTTTTAAATGTGTAAGTCAGGTTGTTAACTCAGGGCGTTATTCCCATCTCTTACTGACCCAAACCCAATTTTCCTGTGTGAGAGCAAGAACAGAGAGAACAGTCTAAGCCATAAGTGTTAAAATTATTCTATTCCAAGGTCAATGTGTAGAAAAATACAAATATAATTAATTTATCTGTCCAAGGTTTCTCACCAGAGATGATGTACCATCATCTCTCTTACTTAATTTTACTTTTTTTTTTACTTTAAAAAATTTTACTTTTACTTTTTACTTTTTTTGTATAAACTCACACTGCTCCTGCATTCTTAAGACCTCCCACATGGAGCTAATCAGACATTATACTTCTACACCTGAAATTACTGTTTATTTCATTTGGATTCTCTTTTTATTATAATGTTCTGGAAATTGAGATAAAATTCCTTTGCTGAGGTAACCTGGAGTGATGCCTGGAGAGTTCAGACTCAAGTGGATTCTGGTCCATTTGGTCAAACTCCAAGTGTGTTTACTTCACTTTATTGCTCAAAGAAATGTGATTCTTCTATAGTGAACCCGGCCCCACCTTACTTTGCCTTGTTCTCTGTGAGCTTTTAGTGATCTACCTGTGGATTCACTGATTTTTCCTTTCTATTTCTGTTGATTTTCTTTGATCAATATGTTCTTTCAATCTGATAAATTTACTTGTTAATCAATGTTGCCCATGCAACACAGGGCACGTGGCATCTCACTGTTTCACGTTCTTTAAGAACTTCATATTGCACATAGAATAAAACTTAAAATTTCTTATCATGATCGATGATGGCTTGTAAGATATGACCCTTGCCTCCCTTTCCAGTGTCTTTCTTTCCAGTCTCTTCTTTGCTTGTTATATACCAGCTTCATTTCCTTGAGTTCCTCAAGCTCTTTCCTACCTTAAGATCATAAAGATGTGCTGTTTCCTCTTTCACATATGCTTTCTCTATTTATTTTATGGTGATTCCTCCTTATATTCTGTACAACCGTCCTATTCTATAATTCTCTCACTTCATTATTCCACCTTAAAGCATCTTCTTTTTCTCTAAAGACATACCAAGGTTTGTAATATATATGGACTATGTGTTGACTATTGTTTTATATCCCCAATATGAATAAGAACTATTATTTTATTCATCACTGAGTATCTATGTCCTACCACTGTTTTACATACAGTAGGGCTGTATGTAAATATCAAAGGAAAAACAATTTAAGTCAAATGGTTGGCATTTTTTACATTTTTATAAATATTTTTAGTGACAGCTTAACAGAGGAAAACTGAGTTTTCCTGATTCTGCATTCAGTCTATTGCCACCTTATACACCATTTATCATATAGCCTGTAGAACACTTCGCTATCCACTCAGGAGTGGATGAAAGTGAAAAAGGCTAATAACATACTGGTATTTGTCCTCATGGACCCACTGAAAGAGTGACCCTGAACTGTTTAAGAATTATTGTCTAGATCATCAACTATTTGTTAGGTGGGAGTGGTATGTACTTTTCCTAGACATGTTCAGAAGTTTAGGTGATGAAAATTAGGCCAGAATCAGAGAAGTAACAATCAGCAGAACTGGTTTCTAACTCAAGTCTTAAACACAGCATTATAGCATTAGATATGCCTATTTGTTTAACTTCTAATAGGGATTGGTTTCTCCTCTATAAAATAAAGTTAACTGTACCTTTATCAATTCCTCTATAATGAAGGTACATGTGATATGGCAGATCTAGAGTGGCTAAAAGAAAAATTAGCAGAGGCAGAAAAATGCACGAAGTTACTTGGTTCTCACCAGCCCTGCTTCACAAAATGAAAAACAGATGCAGGATTTTCTCTTCATGAGATTTCTTTCCTGGTGGATTTAGGTTTTCATTGTGCCCTCAGTACAAGGGAAAAAGTTTTGGAGTGAATATCGATAAAGAAGGCTGAGCACCGAAGAACGGATTCTTTCAACCTGTGGTGCTGGAGAAGACTCTTGAGAATCCTTTGGACAGCGAGGAGATCAAACCAGTCAGTCCTAAAGGAAATCAGTCCTGGATATTCATTGGAAGAACTGGTGCTGAAGGTGAAGCTCCAATACTTTGACCACCTGATGTGAAGAGCCGACTCGTTAGAACAGACCCTGATGCTGGGAAAGATTGAAGGCAAGATGAGAAGGGGCCAATGGAGGGTGAGATGGTTGGATGACATTACTGACTCAGTGGACATGAGTTTGAGGAAACTCAGGGAGATAGTGAAGGACAGGGAAGCCTGGTGTATTGCAGTTCATGGGGTCGCAAAGAGTCGGACATGACAGAGACTGAACGGCAACAACTATTGATTTTGTGATAGTCTCTATTTTGAGTGGAAAGTATGGAAATAGATGAGAGGAATCTTGCTATCATTTTGTGAGAATCTATTGTTTATGAAATTCATGTATTTATGTAATGCAAAAAAGTCAGTTTTTCTCTATTTCATGTCTATTGTCTATTCACTGAAAGAGATTAAGTGGCTGTCTCAGCAGTTTAGCTGCCCCTAGCAACAGCTCTGTGGCAGCAAGAACATCTTTTATAAGAAGGTGTTCTACCTCTAAAGAATCAGAGATGAATGTCTTGACAGTTTTCTTGTGTTAAACCCCACAACATAACTGCCCTGTTTTGCAAAGTCTTGCTTCTGGTAAAATTGAAAGGCTTGTAATATGCAACACATCTTTAAAAGTCATTAGAGTTTTGTAGTGAGAATCAGAATTTAATGTTTCAAAGAGTAAGTTATTGTTTCTTCATGTGTTTAATAGACTAGAAAATAAGGACAACAGTTGTGCTAATGTTCAAATCCTCAAAATGTCCAAATGGTAAACTAGATGTGTTTCCAAATTGTTGGATTGTCACAGCAGTCTTCAATCAATTCTGAAGTTAATGATAATCCTGAAGATTTTATGAAGGAGGGAGATTAGCTAGTACTACAGCCCTATCCCACCTCCTCACACTCAGTGACACATACTACTGCACACACACAGAGACACACACACCACTACACACACACACCACCACATACACACACACCACACACCACCACACACACACACACACCAGCACTACACACACACCCCGCTACACACACACACACCCCACTACACACACATACACACACACATACACCACTACACACACACACACACACACAGCCCTGTGAGAGAGTTTAAAGAATCTAGAATGATAGTAGTTATCCTGGCACTTGATCATGCTCTCAATGATCTGATGCTTAATTTCTACGTACTTTTGAACAGGGGTTCTCAAACTTCTGTGTGCATCAGAATCACCTGGAAACCTTATTAAAATACAGCTGTCTGGACACCACCCCCTGCATTTCTGATTCAGTAGGTTTGGGGTGGGTCCTTGAATTTGCACTTCTTACAGATTCACAGGCTTGGGGACTGCACTTTGAGAAATACTACAGAAGCCTATCACAGGTCTTGTTTTCAGATAGTGTTCTCAGCTCAGACACTCCATCCTTCCATATTTGCTCACTGTGTGACCAAGGACAGCTTTTATTTCTCTATGCCTGAATTTCTTCCTCTGAAAAGCGGGTGTAACAGATCTATTGCAAATATCATATGAGATAAAGAGCTTAAGCCTAGTGCCTGGATTGCTGAGTTTCTATAGTTCTTAATGTTTTTTAAGAATCAGCTTCAATTCAAAGTTGATTCTCTGTATGTTCGCAGTGTGGATGTTTTATGTTGATGATTGGAAAAGCATTTGTTATATTTAGGTACCCAACCCACAGGTGGAGAGTTTAACAATGAAATGAAAATTGAAACTGCTTTATTTTCTTGATTCCAGGGAGGGCAAAGTAACTTTCGTAATTTTTTTTTTAACCAAAATCTTAATATTAGATTTTCCACAGACCCTGTGATATTTTGACCTAAACTGAACTGTGTAAGTGCCTTAACCCTTATTGGATAGACCATATTTTTTCTGTATATTTGTTTTAGATTGTCTCATTAAAGGTAATTTCTTCTCTGACTTTCACACTGTTATGTTAGGAATGAAGAGGGGATCCCAAGTCTTTAAATATTCTTCCTAAGAACCATCCCCTCCCTTCTCACCGACACTCACTGCCTCTTTGTTGCATCCTGGTCAAGGATTTAGAACTAATTAGATTATGCTCTTCTTTCTTGCTTATATCAGTTAGTGTGAACCCCAACATTTCCAAACCACCCCCCATCATCCATGTTCATCCCTTATTCCAATACATCTCTTTACTTTTTACAAATCCCTCTCCTGTCTTACTCCCCAACCTATGTGTGGCACGTCATTTCAGCCATGTCTGACTCTTTGCAACCCTATTTACTGTAGCCTACCAGGCTTCTCTGTCCATGGGATTCTCCAGGCAAGAATCCTGGATTGGTTTGCCATTTCCATCTCCAGGGGATCTTCCTGACCCAGGGACTGAAGCTGAGTCTCTTATGTCTTCTGCACTGGCAGGTGGGTTCTTTACCACCAGTGCTTACTCCCCAAACCTTCCAACAAATAACTCTGGGACTCTATTATCAATAAACCCTCTGAGTTTTTAACCTATTCACCTCTCTGATTCCTGTCACTCTCTGAAGAACTCCTTCCCATGAAGCCTCTGAAGGAGGAGGAGTTTTTTCCCTCTGTTCTTTTCTGCCACAAGGCCTGGAGATAGTTACATATTCTCTTGGTGCCTTTCAGACCATTCTCATTAAAAATACTCAGATTTGAGTTTCAAGCTATCAGATTATGCTTTTAAGTACTATACTTTGCTGCAAGTTTCTATGACACTCCATGTCTCTTTCTCTTCCACATACCTTCAAACTCCTACTGTTTAACGGATTTATTCTTTTTTATTCCTTCTCTCCCTGTTTCCTGTGTGTATATATGAACACACATACTGGAATGTGTACGTATGTAATTATATACTGCACACACACACACACATATGCACATTTATATGTATAAAGACAGAGAGAATGAATTTGCTAGATACTAAGTGGTTTCATTATCCACATGTCTACCATCTAAGTTCCTTGACTGTGATCTGGTGATCATGTTCTTAACCCTGTCTCAGGCCCTCAGGTGTTCACTTCTGTAGTCATAATGCAGATGTTGGCATTACCAGTGATTGCTCTCCTCCATAATCTTAAGCATTACACTCTTCAGACACTGTTCCTCTTTTTCCAACTCACTCTCTCTAGTACTCTAACTCCCCTAATTTTAAGCCCTGCTAGGATTTTAGTCCATTTATTTTAGTACTTCTTCAATATTTCTACACACTACATCTCCTCACTTCCACTTCCACATAGAATTTATATTCCATTATCATAATCACCATTTTGCAAATGCCTTTGTGGACTCTATCTTGTATGCTTCTTGAAAATTCTGAAAACTGACTAAATCCAATTCTTTTCCTACTTTTCAGAGCTGAAACAATTTTGACTGCTTTTGTATACCTATATGTTGATTTTTATCTGTAATTGGTCAATTGTGTGTTCCTCTATTGAAAGCCAACTCTTTTTAAAAAAATTGAGTCATAGTTGATTTACAATGTTGTGTTAATTTCTGCTATATAGCAGAGTGACTCATTATTTTTCATATTCTTTTCCATTATGATTTATCACAGGATACTTAATGTTGTTCCTTGTGCTATATAGTTGGACTTTGTTGTTTATCCATCCTGTATGTAACAGTTTGCAGCTACCAACCCCAGACTCCCAATCCTTCTCTCCTCTGACCTTAGCAACCACAAGTGTGTTTCTTTTTTTTTTTTTTTTATAAATTTATTTATTTTAGTTGGGGGCTAATTACTTTACAATATTGTAATAGTTTTTGCCATACATTGACATGAATCAGCCATGGGTTTACATGTGTTCCCCTTCCTGGACCCCCCACCCACCTCCCTCCCCATCCCATCCCTCTGGGTCATCCCATTGACTCACAAGTGTGTTTCTATATCTGTGAGTCTGTTTCTATTTCATGGATATGTTCACTTGTATTGTATTTTAGATTTCACATATAAGTGAAATCATGATAAAATATGGAGAAAAAGCTTATCTGTTAGAAGATTTAATCTCAGAAATTCCCTGGTGGTCCTGTAGGCAGGACTTGGCATCTTCACTGCTGAGGGCATGGGTTCAGTCCCTGGTCAGGGAACCAAGATCTCACAAACTGCACAGTGCAGCCAAAAAAATAAAATTTAATGTCTTTTGTAATAGTCATCACATATCTAAATCTATCTCTTTATCTATACCTATATCTGTATCTACTGGGGTCAACTCTTTACTTCTACACTGGATCTCATCCCCTCTCAAGGATGTGACTCAAGTGATAATCCTGGCTGTCTCGTTGGCATCAATGATTTCTCCCCTTTACTGCTTTATTCAAATAAGCAATAATATTCTCAGTCAAAAATAAAACATGCTTAGCCTCACATTCCTCCTCTGTTCTTGTTCTATTTCTCTAAGCTTCTTACAGCAAAATATTCAAAATAGTAGCCTGTACTTGTTGCCTCAATATATATAGTCTTATTTTCCTCATTCTTTCTTGAACTCACTTTAATTAGGCCTTATCTACCACTCTATAGAAGGCTTGAAATTACTACTATGTTGTTAGACACAATGGTCAATTCCTAGTCTTTGTCTTCCTAATTCATCAGCAGCATTTCATCATTTGATCACTTTTTTTTCCTTTAAAAATATTTTTTTTTTCACTTGGCTTTCTGGATGCTTGACTGGCGGTTAAGCTTCAGTTTGATTTTACTCATTTCCAAGACCTCTGAATATTGGAATATTCCAATATTCAGTTTTCAGACCTCTACTATTTTCTTTTCATACTCCCTAATGAGGTGATCTTATCCAACTGTAAAGACTTTATATCAGCTGGTGGCTTCCAAATTTATATCTCAACCTCTCCTAGAATACAGATACATATATTTTATGATGTGCTCTGCATCACCCTACTGATAGCTCATAGCTATTAAAATTTATCATTTCTATAAATGAACCAAGCTACACCATGCCTTGTCTTTAACATCTCAGTTGATAACATATTCATCCTTCTTTCTTGCCTTAGCTGAAAACTGAATTCATCTATCATTACATTTGTCAGCAAAAGCTGTCAGCTCTATCTTCAGAAAACATTTAGAATCTGACCACATCTCACCATTATTATGTCAGCATTCCAATTCGTCACCATCATTTCTTAGCTGGGCTATTGCAATAGCCTCAAAGTTGATCTCTTGGCTTTCTTCTGCCTCACATCCTGACTTTTACTTTCAACATGAAAATCTGAGTGGTCTTTTAACAGTGTAAGTCAGATCGTGTCACTTACCTGCTGAAAATTTCTCCACAGCTTCCTGTATTTCAGGATAAAAGTCCAAGTCTTTATAATAACCTGTAAAACCCTAAACATTATAGTTGTACCCTTTCCATTCTAACCTCAGTTAAAGCACATGTGTTCTGTCTTCCATGCTGTTCCCTGAAGAGAGAAGGCATGCTTCCACCTCAGGACCTTTGCACTTGTTCTTTCTCGGCCTTGAGTGCTCTTTCCTTGGTTATTTGCATTGTTCACTTTCTCAATCCCTTCAGACCTTTTTTACAATGTCACTCATCTGGACAATAAAACAGCACCCCTCCTTGCCCACTCCTCTGAGTTCCTTTTACTTTAATTTTCTCCATAGCCTTGGTCATCTTCTCATCAAGTGTGTCTGTATTTATCTTTGTGTTTTATTTGTTGCCCCTCTCTTAACAAGAATGTAAATTCTGTGAGGGCTGAAACTTTGAGTTTACCACTATATCCTCAGTGCACTGAACTGTCATTGCCACATGGTAAGTGCCTAGTAAATATTTGTTGACTGAAACAGGTTGACATCATATTAGCACTCGAAGACAGTGACTTGCGTGCTAAATTAAATAGACCGTGTAAGCTGAAATTACTTTTTATTTTGTGTCTGATTTTTAAAATAGATTTTGCTTACAGAATCTTAATTTCCAGACTGTGGTTATATATTTAAAATTCTTTGTGTCAATGGTGATGATGAATGTAATTATGATAATGCTTTAAGCAATGATAATAATGAAATCCCTTCCCTTTAAAGATTTTAGTTCAGTTAAATAGAAAAAAACATGCAAAAATTAAGCAGAACTTTTCTGTGTCCTTAATGATTTATTTCTCTGTTTCAGTGAAAGGAAGTTTAAAACCTTTGAATTATGAATCTGAAATTTCAGATTAAATGTAACATTTAAAATAAAAAAATTTCATATTGCTAACTGGATTATTCTCCCCTAGTACATTGTAGTGAAAAAACTTCAGAATTTTACTGATAACACTTATGAATAGTAGACTCATAATCTCCTATTTTTTGTAACATGCAAAGTAAATTTTAAGAAATACTGGATTTCCATATAACTATTCTTATAGATATTTTCTTTAGGGAGTAGAGGTTGGAGATTGCTTAGACACATAGGTTATTTGATAAAAGTGTTCTAGTGGGGACCAGAAGTGACTTATTACCTTTTTTGAGAAAAAAATTCAGCATATGATAGAGAAGACATGGTGGTGATAAGACTCAGAGAGGAAACATTATTAGCTTAGGACTTGACAAGTAGTGGTCTCTGGCAAACATCCCAGACTCCTAGAATTTCAAAATGCTATATCATAGGAGGAGAAGGCAATGGCGCCCCACGCCAGTACTCTCGCCTGGAAAATCCCACGGACGGAGGAGCCTGGTGGGCTGCAGTCCATGGGGTCGCTGAGAGTCGGACACGACTGAGCGACTTCACTTTCACTTTTCCCTTTCATGCACTGGAGAAGGAAATGGCAACCCACTCCGGTATTCTTGCCTGGAGAATCCCGGGGACGGGGGAGCCTGGTGGGCTTCCTTCTATGGGGTCGCACAGAGTCGGCCACGACTGAAGCAACTTAGCAGCAGCAGCATATCATAGGAAGGTGGCTCAGATGGTAAAGTGTCTGTCTGCAACGCAGGAGATCCAGGTTCGATCCCTGGTTTGGGAAGATCCCCTGGAGAGGGAAATGGCAGCCCACTCCAGTACTCTTGCCTGGAAAATCCCATGGACAGAGGAGCCTGGTAGGCTACAGTCCATGGGGTCGCAGAGTCGGACACAACTGAGCGACTTCACTTTCACTTTTAACAGTGAACAAGTAATAGTGCAGTCTTCACCAGACTGAAACCTAGCTTTACATTCTTTCAATTTGTAATTAAATTAATATCATTTTGGATTATGCTGTCTCTAACAAAACTAAGGCCTTTCTGTAAGGAAGCAACTTATAGCATGTAGCATCTTAAATTATCTTTCCTGATCTTCATTTATAATATGTAGGACTCAATAAAGAATAGATAAAACACAAGATTTTTTGAAATCCTTAAGACATAATAGGTAACTGAAACATACTCCATATAATGGAGTTATCAGACACAAATTTGAGTATGATTTTGATTAATCTGTTCAAGAATTAAAAGATTTAGTGAAGAGTTTATGTGGATTATTTGTACAAAAATGAAATACATGGCAAAGACCAACAGTCTAGAACTGAAAATATAACAGAAAGTAGTAAGTCTATGAATGGGTTGCTCTGTAAATTAGGTACAATTTATCATACTTCAAAGATAAAATTTAAAAATCCATAGATGTTTTTATCCAACTATAAAAAATGCAAAAAATATATGACATAATATAGTTATAAGGTATAATATATATAAAAATTAAAGTTATCAGAAACAGCAAAGAATTGGCAGAAGTAATTAATATATGAAGAAAAATATGATAGAATTGGGTAAAACTAAGTAAAGACACAAGAGCATAGACTCAAGCCCCAAGTACATCAAATAAGTGTAAAATGTAGCTGTGGTTCAGTTCACTTAGTCGTGTCTGACTCTTTGCCACCCCGTGGACTGCAGCACGCCAGGCCTCCCTTTCCATCACCAACTCCTAGAGCTTGCTCAAACTCATGTCCATCAAGTTGGTGATGCCATCCAGCTATCTCATTTTCTGTCGTCCCCTTCTCTTCCTGCCTTCAATCTTCCCCAGCATCAGGGTCTTTTCTAAGGAGTCAGTTCTTTGCATCAGGTACCTTATAGTAATATCTCTTTTCTGAAAAAGATAAAATATCTCTAAAGTTGCTATAGAAATGATGAAATAACAACAAAGGAGTAGCAGTAAGAATGATAGTAGATTTATGAACAGATGAAAGCCAGAGGAAAATGAAATCTTGAAATTACTGAGTTAGAATAACTTCCAAACTAGAGTTCTCAATTCAGTGCTCATTTCATTTTCAAAAATGACAAGAAAGTAAACATATTATTAGACAAAAACTGAGAGTCATGTTTAATACAGCCATACTAAACTATATGCTAATGGGTTGTTATTCAGGCAAAAGAAATATGAGAACAGATTAAAGTTCCAAGATACAAGAAATAATAAAGGGAAATGATAAAAAAAAGTAAATAATTTAATGTAAAGATGACTAAATGTATGTAAGAATTATATTAAATGCTTAAAATATTGAAAAAATACATGACAACAATCACTAATAACACAGGAAGGAATATATAGGATTAAAGAATAATTAAACCAAGGGTATTATATGTGAACCAAGATGTTCTTCAAAGGTCAAGACTACAGAAATTTAATTTTGACTGTTGCAGAGCTCAGGAAATACTGTGCACATATGCCTTCTAGAAAAATATACTGGAGAACTTGCTTCATCCAAACAGAAAAACTTTGGCAAAAAGACATAGTATTTCATATATTTAGTTGTAGAGCTAAAGTAGGGTGTGGATACATTAACATTTGCATAAACATAAACATGCATGTTACATAAACATTGCATGTTATGGCAAAATGAGGAAACAGAGAGCCAATAAGTGAGGAACTAAGAATAAGGTCACTGAATGTTTTATAGATGACAGATCAAGTCTTATGATACTGTCTGCCACTGACATATCAGATAGCAAAAGGGTAAGGGGGAAAACGTATTAAATAAAGTAACCAGAATAATAAAAAGAGAATCTTTTCTGGGTAACAAGATAAGTTTTTAAAAAGTAGAGAGCACAACAAATAGAGACAAAGCCCAGCAAACAGTTCACAATACTCACAGTAATTACAACATATGGTCTCATAGAACTGACACTAGCTATAAAGGTTAGAGTTAATGGATTTAACTTGCCTATTAAAAACAAATTTTCAAGTTGGTTCATTAGAAAAAACTTAAATCTATATCAGACATAAGATATACCCGAAGAGCAGTGATTCATAAAGGCAATACAATTATATGAGTGGACAAATATTTACCAGGTAAATGGAAAAAATAAGAAAACTGTTATTGTAATCCTGACCTGAGATAAAGTGAAAAACAAGCCAAAACATTTAATGTGACATACAAAAATAAAATTTAATAGATATGAATATTTATGCATAAAATAATGCATGAACACCCACATAACATAAAACAAAACCACAAAAGATCCAAGGGGAAATAAATAGAAATATAGTAATAGTAGATACTAACATCACTTTGAGTAAGAGGCTAAACAGATAAATATGTAAGGATATAAAACATCTCAGTAACATAAGGTCTACTGAGTATGAATTGAACCCAAATACTAAAAAATATTATTGCTTTTCTAAAATATAGAACTTTAACAGAAATTATTCATACTAAAGCAAAAACAAACATTACTGGGTTACATAAAATAGAAATATCTATTAAGTATAAATACTGCAAGTAATAGTTCAAAATACAGTGAAAGCCGAAATGAAAAAAAGATCTCCAAACCAAAAGGCCTTTTTATATAGATAAAAAGTATTTATCTTTTTAAAATAAAGAAGTAACAAACCAAAAATCTAAGAGAAAAATGGATAAAAGACAATTCTCAACAAGAGAAAAATTCACCCATAAGCATATAGAAAGAAAGTCAATTTCACTTACACTAAAAGAAATGATAAATCTATGGAGGACTTTTGATGGGAGGCAGCAAGTTTGTATACTCTTTAAATGTCCCCCACTAAGAGTGCTTATTGGTTCTAAGAGGAAAATAGTGATTATACCAGGATGAATTTGGCCAACCCTTGATCAGGTGATCAAAAATTAATTATCACTAATAAAGGGCAGATGGACATGCTGAGTCCTCAGCTGTAAAACTTTCAAGACACTTCACCTACAAGTTTTCTGAGTTAGAATACCTAATCTGAATGTAATCTTGGAGAAACATCAGCCAAACCAATAGTGAGGAACTTCCCATTAAAAGAAGGTGCTGTATTACTTTAAAATGTTAATATTGTAAAAGACAAAACAACAAGAAAAGGCTGTGGAAATGTTTCAGATTGATGGAGGTTAATTGAGACAGGAAAACTAAATTCAATACCTAACCCTAGACTGTATCCTGTCCTGGAGGGGAAAAAGAGGAGTCAGTGGGTAAAATTGGAATTTGAATGGTAAATTATCCTATCTGTTAATGTTGATGACTATACTGTAGCCATTTAATACCTTTATTCTTAGGAAATGAATATTAAGTTATTTGTGGGTAAAAAGCCATAATACATGTAACTTACCAACAAATGGTTCAAAAAATGCATATCTAGAGCACAGATGCACAAATAGTCAAATGACTGGAATAAACATTATCAATAGATAAGTCTGAGTAAACAGTTTACAGGAGTTATTTTTTTTTTTTTGCAACTTTTCTCTATTTTGAAGTTATTTACAAATAATAGATTAAAAACATAAAATAATTTGAGTTTAATCGTCAGGATATTATAAGAAAGGACTTTTGCCCATGTTTCATTGATTCATCCATTCATTTCTAAATATTTATTGAGTGCTCACCGGAGACTGGTACTGAGCTTAGGCAGTGGAGATACTGTAATGAAAAGAAGGAATAATGTCATTATCCTATGGGAAAATGCATGGTAGGAAGCAGACACTAAACAAGTAATAACAGTAAAAGCTGTATATACCAAATGGGATAACTGCTATAAAGGATTGATAGATATATACTACTAAATATAAAATAGATGAACAAGGACCTACTGTACAGCACAGGGAAGTATATTCAGTATCTATATGGAATATAATAATAATCTATTATGGAAAAGATTCTGAAAAGTGTGCATATATGTATAATGTCTATATAACTGAATCACTTTGATGTAATCTGAAACTAACAAAACATTGTAAATCAGCTCTACTTCAATTTAAAAAAAAGTGCAGGTTGTTAGCACTCTTGAGTCACTCTTCAGTGATTTAACCTCTTGGTCAGAACTAGTTGAATGAAAAGGAACGAATCCACACCAGCTAGATCACTTAGAGTGTATGTTGCTCATTCTTCCTTTGCCTCTCTCCCATCTCTTATCTTCCTACCCACAAGTCTGTCTTTTTTTTTTTTTTACTCTTTCTCTGCCCCACTCTATGCTCTTGGTGCTGGCCACTATAAACTAGTAGGAGTCCCTTCCAGTGGGTCTGGAGTATGGAGTACAGAGGTCTGGATGTTACCTGGCTCTCTTTCTGCCTCATCTGTGGTTTCTACAGTGGATGAGTCTGTCTTTACAGCCCTTTTTGGGAAACCTCATTCTCCAGTGCTCCCTCTTCTTGCTCCCTCAGACCTAGTGGTGATAAAATCCTCCTTCTGTTGCTAGATATCGGGTACCTTAATCTCCATCATTGGTTCTTTTAATTTTTCCTCCATTACTCTGAATATGCCCTTAATTAAATTCTACTGATAAATAACAGCCAAGTAAGCCGTCTGTTTTCTGTTGGGACTCTGGCTGATATAGAGCACTTGTCTGCTAACTCCAATTAGAACTAAGATCTAAACCTCAGTTCCCGACTTGGTTTCTTAAAATAGAGGTAATGAGAAAATGCCATTGTTAAGAAGTCACCTTACACTATGTGATGGAACCTAGAAAGAGAAAAAGCTGGTGTTTGTAATAGAGAAATAAAGCAGGTATGCAGAAAATAGAGACAGCAAGTGAAGGTCACATGGGTTCTGAGGGCCCTGTACATTTTTTTAAATTGAAGTACAGTTGATTTACAATATTGTGTTAGTTTCAGATGTACATCAAAGTGATTCAGTTATATATACATTATATATATGTACACTTTTCAGAATCTTCTCCATAATAGGTTATTATGATATTCAGTATAGATACTGAATATAGTTCCCTGTGCTGTACAGTAGGTCCTTATTTATCTATCTTATATTTAGTAGCATATATCTGTTAATCTTTATAGCAGTTATCCCATTTGATGTATATGGTTCTTACTGTTGTTACTTGTTTAATGTCTGCTTCCCACCAGGCATTTCCCCATAGGCTAATGACCATATTCCTTCTTTTCATTACAGAAAAGTGTTCATTCCTACATTTGTGTCCAGTGAAACACTAGTATTGTTATAAATTACCCCATTATTTTCTGAGAACAGCCCAAACCAGTTTTGTTTTTAGTGCTATGAAATTTTCTTTTGTGCTTGAGTTTTTGCTTCCTCTTCAAAACTTGTCAAAACTGTGTTGATAGAGTTCTCAACATTTTTCTACTAGAATAGAAAAGTAAAATCACATAAAGTAACTTAAAAAATACTCTGGGAGGGTATATAACATTTTTTTCCTTTTTTCTACTGTGTATAGGACTATGACAGAATTTACTTTTCTCTGCATTGTCTTTATTGACAAGTACATCATGTTGTAGCACATAGACAATGTATTTTCACTTTAAAAGTTATTGAGATAATCTAAAACTGTATGTAAAAATACTTTCAATTTTTTTCTTGAGTGATGATTGGGAAGGTGATATTAGACATAATTTTATTCTATCCATTCCATTTATAGTTGAAAAAATGAGCAGATTTGAGCAAAATTAATGAACATTTTATATTTAATATGAATAAAATATATAGTAATCCATTATATTATGCTCTAGTATGGTATGTAAAATACTGTAATCACTCTCAGTTGAAATTCTCCCATGGATTCAGTATTGATGGGGATTTCTTATTGTTAATGGTGTGCTTTCAAGCCTTTTCTACCTAACTGGTCAACTCATAACAAGCCTCATGAATCATAACTTAAAGAGCCAGGGGAAGAGTTTTCATCTATAATTATGGAAAGAGAATTAAGCAAATGTATTTTTAAAATTATGCATGCTTATAGAAAATTAGAAAATCTTAATGGGCTGTTATAAATCTGCCGATAATTGTCTGTAAATACTTTGTGGAAGTAAGTGTGGTGAAGGGAGATTGAGCTAAAATCAGAGAACTGGCTTCTCTTTGTGCATTTTGCTGTTGGTGTGGCTTTAGTTTCTCTCTCAACGTATGTGGGAAAATGACTCCATTTATAACTCCCCTGCCTGTCTCATCCAGGAATTGTGAGACTTTTTGTGGTTAGGGGATGTGTAAGTACATTGACGTGTAAAGGTTCTCACAGCCAAGTTGTAATTGTTATGTTTAGATTACAACACAAAAGGGATCATTTTCTCCCCCTTTTTTCAATATGGTGAAGCTTAGGTTCAGGGGTTTTTTGACTATTGCAGTAACGATACAAATTGATAGTGTTTTTGAGTATTTACCAAGTGCTGAGCATTGTAGTATGGTGAGATAATGTGCCAACAGTTGGGTAGTCACCCAGAGGTGATGAGTGGATATGTTAACAGCATCTTATGACAAGTTTCCTGTGTTTTCCACTATTGTGGGTTTCAGACTTATACTCTGATTATTTGCTAAATCTGTTTTATCCAAGTACATTCAGATTCATATTTGAGTGCAATAGGAGTTTGTTTCTTAAGGCTATTGAAGAAGCAACAGTCATTTCTGGTGAAGAGTGTGAAGGAAGACTTGGAGAAATTGACCTCAGGACAGCAGATGTGTGGTGGGGAGGATGTTGCTCCTTCGATGTGCTTAGTCAGACAATGAGTGACATGGTTCCCTGACTGTAGGAGGACTGCAAGACTTGCACCATCCTTACCTACTTCTGTGATAACTTTTTTGATCGAGGGAAATTAATAACAACTTAATTCCTGGGAATAAATTGTTGTTTACCAGACTTTCAGAAGAAAAGGAGTAGGTACAAAATTTTGGGGTGCCTCAGGGTTTTGGGACACAAAATAAACACAGTTTAAGATAAATAGAGAAACTGTTAATAGCTCATATTTGTATCAGACTTGATAACATACACAGTCATTTCATGTGTGTGTGTGTATATATATGTGTGTGTGTGTGCGTGTATACATGTGTGTCTGCATATATTTAATTGTGAGAGTTCTGAGATGTCAGTTAGTTCAGTTCAGTCTCTCAGTCATGTCCGACTCTTTGCGACCCCATGAATTGCAGCACGCCAGGCCTCTCTGTCCATCACCAACTCCCGGAGTCTACCCAAACCCATGTCCATCGAGTCGGTGATGCCATACAACCATCTCATCCTCTGTCGTCCCCTTCTCCTCCCGCCCCTAATCCTACCCAGCATTAGGGTCTTTTCCAATGAGTCAACCCTTCACATGAGGTGGCCAAAGTATTGGAGTTTCAGCTTCAACATCACACCTTCCAATGATCACCCAGGATTGATCTCTTTTAGGATGGATTGATTGGATCTCCTTGCAGTCCAAGGGACTCTCAAGAGGCTTCTCCAACACCACAGTTCAAAAGCATCAATACTTCAGCGCTCAGCTTTCTTCACCATCCAACTCTCACATCCATACATGACCACTGGAAAAACCATAGCCTTGACTAGACATACTTTTGTTGGCAAAGTAATGTCTCTGCTTTTAAATATGCTATCTAGGTTGGCCATAACCTTCCTTCCAAGGAGTAAGCGTCTTTTAATTTCATGGCTGCAATCACCATCAGCAGTGATTCTGGAGCCCCAAAAAATAAACTCTGACACTGTTTCCACTGTTTCCCCATCTATTTCCCATGAAGTAATGGGACCAGATGCCATGATCTTAGTTTTCTGAACGTTGAGCTTTAAGCCAACTTTTTCACTCTCCTCTTTCACTTTCATCAAGAGGCTCTTTAGTTCTTCTTCACTTTCTGCCGTAAGGGTGGTGTCATCTGCATATCTGAGGTTATTGATATTTCTCCCGGCAATCTTGATTCCAGCTTGTGTTTCTTCCAGCCCAGCGTTTCTCGTGATGTACTCTGCATATAAGTTAAATAAGCAGGGTGACAGTATACAGCCTTGACGTACTCCTTTTCCTATTTGGAACCAGTCTGTTATTCCATGTCCAGTTCTAACTGTTGCTTCCTGACCTGCATACAGGTTTCTCAAGAGACGGGTCAGATGGTCTGGTATTCCCATCTCTTTCAGAATTTTCCACAGTTTATTGTGATCCACACAGTCAAAGGCTTTGACATAGTCAATATAGCAGAAATAGATGTTTTTCTGGAACTCTCTTGCTTTTTCGATGATCCAGCGGATATTGGCAATTTGATCTCTGGTTCCTCTGCCTTTTCTAAAACCAGCTTGAACATCTGAAAGTTCACAGTTCACGTATTGCTGAAGCCTGGCTTGGAGAATTTTGAGCATTACTTTACTAGCATGTAAGATGAGTGCAATTGTGTGGTAGTTTGACATCTGAGATGTCAGTATGGTGAAAATCATTCTTTTCCATATGGTGGAAATGAAGTGTAGATGTTATTACTGTATCAGTAGTAATGCTAATAACTACTATAAATTCTATGGCCTTTATATGAAATGAAAGGACAAAGTGGGATGGCAAAGTAAACGGAGTTGACCGGGTTATTATTGAGGAATGAAGAAGTAGGAGAGGTTATAACCTTTTGGCTCCAGTTGCTTGCTTATGCAATAAAGGGGTATAATATTACCTTGGAATAAGTGAGTAGATAAATAACTGAATGAATTTGTATTACCTATCTAATCTATCATTTAAAGATTCTAGTTAAAGTACAATTTTATCAGTGGTTCTACTTGTGTTTTTTCATAAGACCTTGTATTTTTTAAAATTAAAGAATGTATTTACTGTTGAGAATGTGTGCGTATGTGTGTAGTTTTTCATTTACTGTATCACAAAAAATAATTCTTGATGCATTATTGAACAGAATCTAGCAAATATCATATGCTGAGATGTTAGAAACATCTGTTCTTTCATCCAACTGTATAATAAACCTGCATGCTTATGTAATTTATTCTAATACTGTATCTTCAGAATTTCAGTGATCTATGTGTTCTCTGAAAGCATTGTAGCCTGAAATGCATTTTAGTCACTATCCCGTATTCAGTGTGTAGTTTCAGCCATGTGTTTACTGCTTCAGGTAGAGCAAGTGCTGACTGCAAAGTCATGACCTTTTTTGGGCTTGCATTGGGGAATAAAGAATCCCAAATGAGATTTTTTCAGTTTTTAGATTACATTTTATGAAATTTGTCATATCTAGGATAAAGAATTACATGGCTCACTGTAACACTGTAGAGATTTGTCTTTAGATTATAGACGATGACATATTCAGGGTACTGACGACTATATACTTGGTTAGCTATTATCTCAAGTTACAGTGTATACTAGGACAATGTTCTTTGGTAAAAGTAGTGAATATAGACGTAGATCTATATTTAAAATCTTGACAAATCCACGTTTTGGAGCCTGCTCTTGTTGGATGTAGACTGTTGTAAGTTTAATCTCAAAGCTGGCAGAGAGCTTGTACTTAGAATGGAAAGAATGTTGACTCTGCTTCTGTTTGTTGCCTACTTGTGTTTTCATATTAGTATTATATCTAAATTGATTTTTTTGCAGAAATTTTTAAAGAGTTTTTTTGAAAATAAGGGTTAATTTGGTCAAATACACACAACACAACCAATTTTGGACATGCTTGGTCTAGACGACTTGGTAGAGGAAAAAACCAGTGGCAAACACATTAAATTTCAATGAATCTGTTTCTGAATCTTGAGGTTCTTAAGGCGTTTGGTTTTTACTTTTTAGGTAAAAAATCTTTTTTTCCCAGCTTTGCTGAGATATAAATGTCAACATAAATTTAAGAGGTACAACTCAATGATACAATACATGTAGTATACGTTGTGAAATGGTTACAAGGCTTTGACACTTCTCACTCTGCTTTAACTAAATGAATTTAGTTAGCAACCTTCTGCTCACATATTTACATTTTTTTCCCTTGTGATGAGAACTTCTAAGATTTATTCTCTTGGTGGTAGTTTAGTTGCCAAGTTGTGTCTGACTCTTGCGACCCCAAGGGCTGTAGCCTGCCATGCTTCTCTGTCCATGGGATTTTTCCAGGCAAGAATATTGGAATGGGTTGCCATTTCCTTCTCCATTTATCCTCTTAGCAGATTTCAAATATACAACACAGTATTGTTAACTATGGTCACCATGCTGCACATTATACTGCTGGAACTTATTTATGTTATAATTGTTAAGTTTGTACATTTTGACCATCTTTACCCCATTCCCCACTTCCCACCTTCTACCTGTGATAACTATCATTCTGGTCTCTGCTTCTATGAATTCTTTTTTTTTTTTTTTTAAGATTTCGCATATAAGTGATATCATATATTCTTATAATATACACCTACATAGTCCTCAAAGCACAGAGATTTTAGAAAACAAATAATATGCTTGTTACCAGTTATTAGTATTCTCTGATGGGGCTGGGGGGAAGATATGTGATTTACAGGAAATCCTTTGCCCTAAAATCTGTCATTCTGGCTTCAGTTTTATACTAGATTCACTCTTTTGCATCAGCAGGAGGCATGTATAGAATCATCCCTTACTCAAAACTACATTACTTTACTAACTCTATTATTGATATTCATGTGTGGATATTTTCTATATCTTTTGTTTTCTATGTCAGACCAGATAGGATATAAAAATGAAGCTATCTATAACTAATATAAAACCATATACTTCCTGGTTGAGTTTACCTAATCAGCATTAGATTGATTTTCTTTCAAAAAAATTCTGATCATCTTCAGAAAATAATACATCACAACTACTTCTTAACCATAGTCATATTTGTTACTTCCTGGTTTCTTAGCTTTAATGGTGACTATTCTTCCATGACACTGATGCCCTTCAAAGGCACTGCTATCAAAGCCTAAAGGTAGTTGGTTCTAGCTGCCTGTCAAGGTTGTCTGTGACAGACACCAGAGAGCTGGTGTCTGAAATGAGGGCACTGAAGCTGCACATAACTCACTGCAAAGGGCATGACTTTTGTGACTGTTTCCACCTATTGGTGTCATCACTGAGGCTACAAAAGATTGGTGAAGGCAGGATGGTGATACCTCATGTGAAGTAATTTTGTATTTCACTTAGCCTGAGGACTGGAGTAGCCCTGTGTTGAACCCAAGTAGGTGCTAATATTTATTGAGGAAATAATCTTATAGCATGAAATTATATATTAATGACCCCATGCTGCTATTTGTAGAACTTATCAAAATTATAATTAATTGGATTTGTATGTAATTGTTTATTTACCCCCTAGTTTTAAAACTATCTCCCTACCAAGTAGGCATCATGAATTGAGAGCTCAGAGCATGTTTAATAGCATCATTCTATTTGCATCTTGGAAGATCATGGTTAAAACTGTAGGATAACCTGATTCTTTCTTCTCATTCTGGTCTCTTGTACTTAATCAAACATTTGTGCTTCAGCTTCTATTTCTTAGGATGGAATTTTCCCCCATGATGCTCCTTTGGCCTTTAGGAACATAAATTCTTAAAGTGCTTCTCTCAAATCTCTGCGTATTTGCCTAGGCACCCTATATCCATGGCCTGGATATGAACTACAAATGTGAAAGCACAGACTTCTGTGATTACTGATGAGACTGGAAGAAGACAGGAGACATGTATCTTGTACCACTCTGAATAAAGCAGAGTGAGAAGTACAAAGCCTTGTTCTGAGTGCTGGGTGACACATTAGAGCTTGAAGATTTGAGAAATTGTGGGTTTGAACTTTTGCATAAATTATTACTAGTAATGATGATGTAATTTTTTGTTACCCTTTGCATTTCCACATTTATTGCTTGGAATAGATCTAGGCAGTTCTATAAGAAGAAAGGGACAAGACAAATGTGCTTTGTGAGCAGCAAAGTGACAAAACATTAATGGCCCAAATGAGAATATATGGGAGAGCCAAGGGCAAAATTAATGGAAAAATACAGAGTACTCAAGATTCATGCTGCTAATTTTAATTTCTGAAATTTGAAATGTGTGGTACAGCTTTCTAATTTATACCAATTATTGGCTTCTGCTGGCCTATTAGAAGTATTTGCTGATGTCACATGAATTGAATTTGACCAATGGGACCTTATTTCAGAGTAAAAAGGTAGTGTAATAAATTCAATTTGGGTTGGATTGGGTAAGTGAAAAGCTTAGTCATGGAGGAGCAGAGAAAGACATGATCAACAGCAACAGGAATTTAGATACAGGGAACAACTAGTTTGCAAAAAAAGTGTCCATCACTCACTGCCTGAAGATTGAAGTAGCCTCACTTAGTGAGAATGAATGATCCAAGGTACAGTGAAATTTTAAAGTGCCTCAGAATTGCCCCAACAAGACCCCATGTCTCTCAATGTATCAGTTTCTGTGTGTGCTTTGAATGCATATTCAACAGATGGTGGAAACCTTTGGACTCTTGGGCAGAGATGACCAATCTCACAGTAGGGAAGGGGAGGATATCCTCTTTAGGCCCAAGAGGAAAGGACTGAGCTACTTTCTAAGCAGGCATCAGTCTATTTGGGAGATAACTACAGGGACGGAGTTACACTCTCATTGTAACAGCTGTGTCTTGACACAATATCGCTGATCAGAAGGGAGCTCCTCTAAGTGGTAAATACTATGCCATTTCTTTCAGAAATCATAACATCATGCCACGACTGGTGCATTTAAACAAGCTCTAAGAGAAGTGAAATGTGGATACATAATAAGACATTAGTGATTCCCAGACCTGAATTCAAAAAACCAGGACAGGACTTGAAACTAAGAACTATGACTCAAAAGAGGGTATAGTAGTTAAGGAACAAGAAGCTTTTTATTTCTTTATTTACTATTAGTCTATTGGGTTAGTTTAGTTCCTTAAGGTAAATGTGAGCTTACTTTCTTGCAAAATGTCAGTGAATGACTTTCACTCAGGCCACCAGGCTATCTGGGGCTTCCTAGGTGTTGCTATAGGTAAAGAGCCTGCCTGCCAATGCAGAAGACTTAAGAGACGCAGTTCAATCCGTGGGTTGGAAAGATCGCCTGGAGAAGGAAATGGCAGCCCACTCCAGTATTCTTGCCTGGAGAATCCCATGGGCAGAGAAGCCTGGAGGGCTATGGTCCATGGGTCACAAAGAGTCAGACATGACTGAAATGACTTCACACACACAGCAGGCTAGGTAGAAGATGGATCAAGCCAGAAGATATATGAAATCTTTGAAAGATGTGTGTGTTTTTTTTTTAAAGATTTATTTATTTATTTATCGACTGTGGTGGGTCTTCGTTGCTGCACACAGGCTTTTCTGTATTTGTGGTACACCAACTTCTCATTGTGTTGACTTCTCTTCTGGGGGAATCACGGGCTCCAGGCACATGGGCTTCAGTAGTTGCAGCATACAGATCCAGTAGTTGGGGCTCCTGGGCTCTAGAGCATTGGCTTAGTAGTTTCAGAACATGGGCTTAGTTGCCGGCAGCATGTGGGATATTCCCGGATCAGGGACTGAGCTGGTGTCCCCTGCATTGCCAGGTGGACTCTTAACCACCTGAGCACCAGAGAAGCCCCAGACCAGCTTGTTTCTTAAGACTATAAAATCTGTAGCAAAAAGATTAACTAGCAAGTGAAAGCATTTTTTGTTGTGTGTTGTGTCAGCTATGTGTCACTGTGGGCTGTAAGAAACATAAAAATGTATTGGTACTTGTTGTAGGAGATTCAAAAGGACAGTTTTCATTCAGGGTCTGCCAGAGATCTAAAATAGATGGTTGATTTTTAGCTAGTAAAAGTTAGAGAGAGATTAAAAACAACTATAATAAGAATAGGAGGAATGGAAGAAGAAAGAGGAAAAAAGGAAGGACGGAAGGAAGAGAACACAGGGAAAAATGACAAAGCAAAAGGCAGTAGGAGAGGAAAATATCACATATTCCCTTTGACCCTCATTTCCCTGTCTAGATATTTTCCAGATGTCTCAAAATTTTTAATTCATTTTTTTACTATCGAGGACAATTTTTAGTGTTTCTCATTATATAGGTCTACACTAAGAAAGTTTATATCTACTGAATACATAGTATAATTTATGTGATACTACTTCTGTTATAGTTTTTGAATTACTGAACATAGATTGATTACTCTCATTTCCAATGTCAGAAACTCTAGATTGAGACAATTACTTCTGACTCCTCTGATCATTTCAGGATATTAATCCCATTAACTCTGGAACCATAGTGTAGGATATAGAACTACTCAAGAGTTCTCTGAATCTGTCAGAGTTGGCTTTTGGCCACTGGGCACTGCCTGCCCCTGTTGCTCATCTGCATTTCTGGTTTGTCTTGTGCCAGTACCCTCCAGTACCCTTCCTCAAGAAGTTCTCAGGGCATGATTTTTTCCGCTTTCTTTCCTTTGATTCCCTGAGAGTCTAAATATATTGTTTCTGGCTCTTGGATGTTCTTTTCTTAGCATTCAGCTTTGTGAAAGTAGGAATAAACCAATTTAAAATCTAACAATTGTAGCTACATTATGCTATTTTAAGTACTTACTTTTGTTAAGCCATCAAAAATATATGGTGTTTGACCCTTACTATATTCTTAAAATTTATAGCTTCTGGAAAACATGACCTCTTCTAATTTCTATATTCTATCATTGTGCCTATGAAATTATTCAGCATACTGATAAGGTCCTGCATGAGGTGTAAATTCGATGCTACTGCATTTTATCATAGGTCTCATAAACTAAGAGAATGGCCTGAAATAAATTTTCTTCTGTAAAACTATGAAACCTCTTCTTACTTTAAACTTGTTCGATTTTATTAATTTCTGGGGACGTATTCTTTGCTTCTAGGTTGTCCAATTTGTTGGCATGTAATTGCTCAAAGTAGTATCTTATGATACTGATATTAGTTGGAACTTTCTGTGGTATCAGTTGGAGCTTTTCTTTTTTAAAAAAATATTTATTAATTTGGCTGTCTCAGGTCTCAGTTGTACCATGCAGGATCTTTAGTTGAGGCATGTGGAGTCTAGTTCTCTGATCAGGGATCAAACCTGAGCCCCTTGTATTAGGAGCATAGAGTCTTAGCCACTGGACCACCAGGGAAGTCCTGAATCTTCTTTTTCATTTCTGAGTTTTGTCTTGGTGAGTCTAGCTAAAGGCTTGTCATTTTGTTTATCATTTTAAAGATCCAGTTCTTAAATTTTGTATTTATATATAAATATAAAATCTTAGTTCTTATATTTATATATATATATACATATATAAATGTAAGTATACATTTATAAATTTATACATGTAAGTAGGGTGTAAAAATCCCCTACCATTACTGATTGCTGTCAATTTCTCCCTTTTTATGTCTATTAATACTTGCTTTAGATACTTATAGTTTCTTTATTGTGTGCATATGAATTTATAAATGTTTTACCTTGTTGCTGAATTGACATCCTATATTATTATAATGCCCTTCTTTGTCTTTTACTACACTTTCTGTTTTGGAATCTATTTTTTCTGATATGTGTAGCTGCAACAGTTTTATTTTCATTTGCATAGAGTATCTTTTTTCATGTCTTTAATTTCATTCAGTCTCTTGAGAAACTTGTATGCAGGTCAGGAAGCAACAGTTAGAACTGGACATGGAACAACAGACTGGTTCCAAATAGGAGAAGGAGTATGTCAAGGCTGTATATCATCACCCTGCTTATTTAACTTATATGCAGAGTACATGAGAAACGCTGGGGTGGAAGAAGCACAAGCTGGAATCAAGATTGCTGGGAGAAATATCAATAACCTCAGATATGCAGATGACACCACCCTTATGGCAGAAAGTGAAGAAGAACTAAAGAGCCTCTTGATGAAAGTGAAAGAGGAGAGTGAAAACGTTGGCTTCAAACTCAACATTCAGAAAACTAAGATCATGGCATCTGGTCCCATCACTTCATGGCAGATAGATAGGGAAACAGTGGCTGACTTCATTTTTCTGGGCTCCAAAATCACTGCAGATGGTGACTGCAGCCATGAAATTAAAAGACGCTTACTCCTTGGAAGGAAAGTTATGACCAACCTAGACAGCGTATTAAAAAGCAGAGACATTACTTTGCCAAAAAAGGTCTGTCTAGTCAAGGCTATGGTTTTTCCAGTAGTCATGTATGGATGTGAGAGTTGGACTATAAAGAAAGCTGAGTGCCAAAGAATTGATGCTTTTGAACTGTGGTGTTGGAGAAGACTCTTGAGAGTCCTTTGTACTGCAAGGAGATCCAACCAGTCCACCCTAAAGGAGGTCAGTCCTGGGTGTTCATTGGAAGGACTGATGTTGAAGCTGAAACTGCAATACTTTGGCCACCTGATGCAAAGAGCTGACTCATTTGAAAAGACCCTGATGCTGCGAAAGATTGAAGGCAGGAGGAGAAGAGGACAGCAGAGGATGAGATGGCTGGATGGCATCACCGACTTGATGGACATGGGTTTGGGTGGACTCCGAACAGAGAGGCCTGGCGTGCTGCAGTTCATGGGATCGCAAAGAGTCAGACACGACTGAGCGACTGAACTGAACTGAAACTGTATCAATATTTTACTATGTGCTGACTGTAGCTACAATTCTAGGGAAAATCTCAGAGTGGTCAGAGTGTGTATTTTGATGTTCTAAGTCCCTTAATTACTACATTTCTTCAAAGCTCTTCTGTCCTACAGATAGCGAGTATCTTTCTATCACCCCATGAAAGCTCTTATTCCTAAAGCCAGTATGTGAATTAGGGATTGAAATAAAATTTAGAGGTGAATGACTAATAGGCTTTGAAACTCCTAAGCTCTGTTTGTGTAAATGCATTCCTGTAGGGATATCTACATTTCAGACGAAAGTGGCTGATAAATGTGAGAAAAAGTATTTTTGAACAAAGGCATGTTGCATATTCAGACTTACTATCTTCAATCCATGTGACTCTGGAACCACAATGCATTCACTACTGTTTATTAATAAGCAGATACCTTATCGACTCTTCCCTCATTTTCTTTGAAAAATCTTTGCATTAAAAGATTAAGCAAACTATGACTTTCATATCAAAATTGGCTCAGCCTGCCGCAGAGACAGGTTTCACATCTACTTTCTCATATAATCCTTTTGTTTCCTATTTTAACAGAGAAAAGCATAATACTTGGATTTAAGAACAGAAACCTAGAGCCAAGGCTGAAAGGTGGCATAGAGGTACTTTGTTCTACCACCCTCCAAGTTTCTATTCCTCCATACAGCCCTGCCACAACATCTCATGAGTTCATCATTGGCTGGACAAGCTCCTCTGGTCACTTGAGAATCCAGTGTCTCAAGACAAAAAAGATTCTCTTAAATCTTACATTATTTACTTCACGTTCTTCATTTAGTAGCTAGTCATAGACACATCTCTTTTAATTCTCTCATCCTAAAGTATTCATAAATATTGCATGTTGGATTCTGATAAACTCCAAGCTCTCAAAATGCTGATGTTTTTCCTTCAATCTTATTTTATCTTCCTCTTTTGGGTATTGCTTCTTACCCTCATGATTTCTTCTCTGATGTGTGCGTGTGCATGCGTGTTAAGTTGCCTCAGTTGTGTCTGACTCGTGCGACCCTATGGACTGAGGCCCGCCTGACTCCTCTGTCCATGTGATTCTCCAGGCAAGAATGCTGGAGTGGGTTGCTATGCCCTCCTTCAGGGGATGTTCCTGACCCAGGGATTGAACCAGCATCTCTTACATCTCCTGCATTGGCAAGCAGGTTCTTTATCACTAGTGCCACCTGGGAAGTCCTTCCTTTTACATATTTATATTCTTCTGCATTTCTTTTGTGAACTTGTCAACTTTTTTTTTTTTTTGGTGGTAAAATAGCTTGACTTTTTTCTTTTGCTAGCACTGTTACAAGAAAAGATAAGTTTACTTGCTGCTGCTGCTAAGCTGCTTCAGTCGTGGCTGACTCTGTGCGACCCCATATACGGAAGCCCACCAGGCTCCCCTGTCCCTGGGATTCTCCAGGCAAGAACACTGGAGTGGGTTAACTTTACTTATTCATTGATTAAATAAATAGTTATTCAGAGTGAGGCATTTATTTAGTACATTCACTGAAAGCACAATAGTGAACAAAATGAAATTTTTTTTGATTTAGATGTTGTGACACCTAACCACACATGTTATCTATTTACTTTTCTATTCCCTGAAACTTTACACAGGTCCTCTATATACATATGCATAATATATACATGTGTAATTCCCTTGAATGTCAAGAATGAGAAATTCTGGAGGTTCTCTAATTTATGGGATTTTAATTCTTGTAAAATCATAAATATTGTGAGACTAAAGTAAAAACCGCTCCATAGCCCTTTTGTCATTGCTGAGAATTGGGTACTTTCTCCCCTCCTTTAGTCTCAGTGGATTCATCCTGTGTTCTGGCGTCTTCAGAGTCTCAGCACTTTGGGACTCCGCCTTCTCAGTGGAGTTGTCTTGATGATGCTCTCTCTTCCTGTCCTCTCTGAAACTCAGGACTTTGTTCTGGTTTGAACTAGACTTTTCAAAGCAGTATACTCCAGGTGACAGTCCTGCTCTGAACTACCACTTAAACTTCCCTTAGTTCCTGAGAACATTATAATCTCTTTAGTTAGTTCTTTATTTAGTTTAGTAACTCAACTGTGTCCAACTGTTTGTGACCCCATGGACTGCAGCATGCCAGGCCTCCCTGTCAATCACCAACTCCCAGAGCTTACTCAAACTCATGTTCATCTCGTCAGTGATGCTATCCAACCTTCTCATCCTCTGTTGTCCCCTTCACTGTTTCTTTGAGTTGATATAAACATTTGTATTATTGGGATCCCCATATAGCTCCTTCTGTTTTTTTCCCCTCCTGTTTTGAATTCTCCTCTCCCCCAACTACAGTATTTCTTATACTAGGTAGGAACATGTTATATCCTTGAATCATTGTTCTTTTTCTTTCCTTCTTTTTTTTTGAGAAGTTAGATACATAATAAACTTCTAACCTAAGTATTGCTTATCTGTTGAAAATCCACAATGTGTGAAAAATGTGCCCCCTAGCCTGTCTTTCTGTGGGCCCCAGTCTGAAGTACCCCCAGTGGCCTGGTGTGTCTGCCAGTTGATAGATAGACGCCCATGTATTAGGATGACATGATATTTTTGGTAGAAAGGAGAATCACTCTGCTTGGTTGTTTTTCTGCTTTATAATGGTTTTTAGTCCTTTAAGATTTTCTACAGATCCTCTCTTCTCCTTCCACCTGTGCCGCCTCATGTTCTGTTTTTTTGGATTTCTTCCTGGAAGACGTCCTTCCTTTAAATCTTGCAGTACCACATCTGCCTGTTCTTCACATGCGTTTGTCTCTATCTGAATACTTTGTGTCCTCTTTCTTTCATTCCTAATTAATTTTAAAGTCAGCCTTCTAGAGGTATAATTTTCAGATACGAAAATTGTTCAATTTTAAGTGGAAAATTTGATGTTTTAAAACATACAGTTATATAGCTACAGCAAGCATGATAAAAAGAAAAGCATTTCCATCATTCTGAAAAAGTTGTCTCACTCTGCTAATAGACTAGTATATACATATATATATATGTATATATATATATATTTTTTTTTTTTTCTAAAGGGAGTACCAATTTATCTTTTTCTCTTTATCAAATGGTCTTCATCTTCCTAGAGAAACTGCCTGTGTTCCTTCTTCTCCCCATCTTGGTGTTATAAACACATCTTCATTTTCAATTCTTCCATCTGAGTTCCCTTCTTGAGATTCTCTTTTCCCACATAAGACTCTTCTGAGTTGATTGGGGGCGTATTTTACCTGCTCTGATGCTGCTTTCCTCTTCTGTGTTCTGAGCCCTTGAACACATGTGCTTGTCTATTCTAATTGTTTCAGGTTCTTCAGGAGCTTGGTCTTCAGTAGTTTTATGGTCTTTAGTAGTTTCTTAAAACACAAATTATACAAAATTTTTCTCCTTTTCCCCCTCAATAAGATCAGTGATGAACTTGTTTTAAAAAGAGGTTTTGTTTTGTTTTTTTTTTAATTACTACATATTATATTCCTTTTATTTCCATATCCATTTCTATTATGCATGATTTTTGTAAACATTACCTGCCCCTGAGTGAGAAGTATCTGGCAGTAGTTAATCTCTGACTACTTTGTCAGAATTTTACTCCATCTTTGTATTTTTGGGTCCAGATCTTAAAATTTTACTTATTTTTTTCTAAAATAATATTTTTATTGCTCTTAGAGCAAGCTTTTTATTTTTAAAGAGAATTTTAAAAAATCTTGAGTTTTTTTCTTCCTATTGTTGCAGTTCCCAAAGTATACGTATTTATGTGTTTACCACTGACTCAGTGCTGAGTCAAATGCTTTAATTCCTAAGCATGACTAAGTGCTGAGGAAAGACAGTAGACGCTGGAGGCAAACAATGCGATTCAAATAACTTCCATCCTGAGTTCTGATCATGAAGCCTTGATATCTAACTTCCTTCAGTTCCAATTTCTTCTTTTGTAAAATGCAAATGATACCTTTTAGGACATTTAAATAATAAAAACCAGGGCTAGTATATGTAAATGTTGATTATAAATAAATTCACATATGAAAGATAATCTATATAAAACATCAAACAGCATATCTGGCCCATAGAAGGTGTTTGTTAAATGGTCACTTTTAATTATTTCAGCAAATTAGTGCTTTGGATTTAAGTTTATTTTCCAGTGAAAAATAACAACGATCACATACATAGTTGCTTGTACCTAGTATCACAGCTGATTTTTCTCTTCTTCCAGAAGTTTTACAGATTTTCTTTATATTTTTTTCTTGGGTTCTCTTTTTCACCAGAAACTCTAGGCTTCTAGAAAGCAAAACAGCTGCACCAAATCTTTGCTTCAGATTTTCTCTTTCCTGCCACCCTTGACTTCCATTTTTTCTTTCATTTTTAAGGTTTCCAGCTTTGCGCTACCTTTTCTCTTTATTCCCATTTTTTAAGTGGCCTTGATCCTTTGCCTTTCACTGGTGGAGTCTGAGAGAATGCGAGGAAGAAACAGATGAAAATGAAGTCTCAGCATATCCAGTCCTCCCCAGTTGATGACTTTTCTTGTTGCACTCAAGTTTTTCTGTCTTCTTGTGAAAGCAAAATCACTAGGCTCTTTTTCACACTGTTGCCTCCAAATCTTCCTCCTATCATTGACCACTTTGTCTTTTTCCCAGTTAAACTTCTTAGTTTAGAAAACCCACAGCAAACTATAAGTGTTATCATTACTGTCTTATATTGAATAAATAAGACAATTAGGATTTACAACTGGCAAATAAAATTAACAAACATATCTGGGTCTCAAATGACTCCTATTATAGGACTTTTTCTACCTGGCTGATAGATGTATCTAATTCATTTTTTCTCAAATCTGTCTAAGCATGATAATCACTGAGGGAGATTTTAAGCAGTAGTAAATGTCCGAGATAAGTCACGAATGATTCAGAATCACTGAGACTCCGGCCCAGGTCTCAGTGCTTTTAAAGCCTCCCTCAGTAATTCAGACCAGATTGAGAAACATTGCTGTAATGAGCCATCCAGTCCTAACTTGCTTTTACTTTAAAATTCAATTCTTGGTTTGAAACCAAAGAAATAATTTTCAAAATAATATATATATTTTTTTCTGCAGTGGAATTTTTTCTTTAACAGAACAAAAAACAAGTAAAATTGCTCCAGGTTGAGAGTATGGAGATCTACCTAACTAGGATGGAGATCTACCTAACCAATATCCTTTGAACTGGATATCAGAGCCCACAAGGTCATCATTTGAAAACCCTTAGCCTAGGGGTAGTAGACAGCAGTGCATGGTGTACAGTGAACACATTACAGCAGTGTTTGGACACTTATTTATCCCTACAGGTCATGGGTCATCTGGGCAGGATGCAGACAATAGCATTTCCTGGCCAATCATCTCAGTAATCTAGTGCTGTATAAACATTTCCATTTTCAGTGTATGAATTCTTGTGAAAAATGTTGAGAAATGTTGGTCTAAGAATAAGAATTTAAGTTGGTTTTGTCACCATAGACATGGCTACAGATTGCGCGCACACACACACTGCAATTGATAGTCCACTGAACAATTTGCAGCACCTTTAAAATGTTTTTGCACATTTATCCATTCATTGTTTTTGCATTCTTTCATTTTCCTTTCTTCCCAGTGTTTATTTGGTAATTCTTTCTGAAAAGGTATGTAATTAAAAATTAATCCACAACTGGTTATAAGAGGAGATACTAAACCAAGGAATCGTTCTGTCACTGTTACTCATGTTCTCATGTTTCTCACGGGGTACTAGCCTTGTTGAGATATATATATACACATACACACACACACACATATACATATATATTTTTTTTTACAATAGAAGCCTTTCTACCCAGAGTGGAAAACATTTTCACATTCAGCTTGCCACTTGCTTGTAGAAGATTTCCCAGGAGGAATGCGCACACCCGGGGTCGATAATTCTCACCTCATTTCATGCATATAATGAATTGCTGTTGGGTGTAGTTTTGGGGTATGAGTGAATTTCAGCTGTCATCTCTAGGGCAGCTTACCTAGAATTAGATCCTGCCATTTCAAATGCTATTTGTCTTCATTAATCTTCACTCTTGCCCCATTTGTCCTAAACAGTTAACATGACCAGAATAGCTTAATGGTGCCTATTTGCTGGCAGGCTGGGTAAGACTGAAACACACTTATATTCTTCAGACAATTTTACCTGTAAATCTAAGTAAGTAATATTAAATCTGTTCTTTTTGTAGATTTGTTGTGATTTTTTTTTTTTTTAGCTTTTCTTTTATTATTATCTGTTTGGTAATTTGGTACCAACTGCTGCTGTCTTCGTAGTTTATTTTTAAAAGACAAGAAGCATGTGTGAAAAAGAGCCACCAGACAGTCTCTTGAAATCTAAACCAGTCGGAAAATTTCTGTTTTATTCAACAAGGATTTAATGAGCTCCAGCTATCTTCTAGGTTGTTGTTTTACTAGATTAAAAGTTCTTTGGGGTCAGGGAGAATGTCTTAATCTCCTTCGTAGTTCACCTCTAACACAGTGCTTGAGATATAGTAGGCCCTAGAGTAGGTAGTTTAATGATAAACTGAAGAACTGGAGAATACAAAAGAAGTACATTAAAGGTTAATTGTCCTTAAGGAGTATAGCAATCTCTTTGTGGAAAAGATAACTCCCTGAACAGGAAACATTACATACGTTGTATATTTTAATGTTCTTAACTATCACTGTGAGGTAGGTGGTATTATCTTCATCTAGAGACAAATAACAAGGTTCAGAGAGGTGAAGAAACTTATACAGGTCACAGGATGTATTAGCGGAGGAGCATTTTAAAATCTCAACTACAGTTCATAGAGAAAGGCAGGATCGACATTTGATTTTTTCCTTTAACTTCCCAGTTTTCAGATTAATAGGGTGATGTCCTGGCAACCTCCAATGGGAACCAATAGTTTGTTTTTAAAATAATACTGTTAATTCATGAATTCTAACAAATACATTTCTGTTTCAGTCAGTTGTTCAGTTGCTATGTCATGTCTGACTCTTGGCAACTCTATGAACTGCAGCACGCTAGGGTTCCCTGTCCTTAGCTATCTCACGGAGTTTGCTTGAACTCACGTCCACTGAGTCAGTGATGTCATCCAACCGTCTCATCCTCTGTCACCTCCTTCTCCTATTGCCCTGACACTTTCCCAGCATCAGGGTCTTTTCCAACGAACCAGCTCTTCACATCAGGTGGCCGAAGTATTAGAGCTTCAGCATCAGTCCTTTCAATGAATATTCAGGATTGATTTGTTTTAGGATTGACTGGTTTGATCTCCTTGCTGTCCAAGGGACTCTCAAAGTCTTCACTAGCACCACAATTTGAAAGCATCAATTCTTCAGCACTCAGCCTTCTTTCTAGTCCAACTCTCTCATCTGTACATGACTACAGAAAAAAACATAGCTTTGATTATACAGACTTTTGTTGGCAAAGCAGTGTCTCTGCTTTTTCATACACTTTCTAGGTTTGTCATTGCTTTTCTTCCAAGGAGCAAGCATCTTTTAATTTCATAGCTGCAGTCACAATGCCCAGTGCTTTTGGAGCCCAAGAAAATAAAATCTGTCACTGGTCCTAATTTTTCCTCTTCTATTTGCCATGAAATGATAGGACCAGATGCCATGATCTTAGTTTTTAGAATGTTGAGTTTTAAGCCAGCTTTTTCACTCTTCTCTTTCACCCTCATCAAGAGGCTCTTTAATTCCTTTTCTCTTTCTGCCATTAGCATGGTATCTTCTGCACATCTGAGGTTGTTGATATTTCTCCGGGCAATCTTAATTCCAGCTTGTGCTTCATCCAGCCTAGCATTTCACATGATATACTCTGCATATAAATTAAATAAGCAGGGTGACAATATACAGCCTTGTTATACTCCTTGCCCAGTTTTAACCAGTCACTTGTTCCATGTCCAGTTCTAACTGTTGCTTCTTGACCTGCATACAAGTTTCTCAGGACAGGGGTAATATGGTTTTGTATTCCCATCTCTTTAAGAATTTTCCACAATTTGTTGTGATTCACACAGTCAAAGCTTTCTCATAGTTAATGAAGCAGAAGTAGATGTTTTTTCTGGAACTCCCTTGCATTCTCTATGATCCAACAGATGTTGGCAATTTGACCTCTGATTGCTCTGCCTTTTCTAAACCCAGCTTGAACATCTGGAAGTTATCGGTTCACATACTGTTGAAGTCTAACTTGAAGGATTTTGAGCATAACCTTGCTAACATGTGAAATGAGCAGTGTTGTACAGCAGTTCGAACATTCTTTGGCATTGCCTTTCTTGGGGATTGGAGTGAAAACTGATCTTTCCCAGTCCTGTGGCTACTGCTAAGTTTTCCTGAGTAGAGTACTTTAACCACATCATCTTTTAGGATTTTAAATAGCTCAGCTAGAATTACATCACCTCCACTAACTTTGTTAATAATAATGTTTCCTAAGGGCCACTTGACTTCACATTCCAGGATGTTTCGTCTAGAAGAGTAACCATACCATCATGGTTGTCTGGGTCATTAATTGCAGATAACAATATAATTACTAACCATAAAGCACATCATTCTTGCACCTTACTTTTCACTGATATATATCCTGGAGATCTCCTGTACAGAGAGATATTCCTCATTACTTTTTTCATAAATTTTTGGAAATCTTTTCAAACTTACGTTAAATTTATAATAACAGTAAAAGAAAAACAAGACAGAAAACCTCCTATATTCCCATATTCTCTTCACACAAATGCCCCAATTATTACTTTAGCACATATGCTTCATCAACCATAGTGTCTATCACTTCCTCCTTCCCTCCTACTTCCCTTCCTTCCTTCTTTCCTTTCTTATTGAAGTATAGTTGCTGTACAATAGTATATGTTACAGGTGTACAGTATAATGATTTATAATTTTAAAGGTTATAGTACATTTATGGTTATTATAAAATATTGACTATATTCTCTGTGTTGCACAATATATTCTTGTAGTTTATTTTATACCTAATAGTTTGTACCTCTAACTCCCCTACCCATTTACAGCTCCTCTCTGTTATCTTTTCCCTACTGGTAACCACTAATTTGTTCTCTGTATCTATCTCTTTCTTATTTGCCAAGTTCACTAACTTGTATTTTAAAAATTCCTCATATAAGTGATATCATATAGTAATTTGTCTTTCTTTGGCTGACTTATTTCACTTAGCATCGTGCCCTCCAAGTCCATTTGAGGCATATTTTGCTCTAATGTTTGTCTTGAGGGAGACTTTTACAAGTATTGGCATCTTTAGTGGCATCTGAGTGCTGACCGTAGAACATTTTTTTAGGAGAATCTAACTAATCAAGAAGTGTGTCAGTGGCAGAGAAAGTAGACATGGTATGAAGGATGCTTTCCTAAAGGAGTTTCCGAAGCAGTGGAAGTTAGTTTGCCTTTCTGAGTGTGTAATGATGGATTTGTCATTCTCCCCTCTGTCTGCCTCTTGATCCTACTCAGCACTGGATCTGACGTGAATTCTGCTGCTGCTGCTGCTGCTAAGTCGTGTTCGACTCTGTGCGACCCCATAGACGGCAGCCCACCGGGCTCCTCCATCCCTGGGATTCTCCAGGCAAGAACACTGGAGTGGGTTGCCATTTCCTTCTCCAATGCATGAAAGGGAAAAGTGAAAGTGAAGTCACTCAGTCGTGTCCGACTCTTAGCGACCCTATGGACTGCAGCCTACCAGGCTCCTCCGTCCACGGGATTTTCCAGGCAAGAGTGCTGGAGTGGGGTGTAGGTGCCTTCTCCTGACATGAATTCTAGAGCTTTCTAACTCAGATTTCTGGAAAGTTTTTGGCTTCCAGGATATTTCTGTAACATTCAAATGTCACATAAAATAATAAAAATTCATTCTGTAACTCAAGCTCTTGTTTAGAAACTAACCCAATACTATATTCTTCTACATATGTAGTGTGATACCGCTATACAGCCTATAAATTTATACAACCTCTGTTGTCAATGACTATTTTTGTTAGTTTTGTCATTTGGGCCAGAGAGCCCTGAGGATCCCAGTGCTAATTAATAGTGTCTAAAACCAGTAGCGGAGAAAACAATGTCACCCCACTCCAGTACTCTTGCCTGGAAAATCCCATGGACGGAGGAGCCTGGTAGGCTACAGTCCATGGGGTCGCTAAGAGTCGGACACGACTGAGTGACTTCACTTTCGCTTTTCCCTTTCATGCACTGGAGAAGGAAATGGCAACCCACTCCAGTGTTCTTGCCTGGAGAATCCCAGGGACGGTGGAGCCTGGTGGGCTGCCATCTGTGGGGTCGCACAGAGTCGGACACGACTGCAGCAACTTAGCAGCAGCAGCAGCAAAACCAGTAGAGCTTCTTATTATCATTGTAACAGCCTTGCTCTTTTTTTAAAATTTTATTGGAGAATAGTTGCTTTCAATGTTGTTATTTTCTGCTGTACAGCAAAGTGAATCAGCTATACATATATTCCCTCTTTTTTTGGATTTCCCTTCCATTTAGGTCACCACAGAGCATTGAGTAGAGTTCCCTGTGCTATATAGGAGGTTCTTATTAGTTATATGTTTTATACATGGTAGTATATATATGGAGAAGGCAATGGCACCCCACTCCAGTACCCTTGCCTGGAGAATCCCATGGACGGAGGAGCCTGGTAGGCTGCAGTCCGTGGGGTCGTGAAGAGTTGGACACAACTGAGTGACTTCACTTTCACTTTTCACTTTCATGCGTTGGAGGAGGAAATGGCAACCCACTCCAGTGTTCTTGCCTGGAGAATCCCAGGGACGGGGGAGCCTGGTGGCTGCCGTCTATGGGGTCACACAGAGTCAGACACGACTGAAGAGACTTAGCAGCAGCAGCAGTGTATATATGTCAATCCCAGTCTCCCAATTTATCCCACCCACTCTTCCCCACTTGGTGTCCATATGTTTTTCTCTATGTTTGTGTCTCTCTCTGTCTGCTTTGCAAAGAGGTTCATCTGTAACATTTTTCTAGAGTCCATGTACATGCATTAATATATATTTTTCCCTCTTTTTTTGACTTACTTGCTCTTAAATAATAATTTGTTTGACTCCATTCAGAACCTCCATACTTATTCTGGAAGGTTTGGTTAGCTACCTAGAAGCTGACTCTTCCTTTATGTCAGTATTTTTTCCTGAAAGGAAACATATTGAAACATGCTTTCACATCATCTCTCTGCACTACTAGCAACCCCCTCCTGTCCTTCTCTAGCTAAGTGGCTGTCAATACTTGGGACATCCATAGTGAGGATGCATTATCCCCAAAATGGGCAAAGAAAACCCAAGGGATCCCTCAAACAGACATGAAAAATTCAACCACCGTGAGCTCACAACTCTTTTGGAATTCAAGATCACAGAAGGCTAATTAGGGTTTGTGGTAAAGAGAGAGTAACAACACCTAATGTGTGACTGGTGGGTTACTGTCTGCAAACACAGTTACATTCCCTGTGCACAACGAATCTGTTACCCAGTACAAACTCGCTCTGCTCACAGTACGAAAGGCCAATGAATCTGAGAGACCAGGTGTTGCGGCAAGGAAGAGATCTTAATTGGGGAGCTGGCAGCCCGAGAAAATGGCAGGGCTCAAAAAATTACCATCTTATTGGGGTCTGGATGCCAGCTTCTTTTATAGATTAGAGATGAGGGGGGCTTGAGGAAGCAAAGTAAAAAGGCCATTAATCTTGCAAACATCTCCTAGAATGGGAAGCCTCAGGCAGGGGATGTGTTAATTTCTTCCTTCCTGCCATCCACAGGTAGACAGGGTTCTGAACAAGGCACTTTAGTTTAACAGTCAGGCAGAGGGGCAGGATTCTCTGAGGCAAGCCATTCTGTATGATTATAATAACAAAAGCAATGAAAAGCAAGTCAAAGAAACAGTTCCAACATGGAGTCAGAATTGGCTTCCACCCTGCAACAAATCTAGTCCCAAGAGGCTGATATATTGGTTCTCTGTTTTGTTAGGTGGACAAATAAACATGGCAGGTAGGAATATGGGGGTCAGAATCAGACTAACTTGTGTTCATAGGCCTCTCCCATTTACTAAGTGTGTAACTTTACACAGTTTTGCTAGATCTCAGAGCCTCACCTGATGGAGTAGTCCTGATGTGAGATCTTAGCCCCCTGCTCAGGAATGAAATCTGGTGACCTGGATGAAAACCAGGAATCCTAGTTGCTAGTCCACCAGGCACTAAGCCTAGCAGCAAAGCACTTTCCCCCACTTGAAAGCAAAGAATGTTTCAAGAAGGCAGAAACTGTAAAAATGGGTACAAATTTTATTTGGAGAGACACAGCACAGTGAATGCAAGAGCACACAGGGAAACTGTTTATTTATTCAAGTCAGAAGCTAGGTAGAAATACACACAGAAGCATATGGGAGAAAGCATACGGGCATCCTCTCTGGTGAAGAGAGCGGTAGAGAGGTGATTTTTAAGTCGCTTACTTAGGACTGCCCTTCCAGATCTTTGTTTACATTTGGCCAATATCGTGGTGGTTTGTGCTTTTTTCCTCACAGCTGACTGGTCCTAGGACCCTCCCCAATGTGCCCCATGGTGCAATGTTTTGCTAAGACGGATCCCACTGCAGAGGCCTGTGGGCGCATATCCATGCTTATTATATGGTGGCACCCCTTCCTTTTTTAACCCCCTAGGAGGTTGGATGGCATCACCGACTCAATGGACATGAATTTGAGTAAACTCTGGGAGTCAGTGATGGACAGGGAAGCCTGGTGTGCTGCAGTCCATGGGGTCACAAAGAGTCGGATGTGACTGAGCGACTGAACTGAACCAAACCGAGGAGCCTTCATGTACGTGTGCAGACAGGGAAGATTTCTGTGACCTTAGGAGTGGTCATCATATTTCTTCTCTCTTAACTTCAGCAGAGCTCAGCTTCCTTCATTAGCTTTGTCCTTGGAGTGTCTGGGTGAGAACAAAGCTTCAATTTTACTCAACAGACACCAAGCATCCAGTCCAAGGGCCTGTCTGTCTCTTACCTCAATAATGCTATTTATTTCAAGCATCCACCATGAGAATTAAAAATATAAAATACTTAAGTACTTAGCACAGTTTCTGGCATATAGTATGTGCTTTTAAAACAAGAGCAATTATTATTAAGGAAAGAAAATAGCTCAGTTGTCTTAAAGATTTCCCAGTTTCTGTGTTTATAGTGACCTGCAGATTAATCACACACTATCATCCACCCCAGCAAATGATGCTTATGACTACAAAGAAAATATTTTCTTAATTCCAAATATGTATATGCTTCTGCTGCTGCTGCTGCTAAATCGCTTCAGTCGTGTCCAACTCTGTGCGACCCCATAGAGGGCAGCCCACCAGGCTCCCCCGTCCCTGGGATTCTCCAGGCAAGAACACTGGAGTAGGTTGCCATTTCCTTCTCCAATGTATGAAAGTTAAAAGGGGAAGTGAACTCGCTCAGTCGTGTCCGACTCTTAGCAACCCCATGGACTGTAGCCTACCAGGCTCCTCTGTCCATGGGATTTTCCAGGCAAGAGTGCTGGAGTGGGGTAAATATGTATATACATATTTTTTTTTTTTTACAAATTGCTAAGGCCAATGGGAATAGTTAACTCTTGGAAAAGGGATGACCTCAAAGATAGAGATGGGTACTTTTGGTGGTCAATTATTACCTATCCATCTTAAAGAAAAGTCAGAGTTGAGCAACAGCAATTACTGGAAAAACTTGACTTATAGCAGTTACAAATAGACCTCTTCTAATTGCACAGTTACCCAGTGTTCCCAGAAAGGAATCTACTTGTCAGTAGCTGGACTGGATTAGACCTAATTCTAGACCAATCACTGCTCAGAAGATTTGATCCTAAAGGAAGTGCCAGGCCAGACCTTGAGCAAGTTTGTGCTGGATGTGTGTGCTGGCATCTGCCTGATAATTCTAATCCATTTGAGGGATAAAAAAGCTATATAGTAAAGGCCAAATGCCCACTGACATATTCAATCAAGGTTTCCCCATGTCCTGAAATATACCTGGATATTAGTTATCCAACTGTTTCTAGGAGTTCAGCCATCATTGTCTGGCTTTTTTTTCCTGTGGTAAATGCAGGAGAACTAATAGCCCTGCAGACTGGTGCTAAGCAGCTTTTAAAGGAAGAGTAAATGTCACTTAGGATTACATTTCCAATCCTTGTGTCAATCAGCTGGACTTAACAGGACCCTGAGAGCAGGCAGGAAAAAAATAGATGTCATTAGTGCTAGGGGAGACACAGTATTTTTTGTTTGTATGTTTCATCTGTGGAAGCCAGTTCATAATCTCATCTGTTCTTTCAGTGCTGGAGATTTCAATAATAAAGGATGAAACTTGATGCATAGAAATTCATAGCATGATGTACTTGCTGATTATTCTGAATCTGCCTCTCAGTCTGCACTCTCAGCTTCACCTTATTCCTGTGTTCAGGTGGCTGATCTCCATGGATTGTGTAAACCAGGCTCTCTTTGCCTTTCAGCTATTGGTTGAAATGGCCAGTGGGAGGAACCAAAAGGAGTTTGGTGCATGGGAAGAAAGAGAGTCTGGAGTGTTCATTTCTTTAGTCCACTCTCTGTGTCTCTCTGCTTGAGGCCACAACTCCTGTTGAATGGCCCTTCTTGGAACTTTGAGTAACATCAAGTGACCATTCCCCATACTTGCTTCCTGTTGTTGTCCCAGGATGCTTCAACATCCTTTAAGATTTCTCTTAACTCTGTCTTTTGTGAATCTTTCTCTTACTAACTCTGTGCCATTATCCCCACTGAATGGGTTATTTGCTGCTGTGACATTATTTCCAAATGAGTCTAAAGGAGAAAGGATGGCTCAGTGTCCTCATGGATTTCTATTGGTTTTTACTACATGCCTGTTAGAAATTACAAAGTTCAGTAACCTCGGAGTCTCTATATTCCTGACTGTTAGCTCACAGCCTGAGGGGAATTGAGTACTTGGCAGTGTGGTGAAGTGAGCACAATGCAGAACTTGAGAAAAATAAGACATATGTGGAAATTAAAATTTTTAAATAACCCATGGGGCAATAAAGATTCCATAAGGGAAACTGAAAATATTTTGGACTGAATTAAAATGAAAACAAAACATAAATGTATGACGTGAAACTTTTTTCAGGATGCACATCTAACTTGTGTGTGCGCATGCTCAGTTGTGTCCAACTCTGAGACCCCATGGATTGTAGCTCCTCTGTCCATGGGATTATCCTGGCCAGAAGATTGGAGTGGTTTGCTATTTCCCCTTCCAGGGGATCTTCCTGACCAGGGAATGAACCCTGGTCTCCTGCATCGGTAGGTGGATTCTTTTACCACTGAACCATCTGGGAAGCCTCTAAGTCTAACATATAAAAACAATTATTAATATACTTCTATAGTCTAGCAAAGAATAAATGGAAAATAAAATTTTAAGAATTGCCATTTAAAGTGGCATCAGAGAACAAGAAATCATCAGAGATTGTTAGCTGAAAAAATATGCACAGCCTGAGAGTTGTTAGTTAAGTTTAAGTTGGGGCAGAATGAAGCCCAGGAGACAGCCTTTTAGATAGCTCTGAGAAACTGCTCAAGAGGTAGGGGGATGGCCAGTATATATGTGATTTTGGTAAAGGGGGAGTACATGCAATCAAGCATATATTTTTTGCAGAAGGTTTCTGGAGCAGACATCACCATGAAGGATTTTAGTACCTTTCTATGTATGAGGAGATACAAGAATTGGGCTCATAAAATTGTCTCCTGAAAATATCTAATTATCTGAAGACCTGTTCTTCCAGTTTTTTCCAGAGCACAGAGTGCTTCATCTGTGCTCTTCATCTTGGGAACTCCTTTCAGGGGGAATTGAAGATCAGCAGCTACAGTAGCTCATAACTTAATCCTTGTAGAGGTGGATAGCAAGTGCCAATTTGTAGGTGACAGGATACATTTAACAAAATATGTGCTTGACCTATATTCTGAAAACTGCAAAATATTGCTAAAAGAAATGAACATAAATGTTCATGGATTGGAAGATTCAGTACTATTCAGATGTCAGTTCCCCTCAAAATGCTTGGCAGATTCACCACAGTGCCAGTTGGAATACTTGTAGTCTTTTTTTTTTTTGGTAGAAATTGAGCTGCTTCTAAAATTTACATGAGTATGTAAGAAAAGAGAGAAGATACAAGGGAATTAGAATATCCTAAATAATTTCTAAAAAGAAAGAGTAGGATGACATACTGATTTAAAGGATTTCCATAGTTATACCGATCAAGATAGCGTGGTATTAGTATAAGAAAAAATAGATCAAGGGAACACAACAGAATAGGAAGTCCAGAAATAGACACACATATTGTGTATGTATTTGTACATAGTTGAGAATAAATGTATTTTATTATAATTTTTTTAAAGTACCATAATCTTTACCTTATGCTATAAGCAAACATGACTTCAAAATGTGTCAAAGATGTAAAAGTTAAAACTAAAACAACTTATCAAAGAAAGAGTAGGATAAAAGGATAAAATCTTCTTGACCTTGGTATAGAAGATCTGTTAGGACACAAAAAATATGCTTCACAAATGAAAAAAGTTGATAAATGGACTAAATTAAAATTCAAAACTTCTGCTCACCAAAAAGTTACCCTTGAAATGAATAGGCAAGAAGCAGAAGATGAAGATGAAATTGAATGTATATGTGTATGTATCTGTATATGTGTCCGTATTCAACCTGTTCATAAGACAAACTAATTAAAAATGAACAAAAGGTTTGAGCTCATCTTGCATTTGTAGAAGAATACAAATATGCTTTTTTATCACTTACCATTAGGGAACTGCAAAGTAAATCTTCAGTAAGATGTGAGGATTGTCCACCCAATGGAATGACAGAAATTTAAAATGCTGATAATAATGTGTTGACAAGGATATAGAGCAATCAAAACTTCATATATTGTTTTTAAAAATGTCGAATCATGACAACCACTTTGAGAAACATTGTAGAAATTTTTATACAATTAAATAAATGTACACTTAGGATAAACAGAGGTGGCGCAACGGTAAAGAATTTACCAGCCAATGTAGGAGACACAAGAGACGCGGGTTTGATTCTTGGGTTGGGAAGATCCTATGGAGAAGGAAATGGCAACCCATTCTGGTATTCTTGCCTGGGAAATCCCATGGTCAGAGATGCCTGCTGGACTGTAGTCCATGTGGTCACCAGAGTCTGACACAACTTAGTGACTAAATCACCACCAATATATTATATCTTAATAAAGTTAATTAAAAATATAATTAGGGATATATACATATAGTTTACGATTCATGTTATGATACCAACGTTGCTACAAAAGAATTTCTTTGTCCCTAAAATTTGACTGAGATAATTCTAAAAACTATAGATATTCCCATTATCCTCAGAAATATCCCTCTGCTTCTACAAACACACACTCAGAGTTTGATTTATAATAGCAAACAACTTTTGTGTAGTGCTCTATGAGACATTTTTTACATTCTGCAAAGCTATTGAGATAAGTTAATGATGGATTCTTTTGTAAAGAAAGGATAGAATGATTTATATAAACTTTCCATTAAAAAAATACAGTGTATCATGTTTGTGTCATTGAACTTTCACTCATTTTTAATTAGTTTGTCTTATCAATAGGTTGAATACATACACATACACAGATACATACACACATACATACAATTTCATCTTCGTCTTCTGCTTCTGGCCTATTCATTTTCTCAAGGGTAGTTTTTGGTGAGCAGAAGTTTTAAATTTTAATTTAGTCCAGATATCAACTCTTTTCTTTTGTGAATCATGTTTCTGTGTCCTAACAGATATTCTCTACCAACATCAATAAGAGTTTCTCCTTTTTATCCTACTTTCTTTGATAAGTTGTTTAGCTTTAACTTTTACATCTTTGACACATTTTGAAGTCATGTTTGCTTATAGCATAAGGTTAAGATTGACATTATTTTTGTCTAGGCTGTTAAGACTTCCCCAACCACTGTTAACAAAGGAAATGCATTGGTCCAAGAATTACACAAAGGTTTGCAAAGTTTTAGGTTTACTAAGTTATGATGGAGAACTTCATCTTCTTGTCCATGTTAACTTACTGTTTAATTGTGCATTTAACTCTATACTCTAGGAGCTTCCTTGTGAAACAGTACTCTGTATAGTAATTCATGAAGTTGTCAATACAACTGCATTGCTGTTACTGGAATGATGAGTTCCCCAAATAGGAAGTTAAAATTCAGCCCTAAGAGTTTTCAATTCAGTTCAGTCGCTCATTCTTGTCTGACTCTTTGCGACTCCATGGACTGCAGCATGCCAGTCTTCCTTGTCCATCACCAACCCTCGGAGCTTGCTCAAACTCATGTCCATCGAGTCGGTGATGCCATCCAACCATCTCATCCTCTGTCGTCCCCTTCTCCTCCTGCGTTCAATCTTTTCCAGCATCAGGGTCTTTTGCAATGAGTCTGTTCTTTGCATCAGCTTTCTTTATAGTCCAACTCTCACATCCATATATGACTACTGGAAAAACCATAGCTTTGACTAGATGGACCTTTGTTGGCAAAGTAATGTCTCTACTTTAAGAGCTTTAGACAAACTAAACATAGAATTTCAGTGCACCAATTAGGTAGTATTGTACTGAAAGAGTAAAATAAACTAAGGCATTTTTCTTTTATTGTGGGGAGGTCAAGTTAATCAGTATGCTTTATCATAGAAAAGAAAGATAGCACTTTCAAAATATTAGCCCCTTCTAATAAAAAACTAAACAAAGAAGACATTTTTTTCACATTAACATGTTAAGGTTATGTCTTTACACTGAGTCAAACGTGGAATATTATGGACTATCTTGATTAGGCAATTTTTATCACTTTTCCCTTTCATGCACTGGAGAAGGAAATGGCAACCCACTCCAGTATTCTTGCCTGGAGAATCCTAGGGACAGCGGAGCCTGGTGAGCTGCTGTCTGTGGGGTCACACAGAGTCGGACACGACTGAAGCGACTTAGCAGCAGTCATTCTGAGTAATTGCGAGAATCTTTGGGAAGTTAAATATAGGTGGATTCCATCATGACTTATGATTGGATGTGATTTCATAGAACTGATGTGGGTTAATATAACAATCTAAGAAAAAAAGGAACAGCATTTTGCCCATAAGAGGGATGTTCCCCATTACCACATGTTTAATCTCAGAGTTGAAAGTAAAACTGATGCAGAGAGAAGGTTATTAACTTGCTCAAGGTTTATAGCCTCCTAGAAGTACAACCAGAACAAAGCGTGTCATTGATACAATAAAGAACTAAAATCCTTGAAATTTCTGGCTCCTATTACATTTAAAAATTAAAGCAGTTTGCCAAATAATCTTCTTTCATTTCTTTGGTGGAGAACATTACATTAGTCAGCTACGTGTTGTTTCCTATACACCTTTCCGTGAGGAAGGTGAGCACATCTGGACTCTGTCTGACTCCTTAGATGTGTGTGTTCATGTTCAGTCACTCAGTCACGTCTCACTCTTTGCAACTCCATGATCTGTAGCCTGCAGGCTCCTCTGTCCGTGGGATTATCCTGGCAATAATACTGGAGTGGGTTGCCGTTTCCTTCTCCAGGGGATCTTCCCTACCCAGGAACTGAACCTGTGTCTCCTCTGGCTTCCACACTGGCAGGTGGATTCTTACCACTGAGCCGCCTGGGAAGCAACCCCATAGATGGTGACGGCCAGTTCACACATGCAGGGCTGCCTTATATGTTTATGGTACCCAACTGCCCAACCCACCCTGCCTTTTCTGAAACCTGATTTTATCAGGCTAAATTTCTAGATTTGTATTTGTTTCAGACATTGAGTATTTTGCTCTTTGGCTGGAATAGTGAATGTTAGCAGTTTCCAACTCTGTAGTATAGTTTCACCAATGTGAGAAAATTTGACTTCTTGATTTGGATGCTAAAATGAATTCCCATATCCATGATAGGCAAGCCTAGCAGTGTTCTTTGTGCAGACAGAATGTCCTCTGGGTCCTTTTGCAGTTTCTCAGAATGTTTGTACTTGTGGTTACCACTGCTGTGGTATCTGTCTACTCAGTTTGAAAGTGGTTGGAGCAGGTTGAGCCAAGTGGGTGGGAACTTGATCCAGATAAATGGATCATCTAACAGGATTAGATGGTGTTTGGTGTAACCAGCTGAGAGGACACTTTGAACAAAGACTCAGAGGTGGGAAAAAGTGTCATATGAGTGGTGGGAAATGAGTGAGGAGTACAATGAGGACATCAGCCTGGTTAAAGCAAACAATAAATGTATGGAAAGTGGACTTATGCCCAGGGTGGTGCCAAATTTCTGCCTGCATTGAATTCTAGACAAGGATTGTAGGTAGTCCCTCAGGATGGATTCAAAATAAAACAGAATAAATGGAGAACAATGTAGTAATCTTGTCAGGTTCTAGGCTAGGAGCAGAGAATGAGACTTCAGAAGAAAAAGTAAATATCAAAGCCATTATTAACAAAAATAACAAGAGTTAGTAGTTCATATAACACCAAACTCATAATTAGTATTTATAATGTACCTCATTATACTCATGGGAGCAAATTTGCCCATCAATAAGGAGAAGGCAATGGCACCCTACTCCAGTACTCTTGCCTGAAAACTCCCATGGACGGAGGAGCCTGGTAAGCTGTAGTCCAAGGGGTCGTGAAGAGTCGGACATGACTGAGCGACTTCACTTTCACTTTTCACTTTCACGCATTGGGGAAGGAAATGGCAACCCACTCCAGTGTTCTTGCCTGGAGAATTCCAGGGACGGAGGAGCCTGGTGGGCTGCCGTCTATGGGGTCGCACAGAGTCGGGCACGGCCGAAGCGACTTAGCAGCAGCAGCAGCAGCAAGATAGTTATAATTGTAATTTGGAGATTAAAAATTAACTTGATAAATAAGCTGTTACTAGAGAAGTAGCTAGTCCATTATATAGTATAACTATTATACCTAATGTAGAACAGACAGGACAGCCTACATGGAACTTTGAAAAAAGAAAGGGAGACAGGCAAGTTTTCCTTTCTCTTCCAACTCACTCCTTCACCCCAGCTGAACTTCAGATGTGAGAGGCTTCCTAAAGTCTCAGGCTTCTCTTCCTGGTGAGAGAGTCATCCTGAAGGACTGTAGGTCACACACTTGGAATCAAAATGTTACTACATTGGCAGCTGGGAATTTGAATGAACTAGACTTGTCCAAAGAACCATGGAAATAATCAAGAGATGAAACTCTTAAAACTTATGACTCATATCAGAGATTTATGGCCCTGGCTGCCAAATAGTGAGTCTTCGGAGATCTCTCAGAGGACATTTGTCAGGTCATCTTTGGATACTGTCCTTAGATATGGGAAAGTGGGAATCTCTGGGGCTCTTTTAGTCCTGGCCTCTGTGCCATTGCATCTAAGGGGAGCTTCTGACTTCTTCATTTGATATGTATTTGCTCATATGTTCAAGAAACTTTGAGCTTCCAAACCCTAAGGATACAGAAGTCAAGGTTTAATAATAGAAATAGATAAGTAAACATGGGCATAGGATAGGAAAGGGCCATCTGTGTGTGTTTGTGTTGGGGAGGATACTGAAGTTTCCTACAAAAATATGGACCTGAGTTAAAGGCAGGCTGCTGGGAGCTAACTAGATGTGAAAGGATGAGGACAAGGGCATTCTAGACTGAGGACAGAGCTTGAAGTCAGCTCCTACCTGGACATTTTGTTTAATCAGTTTGAGAAGATGTTTACAATTTCATGAGTACATTTGAAAGACATTTATTCTCTGAAAGCTTTATTTTTCCCTCATTCAAAAATAAGTGAGCTGTGCTTTATATAGAGACTGAGCATGGCAGAAAATCTGAAGGAGAAGAACTCCTTGAAACACTTTGTGTGACAGGACTTAGGAAACTGAAGGAATTGGTGAATCTGAAGTGTGGATGGGTTTATTAATAATGATGGAAGGCTTTCTTGAAGGAGGTGGGTAAGGGCTTAAAGAGTGCCTTCTGTAGATTTCTTAAATCAGACTGGTTTTATCTGTTTCAAAGGAGACGGGGTTTATTTGATAAGGATATGTGGAATTCCTCATCCAAAAAGGAGGCTTGAGAATGTGGATAGGGAGCTGGCTGTCCAGTGGGAAATACATGCAGTTTTATGTTCAAAATTCTGTGTTCACTGAACAACCATAACGTCCAGAAAAAATGTATTAAAAAAAAAAAAAAGACATCCATCTCCAGACCTCAAATTCTCTCCCTTGCATGGTGGCACATTTCAGCACAACTTCTTCTGTAAGTTATAAATACATATGAAAGATTCATCAGAGCCGTGCAATGATTGAGTGTACTAAAAGCCATTAAAAAAATAAAAAACAGGACTTAATACTTATAGGATGAGAAAAAAGGTATGTTTGTATTTGTTCAATGAGTAATTTAATTAGCTGTTAAAAGTTTTGTTAAACGTTTATTCATCATGTTTGTCCATGATTCTTTGGCAGTAAAGACGCAGTAAAACTCCAACTATTTGAATGATATAATTGAAAAGCTAGCATCAAAATGTTGGATGATGTTTTTCTCCAAGATGACCTTTAGCAAGTGCCATGCTCTGTTCTTTAGGAGTTGTAACACTCATTACATACTTCACACACCCTACACATCAAGCTTCTTATGTTATTGTGGTCTCCTGTCTCAAATAGGAGACAAAATTAAAATTAAAGAATGTTCTTTAAACAATGTGCCAAAAATTTCTATCTTGCCATCTCTCTTTAGAGTTTGACTCAAACATTTTTTTCATAAAGCAACAGACAAACTTATTTGCATCTCTATTTAAAAATCTCATCAAATCTTTTATTTAAATACTATTCAGAATATAATGTAGTTTTCTGGAAAAGGGGGAAGGGAACTAATATTTGAGTGCCTAGATTGTACCAAGGTCATGATGTGTTTTTTCCTGGTCCTCAAAACAAACTCAGGAAATGGGTAGTAGACTCTATTTACAAAGGAGGAAATTAAAAGTCAATGCTAAAAATGATTGTTCAAGGTCACATAGTTAATGCTAAGTAAGGATTTGAACTTGAGTTTGCATAACATTAAACTTGTTCCTTCTTTTCTTAAACACTCTGTCAGAGGGAATCCCCAAACTTTAGGGTGCCATGGACTCTAGAACTGCAAAGAGAAGTGTTAACATAGACTTATGTTTCAGGAAACAACCTAGTATCTAGCATCTCAAAACCACTGCAATCTAGCAACAAAGCAAAACAAATACCACCACCACCAACTTCAGTTTAAGATAAATATTTGTATCTTCTGCCAAAGTATGAGATTTGAGATGTTTTGTTCAGTTTGAAAATACCAACAAAAAATGAAATGACCATCTAATTTCAGAAAAAAAAAAATAAAATTGTTAAATAATATTCAATCTCACAACAATACCCAAAGAAAGAGATATATTTGAATCGTTAAGGTTTCTCTACTAGAATTCTGATATTATATAGCCTTTTGATAACATTTTCAGTAATTTATATCCTGTTTTATAATAACAAACACACATGCTGAAAATCCTTGAAGTAACTGTGGGCACATAAGAATAGTAAGGGCTCTTACGGGATTTTTTTTTTCCTTGAATGGATGATAGTTAAATATTGTGCTAATGAGCATGCAAAAAGCTTTTACTGAGTATCTGAGTTAGATGCTTTTTATGTCAAGAACACACTACACTTCATAACAGGGACAAGGATCAGTGGAGAAAAGCAAAGGTCAAAATCAGCAACAAAGTCTTAGCACAAAGCCCCATATATGAAAAAAAGAACAAGCTATAATATTTGACATTAAATGCAAAGGAAAATGTAATGTAAAACAAGCAAATTCCCTGGGGAAAGTTTAATTAAAGGGGTATTTTAAACTGTGTGTATTCGGACAGGATCTCAATCTCAGCACTTTTTGAAGCTTTACATTGTTCTTTTATTCTAGAAGTCCTTTTATTTTTTAATTTTTATGATGATGTTGGATAAAGATGCATTTGTGGAACATGTACGAATACTGGAGGCTTTGCTTGAGAATACTTAAGTTCTCTATTTCCAGTTCAATACTAGGCTAACAGATATTTATTTTCTCAGAAAATTTAAGTTTTTGTGGACTTTTCTGGCCATTCAATTTTTCTACAAATGCTTTAACCTTTGCGAAGGCTACTGCTATCAAGAAATAAGAGATAGTTTCTGGTCTTATGTTTAGATCTTTAATCCATTTTGAGTTTATTTTTGTGTATTGTGTTAGAAATTGTTCTCGTTTCATTCTTTTACAAGTGGTTGACCAGTTTTCCAAGCACCACTTGTTAAAGAGATTGTCTTTTCTCCATTGTATGTTCTTGCCTCCTTTGTCAAAGATAAGGTGTCCATAGGTGCGTGGATTTATCTCTGGGCTTTCTATTTTCTTCCATTGATCTATATTTCTGTCTTTGTGCTAGTACCATACTGTCTTGATGACTGTGGCTTTGTAGTAGAGCCTGAAGTCAGGCAGGTTGATTCCTCCAGTTCCATTCTTCTTTCTCAAGATTGCTTTGGCTATTCAAAGTTTTTTGTATTTCCATACAAATTGTGAAATTATTTGTTCTAGTTCTCTGAAAAGTACCGTTGGTAGCCTGATAGGGATTGCATTGAATCTATAGATTGCTTTGGGTGGTGTACTCATTTTCACTATATTGATTCTTCCAATCCATGAACATGGTATATTTCTCCATCTGTTTGTGTCCTCTTTGATTTCTTTCACCACTGTTTTGTAGTTTTCTATATATAGGTCTTTTGTTTCTTTAGGTCGATACATTCCTAAGTATTTTATTCTTTTCGTTGTGATGGCGAATGGAATTGTTTCCTTAATTTCTCTTTCTGTTTTCTCATTGTTAGTGTATAGGAATGCAAGGGATTTCTGTGTGTTGATTTTATACCCTGAAACTTTACTATATTCATTGATTAGCTCTAGTAATTTTCTGGTGGAGTCTCTAGGGTTTTCTATGTAGAGGATCATGTCATCAGCAAACAGTGAGTGTTATACTTCTTCTTTTCCAATCTTGATTCCTTTTATTTCTATTTCTGCTCTGATTGCTGTGGCCAAAACTTCCAAAACTGTGTTGAAGAGCAGTGGTGAGAGTGGGCACCCTTGTCTTGTTCTTGACTTTAGGGGAAATGCTTTCAGTTTTTCGCCATTTAGGATAATGTTTGCTGTGGGTTTGTCATATATAGCTTTTATTATGTTGAGGTATGTTCCTCCTATTCCTACTTTTTGGAGGGTTTTTATCATAAATGGATGTTGAATTTTGTCAAAAGCTTTCTCTGCATCTATCGAAATAATCATATGGTTTTTATTTTTCAATTTCTTAATGTGGTGTTTTACATTGATTGATATGTGAATATTGAAGAATCCTTGCATCCCTGGGATAAAGCCCAGTTGGTCATGATGCATGATCTTTTTAATATGTTGTTGGATTCTGTTTGCTAGGATTTTGTTAAGGATTTTTGCATCCATGTTCATCAGTGATATTGGCCTGTAGTTTTCTTTTTTTGTGGCATTTTTGACAGGTTTTGGTATTAGGGTGATGGTGCCCTCATAGAATGAGTTTGAAAGTTTACCTTCCTCTGCAATTTTCTGGAAGAGTTTGAGTAGGATAGGTGTTAGCTCTTCTCTAAATTTTTGGTAGAATTCAGCTGTGAAGCCATCTGGTCCTGGGCTTTTGTTTGTTGGAGGATTTCTGATTGCAGTTTCAATTTCTGTGCTTGTGATGGGTCTGTTAAGATTTTCTATTTCTTCCTGGTGCAGTTTTGGGAAGTTGTACTTTTCTAAGAATTTATCCATTTCTTCCAAGTTGTCAATTTTATTTGCATATAGTTGCTGATAAGTCTCTTATGATCCTTTGTATTTCTGTGTTGTCTGCTGTGATCTCTCCATTTTCATTTCTAATTTTGTTGATTTGATTTTTCTCCCTTTGTTTCTTGATGAGTCTGGCTAATGGCTTGTCAGTGTTGTTTATCTTCTCAAAGAACCAGCTTTTGGCTTTGTTGATTTTTGCTATGGTCTCTTTTGTTTCTTTTGCATTTATTTCTGCCCTAATTTTTAAGATTTCTTTCCTTCTACTAACCCTGGGGTGCTTCATTTCTTCCTTTTCTAGTTGCTTTAGGTGTAGAGTTAGGTTATTTATTTGACTTTTTTCTTGTTTCTTGAGGTAAGCCTGTATTGCTATCAATCTTCGCCTTAGCACTGCTTTTTACAGTGTCCCATAGGTTTTGGGTTGTTGTGTTTTCATTTTCATTCATTTCTATGCATATTTTGATTTCTTTTTTGATTTCTTCTGTGATTTGTTGGTTATTCAGCAGCGTGTTGTTCAGCCTCCATATGTTTGAATTTTTAATAGTTTTTCTCCTGTAATTGACATCTAATCTTACTGCATTGTGGTCTGGGATGACCCAGAGGGATGGGATGGGGAGGGAGATGGGAGGCGGGTTCTGGAAGGGGGACACATGTATACCCATGGCGGATTCAAGTCAATGTATGGCAAAACCAATACAATATTGTAAAGTAAAAAAATAGATACATAAATAAATTTTAAAAAAATAAAATAAAAGGGAAAGAAAACTTGAAAAAAAAGAAAGAAGAGATAGCGTTATTGGTTCAATTAAGACGTCTTACCTACCTGACAGAATTCAGTTGTCTGGTTTTCAAGATTTAAAAAGTATCTTTGAAAAGTATTATTAATTCTATAGAGATTGAATTAGGGTCATGTTCCTAGGGTCATGATACACTGCTATGTTAAGTCTTCACTCTTATTCAACTTTACCTGTTCATTTCTTTCAGCTACTTCCTTTCCTGTTCTTCCCGAAGTAGCCAATTTAATGAAATAGATCTGTGCAAATATGTGTATGTGCCTATTTTAATGCAAAGGAAATATTTTCTCAAACAGATAACTTTGGGTCATGTTTTTTTGAATTTGAAATATTTACTACATCTTAAAACTTCCAAATTTGTGAAGTAAGCTTATTTAATTAAAAAAATATAAATATTACTATTAATGCTAATTGTATGAAGTGTGAAACTCAGAACAGTAAAATAAGGAAAATGTAATCCATGATTCTATCACTTATCAATATTTTAGGATATTATATATTCATTTGTTTATTATAGTTATTTAATCTCTTTCCACATACACACCTATATTAAGACCCCTTTTTTTAAAGAACAGCATAGGAATGCAATAATGAGCAAAATATATAAAATTCATGCTCTTAGAACATCTAGTGGCATTTTGGGAGAGGGTACAGGTAAATAACCAAATAACCACACAAATATGTAATTGCCACTGTGATTTGGTGCTATGAGGAAAAACATATGACACAAAGAAATATTAAGAGGAAATATCAGATGACTAGGAAGAAATAAGAATATATGATAATGAGATATTGAGGCAACTAGATCTTTATCAGATAAATTCCTTGATAAAAAAAAGATTTGAAATGCTTAAGGATGCTGAGACTGAATGGCAAGTGTGGAATAAGATAAATTCCTTGATAAAAAAAAGATTTGAAATGCTTAAGGATGCTGAGACTGAATGGCAAGTGTGGAATAAAGAGAAAAGGGAGGAAAAGGACTTCAGGGAAAGGGAACAGTCTCTTCCAAGACTCCAGGGGAAATTCAGAAGGTGCATTTGATGAGTATAAAGAAATAGAATCTGGAGCACAGAATACAATGATGAAGAGGCACCAGACAATAGTTCTTCTTTTAGGTTGTTATCTACTTTGATCTTTATCATAAAGACAAAGGAAAATCATTAAACTGTTTTAAGCAAAGGACTTGTTTAATGATACTGACTTTTTAAAATGTCACACTGCCTGTAAAGCTAGTGTAGCTTGAAGGAGATGCCAAAATGGATTCAGGGAGAAATGTTTGTAGGTTTTGATAGTAGTGCATAAGGGCTGTGACAGTTGTGTAGACCTTGCTGGTACTGGAGAGAAAGAAGAGGTGGGCAAATTTTAGAGATACCCAGAAGCTTAAATAGATAATACTTGGTCATGGATTGGGTATGGGAGATTAGGGAGATTGCCTTATTTTGACCCCTAAGTTGTTGGCTGACCTAAGTCAAACAAAGACAAACACCGTGGCAGAAAAGAGTTAAGGTTGTTGAGTTGGAAGGGAAGTTTCTGAATTTAGCTTTGGGCATCGCAAAGAGTTGGACACGACTGAGCAACTGAACTGAACTGAACTGATGCTGAGTTTAGTGCTTCAGACTTGTATGAGGTTCAGTGCAGTTCAGTTCAGTTGCTCAGTTGTGTCTGACTCTTTGCGACCCCATGGACTGCAACATGGCAGGCCTCCCTGTCCATCACCAACTCCCAGAGCTTGCTCAAACTCATGTGCATTGAGTTGGTGATGCCATCCAACCATCTCATCCTCTGTCATCCCCTTCTCCTCCCACTTTCAATCTTTCCCAACATCAGGGTCTTTTCAAATGAGTTAGTTCTTCACATCAGGTGGCCAAAGTATTGGAGTTTCTGCTTCAGCATGAGTCCTTCCAATGAATATTCAGGACTGATTTCCTTTAGGATGGACTGGTTGGATCTCCTTGCTATCCAAGGGACTCTCAAGAGTCTTCTCCAACACCACAGTTCAAAAGCATCAATTCTTCGGTGCTCAGTATCAGTAAGCATTTGGATATGGATATTTAGGGTTCACCGGAGTAGTCTATGCTGGTGAAATGTATTTGGGGGTCCTGGGCAAGATGGTAATTGAAGTTATAGGTATGGCTGGCTGTGCACAGCTGAGATTTTCTTTCTTTCTTCCTACCTTCCTTCCTATTTTCCCTTCCCTTCTCTTTTTGCCTCTCCTTTTTTCCTTCCTTCTGTCCATCTGTCTTGTCAGTTCCTCACTGAAAGTGATAGTGCCAAAAGAAGAATGTTTAATAAGATTGTGATCAAATGCAACTTTGTTTTTTTCCATAGGGGCTATAGCTCTTCCTCATGCATTAAAGGTTGGGTATAGGATTAAAGGAATTAAGGTTGTTTTAAGTATTTTAAAATATTTTTGTTACACTAATATTTATTACCTCATGTGTGCTGTAGAGGAAATAGCATGTACTAGCTAGGATTAGGTTCCATTCTATATAATATTGACTTGAGCACACAGGAAGTTATTTTTATTCATGTAAATGGAATCTAGAAATTGCTCTCTTGGGTCAGGGTATTGATTCCACCATCTAAGGGTTCCAGGCTTAGAATATGGACCTTAAAGTTGCCTGATGGTCCAAAATGGCTGCTATACCTCCAGCCATCACACCTGCAATCCTGGAAGCAAATATAAAGCAGAAGAGGAGGGCACTGTTGACCCACAGCTACAAGGGAAGCTGGGAAATATCATCTTTTAAAAGGGCACTTTGCATGAAATAATGTCTATTCTGTCCTTCTGTTAGTGAGGAAGAAGAGGATAAGGAATATGGATAGACAGCTAGACCTCTTTGCTACTGAATATGTGGAGATTGGATTTAATTCCAGATGCTTCTGTGAATGGGCTTTGTTAACTTTTAAAAGCCCTCTGTGAAGAATAAATGACATACAATATGTGAAAATGTTTAGTAAGTGATACATTGCAATACTAGCCACCATTGTTATTTCCAAATTGACTAGCTCTACAGGTATTTGAAAAGTCATTCAGTTTTTGTTACAAATATTGAAAGACTACTTGGATTTTAAAACTAATGCTCTAGAAATAAAAGTTATTCCTCTAAATATGTGTGTGTTGCTTTTCCATAGTTATACTAAATATAATTTTATATCTTGCTTTCCTGTTTAATATTACATTCTAGGCATTGTCTCATGTTTTTGCATAATGCTCATAGCCATCAACTTTAGTGGCTGTATAAAACAACAAAACCATTATTTTGTAAGTTTGCTGCTACTTCAGTAATTTTTATGAATGAAGCAGAGAACCACACTTCTTTTTTCCTTTGATTCGTGCATTATTGCAGTCTTTTAATATTTCAGAAAAGAAACTTTCATGGAGTATATTAACATTTTGAATCACTATATTGTACACCTGAAACTACTATAATATTGAAAATCAACTATAACTCAATAAAACAATAGAAGAGCAAACAGGAAAAAAAAATTTCAGAAATTTATTTATTTATTTATTTATTTATTTATTTATTTATAAATTTATTTATTTTAGTTGGGGGCTAATTACTTTACAATATTGTAATAGTTTTTGCCATACATTGACATGAATCAGCCATGGGTTTACATGTGTTCCCCTTCCTGGACCCCCCACCCCCCTCCCTCCCCATCCCATCCTTCTGGATCATCCCATTGCCCCGGCCCTGAGCCCTTGTCACATGCATCGAACATGGAATGGTGTTCTGTTTCACATATGATAATATACATGTTTCAATGCTATTCTCCCAGAACGTCCCACCCTCACCTTCTCCCTCAGAAATTTATTAAATACTGTAGAAATTAAAAAAATTTGTCTTTTCCAACACTGGAAATATTGTTATCCTTGCTTTGCAGATCACATAGTCGAGGCACTATTTCTATCACAGTGGAAATCAGTGTTAGATTAGCTTCAGAAAATATATTGAGAGGTTTCCTGTTTTTTTCTTTTTTTAAATACTCTGACATTTTATCAGGTATAGAGATGAACTGCTTCTTGAACATCTGAATTCCCCAAGACCTTTTGGGAAGAAGATTATTTTATAATTGTATCACCATGTATTCAGAGTTATAGTTCAGCTATCCTTGTTGCTTCATCATGAGTTGCTGTTGATAATGGTAGAAAGTGGCTCCATGTTCAGTAACTTTGAGTTTCTCTCAGGGAACACAGATGCCAGCTCTGCTCAGCCTCCCTTGCAGCTAGTGTCCTTCCAGTTAGGCTGGTGGAATATGGATGAAAATGATGTATACTACTTCCATGACTGCCTTAAAATGCTCCATGTGACATCCATGATTATCTTCTTTCTTGTCTAGATGACTGCGAGTGGATGAAGTGTGCTAATATCACTGCTGAAGGAGAAGTTGCCCAGGAGTCAACCAACTTGCATCCAGTTTACCGTAAGAAATAAACCTTTATTTTTTTCACATTGCTTGCTACAGAAGCTAATGCTATTTATCCTAATATGGTTGGTAAGTAAAAGCTTGCCAGAAAAGTGGACATTTCATCCATGCTTTCACATTGAATACTATGGATTTATACATTTCTTATAATTTTAAGCCTTTGTGCTGTTATTTTTCTTTCTTAAAAAGTTGTACATTTTGCATTCTCAATTTTGTTATTTTGCCTATCTTTTCACTTTTCCAAAGAGTGAACATTGCAGTTTATTTTATTAGCTTTTGGTGTAACGTTACTATGGCCTGTATGTTTCCTCTTTGCTCTCTTCCTCCCTACCTATTTAATGATATTTCCTTTTTGGCAGAATATTTGATTCATATCTTAAAAATATCCCATATAGGCTTGAGAGAATATGTGTACTGTTTATAATATTTTCAGATTTCAAGAATGACTTATCAATTCTTTCTAGTCTAAGTGTATTATTCAAATGTTATGTATTTTTAAATTATATTTTAGTGTGTCAATATCTTTTAAGATTTCAACCAATGTTTGATTTTAGTTCTTACTCTTGTGTCCTGGATTTGCTCAATTTATTTCCTTTATTTTTAATTGAAACACTTGATATACAACATTGTGTAAGTTTAAGGTGTGCAGCATATTAATTTGATGCATTTGTATTTTGCAGTATGATTGCAATGTAGCTATCACCTTTATCACATCATATAATTATCATTTCTTTCTTGTGGTGGGATAATTAAGATTTAGTCTCTTAAAATGTCTGGTTTATAATACAATATTGTTGTCTATAATCACTAAACTATGCATTAGATCTTTGGAATTTATTCAACTACTAGTTGCTACTTTGTACCCTCCTACATCTCTCTTATCCCCCAGCGCTTGGTAATCATCATTTTACTCTCTTTTTTTAATGCTTGACTTATTCAAGATTTCATGTATAGTGGTATCATACAGTATTGGTTTTTCTATGTCTGAATTACCTCATTTAGCATAATTTCCTCAAGGTCCATCCATGGCAGAAATTCCTTCTCATGGTTGAATGATATTTCATTGTATATGTGCATATCGCAACTTATCCAGTAATCCTGTGAGAAACAGGTAAGTTGTTTCCATATCTCAGCTGTTGTGAATAATGTTTACACATGGAAATGTATATATATTTTTGGTATCCTCTTTTTGTTTCCTTTGGGCATATACCCAGAAGTGGGGTTGCTGAATCATATGGTAGTTCTATTAATTTTTTAAGGAAACTTCATATTGTTTTCCATGAGGCTGCACAAATTTACATTCCCACCAACAGTACACAAGGTTTTCTATTTCTCTACATTCTTGTCAACACTTGTTAACTCTTGTTGTCTTGACAAAACTCATTTCACTGGTATGACATTGTACCTCATTGTGGTTTTGATTTGCATTTTCCTGATTATTAGTGATATTGAACACCTTTTTATGTAATTGCTGGGCATTTGGATGTCTCATTTGAAAAATGTATACTTAGTTTCTCTGTCATTTTTCTTATTTACAATATTGTATTAGTTTCAGGTATACAGCATAGTGATTCAATATTTTTATAGCTTACACCCCATTTAAAGTTATTAGATAATAGCTGTATTTCCCTGTACTGTACAATATATTCTTGATACTTATTTAGTTTATGCATAGTGTTTTATGTCTCATAATCCCATACCTCTATCCCCCCATAATTGGTAACCATTTGTTTGATCACTATATCTGTGAATCTGTTTCTGTTTTGTTACATGTATTTGTTTAATATTTTAGATTCTGCATAGAAGTGATCACATGCAGTATTTGCTTTCCTCAGTTTGACTAATTTCACTAAGCATACTACCCTCTAGGTCCAACCATATTGTTGCGTATGGCAGAATTTCATTTCTTTAATGGCTGAGTAGTATTCCAGGGTGTGTGTGTGTGTGTGTGTGTGTGTGTGTGTGTGTACGTGTGCAAGCATCATACCACATTTTCATCCATTCATTTGTTGATGGGCACTTACTTTGCTCTTATGTCTTCAGTTCAGTTCAGTTGCTCAGTTGTGTCTGAAGCTTTGTGACCCCATGGACTGCAGCACACCAGGACTCCCTGTCCTTCACCAACTCCTGGAGTTTACTCAAACTCATGTCCATTGAGTTGGTGATGTCATCCAACCATCTCATCCTCTGTCATCCCCTCTCCTCCCACCTTCTATCTTTCCCAGCATCAGGGTCTTTTCTATGTCTTGGCTCTTATAAATAATGTTGCTGTGAATATTGGGGTGCTTGTATCTTTTAGTAGTTTTGTCTGGGTATTTAACCAGAAGTGGAATTACTGGATCATATGGTATAATAGTTTTATTTTTAGCTTTTTGAGGAACCTCCATAGTGTTTCCCACAGTAGCTAAGACCAATTTACAATCCTGCCAACAATATACTGTTCTTTACATCCTTGCCAACATTTGTTATTTGTAGACTTTTCAATGATAGCCATTTTGATGGGTGTGAGTGGACATCTCATTGTGGTTTTAATTTGCATTTCTCTGATGATTAGCAATATTAAGCATCATTTCATTGTACCCATTGGTTACCTGTATGTCCTATATGTCTATTCAGGACTTCTGCCCATTTTTAATCTTTTTTTTTTTTGATACTGAATTATATGATCTGTTTATATATTTTGAACATTAACCTCTTATCAAATACATGGTTTGCAAATATTTTCTCCCATTCAGCAGGTTGTTTTTCCATTTTGTTGATTATTTCTTTTGCAATGGAGAAGTTTTTTGTTCCATGTAGCCCCATTTGTTGATTTTTACTTTTTGTGTTTTGTACTCTTGGTGTTATATCCAAAATATCATCACTGAGACCAGTATTAAGGAGCTGCTTCCCTATATTTTCACATAGGACTTTTAAAGTATCATGTCTTATGTTTAAGACTTTGATCCATTTCAAGTTAATTTAGGGAAGTAGTGTAAGCTAGATTCAATTTCATTTTTTTGCATGTGTTTATCTAGTTTTTCCAGTGCCATTTGTGAAGAGACTATCCTCTTCCCATTGAGTATTCTTGGCTTCATTTTCAGATATTAATTGTCCGTATATGTGGGGTTTTTATTCTAAGCTCTCTATTCTGGTCCACTGATCTATGTGTCTATATTTATAGCAGTCCCATACTGTTTTAATTACTTTAGCTTTGTAGTATAGTTTGAAATCAGTAACTGTGTTGCCTCTAGTTTTGTACTTCTTTCTTACGGTTTCTTTGGCTAAACCCAAAGCTGGCAGATGGAATTAATTAATGTTCATGGTGGAAATTAATAGAGGACAGAAAAACAATAAAAATGATCAACAAAACTGAGTTTGAAAAACAGTTTTTCAAAAAAATAAATAAAATTGACAAACCAGTAGCTAGATTAAGAAACAAATAGAAGACTCAAATAAATAAAATCAGAAATGAAAGATAATATGATTAATGATAAGAAATATATTGGATCATCAGAGACTACAGTGAAAAATTATATGCCAACAAATTAGATTATCTGGAAGAAATGGAAAAACTTCTAGAAACATACAACCTGCCCAGACTGAATCAGGAGGCAATAATAAACTGAATACACTGATAATGAATAAAAAGATTTAATGAATAATCAAAAAAACTTCCAACACAAACTAACACTAGGATCAAATAGCTTCACTGGTGAAATCTAACAAAATTTTAAAGAACAGTTAATGCCAATCCTTCTGACACTCTTTCAAAAAATTGAAGAGAAGATAACATGAAGACACTTCCAAACTCACTTTATGAGACTAGTATTACCTTAATACAACAGTAAGATAAGGAGACTACAAGAAAACTTACACTAATATCCCTGATGAATGAAGATGCAAAAATTTTCAACAAAATATTAGCAAGCTGAGGTCAGGAACACATTAAAAGGATTATATACCATGACCAAATGGGATTTATCCCTAGGGTACAGAAATGATTCAGTGTATTTAAAACTCTACCCTTGTGCTGAATGTTAATGTAGTCTATTTCACACATTTGGACCTATGTGACAGCTTCTTTGGGATATAAAACTTATGAGTGGAACTTGTGAGTGTGGTCTTACTGCTTTGTCAATTAGCTGTTCATGTTTACACCCTCACTGGCATTTTTGGAAAGTGAATTTCTCAGTAGATTTTCCAGTTAAAAAAAAAAGCACTTTAGAGTTTATTTGAGGTTCTATACATACTTTGGTCAGTTTTGGCATTTTTATAGTTTTCCATGCTTTTATCTGCCTCATCTGGTTTTTAGAGCAGTTTTTATTCATTATTCCATTTATTATTATATTTCTGTTGGGCTCATAGCTCTTCTTTTCTGTATTTTATGCACTAGTATCTTTTCTCCTATTTTTCTTCACTAGTCTTGCCACAGGTTTATCTATCTTATAAATCTTTTCACAGGCCCAGGTTTTGATTTTGCTAAACTTGAATATGGACTTTTTTATGAGGAATATCTAGGTCTCTGATTTTTTTTTTTTCTTAACCTTAATTTTATAACTTTCTTCTTAGTTTCTTTGGCCTATTTTCTACTTGTCTTACAACTTCTTGAGTTGGATACTTCACTTATATTTTTAGAAACTTCTTATTTTTGAAATAAATATATTTAAGGCTATAGATTTACTTCCATGTATTGCTCTCATATACAAATTCTGACATGTAGTGTTATCACCGTTCAGCTTCAAATATTTCTTCCTTCTTTCCTTTATTTCTTCCATAGGGCAAAGATGATTTGGTAAGATGCTAATTTTCAAACACACATAACTTTTAGCTTTTACTTTTTAAATAATTCATATTTTTATTGCTTTTGTCAGAGAATATATTCAGTGTGTTAGTGATCATTTGGAATGTTTTGAATTTTCCTTTATAGGCTGGTAGTTATTTTTCTGTGCTGTTTGCTCAAAAGCAGTTCATATTACTCATATTACTTGTATGTATGATATAGAATTCTCTTATTTATATGTGTTTAATATCTTGGATTTACTAATTGTATTGTTGAGATCATTAATGTCAATGACTATTTTGGAGGAATTTATAAATTTCTGAGATGGGCATAACATTAAATTCTCCAAGTATATTTTCTCATTTCACTTTTCTTAATGATCTAGTTTATAGGCTGTTGCTTAAACATATTTTAATATAGTCTGTATTGTTAAATGAATATTTGTTTATAATAGTTATATCATTACTCCTCTTTTTTTCCCCTTCAACTTAAAATTGGAATCAAACAATCCTGGTTTAGATCTTGGTTTCCTTAATAGCTGCATGACGTTAGGAAATTTACTTAAGCATTCCAAGCCATAATTTTCTTGTCAAGAAAGCCATAATCTTTCTTACAAAAGTTATTATAGTACCAACCTCATAATGGTACTGTGAATATTAAATAAGTTGATGCATTTAAAGTATTTAGAATAGTGACTGGCATATTCTAGCTCTCAGTTAGTGGTAGTAATTAGTTATTAAGCATTGAGACCAATAAAACACAAAGGTCAACTGACTAAAAGAACTAACCACTCAAGGCAGAAATATTGATGAGGTAAACATAAATAATTTATTAAAGAATGATTATAATAACAGCTATGAAGTAAAAACAGCTTGATCTTGAAAATATTCATATTTTAAATAATAGAGTTAACTTCTCTAAAAAAAAAAAAAATGGGAGACTGCAAAAGGCCAGGAAACTGAAAAGTAGAACAAAACAAAAAAATCCAAATCCCCCAGAAATAAGTGTGTTAAATTTCTTGACTGGTAATTGTGAGTTAAAAGTTATTTTGTGCATGTATGATAATAGTGACTATAAATGACTATTTTGTTGTTCAGTTGCTAAGTCATGTTCAATTTTTGTGACCTCATGGACTGCAGCATGCTAGGCTTCCCTGTCCTTCACTATCTCCCTGAGTTTGCTCAAACTCATGTCCATTGAGTTGGTGATGCCATCCAACCATCTCATCCTCGGTTGTCCCCTTCTCCTCCTGCCTTCAACCTTTCCCAGCATCAGGGTCTTTCCCAGAGAGCTGGCTCTTTGTATCAGGTGGCCAAAGTATTAGAGCTTCAGCTTCAGCATCAGTCTTCCCAATGAATATTCAGGGTTGATTTCCTTTAGAATTGACTGGTTTGGTCTGCTTGTAGTCCATGGGACTCTAAAGTCTTTTTCAGAACCACAATTCTAAAGCATCAATTCTTTGGTGCTCAGCCTTCTTTATGGCCCAATTCTCACATCTGTTCATGACTGTTGGAAAGACCATAGCATTGACTGTACAGACCTTTGTCAGCAAAGTGATGTCTCTGCTTTTTAATACACTGCCTAGGTTTGTTATAGCTTTTCTTCTAAGAAGCAAGTGTCTTTTAATTTTGTGGCTTCAGTCACCATCCACAGTGATTTTGGAGCCCAAGAATATAAAATCTGTCACTGTTTCCACTTTTTCCGCATCTATTTGCCATCAAATGATGGGATCAGATGCCATGATCTTAGTCTTTTGAATGTTGCGTATTTAAGCCAGCTTTCAAACTCTCTTCTTTCATCCTCATCAAGAGGCTCTTTAGTTCCTCTTCACTTTCTGCCATTAGAGTGGTATCATCTGCATCTCTGAGGTTGTTGATATTTCTCCCAGCAATCTTGATTATTATGAAAAAGCTATAAGTCATTTGCACAATTTTAAATGGAGTATCTTTCTTACAAATTATTTCAGAAGAAAACTTCAGTAAAACATAGTCAATGCCCCCCAATATGTTGAAGAATGGAGAGATGGAGCCCCAGGACAGAGTTTTCGGTACTAAAGAGCCACTATTACCAACTCTTATTTGTTGCTGCACCACTGGGAAACATCTAGTTGTCAGAAGGTTTTCTCTGAACTCTCAAAGAGAAGCAACACTGGATGGACACGATCTCTTTAAGCTGTAAATTTTTATCCTTGGGCATTTAGAAGGGAGAGGAACAAAGGAGAGGATCATCATGAATATGTTTACACCTATTTTCACAGTATTTTCATAGTGCTGGGCCAGTTCAGTTCAGTTCAGTTGCTCAGTTGTGTCTGACTCTTTGCGACCCCATGGACTGCAGCACGCCAGGCTTCCCTGTCCACGGGATTCTCCAGGCAAGAATACTGGAGGGGGTTGCCATTTCCTCCTCCAGGGGATCTTCCTGACTCAGGGATCAAACCTGAGTCTCCTGTGTCTCCTGCATTGCAGGTGGATTCTTTACACACTGAGCCATCAGGGAAGCCATGGATGCAATGTCTTCTTAGATCTTCTTAATGACATGAATGAGGGATTGTTCAAAATATCGTGTTAATTCTTGAATTAACTTTTTCACATTTTTTTCTAGTCTGAGAGATGTTTTGCCTTTTTTAAAAAAAAAATTCTATTGAGAGAAAACATCTCTAAATATATTTATTGTCACTGGTGTTTCTCTTTCGTGAATTGCTTAGTGATAATTTCCTGCATTTTTCTATCAGATTTTTAAGTAATTTTTAAAAATTTGTGCCATAATGTAGTTGAGTTGATTAAGCTTGTAAAAATATATTTTATTTGACTTCACCTAACTTTGTTCCTTTAGTCATTAAAAAGTTTTAAATTTTAGTTATGTGCAAATTTATCTCTTCTTTTAATGCTTGAAAGTTTGTTTTAAAAATTGTTCCTAATTTCTCTGTGGTGAAGTTACTATTTCTCTTCTAAAATATTAGTTTGACTATTAATTACTAGGTGTGCAATTCATCTGGATTTCATTTTTAGTTTGGCATTGAGATCTAGTTTAATCTATTTCTTTACAGATATAGAATGTGTACATTTATTAAATATATATTAATGTATATATTTTTAAAAGTCTACACTATGCAACATGATACCAAATTCTCAGATATTCATAGATCTGTTTCTAGGGAATCTATTCTATTTATTTGTCTATTTATCTACTTTTATGTAGAAACATACATTATTTACTACAGCATTATAACATCATGAAACCTGTTAGAAGTGCACAGCTGGGTGGGTACTTGATCATTCTTCAAAATTGCCTTGACTATTCTTTTACTTTCATATGAATTTTTGAATTAGTTTGTAGTCAATTAGCAACATATTTTGGTTTTTTAAAATTAAAATGTAATGAAACTCACTGATAGATTAATTTGGAAGCAATACCATCTTTATAATATCGAGCCTTGTCTTTCATAAAGAAACCTATGTTTTCTTTTGTTTTCTGTTGTCACCTATGCCCTTTAACAGAGTTTGAATTTTCTTACACAAGTCTTATACATGGTTAGATTTCTTTCTAAGAAATCTAAGTACCTTAAACTTTCTGTTGCTGCTGTGAAGGGAACGTTTTTCTTCTTTCTTAATACATTTTATAATTGGCTATGAATGTGTCCATATATTTATGCGAGCATAAACAGGTAAGAATGTATATGAATTTTGCCAAGTGATTTAAATTCTCCAAGGTTTAGTTTCCTCATATATAAAATTGAGATTAAAACCATGTTCATGGGATATGATTCATTAAATCAAATTAGCTAGGTATATATAAAAATAAAAGATGATTAGAATTTTTCAATGATTTTAATCTCCCTTTTCTCTTATGGTATATTTACAAGAGAGAATTCCTAACCATCTAACGTTGTTCAGTTGCTAACTAGTGTCCAGTTCTTTGCAACTCTGTGAACTGCAGCACGCCAGGCTGCTCTGTCCATCACTGTCTGCCTGAGTTTGCTCAAGCTCATGTCCATTGAGTTAGTGATGCCATCCAAGCATCTCATTCTCTGTCGTCCTCTTTTCCTTTTGCCTGCCTTTTCCCCCAGCATCAGGGTCTTTTCCAATGAGTCAGCTCTTCACATCAGGTGGCCAAAGTATTGAAGCTTCGGCATCAGTCCTTCCAATGAATATTCAGGGCTATTTCCTTTAGGACTGACTGGTTTGATCTCCACCTAATATCATTGCTTTAAAAAAAATGTGAGAATTAACTGGCTAATTTAGATACCACTTTTGGGATAAAATCTTTCTTGCCTGGAGAATTCCATGGACAGAAGAGCCTGGTGGACTATAGTCCATGGGGTCACAAAGAGTCAGACACGACTGAGTGATAAACACTAACTTTATATTTAATGGTGAAAGTCTGAATGGTTTCTCCCTGAGACTGAGAACAAGTCAAGCCTATTACTCTTCTTCAACTCTAGCTGTAATACTGTATGCTATGAGAACAGGTTAAAAGAGGAAGCTAACATATTAACAAATGGATAAAACTAATGTAAAAAATAAAAATTGTGCCTCTTCCTTATATATTGTGGTGTGAATACATTATAGAGGGATTTCAGTTATTATAAATAGTTGAGACCACTGAAGTTGAATTCTTTCTAGGGTCATTAGTGCTGCAAGTTTGTATTGTATATGATATGATTAAATCTGCATAAACACTTCCTCTTTGTTCTCAAAAAAAAAAGAAAACAAGTTGTACTAGAAGCTATAGCCAGTGCATTAAAGAAAGAAAAGCAATAATATACACGCAAATGGAAAGAAACAAAAATGCCTCTCTGACATGATTGTCAATGTGGAAACTCCCAAGGAACCTACCAAAAAGATCCTGCATATAAGAAGGAAGATTAGTGAGGTTATGGGTACTGTGCTAATATACAAGAATCAATTTCTATACAAAAATGAAGAATTGAAACTTGAATTTTATTCTCAAGTTCCTGTGTACACTCATACATGCACACACAGAAGAAATACTTGTTAGGATCTTTTTGCCGAAAACTAACATTGATGAGAGAAATCAATGAAGATCTAAATAAATGGAGACAAGTATTGTATTCATAAGATTGATGACAGTTCACAGTTAAGATCTCAGCTGTCTCCAAAATATTTGTGGGTTCAATAAAATCCCAATCAAAATTCCAGTAGTGTTTTAATTTTTTAAAGAATGCAAAATTACTAGAACAGCTGACAATAATTAAAACAAAAAAGAACATGGAAAACTCACAGTTTGAGTTCAAGACAATACAAGGCTACAGTAATTAAAACAGTGTCAAATTGGTGAAGAGGTAGGAATTTCTCTAGGGAAGGAAATAGAGATTTTGAAAATAGACCCACACACATTTGGTTAATTGATTTATGACAAAGATACAAAGATAATTCACAGGAAAATATATAGTATTTTCAATAAATGGTGTCATGTGGTATTGGAACAATTTTATTTCCCTATGCAAATTAATTAGTAAATTAAAAATAATCAGATAAACCTCGACCTAAACCTCACATACTATAATTAAACTAAATAACTAATTTTAAAATGGGTCATGGATCATAGAACAAACAGTAAAATCTAAAAATATAAAACTTCTTTGATGAAACATGGGAGAAGATGTTTGTGACTGAGGCAAAGAATTTTTAAACAGCAAAGCCATGATCCATAAAAGAAAAAATATAAATGATTTTTTCAAAATTTAATACTTTTGTTCTCTGAGAGACACTGTTATGAGAATGAAAGGAGTAGCCACAGATTAGGGTGAAATAGTTGCGAGTCTCATACCTGACAAATATCCAGTACACAAAGATGTCTCCAAATTCAACAATAATAAAACAAAATGCCAGTTGAATAAATGGACAGAAGGTTTACAGACACTTCCCCAAAGATGATATATGTATGAGAAATAAACAAATGTACTTTGTTTATACTCAACAGCATTGATCATCAACAGACTGCAAACTAAAATAGAAAACAAAAAAACAAAACCCTGACAATATCAAGTGCTTCAGGGATTTGGAGCAATTGGAACTCTTACCCATTGCTGCTGGGAATATAAAATGATACAATTTTTGACACTTTTTCATAAAGTTAGCTGTATAATATGACCCATAAATTCCATTAGTATGTATTCATTTAAGAGAAATAAACACTTAGTCATATAAAATCCTGTACAGAAATGTTTATAACAGCTTTGTTCATAATCATCCAAAAACAGAAAACAACCCAGATGTGTTTGAACTGGTGAATGAACAGATACTCTTGTAGGTCTATGTAATTGGGTACTACTCAGCAGTGAAAACAGTTGCTAGATGTCATAACATAGATAACTCAAATGAATAATGCCTTATGAAAGAAATTAGGCTCAGAAGGATAGCTACTATGATTCCATTTCTGTGACATTCTGAAGAACATAAAACCAGGGGGACTGAAGTGCTGTCAGGAGTTAAATGTAGAGAGAGTTTGTTTAAAAAGTAGTTGGATAATGAAATTTTGGAGGATGATGGAGCTGTCCTGTATACTGCTGGCTGTACTTGATACACGATTCTATGAAATGTCAAAACAGGAATGCATACCAACTGAGTTCAGTTCATCACCAACTCCTGGAGCTTGCTCAAACTCATGTTCATGGAGTTAGTGATGCCATCCAACCATCTTATCCTCTGTTGTCCTCATTTCCTCCGCCTTCAGTCATTCCCAGCATCCCATCAGGGTCTAAAGAGTTAGTTCTTCGCATCAGGTGGCCAAAGTATTGGAGCTTCAGCATTAGTCCTTAATGAATATTCAGGGTTGATTTCCTTTAGGATTGACGGGTTTGATCTCCTTGCAGTCTAAGGGACTCTCAAGAGACTTCTCCAACATCACAGTTTAAAAGCATCAATTCTTCGGCCCTCAGCTTTCTTTTGGCTTCCCTGATTGCTCAGTTGGTAAAGAATCCACCTGCAATGCAGGAGACCAAGGGTTGAGTTGGGAAGATCCCCTGGAGAAGGGATAGGCTTCCTGCACCACTATACTTGGGTTTCCCTTGTGGCTCAGCTGGTAAAGAATCTGCCTGCAATGTGGGAGAGCTGGGTTCAATCCCTGGGTTTGGAAGATCCCCTGGAGAGGGGAAAGGCTACCCACTCCAGTATCCTGGCCTAGAGAATTCCATGGACTATACAGCTCATGGGGTCACAAAGAGTCAGACATGACTGAGCGACTTTCACTTTCAGCTTTCTTTATGGTCCAACTCTCACATCCATACCTGACTACTGGAAAAACCATAGCTTTGACTAGATGGACCTTTACCTGCAAAGTAATGTCTCTGCTTTTTAATATGCTGTCTAGGTTTGTCATAGCTTTTCTTCCAGGGAACACACATCTATTAATTTCATGGCTGCAGTCACCATCTGCAGTGATTTTGGAGCCCAAGAAAGTAAACTCTGTCACTGTTTCCATTGTTTCCCCATTTACCATGAAGTGATGGGACCGGATGCCATGATCTTAGTTTTCTGAATGTTCAGTTTTAAGCCAACTTTTTCACTCTCCTCTTTCACTTTCATCAATAGACTCTTTAGTTCCTCTTTGCTTTTGGCCATAAGAGTGGTGTCATCTGCATGTCTGAGGTTATTGATATTTCTCCCAGCAATCTTGATCCCAGCTTGTGCTTCATCCAGCCCGGCATTTTGCATGATGTACTCTGCATATAAGTTTAATAAGCAGGGTGACAATATACATCCTTGATGTACTCCTTTCCCAATTTGGAACCAGTCTGTTGTTCCATGTCCGGTTCTATTTGTTGCTTCTTGACATAGTAATTTTAGTGTATGCAGATTAAAATATATGTGATTTGTTAAAAAGATAAATAAGTACTACTATTTCTACATTTGCTTATAAGAAATCTTTCATCGCAAGATGAACCATTATTTACTATTTAAAAGGGGGGAAAAGCACTCATTAATCTATAGGATGACAATGACTATAAAATGCATCTTGATTTCAAAGTTGTTATGTGAAAAATATTTATTTTAAAACAAGTATCATATGATATTCACAGATTGGAGCTTAGTCTCCATCAAGTCATGTACCCTAGACTTTTATTGTGAAAAACAAATACCAGATGCCTGAACAAGAGAGATCACCCATTTGTGGAGGGCTGGGACTGAGGGAGCAAGGAACCAGCTGTTTCAAACAAGGAACTGGAGTGCTTTTAAACACAGCAAGTGCCAGGAAAGGCAGTCGCTTCCCTCTGCATCCCCATATTCTGCCAAGTGGTAACAGGGGAATCAGACTTCTATCCAGGGTTATTCTCTGAGTCCTGCATAAATATGATTACGTTTCATTGAGTATGAGATTGAAGCTACTATATTAGTCCTTAAAAATGCTTAGTGTAGCCATATCTTTATATAAGAGAAATTAAAAGGAGAAAATCAATCTCATTTCAAATATTTTTTAAAAGACCGAATGCAAAACATTAAACTAGGATTGTCATTTATAAATGTGCCTCCTTTAAGGGAAATGCAATATATAAATTATCCTAGAAATAGATGAATTAGAGCAGGCTGTTATGAGGACATCTGATTGCTTACCTTAAATAATAATTCATGAAAACCTCTTTAAATAATAAATGTTTCAGTGTGGTTTTAAACACCTACTTTTAGCAAAATTTGATTTTCATGTGTTTCTTTGAGAACTTCTACTGTAAGTTTCACCTGTAGATGAAAAGTCAAGCTTTGTCTTTATGTATTTTACCTAAAATAAAAAAATTGTTTCACACTTTAATGGAGCCTATGGTTGGTGGAGGTTGCTGTGAACTTTAGAGTGATGACTAATTTGGTTATGTAAACACAACAGGCTTTGTGCCAGAGACAACAAATACTTATATCTTGGGAGAAACAACAAAGACTGTAGAATTTATAACTATCTCAAAATTAGTACTGGTACTTTATGATATTAATAAATAGACACAACTCACACCATCACCATTAGTGTTTGATATATATTGTACACACACACAAAGATAGAATGAATAGATCCAATTAAACAAATACCGGAAATATACTTAGGTCATAATTTTTTATGTGATCAATGCACACCAAAACTGCTATTTATTCAGTGGTGTTGTGCTTTATGACATTAATGTATTCCTCAAGTCAGTGTTCTGTAAAATTGTTTTAAATCTTGAATGAATCCTTCAATAAAATAATGAAACCTTTCGTATGTACAGTTTTATTTAATGGTGTTGCTTGTCTATATTTAAATGTTGAATTTTTTCATTAGCTTAACAATATTCAGAGACATGCAGACAAGTAGATATATCAGTTTTTTCCTATTTTCAGGCTCATTATTTTGTAATATGCAACTTTTTCCAGGAACAGAATTGGAATTTTTTTTCTCCAATTCTAATGAGATACTAGAACCAAACATTGTGAAGAGTGTTCTATCCAGTAAAAAGAATCTGGATTTCTTATTCCTAAATAATGAAGTGATGTTGCATATATGAAATAAAAAGGCAGAAGATACAATGAAGTATTACATGTGCTTAATATATATTCATTTATTAATGCATATGTCAGAGGATTGCATTGTAGCATTTGAAGACGTTATTAACAAAGCACTTGCCTATCAATTTAACATAAATTAGTGGATCTTGCTGTCAGTGGTTTCACACCCAGTAACAGCATGGTTCTGGGAGTCATGATACTTTTCACTTGTTCTTAACATATTGGACCAGCTTGTTCACAAAGCAGTCATTGTTAACAGGGTCTTTTTTCTGAATGTATATGTTGCCCACTAACAGTTATGACCACAAGTTACAATTACAAACTACTGTTCTACAGCCAACTATTTAGGTACAGACTCTAAAAAGTCAAACCATAAAAATAGAGAAAGTGCAAATGTTTATAAACTATTTCATATTCAAAATCCAACCTAGTTATATTTTTATCTACTGAGCTGTAATAAGTTGTTTTCCTATTGCATTGTATGCATCTTGGGCTTATAAATAACATAAATTACAAAATTGTAAGCAATTTGTTCAGACTTCATTTTACATTTTTCACTAAGTAGCTGAAGACATGACTTTTTTCTCCAGTGCAATATATAATAATGCTGCATTCAGTACAAATTGTTGAATATTTCTGAAAAGGAAACATTTAACTGATTATAGCACTCAGTAAAGAAGGAGTTAGTCATAACTGTCAGAAGGAAAACACTAACAGTATAGTACTTATCATAGGTAATTTTAAGAAACAATCCTTCCATCGTACTTCTAAACCAATAGTCCTATGACTTTCTAAAGAATGAAATTTGGTAAAGCCAAGACATAATGCTAGATGGCAAACGCTTCAACCTATTATTTTTTTTTTTACAAATGTGATGTGACCTTGGCAGTTTTAAGGAACAAATTTTTGTTGATATATCAAACATGTTAACAAACTATTTAGCATTGCTTTGTATAAGTTTGCTTTAAGAGCATTTCTTCACAGTGATATTTCAGAAAGGTTGGAAACTGGTCAGCATAAAATATTTCCCACCTTTTCTATTTTATTTTTTATGCAAAAATCATCACAATATATCTGCAACTATAAAATTACAAATGCTTTCTAGAAGTAACTGCATTTCTAGTCATGGTAGAAAAGGGTATTTGTAAGACATCTATTATGAGGTAAGTCTAAATAAAACAGAATTTGAGTAACAAATGCTTTCACATCTACTGGACATATAAACCAATGTAACAAGGATAACTAATGGACAAACTCAAAAGACTGTGTTTTAGTATGTTTAATGGATGAGAAATTGGTAATGCAATAAACATTTTAAAAGATACTCTGGATATTTCACTTAACATCATGATTTTGGCACTTCATGGAACATTTATTTCTCAAAGACCAGAATTGGTATAAAAGTTGCGCAGGTTTCCCACATACCTTGTAGACATTGTACTTGAGCACTGGCAAACACTGAAATGTAGTGAAATAAACATTCCCCTGTATTTGCACATGCATGCAGTAGTCAAACAGTTTGTGAGCTCTCAGAGATGCTATCTTGGGGTATGGTATTGTTTCAAGCACTCTCTTCAGTAGATCTTGTTTCAGATTTAAGTCTTACAAATTCTTTAGCCACATCATCACTGGTCCTCTGAGAGAGGATTCTAAGGATAGTCAAACCAGTTTCATCCATAGAGACATTTTTCAAAAGGGGATACCATGCCCCGTGGCTCCCCTTTTCGGCTATATTCTGGAGCTGAATTACTGTCATTCCGATAATTCGATCTTCTCTGGCAAAGCAGTAATCTTTAACCGAAAGGTGAAGTTCATAGGCCCCTGGGCGGTTTTCTTTACTCAGAGTGCTGTGTGGATTAAAAACAGGGATTTTGAGCATTTTCAAATAGGGATCAATATGGTTCTAATAGACTGTGGAAAATTTTATACATTGTTTAGAATGTTGTATTGGCAAATAAAGTATCATTGCATTTTAACTCTGCAAATATTCTTTAAATTTTCCTTAGATTGTATTTACATTGCTATTACTCAGCAATCTAACTTAAAAACTCCTTCTTTTCCTAAGTAGAAATAGGAAATCAATCTAAAAATGCTTGACTGCCCCCTGATGTTAAGGATATTACTAGAAACTGGAATTAAAATATTATGTTGTTATTAATCATTGGGGGCAAGGTCTCCCCAGTGATACAGGGGTAGGAGGGGTTATTAAGGGTCATGGAAACTAGGCTGGGGGCGGGGTACCTTTTGGAAGAGTCTCTGTGCCATTGTTTCACATCCATTATTGTCAATTCCTTTCTCTACCTCAGACTCCTGGAAAAGCTATTATATGTAGGAGTCTTTTGTCAGGGAAATACACTGTTCAGACTATCAAGCACTATTCACAAGATGCTAAATTGGGTACAAATCTCCAGAGTAAATCAGTTCCAGCAGTGCCTGGTGCTTCAATGCCAGTTCTTTCGTATGGCAACTGTTAGGCCTGTCAAGATTGGGGCTGAGGCTGGCCTCTTCTAATAATGACCCAAGACAGCCTGTCAGCGCGGAACTGAACCTAATGAAGAAGGCTGTGCGGTGAAATGCTGAGGATAATCCCCCCGTCCCTTATTTTAATTCCTCCTCAGATAGTCCTGACTTTCTAATGAATGCACTTCTATTCCTCAGTGGTACAAGCTTCCAGATTCCTTCCTTTTCTAAGTGACTTTTTTTCTGATCAAATATCTTGCCAAGTCAGACTTTTGTTTCCAGGAGACATGGACAACTAAGCTGTGTACTTATTTTAGAGACAGTCTGAAATGACATTCAGGAAAATGGAATCCTGGGGGGTAAAGAATAGAATGACAAAATATGACAGGCTCTGGGACTTCTTGTGAATTAAAATGAGTCAAAATGCTGCCTTTTCCCCAGAATCGTGGTCTCAGTAGCTCATCGCATTGTATCTGAATTTTGCATTATTCAGGTATTCCTAGAACCTTTTGGAAGACTTTTTAATTGGATCAAACTTTTTGGGTAATTTGGAGGAGTACATAGGTGGACTCTTGTGAGCTGGTTTGTTAGCAAGCATTATTAGAACCCTTTTAATAGCTGTAGTAGGATAGTTAAGTTTTAATGAGCGGTAAGAGTTAATTATTCAGAAAACAGATGCTGGAAGGTCTCTGGGAAACCAAGAATGTGAAATAACAAAGAACGAAAGCAGTAAGGGAAGCTTGGTAAGTGTGCATGTGTGCGTGCAGCATGCGTGTGTATGAAAGTCCCTAGGGCTTTGTCTTATGTTCCCTACCCCTCGGCTTCCTATCTGTCCCTAGGTCAGCTCATCTAGATTTGTAGAATTAATTACATCTATACACCGATAATTCTCAATTTATATCTAACCATATATTTGATAGGTCCTCTTAGATGTACAATACCCATCTCCAGATGAATAGATTTAAAAGAAAATCTTTGCTTCTCATGGCCTGCCCCTACTCTCCATCTCAGCAAGTAAATATCTCCCAACTGCTTATGCCCAAAACTAGGAGTCATCCTTGGTTTCATTCAGTGCCAGACAACTTCCATTTGCTCCACCTGGATCAACTCTGCATTCTTCTCCTTGTACTTTGCACGAAGACGCTGACCTGTAAGAACTGCACCCACTGAGTTTCTCTGTGCTCTGGCTTCCAGCTGGGTTTAGCCAAAAGAGAGCATCAATGGAAAGTCAGAGATAATGATGCAAGTGAGGGAAGACTTTATTTCTTCGGCTTCTTGCCTGTGAGGCTCCTCAAGTAAGCTGTTTGTCTCCACAGAAGGTCAGTTTCCTAGTAATACTAGTGAGTGACGACATATGAAGTTTTCATAGTCCTAATTTTAGTAAGCGCTCTTCTCCTTTAGGTGCAGTGGTGTAATAACCTGGTTACAACTAGCCCCATTATTTTTTCAGGCTCCTATTTAAAAGTCAGAGAGGCTCCCCTGAACACCTCATCTTAGCAGCCAACAGACCACCCTATCATGCTGTTTTAATGCTATGCTTAGTATTCACTATCATATGACAGCTTTTTATTTGTTTATGATTTTGTTTATCAAATTTTCTTAATATCTGGAGTGTGACTTCCATGAGAGCAAAGCCCTCCTATTACAGTTTTCTTCATTTGCCTTGGATCAGTGATGAACAGGAACCCTTAAACCTATAGGTTTTACTCTCCTTAGCACAGCCCAGTGCCATTCCTACTCTGTGAGTCCCTCATAAGTGTAACTGTACAATGCCTATTGCCTGGTTGAAAAATGGAGCTGGGTTATAACTTACAACTGAAATGTCTCATTATACTTTGGTGACCATGTGTTGCTTTTTGTTTTTGTGCCTTGTTTTCTCTTCTTGTCTCCGAGGTTGGGTCCCAGCATACAGACTTCCACAAAGGGGCGGAACATTGCCGTGGTCTGCCAGTTTAAGTCATTAATAGCAATCACTAAAAAACAGAAGGAAAAGGAAAGGGATATAAAGTGTTAGCAAACCCATGTGCGGAATCCTAGGCTTTCTCTTTGATCTTTAAAGAGGATATTTATTTTTTAAAATGATGTATGAAGCTGTAACTTGTGTTTAATAACACCCTAACCCCACTGACTAGGACTAGGAAAAACAATTTTCTCTCTGGACCGCATGCTTGATAGGGCTTTCAGCTCTAAGCCATGTGGCATTGGGATGGTAAAAAGCTGTAATTAAAATGACAATTGTTACTACTGAAAAGTTATGATTCTTGTTTAGGTGAAAACATGTTGCTTTTCATATTAAACTTATGATATGTTCATGAAATATTTAGAAAATATACAGAAAATAGATTAAAAGAAAAATCTATAATTTTATCACTCAAGAAATGACTGTTAATATTTTGGTGTGATGCTTTCAATTTTTATATATAGAATGGGATCATAATGTATTGCAGTCTTAAAAATAGTTTCATTTTTTTAAGTCCATCATGGATAGCATTGTAATTCATTATATATTTTCCAACTGCAAATATTTAATTATGTGTAGATTTCATTCAATATTCAACAAATCACTTATTGCATATTATGGCAGTTTCCTAATTTCAGGCATCATAAATAATACTTAAGTGAACATTCTTATACATACATCTTTACTCATTCTTTGATGATGTGGATAGTATCCTTAAGGAGGTGTCTTATAATTAAACTTGCTAATTCAGGAGGTTCATAAAACTTCTAGCATTTGGTATACGTCAGCAAAATATTTTTGAAAAATGTTTAACAACACTGGCATATATAGTCATGCCCACTTATCTGTATGTTTACTAATACCATATATAATCTATTATATACTATAACAGTGTTAGTTTAGGTAGTGAAACTTTGAAATATGTTAGAAGGCCATGGTTTTGATTAAAATAGATACTACTTAAAGTGAGTGTCCATGATAATATAAAAATAGAACATGGTTCTATTGAGCCAAGTATAAATCATTAAATTACATCTTCAAAATGACCCCTGAATTCAGATTTCATTTTTATAATATAAAGCCAATTGATTCAACCACCCATTTAAAAAAAATCAAACCAGTTGTTGGAAATCACATAGAAAAAGTAGGTAGATTATGTGGATAGTAAGAATGTACTGAGTTAACATCTAAAATGTCATTGGTAAGTTGGAGGCGACCACAGCCTCAACCATAGAGAACACAGTCATACAATTCTGAAATATAATCATCAATGTATTTAAACCATTTAGACTTTTCAAGTAATATAGGTTAAATATCTATGCTATTAATTTGTTTTGTTTTAAATCAAAAGTTTTGGATTCATGAAGGTATTCTAAGCATGCCCTAAAATAATTTAATATAGATTTTTAAAAACAGGGTTTCCAGAAAAAACATTTTGCATATAATTATTTTTTGAGAGGTTAAAGTCTTATAGGCTGTTTGATCTACCTGAACCCAAAATATACCTTTTACAGTGACTTTATGCTCTCCAGTTCCTGGAGTGGCGGTGATGTCCACATGAACAGATATCTGACCCACTGAATCTTTGGAGGGGCGACCTGCAAATCAGCAAAAGTTTACTGGCTTGACCTTTCAGACCACTTAGTAAGGGACATTGACATTCTGTGCATCGGGGACTTTAAAGTGTGATCGTGGAAACAAATGGTTCTTTTTGTTAACAGCACATAATAGATACTGATACATGTTCACTAAGTTAAATTTGCTATGCAGGTTTGAGTCTTGGGTTTAATCATATTTAGCCCATTTAGCTAAACTTTCACACAGTCCTCAGATACCATAAGGCATCCTGTTACTATTACTGTTGTTAAAAAGAAAAAAAAAAAACAACTTGAAGTTGCCTTACCCTAGGCACTTAATAAAGCTCTCCTCGTCACTTACGTATGAAGATGTATGACTGCCCTTCATTCCTTTCTGAAGTGCTCTTCTTGAGTGTGCCACACCAGAGCATCAAGGATACAGAGATGGCTCTACAGAGCACCTGCCCTCATGAGGCCCACACTCGGGACCAGGGGAGAGCAATACACACACACACTACTGCACATCGTGTGATATATTCTAAACAGGTACATTTATAATTTGATGATATAAAAAGGAATAATCAATTCCACCCTGATAAAAGTTAGTCAAGGGTTAAGAATGTTGTATTGAAAAGTGCCTGTGATTTGGGCACTTGAAATTCAAATCATAGTTATGCCACATCTGGTTCCGTGATCGGAATTTGTGATGTTCTCAAGTCTTGGTTTTCTTATTTGTAAAATAGGGAAAACTGCATCAACCTCATATACACACATACACACACCTATTAACATATCATCTATAAACATATACATTTTTTTCTCAAATAGAAACACATACTCTGATTATCCTTTACCTTACCTTTGTCTTTTTACCTAAAAATGTATTAAGATTATTCCATTTCCACATATACAAAGCTACGCCCCACTCTTTAGTATAGTCTGGACTATCACAGCATTAACTGCAAAGTCAAGGTTTCCTGAACACTTGCTTAAAAAACAAATCATTAATCTGCTTACAAATAATGAAAACATTAAAATATTTAAAATAATATTTAGCCCTTATTCCATTATATGGACATACCATTATTTATCTAAACACACTTTGGTTGTTTCTAGTCTTTGCTCTTATGAACTATAATGAATAATTACTTTCCATGTTTACAAGTTTATCTATAGTATAATTTCTAGAAATGGTATTTGTCAAAGGTAGGTGGAACCTCATTTTGCCCCATAGAGATTTTAACCATTTGCAATATATATGAGATTAATAAGAATCTTATTTTCATGAAATGGCTAGTGACTAAGCTGAAAAGAGGAGATTCTAAGAGACTTCCAATTTCTAACTTGAGAAAAAAATCACTGCATTGCAGCCAGAACCTCTTAACAGGATCTGCTGAGAAAATCTGGTTCGCCACAAGCACCACTCTCACCCCCACCCTGCCCCAACCATTTGTTAATAAAAGCATTGAAAGACAGAAAGGGATCACTTCGGGCATTAGCCAAGGAGCTGCTCATTGCTCTGAGAAGTGTTTCCTTTTCCTGAAGTGAAGAAAATTCCAAGAGAAGTACTCCTAAAGTACTTGCTGGAAGTGCCAGCTAGATGAGTATTTCATTTTTTAATTGGCTGCCTACTTAGCAGACAGTGTGACCTAAGCGTGGTCAAGTGGGGGACAGCCAGCCACAGTGTGTGCCGGGATGTCCCTCTCTGCTTAAAGTCACAGTTGCTGAGAAATATTGGAGATGGCTCCTGAATAGGCTTGAAGTGCCAGCATTCAAGGACAAGAGAGGGAAAATGTGACCACAGGCTCTGGTTTTATCAGGGATTGTCACCGACATGGTGAAGAGGCAAGCATCTGAAAGGAATGTGTATGCCCATACACCCAGGAGGGGTGCAGCAGGAAAAAGAGGCCAGGTCTTGAGTCTTGGAAGAGTTCATCAATGCCCTGGGGAACTATTTGAAAATACGTTTCACACCAGCCAGTTCTACCAAGCTTGTACTTCCCCTAAGAGAAGGATCTGGAAAAGTTCTACTACTAACTGAGTAGACAGTGACCCTTAGATAGATAATGACTACTAATGGTCACCATTGCAGTTTTTTTTTTTTTTTTTAACTTATTTTTAGTTGAAGGATAATTGCCTTAAAATACTGTGTTGGTTTAAATAAAGATTCATCTGTCTCTTTTCTCTCTTTCTCTCTTCCTCAATATCATGGAAATTGCCTCCAGGAGAAAGAGGAACGGTGCATATCAGAGAAGCCACAGCCTCCTCCTCCTACTGCTAGAGTCACTATTTCCCCCTGTTTGTAGAGAGAGAAAGAGAGCTTTTAATCCAATAACTAATTAAAACTTAAATGTGGGCAGAACAAGGTCTTAAAAACCTGAATAACCTTCTAACAGTGCAAGTAACTAACATGGTGTGTACCCAGATGTTGATATCAGTAAGGGAGGTGTCTATGCAGTAGAAAGTAGGACTCATAAGAGGGACTGATAATACTTTTTGGGAAAATAAAATAGTTTGACATCATCCCTAAAATGGTGACATCCTTATGATATGAAGAATAGAACATAGCTTGCCATTATTTAAGTCTCCTTTTGTGTATTCCAATTATGCTTTACATTTTTCTTCATGTGAATCTTGAACAGTTAAAAAGCTTATTCCTAGTTATTACATCTCATTCTATTTTAAATGGGACCCCTTTATTGGATAACAGGAAGGCTAGTGATTTTTGTATATATTTTTTATTCAACCAACTGAATTTTTAATGAAATATTTTCATTACTCGTTTTGAGTTTTGTAAGTATACACATGTATTATTTTCAATGAATTACACTTCTCCTTTCCAGTTTTTATACCTCTTTACTATTTGCCTTGGCTAATTTTATTGGCTTATATTTCTAATACTACATGCCGTGACAGTGTTAAAAGTGGATATGCTTGTTGTCCTTCATTTGGCTCTCCAGATTCATTTTTCACCCTTCTTCACTCTGCCCTCTGCCCCTAGATGGACAAGTCAGTGGTCTCTATGCTCTATAGATGATGAGAAGTCCTGGAAAGATATGGGAAAGAGGGAGTAGACTCGAGTCAGATATTTATTTCTTTAGTTTCCTTCCTATGGTGTCACCATTTTGCTGGAAGAATCCTGCAACCAAAAAGCTAACACTGGCCTCACCAACCCTCAGCAGGTGACAGTCTCATTCCTGGTTCTAGGAGCTTTTTCCTCCCTTGTTATTTGTTTCAGTGCAGTTAGTTTACTACTCTTTCTGGTCTCTTTATATCCTGCCCATCTGTTGTCCATAGTTTCTCCATTGAATCAATTAAGATTGAATAATCTTAATTTGGGTGTGCCATCTGATTCCTTCTGTGACCTTGGCTAATAGAGTTAACATCTTTGATTTGCTCATAACTTTAATGGAAGTGTCTCTAGTATTTCTGCAATATTCTTAGGTCTTGAACATTGAGACAATCTTTGTGAGGGATAAGATGTAAAATATGGACAGTCACTGTTTAACAACTATTATCATGATGGATTTTTTCAGGGGAGAAAATGCTTTAAGAGGCTCTTGAAGGTTTAGTTGAAATTCACTTTTTTTTAAACAGAGAAGCAAGAAATAGCATGTGCCCATATGTGGATGCATAAAACAGAATGGTGTGTCCTGGAAACTGTGAGGAGTTCAGGATGTATGGAGCATAGATGAAGTAACAATAGGGAATGTTAAAGAAAATGTTGGTACTTTGAATGTCATTTAAAAATTATTAGACATTATCTTGGAGCTACTGAGAAGTTTTTTAAGATTTTGGCTATGGGTGGCATAGTCAAATTTAGGTTTTGAAAGAATTTGTCTCATCTGTGTAAAAGATCATTTTTTATCACTGCAATCCCTTTTGGAAAACCTCCTACTTGCATCCTATTATACCTTGAGTCAAATCCCAAAACCCAGCCCTTTGCTAGGATGCTTCTGATGATCTTTCCTTCATCAGTACTTCTGGTCCATGCTGTCTTTGGCTTAATTTCTTCAAACCTTTCTTTATGTTTGCATCAACTCAAAACAATTGTTTAGAACATCCTTCCTCCATTATCCAATGAAGGTCTGTCCAAACACCTCTACACTAAAATATTTTCTTTTTTTTTTTTACTATTCTAGAAATAATCTGTGGTTATATTTTTGATCTCCTCAAACACTATTATGGAGAAGGCAATGGCAACCCACTCCAGTACTCTTGCCTGGAAAATCCCATGGATGGAGGAGCCTGGTAGGCTGCAGTCCATGGGGTCACAAAGAGTTGGACTCGACTGAATGACTTCACTTTCATTTTTCACTTTGATGGATTGGAGAAGGAAATGGCAACCCACTCCAGTGTTCTTGCCTGGAGAATCCCAGGGACAGCGGAGCCTGGTGGGCTGCCGTCTATGGGGCGCACAGAGTCAGACACGACTACAGTGACTTAGCAGCAGCAGCAAGCACTATTATACATAGACCATGATGTTTATGGTGCCCCTTGAGTTATAAGACATGTATAACAAAGTATAAAATCCCTGGGCAATGAAACCAGACCTCCCTGATCATGAATCTGTCTGTCACACATTAACAGTTTAAAACTGTGAATTTGGATGTCCTTATTTGTCAAGTGTTGATAATCCCACCTACCTGACAACATTATAACAAGGCTAAAAAAGGATAATTTTGAAAAAATATGTAAGATATTATGTGCCTTGCACATAAGAGCTGCTGGTAAATGGATCCAGGTTTATGATAATAATAATTCTTAAGAGTATTCCAAAATTATTAAATACCTTGAAGATTCATAGAAAATTAGAGAGAAAAATCCATTGACACTATAGTTATCTAAATCAAATACTGCTGTAAGACTAAAGCAGAGTGACTAGAGTTTTCCCCAACAACTTTGGAATTCTTAGTTTCTTCAGTAAAAGTTTCTGGGTTGAGCACACTAGAGATGGAAGATTTTTAAGAGCCCTCAAGTTGAGTGTCTATTAGGGAATATTCTTTCCCACTATGACGTAAAACCTTTCGTTAACCAAGAATTCTGTGAAATGAGTTTTCTTGATTGCTAAAGGTTATATTGTTTGTTTAACTATTGTTGAAATCACAGTAAGTGAGAGACAGTGAAAATGCATCCAGGTTGTGTATTTGTCTCTGTTGTTATACTAAAGATCAGAGCCTGCTCAGTTTGTGGGTTTGTGATCCAGACTTTTATGGGTGGTCATGTAAGTATTATCATAAGCAGTCATGTAGCAATGGCTGATTTGTTTCCAGAGTAAACATCTAGAAGTGATGGTCAGGAAAGTTATTGATTCAACAAGTTTGTAAATGAGAAAAGCTTTCCATCAAAGCGCTCACCAGGAGGTGCCATTTCTTCATCTGAGTTCCTAAACTTAACCAACGTAATTTAAAGGCTTTGTGTTGTTACCGAATCTAATTTTTATTAGAAAATACATAAAACTTGAATTTGGAAAATATGTGCTCTTAGTTATGGAGGAGAAATTTTATGCTGTTTGAAAACAACTAACAGCTATAGAAATTATGCCTAAAACTTTTTTTTTAAATTTTTTTTATTATTTATTTTTTTACTTTACAATATTGTATTGGTTTTGCCATACATTGACATGAATCCTCCATGGGTGTACATGTTTTCCCCATCCTGAACCCCGCTCCCTCCTCCCTCCCCATCCCATCCCTCTGGGTCATCCCGGTGCACCAGCCCCGAGCACCCTGTATCATGCATCGAACCTGGACTGGCGATTCGTTTCACATATGATAATTTACATGCTTCAATGCCATTCTCCCATATCATCCCACCCTCGCCCTCTCCATAGAATCCAAAAGACTGTTCTATATATCTGTGTCTCTTTTGCTGTCTTGCATACAGGGTTATCTTTACCAACTTTCTAAATTCCATATATATGCGTTAGTATACTGTATTGGTGTTTTTCTTTCTGGCTTACTTCACTGTGTATAACAGGCTCCAGTTTAAAAGTACTCTAAATGCATAGGTATGATTTTCCCTTTACCAAACTGCTGCTCTCTCATCTTCCACTTGCTCATCCTAACTCTGTGCCTGTGAAGGATTCCACTGGTGGGAAAAAAACATGGTGAAAACCAAACTTAAGTACTCAGCAGTCCCCAAACAATTTTGAGGAAACGCTTGGGTGTAAAGATTTAGCAGAATATACACATTTCCTTTTTAAACAGAAAATGTGGAATTTACTGCTCAATCATGTCAAGCATAGTCTTGAGAGTTGCTCGTTGAATGTGGTACAACCCTAAAAAGTGGAATTTAAAATGTGACGGTTTTCTGACAGTTATCAGTAGAAGCAACTAGTTTAAAAGATTTTATTATTATTTTAAGTATTGTTTAGTAGTCAGGCTATTCATAATTGTTACCTGAGAACTCTGGGTTTGTGCTTCCATGGCCTGTTGTTTATACCACCCCACAGCACCCATGTTATGCCTAGTATTGTAGATAATTAGGCAGATTTTTTCTTTCTAACTATATTCCATAATGGCAGGAAACCTCTATTAATAACCCATACTTCTTATCTCTAATTCATATAATAAATAACATACTTTTTGATATTTATTAAATGGCAAATTTATATTTATTCACTGATCAAATATGGGAGCAATCCTCATTTTGCACAATTTTTATATTCTGTGATATGCCTAGATTTCAGTTCTTATAGTTTAGTTAAATAACACCCATTTCCCAATGATACATTCAAATTTCAGTTATTATGGCCTATTAAACAGGTGTCATTGCCTAAAGTACAAACTTTGCTGCTAGTAGTTTAGTCCACACATCACCATATAAGTAACTGATAGGTATTATCATCACTGATCAATTACATCACTTCTTTAAAAGTCTGGTGATTGGTAACTGTGCCCCTGTTCAGTTCACATACAACAAAGTGCATAGTTGTGTTGCTGCCTTGTTTCCTAAACCCATGTGACATTTTAAAAACCTGGATAATCAAAACAGGGAACTGGCCAGCCAAGAAAAAAGTGGAACGAAGGAACAAAAAATAATAACACTGGAGTGAAATTTGTATAGAATGTAAATGGATTAACAGAAAAAAATTACTGACCTTGGGAATATTGACATTACTGCCAATGGAGGAACCCTAGAGAGGCAGACAAGAAATTTAATGAAAGTGACCTTATTGACAAAAATGAGAAAGGTGATGAAGATGTCCTGGTGGAGGTGACATTGAAGAAAAACTTCACATTAAAGGAACTCTGAGATATGTTAGTTACAGCTTGAAAAGCCGGAAGGATATATTGTCAGTGATTGATCCAAACTTTGGAATGATAATTTGCCAAGGCACAGAAAAGATGCTCGTTCCTTATATTTATATGATGAGAAGAATAAAGCAAGCACTGTTCACACTACTCTTGATAAGATTTTAAAAAGAAATGAAATGCTTTACTTCTCAGTGTTTCTAATGTTTCCAATTATAGCATATTAAGTGAATGTTTTACTATTTTTTCATTTCCTTATACATTTCATTTCCTTATTTCTATATTTATAGCTGACAGCAAAAGATTTTGTTTCTTTTGATGAAGTATTTTAAAAAATCTTCATAGAATTATAATTTTCTCTATTATCAAGCAAGATTGCTTTGAACAGTTTCAGTTTACACAGTTATTCTTATGGTCCTACATTACTGTGCAAAGTGAAGTTTGTACATGTTTGAGTTGATTCATTTAATACGCTTGCAGTTGCTAAAACTATGGAAGCTGCTTAACTCAGTCAGATGTGTTACATCTGTGTTGTACTGTGCAGTAGATATATTTTCCCATTTGGTGGGGTTGGTTTGCTATAGCCTTGATCTGATCCATCTGACATTTGTGCATGGCAAGATCTGTTGGTTGCCAATCCCAGAATAAAAATGGAATTGAACAAAGCATCTTCAAACTGAAGAAAGCATATATCAATCAAGCAGTTATTTTCCAAACAGAAAAAAAGGCAACATAAGAGATTTCCAATTTTGATGGGATGAAATATGAAAATAATCTAATATGGAACTTTTTATTTAGCTAATTTAACAATTTTATGAGTACTTAATGAAAATTTAATCAGAGGTTATGCCTGTTACATAATCTTGTCTATTCTAAACCCATAGAAATTAGACTATTGTGCCTCAAATCAATCAACGGGGTCCTAGAATGTGTCCTTTGTCACCAACATTATTGGATCATGAATACCAACCTCTATCTGGGAATGAGTCATGCTCATGTGAGTAAACCGGTAAAGGGAAGGAGAATGAAAGAACTAATTGTTTTATTTGAAGTTCTCTTTAGAAGAGCAGCTTCTGATAAAAAACTTTCTGATAAAAGATCCTGATTACCATAAGATTATGATATAGTATTATATAATCTCCCTAATAGGGTGAATCTCTCACTTAACGTAAGTTTTGTACATTCTGTGGAGGAGTGAATAATTTTAAAAGCATTTAGTAATGATTATGCATGTAATGTTTTAAATTGATAATTACCTCCAAGTCTCAATTAGTATCCTGTAGAATATTAGACGAAAAATATCACAGCTGCTCCAGTCATTTGTACAAGTTTACCAAACTGCTTAAGCCCCTGACAAAAGAGTTTGAATCTGTCCTCATGGGACTCTGCTGGGAGCCTCAAAAAAGGTGTGGAGAATTAACGAGGAATGACCACTCTGGCAGTGTCACAGTTTAGAATCAGCTGACCTGCCCTACTGTCCTCCCACCTTCAAGTCTAGGACTCCAGGTGGGAGTCACTCACCTCCGTTCAGGCTTCTAGGTTGTTAGACATCATCCGAGATGGTGGGTTTAGAATAAACCAGGAAGTGGCTTGACTTAAACCCTGTTCCTCTTCATATCCCTTCTTGTGCTTTCCTTCTCTGATCTTTGCTCATTATCTCCATGTCATGTAACATTCATATTTGAAGTAATTTATAGTAATGATAACAATAATGGGTACAATGTTGGACTACTTGTGTGTGCCAGGCATCATGCTGAATACTTTAAGGATAAGATCTTGCTCTGATATCAGATAAAGGTAGTGTGTACATTTTACACAATGGGTGAAATTGGGCACAGATGTGAGTTTCCTGTCAAAGTCAGTAAATGGAACACTGAGATTTGGCCTCCGATCTCTGACAGGCTGCGATGTTCATGAAATAGCTTCTTTTCTACTCGCTCCCCTTCCCCCTTTCCTTTTTCATATCAAAGAGGAGAAAGTAAGCGCTGTCTTGTTGTTGTTGTTACTAATGGCATAGTCTTGCTGAACTAAAAGGCAGAAAGGCAAAAATTGAAGGAACATACAGAAGCATCTATATATCTTAAGATTATGTTTTTTGTGTGATAACACTTGGCTTTCATTTGCAACTGTTTATATTAAGTCCCACAGTAATCATTCAAATGTATGTTTAAATTAATATTGCCTTCAGGGACTCTTATGGTTTCATAGTTTTCTGTGTTTTATCCTTAAACTTACTATTGATTGAAACATTTTTATAGTGTTACTTTATATCAGTGAGTTTCCATGGCTATAGCATCCTTAAAGTGTTGCTAAAAAAATTAATCAGTGATTATTAAAAATTTGAAATGTGTCAAATCCTAGAAGTAGTTACTGAAAGTTTAGTTATCCTAAACTGAAATATTTTAGTATTGAAAAATATATAGTTTTAATGTTAGAAATAGTGTTGGTCTTGGAAACTATTTGAGCCAATATCTTTGTTTTAGAGGTAAGGGAGTTGAGGCTAAGTATCTCATATAAATTTCCATAGCTGGGCAGCATCAGTGGTGGGTCTTATTATTTTCATTGAAGTTCTCTTTCCACTGACAAACGAGCTTGTCTCTAAAAAGGTCTTCTGGAATTCACACAATGGGACAGACTGTCAATGAATAGTAGAATTTGGCAAGTAGGTAGGATGTGGATATGACAATCAGTGCTTTTTTTCTAAGTGGAAACTCAGAAGTGGCAAAAATCAGAAAACTAAACTTTCAGTTGTGACTAGTGACTAAGAATCATTTCTAATCATTATCTGTGTCACTTGATCTGTTAGCATCTCTCTTTTAAGATCTATTCATTAGCACTTGGAGAAGGAAATGGCAACCCACTCCAGTGTTCTTGCCTGGAGAATCCCAGGGACGGGGGAGCCTAGTGGGCTGCCGTCTGTGGGGTTGCACAGAGTCGGACACAACTGAAGCGACTTAGCAGCATTAGCACCATGACTGCTAGCAAACATTACTACCTGGGGGAGAATCGGATGAGAAAGGTTACTCCCATACAGTAGTATGTATTCACATCATGGAAATCACTGTTGGTAAAAGAGACAAAAATAAGATCCATTTTCAGGGATGAGAGCTTTAGGCATATCTTTTCTTCTTGGTAGTCACTGACATCAATAAACATAATAGTAGAAACAGTTAGGTGAGATAAGGGTAGGGGCTTTGCTCTGCACTCCCACCACTCAGCTTCAAATGCTTGGATCTATCAGTAACCAAAGATTTTTGAAAAGTGGCTAAGGGTAATCCAGTTTACCTGAAATGTATGACCTGAATGGATCTTCTTATTTGAAAATAAGCCGAAGAATTGATGCTTTTGAACTGTGGTGTTGGAGAAGACTCTTGAGAGTTTCTTGGGTTGCAAGGAGATCAAACCAGTCAACCCTAAAGGGAATAAGTGCCAAATATTCATTGGAAGGACTGATGCTGAAGCTGAAACTCCAATACTTTGGCCACTTGATACGAAGAACTGACTCATTGGAAAAGACCCTGATGCTAGGAAAGATTGAAGGCAGGAGGAGAAGAGGATGACAGAGGATGAGATGGTTGGATGGAATCACCGACTTGATGGACATGAGTTTGAGCAAGCTTCGGGAGTTGGTGATGGACAGGGAAGCCTGGCGCGCAGCAGTCCATGGGGTTACAAAGAGTTGGATATGACTGAGCAACTGAACTGAACTGAGCTGAAACATATAAAGGGTTTCCCCAGTGGCTCAGATGGAAAGAATCTGTCTGCAATGCAAGGGACCCAGGTTTGATCCCTGAGTTGGAAAGATCTCCTGGAAGAGGGTATGGCACCCACTCCAGTATTCTTGCCTGGAGAGTTCCATGGACTGAGGAGCCTGATTGGGGGGTACAGTCCATGGGGTCGCAAAGAATCAGACACAACTGAGTGACTAAGCACGCTAAGGGATTTCAAGAAAATAATTTCTACAACACGAGGTAACAATATCTCAAGGATTCAGGTGAAAGCATATTGCTGGAAATGATGCTCCTGAAGAAACCATAAATAATCAAATGATAATAAAAGCAAATTTCTTGAGCTTAAAAACAGCTCTGAACTTTTAAAGAATTCAATTTGTTTTAGGAAAATTGAAAAGCACAAACTATACACATATATATCCAGGTAAAAAGAGAAGAAATTGAGGAGAAGGAGAGAAGGAGAAAAGAGGAGGAGCAGGGAGAGAAAAGAAGGAATCAGAGGAAGAAGAAATGTATCCAAGAAGAAAAATGCAAAGAATTTCGGCTGGCCTATATTTTTCCTCACAAAATAAACATCAGAAGGAAATGAGCAATAGCAATAAAGTTATGAGGCAGAGTGTCTATGCTCACAGAATTTTAAATCTAGGAAAGTTGTTTCTCATGTAAGAATGAAACAAAAAGTAATTTTCAAAAATTCAAGAGCTAAGAAAATTTATTTTACACACACACACAATTTCCTCACAGAATATGACTTGGAGACATATTTCAGCCAAAAGAACCTCAGACTGGGGAAGCTGTGTTGTAGAAAGCATGTCACTGAGCAATAGCACCATTTAAATTATCAGGTGGATATCAGTTAGATACACCTTCTTTATTAGATTTGAATTTATTAGGATAAGCATAGTCTTAATTTTATATTCCCAGTGTCTAGCTCTGTATGTGCATAGTGAAGGAGCTTTATGAGAGACTGAACAGAAATTTGGATAATGTGTTTATTGAACAGGAAGGTAAGTGTTAGGAAGGGATGAACTGTTTAATGGGAAAGTAACTTTGTTTTCTAGGTTTTAGTGTTTTAGTGTTGTGTAAGTGAATCAATGGCAAAGTAATAAAATTATAGGCATACTTAATGTATTGGGTTGCCAAAAAATGTTTGTTCGGGTTTCCCATAACATCTTATGGAAAAGTCTGAGCAAACTTTATAGTCAACCCAATAGATTTTCTTTATCAAATAAACGGGTATTGATCTACATCTGACTTCGTTACACAGAAGTATTCTCTCTTGTAATACAGTAGCTACAGAGGCAAGTGACTCTCTTTGCAGGAAAAATGTGCAAATAGCTGAAAACAATTTATGTGAATAGATGACTGCTGCTGCTGCTGCTTAGTCACTTCATTTGTGCCCGACTCTGTGCGACCCTATGGACTGTAGCCTGCCTGGCTCCTCTGTCCATGGAATTCTCCAGGCAGGAGTACTGGAGTGGGTTGCCATGCTCTCCTTCAGGCTTGGGAAGATCCTTCGGGGATCTTCCCAACCCAGGGATTGAACCCGGGTCTCCTGCATTGCGGGCAGATTCTTTACCACCGAGTCACCAGGGAAGCCCAAATAGATGACTATGGACTTAAATTTGCTTTGTAGCAGCTCATGGCAAACCCTTAATTATAGAGGTTCTGGGAGTTTGGGATTGTGGGTATTCAGTTCAGTTCAGTCGCTCAGTCATGTCTGACTCTTTGTGACCCCATGGACTGCAGCATTGCAGGCTTCCCTGTCCATCACCAACCCCCGGAGCTTACTCAAACTCATGTCCATCGAGTTGATGATGCCATCCAACCATTTCATTGTCTGTCATCCTCTTCTCCTCATAAATCTTACCTTGAGTAAAATTTCAAATACTTTTAGAGATTTTATACATATTTTGCAAAATTTATTTGTAAGTATTCTACTGTTTTATTCCTATTTTAAATGAATTTCTATTTTATTTCCTATTCTAGTTAGCTATTAATTGTGTAAAGTTATGCTGCTGACTTCGTAAACTGATTTTATAGTGAACAATCTAATGGAAAATTCTTATTAGTTCCAATAGTTTCTCTATAGATTTCCCTATGCTTTCTATGGAAGTAATTGTGTTGTTTACATATAAGGACTTTGGTTTTTCTTTTTCAATTCTATTGCTTTTGAATAGAGGACAAGATAATAATCTCCATAGTTAGTTTTATATATAACATTGAGACAAAACATGTGTAGTATAAAAAGAAAACCTAACTAAACCAATTTATACATATAATTACAAAAATTCTCAATGAAATAGTGTTAAAAATGCAACCCTATCACAGAGTAGGATTTATCTTAATGATAAATGGTGTTTTAAGTATTCTAATAAATATCACTAATATCTAATAAATATCTAATATCTCATGAATTCTGAAAAAGCATTTGATAAATTTCAGTGCCCATTCATGAAAAAAATCTCTTAGTTACTCATATTTGAAGGATGGCTCCTAGCTGTGGTAAAGAACATTTCTTTTAAAACAACAACTGAATCATTAGAAATTTCCTTTCAAAACTGAAAACAAAATAAGACTATATAAAATAAGAATAAACACAAAGTCTGAAAGTTTATATAAAGGCAATGATTAAAAACAGAAAATACAGTATAGTTTCTGGAAATGGTGACATTAATTTTTTTGTAATAACTAACACTTGACAAATTGAAAAGAATGTTCCTTGAGAGATTAAAACATAATAAAGTTACATGATTTTGGATGACAATATGTCATTCTTAAAGCAGCTAGAAAAAAAATAAAAAGGTATATACCGAAATAAAGTTAATTAAAATGTGATAAAACAATGAAATGTGATTTAGGCACAAAACAATGAATAAAGTTTAAAGTTAAGGAAAAATGCCTTAAGGATATCACTTGTTTGGATATTTAGTTATAGATTTACTGCAATTTTCATCAGAATCCCAAAGACTTAATTTTTTTTATACAACCCAAAGCTAATTTGAGAAGTAATGACAATAGAAACTAAGGACAGAACTTATTAAAAGTTACTAAGAACTTTTAAAAACACTAAATGAATAACTAAGGACTTATTTAAAAAGAGAGAAATGAAAATGTATTATTCTCATAAATATTAAAATACTTTATTAAGCAACAATAAATAAATTAGTTTAATCCTGGGCTATAAATGGTCAGACAGAATAGGAGAAAAGGTCCAGAAACATAATTCCAATAAATTTAAGATATAATGGCAAAAGAATTATCAGTGGTACAGGGCAGAATTATTTAATAATTGGTGGTAGAATCAGTTACTATTTGGAGAAAAGCTTTATAGCCTTATTATATATCATATACTGTAAACAAATTTTGATAAATTAAGTTTAAATTGAAAAATCCAACAGAAAAAAGAAAATATAGATGAATTTTATTTTACATTTACATGTGGAAGTCTCCACAGGCTTACAGTTAAGGATATAAATCACAAAGGCAAACATCTGACAATATTTGTAGGTCAAAAGACATCCTGTACATGTAATCGGTTGAGTGAGAAAATATTTGCAACAAATGATATAGAGGGTTACTATCTTTAATATGTAAAAGAAACACAAATTGATCAACTCAAAAGCACCATTAAAAATGAATAAAGATTATAGACAATTCACAAAAAGAGAAATTCAACTAGTTGATAAATATTTTAAATATTTCTTTTTGTAATCAAATTAATTATATTACCTGATATATTAACAAACATTTTAAACAAAAACAACCACCTTATACTAGAGATTTTGTGGAAAAGTCTAATATTCTAATCAACTTTTCACTGGAACAAATTTTAGTTGGAAAGCTACTTGGGTATTACATGCCTTCTAGATATTCAGATCTTTGGATTTCATAATTCTGTTTCTAGAATTCTATTCAAAACATAATTCTAAATACGGAAGAAGTTTACCTGGAAATTTTTTAGTAAATTTTTAGTATTTTAAATTTACTTAAAATATTGACTTAAAATGAGAAATAAATTTAAGTATTTTGTAATTGGGAAATATATAAATTATGAATTATATGATTGGATATAAGCTTGACATATTGACAAGTTATATAAAATACTTATGTAGGTATGCTATATGAAAGGGATACATATTTTGTATAAAGCTTCTGAAGTATTCAAAATAAGGATACAATGAAGTTGCAGGAAAATAAATCAAAAGTTTAGTAAATTATAAACTTTTTCCTTTTTCATGTTGTTTTATATTTTCTATTCTCCAATATGTATCTATTACTTTTATAATCAAAACAGAAGAAACTAGTTAAAACAATGTTTTAAAACTTGTGTCCATAAATTTTTATTTCATATTGGCTAAAACACAAAATTTATCAATAAATAGGAATTTTTCACTTCTGATTATAGAGGTTGAAACAGTATATCCATATATTTTGCAGAAGAGTTTGATAATGATATTAAAAATAATTTAACCTTTCAGGATCCTACAAGTTCCCCCAGAGATGAACTCAGAAATACTTGTAAAAAAACTCAACCAGCCTAGGCATCGACCTTCTGACTTCTTTAGATGTTATCTTCTTCCTCATATTTAATTATGAAATTCTTGAAGGTACCATTCATATTTAATCACTTATTTCCAATCAAGTTTTCAATCATCTCTTGTCATCTTACAGCAAACTCTACCGGAAATTTTGAGCATCTCCAATGATCTCTCTTTAAACTACATAAATATATATCCTCTTCCAGTTCCGTGCCATTTTTCCATGTCTTTAGCTTTGACACGGTTGATTACCTCCTTGTAGTCTTATCCCCCTTGGCTTCCTTCATTGTCTACTTTCTTGATGCACTGTTTCCTTCTCCGGTTCAGTCCTTTTTGCCATCTCTGTAGCCACCTTCTTCTTTCAGTTTTTTGTTATGTGTCATTCCCCAGTAACACCCCGTGGCTCTCTGCTCTCTTTTCTCATTACCCTTTCTATAGTTTTACAGTTTCAGCTTTCATCTTTATTAAACTTTAAAAATTTATTTCTAATCCTTATCCTCATCTTCCAAATGAACTCCATTTCCAATTGTCTAACAGATATCCTTGCTAGATGTTTTCCCTCTAGTTTAATCTCATCAACTCTAAAAACTAACATATGGTGTTCTCAACCTATTGTAGTTCTCAGCATCCCCATTTCCAACCAGATGACACCATTCTTCCTGCTGTCCAAGTTCAAATCATTGAAAACCTCATGGAACTTACCCTTTCTGCTTTATTTGCTGATCCTAACCAATAAGTTCATCTTGTTCATCATTCATAACAGAGTTTATTTGATTCAGTCTGTACTTCAGTATTCCAGTCCCTTAGTTTGGAACCTCATCACCAAATCTAGATATATCCATCACCTTCCAAAAAGACATTGTGCTTTCATACACTTCTATTATATTTTATATCACTTAGCAGGACTAAATTTCCTGGCGTACAGATTTCATCTTACTACTCTTCTTCTCCTAGAACCAAGGGTTCCTGTTGTTTTGATGGGAAATTCTAAATTCCCTAAGTAACTCTTGGCTTTAGAAATACTGCCTCCATCAATTATGATCAAATTCACCCCACACTAACTCAACAATATCCCTTTCTGCAAACCTTCCATATACTTAAGTACTACCCTCCATCCAAGCTCCTACCCTCCATCCAAGCCCTGCCATCTCTATGGCTTTCCCAGTCACTCCAGCCTACGCTGTTTATTCTCACTTGCAGCCACTTCTCTGTTCTTATCCATACCACCCTTTTGGCACTTAATATTCTGCCTCATTTTATATCCTTGTGTTTATTCTACTGACTGAACTTTATTGCATCATGAAATTACACCAAGATTTAGATAGTTTTAATGTTAAATTAAAAAACTGTAATTATCTAAAAATTTTAATAATATCCACACTTGGCAAAGCTGGCAGGATAACTAATATAAAAATTAATTGGAAAGCAAGTTTTGGAGGTGATGTGCATAGAAAGAATCCAGGCCACATTCCTTAGATTTGAATTCAGGATCTACCACATATTAGCTGTGGACCTTGGTTAAGTTACTGAACCTCTTTGTGCTTCAGTTCCCTCATCTGTAAAATAAGAATAACAGTAGTACCTGCCTCACTCAATTGTTGTAAAGATTAAATGTTATTACCTGTAAAGAATTTACAGAAGCACTTATAGAAAGTCCTCTGTATTATCATTGTGGTTGTTTATTAGAATATTAAATCACTTCATTTGACCTAGAAATTTCTTTGCTATGAACCTGTCACACAGAAATATTTTCATAAATACACAAAGAAGTGCATAACTAAAGATTTCATGGAAACATTTTTATAATGGCTAAAAAAAATAGAAGCAACCTATATGTTTATAAGTAATAAAATAGTACACCATCATATATCTTATGGGATATTATTAATCCATTCTAAAGGAGGGAAATCTGTATATGAGACATGAAAAGATGTGTATGAAAAATCAAATAGCACAATAGTATGCACATCACCCAGTTTTGAGGGGGAGAAAGAAGAACGTAAATTTTACATGTGCATGATTAAAAGGTCTGGGAGAATACACATAAAAGTGCACACAGGAGGAGTGGGGTTGGCTGAGTGTATGTATTAGCTTTTCCATATACTGATTTGTTCTCAATGAGAATCTATCACTTGTTAATTAAAGTGTTTAAATATATAAAAAATAATCAGAAGAGCAGAGCAGGAAAGTACAGATAGTGAGTTCAATTCACTGATTTAAAACCCTGTGCTCTCCCTTCATACTTCACTGATGTGGCTGCCATTTTGACCAGGATGTTATCCACCCCACCAAGCAGATATCATGAACAAATGGCTGAAGACACCATGTGAGCAAGTAATAAAAGTGTTGAGGGGGAGACTGGTAATGTGCGATTGATGGGTAGATGGAGTGGTGTCCACAGTGATCTGGTAAAAGGTACCTAGGTGACAGCAGAAGACAGAACTGACTTCTTTAGGGTAATCAGTCAAGAATGCTCACCCAGCAGAATATTTTCAAGAAGCAGCAGTAAAAGGCATTAAAAAAAAAAAATCAGTTTTGTTATGGACAAGAATGAAAACAGATCCAAGAGATAACCACAGTAGTAGCTCCTAGGTTCAGAGTATATAGCTGAGAGATCGTTTAATATAATAGACTTCACTGCGGGTCAAAGGTTAAAGAACTGCAGGCCAGTGTTCTAATAGGAAAAGGTAACTCTCCCCATCACTTTGAGGAGGCTACTCTGCAGGAGGTGGGTGTACAAAAATGAACTCCTCTGCAGAAAAGGCACTGGCGCTCAGTAATATATTGCTCTGACCTTTTCATCAAGAACTGGTCTAATCTAAGGTAATGCAGTGAGAGAGCATAATAATATGGACAGAATTGTAATGGGCAGAATGAATAACATTTCAGAAAAGAAATAGAGAATAGATATGGTTCTACTTCCTAGCAAGTACAGTAAACGTAGTTAGAGTTCTTAAATTCAGGAAACCCTCTGTGTTTTCTTTTTTCCTTTTCTTTATTTACTTTAGTCTGTTTTGCTTACTGATCATTTTACAGGACTGAGTAAGACTTTGAAATCTGGATATATAAATACTGAGTTACTGTATATAATTTAAAAACGAATTAAACCTGATTTCTTCACTTGGTCACTAATTTATTAAACCTGCCACTTTACTAGGTGTTGGTGGGAGCAAAAACCCACGAAATGAGTGCACTGCACTTTCTAGTTATAGAGAAATGGAAAAAAATAGTTATCTGAAAACTGTACTTGAAGATTCCTGTAATTTTTATTCTGAATTTGTAATTAGATTTGGGTTTGACTTTGGGCTCCACTGTTTATTAGCTTTGGCACTGGGTGATCACTTTCGCATCTCTGAGACTCAGTTTCTTTATCTGTGGAGCTAAAATAATCACATCTCATTCGCCAGATGAAACGGACAAAATGAGGTAACACAGGCCAAACTTACTGTCTAACACATGTTAGGTGCTAATGAATGTTAATTCCTTTCTTTACATTTTTTCTATTTTAATTTGAGTAAGATCTACTTTATTTTTTTAAAATCCATTTTATATTTATAGCAAATATCATTATATCTTGTTTTAAAGGAAATTATTTTGACTATATTAATTTGATTTTAGTTTTGATTGACCTAAGCCTTAGATTTAATTAAGAAGAATAATTTACATATCCACTCTGTTAATGCTTATTTTCTTGGTAAACCTTGAACTTACTATTTTGACAGCTGAAGAGATATTGGCATTTTTCCCCCTAGAGAATAAACGCTTTTGAGGAGTTTTTATGTTTTGAAGTAAACACACATAAAAATACAAAATCAACTATTTGTCTGAAACCATCAGGAAAAAAGCAAAGGGGCTCAGAAGCAATTCCCAGTGACTGTATTCTTTATAACTGCCACCACTCTAACAACTTCATAAGTTCCAACAATGTTGAGAAACTCCATGGTAAGGTAGAGCATGGCAAATTACTTTTTTTTTTTTTTAAAGGAAACATTGCATCCTACTCTGATAAAGGGGCAAACATGAGAAACACAGAGAAGAGACAGAGTTCTGAAGCAATTTAAATACTAGCTTCCAGTAATCTCCCTGGTCTGATACATCCCTCACTGTGTGGCTCAGTTCTCGCCAAAGAGTTGCCGGCATTTTTACAATTCATTTCCCTCTTTGTTTAAATTATTTAAAATTAGTCCTCTGTCAGTGCCTAACACTGATTGAATTCACAATGCAAAATTTGCCACAGAACTGAATACCACTGCCCTAAAAAATGTCAAGTTCCATGTATTATATTTTCAAGTTAAAAAAAAAAAAAGTAAATGCAGGATTTGAGACTGAGGTCAAAGCCATTTCCTACAGGAAGCCCTCCACCAGCAAATAATCTCTCCTTTGATATAACTTTGTTTATAATCTACTTAAAGCTTTTAGTATTTTCTATTCTGATACAGTTATTTGTATATAAAATGCATGTACTTCCGATTAAGTAAACTATAAACTTCTTTAGGATGGGGATTTTGATAATTACTGTGTGTGACCACCATGCCTACCCCAGCACTGCAAACTACATGGGGCTTCAGTAATGGAGCACACGGGGGCAGGGGAATAGACTCTGGAGTATCTTGTGATAACCTCAAGTGGAAAATAATTTGAAATACACACACACACATACATATATAAACATATAACAGGGATTGAACCCAAATCTCTTATGTCTTCTGTATTGGCAGGTGGGTTCTTTACCACTAGTGCCACCTGAGTAGCCCATATATATAAAACTGAATCACTTTTCTGTATGCTTTGAACTAACACAATATTATAAATCAACTTGACTTGAATTAAAAAAAAAAAAGATATAGAACTAGAGCTTATTCTGGGGGAATCAGAAGTCAGAAGAAGGGGAAGCCCTTAGGATAAAGATAAAAGTGATCCCCCAAAACTTCTACCACCCCAGTCAAGTGTAAAGTATCTACAAGCAAATATGCAACTAAACTCAGAGCTGTAGCTGCTATTTTTTTTTTTCTGGTACAAAAGTACATGCAATTGAAACTCTTAGTTGTTTTTCTTAATTGAAAAATAACTGAAAGTAACCAAGTGTTAGATGCATGGTTAACTACAGTTTAGCCTATGGTAGGAAATGATGCATTCTTTAAAACTGATCCTTTCAAAGATTTTTAAATGACAACTGAAGTTTTGTATAATATTGCTGGAAAAAGCAGGCCACCGGATGATATACAGTGTGGTATTTACAATGTCAGGGCATGAATGACAATGGGGCCAGCCAGTCCAGTGTAGGATTAAGAAAAGACCAACTCCATGAAGAGATGTGCAGAGGTCGCAGATCAATGAGCTGAGGTTTGTTAAAGCATCAGAAGCAAATCAAAGGTCTGGAAGCCTGGGAATCAGGCATCTGTGTGCTGAGGGATCAAAGGACCTGTGAATAAGTGGGAAAGAACACTTGGAATTTGGTAATAAAGACAGTCAGAACACTGTATTTAGGAAGTCAGGTAGGAAATAAAACCATGCTCAGGAGTGAGCTTTCAACAGTCTATTTAAACAGAAAATTTCTTTGTGTCATTACCATTTATGTGTGAAGGAGTTTGGGAGTGAGAACGGTTATAGATCTGGACTGAAATATTAGCAAAAGAAGTGACTGTGTGTGTATGGCTAAGAATGAGGTCAGAGCTACAAATAGGATTCTGGCGGCAATTTAACTGTGGAATGACCAAAAAAAAAAAAAAAACCAGATAAAAATCTATCAATATACAGAATAAGCATGTTTTCCCAAAGTTGCTAGTAAAGTGATTTTATGAATATCAAGTAGTTTTCTAATTAAAACACAAGGATCTATTGTTTCAAATATACAATCCATATGATAAAAAAACATACTAAAATTCTGGGAAGATGGCTCAGAATAGTCAGCCTAATTTTTGAATCTTCCTATGTCCACAAAAGGACTTACAGAGAAACCACTTGGTGAAACCAGAAGACCAGGGAAAGCATTTACCATATAACTAGTGCCGAGGGGAGCCCTGAACCCCTAACCATGAGTATGCAGGAGTGACCACCAACAGCCACCAGGCTTTTGTGTAATTGATGCCTGTTTGGAAGAGAAGCAGGGGGACATCTGACAGATTTGAGAGCCAGCGAGCTCTAGAATACCCAATGGGTACTCAGTGGACAGTCTCGAGGGCCAATTTGAGATAGCAGCTGGAACTTGGGGCAGGGGGGCCCCAATCCAAGAACAGGGGAGTACACAGAGAACAGAGTGAGGACTGAAAGGGCAGGGGCACCCCAACCTCTATGCAAAGACAGTCTACAGTCATTCTATCTACTGCTTTGCCTAAGGCGTGGGACTTGAGTCTAATCAAGCCTCTGGACCCAGTGGCTGATATGCAGGAACACAGGAGAATATGCTGAATCACACTGTACACCTTCAATTGGGAAAATCCAAATGGTGGGAGAATATAATCGAGCAACCCATGTTCTTCAAAAGATAAATTGTAAAGAAAAAAGATGGAGGAGGAATTTACAAATCAAAGGGAGTTAAAAGGCATCCAAATTGAAAAGAATGCAGGAGATGAAAATTCTCATGTCTAATGAAACATTCTTGGGTATAAAACTAGAAAGAGATACTAACAACTAATTACTATAAAAGTCAAGATAGTGGTTACCTTTGGAGGAGGGGTGAGGGTGTGACTGGGGCAGGGAGCACGGAGAAGCTTCTGGGGGGCTGGCAAAGTTGTCTTTGTTGAGCTTTGTGGTTCTTACATTCATTTAATTTGGTTCTCTTCATTTATTTTACAATAAAAATGTAACAAAAAACTGTTAAAAACATACTCTCAAAGTAAAAACACAGTTTTAAAACATGCTACCTGCTTGATGATGGAACAATGGGAGACACTTAAAGGCTATTCCTGGATCTCATTTCTGTGAGGTTGGCTGCAAGTGGGAGCATGCTTTTGCTACTCTCAGCTTGCTTTAACCCCATCTCACTTGCAGTCCAGTGAAATTAATCTATTGTTTTCAGTGAAAGCTAGAAACAATTGTGTTCATTATTCTGAGTGGTGTGTTAAAGAGCTATTGTGGCAATTAAGGTGTTTCCAGAAGTGAAGTTGTCCCCTCTACCTCCAGGCTGCAAAGCTCCATGGAAACTACCTATGGCTTAGCTGCCTTTGGATGCTTTCTTGGTCCTCAGAGGCCAGTAAGGAGCTAATCTCAATAGCCGTTAATTGACGGAGAAAGAACTGCCTGTTGAGTGTAAACTCAGCTGAACCAGCCAAGAAAAGGGCTAGTGAGGAGAGCAGGCATAAGACCCGGAAGCCAGCTGAGGGATCAAAGAAGAGAAGTAGGGTGGGAATGCAGGTCAACCCTCTCACTGATGGGGGGAAGGACTGCAAATCACAATAGACTGCAAAGACCAGGCACTTCTCATCCATACTGTGTCTTAACTTTTGCTTCCATGTCTCCTCTGCGAGGGGGAATGGTCTTAAATGGACGGTCGTAGCCCTGGAATGGCACCTGGGTGACTCTATTTCCTTCTGCCTGAGGTTATAATTGAACAGCACTGACAGAACTCATTTAAGGTGGAGGTTGGGAGGAAGGGAGGTGTCTGGATTTTTCCACTGTATCCTCAAAATGAAAGAGCACAGTGATAATGATCAGGAAGTCTTATACTCTCTGTGATTACCAAAACTTTTACTATTGTTTTCTGGGGACAGTCGGTGAAAGCCAATTAATTTTTATTAGCTATCTGTAGAAGACAGGGATACAAATAAGGCAATTGCTATACCACTTTGCTCAAGGTTTATGGTTTTTCTTTGATTCTCTGCTTGTTGATGACTATACAATTCCTACCCATCCGTCAATGTCAAGCTAGGTCTTTGTTCCTCCAGTGTCTTCTTGGCTCATTCCTACCATCAAGTGCCCTCTCCCTCCCCTAAACCCACAGCATTGCCCTGTGATAAACCTGGTTTGGATTATTAAGTGATTTTGTTAGTGGCCTATTCCCCTCGGAGGTTTTCTTCTTAATTTTAGAAACCCTGTTACATTGCCCTCTGGACTCTCTGTAGCATCTAGCCGAGTTCCTGACATGTAGATCATTAAACTGTGTTGTTTATTTGACTTATTTAACTCACATGCATTGCATCACATGCCAAGCATTTCTTGAAACTAACAAATTAATTGCTAGAAGGAATGCAGTAGTTCACGCTAACCTAACCCAATCAGTTTAGATGACAGATGACCCGAGAGCAGGATTGAAGTGTTAAGTGTTATGTTCCCAACATTTAGAATAGTGTTTGGCCCATGATAAACACTTAGCTAACATTAGCTACATGAATGAATAAATGATCAATCTATGGAGTTTAATTAACGTATAAAAGAAGTGAGGTGTTTCTTTCTCAAGGAGAGAAAAAAAAACTTGTATAAGAAAAAAATGATCAGATGACAAGGATGTTCCAGATTTAGAACTGTTGTTTATCCATAAACACTTAAAAAAATAAGGCGCAAAAAAGTAAACTGTAATGAGTATTGAGGTGTTACAGTTATTATGTAATCAGAAATATGAAAGTTCTCTATGGATGAAGAAATCTCAGAGGCATTTTATAATGTAATCTGCCTGAGCTCATCCTGTTCTCAAACTAGACCTTATGTTTCTGACCCTTTGGCCTGCTCTCCCCATAACCTGAACACAGCCTAACTCTTTGCCTTCAGTGATATGATACTGTGTTCATAGAAAGTCCCTGCCTCTCTAAAGCATATACTTCTGCTGAGATCCATCTCTACACTTCTCTTTTTCACACAGTTCTCCTTGGATAACAACTTTGTTCCTCTGGGATTTATAAAGGTCTGGCTCTAATGGGGTCAAGGAGCAGTCCAGAACCATCTACATTTCCACACTAAGATGTGCTGCTTTGAACTGACCCTCTAACAGCCCCATGCTTACCTCTTATGCTCTGGTGAATCAGACCAAGACTTACTCTGGTAAGAATAGTGTCCATTATTCTCCTTGGCTCAAAGCATTTAATAGAACAAAGGGTTAAACAATGATTATATATTTGCTAAGTTACACCTATAAAATCTCTTCCTGAAAACAAAAATAATCAAAACACTCAATTACTTTAAAAGCAAGAGAGAAAATTAATCATTTTAAAGTCTCTAATTTAAATAGTATATATATTTAATGTTCAAGTTTATTTGCAATGGTTGAAGAGAAGTTCAGTTCAGTCAGTTCAGTCGCTCAGTCTTGTCCGACTCTTTGCAACCCCATGAACTGCAGCACACCAGGCCTCCCTGTCCATCACCAATTCCCGGAGTTTACCCAAACCCATGTCCATCGAGTCGGTGATGCCATCCAACCATCTCATCCTCTGTCATCCCCTTCTCCTCCTGCCCTCAATCCTTCCCAGCATTAGGGTCTTTTCCAGTGAGTCAACTCTTTGCATGAGGTGGCCAAAGTATTGGTGTTTCAGCTTCAACATCAGTCCTTCCAATGTACACCCAGGACTGATCTCCTTTAGGATGGACTGGTTGGATCTCCTTGCAGTCCAAGGGACACTCAAGAGTCTTCTCCAACACCACAGTTCAAAAGCATCAATTCTTCGGCACTCAGCTTTCTTCACCGTCCAACTCTCACATCCATACATGACCACTGGAAAAACCATAGCCTTGACTAGCAACAGTTAGAACTGGACATGGAACAACAGACTGGTTCCAAATAGGAAAAGGAGCACGTCAAGGCTGTATATTGTTACCCTGCTTATTTAACTTATACGCAGAGTACATCATGAGAAATGCTGGGCTGGAAGAAACACAAGCTGGAATCAAGATTGCCGGGAGAAATATCAATAACCTCAGATATGCAGATGACACCACCCTTATGGCAGAAAGTGAAGAAGAACTAAAGAGCCTCTTGATGAAAGTGAAAGAGGAGAGTGAAAAAGTTGGCTTAAAGCTCAACATTCAGAAAACTAAGATCATGGCATCTGGTCCCATCACTTCATGGCAAATAGATGGGGAAACAATGGAAACAGTGTCAGACTTTATATTTTTGGGCTCCAAAATCACTGCTGATGGTGATTACAGCCATGAAATTAAAAGACACTTACTCCTTGAAAGGAAGGTTATGACCAACCTAGATAGCATATTTAAAAGCAGAGACATTGCTTTGCCAACAAAGGGTCCGTATAGTCAAGGCTATGGTTTTTCCAGTGGTCATGTATGGATGTGAGAGTTTGATGGTGAAGAAAGCTGAGCACCGCAGAATTGATGCTTTTGAAGAGAAGTAGGAGAGAAAAAAGAGAGGTCCATGTATTCTTTAGGTTATAAGTAATACACAGGAAGAAAAAAAAACATATGTCCTTCATTTCCACTTGGAATAGAAACAGACAAAATAGGTTTAACACATATCCAGAGAAAATGTGTCTAGATACGGGGAAGGATTTTTCACTGTATAAGAGATTAAACACTGATGTAGGCCACCTAAAGGAGATTCTTAAAAACAGTGTAGACAAAAATGTGTTTTGGTGATATAACATTTGATTACTACAGGAATAATTGCTCTCCTGAAATTCTTCTAGGGCCCTGGATCCATAATGGTCTAATATTATAGAAGAATCTTATTTTTCAAAACTTGGACAGTCTTACCAGAGTTAGAGTGTTGGTTTGTACCTGTGATACTACTGAAGATAAAAATGGTAACAAAGACTGAAAGAAGATACTAAAGAAATAGAAATTACATGGGGGGTTTATAAAACATACAATGTCACAGTACAAGTAGGGGAAGGAGAAGGAGTCCAGTGCAGAGGAAATTGCTCAGCTTTGTCTCTTCTTGATCTGACCTCTGAAGCTGGCATAAGTGCTGATGGACAGTAGAGAACTGACTGGCTATGAAAACCTGAAACAGGGATTTTTGTCCTAATAATTAGTGATGAGGCTTTGTGTGAGTTTTTCACCTCCTGGAGCCTCAATTTTCTCCATTGATAAGAACAACAAGATATCTCTACCTGTGTTTTTGTGAGGATCAAGTTAGGCCATGAACAACTCTAAAACCTGCTAATACACTAGGGTCTTATTATTATGAGAGGGGTTAAGTGGGAAGAAGGGAAATGGTGAGAAGAATAACAGAATGGATTGTTTTGGGTTTTTTTAGCACTAGCACAATTGCTGATTTTTTCATTCAATAAATATTGAGCACCAGGCACCAGGGGTACAACAATGAACAGAAAAAATACCCATGCCATCATTTCTGAAAGAAAACAAACTCTAAAAATTCATGAGTATATGTGTATGCATATGTTTTAATCAATACTTATAAATAGCATTATGATTCATCTATACCAAATGGGCTTTGTAAATAAGAGATTTCTATGAACAAATATATGTGGAAATACTGCACACTATGTCCTCTTCATAATGCATATTGGGAAATTAAAAATGAGGGAAAACTGGTTAATTTTTTAAAGTCAGAGCTCACAAAACTAAATTGACCACATAACCTATTTTTTGTTGCTGGATGTTTTTCCCTTGTATCTTCTATCATTATCCTAAGAAACAATGAGAAAACACTGAAATAGTCTTTATCTGGTAGCTCTTAAATGGAATGATTCAAATAGCCATTCTTTGTAGTCTCTCAGCCTGAGGAGGACCCATGTGTCCTCTCAAAGGCTAACCTCACTATGACATAATTAACATCTACTGTATGTCTGCTCAGCAATAAATTTCACAGATGTTTTGATGTAAATTTTAGGAGATGAATCTTTATGCTTAATGCTTTATGCTTCATGTCTTACAGAGAAAAAGCCAAGTCTTTCTAAAAATGGAAGGAACAATTTAGGAATCTATTAAAAATAATAACACCAAATTGGATTTTTACAATACTTGATCTAAATCAGGATATATTAACTAAATTATTTTAGGAAAAAATTAATAAATGTTTTCTAGTGCTGCATCTTTGGCATGACTTAACAGAAGGCAATGGCACCCCACTCCAGTACTCTTGCCTGGAAAATCCCATGGACAGAGGAGCCTGGTAGGCTGCAGTTCATGTGGTTGCTAAGCATCGGACACAACTGAGTGACTTCACTTTCACTTTTCACTTTCATGCATTGGAGAAGGAAATGGCAACCCACTCCAGTGTTCTTGCCTGGAGAATCCCAGGGACGGGGGAGCCTGGTGGGCTGCCACTTATGGGGTCGCACAGAGTTGGACACGACTGTCGTGACTTAGCAGCAGCAGCAGCAGCAGCAACAGAAATTCAATCCCCCCAAATCAAACATAGAATGCGTGGAAATGTCTCTGGAGAATATAAAACTGTATTTAGATAGCTTTTTACTCTGAATGTCTAAAACCCTGAAACAGTCTTACAGAATCTTAGAATTAAAAAAGGACCTTAGAGGTTAAAATCTTTCATTCATTACAGGAGCCCTTCCTATGACATGCCTGGAAAGTCTTGCTGGGTCTTAGCTTGGTTATTTTCTATCATGTAGACATTACTAAGAAGGCATCCCATTGTTTTACTGGCTAGTTGCAGTGGTTAGTAATTGTTTTTTAATGTTAAGCCCAATTCTACTTTGTGGGAATACACTGGATAACTCTATTCTAAAAAATCATTATTTTGTTCCATAAAAATTAGATGAAATTGGAAAATGACTTATATTATTGGCCACACATAACACTGTGTTGGCCAAAAAAGTTAGTTTGGATTTTTCCATAACATCTTACAGGGAAACCTGAAGAAACTTTTTGGCCAACTCAAGAGTATTTTTTGTAGAGTCAGAATAAAACTTTTACATAATATATTTGGTTTTCTAACACTTAGAGTCATCATTAATGTAGGCAATTTCCTGTGATATTTCTGATATAATGTATTAATATGTCATTCTGTAATTTATTTACTCAAATAACATTGAGTTCTTTTTATGTGTTAGGCAATAATTGCCAGTTCATGAGAAGATCAAAATCCAGTTCTCAAAAAAACCAAATTATTACCTTTCACATGGTCTGGGCTCTTTTGCCCCCTTCAGCAATTCCTTGGAGATACAATGATTCTCCCTGCCTCACAATTCTCCCTCTCCTTCCATACGTCTTCCCCAGACAGATGTGTGGGGTTCATAACCTGAGGGGCCCAAACCTTGGACTAGATGAACTCCTGGTGTGTAGAGGGTCTGAAGCAGCAGGAACTCCAGCCTGGAGGTGCTGTGGATGCCTTTCTACCAGAGGATGCGGGTTTTAAAGGGTTTGTCCTCCAGTCTTTATCTCCTAGTGAACCTGGTAGGATTGCTCTGGCTCTTGCCTTTCTCTGGGCATCCAGTTCTGTCCAGTGCCTCACACGTGATCATACCACATGTCACTAGAGACCTTTCTTGTTTGGTCTCTTGAGTTTCTATTGTTTATGTGTATGCATACATGCATAGCAGCTGGCAGCTCCTCAGAGTAAGTGTGAACCCAAAGTCATTTGACATATTTTTTTTTTTGACATATTTTTTATTTAAACTCTAGTTAATATATGCAAAAAAAAACCCCACAAAAGTAAAAACATTATAATTGGTTGGCCTCTGTAGTCAGCTATTATATGGAGACAAATTATCTAAAAATAATAGGGAAGCATTTTTGCCATGTGTTAAAGAAAAGATTGTTTTTAATATAGCATTTATAGGGGAAAGAATGCCCACAGTTGTAATGAGCACTATTTATATGCCACTAAAAGAAGCATTAAAAGAAGTAAAGTGGGCCTTAGGAATCATCACTACGAATAAAGCTAGTGGAGGTGATGGACTTCCAGTTGAGTTATTTCAAAGCCTAAAAGATGATGCTGTGAAAGTGCTGCACTCAATATGCCAGCAAATTTGGAAAACTCAGCAGTGGCCACAGGACTGGAAAAGGTCAGTTTTCATTCCAATCCCAAAGAAAGACAATGCCAAAGAATGCGCAAACTACTGTACAATTGCAGTCATTTCACACACACTAGCAAATTAATGCTCAAAATTCTCCAAGCCAGGCTTCAACAGTATGTGAACTAAGAACTTCCAGATGTTCAAGTTGGATTTAGAAAGGGCACGGAAATGAGAGATCAAATTGCCAACATCTGCTGGATCATCAAAAAAGCAAGAGAGTTCCAGAAAAACATCTACTTCTGCTTTACTGACTATACCAAAGCCTTTGACTCTGTGGATCACAACAAACTGTGGAAAATTCTTCAAGAGATGGGAATGCCAGACCACCTGACCTGCCTCTTGAGAAATCTGTATGCAGGTCAAGAAGCAACAGTTAGAACTGGACATGGAACAACAGACTGGTTCCAAATAGGGAAAGGAGTATGTCAAGGCTGTATATTTTCACCCTGCTTATTCAACTTATATGCAGAGTACATCATGAGAAACGTTGGACTGGATGAAGCACAAGCTGGAATCAAGATTGCCAGGAGAAATATCAATAACCTCAGATATGCAGATGACACCACCCTTATGGCAGAAAGTGAAGAGGAGCTAAAAAGCCTCTTGATGAAAGTGAAAGAGGAGAGTGAAAAAGTTGTCTTAAAGCTCAACATTCAGAAAACTAGGATCATGGCATCAGTCCCATCACTTCATGACAAATAGATGGGGAAACAACGGAAACACTGACAGACTATTTTCTTGGGCTCCGAAGTCACTGCAGATGGTGACTGCAGCCATGAAATTAAAAGACACTTGCTCCTTTGGAAGAAAAGCTATGACCAATCTAGACAGCATATTAAAAAGCAGAGACATTACTTTGCCAACAAAGATCTGTCTAGTCAAATGTTTGGTTTTTCCAGTAGTCATGTACGGATGTGAGAGTTAAGACTATAAAGAAAGCTGAGCACTGAAGAATTGATGCTTTTGAACTGTGGTGTTGGAGAAGACTCTTGAGAGTCCCTTGGACTGCAGGCAGATCCAACCAGCCCATCCTAAAGGAAATCAGTCCTGAATATTCATTGGAAGGACTGATGCTGAAACTGAAACTCCAATACTTTGGCCACCTGATGTGAAGAACTGACTCACTGGAAAAGACTCTGATGCTGGGAAAGATTGAAGGTGGGTGGAGAAGGGGATGTCAGAGGATGAGATGGTTGATGGCATCACTGACTCGATGGAAATGAGTTTGAGTAAGCTCTGGGAGTTGGTGATGGACAGGGAGGCCTGACGTGCTGCAGTCCATGGGGTCGCAAAGAGTTGGACACAACTCAGTGACTGAAGTGAATTGAAAAGAAGCACTCTGGTAAATATAATCTCTTAAATGGAACTCATATTTCTGGCTTGAACTTTCACACTAGGTTATCTCAAACCCAGTCCAATTCAGCAAGACTCAGTCATATTGGATGTTTGACCAAAACTACCAGCTAGTTCAGTCAAAACATTAAAACCAAACACTCAATAGACAACTATCACTGCCAGTGAAGACATTTTTTTCATGGAAAAAATATTCTTAAATCCATTTTTATATTTAATATCTGTTATGCTGTAAGAAAAAAAGTGTTAGCACTCTAATTGTTTTTTTCAAGAGATCAAGTGAATAATAAATAGATGATTATCTTTCAATTATTTGACTACATTTCTATACAATATCAAGTACAAGTCATTTGAAAATTGAGTCTGTTCAAATGAAGCAAAGAATAAAAAGCTGTCCAAGAATTTTAAATATTTCTGGAGAAAAATGTTATACACTTAAGTGATGCATTTGCATCACTAAAACCACTCTTAACACGAATGCTAAGAAGTATATTTCCAGATAGTTTTCTTGGCAAAATAAAAGATGAAAACACAACTGAATTATTTTAAACAAAACAATAAAATATCACTAGTTCTGTAATTAAGAATACAGGTATAAAGTACTTACTCAGTATTAGGCATTGTTCTAATAACTTTACATATATTAATTCACTTAATCTTCTCACCAACCACAGCCCTTAGTACTATTCTTATCCTCATTTTATAGGCGACAGAATTGAGCCAAAGATAAATGAATGAAGTGCCCAGTGTCATTAGATAGTTACTAAGTGACAGGGCCAGGATTTGAAGAAATTTATAATACGAACATACTTGCAGAGGAAAGTTCAATTTAGTTCAGAAAATGAACAGATTTTAATATTAGTGTTTCTTTTGTATTTGAGCAGATAATGCTTTGGGTTCTAGGACTCTTCACTGCACCATCTTATCTAGGAAACGTCAGTCTTTGCACTTTGATTCAGCTTGATCCAAGAATTAGACAAAATCCAACTTCCTGGGGCTAAAGTGTTTCACTTATGGTCAGTGCCCAGGACCAATTTTATTACCTTCTGAAAGTTAGTATAACAAACACACAACTAATATCATCCCTGTTTTTCTCCTCCCTTTTTTTTTTTTTAAGATGCCTCAATTAGTCATTAAACAATGTCCAGTTAGAAACTCCTTCATGATTTTGTTGGGCTTCCCTGGTGGCTCAGATGGTAAAGAATCTGCCTGCAGCGCAGGAGATCTGGATTCGGTCTCTGGGTCGGGAAGATCCCCTGAAGAACGGAATGGCTACCCACTCCAGTGTTCTTGCCTGGAGAATTCCATGGACGGAGGAGCTTGGGTGGACTACAGTCCATTGAGTTGGCCATGACTGAACAACTAACACTTTCACTTTTGCTTTTCATGATTTTGTTACTGAATATATCAATAACTTACATGAAGAGGTCTTTTTTTACCTGACTAGAGTAAAAAGGTACTTCCTGTCTGCATATACAGTGGATGCGCAGGGTGGAGAAACAGAAAGTGGGGAACTGGAAGGAGGAGGCTGTGAATCATCTTACCCTCCCTGGAAGCTTGGTTGCCTGGGGAAAGGGTACATCTGCCTCTAGGGTTGAACCCCATCCTAACAGAAATGCCTATACATTGAGAAACAAGGGGAAGGTAGAGTGGCCTAAAAACCAATGCCAAACTTCTTTGTTGTCAGTTAAGTGTGGAAGTTATAAAACTACATAATCTTTTAAAATATTGCAAAGCCGTGTTCCGTTCAGATGGACTTTTTACACCAGCCATTTTGCATAAGTTGCATTAATTGCTAGCTGGTTTTTAAGAACTGTAAAGAAATGTAGTTTCACACAACAGACTCTGAGCACATAAAACCTCAGGTCATATAAATATTTCATGGGTTTTCTGAATGGCACTAGTAGGAGATTCTGCCATCTGATAGTCTGTCATGTCACTTCATGGCTATTGTATCAAATCAGAATGACACAAAAGTCAGAAATTGAAATCTAAGTTTGGATCCCAATCAATAGACTTAGACCATTTATAATGGTAGTAAATGATGGCTGGAAGGAAATAAATGATCTGGGTAGCGTCCAGCCATATGGTGTATAAAGTGAATCTATGAATGATTAAATGTTGATTAAATGAATAAGTGAACTGATAAATAAGTGCCTTACTGCCAGTAAATTATTATTGATTGACAATTTTAACAATCTGCCCAACTTAGTTATATCCCTGAGTCAATAGTTGATTTTTCTTCTGTATATTTACCTTTCTAGTTCCTGTCTTCCCAAAGATTGAGAGGAAATACTGTTTTTAACTATACCTCCCAAACAATCCCCATGGCCAGTGAAAATATTTAGGCAGATGTTGAATTAATGTCTATAGTTAACTATCTCTGGTACTATTTATCCACACAAATAAAAGGCGGTTCTATTAGACTTTATTACATCTTAGTTCTGCTGCTTGTATAAGTAACTAATGGCTGGCTAATGACAAAGAGAAATGACTATGGGCCAAAATTAGTTTTACTCATATGTCCAGAGCATTACTCTAAATGTTTGAAAAATCAACTTTTCAGTGAAAGCTTTGGTTAGTGGGTTGGGCAGTGGAAAATACCTGTGTTTGTATTTTGAAGAATCTGGATTTGAGACCATTTCTACACTTAATATTGATGTAACTCTTACAAGTCACTCAGTTTCAGCCCTGTCTTCTCCTCTGAGAATGGGTATAGTCTCATGTTGCTTATAGGGTCACTGAGAGGATATTCAGGCATGCTTTAAGTAATGGACATTTGGACCATGTTTTTCTAGGATTCACTAGCCTTGCCATCTAAGTAACTGTAACATCTACCTGCTAATTTCCAAACTGGTTTACTCTAAAGGAAAAGAAAAACTGATCCTCATTTGTATTTCCAGTACATCTGTCTATTCTTCTATTCTTTGGAATTTCTTCATAGTGGCTTTCCTGCCTTTCAAGCCCATGTTCTTTCCTTTCTCAAATGATGTAGGACATGCTGTCTATAGTTTTGCTCTGTTTAGTTTGGTTCTACCTTGGGAGTTATTATTGCTAAGGTGGATGCTCTATCAAGTTACCTCATCTTTTCAGTTAAAGAGAATTCAAGGTGTTTGTAAACCAAAGGAATGAAATGACTTCAAGTGGAAAATGAAATGAGGTGTAACTGTGTACTACAAGACAGCAATGCAATTTAGAGCTAGAAGGATCTAATGTATTCTAAATCTATTACAGAATTTTGCACTATAAACATATAGGTAAACAGATAAGTTTTCCCACAAAAATTGGCTGTTAAGTCACATAATATTGTTCATAAACAAAAACTGAACTGAAAATAATTGAAAATAACCCTTTTTGTTTGGAATCACAGGCAGTAATCAAGTTTCTAGGTTCTCCTATTACACTAAAAAGGCAATGCCATTTAAACTGAAAGCTGAAATATGAGGAGAATGTAAGGAAAATATGCAGGGCTGAATGTCAACTCTGGCAAAGAGGAAAATATTTTTTCTGTATTTTACCTTTTGGGGTGTGTGTGTGTGTGTGTGTGTAGTGTCTACCTGAGGATCTTCCTCTGAGATTGTAAAACACATACTTTCATTTGGAAAAAGAACATTTTTTTTGATTCTATACTTTCTTTCTATGCTTCTCATGTTCCTTTTATCTAGAGGTTTCAGTCTGAAAACACTAAAAAAAATTGCCTGCAATTAAAGTTTGTAGTCAACGCCTTAAATGAGCTACGGGTGGCCTCATTATAGGGTGTGTTTCTGTGCAAGGCTTCAAAATGGTTCTCAAAGTGTGGTTCCTGGACCAGTAGCATCAGCAGCTCCTGGGAACCTGTTACAAATGCAAATTCTCAGACTTCGTCTGGGACCTAATGAGTCAGAAATTCTAAGAATGAGGTCCAACAGTCTGTGTTTTAACAAGCCCTGCAGGTAATTTTCATGTGCACTAAAATGTGAGAACCACACATTTATTGTAAGAAAACCCAAAGTGGGGTAACACATTTCTTAAGTACATATAAATGGCCAACACCCTTAAGTTCTTCCAATGGTACTGAAGGCCATTACACAGTTAAACACTAGGTAGGCTAATAGCAGTGATGGTCATAATAAGTATTTTTTTCTAATTGGCCTTCATCACAAGCATGATGATTTACCCACAGGACTCACAAGGAGCTACAGACTTGTTCCTTCTCAAGTGCTCAGACTCAATTAGAGACTTTAAGGCACTGGTAGCAGAAGTGCTGAGATGGCACTGATATTCACCCTGCCCTGATCTTCATCTTGTTTCTGGCCACGGCTTTCCTCGAAGTGGTAGCTTCTCCATGATTTTAATTATCCTCCCTTGCTGTGTGCCCCTCCTTAGAGCTTCCACCCCGCTCCCGCTCCCCAGGATTCAGTCATCACCTCCTGAACGGAGTTGCAAGACTGACCGCTCTCACCATACTTCTTCCATCTCTCCAGTGGACGTAGTTCCTTGTATGTCCCACTAGTAACACTGACAGAAATAAGTAAAACTGAGTTTATCACAGCTCCCTATCAATACTTCTGCACTTTGCTCAGTGGTAGGTTTCACCCATCTACAAGTTACCTAAGTTTACCACTTTTTCTCCTTTGCTTGTTTTGGTTTGTATTGACCTGTAGAATTTTATTCCTCCTTTCTTGTCTATTCCTGCTATTACTGTACTTAGACTGTAAATATTTAAAACTGTAAAATTATTTTCTGAAAAGTTTTCTCCTCTCCTTCCCTCCTTTTTTCCCTCCCTCCCTCCTATGCAAAAGCAGATGGCACACCATGAATACTTTAGATTGATCTGTTGATCACCACCTTCTTTTGGGCCTCACATTGACTACAAACCAATCTCTACACACTTGAGCCTAACATTCACATTCAAAGCTCTTTGAGTCCTGATCAAAACCTACTTCTTCCATCTCCCCTCCATTCACTCCTCCCTATAGACTCTTTACTCTGGTGATTCTCAAACTCAGTGGGCTGGAGGGCTGGTGATTTTTCCCTTTCATGTAGTTGTTTTTAGTTTCACTGTAAGCTTCCTGGAGCAGGGAATTTTCCACATGTGTCTCCTACCCAGCATAGTGCTCTGTGCATATAATAAGGATTAAAAAATATACAATTATAGGTAACCATGGCATATATGGAGCAGAAGTTCATAGAAACTGCTGGTATGACTCCTTCAGGTGTCAGTAGGGTAGGCTTCTTAGTCACTCAGACAGCATCTTGGTAACTTGGAGGTACAGCTCACAGAGGAGCACTTGACTGATTACTGGCTTCCCTGCTCAGATAGCTGCCTCCTAAGAGAGCTCCTCTTTGTTCACATTTGTAGAATAAGATGCACTCTTCAGACAGTGCATCCAGTAATAATGATGCAGTAAGAATAAACATTCACTGAGGGACTGTGTGTCATGCATATTACCACTGTGATCCTCCCAGCAACCCAAAGGACTTTGGAATGAATTATGTTATCTGTTCTATAGATGGGAAAATTGAGGCTTAAAGAAGTTGAGTGACTTGTCTCAAGGTCATACAGCCAAGCAGATGTAGAACAAATGCCTGGGCCATGACTACTGTTTCCTACCCCCGGTGTTATCTAACACACCGATTTCTTGCCCCTTCTTCTCCATAAATAAGCAGTGACCTTTATGCCAGAGGTTTATACCAAGCTTGACTTTAAAGATTGAGATTTACTATTTCCATGCCACTTAACACAGTTATTTCTTTTTCTAAGTTAAATCACCCACTGAACAGTAAGGCTTAACTTCTGGTGCCAAGGAATAACTGAAGGAGAAAACATCCTATATCTTTTCTTAGAAGTTAGTTATAAAGGGCACATAGAGGTTGAGAAACAATAGCCTGCAATTTTCAATTAATGCCACTGACCGCATTGGTCACAACAACTTGATCTTAGTGAACGAAAACAGAGAAATTGTACTGCATTTTGCTTTCTTGACTCAGTGATTTGAAGAATGTTTTTCTGACATCTCGGTTTGTCAGTGTTTCCATAAAATTCCCAGCATTCTAACATGATTCTAACCTGTTTCACTTTCTGATCAGTCTTAAAAATAACAGTAGTAACAAAACCACTGAAGAATATCACAATTACCCATAATAAAAAAGTGTTATATATTTTTAAGAACACCTGTTTAGATGCTGACTTAGCACTTGCTTAATTTTAATCAATGTATTACACATTTACTCTGGTTGATTTCTTCATAAAATAAGATTTACAAATCATTAAACTACAGGTACACATATAATGTATATATGTTTGTAAATGTAACATACATATTTACATGTTGCATTTTCCATATAATTCTTCTACCTCTAGAACAATTTTGAGATCTTTAGAATCCTAAGGCGAAGGTTTAACTGGGCTGTTTATTTTAGCCCACAGATTTACAATCCAAGGCCCTGAAAGACATCAAAACCTACCACTTTGAACTGATTATACCTTGGTAGTCAATGAAACTAATGTACTTTGCATATCAACGTGTATTCTTCATGTATTTCTTTTTAAATTATGATTTAAAAAATCTGGACATTTTTTGATAATTTTAAAAGTAAAGAAAATTACAAGCAGGCAGAAAGCAACCATAATTTCACCACAGAGAATTAAAAGTTGCTTTACTTTGGTATCTTATAAATTTATTATCCTAAATTTTTATTAATTTGACAAGATTTACTTCACCAGATCACGCCTATCATAGTACTGAACTACACCTTAAACCTACTCACACGTCTCCATAGCTATTCCCACCAGCCTAGCCTACTCCAGCCTGTCTGCCTGCTTTTGTCTTGTCTCCCTTCAGTTATTTTCTCCATGCCATACCCTTGCTCACATCACTTCAATGGCATCTATTGCTCTCGGGTGAAATGACCATCTCAAAAGAGCATCCAGAGGCAATGTGGAATATCAGACCATTAATCCAGTGACCTCTGACTCTGCAGGGCTGTTCTCAGACTCAAGTAAGAAAAAGTTATTTGAAGATGCCTATAAACTATAGTAAGAGCTTCCCAGGTGGTGCAGCTGGTAAAGAATCTGCCTGCCAGTGTAGGAGATGCAAGAGATACAACTTCAATCTCTGGGTCAGGAAGATCCCCGGAGAAGGAAATGGCAACCCACTCCAGTAATCTTGCCTGGAGAACCCCATGAACTGAGGAACCCGGTGGGCTCCACGGGGTTGCAAAAGAATAGGACACGACTGAGCATGCACACACACACATAAACTATAGTAAACTGCAAGTATGAGTGGTCATTGGCTAGATCTTTGAATGCAATGCCAAAGGTCCAAGTGTTTTGTCGTTGTTTTGTTTTAGAAAGAAAATAATTTTGATTTTGTTTAATTTTAGAAAAGTCTATATGTGACTATCAGAATTATTTAAATACAGCTTAGCCTTTAAGAAACAACTAACAGAGAGCACTTTAAGTGAGAAAGCAGTGTTCTGACACCTCTGATATTCTGCATAGTCTTGGAATGAGATCTAGAATTGAGAAATGAAAAGATGCCCCTCCCCTACACATGGTTGTGTGGGTAGTGTTATAGCAAAGTTAATCTTCCAACTATTTATGTTAAAAAATGAATGGAGTAACAATGACAGAACTCTTTTTCAGACCTAGAAATATATACACTTAGATGAAGGCACAAAGAGCGATAATTTCCCCATTACATGACATATAACAAACACCTGCTTTGTGCTGTGAGGATGCTTAGAGTTTGCAAATGATTTCACCAGTGGCTCCCAGTTGTCTCAATCTGATATCTGGTTTTCAGAGATGAAACTTTGGGTCAGATAAACTACACTATGAGAAAGTGGGAGCTGGGATTTTGATGACTTGGCCACAGTATAATGGAAATATCCTTGTGAGTGAAAAGCTAATATACTCTTTTATTCATTCTGGACAGCTCAGTCATCAAAATGCAATGTTTTTTTTTTTTCTCAGTCCAAAGATAATTATTCTGATACTTTACTTGTTTATTTTAAAATATTTATCTTTGATGATCCGAGTGAAAGACGTGGCATGGAAGAAAAACCTAGAAAAGCCATGAATATTTGCCTTTGTATCCATTGGGGTATCATTAGCAACAGATGGAAACTCAAATTAGGGTCATTTTGGAAGGTTTAAGAAAGAGGCTGTTTATGAAGGTTTAGGTGGGGGTTAAGGAAAACAAAAGGAATAGCACGGCTGTTAATGCCCATAGTCCCTGAAGCTTGAGGGGCAGAAGTAGCTGCTGGGATCCAAAGGGATCTCTAGGGAAGGCAACTTCTAGAGACTTAGAGTCAAAGGACAAAGTCAGTCTGAATGAATGGATCATGCCCCGAGGAAGCAGAGAGAAGGAGTACCTGACCTCACTCTTTCCTCCCAGGGAGCTTTGCATGGGCTCCCTACCAACTGAACCCAGTGGGAACCAAACAGTAAGAGAATCCATAGTTGTAATCCGTACAGCCCAGCCTCCTAGGGAGAGAGGAGGGTAGCAAATGAAAGATATTCAGCACAGTCTTTCATTGGAGTTTAACTAGCATTTAGCACAAAGCCTGGCATATAGAAAATGCTCCGAAAGATGAGTTAGTTGTGACCTTAAGTCTCTCCATCTAACTTTATATAGCCATTTGAGTTTCTCCAGTGGCACTTACTATCTTCTGCCTGTACAGAAACTACTGAACAGCATCAGCCATCAAACTGTGAGCTCCTCTCTTTCCCCCCCTTTCTCCTTCCCTCCTTTTCTCTCCCTCTTCCTCTCTTTTTGGCTGTAAATACACTTGCTTTCAATAAAGATTTGTAATTGCATCAATTCAAAAATGAGGACTATGTTGTATCACAGAATTCTAAATTTTCTGCATTTAACTTTCCAGCATTTATTTTTTTTCTAAAATTCATTAAATTCACCTACTCTGTATCTAGCACTGTTCTGAGCACTTAGATTTGAAGGATGAGTAGGCAAGGTCCCATCTTCCCAAGGTTTACATTGGGAGAGCAGAGAAATGTAGATAAGCAATCATGATATGGCTCTATGTGCAAGGGGAGTGTTACAAAATGGTATTTCTGCTAGTGGGCCCAAGGGTGAGAAAAGTAGAAAAGAGAGAGAAGACCAAAGTAGCAACAGCTTTGCGCTTACACACATGTGCACACACACACACACACACACACAGAGTGGACTCTAGAGGTGAGAAATCAGGCTATATATTGATAGAAAGGGCCTTCTGAAAGCAGAATGTATTTTCTTAATTTCAACCTAGATTCCTATAGTATAATTACTTCCAATTAACATTCAAAAGATTCTCTGGCCATGAAGTATGCCCAGTACTGGGGGTCAGAATGAGAAGAACCTGGGGAAGTAAGGAAGATGTTCTTGGGGAGAGAGTTTCTGGCTGATATGAAAACAATGCCAACTGAACGATTGTCTCCTGGGCAGCAGGGAGCTTTAGTCATACTGGAATGAGAAGTAAGGAGGATGAAGCAACTTCAATTATTCAAAACAACAGAGAAAACAGCTTGAGTTGTAGAAAGTCATAATGACAGATTCTGCTTTCTTTGCTGATTAAATTGTGATACAGTGGGAAGGGCGTTGCCTCTGCCACTCACCTACGTGACTTCAGCAACTTTCTTAATATATTTGTGATTCAGTTCTTACCCTGACAAGTGTGGATGAAGTTACCCACCTGGCAGGATTGTTGGGAAGACTAGCACAGTGGTGGCCAACTTGCTTTTGGTGCCCAGGATTCGGTGTTCTCAGAACCATATCACATCACCACTCCTGTTAAAGTTTTTATGTACAGCTTTTTGATTGCACTGAAGAGCCTCATCTAGAGTTGAATGTCTTCAGACCGACTGCAGTGTTTGAAGAGCCAAATCACACAAACCCTCCTCAGTTTTTCCACTGTATCCCCCCAAAATGCTAATCCCTCATCTTGGAAGTCAGTACTAGCTAGTGGAATCCCACTGTTCCAGGGGTAAGATGATGGCATAGGTCTGTTGGAGGGGATTCTGGTTATCTGGTGATCTCTGACAGCCTGATTAACTAAATGAGAAACCAGGTCTGACTGGTTTCAAATCAGTATTAAATTGAAGATGGCTGAATGGATTTTAATATTATTTCCCCACACACCCTGAAGACATTCTTCAGCATTTTCCATAGGTGGGATCAAGGTGAAGTTCCAGCTGTGGCCCTTGACCTTAAAACGAATCTCTCTATTTCAATGCCAGCTCTTCTGCCAAATAAATACCATTAATGTTAAGTTCTACATTTTTGATAAGAAGAGATCTTTTCTACAGTAAACCACTTCACAAAGAGTTTCTTTTCTCCTTATGAACATACCTTTTATAATTTGAACATATGATTAGAGATAATTAATGCTTTACATATAATGAACATATTGAAGCATATTCATAGATTCAAAATGTAGCTATCTGATGTACATTTTAGATGAAAATATACTATATTTTAGCAGAAAATAGGTTATTATAATGACCAAAATGGTATTTAAATTTTAAGAAATTTCAAGTAAGCAAGGACTCAAAGATATTGCTCATAAAGAGTTAAGAAGAGGCTAGAGTATAGAATAAAAACATTTCATTTCATATATTTTAATTTATACAGTCATTTCTTTTTTCTTTATGAGCCAGTTGTAACTTAGACATAAAAAAAATCCCTTTGGAAAGATTTTTAGGTTTAATTCCTCAAACTGTGATAAATGCTCAGGTAAGGAAACAGAATATGACCTAGGATAGCTCAACAATTAATCATTCTGTGCCTCATTCCAAATTGTTATCCACTGAAAAAAATTCTACTTAATATGTTAAAGTTTTGTACATTTTTCACTGTCTTCTACTGTATGAAATATTCGAAGAGCCCTTGGTATAATGAAATAGAGAAGCTTTTTTCTTAATGATGATGAATAACATAATTAAGATGCAAGAAATGAATTTTGTACCAGCTTCTAAAACTGTAAGTAGCACATCTTTGAGAAACAACAACAAGGAAAAAAGTATAAATTTTCAAAGTAACTACCCAGTTTAAACCACAGGGTCAACTTCAAGAGGAAGAATTTAGTAATTTTAAAAATATTAATATAAGTTCTACTAATGTTACACAAAATAGTGTTAAAAAGTGCCTTAGAGTTCCTTACACTATCTATTGGTCAAACCTAAGTAGTGATATGGTGAATTTTACTTTAAAAACAAAATAAACATTGTTTCCTCATAAAAAATATACTAAGGATATGCTTGACATATTGGGATTTTAAAATTAAGAATGCAAGTATATTCTTTCCTGGACAGTTTCTGCATCCAAAATACCTTTCTCTTTCTACTTTCATGACTCAGTTTTTCCACTGACTGTTCTACCTTTCTTTGTCTTCCTGAGTTTTCCCTCTTCTAACATGATTTATGTTACATCACTTCTCACATTGTTTCAGTCTAGTATTAGTGCAGGGTGTCCCAGCCTCAGCACTAAGCCATCTGGAGACTTAAAGATAACTTCCTATTGTAGGAAGCTGTCCTGTACACTGTACGATGTTTAGCAGCCTCCCTGATCGCCATCCACTAGATACCAGTAATAAACACCACTCCCAGATGAAAGGATCAAAGCTTCTCAGACATTGACAGATTCCCCAGGGGGACAAAATCAACTCTGCTTGAGAACCTCCATAGTAGAGCACCTGGTGTACATAGCACCAGGTTCGGCTTTGAATATATACTCTATGGTACGCGATCTCAGAGGTGATACTCAGTAAATATTTGTTAAGTGAATGCAGGGTATTTGTTGTTGTTCAGTCGCTCAGTCGTGTCTGACTCTTTGCAACCCCATGGACTGCAGCACACCAGGCTTCCCTGTCCTTCACCATGTTCCAGGGCTTGCTCAAATTCATGTACATTGAATCAGTGATGCCATCCAACCATCTCATCCTCTATCATCCCCTTCTCCTCCTGCCTTCAATCTTTGCCAGCATCAGGGCCCTTTCTAATGAAATGGCTCTTCGCATCAGGTGGCCAAAGTATTGGAGCTTCAGCTTCAGCATCAGTCCTTCCAAAGAATATTCAAGATTGATCTCCTTAGGACTGACTAGTTTGATCTCCTTGCAGTCCAAGGGACTCTCAAGAGTCTTCTCCAACACTACAGCTCAAAAGCATCAGTTCTTCAGCACTCAGCCTTCTTTATGGTCCAACTCTCACATCCATACATGACTACTGGAAAAACCATAGCTTTGACTAGACAGATCTTTGTCAGCAAAGTAATGTCTCTGCTTTTTAATATGCTGTCTAGGTTTGTCATAGCTTTTTCCCCAAGTAACAAGCGTCTTTTAATTTCATGGCTTCAGTCACCATCTGTAGTGATTTTGGAGCCCAAGAAAATAAAGTCTGTCACTGTTTCCCCATCTATTTGCTATGAAGTGATGGGACCGAATGCCATGATCTTAGTTTTTTGACTATTGAGTTTAAAGCCAGCTTTTTCATTCTCCTGTTTCACCTTCATCAAGAGGCTCTTCAGTTCCTCTTCACTTTCTGACAGGTGGTGTCATCTGCATATGTGAGGTTATTGCTATATCTCTTGCTGATCTTGATTCTATATAGCCTTGATGCATTCCTTTGCCAATTTGGAACCATTCCATTGTTTCATGTCTGGTTCTAACTGTTGCTTCTTGACCTGCATACAGGTTTCTCAGGAGGCAGGTCAGGTGGTCTGGTATTCCCATCTCTTAAGAATTTTCCACAGTTTGTTGTGATCCACACAGTCAAAGGCTTTGGCGTAGTCAATGATGCAGAAGTTGATGTTTTTCTGGAATTCTCTTGCTTTTTCGATGATCCAACGAATGTTGGCAATTTGATCTCTGGTTCCTCGCCTTTTCTAAATTCAGCTTGAACATCTGGAAGTTCTTGATTCACATACTGTTGAAGCTTGGTTGGAGAATTTTGAGCATTCCTTTGCTGGCATATGAGATGAGTGTAATTGTGCAGTAGCTTGAACATTCTTTGACATTGCCTTTCTTTGGGATTGGAACGAAAACTGACCTTTTCCAGTCCGGCCACTGCTGAGTTTTCCAAATTTGCTGGCATATTGAGGGCAGTGCTTTAACAGAGTATAGTGGTATATCATTACTGCAGTACATTGCTAGACTAATAAACGTGTTACTCTTATAAACTGATCTGTCAGTTTCACTTGAGGACTTAAGAATACTTATCTATCCATTTTGAATTTGTTTATTTTCCAGTATTTGGAACAGAAAGAAGAGTTTTTTTTCCAAATTTATAGATTTCAATTGGACTCTGGCTCATAAGTTTCTAATGAAACTCTACCCCTTGTTGATATTTATTATTATTATTATTGGAAAAAGAGGACATCTAAATCTATTCTAAAAAGAGATCAAAGAAAGAGGAAGAGAAGGTGAAAACAGAATTGAAAAAGAGAAAATAAAGAATAAGTGAGCAAGATATAGTGTTTTTCTATAATACAAATCCATTTATGTAAAAGTTGAATTAAAAATATTTTCAAAGGAAAGTATATCTTTCAGTTTGAAGACAGTGAAAAACATAACCCAATTAATTATTCATTTTCCTTATATTTAATGTTACAATTAATTTTCTAACACAGACAAGGATAATGCAGAAAGGAGAAAGAGATGCAAGAAAACATTTTAACAAAAGAAAAGGAAAGAAGAAAATGGACTAAGGGAAGAGTTTATGAGAATGTGAGAACAAAATATGGATACTTTAAAAAGCACAGTTAAATTTCTAAAGGATTCCAATTTCTTTTACACAGCATGTTGATTAACACTTGAATGATAATTCATTAATACTTGCACATGTATGAGTTAGAAATTAAGGAGACAAAAAATCAGTTTGCATTTTATCAATCATAACGTAAAATATTTTTCAAATAATGTTCACGGTCTTATAAGTTGTTTCTCTAATTAGTTCTGTATTCCTAACTTGCAAATTTGTGAGAGAAAAAGCTCAAGTAAAGGGGAAAAATTCATTCAGCGTATTTGACCTTTATAATTTAATTATTATCAAGAAGATGCAGGCATGGTGGTTAAGAGCACAGGACATAGATCTAGAGTAGGTGAACTGGAATCTGGCTCCCTACTTGCCAGTAGTGTGACCCTGGATTTGGGTTCCCTTGGGAGTGAAAGCTGAGACAAGCATTCCATGGTAAAGGATCCACCTGGGAAGGCATCCTCTCAGAGAGAACAGAGCTTCACATCACAGGGGAATTCTGGAGTTTGTGTAGAACTCATGTTAGAGTTTTCCCAACTGAGGAAGCTAAAGTTTTATTTGTTTTCTTATCTGCCAACTTCCTATCTTCCATTGGCTGAGGGCTGCTTCCTGGGATATTAAGTGTCTGACACCCTAGCTTACCCTGGGGGCGCCTCAGGCAGAGGGTGGAAGGGGTTCTCCATGTGTAGCATTAGCTCCCATTTCATATTTTATATTTGAAAGACACCATAACACCAGCATGGTCTTTCTAAATTGTATTAACAAAATATAAGATTAGCAAAAATTAAATATAATAAATCTTCATGGGTATTTGATATTGTGCCAAATCCTAGAAAATTATTTGGATAATTGCAATAATATTTAAACTGGAAACTGAGACCTCATCTAATCATTTTGGACTCTTCCTTGTACTAGGATAAGAAATACAAAAAGGGGGAGAATTGATCCTACTATACTTGTAAATACTCATCTGCAGGGATATAAGAGTGGCACCCAAGTTCCTCTCTTTTAATAGAGCCCAGGTCAAACATTCATAGAACATCGGACCAGTCCATTTAAATAAGACTCTTGAGAAGTCAACTTTTCCATGTTTCTTTGTCATTTAAAGAACCTGAGGAAGCTGAGGTTCTTTAGAAGACAAAGAGAACATGGACTGGCCCCAGGCATTTGGAAGTCATTTTGGGTCTGTTACAGAAAATGGAGATTGTGTCCTTTAATATGTTCTCTATTTTGGGTTGTGTTACAAAGAATTCTAATATTCAGTGAATTTTCCTTTTATCTCTCCTTTCCATATTTTATGAAGGATATGGTATTGTTGCTCATTTTATTATTCAGTCTATGGTAATGAGTATTGAGATAGGATTGTGATAGAATTAGAATAAAAGAGATGAATAGAAACTCAGAAACACTGCATCCATTAATTGGTGAGACTGGCTTGCCTCATTTTTGATTGAACAAGGGTTGTGCTATATTAGGCAGCAGTATTTCTTCCTTCCCCTTCTCCTCCAACTTAAAAGTATAAACAACTATCTGAGCAGGTAGAGAGGAGAGCTGTAGAGAGATGGCAGGTGACAGTGAGGAAGTCCTCATGATCACCAAAAATGTGGAAAGAATATATGAGCTCCACTGGGCCCCATGGGAAGAAGCTGGTCATCAGTCTTCTTCCTGGGACCTCATTCCAGAGGGCTGGACACTAGAAGATATTCAAGGAGCAAGAAGCCATGGCATGTTCTGCAGGAGGCAGCAACTGACAGGTCCCTATAGGGACCTGGAGCAGACTGCATTCATCATGAAGTTGAACGGATACGAGGTTCCCTAGCATGGGGCCCCTGGGGAAGTCAGCATATGGATTCAACTGTAGGGGGACATTAAAGATATCTCCCCCTCCCCTTCAGTTTCTACCCCCAATACCCTGAAGCAGAGAGGTACCTAGAAGATGATGGGGAAGGGGAGCAGAGGGCACATCAAACTCCCCCCACACCTCAGGTCCTGTGGACCTGATCATGGTGGGCTGGGACCAGCTGGAGGGATGACAAGGGAGGAACGGAGGAGGAGATGGAAATAGTTTCCATGGAGTGTGCTTGAAGGTAACTATCAGAGAAGAGGCAAAGCCATTTCACATCTAAAGCTTACCAATTTCAATTATGCAGAACAAATTGTCTTACTTAGAAAAAGCCAGAAAACGGAAGTAAAAAAGAAAAAGAAAGACCAAGACTAAAATAATTAATATAGTCAGGGATTATTGGGATAATGAATCCTCTTATTCCCCCACTCCCCATATATTTTTAATGTTGCCATACAATTCATACAAAACAAACACGTGTACCAAGTTCCATACACCAAAGTTGAAATTAATATGTAGCTTTTTGGTTTGACATCTATGCTGAAACATGGGTTGTATGTATATACACATAATGTATACCTACAAAAGCAAAGCTAAGTTTTTAAACACTCACATTCTCTTGAGAACAAAGCAACAGCACTATTATGATGAGTTGTGTTAGAATTGCATTTATATTTATAGTGTAGAAAACCTTGAGAGGTCATGATTCAAGGAGTAATGTATCTCTTGACAAGGCCTTATGATTCAACTCTTTTCTCCTTTTTGGAACCATCCTAAAATGTAATCTGGGTTTGAAGATTGCATTAAAAGGAGTGTTTATAGCATCTATTGGACACTGTCAGAAAGCACAAAGTATTAGACAGGTCAAGCAGCTACCTAGCACCTACCTTGGTATTATCTTCAATGTAGTTAGAAAAGTGAAAATATCCATGATGAAACAGATAAGTCTGAAGGATTTTTATCAAGAAAAAAAAAAATCTGCATGCTTCCTTTGGAAGGATCTCTCATGAAAGAAGCTGTGTCCTCCTCCTCATTTTGATTATAGTGGGGTGCAATTTATTATGTTCTAGAATTTGAGCCTGCATTTGATTTTTTTTTGACTTAGAGTGACATTTTCAGTAATCACTCAGAAATTCCAGATCTTAAATGCACGTAATTACCAAAATATAATAAATCACAAAGCAACTTGAAAGAAAGGTTGTTTAACAGTAATATCCTAGAAGCTTATGAGGTGGGAACTTTGACATATGAAATAGATCTGAGTTTCCACTAACATACTTGGCTCTTTTCAAAGTAGGACTTAGAGTTTTCTCCTATAAAATTAAGATTAAATGAGATTTCCCTCCTGAAAACCCAAGAGCAGGAGATTTTTTTCTTATGAAGTTAGGATCTGAGGAATTATTATCGTACTTTAGAAGTTACTGAGACCAATAAACACTGATTATTTTGTACTAATTTGAGAATATCACAGTTATGGTTATTCACAACTAGCATTTACTAAATTTTATGAAATTAAAATCAACAGCAAAGGTCAACCATTCCATACAGTTTTAGTATTAAGCATACCTCAGTATTATTGAAATTATTTATAAAATAAGTTTCTAAAAATTGAATAATTTTTTTTACAAATCATAATCATCCATTCTTATTGATGCTTTATTATAGTCAAATTACAGGTATTATTTATAATGATTTCTATGTTGAAGTTTAGTTTATTCAGTTTACCTCTGTTCATGTCCAATGTGTTACTTACTCTGTGAGCTTTGGGTGTCTATGAATTTCTTTATCAAGGCATCAGTCGTTTGGGTATAAAGACTGAGAGCATATCTCAGAGACTGAAGATCTAGGCTTTTCTCCAAGAAATTCTTTTTCAGACCATTTCCTCCTGCATGAAAGTATTGCTAAAAAGAAAAGAAAAACAGTGTAAGCAGAGGCATTTAGAAAGAAGTATTAGATGAGGGATTTTATGGCCATAATCATGAGGCTCAGGTGGAATAATACAATATGATCAACATAAGATAGATACAAAGACATAGTACCATATGGCCATTACCAAGGCATCACTGTGTAGTTCAGGTTACCTTAGTATCTCAAGAGTTGCTCTCATTTAAAACTTTAGTTAAATGGGATCATGAAGATGCAGAGGCCAGAATGCTTACAGAAAGCTAGGTTTAAGATAATGTGTCAACTCGATTGTTGACTTCTGTTTCCAGAGCATGAGAAAAATATCCAGGGTTGTCAGATTGCACAAAGAAAGTATCTTCTGGTCACATGTTTTCCAGATACTGATTTGCAATTCTAGGCCAAGTGCCCACTGCTCCCACCTTCCCTGTGATCTAATCACACAGTGGTACACACACATAGGCCACCCTGAGGATGCAGAGTGGTCCTTGGAAATCCAACGTCCCCTAAACTGTGTCTGAGAAATGTAATAAAACAGTTTCTTTCTTCTTATTTTTCTTTGCTACAGTCATCCAACGAACTCAAAACATCGCCATATTTATAGGTTAAATAATAGAGAGGATATATATTTGGCAATAAATACGGTCATTGAGGGATGTTAGAGTTTCTAATGTTGTAAGTATTAAGCACAGACATCACTTCAGAGGGCAGACTATCTATCTCAAGATATATGATAGAGCTAAGGATGTTATTTCCCAGCTATTTATAGATAACATGTTTATTGTATTCTGTTAAGGTTAGATAAGTGGGTCTGTCTCTCTCTCCCTGTACCAACAATGCTAAACTTCACCCTCACTGCAACCTGGCTCACTAGGATCTAGGATTCTCACAGAACGGCATGTTTTGAAAAAGCTCAACAAATGATTCTGATACACTCTCCTATGTGTCATCCGTCTAGCCTACTTAAAGATTTCCAAGGTAAAACATGTCATCTGAAAATTCAAAATTACTTCAGTTTCTTCCCTCTGCAGAAACACATTCTGAGCATTTGTAGGCATTTGGTTGTAATTTCAGACTATACTATAGAGAAAGTAGGCAATGGGGATATAAACTGAAGAAAGTGTGCTACAATCACAAACTCCTTCCTCAAAAAGAAAAACCCATGGTCACTTGCAATCCCATTCCATTCTAGCTGAGTGCACTGTGAAAACAAATTGCACCTAAATCCACTAATGGTTATGAAGAGGAGGCAGAGAAAAATGGGGAAAGCCTTTTCTTATTTTTGAAGGGATGGCAAAGATATAATATTTAAACATCTTCTATACCTTGATATCGGAGAAGGCAATGGCAACCCACTCCAGTATTCTTGCCTGGAGAATCCCAGGGATGGTGGAACCTGGTGGGCTGCCGTCTATGGGGTCGCACAGAGTCGGACATGACTGAAGCGACTTAGCAGCAGCAGCAGCAGCATACCTTGATATTATATAAATATTAGATATTGTGACATATAGAAAGCATTTATTGTGGAGTTAAGAGTCCAGAGTTGTTTCAGGTGCCTTGGTGGATGAAAAGATATCAGAATTCATTTCTTCAGTAATATGATACTTAAGTGGAAAAGTGTTAATGAACGTATTGAGAGGGGAGTTTTGCTTGGAATTGACTGCTTTTCCTGGAGGAGTGGTGGGGTGAGCTCTGGAGCTCTGTTTACATGATGAACCAGGGAAGCATCAGATGAAATAACACACCCTACTTGCAAAGAGCTGCAGGATATACTGAACCAGGACTTGGTGACTTCTCAGGAGGGGAAGGCATTCTCCCACTCATTGCTTCCCAGATAAGCTCCAATCTTATCAAACCTGAGCATAAGTGCTGGAGGCTTAAGTTAGTAAAGTACAGGAAGAGTAATGAGCCGCAGATAAGATGATGTTTCATGATCTCTTGGGACTACATGTAGTTGTCAGAAAAAATTGTGAAAACCTTTGAAATGGGCAAAAATGTTTAATGAGTGCTCCATCTATGATACCTATCTGAGTTATCTTCACTTGTCTTGGAACTATGTGTGTGTGCTCAGTTGCTCAGTTGTGTCTGACTCTACGCAGCGCCATGGACTGTAGCCTGCTAGGCTTCTCTGTCCATGGAATTTTCCAGGCAAGAGTACTGGAGTGGATTGCCATTTCCTCCTCCAGGGGATCTTCCTGACTGAGGAATTGCACCTGAGTCTCTTGTATCTCTTGCACTGCCAGATGGACTCTTTACCACTAGGGTCACCTGGGCTATGTAAAACTCTGTAAATTGTAGAAAATGGATAATAATGCATATGACTCCTGTCCAAAGAGATGCAAATTATTTACTTCTGGTGGGATGCAACTGATCACTGTTTTGTGGCCAGATCTGTTTTGCCTCTATTCAAATTTATTTCAGCTTTCCTCATTGCTTATCTTTATGTGAAGCTCTTGGAATTCTTCTTTGAGCCAACTGTAAGATCTTACTGGTCGTCTCATTAATTGATGAGTTAAATAATATTTTTGACAAGTTTTATAACTGCATGAATGTCAGTTATACCCTTATTTTTTAAATTAATTTTTATTGGAGTATAGTTGATTTACAGTGTTGCTAGTTTGTGCTGTATAGCAAAGTAAATCAATTATACATACACGCATATCCACTCTTTCATATTCTATTCCCATATAGGTCATTAAAGAGTACTGAGTAGAGTTCCCTGTGCTATACAGTAGATTTTTATTAGTTATTTTATATATAGTAGTGTTTATATTATCAATCCCGAACTCCCAATTTATCCCTTCCTCCCTTCTCCCTTTGTAACCGTAAGTTTGTTTTCTACATCTGTGACTCTATTTCTGTTTTGTAAATAGGTTCACTTTTAGCATTTTCTTAGATTTCACATATAAGCAGTATTATATGATATTTGTCTTTCTCTATCTGACTTAATTCACTCAGTATGACAATCTCCTAGGCCAACTGTGTTGCTGCAAATGGCATTTTTTCATTCTTTTTATGGCTGAGTATGATTTCATAGTGTGTATGTGTGTGTGTATATATGTATATGTATATATGTGTGTATATGTATATAGGTGTATATGTATATATATATGTATACGTATATATGTATATGTATATCTACATATATGTGTGTGTGTGTATATATTACATCTTCTTTATTTATTCCTCTGTTGACGGACATTTAGGTTGCTTCCATGTCTTGGCTATTGTAAATAATGCTGCACTGAACACTGGGGTACATGTGTCTGTCTGAATTATGAATTTCTTCAGATATGTGCCCAGGAATGGGATTTCTGGATCATATGGAAGATCCATTTGTAGTTTTTTAAGGACCATCCATACTATTCTCCATAATGGTTGTACCAGTTTACATTACCACCAATTGTGTGTGGGGATCCCTTTTCTGTATTTTTTTCATCACAGCTTCAATTTCATAACTTGTGATTGGTCTGTTTATATTTTTTAATTATTCCTGGTTCAGTCTTAGAAGGTTGTACCTTTCTAAGAATTTGTCCATTTTTTTCTAGGTTGTCCATTTTATTGGTTTATAGTTGTTTGTAGTATTTTATATTTCTGTGATGTCAGTTGTAACAGCTTCTCCTTTTTCATTTCTAACTTTATTGATTTGAGTCCTCTCCCTTTCTTCTTGATGAGTCTGGCTAAAGGTTTATGCATTTTATTTTTCTTTTCAAAGAACCAACTGTTAGGTTCATTGATTTTTGCCATTGTTTTCTTTGTCTCTATTTCACTTATGTCTGCTCTGATCTTTATGATTTCTTCCTTTCTCCTAACTTTGAGTTTTATTCTTTTTTTTTTCCTCTAGTTGCTTTAGGTTTAAGATTAGGTTTACTTGAGATTTTTCTTTTTTCCTGAGGTAGAAATGTATTACTATAAACTTCCCCCTTGGAACTGCTTTTGCTATCCCATAGGTTTTGGGTCATCATATTTTCATTGTCACTTTGTCTCTAGGCATTTAAAAAAAAATTTCCCCTTTGATTTCTTCAGTGATCATATACTCTTTTAAAACAAATGATCTTACACAATGTATGTAAGGTAGCATGGTGACAACCTTAATATAGATTACTGTCTAATTTGTGAGGAAGGGCCATCGCCTGTGGCTTACCCTAAAGAGCATCAGTGATGGGGTGACCTTCCTGGCTGTTCTCTCTTCCTCTTCTCCCTTAACAAATATTTACTAAATCTGTGTTGAGAACCAGAACTTATGCCAAGGGTATGAAGCAAAAGAGGCCTAGAGATTGTTCACAAAGGGACTGTGATCAAGTAGGAAATGTTATTGTCAGTGAATGACTCCAATGATATGTTGGAGGCGTAATAAAGAGAATTTAAAAAGACAGACAATAGGACTAGGAAATAATGCTGTTGCTGAAGGAATCAATAAAGACTTTCAAAGAAGTGACACCTATGGTGTCTTGTTTATTAGCACTGCCATTTTCCACTTCAGCAGCCACCAGATAATTTACCACCATGGACTAAAGAAAGGGGAAAATCCCACTAGGTAACTGAGAGGAACTGCTTGAGAAGAATTGAAGTACAGGTATTCCCCATTCTTTGAAAATTGGCTTTATGCTCCTTCACTTTTGTAGATGACCTACATTAGTACTGTTTTTGCTAACCAAAAGAGACATGAAAATGATTTTCACTTTTGTGAAAAAAAAAAATGTGAAAACAGCAGTGAGCTCTTAGAGGCACTGTATATCCTGAGTAGCGAGAGTGATACCACCCAGCGCCTAACCCAGGAATTACACCCAGCATCTGAGCATCAAGCTGCCATGGTTTTGTACTGTATTTGTGCTTGATCTCGATTTATTTTGTGCATCCCTTAGCAGGATGAGTCCTAAGGTAATTGCTTCTTGCCTATGTCATTTCAGCTAATAAAAGTTTTCATAGGAATGCTCTCCTTTCCTGTAGTGGGGGAAACCTGCGGTTGTAGTTCTCATGTTTCTTTGGTATAGTTTAAAATATACTGTTTTACTACTGTCACTCTATTGCCATTACTAACCTTGTGCTTCCTGAAAGTTACAAGTTGCCTTTAGGAAGTAGAAAGCCTTGAGAAGTTAAGAGATTTCATATACTCTTAAAGATTCACAATGCTTTTTAATACATTAATGGCTGTGTGATTCACAGTGGTAGGGAAAACTGTTTGACCTTTCACTAACATACCTGTTCTTAAAATCATTAGGCTATAGGACATCTATCGCACAGGACATCTACTAACTCTCAGGGACACACAAGTGTTCCATGGAATATTGTTTAGGAACATCTAGGATAGAAGAATGTAACTGGGCTTAATATAATTGAGGTAGTTTTGAGTGCCTAGAAGACTTTATGTAAACACTGAACTAGAGTTAGGCTATAAGAGCATAAACTATGTACCGTATTTGTCTTGAAACTCTCTAATAACTTTATAGGAAGACATGTTTTCACTAAAAAAGCATTATTTTGTAGGCTTTCGATACATGGGGAACTAATCATATAGTGAAAACATAAATAAGGTATGAGCTTGTTCCTGAGAAAAGCCTGAGGGTCTCTGTAGAGTTTCCAGTTATGATCCAGAGCTGACTCGTTCCTTTTGAGCCATGGAGTGTTTTGAGTCATTCGGTAAAAGCTCTAGCAGGACAGTAAGTGAACAGTAGAAGATTTGTAAGGGCAGAAATGGTGCCTTTGTCTTTTAGTGCATTGTATAACAGAAGACATTGTAAGACAAACTCAGGCCAGAAGGCAGCAATGTTAGGAGTGAAAACAAGTTGCAGGAAGCTAAGCATGAAAGCTTCTGTTCAGTGGTTCAGTGAACACAGATAAATAACACATGCCATGGGGCTCCTCATTCACAGAGAAAAGGAAATGATTTCTATGGTTATGCAAATGCCAACCTGATGACAAAGAGAAAAGGAAAAGGTCTGTATTTGCAATAAAATTTTTATTGCAAAGTAAAGAATGGGGGTGACATGGCTTAACATCAGTAAACTTTTAGAGTCTTAAAGCTTTACTCGTGCTCAAATTTAATATGATTTATTAATTGATGAGGTAGCTATCAAAGCTAATGAAATCTGATCATGTATTAATATCATAGATAGGTCAAGACAAAGGGTGTGATAGAGCAATAGCATTCTCTGCTGATTAGAACATATCTGGAATATGAGGGTGGTTCCTTGGCATCACCATTTTATGAGAAATATAAAATGGAAATCGCCTCAAGGTAGATGACCAGAACTTTGTAAGCTCTAGAAGCCTTGTTATTCAATAAACAGCTGCAGATAACTTGAGGCAGCATGATAGTTTTCTTTAATGTCTGAAAGGCATTGAAAAGAGGAAGACATAGAAAAGGAAACAGAATTATTTTATAGTAGTTTTAAAGGGTAGAAAGAGAACCAATTCATAATTAGAGGCACCAGGGAAGCAGATATTGGTTTGATATAAAGAAAATATTTTATAATAAGTATATCTTAAAAACTGAAGCTGCTACACGTGAATTAGTAAAGTCCCATTACTGGCCATTATTAAGGGACGGTCAGTTGACCAAAGGGCTCCCCTGGTAGCTCAGCTGGTTAAGAATCAGCCTGCAATGCAAGAGACTCTGGTTTGATTCCTGGGTCGGGAAGATCCTCTGGAGAAGGGATAGGATACCCATTCCAGTATTCTTGGGCTTCCCTGGTGGCTCAGATGGTAAACCTGCCTCTAATGTGGCAGTTCAGTTCAGTTCAGTAGCTCAGTCATGTCCGACTCTCTGCGACCTCATGAATTGCAGCACGCCAGGCCTCTCTGTCCATCACCAACTCCCGGAGTCTACCCAAACCCATGTCCATCGAGTCGGTGATGCCATCTAACCATCTCATCCTCTGTCGTCCCCTCCTCCCGCCCCCAATCCTACCCAGCATTAGGGTATTTTCCAATGAGTCAACCCTTCGCATGAGGTGGCCGAAGTATTGGAGCTTCAGCTTCAACATCAGACCTTCCAATGAACACCCAGGATTGATCTCTTTTAGGATGGATTGATTGGATCTCCTTGCAGTCCAAGGGACTCTCAAGAGTCTTCTCCAACACCACAGTTCAAAAGCATCAATTCTGCGGTGCTCAGCTTTCTTCACCGTCCAACTCACATCCATACATTACCACTGGAAAAACCATAGCCTTGACTAGACGGACTTTTGTTGGCAAAGTAATGTCTCTGCTTTTAAATATGCTATCTAGGTTGGCCATAACCTTCCTTCCAAGGAGTAAGCGTCTTTTAATTTCATGGCTGCAATCACCATCAGCAGTGATTTTGGAGCCCCCCAAAATAAAATCTGACACTGTTTCCACTGTTTCCCTATCTATTTCCCATGAAGTGATGGGACCAGATGCCATGATCTTAGTTTTCTGAACGTTGAGCTTTAAGACAACTTTTTCACTCTCCTCTTTCACCTTCATCAAGAGGCTCTTTAGTTCTTCTTCACTTCCTGCCATAAGGGTGGTGTCATCCGCATATCTGAGGTTATTGATATTTCTCCCAGCAATCTTGATTCCAGCTTGTGTTTCTTCCAGCCCAGCGTTTCTCATGATGTACTCTGCATATAAGTTAAATAAGCAGGGTGACAATATACAGCCTTGACGTACTGCTTTTCCTATTTGGAACCAGTCTGTTATTCCATGTCCAGTTCGAACTGTTGCTTCCTGACCTGCATACAGGTTTCTCAAGAGACAGTTCAGATGGTCTGGTATTCCCATCTCTTTCAGAATTTTCCACAGTTTATTGTGATCCACACAGTCAAAGGCTTTGGCATAGTCAGTAAAGCAGAAATAGATGTTTTTCTGGAACTCTCTTGCTTTTTCGATGATCCAGCGGATACTGGCAATTTGATCTCTGGTTCCTCTGCCTTTTCTAAAACCAGCTTGAACATCTGGAAGTTCACGGTTCACGTATTGCTGAAGCCTGGCTTGGAGAATTTTGAGCATTACTTTACTAGCATGTGAGATGAGTGCAACTGTGCGGTAGTTTGAGCATTCTTTGGCATTGCCTTTCTTTGGGATTGGAACGAAGACTGACCTCTTCCAGTCCTGTGGCCACTGCTGAGTTTTCCAAATTTGCTGGCATATCGAGTGCAGTACTTTCACAGCATCACCTTTGAGGATTTGAAATAGCTCAACTGGAATTCCATCACCTCCACTAGCTTTGTTCGTAGTGATGCTTTCTAAAGCCCACTTGACTTCACATTCCAGGATGTCTGGCTCTAGGTGAGTGATCACACCATCGTGATTATCTGGGTCGTGAAGATCTTTTTTGTACAGTTCTTCTGTGTATTCTTGCCACCTCTTCTTAATATCTTCTGCTTCTGTTAGGTCCATACCATTTCTGTCCTTTATCGAGCCCATCTTTGCATGAAATGTTCCTTTGGTATCTCTAATTTTCTTGAAGAGATCTCTAGTCTTTCCCAATCTGTTGTTTTCCTCTATTTTTTTGCACTGGTCGCTGAGGAAGGCTTTCTTATCTCTGCTTGCTATTCTTTGGAACTCTGCATTCAGATGGGAATATCTTTCCTTTTCTCCTTTGCTTTTCACTTCTCTTCTCTTCCAAGCTATCTGCAAGGCCTCCTCAGACAGCCATTTTGCTTTTTTGCATTTCTTTTCCATGGGGATTTTCTTGATCCCTGTCTCCTGTACAATGTCACGAACCTCTGTCCATAGTTCATCAGGCACTCTGTCTATCAGGTCTAGTCCCTTAAATCTATTTGTCACTTCCACTGTATACTCATAAGGGATTTGATCTAGGTCATACCTGAATTGTCTAGTGGTTTTCCCTACTTTCTTCAATTTAAGTCTGAATTTGGCAATAAGCAGTTCATGATCTGAGCCACAGTCTTCTCCTGGTCTTGTTTTTGCTGACTGTATAGAGCTTCTCCATCTTTGGCTGCAAAGAATATAATCAATCTGATTTCGGTGTTGACCATCTGGTGATGTCCACGTGTAGAGTCTTCTCTTGTGTTGTTGGAAGAGGGTGTTTGCTATGACCAGTGCGTTCTCGTGGCAAAACTCTATTAGCCTTTGCCCTGCTTCATTCTGTACTCCAAGGCCAAACTTGCCTGTTACGCCAGGTGTTTCTTGACTTCCTACTTTTGCATTCCAGTCCCCTATAATGAAAAGGACATCTTTTTTGGGTGTTAGTTCTAAAAGGTCTTGTAGGTCTTCATAGAACTGTTCAACTTCAGCTTCTTCGGCATTAGTGGTCGGGGCATAGACTTGGATTACCGTGATATTGAATGGTTTGCCTTGGAAACGAACAGAGATCATTCTGTCGTTTTTGAGATTGCATCCAAGTACTGCATTTTGGACTCTTTTGTTGACCATGATGGCTACTCCATTTCTTCTAAGGGATTCTTGCCCACAGTAGTAGATACAATGGTCATCTGAGTTAAATTCATCCATTCCAGTCCATCTTAGTTCGCTGATTCCTAGAATGTCGACGTTCACTCTTGCCATCTCCTGTTTGACCACTTCCAGTTTGCCTTGATTCATGGACCTAACATTCCAGGTTCCTATGCAATATTGCTCTTTACAGCATCGGACTTTGCGTCTATCACCAGTCACATCCACAGCTGGGTATCGTTTTTGCTTTGGCTCCATCCCATCATTCTTTCTGGAGTTATTTCTCCACTGATCTCCATTAGTATATTGGGCACCTACTGACCTGGGGAGTTCATCTTTCAGTGTCGTATCTTTTTGCCTTTTCATACTGTTCATGGGGTTCTCAAGGCAAGAATACTGAAGTGGTTTGCCATGCCCTTCTCCAGTGGACCACAATCTGTCAGACCTCTCCACCATGACCCATCCGCACGGCATGGCTTAGTTTCATTGAGATAGACAAGGCCGTGGTCCGTGTGATCAGATTAGCTAGTTTTCTGTAATTCTAGTTTCACTGTGTCTGCCCTCTGATGCCCTCTCGCAACACTTACCGTCTTGGGTTTCTCTTACCTTGGGCCTTGGGTAATTCCTCTCGCCGCCGCCGGTCCCCAGCCCCCGGCCCGGCCTAGGCCCTGTTGGCGGCTGCCGCCCTCGGCTCCCAGCCCAGCCCCTGTCGGCCGCCGCCCCCGGCCCCCGGCCCCCGGCCCCGGGCCCGGCCTAGCCTAGCCCCTGTCGGCTGCCTCCCCCCGGCCCCCAGCCCGCCCTAGCCCCTGTCGGCCACCGCCCACGCCCCCGGCCCGCCCTAGCCCCTGTCAAGTATTGGTTAATTCCTCTGTAGAATGGGGACAGAAACAGCCATCTTGCCTGACGATGGTGTCGTAAAGATGAAATTAATTACTCTGTCTGGAAGATTTTTGTGAACTATAGAGTTCTTTCCACTTATAAGATAAGCTTTATTGTGAGAATAACTCCCCAGATTCTGGCCTTGCTTTTTTCCTAAGCACCACCCCCTGTCTCCAGCAGTTTACTAGATACTTATTTCCATGTTCCTGTCATTAAATTTAACACCAAGGTGGAAAGAAGAAATGACCCTCCTGTCTGATTTGCTATTTTTCTCTGTGGGACCAAGCTTCTCAACCACTTGGCTGAAACACTCTGAGTCATCCTGGGCTCCTCCATCATTCCTACCCCAGTTTTTAGTTGCCAAGTTCCAGTGACTGGGCCTTTCTGTGTCACTCATAGCCATCTTTCACTTTATACTCCTAAGATTACCCTCTTTGTGATAGTCCTTGTCATCTTATGCATTAAATAACCATAACTGATCTCTGTGACTACAGTCTTGAACTAGTCAATCCATTCTGCACTTTCCTGTAAGATTTCCATTGCTGCAATGGTACTTTTAGCATGCCATGTATTAATATTTTCAATATCATCTACTTGCAACCCCAACATTTCCTGTAACCTCAATGTAACACTGCTTCACTATGCAAATTTCCAGTTAAATCCAGTCCAGTCCATTGAGTGGTCTAATCATTGACTCCCAGCCTTCTGGTCTTGTGCCTTTTCATGGTCAACTTCTTTCTCCCTGAGTATGTTCAAGTCATGAGTCTTCCTCCAAAGAAACCTTTTATCTTTCCTTTCCAGCCAGTGAGCTGTCATCTGTCCTTTGTGATCACTCTTTCATATTTCCCTGATTTCTGGAGTTCATGGTAGTTGCTAACTCCCCTAAATCCTTCCCACTTTTATATGTGTCCCCTCCTCAAGCCCAGTAGCATCTGTATCACCCTATTCCATCTCTGACATGATTTTTTTTGTAAATTAACACATATCATTACTTCATTTTCAACATGCCTTCCCTGCCTTGTAATCTAGAAACTCCAGCAGAAAGCGAACAGCACTGCTTCCTAGAGGGGGGTCTCAGAAAGCACCAGAAATCTTAGGGGTTTTGTGCCCTTGTAGTGTGAAAATGCTGTGCACAGGAAACCAAAAGGACGGAGGACAGGACTTGGACTGTTACTTGGGGCAAAGTGTCTGATTTAATAGCATCCTTGAGAGAGAATGAGTGGTTTATTAGGAAAGGAGGAAAACAATAAAAACCTAGTTGTACTAGAATATGTGGGGTCTTGGGTTTACCAGTGGAAAGAAGCTCCTTCAAAATAACCAATCCTCAGGCAAAAGGAGATGCAAGTTCAATTCCTGGGTCAGAAAGATCCCCTGGAGGAGGAAATGGCAACCCACTCCAGTATTCTTGCCTGGAGAATCCCTGGACAGAGGAGCCTGGCAGGCTACAGGATCGCAGAGTCAGACATGATTGAGCACCCATGCACACAGGTAGTATGATGGTTACATTTATGAAGAGTTTTCTATAGGATAGGAACTGTTTTCATTGTTTTATTGTGATAACTCATTTTGTTTTTTGACAATACATTCTTAAGTCCTAATAGTACTCCCACAAGAGAGGACAGTAGCTCGTATATTCTAGTCTTTCTCTCTTAATCACCCACTATTCTGATACTCTATCAGTACTATTCCCCATGTAGTTTCAGATATTTTCTTTACGTTTATATCCAGCTTCTGATGTTTGCAAAGATTTCCCACCCTCATACAGGAATACACTGCTTCACTAATATATGGGTGAGTGATGTGAGTGATGAGGGGCTTGAAAGAGCTTTGTATGAGGTATCATTTTCTTTATCTTAAAAAATAACCAGAGATATTTTTGTTTCTTATATTCTTCATGAGAATACAAAAACAAAACAAAACAAAACAATAAAAAACTAGAACATTTCAGACCTTAATGTGATTTGTGAGAAAAAAAAAAAATAGAACTACTAACTAAAAAATCAGGATAAATACTGTCTGCATGGTTAACAAGTCATCTCTTTTATAATCCCAATAAAAATGCTAAATTCTTCTAATTCTTCACATTTATCAGATATTTGAAGATCTCTCACACTCTATTTTTACTGGCTCATGGAAATATGCTAATGTTTCTTTACAAGTCTGCTGGGAGATTTTACTTCTTTGGTTACATGTACCATTTTGGTAGAAATTTCCCATCATCACTCTTTTTCCTTCCAATACCAGTATCAGACTTCTGAAAAATTCATGGAGATGATCTGTTTTGCAAATTTAGACATTATCATCAGTTGTTTTTAACAACTGAGGTTACTTTAAAGACTTACTTGATAGTTATTTAAGAAATTATTTTTTAAGACAATAGAAGTCCTCTGTTATACATTGGATCATAATATGCTACTTCCTCCCTTTTGCCAACAAACTGAAGTTCAGATTCTTGGTGTTTACGCCTCACCACTTTGGGTCCAAGTCGATGTGTCTCTTCTATTCTATATATTCCCCTTATTTCTCAACCAATCTTGATTTCCCTCTACATTAGCCTATTTGAAGTATTCAGGCTACTGCATACCTCAATCACATTTCACTCAAGCTTTTCTCTAAGCCTTTGGTGACTTTCCCCCTTGCTTTCCCATTTAATGATCTGAAACTTCCTTCACCAGGAAGCTTCCCCTAGCCACTCACAGAGAATTTATCACACTCGCTGCACTTCCCAGTACTTTCTCAGTAACTCTCATATTTTATGGATTGTAGATGTTTCTGTTCCTAAGTTAAGAGCAAAATCTCTTTAATTTTCAGTCACCTCTTTACTGCTTATCATCTTTGTTACATACGGTAAGCTCTCAAATAATGATTTCTGAATTGCAGTACTCCAAACTAGATAGGTTGTTCTGTTCTTCCCATGAGCACCTGAAGTTTAAATAATGCACAAACTGTACTTACAAATTATAAAAGACAACGTGCTAAGTAAGAAACAGCCACCAAAAATGACTCTTGAATAGTGGTTACCAGGATTGTGTAGGACTTGGTCAGGGTGAGAGCCTGAGAGGCATACTATCCCATGTCCTGTTATTTGTCTGGAATCCTGAGTATCAGAAATGGTGTTATCTAGGATTTTTCAAGGCTGTATTTGAATAGATATTCATAGTTATTCCACATTCTCCCCTGAACACCAAGAAACGCAGATTTCTAGAGGGCCCAATTCCATGTGTTTATTTTTATTTTTTATTGGAGAGCTTACACATAGCCCCTCTTTTTGGGATTTCCTTCCCATTTAGGTCACCACAGAGCACTGAGTAGAATTCCCTGTGCTAGTTAGTAGGTTTTCAGTTATCTATTTTACACATATTGTCAATAGTGTAAATATATGTGTGTGTGTGTATGTGTATATATATATATATGTGTATATATATATATATGTCAATCCCAATCTCCTAATTCATCCCACCCTCTCTTTCTCACTTGGTATCCGTATGTTTATTCTCTACCTCTGTGTCTCTACTTCTGCTTTGTAAGTAAGGCTGTCTATACCAAATTGTTCAGATTCCATACATTTGTGTTAATATATGATACTTGTTTTTCTCTTAGTGACTTATTTCACTCTGTATGATAGTCTCCAGGTCCATCTACATCTCTACAAATGACCCAATTTTGTTCCTTTTTATGACTAATTATATACACCTACTACACCTTCTTTATCCTTTCCTCTGCGAAGACATTTAGGTTGTTTCCATTATTTTTAGTGAAACCTCTGTATTCCATGTGGAGAAGGCGATGGCACCCCACTCCAGTCCTCTTGCCTGGAAAATCCCATGGACGGAGGAGACTGGTAGGCTACAGTCCATGGGGTCGCTAAGAGTCGGACACGACTGAGCGACTTCACTTTCATGCACTGGAGAAGGAAATGGCAACCCACTCCAGTATTCTTGCCTGGAGAATCCCAGGGACGGCGGAGCCTGGTGGGCTGCCGTCTATGGGGTTGCACAGAGTCGGACACGACTGAAGTGACTTAGCAGCAGCTGTATTCCATGGCATGATGTCAAACATTTGCCACATACATTTCAGAATGTCATGAATTTAGAATGTTGGGAAAAATACAACCAGCCAGTTTTTTTCCCCTATGTTTTTCAAACTTCATCAGAAAATAACTAGAGGATGGTTCAAAATTAAAAAAAAAAGAGTCTTGAGATTCACAATACAGTCAAGAGTACACGCTGTTGGAAAAAGCTCTTCTGTTTTTCTCGGAAAGAAACTCACATTTCAGGGAATCTCTTGTAAGTCCTAAATCTTCCTGAGATGATAGGAGTTTGAGACTCCAAAGCTCAGCTTTAAATAGGGTTTCTGCATTTGCCTCTGTAGCAGCTTGCACATGCTGATTAAGTTGTTGGCTATCTGTTTCAGAGCTGTTGACTTGGCTCAGTGTTGGCAGGTAAATGTAATGCCTCCAAGGCCAACCATGCTAGCTGCCGCAGATCATGGTAACTATTTCTCGTGCCATGTTCTATACTTTCGACTTATAGTTGAAACTACCTGTGACTGGTATGACAAAATAACCCAGTCTAATTAGAATTTTAATATTTAAGTTAATATTTTCATCAGTACCTGTGTAGAGGTTGAATGAGTTCATATTATTTTAAATCATTAGAAAATAATCTAAATAACTGAAACATGGTGTTTTAATTTAGAAAGAACTAATCTATCTAATAGGAATATTACCCATTTTGGCTTGCTGCCTTTTCCTACACCTTGTTAACATTTAGTGAAATAAGCAAGGGCACTGATTTTAGAGTTTGGCATCTTTTGTCAGCTCTGCCAATTACAAGTGACTCTGGACTTAGACAAACAACTTAAACCTGCTTAGCCTCTGCTCTTTCATCTGTAAAATGTGAATGATCATTCTTGGTGTACTTAACACCCAGGATGTTTATAAGGATCAGGTGAGAAGATGTATGTATGTGAAAGATGACTGAAAGAATACACAACACTATTTTAGCCACAGTCTACAAACTCCATAGAATCCTCTTCCTTCAATTTTCACTTTCTCACGTTCAGCTTATTTGCTTAAAATCACCTAAAGAAGAATTAAGGATCATGTTGTTGGCAGCCTTTGGGAATTAGCCTGGATAGTGTCTACTACTTCAGTATAAGAATATCTTTCCCATGAAGTGTCCACCTGACAGTATTCCCTTTGCTGAGCCCCCAGCAGATACTGAATCACTAGCTCTTGAGACTACAATTCTTTTAAATAGTATTCCTCTTTCTCTTGAATTCCTTTGTAGTCACCATTAGAAGCAGTGCCTTGTAGTATAATCAGGGTAAATCTCAGAATCAGAAAAGATAAAAGGGAGTCCCAGCTTTGGAAAACTGACTTTAGGCCATTGGAAGAAATATTAGGTGACTCTCTTGGCAGAGGGGCAGAGGACGGGAATGAAAGGCTCTCAAAGCAGGTAAAGTGGGTGTAGCATGGAGACCCCAGAGGAAAAGTTGGGAAGTAGGGAGACTGAAGACCTGACCTCCGGTTCTGAGGTTCTAAAGGACCAAGGTCAGACTCCAGTCCTGGGAAACAAGATAATGACATGGACCCACTTACTGGATCTTAGATACCAGGCAGTAGTCTTTTTTAAAAGGGGAAGGCAAGTGTCTGGTCACTGAGGCTGAACTAAAGTACTATCACCAATGACCTGGACAGGAAGACAGTATAGTTGAGAGGTCAACATGTAGACCAGAGGGATTTGCTTGGGGATTGGGATTGTCCCAGAGTTTGGGCAGAACTAGTCTTGTAGGAGGTGGTCATCTGTCCCCATCAAGAAGAACTAGAGAAAAGTTGGAGTTAGGGAACATGAGCCAGGTCTGTCAGTACAATGAAGGCCATTATCTATTTTCACAGAACACATTTTTCTTGCTCTCTTAGAGTCATCCATTGACCTAATAAAATCCACTAAGGGCTGAATTCTGATTCTATAATCATATTTTTTTAACTGTTCAGTGTGTGCCCTAGAGTTACTTTTTTCTACTAGCACTTTCCTCTATAGCCATGAGTTCTGGCATAATCCCAAAGGGCAGTCATTTCTTACTCATATTTTTGAAAATTATTCTTAAAAAGAGCTGGTTTTGTATTTTTCCTTTCTTTCACGTTTTCCAATTTTAAAAATGATTTTGCACAATATTTATATACTTCCAGCCCATATTCTGGCTGCATCTATAGAAACTCCATCTCTGTCATCTCAATGCCAAAATTCACACACTCCATTTTCTACAGAGTGTCACAAAATTGTCACCTCACAACTTTTATTTTGCAGTTTTTGCCACTGAAGCAGCAAAAGATGTTCTCTTATTAAACGCTGAAACTGCAAAAATCATGAGGTAATAGTTTTGTGGAGTGTCCGACTGTCATACAAATAGAACTCTGTTTTAATGACTCCTGTTGTAATATCTGTTTCTATCCAGTGAGATTATTCTGTGCTTGTAAAATGGCTTGTGGTAGCTCACAGTTCTCTGCTACACTCTTTACACTTCCTTGATAATAGGTGCTTCCCCCTGTGAAGCATTCAGACATTGGACGCAGTCCAAATTTAGGAGATGGATTAATATTTCACTCTTTAATAAACTTTCACATATAAATATAAAATTATGTATATAAATCTGTAAGGGATCATATGAAAACAAAGAACTCTGACGTTATGTTTTGAGAACTACCTATATTTAACCCACACTACAAAAGCTTTTAGCCAAACTTTAGCTAAACATTGATACACACAATGCAATGCCTTTGGGTTTTCAGCAGAAAACTAAATTATTATCTTTACTAAGAGAGAAGAGAAAATTGATTTTCCAAAATCATTTCAACAAGCATTGAAAACACAAACAGAAATTCTATTAACCATAAGTGCCCTGAAGCATCTATTGATATTTAACTGGACTTTGGAGGTACATGTCTTTCTTTGAAAACATCTGTTACAACATAGATTTCTTACCCATTTTCTAAAGGTAGACAAAGAAAGCAGCTCTAAGGGTAGAGTAATATGGATATAATAATGATATAGTATGGGCTAAGTCTGACACACTCCCAGAATGTTTGTACACAACTGTCTACCATATCTATGGATGTACAGCATCTGGGGTACACTTCTCTGAGGGTACATATCCAGGGACTCTAAAATCTTACCTTGATGGTAGCCAGGACCACCTCCATTATACCACACTGTCTTGGTGTCAGACCCTTGGTATCCTCTCGAATCACGTGTTCCTGGAAAACAGGTGAACAATTTCTTATAAAATTACCAGTTAATTTGTTTACCAACTGCTTTCAAACAAAATTTGTATAATCCTTGTATGCAGATATTTCCCATTTGAGATAACTTTTTCATATGAACACATTTAGATGATGATAATGACAATTTTGTCAGATATTTAATAAAAATTTGTTTTGCCCAAAGAAGAAATACTACATGTTAACTTAAAAAGCAGTGCTTTGATTCATATATGGCTTTATTTTTCACCTGCAATCTAATGTTATGGGGTGGGGGGGAAGAGATGATCCTGGAAAATGTGTGTCCAAGCTTTTCTACATTAATCCCTGCTTTCTGTTCTGTCACACTGAAGAAGGTCAACCTTGGAAAGGAGTTAGGAGGTAAATTTTAGCCTCATTCAATTATTACTGATAAAATCTACTTTAAGTATAATGCTCTCACTTTTCTCACTTTCTAGGATCCCCTTAATGCTCAGTCATTAAAAGGAAAATTCCCAAAGAATTAACTGAATTCAGTTCTGGAGGTTTTCACTATTTTAAATTCAGTTTTCAATATTTTAGAACTGATTTCCATAATAACATTGCATTTTCCTCACTGTTCACTATGAACTCTGTCTTCATCTGAAGTTATTTAGGGAAATGATGGTAGAAAGTTGAGGACAACAGTAAGGAAAACTTGTCTGGAGAAAAATTTTTAAATTCCTAACCCACAGACTGATGATACAATCTCACCAGGGCATCCACTGTTCTAGTCAACAACATTCAACACATATTTCCTGAGTGCTTGTTATGTGCTAGTACTGTTTTAGGTGACTGAGATAATATTGTTTCATAAAAGAAAGACTTTTGTCCTCCAGAGCTTAATTTCTAACTTAGATAAGTGCGTCTCTGTGAATCATAAGGAAAGTCAGTATGGGTGGACATAACTCTGAGAATGCACGGCTTGGTCAAGGGATCAGTGTCTTTGTTCAGTAATAAAAAGCGCCTCTTTTTCTATGGGGCACAGCAAGTGGATCATGGACCCCAATTTAGCTGTCATCCACTCCCTTTGTGGGACACTTTTGTGAAATGTACAAACTGTACAGTCACACCCAGTGGCTCATCTTTCTATTCCAGTCCTTGTGTTACTCTGCATTTAGCAGGTGCCATGACTTTCTGAAGATAATCTCTCTGTTTTACTCACTTCTGCAGACTGTGCCTGTCTTGGCAATTATCACCTGCTAGGTACTCAATATGTTTTTGGTAACTGAGTTGTAATTCTTCAGAATATCTTAAATGATTCCATATGCTTGAATGGAATCACAGTCCCTTAAATATTGTTCAAAACTTGTTATAATGCTAGATTCACGGTATATACTTCTGCATCTTTCTCTGATGTGGGGATTTCACCACAAATATATGAGTCCATTTAATATTTTAAAAATAAGGATATTAAATACCCATCAAGACTCAAAGAATAATGGGAAATTTTTGCCAAATTATAGAGAGAAATGCTTGAAGGCAAGTAAATAAATCTCTCTGGCTTTGTCAATCTTGACTGGCTTTTCGATGTGGTCACATTTTTTAATAGATGCTAATAAATAATGTTTGTGCTATAGAAAAATACAATTCTTACAAGAAATGATTTTCTGGGATTTAATAATAACTTATTCAAATAAGGTAGTCTCTGAAAAAGGCTGTCAATGTGTTACTGCTTGCTTGCAAGAAATTCATTGTCTCAGATGTATTTTTACTAACTAGTTTTGATATTGTATCACCTGTCCATAAAAATGTTATGCCAGATAAATCTGATCCCATAAAATAGTAATAAGTTGGGCATACTTACAATAACTTACATTATAAAGTTACAGAGGATGAAGTAATATAGAATATGTAAAAATCTGAATAAATCCTTGCTTAATGAATTAATTCTAAATCATAGTCACATGCAGAAAAGAAATTAGTTTCTTTCGTTGTTCTATGTTCCCTGATTCTTTTAAGTAAGGTAGTCATTTGTTAATATTTCTGTACAGGCTTGCTGAATTTACTCATTAATACTATTATTTCAAACGACACTTTACCTGTGGATCCAATCTGCTTTCAAACTAATTCATGAAAAAATGAAAAGACCCAGGATTTGAAATGAAAACAAAAACATTGGAAGCAACATTCTAGTAAAATATGGGAAAACAGTTTTTGCAGTTCTGCCTGAAAGAGAACATAGCCAATATTCTTTGATATAAACTGGACCAATGTTTTCTTAGGTCATTCTCCCGAGGCAATAGAAATGAAAGCAAAAATCAACAAATGGGACCTAATCAAATGTACAAGCTTTTGTACAACAAAGGAAACCATAAACAAGACAAAAAGCCTACAGAATGGGAGAAAATATTTGCAAGTGAAACAGACTTTTATGGTTAGCAAAGGGGAAAGATGACAGGGACGGATAAACTGAGTCTGGGATTTTCATATACACATTACTAAGATAACTGATAGGGACCTACTGTATAACACAGGTAACTCTACTCAATAATCTAAATGGGAAAAGAATTTGAAAAATAATGGATATATGTATAACTGAATCACTTTGCTGTACACCTGAAACTAACACAACATTGTAAATCAACTATATTCCAATATAATTTTTTTAATTTAAAAATATGTAGTACATGTACATAATGTAATGCAGCAACATGGATAGATATTATCTACTAAGTGAAGTAATCTGAAAGACAAAGACCATAAGGTGTCACTTGTATGTAGAATTTAAAATATGGCATAAATGAACCTATCTACAAAAGAAACATACTCACAGACACAGAGAACAGACTTGTGGTTGTCAGGGGGAAGGTGGGTAGAGGAAAGATGGAGTGAGCATTTGGGGTTACCACATTCAAACCATTATATATAGAATGGATAAACAATAAGGTCCTACTGTATATCACAAGTAAATCTATTCAATATCTTGTAAACACTAATGGTGAAGAATTTTAAAAACTGTGTGTATATATGTAAAACTGAATCATTTTTACTATACAGCAGAAATTAGCACAATATAGTAAATCAACTATACTTCAATTAAAAAATGGTAGTTCTATACTTTGGCTATAATTTTAATCTTTTACATAACAATATAGAAAACTTATTGCCCAGTCATTGAAATAATAACTAAATGGACCAATAACTAACTTTAAAAACTCAAGGAACAATAATAGAAAAAATATGTTTTAAAACTGTTTTTCTATCACCTATGAACAACAGGATTCTATTTTTAGTCCTTTGGATTATTTCAGTCTTAATGAATTAACGCTTTTAGGACATTTTATTCATAATATGCTTTTAGTTTATTGTAATCAAGAGAATTCACTGAATTGAAGAAATTTTGAGGCCACTAAAGGGATATAAGTGCTGTGGTTTCTGTGGACTCTGATTTTTCCCAGGTAGCATATATATGCCCACTAAGGATCCAGTCTGTCTCTCCCTAAGATTTGAACCGGGTTGACAGCACTCCTCAGTTCAGGGTTGGGTATGTGAATTAAGCCCAACGGCATATGTCATCCCCCAGGCCACGGTGGTTGGCTTGGGAATGGTGATAATATTGCATTAGCACTGATGATGTGCCTGTAGACTTTTTGCTAGAATTTCCTGCATCAAGGTGGGTGTTCTTTTCTATAAAATTTCAAGTTCAAAAATGTTAGATATAAGCAGAGAACTGTCTTACAAACAGGAAAGGAGGCTTGTTAAGGCAGTAAGTCAAACAAGGGAAGAACAGAGTTGAAAGAGAGTAAGTAACTGGCTTCTGGAACATTGTTTGACTTCCTAATCAAGCAGTGATGGAAACCAGAGTTAGCCCAGAACTGTAAAATTTCATGGAGCTATAAATTCCTTCCTTGCTTTTGTTAGTCTGGCTTTCCATCACTTGAAACTGAAACAGTTACAGCTGATAAAGCATTCCACTCAGGAAGGTGAAGCTGAAGGAGATGCAGTATCTGTTTCCTGATGTCACACAGATGCTACACACACTGCCAAGGCCATTTCTTTTGTAATAAGGCACTGTGATGTTTCACTTTTCCAGGTTTTCTATGAGAAGCTTCAATACTGTATAAATCCATTTTTCAAAAGAGGGGATACAAATCTCAGGGAGGTTAATAAGAGGGACCAAGAAAACGATAGAGATCCAAGATCCAAAACAATAGTTTGACAATGACATCTACCTTCTACTTCCCCTCTGAACCACCATCACTGAATACCTGTGAGAAACAATTTCATGTGATGGTTCTGTCTTCTAAATAGATTATTGGCTTTTAACTTTTTTTCTGACGAAGGGGACAAAGTAGGTGATATAACAAGGTACTGCCATTATAGGGCACCTATTTCAACTCAGTAAGCAAATATGCAGCCACATGGATGATCTTTCCCCTGTTGTGTACACACAAAACAGCCCCAATGATATGTAACCCTGAGCTGCCAGCCTGGGGAAGAGACAAGAGAATGCCCTCTGTGAGTGGGAAGAGGCATACTCTTTGCAGTTACCATGCAAAGATAATGAATACGTTATCCTCACAACAATCCTATGAACCAAGGGTTAACACTGTCTGGATTTCACAAATGGCAAATCTGCAAATTAGACATGTTCAGTACTTTGGCCAGTGTCACATATTTGGAAGCCACTGAGGTAGAACACGGTCAATATCTGGAACCTACCCCCATGCTACACCATATTCTCATAGGTAGAAATAGAACAAGAACATATATTTCAACTATAGGTACAATTTTGGCCTATATGTGGTCCATTGATAAATGAATGTATTAAAAAAAGTGGTATGTACTTACAAATGCAATATTATTCAGCCTCTAAAAGGAAGGAATTCTTGTTATATGCTACAATATTAATGAAACTGCAGGACATTAGGCTAAGTGCAAAAAGTCCATTACAGAACAACAATATGTATTTTAACCAGTCAAATTTCTACTCTAGAGGGAAAAAAAAACCTGAGGTTCCCTAAACAACTGCAAAGTCCTGTAACTCTCAGGCAATAATAAAGGGTAGGATTGTTTAAACAGCAAATCCTTGTTATAACAGGGTTGATTATCTTGACAAACTCAATGTCTGCTTTGATAAGTTTATTTTCCTGCATCAGGTTTCTTGCCTGAAGAGTTCTCTAGACTTTACTGGGTTTCTGTGGAGCACCCTTTATCTTTCTTCACACAAAGCCAGTTCACTATAAAAATGAAAATATGCTAATTTATTTCCAAAGCAGTAATCCTGAATGCTTCAACACAGTCAAAAATTCCCAGCTGCCCTACGAATTGGAAAATACAAAAAAATATAGGGTGTGGGGAGAAGAAGAAAGTACAATTCAGTCCCTCCATTTTACTCTGATTCTTCTTAAAACAGATTGTGAGATCTCAGACACACATCCTTAGTCCTTCTGTATTAGATACCACTACTTACAGGAGGTTGGTTTCTCACAGAACTGTAGTCAGTGCACTACCTTTCACAGGCAACTAGTCATTTCTTTATTCTTATTACCTTCAGTTTGGAGAGTTGTCCCAGATCTTTAGCTGCGATGAAAATCATCTGGGGTCCCTAGAAACACACACATAGAAAAGGAGAGAGACGACTTATAAGATCTTCAGTAACAAAGTAGAAATGTAGTCAATAGTGTTCTCTATTTTACTGATTGTGTTTGTGACTTTTATTTCATATGCCCTAAATTGGTCTATTTTAAAAATTGGATCTGGATACCTAGCAGATACCTAGGGTTGTAACTAGAAATATAACTGTCCTCACAAGCATCCCACTTCTGGAAGTTTCTGTCTGAGTTACTGAATGAGTTACTGCTCTGGCAGCCAGTTTAATGTACAATGTGGTTTACATCAGTGAGCTTACCTTTTATTTATTTGTAGCAGAGGCAACTCCTTCCCTCCACTCCCCACCCCTTAAAATAAATTACGCAAAATTTCAAGATCCAGAGCTGTAGAAGGTGGAGCTGGTCCTCCTGACATGCCATCCAAACTGTCAGAGCCCTGCCTTCTTAACTCCTTCCTCAGCCAGAGGTTTTTCCCTAGCACCTCAAGGCCCTGGGGAGAGCTGGAAAAACAGCAGAATAAACATTGGAAGCACTACTAGAATACTCATTAGTAGCCTAGAATGTAAATAAAGTGAGCCAACTTGCAGGTTGCCCTGACAGCCTCCCCTATTGGCCAATTAAGTGAAAGCTACCTCATGTTAAAGAAATGCATTATGTATTATAGGAGAATAAGAGACAGAAGTGTGTGTGTTTCTAAGTGTGACTGGCTACCCGTATGTGTAGGCTATGATTATAACACATACTCATGGCATGAAGCAAAACTCAAAGTAATTTATATTTAACACTCACTGTCTGGTGGTAAATCAACAAACATATGAATCTTTGCACCTTGCAACACTTTGCAAGAAAATATTTTCTATATAATTTCACTGGCTAAATTTCACGGAGTGTACATGATTAATGGTGTCAATATATATTTTAGTTTATAATTACTCATTATTTATATCAACTTGTCTTTCTCAGTCACAGAAGAAAAATTATTCTATAGCAAGTGCTTGTTAGGGTTCTTTCTTTCTTTGCTTGGCTCAGGATACGTGACCTGAGTTAGCTGGTGTATGCGCTTGATCACTGTCTGACTTTGCTGTCATTGATCATCTGGTTCCTTTTTATTTCACTGTGCCTGATACAATCGTGTTCATCAAATCCTCTAAAAGATATCACCTGTATTTACCTCCAACTGCAAAGGTGATTGATAAAAGCAAACGGTTGAAAAAATATTCCAGAGAGCAGGGTTAGATTCATCTTCTTAAACTGTTAGATTGCAGGAAGAAACACAGCAAGCACATTCTAGCATATATCTGTTTCTCTGGGGTGAGGCTTCATCATAAGATTAAATAAAAAATGAATTGTGTAGATGAGATAGCCCCATAAGTTGGGCTTTGATACAAAGTTTGAAATATCAAGCAAGTGTGAAGTTTGACTGCTATTTCCGCTATTTAAAGATGATTTGTAGTGGGAGTGCTGGAGAGTTGGATTGAGAGTTTGGGACTAGCAGATACAAACTACTATATATAGAATCGATAAACAACAAGGTCCTGTTGTATAAGACAGGGAAACTATATTCAACATCCTGTAATAAGCCACAATGGAAAATAAAATTGATTCCTACAGGAAATGTCATTGGAATGATCCTTGCTAAGCCATTGTATACAAAACCCTTTTCCCCAAAATGAATTTAATTACTATTTCATCTGGATCAAAACCATTGATTGAAACAAAAAACAATCAATCAGATGGGTTATTGGAAGTACAATCAAACATGAGTTTGAATACTTACTGTTTGATCTGTCAGAGGAGGGAGAACGATTTGTTTCTCTATTTTGTTAAGGACTAGCTTCCATAACTCTTTCAATACTCGCTTCAGGACTGTTTTCTCACAGATCTTTGCTGAGAGACTTAATCTGAAATAAAATACATAATTGTTTAGGAGTCTCTCATTGAGGTATCACCTTATTTTACTGATCACACATTCACATTTTTCAGGGCTGAGAGTCAGATACCTGACTAGGCCTTTATAATTTTCAGTTGCTAAATTTCACTTACTGAAAAAAAATACATAATATAAAAAATCTGTTTCATCATATTTTGTATAATTCATTGTTCGGTAGAAAATGAATTCAGAGCATTTCTTTTCTTAAATTGCTTCCCAAATTGACATCAAGGCTCCCAAAGTACACGATTTTTTCCTGCATTCCAGAGTTGTTTTTACTACATGCCTCATGTTCATGGTACAGGCTAAATACCAAAGAAACACATTTTTGTCACTAACTGGCATTAGATCTGCACACTGACATGGCAAACACGCATATGATTCACTCAAAAACAAAATTTACTGCTATTTTTTCCAATTTTCTTGAGATATTGATATATAACATTGCATAAGTTTAAGGAGCACAAGACAATCATTTGATAAATGTACATACTGTGAAAGGATCACTATAGTAAGTTTAGCTAACATCTATCACCTCACAGAGTTATGTTTTTTGGCTTGTAGTAAGAATTTTTAACATCCACACTTAGCAATTTTCAAATACATAATACAGTATAATTTCCTATAAATACTGTACTATATATATATGCTATCTATTACATCCTCAGGACTTACCTTATTGGAAGTTTGTATCCTTAGACTTGACTCATTCCCAACAAACACAAATTTGTTCTCTGAGTTCAGATTTTCTAGATTCCCAATTCACCAACTGTGATAGGCTTAAAGTATTTACTAGTTCTTCTCATGGTGAGATAATGATGGTAACGTCATCGAGCATTTATATAACACTTTAGTTTAGAAACCTCTTCAGATATTTCTGGGATTAGTATATCCATTTCAGAAATCAAACACCAGCTCAGAGAGGTTGGAGGGACTTGTCTAAGGAAGTGAAGCTAGTGAGTGAGGGCTGAGATTCAGTAGGTTGTCCAATGGCGCATGCTACCCTTGGTAAATGCACTTGTGCATGAAGGCCCAGCAGTATCTGAAGGCACAGTGCTGCACAAAGATTTATGGAAAGTACCATAACTTCCATAACTTGACACTGAACTCTGAGACTCTCTTAATAAAAGTTTATCAGATCTGTTGTACAGAGTGCCAAAGTTGGATCATATATTTCAGGGTAGCCTAGTGAACTTTCTGTAGTACTACTAAGTACTCTGAATGATTGGATGCAGAAATTACAAACTGGGATCTGATAGAGACAGAATTAACATTAAAATATTTAAATATATAATTAATACTAACACTTAAGGAGTTAATATTTAAAGGCATGTGATGTTTGAGAAGCAAAGGAAGAGATTTCCCAAACTCATTTTCACATATGAGTATCTCTCCTAACACTGCTGTGTGTAGAACCTAGTATATAAAAATACATGAAAGTGACCTACCCTGGAAGAAGGGGCGGGCTGGGGAGCCCTGGGGGCATAGCTGTGGAACTCTGTGGCCCCACAAGTTTGGAACCCATTGTTCAGAGGCAGTAGTTCTAGCTTGCTAGTAGATGGATATTCACTATATGGACACGGGGTAGAAACCAGATGATATGTTGTGAAAAAATAACAGAACCTATCCTCAGAGAAATTCTTTGGATGATTTGAGACATAACAAATCTGCCAATTTTGCAACAGCTGTGTCATTTCCATTTGCTAAAGGTCTGAATTTAGAAACTGATCTTGTTTTTATGGTCAGCTCATGTACTTGGTGTGCTATCTAACCCTGTTTAAACTGGACTTGAACCAATAGGAATAAAATTGTTGACATGTTTGCAGCTCTGCATGGGATTTCTATTAGCTGGAAATGGCCTTTATAGCTTGTTTTATAGAGTAGTGAGGTCTTGGTGGAGAAAATGAAGCATAAAGAAATACAGTGTTGTATAATATTTAGGGAAGCTACACAAAGAGAGCCTGTACATTTAGAAAATAACACACTTTTTAAGGGGATCATCTCAAAACCACCTTGAAGACTTTTGACCTTAATCATTCATTTTAAATAACAAAAAATAGAGGGGAAATCTAGCAATTGCTTCCTTAATTTAGTCAGAGTTAACCAACTTGGTAATGTAAGCTGAACACATATATTTTAGAACCTGAACTATTTTGACTGATCACAGAACCAGACAATTTTCAAATGTTATGTATACTTGTTGACAAGAGAGAGATCCTTCCATACAGTTGACCATATTTTCATAAAAATGTATCCAGTTGTTTTTCCCTCCCCCTGGAATTCCCATCTCCCATTTTCATACATCCAAACCCTATCTGCCTTTAAAGAAGACCTAACACAAATGATATTTCTGCTGTTCATCTGAGTAGGAGACTACTGTATTATCCCTTATTGCATTTATCTGCTATACTTTTCTGTTTTTCTCTCTAAACTGTTAGTTCCTTGAGAACAGAATTGATATCTGACTTTTAAAAAGGTCCCCTAATGATTTATGGTTCTACATTTTGTATTAGCCCCCAAATTTCCAAGCCCTCCATGCCTATCTCTTCCTCAAATTTTAAAATCTTACAGATTTTTAAAGTTCACTGATGTTTTTCTATTTTTATAGTCTCTTTCTACTAAGAATGTGAGGAAGTTACATATGATGATATAATAAAGTATAATTAGAAATAGAAGAGACTATCTTAAGACCGATTAAAACAATAACTGAAATATATTGAAAAGAAGGCCAACCTAGTTTATGTATTAGCTCTGTTTTATGGATGCTGAAATGGATTCAAGGTCCCTTAACTAGTAGAATACTGGAGTGGGTTGCCATTTCCTTCTCCAGGGGATCTTCCCTACAGAGGGATCAAAGCTGCAACTCTTGTGTCTCCTGTATTGACAGGCAGCTTCTTTACCACTACAGCACCTAGGAAGCTCTAGTAGGTAACAGTACTAGGAGAATTTAAAACTTTCTGTATGTTTCACAACTCTTGCTTATAGCATATGCAAAAATAAATAGTTCTGCCAGTGATAAATGATGTACCTCTAAACTGCTGACTGGAAATCTCTAAACAGAAGGCATTCTGGTAGGAGTTTTAAGAGGCTCAGGGTTGCTTTATCCTGCTCTCCACTCAGCATCACAGTCACAACTAAATGGTAGTTTCTGTGAATCAATTATGTCTTATCCATAGAAAAGCGTCATGGCAAAAATTTCAAGGGGTTGTTAGGAAATTAGGTGATAAGAGTACAAGTGTCTATTAAGAACCTAAAGATATGAAGATGTCTTGTTCTCTTTCTTCCTCTTCTCTCCCTCCTTTCTTCTATTTTTTCCTTCTACACCACTTGCCTACCTATTTCTCGCTAAGCTACCTAATTACCTATTCACCTCTCTTCTAATATTTCTTCATAGCAAACAGAAAATAAGAATTTTTCTACCAAATACTAAAATTGAAGTGATAAGAACATTAGCCTTACTTGTGCAGTAAGGTTATAAGCAAAGGGAAATGGAATTAAAGTAGAAGTTATTAACATATATAAAAGGTTCTTACTAATTCCTTTTTTGCTGTCCATATCTTTAACAAAAGGTAATGTATCCATCTTATTTATCTTGGTCTCATTGGTATTAATTAGTTTGTCACAACAATATTAAATGAGGTGATATATGTAAAGTAGTAGATATTATGCTGGTCCCTTGGTAGGCACTCAAAATTATTTTCTCCTTTTCTACTTTCAGTTCTGGTTTCATGTATCACCATTGAAGAAATCATACCCCTTGTTGTTTTGGATCAATGGTTTCCAATTTTGGACACATTTGAAAATAAAAGTGCCTACTCCAAACTTACAAAATTAGAACTTCTAAGAGGAGGGACCAAATAGAAAGAGAAACAAGCCAACCTTTTCAGTTAAGAACACTATCTTAGTTGGTCATGAAGGCCTCTTTTCCCACCCATTTCCACCACTACTGAACTGGAATCTCCATGGAGTAAAGTACTTTGACCCTCCATCATCGCTGTCCAGTGTCTAGATTATAGAGTTTGATGCAAATAGACACTAATAGTTGCTGAAGGTGGGACAAGGCAACAATCTACTTGTCTCTGAGCTGAATTAATTCTAGTCACATTTGTGCTATTATCTTCTTTAGCAGGTTTCCGACATGAACTTGGATATTCTGGACTCGCTTTTGTCTATCTCCGTGTCCAAATGTTATCTGAAAAGCATGAAAATCCTAATCTCTCTATGCCTCAGAGTAGCAGCCTCCTTAGTTACCAATACTTATTTCCTCTCCATTTTTCCTTTTCTGTACATAGTCATTCCTTCTATTTTCCCATCTAGTAATGAATTAAGAGTTGCTTTTTTTTTTTTTTAATGAATTGATCTATTTCTGTAGAAGCCCTTTAAAACTGTCCTACATAGAGGAAAACTATTTTTTCCCCCCTCAAATCCATATCTGCCAAACTTAGGGCAGTGAATAAAGAGGAAATTGAGTAGAATACTTACGTTTTGTCCAAGAAGTCCATGAGAGGTCTTAATACAACCTCTGCATCCATTGCTGCACTGTTCTTATTAGATGTCATATTTCCATTTGCTCTCATTTGATTAAGTTCTAAGCTCATTTGTTTTATGCACCCTTCAATGATAAGCTGGAAACTGAAAATAAAGAATATAAATTATGGAATAAAAGCAAATAATTATGATTTCCTTTGCCCGTGTCTGTTAAATTCACCCCAGGGAGTATGATTTGTTTCCAATGGCATAATTTCCTTTGCTCATTAGTTTTCAAACTTAGTGTTCAGCTGCAAAGTTTTTTGTTGCAAAGAAAACTTACTTGGAATCCGTATATGTAAAGAAGAAAAGAAAGATGCTTTTCGGGTTGAATTAATTTGAGTGGGGTATCATTCGTTCCCCATCTCTCCCAGTAACAGCTGAATTTCTCAAAGCATTGTTTTAAATGACATTTTCTTACTGACTTTTAACAGTTAGTTACTCCTTCTTCAGTTAGCCTCTGGGACTCGACAACCTCTTGGCTTTCCTCCAACCTCACTGGCTGCTCCTCTTCCATTGTCTGGCCTCTACCTCTAGCCTGGCTTAGCATATTCAAACACAGAATGCCTGGGTAGTTTTAATTTCAGATAGTGAATTTTTTTTTTTTTAGTGTAAGTATGCCCCATGTAATATTTGGGGCATATTTATACTAAAGACTGTCTATTTTTATATGTATTTCAAATTTAATTTGACATATGCCATATTTTATGTGGCAACCCTACATTGGCAAGCCAACTTCTAGGCTCAGTCCAGTATTAACAAACACTAATTGTATGAGAGGAGACAAGTTGTAAAGGTAAGCACACTGGAAAGTGGGCTTGGATAAATCAAGGCATAGCTTAAATAAAAGCACTTAGTTTGCACCTAGGCTATTTCATAATCTATGAACACTTTGAAGTAATACTAGACAAAATCATCCTTAAATTTTACTACCACAAGCAAATTAATCATTTACTTAACATTTAAAGTATAGGAGATAGAAATTTAAAACAACCTTTGGCTCTATATAGAAAGTACTATAAAGGAATGATGAAAAAAGCATTAAATGTAATAAAAAGCAAAGTTTACCCCTTTTACTTTTTGTATAATGATTTAACTAAACATTTAATGAAAAGAACTTAAGCTAAATATCCCTAAACCAGAAAAGCTGCTTATGAACAGTTTGTTGGACAAACTCATCTTTGTAGCAAAATACAAGATTTATAAGTAGAGGTGACAAGCCTAACAAGGCTGGTAATAGCTGGTTGTCTAAGAAAAGAATGTTAGTTCAACTTTAAAACTTAAGTTATAAATTTTAATGTATTTTTAAATGTTAATCTAAAAAGGTATAGCTTTTTAGAAACCTTATCAAAAGAGTAAATAAACACCTTAGTTAGCCTAAAAGCAGCAACCAAGTACAGGAAGCATAGAGAGTCTCAAACCCAAGGGGAAGTATGCCAAGACACATACTAATCAAACTAACAAAAATTATATTCAAAGAAAAAAATATTAAAAGCAGCAAATGTAAAGCAACAAATAACATACAAGTGAATTCCCATAGGTTATCAACTGATTTTTCAGCAGAAACTCTGCAGGCCTTAGGGAGTGGCAGATATATTTGAAGTGATGAAAGAGAAAACCTACAACCTAGATTACTCTACCCAGCAAGTATCTCATTCAGATTTGATGGAGAAATCAGAAGTTTTACAGAGAAGGAAAAGCTTAAAAGAACTCAATACCACCAAAACAGCCTTACAACAAATGTTGAAGGAACTTCTCTAGGTGGGAAACATAAGAGAAGAAAAAGACCTACAAAAACAAACCCAAGACAATTAAGAAAATGGTAATAGGAACATATATATAGGGCTTCCCTGGTGGCTCAGACAGTAAAGAATCTGCCTGCAATGCTGGAGACCTGAGTTCAGTCTGTGGGTTGGGAAGATCCCCTGGGAGGAGGGCATGGCAATTCACTCCATTCTACTTGCCTAGAGAATCCCCATGGACAGAGTAGCTTGGCGGGCTGCAGTCCATGGGGTTGCAAAGAGTCGGACACGACTAAGCATGCATATGAGTAATTACCTGATGTAAATCGATTAAATGTTCTAATCAAAAGACACAGGCTGGCTGGATGGGTTAAAAAAACAAGACCTATATATATATATATATATATATATATATATGCTGTCTATAAGACACCCACTTCAGACCTAGAGACACATAAAGACTGAAAGTGAGGGGTTGGAAAAAGATATTTCATACAAATGGAAATAAAAAGATATCAGAGTAGTAATACTTATATCAGAGAAAATAGACTTTAAAATAAAGGCTGTTACAGGGGACAAGGAAGGACACTACATAGTGGTCAAGGGATCAATCCAAGAAGAAGATATAACAATGATAATTATTTATGTACCTAACATAGGAGCACCTCAATACATTAAAGGAAATACTAACAGCCATAAAAGGGAGATTCAACAGCAAACCAATAATAGTGGGGAAATTTAACACCCCACTTATACCAATGGACAGATCATCCAGACAGAAAATTGATTAGTAAACACAAGCTTTAAATGACACATTAGAGCAGACAGACTCAACTGAAATATACAGGGCACTCCACCTGAAAGCAGCAGAATACACTTTATTCTCAAGTGAACATGGAACATTCTCCAAGATACATCACATCTTGAGTCACAAATCAACTCTTGATAAATGTAGGAAATTTGAAGTCATAACAAGCATCTTTTCCAACCACAACACTATGAGATTAGACATCGATTACAAGAAAAAAACTGTAAAAAGTACAAACACGTGGATGCTAATTAATATGCTACTAAATAAATAACCAAGAGATCACTGAGGAAATCAAAAGATACATAGAAACAAATGACAGTGAAAAGATGATGACCCAAAACCTATGGGATGCAGCAAATACTTTTCTAAGAGGGAAGTTTATAGCAATACAAACCTACCTTAAGAAATGAGAAAAATCTCAAACAACATAACCTTACACCTAAAGCAACTAGAGAAAGAACAAGCAGCAACATGCTAAGTTAGCAGAAGGAAAGAAATCATAAAATTCAGAACAGAAGAAAATAGAAATGAAAACAATAGCAAAGATCAATAAAACTAAAAGCTGGTTCTTTGATAAACAAAACTGATAAAGCTTTAGCCAGATTCATCAAGAAAAAAGGGAGAGGCCTCAAATCCATAAAATTATTGGGCTGCCCAAGAAGTTTGTTCCAGTTTTTCCATTACATCTTACAGAAAAAACCCAAACAAATATTTTGGCCAACCCAATAGAAATGAAAAAGGAGAAATTACAAATTGATACCATAGAAATACAGAGGATAGTAAGACTACTACAAGCAACTGTATGCCAATAAAATGGAAGAAATGGACAGATTTTTAGAAAGGCACAGCCTTCCAAGACTGAACCGGGAAGAAATAGAAAAAGATCAATCACCAGTAATGAAATTGAAACTGATTAAAAATCTTCCAGCAAACAAGAGTTCAGAAACAGATAGCTTCACAGGTAAACTGTATCAAACATTTAGAGAAGAGCTAACAACCATCCTTCTCAAGCTCTTCAAAAAAAAAAAAAACTTCTGAGGGAGGAACACTCCCAAGCTCATTCTATGAGGCCACCATCACCCTGATACCAAAACCAGACAAAGATATCACACATCCACATCCACAAAAATTACAGACCAGTATCACTGATGAACACAGAAGCAAAAATCCCCAACAAAGTACTAGCAAACAGAATCCAACAACACATACAAGTACCATACACCATGATCAAGTGGGATTTATCCCAGGGATGCAAGGATTCTGCAACATAAACAAACCAATCAGTGTCATACACCACACTAACCAATAGAGGAATAAAAACTCTATGATCATCTCAATAGATGCAGGAAAAGCTTTTGACAAAATTCAACACACATTTACAATTAAAAAGCTCTTCAGAAAGTAGGCATAGAGGGAACTTATCTTAACATAATAAAGGCCATATTTGACAAACCCACAGCTATTAATAACAATACATTCAATGGTGAAAAACTGAAAGCATTTCCTCTAAGATCAGGAATAAGACAAGGATGTCCATTCTTGCCACTATTATTCAACATAATTTTGGAAGTCCTAGCCATGGCAATCAGAGAAGAAAAATAATCTAAATTGAAGGAGAATTAAAACTGTCACTGTTTGCAGATGACGTAATACTATACATAATGAATCCTAAAGAGGCCACCAGAAATCTACTGGTACTAATCAATGAATTTGATGAAGTTGTAGGATACAAAATTAATACACAGAAATCTCTTGCATTCCTATACACTAGGAAAAAGATCAGGGAGAGAAAATAAGGAAACAATCCAATTTACCATTGAAACAACAACAAAAAATAAAATATCTAGGAATAAACCTACCTAAGGAGGCAAAAGATCTGTACTCAGAAAACTATAAGATACTGATGAAAGAAAGACAGACCACATAGACAGATGGAGAGATATACCATGTTCTTGGATCAGAAGAATCAATATTGTGAAAACAACTATATTATCCAAAGCAATCTACAGATTCAAAGCAATCTCTATCAAGTTACCAATAGCATTTTTCACAGAATTAGAAAAATTTTACAACTTGTATGGAAACACAAAAGACCCTAAATAGCCAAAAGCAACCATGAGAAAGAAAAATGGAGTTGGAGGAATCAGGCTCCCTGACTTCAGACTGTACTACAAAGCTACAGTAATCAAGACAGTGTGGTACTGCACACACACACACAGAAATATAGATCAATGGAACAGGACAGAAAGCCCAGAGATAAACCCATGCACCTATGGTCACCTAATCAATGACAAAGGAGGCAAGAATATAAACTAGAGAAAAGTCAGTCTCTTCAATAAGTGGTGCTGGGAAAACTGGAGAGCTACAGGTAAAAGAATGAAATTAGAACACTCCCTAACACCATACACAAAAATGACCTCAAGTGGATTAAAGACCTAAATGTAAAGCCAGACACTATAAATCTCTAACAGGAAAACATAGGCAGAATACTCTTTGACATAAATCACAGCAAAATCTTTTTTGACCCACTTCCGAGAGTAATGAAAATAAAAACAAAAATAAACAAATGACACCTAAATAAACTTAAAAGCTTTTGTGTAGTAAAGAAAACCATAAACAAGACAAAAAGACACCCTCAGAATGGGAGAAAATATATGAAGCACCTGACAAGGAATTTCTCTCCAAAATATACAAACAGCTCCTTCATATCAATATAAAAACAAAGAACACCATCCAAAAATGGGTAGAAGACCTAAACAGACATTTCTCCAAAGAAAACATACAGATGGACAACAGGCACATGAACAGATGCCCAGCATCACTAATTATCAGATACGTGCAAATCAAAACTATCATCTCACACTGGTCAGAATGGCCATCAAAAAAATTTACAAACAATAAAGGCTGGGGAGGGTGTGGAGAAAAGGGAACCCTTCTAAACTATTGGTGGGAATATAAACTGATACAGCCATTATGGAGAACAGCATGGAGGTTCCTCAAACAACTAAAAATAGAACTACCATATGACCCAGCAATCCCACTCCGGGGCATATACCCAAAGAAAACCATAATTTCAAAAGCTATCTGCACCCCAATGTTCATTGCAGCACTATTTACAATAGCCAGGACATGAAAGCAAGCTAAGTTTCCATGAACAGGAGAATGGGTGAAGAAGATGTGGCATATATATATATATGTATATGTGTATATACACATATACATATATATATATAAATTGTATAGTAACGCATATATGTGGGATGTAGAAAGATGGTACTGATGAACCTATTTGCAAAGCAGAAATAGAGACACAGACCTAGAGAACAAACATATAGAATACCCAAGGTGGCATGGAGGGACTGGGCTGAATTGGGAGATTGAAATTGACATATACGCACTACCATATATAAAATAGATAACTAATGAGAACCTACTGTATAGCACAGGGTACTCTACTCCATGCTCTGTGGTAACCTCAAAGGGAAGGAAATCCAAAAAGGGAGGGATATATGTATACTTACAGCTGATTCACTTTGCTGTTTGGCATAAATTAACACAACATTGTAAAGCAACTATAATAAATTTTTTTATAAAAGCATTCAAGCTCAACAATTACTTTATCTTAATAGCAGAGACATTACTTTGTCAACAAAGGTCCATCTAGTAAAGGCTATGGCTTTTCCAGTGGTCATGTATGGATGTGAGAGTTGGACTATAAAGAAAGCTGACCACGGAAGAATTGATGCTTTTGAACTGTGGTGTTGGAGAAGACTCTTGAGAGTCCCTTGGACTATAAGGAGATCCAACCAGTCCATCCTAAAGGAGATCAATCCTGAGTGTTCATTGGAAGGACTGATGTTGAAGCTGAAACTCCAATACTTTGGCCACCTGATGCGAAGAGCTGACTAATTTGAAAAGACCCTGATGTTGGGAAAGATTGAGGGCGGGAGGAGAAGGGGACAACAGAGGATGAGATGGTTGGATGACATCACCGACTCAATGGACGTGGGTTTGGGTGGACTCTGGGAGCTGGGGTTGGACAGGGAGGCCTGACATGCTGCGGTTCATGGGGTCGCAAAGAGTCAAATACGACTGACTGGACTGAACTGAATATCAACAAAAGCAAAATCAACCCCAAGGTGTTACACTGGACTAATCTATTAACCAATAGAAGCAATAATGTTAATATGAGTAATAAGAAATATTTCTCCTTGCAGACTCTACATAAGTACCTAATATTATACTGATAGTTAACAGCAAATAAGAAGAGGTGGCAAGAATACACAGAAGAACTATACAAAAAAGGTCTTAATGACCCAGATAACCATGATGGTATGATCACTCATCTAGAGCCAGACACCTAGAGAGTGATGTCAAATGGGCCTTAGGAAGCATCACTACAAACAAAGCTAGTGGAGGTGATGGAATTCCAGCTGAGCTATTTCAAATCCTAAAAGATGATGCTGTTGGGTGCTGCACTCAATATGCCAACAAATTTGGAAACTTAGCAATGGCTACAGGACTGGAAAAGGTCAGTTTTTATTCCAATCCCAAAGAAAGACAATGTCAAAGAGCGTTCAACTACTGCACAATTGCAGTAATTTTACATGCTAGCAAGGTTATGCTCAAAATCATTCAACCTAGGCTTCAACAGTACATGAACCAAGAACTTCTAGGTGTACAAGCTGGATTTAGAAAAGGCAAAGGAACAAGAGATCAAATTGGCAATATCTGTTGGATCACAGAAAAAGGAAGGGAATTCCAGAAAAACACCTGCTTCATTGACAGTACTAAAACCTCTGACCGTGTGGATCACAACAAACTGTGGAAAATTCTAAAAGAGATGGGAATACCACACTACCTTACCTGCCTCCTGAGAAACCGGTATACAGGTCAAGAAGCAACAATTAGAACCAGACATGGAACAATGGACTGTTTCAAAACTGGGGAAGGAGTATGTCAAGTCTGTATATTGTTACCCTGCTTATTTAAAAAAGATGCAGAGTATATCATGCTTATTTAAAAAAGATGCAGAGTATATCATGCAAAATGTTGGTCCGGGTGAAGCACAAGCTGGGATCAAGTTTGCTGGGAGGGATATCAATCACTTCAGATATGCAGATGATACCACTCTAATGGCAGAAAGCGAAGAGGAACTTAAGAGCCTCTTGAAGAAGGTGAAAGAGGAGAGTGAAAAATCTGGCTTAAAACTCAACGTTCAACAATTGAAGATCATGGCATCCATTCCTATCACTTCATGGCAAATAGATGGGTAAAAATGGAAACAGTGACAGACTTTATTTTCTTGGGCTCTAAAATATCTGTGGATGGTGAGTGAAGCCATGAAATTAAAAGACACTTGCTCCTTGGAAGAAAAGCTATGAAAAACCTGGACACTGTATTAAAAAGCAGAGACATCACTTTGCCAACAAAGGTCCGTATAGTCAAAGCTATGGTTTTTCCAGTAATCATTTATGGATATAAGTATTGGACCATAAGAAGAAGGCTGAGTGCTAAAAAAAATTGATGCTTTTGAGCTGTGATTTTGGAGAAGACTCTTGAGAGTCTCTTGGACTGCAAGGAGATCCAACCAGTCCATAAGGAAATCAGTCCTGAATATTCACTGGAAGGATTGATGCGAAGCTGAAGCTCCAGTACTCTGGCCACCTGATGCAAAGAACTGACTCATTGGGAAAGATACTGGTGCTGGGAAAGATTGAAAGCAGGAGGAGAAGGGGGTAATGGAGGCTGAGATGGTTGGTTGGCATCACTGATTCACTGGCAATGAGTTTGAGCATACTCCCGGAGATAGTGAAGGACAGGAAAGCCTGGGTGCTGCAGTCCAGGGGGTGGCAAAGAGTTGGACACAACCAAGTGACTGAACAACAACAACAACAGCAAATAAATACAATTCAACATTAAGTTATTTATTAAATACACTTTAACCCAACACAGGCAGACACTCAAGAAAGATTAAAAAAAGATTTAACTAAGTCTTTGAAGTGTAATCCTTAGTATTATTGTTTTCATTCTTTATATCCTCCTATACCAACTTTGGTGGTTCCTAAGTAAACAGCAGAAAATAGTAAGAGATTTAAATAGTGGAGACTCTGAGCATATCCAGTAAAGCTCTGTGTTGTCTGTTACTCACAACTTCATCAATAAGTGTAATTATATATAAAAAAAAAATAAGTGTAATTATAATACACATGCAAGCAGGCAAGAAAAAATCCAGTTAGGATAATGAGGGTAAATTAAAAGCTTGGGAAATGATCACATCTTGGGAATGGCGAGAAGGATTTACCAAGGAATAATAATAAGAAAGCTGTATGCAGGTCAAGAAGCAACAGTTAGAACCAGACATGGAACAATGGACTGGTTCAAAATTGGGAAAGGTGTACATCAAGACTGTATATTGTTACCCTGTCTATTTAACGTAGATGTAGACTACATCATGCAAAATTCTGGGCTGGATGAGTTACAAGCTGGAATCAAGATTGTCAAGAGAAATAACAACCTCAGATATGCAGATGATACCACTCTAATGGCAGAAAGTAAAGAGGAACTAAAGAGCCTCTTGATGAGGGTGAAAGAGGAGAGTGCAAAAGCTGGCTTACAAATCAACATTCAAGAAATGAATACCATGGCATCCGGTCCCATCACTTCATGGCAAACAGATGGGGAAAAAGTGGAAACAGTGATAGATTTTCTTTTCTTAGCTCCAAAATCACTGCGGACAGTGACTGCAGCTATGAAATTAAAATACACTTGCTCCTTGGGACAAAAGCTATGACAGACCTAGACAGCATATTAAAAAGCAGAGACATTTCTTTGCCAACAAAGGTCCATATGGTCAAAGCTATGGCTTTTCCAGTAATTGTGTATGATGAGAAAGTAGGCTGAATGCCAAAGAATTAATGCTTTCAGATTGTGGTGCTGGAGAAGACTCTTGCAAGTCCCTTGGACTTTAAGGAGATCTGACCGGTCAATCCTAAAGGAAATCAACCCTGAATATTCATTGGAATGACTGATGCTGAAGCTTCAATACTTTGGCCACCTGATGCAAAGAGCTGACTCATTGGAAAAGACCCTGATGATGGGAAAGATTGAAGGAAATAGAGAAAGGGTCGGCAGAGGATAAGATGGTTAGATTGCATCACCAACTCAATGGACATGAACCTGGGCAAACTTTGGGAGATAGTGGAGGACAGAGGATTCTGGTGTGTTGTAGTCCATGAGGTCACAAAGAGTCGAACATGACTTAGCAATTGAAAAACAACAAGAAGTAGTGGTAGGTACTTGGAGCAATATACAGGAAAGGTAAATCATGTTGGATTTGACCTGGTTGATTTACCATTAGGCCATCAGTGATCCTGCTGACTGTAATATTAAGCACCTTTGAAATAGCTACTTTCTTAGAGCTGATTCTGAAATCAGTGAATTGAGGTGGAGGCTTGACTGAGCAGAAGGTATGATACTCATGATCCGAAAATGTACAAACAGGCTCCTACAACAGACCCATATGGTAAACACCCACCAGAAGACAGCTCTGTGTGTGGGATCAGACATATGGAGGAAGGATTACCAGAGAATAAGAGAGAATGCTCTTCTACCCTATCATTAATCCAGGCTGAATCAACACTAGCGTCTGACCTGAAAATCTTTGTCTCTATCAACTTTTGGTAAAGTCACCTAAAGTCTTTTTTTCTATCCATTTTCTGCTTGAAAAGTTTTTATTAATCAGTAGGGCTTTGGGAGGCTCAGCAGTAAAGAATCCACCTGTGATGCAGCAGACACTGGTTCAAACCCTGGGTTGAGAAGGTCTCCTAGAGAAGAGCATGGCAGCTCACTCCAATATTCTCGCCTGGAGAATCCCATGGACAGAAGAGCCTGGCGGGCTATAGTCCACAGAGTTGGACATGACTGAAGTGACTGAACACACACACACAGAGTACCAGGTAATAATGACAGACTCTATGAGCACTTGAGAAGCCACAGAACACACACAGAATTCCTATGAAATGTTCCTGATTTTTAAAATTTACTTAATCCAGCTAGCCACTGGCACCAAAGATTAAAAGAAGTGTAATAAACCAAAGAACTAAACTGCAAAATATGTGCGTAACCAGAAACCTGAGTGGCAAAGGTTTAGAAAACATTAAGCACATCATTAAGGTATCACTGAAGTTTTATCTCACTTAGTCTCAGTTCCCAGGTGGGTTTCCTATGTGTGTATCATAACCCCGAGACCCAGGCTTCAGATGTTTGGTTTGGCTTTGCCCTGGCTTTCCTGAAAAATCATCCTGCCAGCTACATCGAGTATAATAATTTAATTGTGGGTTTTAATAACAGCAGATGAAATGGATTTGGGGCAATTAATTATGCACTTAATTTTAAAATTCTCAACTACTAATTTACACTAAACGAAAGGTGGATTCAGACTGAAATTATCCAGTTTGACTCTACTGCATGATCACACTGATCCTTATGGACTTCCCACCCACCCTGAGTGTGAGATACAGACTTGGTTGGTAGTGTGGGAAATAAATCCATGGCAACAGAATATGATAATTATTCTTTTTATAAGCAAAGCCTAAAAGCTCAATGCATCAAGACTGCATCTGGCTCAGCATCTAAACTGTGAAGGGGCTCTCCATGAAGATGATGAACACACCTCTGATACTGAAGAGAAGTCCAAGCATAGGAGTTTACTTTGCTTCATTCCTACATTTGAGAAAAAGTATGATACTTTGTGTCTTTTTCTTTTTAGTCTTTCTGATTTAAGACTGGCAAAATTAATCAGTAGATGTCTGTTAAGCATGTGTCTTTCCAAAATACACAAATAAGTCATGACTAGACTTCAAAGAGATAGTTAGCCCTCTCCTTAAGAATAAATTTCAATCTTATTTGAGAACTGAAGTCATAGGTTAAAATAATAAGTCAGTATTTATTGAACTAGTACTTAAAGCAAATTCTGTATGAAATTAATGAACTTCTTTAAAGATGTGTTTGATTTACCATTATATCCAAGAAAACAAACAAACCAGCCAAAGAATAAACCTACTTAAGAAGGCAAAAGACCTATACTTCAAAAACTATAAGATACTGATGAAATAAAATTGAAAATCACACAAATAGATGGAAAGACATACTATATTCTTAGACTGGAAGAATCAATATTGTTCAAATGACTACACTACCTAAGGCAATCTAAAGATTCAATGTAATCCCTATCAAATTAACAATGGCATTTTTCACACTACTGAAACGAAGAAAAATTAAAATTTGTATGGGAACACAAAAGACCTCAAATAGCCAAAGTCACCTTGAGAAAGAACAGAGCTGGAGGATCCATGTTCCCTGACTTTTGACTATGCTATAGACTATATTAAAATACTACAGTAGTCAAAACAGTATGGTACTGGCATGAAAACAGACACAGAGGTCAATGGAACAGTAATAAACTCATGGTCAATTAATATATGACAAATAAGGCAAGAATATACAATTGAGAAAAGACAGTCTCTTCAATAGATCATGCTGGGAAAACTGGACAGCTACATGCAAAAGAATGAAATTAGAACATTCTTTAACACCATATACAAAAATAAACTCAAAATGGATTCAAGACCCCAAAACAGGGTACTATACATAAATCTTCTAGAGGAAAGGAAAGGCAGAACATTGTCACAGTGGTATTTTTTGGATCTGTCTCCTGAAGTAAAGGAAATAAAAGCAAAACTAAACAAACAAGACCTAATTAAACTTAAAAGCCTCTGCCTAGCAAAAGAAACCATCAACAAAAAAAAACACAACTTACTGATTGGGAGAACATATTGCAAATGATATGATTGATAAGTGATTAATTTCCTATCGATTTTAACATTTGCTGATGAGATGATGGCTTTTTCCTATAAGACCAAAATGAAGTTTATCTACAATGAGCTTCTCATTCTTTAGAACCACACCATTAATAAGCAAAGTTAATTAATGGGAAAAAAAGATGTAACATAGATGTGTTAGTAGTTTCCCATGAGCTAACTGCATTAACATTTCTAAAGCCTAAAACATAGCAGGCTGTCTTAATTCAGTTATGGGGTTAAGAGTTCAGTTCTTTGGAACCACACTGATATGTATGGCATGAATAAAACTCATCCCTGTCATGCATGTAAAGATTTTCTCCCTGCTTTTCTTCCTTCCTCTATTCCTTCGACAGCCAACTGCTACGCTCTAAAAACTAGAATTTCAAAGAGGAATGAAATGTCATTTCTGCCCTTAAGAAACATACAGTAATGAGAGGAAAACAGGCAAGTGAACCAGAACTTAGAGCGTAGTGTTGTAAGTGCTCCTCAACTGCAGGATACTCAGAGTTCTGGGGAGCAAACAGCAAGACATCACTATAAAATTGCAGGGTCATGGAAGATTTTCCAGAGGTGGTGATGCTTAAATTGAGTCTTAAAGTTAAATGGATTTAGACAGTCAGAGGAGAGAGACAGCACTGAAGACATGATTATCATTAAATGAAACCTAATACATTTGGATAGTAATTACTTAGGCCACTTACCTTTCACCATAAGTGACACTGAGCTCATCCAGAACACCACTGAGTTTAACCTGAAGTTCTTTTAGAACAGTACTAGCTTCAGGATCTAACTGCAAAGAGATCATAAACAATATTACTTTGGAGTTCTGAGAAAGCATAGCTTTTATTTCTTAGAAGCATGAAGCATTTTGCTTATTATAAGGTAAACTTCAAATAATATGGCATACATATCCTTTTTTCTTTCCTTTAATCTTTCAAATCAAATGCAAAATTTAGAAAATTCTAATTAAATTAAGTTTTTACTATGAAAAAATTGATTGAAATGCATAGCATGCATACAAAAAAGATCTATAGAGCAAAGCCTTTGTTGGTTATAGCAGTGGGATGCAAGGCATGACAAAATATATTACAGAACATGATCATTTTATGACTTAGAAAACTGATGTTAGTTGAACATGTGTGTTGCTTGAAAACATTTTCATCTGTAATATTCCTGTAAATAAATAGAACCACTGAAAATTTTTAAAATTGCTAAAAATTAATTTTTGCACATTATGTTGTGCCTTAAGTTTATGAAGGAGTTTTCATATTTTTTCAAGTACAGAATTAAAAGTAATAGATAAACAATTATCCTATTGCTCCAGTGTGTTTCTCTATAGGTGATAGGCCTAACTTTTCTTCCTAGATGCCAATTTTTAACTCAGAGTTCAAGATTCAAGTTTACCATTTTATTTTACATATTTTTTAAAAGTTTTTCTTTTGTGGGGGGGGAGGTAAAAATAATTAAATCAAGATGACATATTATGCTTATTCTTACAATGTAAAAGCCAAATTCTTTTTATCTGATTTCAGTTCTAAAATAATATTAATCAATATTAGAAAATAACTTACACTATAAGTAAACACAAACAAATAAAACACCAAACTGTTAATGTGGCAGAATTTTTTATAATTAAAGTGATGGATGAACACAAACTTTACCAGCATTTTAGAAAATTTTATCCTTTGTTAATTATATTTTTGCAAGATAGTTGTCAAAATAGAATGACATATAACAGATGTATGGTATCTAGCTGATAGAAATTCATGTAAAGGGAAACCTAGAATATTCTCTACAATTTAAACCAATCTTCATTTGAGTCTTCAGAAATTCAGTTTCCTACCATTAGTACCTATAGTTCTTGCACAAGCTGGTCTATTATTGAAGAGAGGGGCTTAGGATAAAGACAACCTTGGGGAGGAGAGCAAATGAAAGAAGGACTTACTATAAATAAGAGAACCTAAGAACCTCAGTAGCTGCATTGCTCTATGTTACACTGACATGACTAAAAACAGAATAGAAACCAAAAATTCCATTTAACATCTGACACTTTAGTGGTTATATCAAACCAATCCTTAATGTCAATTTTCACTCAAGTCTAGGTGATTTTAGCATTAGTTAGTTTCTGCCCCTTTATCAGAGTCAGTGCTGTTCTTCTGGACTGTATCATTTTCTGCCTCTGTCACTAGAGATTATCCGTACATGCATGAGCAAGCTTAACACATACAGATTTCTCTAGAAGTTGGAAACTTACAATAACTCTAAGCCTCATACTTTGAGAGTTCCATTCAGCTATAACCAGTAGCAAGGCAGTAATTCATAAAAAAATAAATATTGCCTATTTTTAAAAAGCTCTGACATTGATATGCATTTAAACACAATTAGTGTAATAAAAACATGAGAAGGCAATGGCACCCCACTCCAGTACTCTTGCCTGGAAAATCCCATGGATGGAGGAGCCTGGTGGGCTGCAGCCCATGGTGTTGCTAAGAGTCGAACACGACTGAGCGACTTCACTTTCACTTTTCCCTTTCATGCACTGGAGAAGGAAATGGCAACCCACTCCAGTATTCTTGCCTGGAGAATCCCAGGGACGGCGGAGCCTGGTGGGCTGCCGTCTATGGGGTCGCACAGAGTCGGACACGACTGAAGCTACTTAGCAGCAGCAGCAGTGTAATAAACCATATCTCCCAACCATTAACCAAGAAAACATATGTGGATTTTTCACCCCAATCCTAGGAACCATGAAAGCTGATTTTTTTTTTTGAATCACATGTTTTTGCTATTATCCTAACATCAGTTTTAATCCAACTTCACTTGGACAAAAATGTTCACAAACAGAAAATGAGAGAAGACCTCCCAAAGAATTTTCTCCAGGTCCCCTACTCCTTGGTAAACCTTGCTGGGGAGGATAGGTGGTTGTTCTGCCCTCCCCCACAGAACTGCCACCTCCAACAGTATGGTTTTCTTCAGGAAATTGGGCTGCTTCTTGTTTAAAGTGTATATTTTGTTCCCATATTAGTTTGATATACACATTGAGTTACCTTATTCACCTGTTAATATAATGACTTTAAAGTCATACAAAAATGGTTAAATAGCTCAGTTGGGTGAAATTATCCTGTTTTCCTATGAATCATTTTAGTCTACCTTAGGTATTTTGGGAATGGAGATTTCCTATAAAATAATTGGTTATTACTTGAAAATCTGAAACTGTCAAACTATAGCAATTTAAACACTGGCTGACAGTTTTCATTTCCTGAGAGAAGCATGAGTTTTTAAGTGAGTACAGCCAGAATGCCTCTGTCATATAAACAGGAAAAAAAAAGGTTTGGATTTAGTTAAGTATTTTGATATTTATTTAAAGCACACCAGTAAACTACTAACTACAAACAGTAATTTTGAGGCCAATATGCAAATTGAAAATCTTTTGTAATAATAATGGGCATAAATATCATACTCATCTAATTATAAAACAATCTTTTTGGCCAGCAAATTTACCAGTCCTTGAGTTTTTCTGCATTTGTTTGTGTCTGAATTGAGAAAAATTTCCTTACTGCTACAAACTTTCTAAATTTTATAAGAAATAAGAATTTCTTGTATTTATTAATTGATTATATATTGATTATTTATTGCCTAAATTCTCAATAGCATATTTTACAAATTACTGGCCACTTTGGGAAGATAAAAAGCTACCTAATTGTTTTTTAATAAATGTTTAAAACTTAACCTAGTTCCATAAGGAATATGACATAAAAAAATAATTTGCACATTTTTATATTGTCATTTAGAATTATTAAAATCAAAAAGAGAAACAAAAAAATAAATTTCAAGCATTCAAAAGCCACAGTTAAAAAATTTTGTTAATTAGAAACTGTATTAGTAGGTGTACGTGAACACCTTGGCTGGCAACAAACTAAAATAAAACATTAAGAGACTCCATGTAAAGAGGAACATACTCCATGAAAATTTAAGAATACTGGGTCAAAATCTGAATTTATAGTACAGCTTTCACAACAGATTTTATCCACACTTTGAAAAGTTGGGGAATTCCAAAATTTAGGCCGGATAAAGGGTGGTTTTAAAGGTCTGAGTGAACCATGGTCATGCTTATGTAGTATTTGAGTTTTCACACCACTGAGATAATTTATAGCATTGAATTGTGGTGATATTAATAATGACTTCTCTGGAAGAGATAGCTAGTAGGCAAGGTATATTTGAAGTTCTTTGTTCTCAAGGCTCACTTACACTTTTCTTTAAAAGACAATTTACTTATCACCTTCTTTTGCAAATCTGACCCCATGTGTCACTAACCCCGGGCAGTTAGTGACTTTCATTTGTGCACTAATTGTGTTCTGCATTATTACTGTCTATAGGACATTCTCCTCTAACTGTTCTATAAATCTCTCTCTTCCACTAAACTCTACCTGACTTAACTTTCTCTCCTGGGTATCCGTCGCTGGAAGCCTAAGAATTTACTGGCCTTTATTTTTACAGTATCAAAGAGTCTGGTCATTAGTCTTGTGGGTGTCACATCCTCTTCAAGATTTTTTTTGCAGAAAATCCTTCAGTAAATGCAAACTTCACTACTACTTAGGCAGCAAGAAGCATGAAAAAATGCCGTCAAAGGTAATTGTGATATGCAGAGTGCTCCTTCTTAGGTTGATGCTTTGCACTGACTTATTAACAGAATACTTTTGCATTTGAAGTCTTTCATTCCTTAGCGACCACACGTTCTAGAGCTACCAAGTTAGTCCTATATTCAAGTGTTTGAGTCATTGCCGACCATGCCAGATTATGTCCTGATATTTTCTTGGTTCCAAAAATATGGTTACCATATTCCCACTAGATTTTCTTTCCCAGCATAAATTCTTTCCCTAAGGTACCTAACAGGACTGTATGTTATTTTAACCTCTTGTAACAGTAATTGTTAAACCAACCATTAAGTTCTTACTAAAGATACAACTAGTGGGTTGGAAAGTTGAATTTAAACTCTTTAGATAGTTCAGTACAAACTACTGAAAAATAAAGGCTTCCTATGGAAGAAGTTATGGAGAAGACAATGGCACCCCACTCCAGTACTCTTGCCTGGGAAGTCCCGTGGATGGAGTAGCCTGGTAGGCTGCAGTCCACAGGGTCGAAGTTAAGGGTCTTTAGTGGAAATTTTATTCCTTTTCCACAGTGTTCATTACTATCTCATTTCCTTTCTCTTTTCTACAGGCTGCTAAACTGCCCTTTCTCATGTTCAGCTCATTAGCGTTAGGGTTCTATTATTTGCTCATTGAAAGAAATGTAGATTAGGAAGGTCCCCTGGCCCTTATCTTTACCGTGTTCAAAATCTGGTCATTAGTCTTGTGGGTGTCACACCCTTGTAAAGATTTTTTTGCAGAAAATCCTTCAGTAAATGTGAACTTCACCGCTATTTGTATAAAAAAATGAAATGTAGAATGTTATTCAACTCGAGTTTCTTTTTTTGCATTTTGTTTCCATCAAATATCCTGGTCTATCTTCAGTTCTTCCATTATTATTTTTATTACTCCAATGTATAAATCATACTTAAATAGCATTTATATTAACATAAAATGTAAACAAACATAAAAGAAAAGCCCAACTTATTTGTAACTACTTTCTAATTGACATCTAGCTAGTATCTTTTTCTTCTCTTGACCTTCAAACTGCACAATATAAATGTAACATTAATTGCCTTTTTATCTCTTAAATATTTATTAATCCTTTATAGTGTGGTTTTGGCTCTGGATACTCCACCGAAATATTCCCATATCACCAATGATCTCTTAATTGCTAAGACCAGTGACTTTATTTATCCTACTCAGACTGCATTCACACTGTTGTTTACTCTCTCTTTCAACCTCTTTATTTCCTTGCTTCTCCAAAGACTACCTTCTTCTAGATTTCCTATTTTTTCTGCCTATTTGTCTATCTCTTTGGTTGACTGCTCTTCTTCTGTATATTCATTATATATTAATGCCTTCAATTTTTCCTTCTTAGTCCTCTTTTTTCCACTCTATATTCCCTTCTTGAGCCATCACATTTATGCCCATGGTTTCAATTCCCATCTCTATGCTAATGATTTCCAAACCATCACCAACAGCTGTTAACAGGATGCCTGAGCATATTCTCTCCTATTCACCTTTTCCACTTTGATGATCTCAAGCTCAACCTATCAAAAAGAGAACTTGTTACCTGCCCAACCTTAGTTTCTCTCTCTTCTTATTGTCTCTGATTTGATTGATAGCATGTAATCATTTAAGGCAGAATTCTGAGAGCCATCTTTGACTCTTCTCTGCTTTCTTCCTTCCATATTTACTTGAATATCAAATATGACTGATAACGTTTATGAAATGTTTTCTCCATCTGTCCTAGCCTCTTTATTTTCTGATGCAGAATTTTTCTCCTCCAAGCTATGTTGCAATCATCTCTAGGTTGTTTGCTGTTTTCTCACTTCTATTCCATCCTCCTAACTGTTCATAGAGTTGTTTTAAAAAAGCCAAAATCTGACCATGGCACCTGCTGACCCCTCTACTGACTTTCAACCAGGCAAGTGCTTCAAGGAATTTCTTACAGCCTTATCTGGACTCTTGCTATTTCTTTTATTTTGACAAGATCACTTTTCTTCAGTCCTTCTACTTGACCAGAATTTATCCATCCTAAAGTACCTAGGTCAACTGAAAATAGATGATTGGGGAATCAGTGAAAATTCCCTAGTGAATTCAGCAGGAAATTGCTCTCCTTAAAATGCTCTAAATCACTTTCTAGAGCTATAGCATTTGGCATGGATACTATGGTATGTTGTCAGAAATAAAAGAACACATGGTTCTCTCCATTGCAAAAAAAATTATGCCCTAGATCTACCAATGCAACTCTGTCTTTACTTTCTTTTTTTATTCCTCATATGAGAGAACCTCCCCAAGAACTTATAAGATTGTTTTCAGAAATAGACTATGATATTTTTGTGCCATTTTGTGCCAGATGTGAATGAACTGTTATGCTAGAGGTATCAATTATATAAATTCATGTTCCTAACTTCTTGCTTTCAAAAAGTGGAAGAACATGAGTAGCTGTCTCACATCCTAATTAAGGAGAATATGCAGTAAAACCAACTGTCACTGTGCTTCAAATCAACTAAATATCTTTGAGACATGTTAAGTTAGGTTCTTCAGACTAGACAACTGAAGGGAAAAAATGCCTCATCATGTATAGTTCATTCAGTGTAGTTTTGAGTCAGTGAATATATGGCAAATTGTTATTTTTTTCTATTTCTATTTCTCTGAAGTTTTTAAAAATACCTTCAAGCCTTATATGAGAGACATGACATTCTTTTAAAACTTTTTTTTTTCCTTTTCACCTGTGATACCATATATTAACCTTATACTCTATGGATTGCTATCAAGGTTCTTTTCCTTATAATTACAGATTGTTAGACTAGAATGAACCTCAGAAATCCAATAGTCCAGTTCTTTCTTTCTTATGGATGGGGATAATCAAGGTCTAGATGATGTGTCATTCACTTAACACATTTGGAGGCCACAGAAGGATGAAAAAGCAATCTAAGAAACTACATTCTTTTACGAAATTCTCTGACTATGGTCATTAAAAAGACAAACAAGCACAATAACTTGACTGGGAAGGAATATGGGGCTTATTAGCTCTACCTATTGGCTGACTATGAATCGGGACAGAGTAGGGATGTCAGGAATAGAAGAAATGAGACACAAGCTTTATGTTCAGATTTTTTTCTATAAAGACTGTTTGCCCTGTCTCACTCCGTCTTTGCCTTTCAGTTGTTCACAATACTGAATCTCACCACTGTTCAGTAGTGTGAATAGAGTCTGTTCAATCAACTGAACTGAGGACCTGTCAGAGTCAGCAGAATGCGTTCAGTGAGCCATCTGCATGAGATGCCTGACAGCCACTCTGCCAAGTAGAAGAGGGACAATTGGCTGGATTAACGAATTCAAGTTTTACTAAGTTTCTGCATTGATTTATGGCTCATTAATGCAGTCATAAACAATTGCAAGGAGTCCACAACAGGACAACAAAATAGGTCTATTACAGAAAATGGCAATTAAAGTAGTTAAAGTAAAACTCGGTTTCTCTCCCTTCTGGCGATGGCTTGCATACTCTTCCCTGAAGTTTTCTTAAAGTTCAGAAGAAGTTTAGTTTAAAAGATGCTCAGTAGCACAGGGGTGACCCTGTGCTCTCTGGAGAATGAGCTGGGAAATGAGGTTAACAAGAAGAACCTGCTTGGGTCTGGATTTTATTTTGACATGGATCTTCCACCCAGAAGCCTCTCAACCTCCAAGGGAGCACCTTTCCTTAATATTGCCAGCTTTGCAGTTAGCTGAACTTTATGTAGTAGTAGTGCTAGAATCAATCATATTTATTAAATCGCCTCAATGTGATTTGCTCTTTTGGCCCTCATTATTCTCTTAGTTTTCTATTAATTCCAATTTATTAACTCTAATTGCAGAGTGGTTAGGAGGAGAAAGAAACCAGGCAGTATCTTCAGGCTGCCAAAATACAGGGCCAGCACTTAAAATTCAAGTCTTCCATTCTTGAAGCTAGAAATACCTGCTTCCTTTTACTGAATTCAGCCAAATACATCTCACCTTTGAGTTTTTTTTTTTTTTTTTTTTCACCTTTGAGTTTTATTTACACAATAATAAGCTAGTTTGAGTTGATTCTTTGAATTACTGTGGGATAAGATGTAACAATTACAACTCTCCTTTGAAACCTATTTGCAAGTTTAGAAACGGGGATTCCCCTAATAAACCTTATCTTTGTAATTGTTCTGACTTCCCTAATAAATTCAAAGTTTTCTGAGGGTGGGGGTCTACATTTTATTAATTATTGTACCTCTGTAGTCTAGTAAAAATATACAGCTCGTAACAGGTGTTCAGCAAATCAATAATTTGATGAATAAATTAATGAAGGAGTACATTCTTCTTCCTGTTCAGCAAGCTCTTATCTCTGATTTTCTTGAGGGAGTCAGCCCCAAGGGTAAGAGGCACTGAAAGTGGTCCCGGCAGAACAGGAGGCTTTTGTCTTCTAAGAATCCCTTTCACTGAGCCCAACAGGGAGCTCTGCTCTGACTGTTGTTTTACAAGGATTCACGCCTCCTTAGAAGGTCCTTGACAGCAAGAGCAGTTATTTAAATATCTTTATTTCCTATCTCAACGCCCGGCATCCTACAGAAAATAGACACCAGTAGACACTTCAACTACATGGGAAGAACTTGGCAAATTTGCTTTAGGAAATAGTTTGGAACTAACAGGAAGACATAATATGACTAGCTAAAATTGACTATTATCTCATGACATCTAGTACCTACTTCAATAATTTTATTTTCTACTTTATTTTGTACTTCTGAAAAAGAGAAATCATGGATGGCTTTTCATTTAACGTATTAACTAGAGAGTTGTATCTGTTTACATTGAGAAAAGGTGAGACAAGATCAGAAACCTGAACATAAAGTTTTTAGCCTCTTTACAACTATAACACCTCCTTTAATAAAATTATATATAAAATGTAAGCACAGAAGTCCAGAGTTTTAAAAATGCTGGATATTTGTATAAGACTGCAAGTGAGTCCTCCAGTACTCTTGCCTGGAAAATCCCATGGATGGAGGAGCCTGGTAGGCTACAGTCCATGGGGTCGCTAAGGGTCGGACATGACTGAGCGACTTCACTTTCACTTTTCCCTTTCATGCACTGGAGAAGGAAATGGCAACCCACTCCAGTATTCTTGCCTGGAGAATCCCAGGGATGGCGGAGCCTGGTGGGCTGCCATCTATGGGGTCGCACAGAGTTGGACACGACTGAAGCGACTTAGCAGCAGCAGCAGCAGCAAGTTAGTCACCTATATTTTGAGATTATTACATTCTTTAATCCAAACACTCCCTGCCTATTGCATGCTGTCTCAAGATCTGTTCAGATACACTGAGTCTAATGTGTTCTCAAAATTCAATGTATTTTAAGTAGGTGGGTTAGGAGTCAGGCACAGATAAGGCATAAGGGTATTCTGAGCCATTTCCTAAGTATCCTGTAACTATCCTAAAAGCAAAGAGTATTAATTCTTAAAATGTGGTCTCCTAACCAGTAGCATCAGCATCACATGGGAATTTGTTAGAGATACAAGTCACATGGCCCAACTCCAGATCTACTGAGTTGAATAGTCTAGGATGGAATTCAGCAATGTGTGTTATAATTAGCTCTCTGGGTGGTTCTCATACCTGCTAATGTTCAAAAACTACTGGCATGAAGTATTACTTCCCTGAAAGCAGTGGTCTTCAACCCCTGTAGCCCAGAAAGTATGAAAGAACATTGTTAAGTGAAATAGAAGTCAATTTCTATCCTCTCTGATCAGAGGTTGCTTAGCTGAAGGCTGCTGTCAGTATGGCTAGTAAGTTTTACAATGAATTTCAATCAGCTACATGTGTTCACTTTTAGACAGTCAGATTCAGTTTCTAATTGATACATCAAATTCATCATTAAAAAATGAAAAGCAACATAGTTTGCATCTCTATAACAAAAGACAATTAAGTTGCTCATTAAAATATATACATTTTTAGGATAGGTGGATTATGTCCCTGATTCCCAGCCCTCTTCAGGAAAATTTAACAAGGTAAGATGAGTCAAGAGATTTAATCCTTCTGAGACATATCAATAACAGTAACGTTGCTGTAACACCTACTTGGTCTGCTCCGTGGTCAGCAGAATGAGAGAATTTAGCTAAGTAAATACCTGCCCTCCATTTCCCCTAAATGTATTAATAATAGCTAACTTCTAGAATTTGAAGCATGATTAACAGGATAGCAGGCCTATGAATAATTATAGATTCTACTATTCAAGATTATTTTATCATCGCAATATTGTGAAGGAGTAATGCACCCTCTGCTTACACAGCATGGTCATAATTCTTCTAAACCAATTACCAAAATGCAAGTTAATAACCAATATCTCATAACTTTCTGGAAGGAAATTAAATTTGGGATTATCTGATTTTCTTTTTCATGTACTTGTGCAAATCAGATTGCAGATCAAGCAACTATAACTAAGTCCCTTCTGTAGACTGTAGCAATATGTTTTTATGAAAAATTGAATATAGACTAAGTATTTGTTTGCAATTGATATATGCTGAGTTATTTTCATGACAAAATTAAGCTATTAAAATGATATATACAAAAATATATGTTTTATTTTTGAGCTATTTGAACTATTATAGAAAGAAAGCCCCAGAAAGATAAAACAATTGTTAATGACTACATGAAAATTATTACCTGGCATTCTGATGATTGTTTTGCTGTTAGTGTTACACAGGGACAAGTAATGCCATATGGGAATTGTGGTGTAAATGATTTAACTTCTAGCTCAAATCAGTCCCTACCACAGTTTGGTTATTTTATCTGTTTTACTATAGTGATTCATAAAACTGTATGAACATAAAAAATCACCTGGGATGTACTTAAAAAAAAAAAAAAAGACAGACTCTGGGCCTCATTCCTAAAGGATATATTTGCTTCATAGTTTATGTGAATTTTTAAAATTCCTGTTTTCTAGAGTAATCAGAGAGTCATCAAGCCAAAACATGCTCTCTTAATTTGTATGCAGACTGTAAGAGACTATACGAGAAGAAATTTAGTAGTTGCTCTTCTGATTCTTTTTTCTAAATAGGGCCTTGAAAAAGAATGTGCCTACAGGACCCACAGGGTACTGTAGGACTGCTCAAGTGGCTGTATTTGGAGCTAGTGTCAACAGCATGACCCCCAAGACTGTCAAAGCATTAGGCAATGTTTCCATCTTGGACTCCACACAGAGAGTGAATAAAAATAAATAAATAAATAAAAGGTTTTAAACACACTTTCTGTTTCCAGGAGAAAAAGAGATTGACCCTGCAAAGAAAGAGCAACTGCCCCAACAGTGGCTGGGTCAAAGCAACAGAGAGCTACAGCGTCATGCAACCAGGCCTGCAAGTGGCCGGCACTTTACAGATGGTCTGAGAGGCCAGCCATGCTATTGTCAGAAGCCATCTAATGGACACATGGCATCAAAAACTATTTTGAGTAAATTCACAAGCAATCATTTGCTAATTAGTTTTCTGTAGCAAGAAGTGCACATCCTAGTACAGATGGTGGGGCACAGAGTAACAAGAAACTCTTAGAAGAAGGATAAAATCTAGTTTAGAAAGTTTTCCTTAGCAAATAGTTGAGGTTTTATAACCAGTCCCACTGTGAGGAAACAACTGGGAATTGGCAATAGTACAAACACACTGTATTATCATTAAAGGCCACCAAACATGCCTATATTAAGTGCTGTATATACTTTGCGTATCAAAGGGCAAATTTGTTTTTCCCAATAAAATCCTTTTTCATCTTTATGAAAGACTCAAGCTAAGGAACCATTTAAATATTGCCATATAGATAACTAGAATGAAAGGACTCTATTATTTTGAGGTTCTGGAGGCTCACTGTAGCAATCAGCAACTCTAATATCATTCTCTATTAAGATAGATACTTTCTCTTTGGGAGGCTGCCTGTTACTCTCAGACTTGGGTTCAAGTCAAGCTTCTTTCTCACATTTCCTCAACCCCTACACAAAGCTGGCATGGCCTGCCTAAAGATTTTTCTTGGCAGCACAGGATGAAAATAGAAAAGAAAAACAGAAAAGAAACTTCATAGAAAGGGAGACAGAAGAAACACAAAAAGAGGGTAAAGAGAGGGAGGGAAGGGAGAAAAAAATATTTAAATTAGGAAAAGACAGGAGCTAGGGTCAATGCTGTCCCTCTAAATAATTCCATTTTTAGGAGCTAGACATTCATTTATTTAATTGATTTTCACTTGAAATTTTGCATGAGGAGTTTAACAATTGGCACTGCAAGAGTTATAAAGGGAGAAGGCACCCAGCTCAGCTCATCTTCCATCATTTTCTCCAATACAGTTCTGTGATACAGTCACAGATCTGCAACTCAATTTATCACACAAAAACCTGTACATTTCAAATGGGCAATTTTATCTGAAACAAGCAGTCAATTTTGGTTGGTGAACAAACCACCCCGCAGCTTTTTTGGTTAGCAGGTGGCTTGGCCCACACAGTTTCTTTTAAATACAGGCATAATTTGTCTGGTTAACATTCAGCTCAGCACTATATCTCTCACAGAGTTCAACCACAAAATAGTAATGATATAGTAGCAGCATTAGGAGAAATTTCTGGAAATGTGGCATTTCAAATATAACTTTATCCTCAAATGATTTGTGGTCTTTAAAATTCACTAAAGAAAGAGAGAATTTCCCACAAAAAAAAATCAGCATTTTCTTCACTACTTTTCAAAACAGTAAGTGGACTTAAAGTCTGAATATAAAACATCACTAAATTGAAAAGGGAATCTACAGCTATGAGCTCCAAGTGCTCACCTGATTCAGCAAAAGAATTTTAAAAATGAGATTGATGCCCTCAAACCAGGCAAAAACCATTACCACACTTTGGGGAAAGAAGCCTTATTTTATGTAAACTAGACTGAGAAAGCAGTGGCAGCATAGCTCAGAAAAGTTCATTTTTGAAGTTTTGTACCTTCATCCATGTATCCTGGTGCTTCTTACTTGTAGAATGCTAAATAGTTCATTTCTCTAAAGACTGAGGCTCGAGAATAATGAAAAAGACGTTGAGGTGAAAATGTATACATGTCTTTATGGGATTAAAACAAACATCATGTGTGAAGTGGGGGCAGTTGGATAAACTGGGAGATTGGGATGGACATATACACACTATTGATACTCTGTATAAAATAGATAACTAATGAGAGCGTACAATATAAAACAGAGAACTTCACTCAGTGCTCTGTGGTAACCTAAATGGGAAGGAATTCCAAAAGAGAGGGTATATATGTATAGGTATAGCTGATCACTTTGCTGTATAGCACAAGCTAACACAACATCATAAAGCAACTCTACTCCAATTAAAAAAAATAAACCATCTTCAGCCTTATCAATTTAGAAATGAATGACACCTTGGCTTTGAAATCAAATCTAGCTTTACATACATCTCATGCAATTACCACAATGATTAGGAACTGTGTAAATAAAACTGTAAAAAAAAAAATATCCCCTCATCCTAGCCGCCCTCGGGATTGATTTACAGAGTAAGTGGTGGGAGAGTGACAGCTGCATGACCTTTCCTTGCGGCACCGTCTCCAGTCCTCAAGCCCCCAGATGTTCATGTTGGTTTGTGAAATACAAGACTGTGGCAGCTCAAGGAGGCAGGTGCCCAGCTAATATTTCACGGTCTGCCTGATCCAAACAAGCAAATGAGAACAAGTAGGAAGTGCAATGGTCTTTGGATTTGGAGGGCAAACAGCCAGGTAAAGGATGAGATGCTTACTATCACAAACCTCATAAAAGAATCTTTCTCCTTCCTTCTTCTGCTCATGGAATTGCAAGTCAGAGATGTTAGACAAAGACACAACACATTACAGACACAGTACACAACACAGTTTTGGCAGAGATTTTTGAGATGTGAAAAATAAACCAGTGATACATCAAAAACCACTAGTGCCACAAAGCACACTGCAGAAGAAAATCAGTATTAAGTTGACATTGCACAGAAGAGTAAAAGGCATCTGCAATGGTGGATCTTTACAGATCATTAGCATATACATAAATATATTTAATTGTGCATATATGATTAAATATATACACACACACACACTACAAAAAGTTATTGACCCATCTTCCTTCTCCTAGTCACACTTCTGATGTACTTACTGAATTATTCTGTTGTGGATAATGATCACTTTAGCTGTTAATAGTATTTTAGATTGTTAGCATTTCCTGTTCTGCAGTGAACCCATGTGAAAACTTGATCATGTCACTTTCCGGAGCAAAGACATATATACTGCTAATGATCTCTAAGGAGATATTTAGCAAATGTAGGCATACAAATGTACTCACCTCTTTTCCTCCCATGGATTCAAACATTTTTTCTAGCTGAATCCGCAATTGTTGAATATTGTTCATCAATATACAGGGCTTTAAATAAAACAAACAAAACAAGAAATTTATTAAATTACTGAATGGGTTGGCCTTCAATGTAATAATATACAGCCATCACCAAAATCCTATTCTACTTGGCAAATAGAACAATTATGCCACTTTAAGATTATACTTTTTAAACAGTTAATCATAGAAGAAGGAATATATAACCACTTTGAGCAATGGAATTTAATACTGTACTTAGTAAACCATTGGAGACTTATTACTAGAATTGATTTACCCTGAGCAGTGTGGCATTTTATACTTCAAAATTAACCAAATTCATTTTTTTTAAAGATTTAAGAAAAACAAATAAGTTTAAACTATCCTATTGTTTCACTGTTTCAAAAGCTAAAACATCATCTAAGTTTCAAAAATGAAAAAAAAAACAACCCTTTCAGAAACCTTTAATAAATTCTTACTATCGCTAAAGTCCACACTCTGGTATTGAAGGCCCTTAGTTATACAGCTCCAAACCATGTTTTTCTTCTCATCTCCCTCTACTATATTATGATGAACTCTCAGTTCCAAGAGGCTTATTCCCCACCAAACGCCTGTGCTTTCCAGGCTTGGTGGCTTGGCTTGGCTTAGCTTGTGGGCCTTTCACTTGAATCTCTTCTATTTGAGTCGAATCCATCATTCAGGTTAGGGCCTTCATTTTCCCAGACTGTATCCTTTTGCCACTCACTTGACATTTGTTTTATTTAACTTCACAACTGAGTTGCTTTTGACTGTCTTGCCAGCTGACCTTAAAAGCGCTGTATGCACTGCTGTGTCTTTTTCTGCTTTCTCTTCCAGAGTACTGCATAGAGCCTCACGCATAATACCTGCTTTAAAAATGTTCCTTGACTTCTTTTCAAGGAGGCAGAGATATAACAATAACATAAAGATGTAAAGCTTTGTGAAAGGGCTAGATGTGTTCTCAGAATAGTTGAAATTAATTTATAACAGAATTCAGCATAGTTATGGAATAACTTAACATTTGCTACATGCTGATTCTGAAGAACCAGCATATCAGGGGAAGAAACGAGTCAAAGAAAGGAAAATGGATATGCCTTCCAAGGTGCTGGGAAATGAGCCAATAACGAATCAGAGAGAAACCTGCAAAGGACTTCTAGGACATCAGAGAGGTGTTAGTGCTCATCAGTGGAAAGATTTTATCATTGTTTTAACCACATTACACACCTTTGAAGAACTTTCTACTTGACTCTTAAAGTGACCACATCCTAACTTGAATTTACAAAAACAATTTAGAACTTCTATTCTCTTAATTTCAGGCACTTAAATATTTTATTTTTATGACACAGATTTATCTCCTATAGATTCTGTTCAGTAAGCTGAATCACAGTATTCTATGAATTGATTTGGATTGCCAGTTGAGAGTCTCTGGATCCAGGTCTAGTCCTTTCTGTAGCATATATGATCAAATTTTCAGGATTTCAGATTCTTAACCCAGTGTCAACAAACTGAACCAAAAGAGCTTTATCCACTAGGGGATGGGGTCATTGGGTATTTTTTTCTTTTTCATTGCAGAGGGGAAAGAACTAAGGAAGAGCACAGCTCTTAATGAGAAGCAGGAAGACTCCATGGGTAAAGGTTGTATCACCCTGCTTTCCATGGTTCTAAGTTAGCTGGGTAGACTCTGATTATTTGATATTAGCATTCAAGCTTATCTCTTTTTTTGACATACATAATATTATGGACTTAGGTTCTAGCTTTACACATTAAACCAACTCCAAGCCTTCTTAATGAAATAATTTCCAATGGAAGAGAGCTACTAAAAAGCAAAATGAACAAAGACACTTGGGCTCACTTGGCATAGATTGCTATTGACCTGAGTAAGGACACATGTAAAAAAAGAGATGCAGTTATCCAGAGGGAGATAAAAATAAATATGAGACATTCCTCTTTGATTAAACTTCCACTGACCTTGACATGTTCAAATTTCAATTTTACTGAATCAATTTATCAAATCACTACTGAGAATTGAATTACACAACTCTACCTTAAACTTAATCAGGAGACAGCTTTTACTTACTTCTCTAGTAAACGAACAACAAATAAACAATTAAAATACCCACAGTAAAGGGAACATTAACCTGATTTCACTAGTTGGTTGTGACCCCAAGGACTGTAGCCTACCAGGCTCCTCCGTCCATGGAATTTTCCAGGCAAGAGTACTGGAGTGGGTTGCCATTTCCTTCTCCAGCAGACCTTCCTGACCCGGGGATCGAACCTGGGTCTCCCACATTGCCAGCAGACCCTTTACCATCTGAGCCACCAGGGAAGCCCTGTATATTTTTTAAGATCCCACCAAATTATGTTTCTGAGTTGAAAAAGATTTTAAAAATAAATCAAGTAATTCTGATTTAGATAATATTGGTTTGCTATAATGTGGAATGTGGAAGAATGGATTAAAAACTTGTGACCCATTCCAAATTCAAAATGTCACAGAAGAAAAAAAAATTATTCTGTCACAGATATTTTGTTTAACTGTCATCTTTAATTCTGAGCCCCTGGGAAAGCAAATATCATGGTCATCTCTTAGGTGTCTCTCTTTAAAAGTTTCTAGTGCTATTTGCAGATAAAATGGGAATATTGTCGTAAGTATATGGAGAAAACAAAAAATAATTTTCAATGTTCTTGATATTTAAAGATATTTAAAAATTTATATCTGTAACAACAGTGATACTTACACATACAAATGTGCAAAAGCACTTCTTTAATCTATCTTAGCTGAAAGCTTAAACTAAGTAGCTGACTGATATCCTTTTATGGAAAAGCTAAAATAACACTTGGCATTTAAATGAAAGTCTAAGACTGATCAAGACATCAGTAATTAGGAAAGAAAAGCCTTAAGGAAGTAAAAGTAAGCTTGTGTGATATAATATTTCAATGATTTTTTTCTTTATAAAAATTTCATTTTGAAAAGTATAAAATATAAAGAAAACTACAGAGGATAATATAATGCTTATTTATATTTTTCATATTAAAAAATAAACTATAAATGTCAAAACATAAAGTAGAAATCTGCAGGGGCTTTTTAAAGCTATTTTTCCTTTCTGAATGACAGGAATCGGCCTTGATAATTCATAGCCACCTTTCAAAATCTTCAATTTTGATACCAAGGAAGTCAGAATCTTTTCTGAAATTATCTGACACTGTTTTGATTTTTGACATATTACTTTTCAGCTGTATTATAAATTTAATTATAACTAGATGCTTTCAATAAATAAATACTCTATCTTATCTATTAGAATATTTGTAATCAGTGGCAATTAGAAATCACTGCTGAGCCATCCAGGCATTTCAATAAAATTTCTGGACAGCATTTTCACTTAAGGGAAAGGAGAATCTTCTGGGACCCTCAAGAATCATTAGGGCTGACTTATCTTAATGAGCTGTCAGCAAGAGGTCAATGAGGTTTCAGCAAGAATTCTCTTTAAGATTTGCCAGATAGTGGGAACTCATTTTTTGACAGAGAAAAAAACCCGATTTTTCTCTTCAAAAATCTAGTACTGACTTTTAAAATATTTTTCAATGTTTTAAAAAATTCTTATAATGCTACCAACATATTTCTCCTAAAATTATTATGGTGAATAGAAAGATTTTACCTTCCACCATAAAATAACATTGATTGTATTCCAAAATTACTTTTGGTTTATCTTACTTCTCTTTATTCCTTTCATTAATCTGTAATATTGGCTTAGATTTTATCAACATTTGTCAATCATCCAAAAAATAAGAGGGTCAGTTAATAATTCAGAGTATAGATCAGTATCACTCCTTACTTTAACCATTCTTTTCAAGTTATTTGAAAACTAAAAGAATAAATTATACTCATTTTGGTATGGATGCCAAAACTACACTATTTGGTGTGAACATTGAACTTTTTAAGTTCTAGGTCCCAGCTCCACTGTTTACAATGACCTGGGTTTTCAACTGTTTTTATGAGTCTTACTCCTTATTGTCATGGGAAAACACAAGCTGACTGGCATTGAGATGCTCTCAACCTTCCTCTGAATTCTATTTTATACCAGTTCAGGACTACTAGAAAGCTTTCTAACAGTCTCCTGAGATCTCTATTTTTATCATCTATATGAAAACAGAAAGAAAGCAGGTTCCCTTGCTTACTTATATCAGTTCTCAATTGAGGACTATTTAAAAATAGAGACATTTTTACTTACCACATTTTCCTTATCACAGTATGAACTGAAATCACTTGATACAATTGCAGCATACTGAAGTAGTACTTTATTGATGGTCTAGGAAAAAAAAAATTGTGAAATGTATTTAGGTAAGTAAAACTTTATATGAACATATATATCTACATATGTATCTATCCCCACAAACACACACAATCCAGGTTATGTTAATCAGAAAACTTCAGAAGACTTTTTCAGATGAACAAGGGTCACATGTGTGCTCAGTTGCTCAGTCATTTCTGACTCTCTCTGATCTCATGGACTGCAGCCCACCAGGCTACTTTGTCCATGGAATTTCTCAGGCAAGAATACTGGAGTGGGTTGCCATTTCCTTCTCCAGGGGATCTTCCCAACCCAGGGATGGAACTGGAGTCTCCTGCATTGGCGGGCAGATTCTTTTAACCACTGACCTGGGAAGCCAAACAAGGGCCATAGTAGTGACTAAATCTACCTTTGCCAAAAGTAGGATTTCAAACTTATGTTTAGATGACAGTTTGTAATATTTCTGAGTACATTTGGAAGATAGTCCACATGCACCCATTCTATTTTAATACAACCAGCTACATCACAAAATGATTTATTTCTAACTTAACTTAAGACTCAGGAGGTATACTGTTTGGTGGTACCTCCTCTATGCTTGGATACTTATTACCTAATGCCCCCAATGACTTTTTTCTTTTTCTGAATGATTGACACTTTATGCTTTCATTATCTGGCATGATTTTTAGTTCCCATCCCCCCTTCACCCCAACACACCACACACACACACACACACACACAACTTTACCATAACAAAATTCCTTGTGGTGGTTCTTTTTTTCAACTTTCTACAATATTCCTGAATTACGAGTGGGGTCAGAACATACCCATATGTGTCACTTAGCAGTGAATATTTTCAATGATACAGAGCCTTACTAATAACAAAGAACACCTCTTAAGACCTAAATTTCAGCTTTCGTTGCATCACAGTATCTATTAATTTACCATTAATATAGTAAGTATATTTATTGATGCAATATTTGCTAGAAATACTAAAAATAATCTTCCCCTCCTTGGCCTTTTTAATCCTAATTCCACATTTTCCTTCTCTATCTAATAACTCTTACTGAGCCTAAGGATGCCCTCTGCTTCCATTAACTATGCAGAAAAAGGGAAAATGAACAAATTTTGTTAGTTGCATTTTGTTTTAATTACTTAAAAAGATATTGATGTGTTTGCAGGCTACTGCTATTACTTACAGAGTTTGAATTATTTTATGTCCAAAGGGGACATGATTTTCTTAGAAGAGAGAAGGCAACAAAAGCAGTAAATAGAGATCATCTGTTTTCATAGAAAAGCAAAGACACAAAAGCTTTTTTATGTACAACACATTCTTCTGAATTTTCTTTGTGACTCAAAATCAACTTGGGGAGATAGTCCAAGGAGTTAAGCTGAAGGAGAGATGTATAATCTGCAGACCTGAAATCACAGAACGTGACTATGAACTCATTTTATAGACTTTAAAAATCACAATGAAAACCTGAAACCTGAAATTAAGGCTAACAGGCAGAAAGAAAATCAATAGTTCATGGAAAGAAAAGAAAGCATTGTTGCTCAGTCATGTCCGACTCTTTGCTACCCTATAGACAGTAGCCTGCCAGGGTCTGCTGTCCTTAGTATTCTCCAGGCAAGAATACTGGAGTGGATTGCCATTCCCTTCTCCAAGGGATCTTCCCAACCCAGGGATAGAATCCAGGTCTCCAGCACTTCATGCAGATTCTTTACCAACTGAGCCACCAAAAGTGAAAAGATGCATCAATTTAAATAGAAAAGTTGGCTTTGAAAAATATAACATCTTATCAAGAAGTAGACTAACAAATCTAGGAAAACAGGTGGTGGATCAGACTGAAGTATTTTCTAAATGCATCTGTTCAAATTTTATTTTAGACTTCATGTTGAAAATTACTTTGGGACTTACCTAACGAGTGCTGATTTACTCATACATTATGAACACTTCTCTCAGTTTACAGGTTCTTATGACAGTGTCAACTGCAGGAATCAATTTACTATATTGCAAAATTAAAAACCAACAGAAGCCTGCCTTTAGGAGCTTGTTGCATCTCAGACTATCATGTGTTCAAGATGCATCTCAGACTATCACGTGTTCAAGATTTAGTTTGGGCAGGGGAATCCAGCCGACCATTTCTGATTATTCTCAGCGTCTCCACATGGTCTAATTCTTGCCTCTGCTTCATAGGAATTATGAAGTAATGCGCTTGAATTCCAGCTGGGAGGCAACTGATCCTAGGATCTCACATCTAATAACCTACAAATGCCGGAGGGTTTGCAAGTCAGGATAGGTTGCATTTAAGGAAAAGGGCTTTGTCATGTACAATGTAGTTTAAGGCCTTGTGCTCACAGAATTGTCGGTACACTGGCTATAACAATATCCATTTATTTGTGAGTATACAAAGTACACCTAAATGTGTTCATGTACATTTCAGGGGCAACTTCAATGTCATTCTAATTTATTCAACAAAGAAAAATCACTATCAGACATTTCTTAATTAATACTAGTGAATAACAGCTGAACCTTGAACAACCAGAGGGTTAGGGACACCAACTCTCTGCACAGTGAAAAACTGACTTGTAGATTACAGTGAAAGTGTTAGTTGCTCAGTCTTGTCCAACTCCTTGACACCCCATGGACTATAACCTGCCAGGCTCTTCTGTCTATGAAATTCTCCAGGCAAGAATACTGGAGTGGGTAGCCATTCCCTTCTCCAAGGGATCTTCTCAACCCAGGGATCGAACCTGGGTCTTCTGCATTGCAGCGGATCCTTTACTGTCTGAGCCACCTGTATTCACAGTTCATCCATATCCCTGGATTCAACTAACCACATATCATATAGTACTGTAGTATTTACTATTTAAAAACTGGACTCTCAAAGTTCAAACCCATGTTGTTCAAGAGTCTACTGTAGTTAGTTAAGACATATCTGTCTCAAGCATTGTTCCAACATCATCATAAGCATCACCTAGGGACTTGTTGGAAATAAATAAATAAATAAATTCCTTGATCCAGGACTTCCCTGGTGGTGCAGTGGATAGGAGTCCACCTGACAATGTGGGGAACACGGGTTCAATCCCTGGTCTTGGAAGATTCCACATGTAGCAAAGCAACTAAGACCATGTGCCACAACTACCAAAGCCCATGTACCCTAGAACATGTGCTCCACAACAAGAGAAGCTACTGCAGCAAAGAGTAGCTCTGGCTCACCACAACTAGAGAGAAAGCCCTTGCAAAGCAACAAAGACCTAGTGAAGTCAAAAAATTAAATCAATTAAAAAAATTCACTGGTCCAGTCCCAGGTCTACTGAGTCAGCAATTCTGGGGTTTGTTATTGTTTACTCACTAAGTCATGTCTGATGCTTTGTGACCCCATCAACTGTAGTCCACAAAGCTCCTCTGTCCCTAGGATTTCCCAGGCAAGAATACTGGAGTGGGTTGTAGAAGTAGACTAAATATCCTGTCAATACTACCAGGAGGGACATCTAGGAGTATACTGTTACAATCAGGAAGACAAGAACCTGGACCAAATCCATCTCTGCAGTCACATTTTATGCATGGAGCTTTACAGTATCAGAGCAACATAGAGGACAAGAAGACTGCAGTATTTGTTAAGTGGCACTAGTGATGCCACTTCAGTGCTTCACACATTGTATTTTAATGTATCCAACATAAGATAGAATTCCCTAGGGATGCCTAGGTTTGGCTTAAAGGATAAACATGAATGGTGAGATTTTGTTCTTCAACTTACTAACTGATTTCTGATAACACTGGAATGTGAAGGTAATATAGATTGGTGGATGAAAGTGTTCCTTTCATATCATTTCTAGTCTTCTCTGCATTGTTTAAACCTTCTGAGCTTGTTTTGTCATATTAAAATTAGGAAAAATAATTGTATGTATCTCTTGAGGTGGTTGTAAAGAATAAGTGAGACAATACATGTAAAGTGATTAGCACACAGTGGTGCTCAATGAATTATCATTATTATTTTTAAACTTAGGATTAGGTTCCCAGATCACAAGGAATATGTGTGTCTCATTCACCATAATATTGCCAACTCTTAGCTAGGAGTCAATTAACATTTGTTGATTTGTTTTTAAGTAGTACTGAAAATATTACTTGATTGTTCTTTAAACTGAACTACCCATATTTGTCAAGAGCAACAAGACAGCCATAGGAATATTCTCCAACCATGTGCCCATTTTCCCACTCATCACAGCTCCTGAATGTACCTGCTATGGAATTTAAAGCATTTGCTTGGTACCTGATTCAGTCTTTCATATGCTTTAGTGAAAACAAATCATGTTTTTAAGATCCAGTTGACAGTGCTAACTCCTCTTAAATGTCTGAAGACATCATTAATGTGTCTTTCCTCCAGGGGATGGTTTAAATCAGTCCATGTCCCAGAAAGATAATAGGATTTCAGTATTTCTTGATACAAGAATCCCAATCCTAAGAAGGATAGGGTTTTCAAGACCAATGGTCACAGCTGATGAAATAAAACAAACTTCAGTAGTCTGCAGTTCCTGTGAAATAGCTAATTAGATTAACCACAAAGTCCCATTTTTTAAATAATCATGCTACTAAAAGTTTATTTTTCCATGAAGGTTGCCAATTTCTATTTTCCTGGAAAATATTTTTCATTGCTTGTGATAATTCATCTCCCTATGATAGTAACTGGTTAGTATTGAATGTCCATGGGTTAAAAGTGCCTTTATTTCACTGAAATTATTTTACTGTGCCAATAAAAACTCACCTTTCCTCAGTGACACATGCAGGCTAATTCTTTTCCTCTTGCTTTAGACAGTCCTTCCACTCCAGGCTTCTTTGTCCCCATCTTACATAACCTGACTACTCTGTGAATTCTAGATACTTTTGTAATATGTGCAATTCTTATCTGATCCTGCTTCCACTACAGAGTTTCAGAAATAGCATGTGACATACTTTTAAAAACACCTCCCTAATGACCCTATTTCATTCTTTTCTTGGCAGTCATCCAGAACACAGCTGCTAGTCAAGAAAAGACTTCGAGAATTTTTCAGAATAATTCTCCTGCAGAATTCACTGCAGATTTCCCCATAGTGGGCAATTGGAATTAGCTGCTCAAGAAAGTTGCAATAAATGATTTTTAACTATTATCTCTAAAATTGGGAGGTTACCTTAGTCTTCCTAGTTAGCAGATATAAAAACTGGAGTTCAAAGTATTTCATGGCAGACAAATATTTTAAAACATTTTAGGCCGACAGCTGCTTGTCTGCCTAAAAGCCTTCATGGGCTCCTCATTTTTTACTAAAGAAATTCAGCCACTTTGCCTGCTCTTTAAGACTGTTTACGACACGAGTCTAACATTCCAACTGTAGTTCCACAGCCCTCTATAAATCTTATGCTCTTTCTTTAGTGGGACCTCTCAAGCTAGAAGTCTGAGTCACAGAATAGTGGAGGACGACACAGATTCTCTATTGAGCAAGCTCTGCCCAGGCTCCTCTGAGTCCCCTTCTCAAATGGGCCTTAACCTTGGCTTATAAAGACTTAAACAAAACAGTAGCAAAATTTCTAAGAGTTCAAAGACACACCTCTTGGATGATCCCACATCCCTAAAAGTGCCTGCCTGACAAAACCCAAGGCTGCCAAAAGATTTACCATTTATGCTAGCCAACACCTGAAGATAGGGTCCTGTCTCCCAGCCTCTGGGGAAGGGCAGGGGCCTAACTTCAATAAGTACCAGTTAGCAAACTAGGTGGGCTTCCCATGGATCAAGCCCCTCTCCTGCTCTTTGAGCCCCTGCTTGCGCTCTCCCTGTTCCTGCATTCTGCCTCTGAAACACCCAGTAATGGCTGTACAAATCAAAACAGTCTGTTTTAGTCTGGACTCTCCCCCATTGCAGTAGTTTATTACTGATTAAAATCTGTCCTTACCAGTTTGACTAGTGTATCTGGCTTTGTTCATTTACTTATTTATTTATTTATTTTTACCAAAGGCTGAAGTTTGGTGAGCAGGAAGTCAATCTTTGTTGTGTTAAATCATACAGTTTCTTGGTTTACTAGTTACCTCAGCATAAATTAACTGTCCTACTACAGTTAATAAAGACGCTGAAGCCCTTTCCTAATCCATTTGTCAGTGAACAAGACTTACACTTTTCTAAGAACCAGAGCCAAAGACAGGGTCTGCCTCATGCCTTGCATTCACAAAGGATCTCAAACTTAGACTTTATGTGATAATGCAAATGAAGTAATCTCCCTTTGTGTTTGTATCTGTGGTTAAAAGCAGTGGCATGGTAAACATGTACATCCTTTATAGGCTGAACTGTGTCCCCTCGAAGTTTATTTGTTGAAACACTAACTTCCAGTATCTCAGAATATGAATGTATTTGGAGACAGGATCTTTCAAGAAGTGAGTTAGTTAAAATAAGGCCAACAATGTGAGCTCTAATCCAATATGATTGGTGTCTTTCTACGAAGAGAAAATTTAGACACACATAGAAACAAATGGTAACTCACTCCATATTCTTGCCTGGAAAATTCCATGGACAGGGAAGCCTGGAGGACTATCATCCACAGGGTCACAAAGAGTCAGACAGGACTGAGCAACTGAGTGTGCACAGACACACAAAGGGTGTATGTACACAAAGGAGAGACTGTGTCTGGATACACCAAGGTAGTCAATTGCTAGAGTCAAGAGAGTGGCCTCAGAACAAAGCAAACATTATGACACTCTGATCTTGAATGCATTACAGTAGTTTCCAGAACTGAGAGATAATTTCTACTGTTTACATCATCATTCTGTGGTATTTTATTTAAGGCAACCCTGGAAAATTAATACATCTTAAATATTGTAAACAAATTCACTGAGTTTTGGCCTTTATTTTTTAACATTACACACACACACGCACACACACACGCACACACACACACACACACACACACTCACATGGCCTTTTTCAACCTCTGAGATACCCTGATTATAGCATTTGACTTTTTCATAGCTGTCTACAGATTTGGCCATCTCATGATAAGTTTTCTAAAGTTAGAGATTGTGCTTATTCATGACTACATCTCTGAAAGTGGCTGGTAAAGTGTGCAGGTGAGGCAATGAGTAAGCCCTTGTCAAATAAACAGCCAAGACCTCCACCATTATCCAACCACAGGGCCATCAGGCATAGGATTGTGTAGGTTCTCGCCCTCCGTCCTTACATTTGTTGTATAACTACTCTGATTCAAAATGTCCAGATATTTACTATTTCTTAAATAGTTCAGAAGATTAAGTCTAAACTTCTCAACCTGGGAAGCAGAGCTTTTCAAGATCTGGACACATCTTCACTCTCCCAACCTTTGCGTCTCCCAGAACAGATCTTTTTTTTTTTTCTTTTTTGCCAGATTGTTTCTCCCTGTTCTTCACATGCCAAGTTCAGCTTTTCCTATCTGTTTGTTCCTGCTATTCCCATGGCTTACGATACTTCTCCAACATTACCTTTTTAGGCTGAATGAGCCCTCTTTTCACAGGGAAACTTTGTCTATTTTAGTTCTCATTAGTTTTCCTTCTGCTCAACTTATTGTGGATTCCACTGTTGTTGAGATTGAATTGTCCCTCTTCATGAATATCCCTCTTCATGCTACCTTCCAATTAGCTCATGTCAAGTGGTCTTGATTATCTATCTGTCTATCTATCTGTCTGTCTGTCTTTAAGATCTGAAGGACAGAGACAGCATCTTTTAGTTCTTATATTTCCCTTGAAACTTTTGTAAAGTAGTAAGTACTTTATAAGCCTTCTTAGACAATAAGAGGAGAAAGAGGTCTTAAGAGAAATCTGGTTGCTCAAAATCAACTAACAAAAGCCTATTCATAAAAATCAAGGGAACTGCTCAGACTCACACTATAGTTATTGGCTGATTTGAAATTAGAACTCAATTTTCATTACTCCAAGTTCAACATATTTTGTACTACAGTGTATTACTGCTAAAAAAACAGAAAAAAAACTTGCCATTTGAATATGAAATTCCAAGATTTGTTTTCTGCTACAAAGCTGAAATGTAAATTAATTTGGCCACCCATAGTAGTCTCATCAATTACAAATGACTGAGTCATTTATGTGAATAATAACTTGATTTTTTAAGATGATAAATCTATATTTAAGAAACAAGAAGGGCAAAAAGACAGTCAGATGATAAACTTGAAACAGTCTTTTTTTGCTGGGATTAGAAAATTAAATTGGGGTAGTGGTCAGACAAGACTAATACTATAAAATAACAACATTTTTCAGATTTTGTGCAGGAAAATAATAACATGCCATAGTCCTTGGTGGCTCAGTGGTAAAGAATCCACCTGCAATGCAGAAGACCTGGGTTTGATCCTTGGGTCGGGATGATGCCCTGGAGAAAGGAATGCAACTCACTCCAGTACTCTTGTATGGAGACCTCCATGGACAGAGGAGCCTGGTGGGCTACAGCCCATGGGGTCGCAAAGAGTTGGACATGATCTGAGTGACTAACACATACACACACATACATTGTCCCAGCGAAGAAAGGATTCATTTCATTTAACCTACCTTTGCAAATCTTCTCATTAAGTGAGATAACGCTTCAGGATTGGGGCATTCCAGTTTTTTAATAATCTCAAAGCTCTGATTAAGCTGAGCGAAGACATCAACCACGGAGCAAGAGAAGAGCGCATGATCAGATGTCTGTTGGAACTGAGGAGAGAGATGAAACCATTCCCGAAGCATGTTAGATGGACTGTGGAAAGAATCTTCATTATTTCTCAAAACGACTCAATCTCCTATATCATGTGCCTTCATTTCCCAGTAAGAAAATGCTTGTTCATTTTAAAATCATTCATCTCCTTTTCTGAAAAGTATAGTAAAACTAGTATCATGGGGCAGGTTACTATTAATTGAATTGGGGGAGTGGTTTTTTTCAATTTCTCATTCCCCACAGGCATTAGGATGGTTTAGCAAGCTGATTGTGACTCGAGACATTTGATTTACTCTAGAGGGATTGGGAGGGTGTCTGTCCTTAATCTTGGAATCCTGGAAAGGTTCCAGAGCAATGGGGAAGCTTTGTATAAGCCTACTGAACTTGTAAATTCAGGCCAATTCAAGGAGTAAAGAATCTTGGGGCAAAAGGGTGATTGATTTTTTTTTTTTTTTAAAGCAATTCCCTAGGTGTCTTATCAGACTTCAAAATTGTGTTTTAATTATATTTTGGTAACTAGAGGATTAAAATAAATGTTAATTAATAATAATAAATCTAACAATTCCCATTAGCTTAAAAGTGAGAAGTGTGAATGAATCTCAATAAGCAATCTGAAAGTTATTTAAACTCACTCCATCTTTTTTGTCTCTTCCTAGGGCTCCATGTAGGAACTCCATTGACACATCTTCATTTTCATCTAGCCACTGCATGACAAAAGGTTCAAACCACCTGAAAAAAATTCATATTATGACATACTATAAAAGTTGTCATTCACACACAATGAACAGTAAATGCAGTATTGCTTTTTTCTTATCTGAGAGTAATTCAGGACCAAAAACCTCTTTTCATTCTCTTTTTCTAGTCCTGCTACCTTGAAGACCTTTATCTTCACTTCTTATATATATCCCCTTCTCGGAATTCCCTGGCAGTCCAGTGGTTAGGAGTCTGAGCTGCCACTGCAGGGCCATGGGTTCGATCCCTGACTGGGGATCTAAGATCCTGCATGCTGTGCAGGGCGGCCAATATCTATCTATCTAGCCTTCCCTTTTACCTTCAGTCCCATCTTTTCTCTTGACCCTTCTCATGTTGTTTCATGACTAGTTCTCAATTCCCACTCTATGATTCTCTCTACAATTCAAAATCCTGTAAAGCGTAGATCTTGTATGCTGTGTGCCCCATTGTGTCGTTCTCTCATTTCTCAGGGCTTTGCCATCTGGCTTTCATCTACCACAACTCGTCTCCTGTAACTGATCCTGCAGGCTCACCTTTAAATTGTAATGATCTGCAATCAACCTGCAGTTGGGTTTTGTGAATGGTCTAAGTTTCAAAGTTCTTTTTTCCATATGGGTGTACAATGGATGTACAGTTGTCTAGGACCATTTATTTACAAGGTCATCCTTACCCCCACTGCTCTGAGTTGGCATCTTTGATGCAAATCAATTAACAGCAACGAGTGGATTTGTCTTCAGACTACTTTATTTCATTCGTCTATTTGTCACACACAACACTATACAATAATAACTAGCTTTTGAATACGTCTTGACAACTGATAGTGCAGTTCTCCGACTTTTTTACTTCCACTTCAAGGTTGCTGTGGCTAGTCTTGGCCCTTTGTATTTCTATGTACTACATTTTTTTGAACAAACTTGTCAATCTGCACAAAAAGAGCTGCTGCACTCCTTATGGAATTGTATTGCATCAATGAAGGGAGAACTACCATCTTTACAATAATGCATCTTGTAAGGAATATTGTATATTTTTATTGAGTACATCTTAAGTATCTCTCAGTAATAGTTTATAGTTGCCTGAATAGAGGGCATGCGCATCTTTCACACAAGTCTTTATCATGGTTTTAATGTCATTTAAATGGTATTGTGTATATGTAATTTTCTAATTGTGGCTATCATATAGAAATTCAATGAACTTACTACACTCACATTTTAGATTCTATTAGTTTTCCCATAGTTTCTTTTGAATTTTCTAGATGTATAATTCGGAGAAGGCAATGGCACCCCACCCCAGTACTCTTGCCTGGAAAAATCCCATGGATGGAGGAGCCTGGTAGGCTGCAGTCCATGGGGTCACTAGGAGTCGGAGATGACTGAGCGACTTCACTTTCACTTTTCACTTTCCACTTACATGCATTGGAGAAGGAAATGGCAACCCACTCCAGTGTTCTTGCCTGGAGAATCCCAGGGACGGGGGAGCCTGGTGGGCTGCTGTCTATGGGGTCGTGCAGAGTCGGACACGACTGAAGCGACTTAGCAGCAGCAGCAGCAGCAGCAGATGTATAATTATGTCATAAAAACATATTGACAGCATCATTATATGCTTTTACAGTTGTTAGACTTTTCTCTTGTCTTACTGTACTGCCTGGGACTTCTAACACAATGTTAAATAAAAGTGATGTTATCAGTTATCAGTTTTGTTCTTTTTTAAAAATTTCATTTTGTAGAAATATAGTTGATTTACAATGTTGTATTAATTTCTACTGTACAGTAAAGTGATTTAGGTATATATATATACGTGTGTGTGTGTGTGTGTGTTCAGTCATGTCTGACTCTTTACAACTCCATGGACTGTAGCCTGCCAGGCTCCTCTGTCCATGGAATTTTCCAGGCAAGAATACTGGAGTGGGTAGCCATTTCCTCCTTCAGGGGATCTTCCCAACTCAGGGATTGAACCCATGTCTCTTGTGTCTCCTGCACTGGCAGGTGGATTCTTTACCAGTGCACCACCTAGGAAGCCATATATATATATATATAAAAATATATATATATAATATATTTATAATAATATATTTTAAATAAATATATATAATATATATATTTATATATATATAAATAAAATTGGTCATTCTTGATCTCATGGGGAAGTTTTCAAAATTTTATCCATAAGTACATTTGTATAGTTTGTTTAAATGGGGGGGGTTCTTTTATTAGATTAAGAGAGTTTCCTCGATTTTTAATTAATGTTCTATTTTATCTAATTATTGCTATAAGTTTAGTGTAATGATTGTAGAAATTTTTTCTCCTTCATAATTTAAATGTGGTGAGTTGTGTTCATTGCTTTTAAAATGTTTAATCTCATATCCCAGGAATAAATTCCCCTTTGTCATGTTTATATTAGCCTTTTTATATTGGCTAATATTTCATTTATTTTTTTAACTATGTTCAGAGAGAAATTGGCCTGTAATTATTCTTGCTTGCTGTGTTCTCAGTGAGTTTTAGTAGTGAGGATATGCTGACCTTAATAATGGTTTGAGAAGTATTCCTGCCTTCTCTGGAACAGTTTGTGTTACATTGGTGATATTCTTTCTTAAACATTTGGAAGAATTCCATTTGGAACCATCTGGGCCTGGAGTTTTAATTGTGACATGAGTTTTAATTAAGACTTCAGATTTTAAAATACTTACAGACTCATTCAGATTTTATATTTTTTGTTATGCTAGCTTGGTTTTAGTTTTAAAGGAATTTATACATTTTATCTAACTTTTAAATGGCCTACCATAAACGCTCTCTTAATAATTTTTTATCTTTGTAGGATTTTTTGTGATATCTTTTCCTGATAATGGTAATTTTTGACATTTTTTTTGCACTGCCCTTGCTAAGGTTTGTTGGATTTTTATCATCTTCTCAAAAACACACTTGGCTTTTTAACCCCAGGGGGCACAGTGGTAAAGAATCTGCTTGCCAAAGCGAAAGACAGGAGAGATGCAGGTTTGATCCCTGAGTTAGGAAGATCCCTTGGAGTAGCAAACGGCAACCCACTCAAGTATTCTTGCCTGGAAAATTCAATGGACAGAGCAGTCTGACAGGCTTCAGTCCTGCAAAGAGTCGGACAGAACCGAGCACATAAAATTTTCTACTTTATTTTTATCCCAGGTCATGTTGATATTTTCTTTTGCTATTTTCTCTTGATTTTAAATATTTCTTCTGATAACTTACATCAATGATTTTATAGTTTTTCCTTTCTTTTTATAGAATTAGAGCCATAAATTTTTCTCTATTTGCTGTTTTAGCTGCAATCCACAAGTTTTGACATGTTATATTTTATCATTAGTTAAAAATACTGTGTAATTTACACTGGGGTTTATTTTTTGACTTATGAATGATTGACAGTATCTGCTTAATTTCCTATCTGTGGTCTAAGGACATACAGTATATTTTCTAAGCTTTTAAAATTCATTATATTTGCTTTTGGGTCTAGCAGATAGTCTATTTTGGTAAGTGCACCATGTGTGTCTGTTAAAATGTGTATTTTCTCACTGCTGGTTAATTATAAATTATAGATAGGTATTCTGTGTGCGTGTGTGTGTGTAAGTGATATCTATGAAAATTTGTGGAAACTCTGGGTGAGCAGACAGAGATATATCTGGTAGATAAATGTCTCTGTCTTATTCATGGTTTTGAAATGTCTTTATTAATGACATTTTTGTCTGATTCTTCAGTTTCTGAAAGAATTGTAATCTCCAAATAGAATTGTAGATTTTATTTTTCATTTTATTTCTGACAATTTTGGCTTTATATATTTTGCTGACATGTCATGTAATACATACAAATTTAGAAATGATATATCTTTTTAAACTTTATTTTTGAAAAATTTTAATTGAAGTACAGTTGATTTACAATGTTGTGTTAGTTCCTGGTGTACAGGAAAGTGAGTTAGTTGTATATATTACATTATATATTCTTTTCCATATTCTTTGCTACTCTGGTTTGTTATGGGGTACTGAATATAGTCCCTGTGCTAAACAGTAGGGCCTTGTTTATCTATTGTATATATAGTAGTTTGTATCTGTTTATCCCAGTCTCCTAATTTATCCTTATCCCACCTTACCCCTTTGGTAATCATAAGATTGCTTTCTGTGTCTATGAGTATTTGTTTTGTAAATCAGTTCATTTGCATAATATTTTTGATTTCATAAATGTGATATCATATGGTATTTTTCTTTCTCTGTCTGATTTACTTGGTATGATGACCTCTAGGTCCATTCATGTTGCTGCAAATGGCAATATTCCATACTTTTTATGGATAAGTAATATTCCATTGTATATTTGAGCCACATTTTCCTTATCCATTCATCTGTCAATGGATATTTAGGTCGCTTCCATGACTTGCCTATTGTAAATATTGTTGCTATGAATTTGAGGGTGCATGTATCTTTTCAAGTTAGTTTTTTCCAGATATATGCCTAGGAGTGAGATTGCTGAATCATAGGGCAACTCTGTTTTTAGTTTTTTAGGGAACCCCCATACTGTTTTCCACAGTGGCTGAACCAGTGTACATTCCCACCAACAGTGTTGGAGGGATCCCTTTTCTCAACACCTTCTCAGCACTTGCTATTTGTAGACTTTTTGATGTTGGCCATTCTGACCTGTGTGAGGTGATATCTCAGTAGTTTTGATTTGCATTTCTCTAATAATTAGTTTTGTTGAGCATCTTTCCATGTGCCTATTGACCATCTGTATGTCTTCTTTGGGGAACTGTATATTTTGGTCTTCTGCCCATTTTTTTTAAGCTTGAACAAACAGAAAAATGATATTTATTTATTTGTTCTGCCCATTTTTTGATTGGATTGTTTTTGTTGTTGTTGAGACATGTGCACTGTTTTTGTATTTTGGAATTTAATCCCTTGTTGGTCATGCTGTTTGCAAATATTCTCTCCCATTCCATAGGTTGTCTTTTCATTTTGTTTGTGGCTTCTTTTGCTGTGCAAAAGCTTGTTTGATTTGGTACCATTTGTTTATTTTTGTTTTCAATTCTATTGCCTTAGGAGACTGATCTAATAAAAAACACTGATAGGATTTATGTCAGAGAATGTTTGCCTGTGTTCTTCTCTCCCAGGAGTCTTATGGTGTCATACTTGAGCATGGTATGAGGGTATGTTCTAACTTCGCTGATACACATGTAGCTGTCCAGCTTTCTCAACATCACTTGCTAAAGAGACTGTCTTTATATTTTGTATATTTTTGCCACCTTTGTTGAAGATTAATTGATTGTAGGTGTGTGGGTTTATTTCTGGGCTCTCTATTCTGTTCCATTGATCCATATATCTGTTTTTGTGCCAGTAACATGCTGTTTTGATTGCTGTTACTTTGTTGTATTGTCTGTAGTCTGGGAAGGTTATACCTCCAGTTTTGTTCTTTTTCCTCAGAACTGTTTTGGCAATTCGGGGTCTTTCATGGTGCGATATAAATTTTAGATTATTTGTTCTAGTTCTGTGAAAAATGTCATGGGTAATTTGATGGGGATCATATTAAATCTGTAGATTGCTTTGAATAGTATGGCCATTTAACAATATTAATTCTTCCAATCCTAGAACATGTGATATCTTTCCACTAGAAATGATACATCTTTTTGTTGAATTGCTCCCTTAATTATCATGAAAAATTTCTCTCAAAAGTATTTATCTTAAAATCTACCTTTTTAATATTAATATAGCTGCACAATTTTCCTTTCAATTATTTTTTCATCCTTTAACATTTCTAGACTCTCATGCTTTAGGTGAATAAATTATAAGAAAGATATTTTGGGTTTTACTATTTAATCTAGTAGAATAATACTTGTTGGCTAGAATATTAATCTACTTACACTTAATTTTCTGATACATTAAATTTTAAATCTATCATCTTTCATCCCCACCCCCAGTTTCCTACTTCATTCCTTTCTTTCTTGATTTTGCCTTTTAAGTAGTTTTGTTTACTCTCTCCTCCTTCCCCATAATCTTATTTGACGCCTAGTATTATATTATACATTAAGGGCTTCCACTATAAATGATAACACACACACCCAAGATATAGTAAAAGCTTTTTAAAATGAGTATTTACACCTTCCAAAGAATCCAAGGACCTCATATTAACTTTATCACTCTTCTACCTTTTCATGCTATTTTGTCCTCTATTTTAATTCTATGCATATTTTATTCTACAAATTTTTAAAATTTTATATTGCTAATGTGCTTTAAATGTACTAATTTGTTCATCTTCTCTAATACTTTTAATTCTTTATTACTGTATTCTTATCTTGAGTCATTTTCCTCTGTCTGAAGGCCTAGACCATATTTTTGATGAGAGTCTCCTGGAAATGAGTTCTCTTAGCTTTTCAGCTGGGCCTCCCTTGCAGCTCAGTTGGTAAAGAATCTGGCTATAGTACAGGAGACCTGGGTTCAATTCCTGGGTTGGGAAGATCCCCAGTTATATTGTATAAATGTTTTTATTTTCCTTTATTTTTGAAGGATATATTTGATGCTTGTAGAATTCTAATTGCTCTCTTTCAGCACTTGAAAGATATCATTGCATTGTATTCAGGTTTCAGTCACTTCTGTTGAATAATCAGTCAAATGTATTACTGCAGCTCTTTTGAAGGTAGTGTCTTCCCTTCCTTGACCCCAGTACACTTAAGTTTTACTTCTTTTTGATTTTAAGCAGTTTTCTATGATGTGCCTGCAGGTGGTTTTCCTTGCATTTATCCTTCTTAGGATTTATAGAAATTCTTGAACTTCAGTTTCAAACTTTTCAACAGTTTTGCAAAATCCACACCTGGTATCTTTTTACACACTGCTCAAATACTATTTATTCTTTCTCTCTTGTCTTTGTTTGGGACCCAATTCATTGTACACCAGACCTTTTTATAATTTGCCCCATATATCCCTGTTCTATTTTTTTTTTTATATTTGTATTTTTTGTTTCTATGGCTCAGTTATTTTAGGCCCTCTGCTGTGTATATTTTGCCATTAGGTCCATCTATTACATTCCTAACTTTTTCTTTTTTCAGTTCTATGATGTCCAATTTATTCTTCTTATAGGTTCCTTTTTACTGTTGAAGTCCTCCCACAATTTGAAGGACTTATCAAACTATGTCTGATAAGGCTAATATCTCTTTTTCTCTTGGATTCTAGTTATTTGGTCCTATTGTCTGGCAATCTTTAACCTTTTAAATATTGTGCATTGTCTTTGAAACATTGTGGAACCTTTGATTTATGATTTCCTTCAGAGCGGATCTAAGTTTCTGCTTGTAGACAGAATGTGGGAAGATCACTAAGATCCAGGAAAGGCTGGGTTTTAGGCTGGTCTATTTCCAGTTTGCTCTTATTTTTAGAACAGAGTCCTTCAGGGGTCTCACCTGAAAAACGGATGTTTATAGTGCTTCTTCCTTAGAAAGCCTTACTTTCTAATTTTTGTCTCCCCGACATTGTGAGAATGTTGAAGTCTCTACATAGGTTTTTAATCTCTTAGTGCTTGCATTCTACTCTATTTTTGCCTCACTCTCCACACATGGGCAGATTAGGAATCAGAGAACACCTCAAAAAGAAACTGCATACAACATGTTGTACTTACTTCTCTGTAGTCCCCTTTATTCCGAGATCTTGGTCCCACAAGACCAAGCAGCCTTTATAGCCCTGAACACCAATGTTTGTTTCTCTAGCCCAAGGAGATCACTATAAACCTTGGGTTACTGTTCTCTGTTTGACCACCATGACTGGTATGGCGAATTGGTAAATGAACGTAGCTGGAGAGGACTGGGGAGAAGCTGCAACAAACACAGGGTTCATCTCAATGCATTTCTTTTCTCAGGGACCTTAGTGCCTCAATCCTTAGTGACTTGCCTTGATTGCTCTCTGATGCTGTTTAATTTATTCAGCTTTTATAGTTGGTCTTCAGTGAGCATGTTAGTCTGATTTTAGTTAGTTCAGACAGAGCCAGAAGCAGAAGTCTCTGGCAAATAGCTCCCCTTTTTATTTTCCTACTACCAGTCAATGATGTCACCAACACTTAGACACTTGTACTGCATATTTAACTCTTTCTTCTATCCTCAAGTGTATTTAGCTGACAAATTCTGTAAATTCTATCTTGGAAATTTATCGCCCACACATCTTCATCCTTTACATTTTTACCACAGTCACACTAATATGTGTAAACTTTTTACTTCTCTTGGTATCTCATTCTAGCTTATAAACTTCTATGAGAAAAGTTATATAAATAGGTATTCTAATCTTATCATTACATTACTCACTACCTTCTAAATCTCTTCTCTACCCCTTCCATTCTTTGCCTCTTCCAACCTCCACAATGCCTAATGAAAGTAGCAAAAGCTTCACTGTACTTATGTAATCTAGTCAAAAGCACTTTTCCTACATTACCTTCTACTAATTTTATAAAAATATTGTGTTCTTCACTGAAACTAAACTATTCCCCATGGGCCACAGCCCATGTGTTCCTTCTTCCGTAATTACCCTCAGAACTTTTCTTTCCTTTTCTTGTTATAACCTGACCAATCTTTCAAAGTCTATATTAAATGTTACCTTGTAGAGTCACTGAAATAGGGGTAATATATCTCTTTTGTGAGATCGCACTGCATTTTGCTTATACTACTTGAATTAGTACTTATTTCAATTTGCCTTGTTTTATCATAAGTTTTGTCCTTGTCCATGTCTCCTTGAGTATAAGCTCCTTTCAAGGTGAGGTCTTTATTTTATTCTCCATTTCCTACAACACTTGGCATAGTGCCTAGGATATGGCAGACCCCCTTCAACAGAATAAAATGGAATTCTGACAAATATCAAATGCACAGTCTTATAAATCTGACTGTGTGATTACAATTGTATTTGATAGAAACATGCTTAGGATAATGTTACCCGTTTAACAGTGACTTCTATTTTAGAAATATAAATTTATAAGACATGTTTAGGTTTGAAATAAAGAGAAATGTGGATTATATAGATCAATATACAAGCCCCCTTCATTTTCCTAACAAAATCCGAGTTCAAGCACTTTTACAAGAAATCATTTCATTGTGTGAGCCATTATGCATTATGTATTTCTTTCTCTTTGACTTGAATATCCAAGTAAGACATACTTGAAAAATGCAACACAATTCAATTAAATATGCTTGTCAAAGATATGCAAATCATTTAATGCTAATTTCATAACAGAAATGTCTGCATTCAAATGAAGATTACGTGAAGAGATTTTAGGGCTGCATAATTCAGGTGTAATTTTACAGGACTATGAATTGAGAATAAACTTGGGGGTGAAAATCACTACTTACAAGGAGTATTCAGGAACGGCATCCTTGAAGGCAGGAAGTTCCCGCACATATTCATTATAAAACCATTTCACTTTGAAATGCAAATTCATATAATCAGTGCTCTTGCATAACCTCTGCTTTTCATGTTCTGTAATAGGTAAAATCAAACACTTAATAACATGTGGTTTGCCAACAATGCTGTGTTCTAGTCTACTTTTATTATTCATATTTCAGAAAGGAAGAAAATATTATATCTGAGGTTAAGGCAAAGTGAATTGCTAAAGACAGACCTGAAATTTTACAAAATGCAAAAATCATCTGTTTGGTCCTATGTAGAAATGTGAATGCTCTAATGTGCTTTCCTGGAAAAGGTGAGCATTCTGCTGAGTTAAAGAGTGATAACATATCAACATTTTTCTATTTATCTGCAAGCTTTCATATTTTGACTACTTTTAGCCTGATGCAAAGTGCCAGAAAGAATCAAAACTTGTAAGTATGAATAAAACATGAACCAAACTAGGAGGCATAAGTCCTGATTAATACTGGAAATGTGAAAGAGTAGATTACATTTCTGGCCTGGATATTTAATACTTAAAGAATTAAGGAGAAGAAATATATCTAACTTCTAAGACAACTGATTTTTTTCTTTACAAGTTCAGCTAAAATTATTTTGTACTCTATGACTCTTCTGACATTTCTTTAATCAGGATTTTCTTTTCTTTTTAAAATTCTTATTGGAATATAGTTGATTTACAATGTTGTGTCAGTTTCAGGTATACAGCAAAGTGCATCAGTTATTCATATACATATATCCACACTTTTTAAAGATTATTTTCCCATATAGCAATATTTTCTAAATGTAACTTTTGAAAAATCTCTTGCTCAAAACTGTAGCTTAAAACCATATTTCGCCCATAACACAGAGTGAAGTAAGCCATTAAGAAAAACACCAATACAGTATACTAATGCATATATATGGAATTTGAAAAATGGTAACGATAACCCTATATGCGAGACAGAATAAGAGACACAGATGCATAGAACAGTCTTATGAACTCTGAGGGAGAAGGTGAGGGTAGAACGTTCTGGGAAAATAGCACTGAAACATGTACATTATCATATGTGAAACAGAACACCATTCCATGTTCGATGCATGAGACAAATGCTCAGGGCTGGGGCAATGGGATGACCCAGAGGGATGGGATGGGGAGGGAGGTGGGAGGGGGGTCCAGGATGGGGAACACATGTAAACCCATGGCTGATTCATGTCAATGTATGGCAAAAACTACTACAATATTGTAAAGTAAAAAAAAAAATAAAAAAAATAAAAAGCAAAACAAAACAAAAAAAACCATATTTCAATCTGGACATACAGTACTGGGAAATAGAGACAAAAGTAGTGTTACTGGACACATTTATCTTTATTCAATATGAATTTTGGCCAATTCTGGCTTTAAGTATAGACACAGCCAAACCCAAAATATTCCTAACTATATGCAGGTTGAAAGTGTCATCTGAGAATTTCTAATTGAGGTTTTGTGAATCTTCTTCAAGCTAAGGGCTTTGATTTATAATAGGAACATGCTTTAATTAATATTCCAGGCTAAAAGCACTTATGGAAGAAATTAGATTGTTATAAGGTAACTGAGGGCATCCTTGCTTTTCAAAACCTGACTCTAACCCTCAGAGGGCTTAAATCCCAATAATAAATGCAAGAGGTATCACCACCCCAAACTGAACATTCTCAAATTATTTAAACAATAATTCAAGACAATTTGCAGAACCAAGAAAAAGGCAGAGAGGGAGAACACATACATTACACACAGAAACACAAGTGTTAGTACATACAGACCAAACTCCTAGGCAAAATTATGAATTAGGTGATGTTTTGTTTCAGTTTCCTCCAAATTTATTTCACCCTTTCCCCCTTCACTGCTGGTTCTCTCCCTTTGGATGTCTAGTATCCCTCCATACCGTAAGAAGAAACATGTATTTGATAAATTTATAGATCAGAATTTAATGCACTACTACCCTGAAGCCCAGATAAGGGAAGACTCTTGCCCTAGCAGCCCACACATAAAGAGGATTCTATTTATCCCAAATACAAACTCAAAAATTAAATAGCTTGTAGCCTCCTCTATCACTGGGGATCCCACACTTGGTACTAGCACAGAACAAGCCATAACTCTAAACATCTGTCTTTGTGACTAACACTACTTGCTCTTATGATTAATACTCTCTAAAGCCCATAGGAACACTGTAATATCTTTTGTTCTCTGTTCTAGAAACCACAGGTGATGGTGTCCAAATGCTAACAAGGTTTGCAGATTGCCATTGTTGACAACAGAAATAGTTACAGATTGGAATAAGGGAAGGAATTTAAGCTATAGAAGCATTTGTGTAAGAGAAAGGATAAACTAATCAACCCACCAGGTTCTTTCTCTGGATAGCATACATGCAGTAGATTATTGCATATGAAAGTATCAATAAGCAGCCATTTTCTTTGGGTCCAATTCATGCATTTGAAGGTGCTCATGAATCAATGTAGTATGCAAAGCAAATATACTACTAGCTAGGGGGATATTTTGAATAATCAATGATTCATATTACTTGCAAAGTTTGTATATATGTAGTTTTCCATATACATATAGGAAGCCTGATATTGGTTTTCTGCCAACCAGATGGTTTTCGAATTATAGAATTGTCAAGAATTTTATGTCTGAAATTTATATTTATGAGATTTAACTCATTAAATTTTAGCTTTATTCAAGTGATTTATGTAAACACATATATGAAATAATAACTTGCATTTGTTCTCATTTTAGTACGTATGTTTGAGTATTTTAGAAGGAAATACTTTTCTGAAAACTATATTTGAATTACATCCAAAAAAATAGGAAAACAATTTAAATTTTTAATTTTTATAGTTTATTTTAAGTTACATTTTAAATAAAATACATATTCAAATTATGTTCATTTTGAATATAACTTTAGTTTTTAATCCTTTAAATATTAAGAACATGTGTAGATGAGAGAGTTCCCACATGACAGAGGAGGAACACCCTGAGCTGAACTCTCACCAACACAATAAAATCACAGCTACTTACAGAATAATTATTTATGAAAAAGACCCAAATCTATCACAAATGACCTTTTTACAACTGAAGATAAAAAGAAGGAACACAACCAGAAGGTAGGAGGGCAGAATTATGGTCCAGTCAAGCCTCATGCCCCTGGGTGGACAATGCACAAACAATAATTACAATTACAGAGGTTCTCCCTAAGGAATGAGGGGTCTGAGCCCACATCTGGCTCCCAAGCCCAGCGATCCTGTGCCAGGATGAGCCCTTGAACATTTGGCTTCGAAGGCCAGTGGGGCTAACTTTCGGAAGACCCAGAGGGTTATGAGAAATAGACTCCACTCTTAAAGGACACACACAAAATTTTACATACTTACAGACCCAGGACACAAACAGATTTGAAAGGAGCCTGGGTAAGACCTGCCAGCTGATCCTAGAGAGTCTCCTGTAGAAGCAGGGGGGCAACTGGAGCTTACCCTGGGGACAGAGACACTGGCTAAAGTCACTTTGGGGACCTCCTTGTACCATGTGGACATTAGTGCTTGCAACCAATATTGTTGAATCCTCCCTTTTCTTACTAGCCTGGGGGACCCAGTCCCACCCCACCCATTAGCCTAAGGGCACCAGTGCTGGGATGTCTCATGGCACTCACCAGTGCCAACTACAGCCCCACCCATCATCAGACAGGCTTCCTTAAGAGTCCCTGAGCCCAGAGCCACCCCTGGACACTGCCCTGCCCATGAGGGCCCAGGACCTGGCCCTACACACCATCATGCTGGGGCCCCCAGGGCCCTGCAGCTAGAGACCATAAGACACAGCTTCACTTACCACTGGGCAGGCACTAGCCCCAGAATCCCAGGTGCCCTGCGCCCCTCCCCACCCCCACCAGCAAGCCTGCTCTAACCTTAGGACCAGAGCCTCACCCCACCTGCCAGTGAGCAGACACCAGCCCAAGGTCAACTTGAGTCCTGCAGCCCACCATGGCAGGGTCAAACCCACCCGCCAGCAGTCTAGCACCAGCCCAGGACCAGTTGGGCCCTCACCCCAGCAGCAGGTAAACACCAGTTCTGAGAAATCCTGGGCTCTTCAGCCATTCTCCCCACCAGCCCCACTCACTAGAGAGCTCAGACAAGCTTCAGGATGCTCAGGACCCCACAGCCAGCTGTGTCAGGAACAGGGCACAACCATTAGCAGTCTGACACCAATTCTGGGACTGCTGAACCTTGCAACTAGACTGCTCTGCCCACTAGTCAGTCACCACTAGTCCCAAGACCTGGTTTCACCCATGTGTGGGGTGGACAACCCAGGATATCCTGGACCCCAACTCCACCTACCAGGGAGACAGCTCTAGTACCGGGGACCCTATGAGTTCTGAAAAACAGCCACCCCATGACCCAGCCCAACAATCAGCAGCTGGCAGCCTCAGTGCAAGGCTGGGCCTGGTAAACAACTGGACCTGGAGCCAGTCATGCCTGCCAGCCTGCCCCAGTAGTCTACCCTCCCCAACAGAAGGATCCACACAGCCCACACAGGGTACCCCTAGAGTAGGCAGCTCTGGTGACCAGTGGGGAGTGGGCTGATGGACAGATGTCTCCTACAAAAGGCCATTTCTCCAAGGTCAGGAAACATAACCTCCTAGATACAGAGAAATGAAAATAGCAAATCAACAAAATGAGATGCCAGAGAAACATGGGTCAAAAAAAGGAACATGATAAAACCCCAGAAAGAGAACTAAGTGGAGACAGGTAATCTACCTGTGAAAGAGTTCAGGTAATAATTATAAAGATGATCAAAGAACTCAGGAAAAGAATGGAAAAACAAAGTGAGAAGTTAAAATTGTTTAACAGAGATGAAGAATACACAAACTAAATGAAAAATACACTGGAAGGAATCAATAGTAGATTAAATGATACAGAGAAACAGATCAGTGAGCTGGAAGACAGAGCAGTGGAAATCACTGAAGCTCAACAGAAAAAAAAAAGAATTAAAAAATGAGGAAAGTTTAATAAATCTCTGGAATAAAATCAAATGTACTAACACTCACATGACAGAGGGCCCAGAAGGAGAAGAGAGAGATTGGAACAGAGAACACGTTGAAGATATCATATAACAGCTGAAAACCTCTTTAACCTGGAAAAGGAAACAGACCTCCAAGTGCAGGAAGCACCGAGAGTCCCAAATAGGATCTACCCAAAGAGGACCACCCCAAGACACACTGTAATGCAAACAGCAAAAATTGAATATAAGAGAAAATATTAACAGTTGCAAGGGAAAATAAATTAGGGAACTCCCATAAGTCAATGAGCTGATTTTCAGTAGAAAAAATGTAATCAAAGAGAAAAATCTACAATCAAGGATAATCTATCACTGAGATTTGATGGAGAAATCAAAAGTTTTAGAGACAATCTAAAATAGTTCAGTACCACCAAACCAGCTCAGAAGAAATGTTAAAGGGACTTCTATAAGTGAAAAAGAAAAGGCCACAATGAGAAACATGAAAAATTACAAAAAAGAAAAACTCCTTGGTAAAAGCAAGTATAAAGTAAAGGTAGTAAATAAACCATTCAATGCTAGTGCATGCTCAGTTGCTAAGTCATGTCTGACTCTTTGCGACTCTGTGAACTGTAGCCCACCAGGCTCCTCTGTCCATGAGATTTCCCAGGCAAGAACACTGAAGTGGGCTGTCATTCCCTTCGCTGACAAAGCTAGTAAGAAGGTTAAAAGACAAAAGTAGTAAAATCATCTATATCCACAATAATCAGTAAAGGGAAAACTGGATAGCTACATGTAAAAGGATGAAATTATAACATTTTTTCACACCATATATAAAAATAAACTCAAAATGGATTAAGGACTAAATGTAACAGACTGGAAACCACAAAACTAGAAGAAAATATAGGTAGAACATTTGATAAGATAAATCATAGTAATTTTTATGTATCATTCTCTTAAACCAAAGGAAACAAAAGCAAAAATTTAAAAACGTGTTCTAATTCAATTTCAAAGCTTTTGCACAGCAAAGGATATCATCGACAAAATGAAAAGACAGCCTACTGAATGGGAAAAAATACTTGCAATGGTGTGACTGATAAGGGGTAATATCTAAAATACATAAACAGTTCATACAACTTAACATAAAAAGAAAAGCCCAAACAACTCAATTAAGACATGAATAGACATTTTCCCAAAGAAGACAGAGATAGAAATAGGCACAGGAAAAGATGCTCAACATCACTAATCATAAGATAAATGCAAATTAAATGCACAATGAGATGTCACCTCACACCTGTCAAAATGGCTATATTAAAATAGACCACAAATAACAAATGTTGTCCAAAGGATGTGGAGAAAAGAGAACCTTAGTATATGGTTTGAGAGAATGTAAATTGGTGCAACTATTCAGGAAATAGAATGGAGTTTCCTCAAAAACACTAAAATAGAACTACCATATGACTCAGCAATTCCACTCCTGCATATACATCCAAAGAAAATGAAAACAGTAATTTGAAAAGATACATGAATGCCAGCGTTCACAGCAGCATTATTTACACTTGTCAAGATAATCAAGTCACCTAAGTGCCTCTCAGCAGATGAATGGGTAAAGAAGATGTGGTGTATGTGTTGAATACAGTTGAAAATTGAATATTACTCAGCCATAAAAAGAAAGAAATGTTGGCTTCTGCAAGAACATGGATAGACCTGGAGGATTATTATGCTTAGAAAATAAGTCTGATGAAGAAAGACAAATACCATATGTTATTACTTACAGGTAGAATCTAAAGAATAAAACAAATGATTGGAACAAAGAAGCGATAAACACAGAAGAGCAAACTAGCTGTTACCAGTAGGGAGAGGGAGGTGGGGAGGAGCAAGATAGGAGGAGGGGTTTCAGAGATACAGACTTCTATGTATAAAATAAATAGACTTTAAGGATATATTGTACAGCACAGGGAATATAGCCAATATTTTATAAAACTATAAATGGAATATTATATATATGTATATATATATATATATATAATAATCTACAAAGATTCTGAATCACTCTGTGGTATACCCGAGACTAACATAATATTGTAAATCAACTATATCTCAATGAAAAAAAAAGAATGCATATAAACTAAGTTTGGATAGAAAGACTGTAACTGCTAAAAGAAAAAAAATGGCTCAACAGAAATTTTTAAAAGGTCAAAGATAAGATATGCTTTGGTAAGCAGGTAAATGCCAGCTGTGAGCAGTGTCCTAGTCAGTTTTCTAGACAAGACCTTCAGTTTATTTGCTTAACCTATTTACACTTCGTTTCTCTATAACTGCAGCAGTTTTGCCTTTTTCCCTACTTGGGCACTCTGTTCAGAATTTACAGCCCTCCTCAAACCCACTGTCCTGGACTCTGCAAGCTCTCTACCCTCCCACATCCCCCTCATCCCTGCGGTTCCCACAGTTTCAGGAAAGGAACACTTCTGTTTGTCTAACTTTCTGTAGCAACACCTTAGCTATCACCCTCTCCCCTTTGTCCCCCACCTCCCACGTCTCTCTTATAGAGAATGGACACAGGAAAGGAGATAGGAAAGCAACCAATTATCTTTTATCTTTTAAGAAGGTGAAATCTGGTTTTGCTCTAGACTGGAGATCATCCATTCTAGTTCCTAAGAATGTATGTTATATGATAACTCACACTATCAGGGTTTCACTTAGAATTACTAATAGTTTTCTCCTTACAGAATACTTTCATACTCGTAGGAGTTAGTTTCTATCCTCTTAAGCTGCATCTCTTTCATGCACCATCAACTAATATTTACTGCTCTGTGGCTAGAAACAGAAGACCAGTACCATCTGTTTTCACATTCTGCCAATTTAACAAAAGAGTAATTGACATGTTTACATGGATTATGCACTCCAGCTTATATAGCAAGAGGTTTTCAAGTTTACTGAATTAGTTGGCGAGGTAAGTTTGGGCTTAAGAAAAATGCAATTGATAATGGAAATGGTAAACACCTGTATAAATAAGGTCCACATGTGATGCTTGTCCTTAAGTAGAAAATATTAAGTAGAATTTCAACTTTTTTCAGCAGTGACTTATGGTGATGATCATCATGAACCTCAGTATTTGTGGCAGGTTTAACTAATTAGTTGGTTATAGAACTAAGTCCTTTTCCTCCAAGGCACACAAACAGACTGCGTTTCCCAATCTTCCCTGCAATACATTGGCCTATGACTGACTTGTGGGTCAAAATAATAGATGCCATATTCAGTCTTGTCCTAAAACACCTCCTGGGAAATCTGCTCTGCTCTCTTTTCCCTCATTTGCTGGCCAGATGCAGAAGATCCCATCAAGGATTCTGAGGTTCTTGGGGAATGTAGAGCTGCTAAAGGGTAGAAGTCTGGGTCCTAGAACCACTTCTCAGAAGATAGCTGTGCAATCAGAAACACCTTCTTTGACTTGTACAAGCAAGAAATAAATAAGCTGTCACTGTGTTAAACTGTTTGTTACGGAGTTAGGCTATGTGAGGCTACGTTCTATTGCATCACACAAAGGCTTTTCAAAGGTTAAGATGTGCCTATTAATTAACACCCAAACTATTCGGCTTTCTAATTTGTTTCATACATGCATGTATGCATACACACACACACACACACACACACACACACACAGAGTCACGCCATCTCTTTGCTTTATGTAACTGTATCAGCCTAAGAACTTGCGGCAGACCCCACTGTGAACTGATCCACCATCACACAGGGAATCAGTTAATCAGACTGTTAAGTTCATGTTAAGAAAACAGTGTATAGGCTCTGAGAGGGGAATAATCACTGAAATAAAAATACATGTATTTTGCAGTTGACTAACATTACCATTTATTTTCCTATCACCCTTGTTTCATACTTGTAGGCTCTCAGCTATATTCTCAGTAGTTATTACCACTTGGATAATTCTATAAAAAGTGAGCTGTTATTTTCCAAAATCTGTATGCCTGTTTTTCTCATATCTTCATATATTCCTCCCATAATGTGTAATGATATATTATAAGGAAATATTTCAAATAAACTACAGTTATATCATAATGACCACATACCAGACATTGACATAAGATATTATAATGTAAAATTCAAAGATATACTTCAAATTATCTTTAATTCTCCCAAAGCATCTTCTGCTTAGTGGTAGACCACAGTCACAAAACTGCATTTATCTCTCATGATGTGAACAACAAAATTTATTTGTTGCCAAAATTAAGAATGCCGAATGACTGATCAGTCCTCCTACATTTTTAATTTTGGCAACAAATATTTAACACGCTCATTATGTTTGCAAAATAAAACATTTAATTAGTTTTCTAAACTGCAATGTAATAATTTTATTAAAAAACTTAATCTTTGAATTTCAATGAGATGAATATTTTACTACCAGAATAAATGTGCTTTATTAAAATTGTACAAGGAAAAAGCTTGGCAATTTTGAAGACTATTCCTATTTGCTTTTACTAGAATTTACTACTTTAAAAGAATAGATTTTCCTTGAAGTTAGTGGGTACATGGGATTTTATGTATAATCCAGAAATGTACAATTATTTATCTATTTATAGGAGTGGTAGACAATCCATTCTCATGCCAAAAGCAAATTTGCTACCATCAATCATCACAGTGTCATTTTCTGGTTCTTAATTTGTGATGTCATTTTACTGCATAAACACTCTGTATTGTCCCATAGCTGGTAGTTCAATCCTGTAGGGCTATCTTAAACATCCCTCTGAGTGTTTGGCAAGCTGCTCTGTCTCTAAGAGGTGATGATATAGAAAGTTTGGGAGGAATATCAAATAAAAAGCCAGCATTAGGGACTCAATGCCTAAGATGCTTTGTGCAATACTGTGTGCTCACAAAGCCCAAACCTTATCACCCAGAAACTCTGTAAATATAAATATGTATCAGACTTTTACAAATAATACACACATATAAACATCTATCAAAGATAAGCACAGATGCATATTAATGGTATACAGATGGAGATCATGGGCTCTTTTTCATACACTGAGAATTCTAAACCATGTAACTAGAAGTAAAAAGAGAGAGAGAGAAAATAAGAATTATAATTTTCCATTTTAGAGCAGCTCTATAAAGGTTTTGTAATATTAGGATATCTTTGGAGATATGTAAATTCTGGCTGCTGAAGTAAGCTATCATAGTATAGCTTATATACTATGATATAGTATATTGTATTTGATATATTTGATATATACTTTGATATAGTATATATCAAAGTATAAAGCTTGGAGTAATAAAAGAAAACTTAAAAAATAAATGACCAAACATAATAATAACACACTAGCCAAAGGAAAAACAAAAGTAATTGGGACCAATGTGAAGCTTCCAGAGAAGGAAATCAGCAAACAAGAGAAAAGAGTAGCCATAATAATCAATTACTATAGCAAACTTTCTGAAGAATCAATGACAAGGAAGGAACAAGTATCATTAATTTTTTGCAGAGTAAGAAAGAAGATAGTGAGCTTTAAAAACAGCCAAGCAAAATTAATAAGATATTGCCCTCCTTCATGACCACTGAAACCGATGCCAGAAGCAGGTTTACATGTGTAGCTTGTAGTCCTACTCACACTTAAAACCAGTATCTCAGCAGAATCCCAAAATGAAATGAGGTTCCCTGGGTAAATGAAACCAGGAATGGTTTAACGTCAGACATACTTCACAGTTACACTCTCTGATATATCCTCTTAAAATTCTGGTATAGCTTTTACAATCCACAAATCTAAACTGGAGGGTTTCAAGTAAGACTGGCTCTCTCCAGCGGAAACAAAACGTCTCGAACTTCTTTCAGTATCATCTACAACTGGAAATTAGTCTATTTCTGGAAAAGAAATCTGTTCACAGATGAGCTCTGCATTCAATCACCCTTTTGATTTCAAACGTTTCTTTGCCAAAGTTCAAGAGTACAACAGCAACATTTCCTCTATAATCTTCATCTATAACAGACTCCTGCATATGTGAAGTGCTTTGCAGGCAAGCTGGAGTGTGGAGCTACCCTTCCCAAACATCCATAAAGAAGAGCATACCATTTTATGTACGGCCTGGAAGAATATTGCATGATTTGTCTGAGCCTTGGAAATTCAGGAAGCCATATGAAGTCAGCAGCACATAATCTTATGCTAGGAAACTAGAGATGGATAGTTTTACAGAAAGAATGAGATGTGATGGGAAAGTATTTTTAAAAAGAAAGATGGCCAACAGGCTGAAACATAATGGTAAAACACAGGTACTCAAAGAAGCTATTGGCATTTGACAAGTCATGGAGCAAGAGTATGAAAAACAAACAAAAAACAAGCTTCACTTACATTGTACTTTTACCCACAGTCTTAGCAACAGAAGTAGTACAGAGTATTTCTATGGAAGTTAGTACTTGAGACCAAAATGCGGATTTCATTCATTTATGCAACATCTACTGATTATCTACTATGAAACCAGATACTACATACTGAGAGTATAGCAAAGAAGAAAACAGTACATTCCTGCAATTTTGGAATTTATAATATAGTGAGGAGAGGCAGACAATAAAAGCCACTCAATACAATGTGAAGTAGTGGTAAGTGTTCTGGAAAAATAAAATGCAGAATAAGGGAGTATATGAACTGAACATACATTTTTTTCTTTTTTCCAGTAGGGTGCTAAGGGGAGATCTTTAATGAGGCAACATGAAAGCACAACTGAATGAAGTCAGAGAGCAAACCATATTGCCACCACCTAGAAAAGCATTTCAGGTGGAAAACACATCAAGAAAGTGGTCCTCAAGCCAAAGAGTGTGCTTGACAACTTCAAAGAGATGCAAAGAAGCCAGTGTGGCTGAAGCAGAGTGATGGAGAGTAGTGTGAGAAGCCAGGGCTGGGTCACAGAGGATTGGAGCCTGTTATAAGGACCTCTCCTCCTAAGTGTTACGGAATAACACTGCAGGTTTTTGGTCTCATTTTACATTTGTAAAACATCACTTTGGTTGCCATCTGGAGAACAGCTTATAGGAGACCAAAAGTGGAAACAGGAGAGTATAGAGAAGCCGCTGAAGTAGAACAAGCAATGGGCGGACCTAGCAGCTTGGACTTGGTGGTTATAGTGATGACTGTGGTAGAAGCAGTACAGTTCAGTTTAGTCACTCAGATGTGTCCAACTCTTTGCGACCCCATAGACTGCAGCATGCCAGGCTTCCCTGTCCATCACCAATTCCTGGAGCTAGATCAAACTCTATCCATTGAGTTAGTGATGCCATCTAACCATCTCATCCTCTGTCGCCCCCTTGTCTTTCTGCCTTCAATCTTTCCCAGCATCAGGGTCTCTTCCAGTTCTTTGCATTTTTTTCAGTTCAGTTTTTCACATCAGGCGGCCAAAGTATTAGAGCTTCAGCTTTAGCCTCAGTCCTTCCAATGAATATTCACAACTGATTTCTTTTAGGATTGACTGGTTTGATCTCCTTGCAGTCCAAGGGACTCTCAAGAGAAGATCTCCAACACTACAGTTCAGCATAAGGTCTAATTTTGGTTCTGTGTCTTTCTAACATACAACCTTGGCTCTTACCTCTTCTCTGCCTAGATAAGCTTTTTAAGAACAGATAAGACAGCAGATAAGATAAATGTTTGATTCCCATACCACTTTGTCTGCTTAGAACCATAAATGGATAGACAGACAAAAGAATGTAAAGGCTGTATCTAGTTCTTTGGCCATGTCTATTCCTTCATTTTCTTTTCAGACACACTGAGAACAATGGGTCATCAATCAAACTGGTAGAGGACACATTCGACACTGGATGTGATCTAAAAGTTTGCTGGTGTAAAGCTTCCCATGGGGGTGTGAAAGGATACATGTACCTCAATGTTCACTGCAGCTCTGTACACAATAGCCAAGACAGGGAAGCAACCTAAATGTCATCAACAGAGGAATGGATAAAGAGGAGTGTGTATGTGTGTGTGTGTTTGTGTGTTTGTGTGTGTGTGTGTGTGTGTGATGGAATATTATTCAGCCATTAAAAATAATGAAATAATGCCATTTTCAGCGACATGGATGGACTTACAGATTATCATACTAAGTGAAGTAAATCAGAGATGGAAAAATGTCGTAAGGTATTGCTTACATGTGGAATCTAAAAAGAAATGATATAAATGAGTTTATTTACAAAACAGATTCACAGACTTAGAGAATTAATTTATGGTTAACATGTGGGGAGGATGAGAGGGAGGGATAGTTAGGGAGTTTGGCATCAACATGTACACACTGCTATGTTTAAAATGGCTAACCAACAAAGTCCTACTGTATAGCACATGGAACTCTGTTCAATGTTACATGGCAGCCTGGATGGGAGGGGAATTTTTGGGGAGAATAGATACATGTATATGTATGGTTGAGTACCTTTCCTGTACACATGAAAGGATCACAACATTGTTAATCAGCTATACTTCAATATAAAATAAAGTTTTTTTAAAAATGAGATGATAATGTACCTGAGTAAATTTTACCTAAAACTTTCAAAAAAAAAAAAAAAACCTCCCCATGGGGAAAAGCCACTACTGTGCTCAGTTGGTAAAGAATCTGCCTGCAATGCAGGAGACCTGGGTTCGATTCCTGGGTTAGGAAGATCCCCTGGAGGATGAAATGGCAACCCACTCCAGTATTCTTGCCTGGAGAATCCCGTGGACAGAGGAGCCTAGCAAGCTTCACATGATGGGGTTCCAAGTCAGACATGACTTAGTGATGAAACCACCACCACCATGCATATCAATAATTTTTTATTAAGAATTGTCAATAAAATATGCACATAGCTTCATTCTATATACATAGCTCATAAAAACCACTCATAATTAATCAGTTTCATGTATTTCCCAGTTTATAACTTATATTGCAAAATCATCACCTGTAGCTTTTTCTTAAAAGACTCAGATCTTTATGAACGTCATTTCTTGTAGTTTCCTATACATTTTCTCATTACTTATTTAAATGTAACCTATAGTTGATGTTCTTTTTTAGGATAAAATTGATTTCTATCAATTATTTACAACTTATAAAACAAAAATTAGGGATTTATCTTTTTGGTAGATTTCAACTAAATTATTTTGTCTTTGCTTTCTGAGTTGCCATCATCTACTTATAAGGAAATGAAGCTAATAGATACACAGTTTAAAAATGCTTCACCTAATCTATATTTTAGCTGAAGGTGATTAAAACATCCTAAACATTTGATTACTTCTAATTTTTTATTAGTGGTAATGGTTATTTTATTAACTTTATTGATAATTTTCTTGGGAATTCTTTAAAAAAAAGACAAGGGCCTTAAACACGTGAAAACTGCATAATTTCATTTATATTTAAAGAAATGAAAATTAATGAGATGGTATTATTCTATCAGATTGCTAAAATAGAAAATGTACTGTCTTGCTTCTTAGGGAAAAATTAGAAAAATTTTAAATGCACAAATCTTTTGGCAGTTCAACTTCAAAGAATTTTCTGTTTAAATATATTTGTACATGTAAACAAAAAAGATATGCTCCATTATATTAGCAAAATATTGAAAATAGTCTAAATATTTATTGATATAAGAATTAAGTCTGTTTTATACATCCATTCCATTGAAAATAATATAATAAAAATTATCATAGAGAATGAGGTAGATGTGAATGTGTTTATATAGTACAAACTTCAAGTTACATTGTTAAGTAAATAGCAGGTTGCAAAAGAATATGGAAAATACATGATCACTTATGTAGAAAAGAGAAATGGTCCATTGATATATACATGTTTATGCTTAAAATGTTTCTGGAAATAGACAAGAAACTGGAAACAGTGGTAAACTTGTCAGGTATCAAACAGAAACTTTTCATAGAATATGTTTTTTTACTGCTTTAACCATGTACCCGTATTTTCAAAAATAACTTATTAAGGAATACAACTTGATAAAGGAAAGAGCAAAAAAGACAATTTGTAAAAATAAATCAGTAATTTGAAGGCTAGCTTAGTAAAATTCTCTAGAATTCAGGGATAATTCTCAGAGCAGATGATTAGAAAATGACTGATACAGTAGTCAGAGACTATAGAAATTCCCTCCCTGCCCCCGCAAAAGAAAAAAGTCAAACGAATGGAATGGAATCAATAATACGATGCATAATTAAAGAGAATAAGCTTTTAGTGAGAAAGAGAGGGAAGCAAGTTAAGAAATTCTCTAGTAGTGAAAAGATATTCACATCCAAGTACTAGTAAATAGACATATCTGCGAAAACTGTTACAAGACCAAAATAAAGGAAAAACTTTTAGGCTCCCAAACAGAATAAAAAATATATAAAATTACTTAAAATAGGCTGACCTGTGACTCTTCCATCCCCCAGAACTATGGGATAACTAAACAACATGTACAGAATCATGAAAGGAAAATTTGCAGAAGACTGATGAATTGTATATACTGTCATGTTTTTGACATGAAGGCAAAGTTCATACAGCTGAACTGGCTTTACTAATAAACATGCAAAAATATGCAGGAATTGGTTCCTTCTTTCATAAAGCATGTAGATAAATCATAAAAGTTATACATATGATCATGAATCATTTTTCATTATAAAAATAAACCTATTTATTGGCCACAAAGAGTTCCTTTGTTAAAGCCTCTCTCTCTCCCAGGCCAGACTTGTACCAAGTTCAGACGACTAATTAAACAGGAATTATAATTTTTATTAAAGGATAAAACAGCTACTATCTATGCCAAGAAAAATGATGGAAAGAAAAAACCTAAAAGGTTACTGTGGGTATCTTTGGATAATTCTTCTCCCCTATGTACTTGCTTGCATTTGAATGATTTTTCACGTTTATTTTGGAAATGAAGATACGTATTCATTGAAAAAAATTCAAACAATACAGAAAAGCTCAAAGAAAAGTAAGGATTACCATAAGTTTCATGATTCACAGATATGTTGTTACACTATGCCTAATTATCCTTCAGGATAACACTGAATGAATTGATTTGAAATATATGTGTGCATGTAATTTGTATAAATGCTTTATGCTCTATAACCTACTCCTTTCACTCAATATTTTTCCATGCCAATAAAATTAATATCTTCATTTAATACTGTTTTTAAAAGCTATGCTTAGTACACAAAGAATAGTCTTATTGGGCATACACTTCTACATACTTCTGTTATATTCTCCACATCTCTTTGACCTTAAGGGAGTATAAGATCTTTCTATCATATTCATCAAGTGGAAGTTGATACACAAAAAATGAATTTCAGATGGATTGTAGGTCTAAAGCTGAAAGGTAAAAAATTAAAACTTTTAGAAGAAAATGCGACTTTTCATAATCTTGAGTTGGCAAAGATTAATCAAAGAGAACAAAAACAGTTCTAATAATAATGGAGGTTACTTATAAATTGCACTGTTAATATTAAGAACTTCTATAACTCAAAAGAAATCATTCAGTGACATGTTAAAATGACCATACTATCCATAATAATCTACAGATTTAACGCACTCTCTATCAAAATACTACAGCAGTTTTCACAGAACTAGAATAATCCTAAAATTCATATGAAACCACAGAACCCCAAATAGACAAAAAATCTTGAGAAAAAAGAACAAAGCTGGAGGTGTCACACACCCAGATTTCAGACTGTACCTAAAATCTACAGTAATCTGAATAGTAAAGTACTAGCATAAAAACAGACACATTGATCAATGGAACAGGATACAGAGTCCAGAAATAAACCCACAACCTATGGTCAATTAACCTACAACAAAGGAGGTAATGATATACGATGGAGAAAAGACAGTCTCTTCAACAAGTGGTGCTATGAAAACTGGACAGCTCCATGTAAAAGAATGAGATTAGAATATTTCTTCACACCATAAAAAAAGATAAACTCAAAATGAATAAAAGATATAAAGCAAAGACTGGAAACTATAAAGCTCTTAGAAGAAAATATAGGCATAACATGCTTTGACATAAATTATAGCAGTATTTTATTCACTGTCTTCTAAGGCAAAAGAAATAAAAGTGAAGACAAATAAATGGGACCTAAGTAAACTTAAAAGCTTTTGTACAGCAAAACACTGACAAAATGGAAAGACAACTTACTGAATGGGAGAAAATGTTTGCAAATAATATGACCAACAAGGGGTTGCTATCCAAAATATATAAACAGCTCATACAATTCAACATCAAAAAGCAAATCAAAAAAGTGGGCAGAAGACCCGAACAGACATTTTTCACAGGAGACATACAGATGGCCAACAGGCATTTGAAAAACTGCTCAACAATGCTAATTATTATAGAAATTATAAATATTATAGAAATTATTACAGAAATAAAAACAAGGTACAATCACACAGCTATCAGAATGGCTATCACCAAAATGTATACAAATAAAAAATGATGGTGAGGATGTGGAGAAAAGGGCACCCTGTACACTGTTGGTGGGAATGTAAATTAGCACAGACACTATGTAAAACAGTATGAAAGTTTCTTAAAAACTAAAAATAGAACTACCATATCATCTAGTAAATCCATTCCTGAGCATATATCCAGAAAAAATAAAAACTCTTGATTCAAAAAGAAACATGTACAGCATGTTCAGAATATCATTTTTACAATAGCTAAGACACAGAAGCACCCCAAGAGCCCATCAACAAATGAACAGATGAAGATGTGGTACATACATACAATAGAAAATTTCTCAGCTATAAAAGAATGGGAAATCCCATGGACAGAGGGGCCTGGTGGGCTACAGTCCATGGGATCACAAAGAGTTGGCCACAACTGAGCAACTGAGCACATAAAAAGAATGGAATTCTGCCATTTTTAGCAACATAGGTGAGCCTACAAAATACTATACTTCTTAAAATAAGTCAGTGACTCAATGACAAATACTGTATGTTATCACTTACATGTGGGATCTAAAAAAATTATATAAGTAAATTTATACACAAAACAGAAAAAAAAAAGACACACAGATTTAGAAAACAAATTAGTGGTTACCCAGAAGAAGAGGGAAGGGGATTTGAGGCAAATTTGAGGTATGGGATTAAGAGACATGAACTACTAAAAAACAGATAAGCCACAAAGATAAATTGTATAGCACAGGAAATTATTGCCATTATTTTGTAATAACGTTTAATGAAGTATAATCTGTAAAAGTACTGAGTCTATAAACTATAAACTTGAAACTAATATCATATTGTAAATCAACTATACTTCAATAAAGAAAAGACATTATTAAAAGAGCAAGAAAGCCATAGACTGAGAGAAAACATCTGCAATACAAATATTCAAAAAAAAAGCTAATATGTACAACATATAATGAGTTTTAAATTTTAAGACAAAGAGAGCTCAATTAAAAAATGGACGAAAGGGCTTTCCTGCTGGCTCAGAGGGTAAAAAATGGACAAAAGATCAAAAATATAGTTCACAAAAGGAATACCCAAATGATCAACAACCTTATGAAAAGGTATTTCACTTTTTTAGTCATCAGGAAAGCAAAAATTAAACTACCATTTTAATTATACCATGATTATATGCCTATCAAAATGGCTAGAACGAAAATGACAGGCAATAGGAAGTTGGAGATACGGAGCAATTGGAACTTCTATATACTGTTGATGGGCCAGGTAACTGGTATAACCACTTTGGAAAACTTGTTTGCAATATCGACTCAGCTGAACATATGCATCCCTATGACTTAGTAAGTCCACTCCTTCGGTATATTCATGACAGAATACATGTACATATATAGTCGCTGAGACATGTATAAGAACATTCATACCAGCACTTTAATAGCTTCAAACCAGAAACTACCCAAATATATCACAACAGTAAAATGCATAAATAAACAGTGGCATCTTTGTACATTTGAGTATCATACTGTGTTGAGAATGAAAAAACTGTAAGGGTAAAATTTCACAAAAAAATAATATTGAGTGAAAGAAATCCAGCATGAAATAGATGTATTCTATGGTTTGATATAAATGAAGTCACAACAGGAAAAAGTCATATCATGTTATAAGTCAAAGTAGTAAACAACTATCAGAGGGATTAGGTGACTGGGAAGGAACATGATTGGGATTTCAGAGGTTCTGTTAACATGTAACTGCACTGTGCGAAAATTTATCCAGCTGGACAACTGTGATTTGCATACTTTATATATGCTATAGTTCAATAAAATGTGTATGCAGGGAAAATACACCTTATCATTTAGGCAATGGTCAATGACTGAAGGTACTCCATGTACTGGAGGATTTATGAACACATAAATTATATGATGTCAATTGCACTATATCTAGGCCACATTTTTCAGAACAGATAGAGTATGAAAGACACAAGCATCTTGTGTCTTTTCTCCCATCTTATTGAATTTACCATCAATAAGATCCCCACCTAAAAGTCAAAGTTCTTTAGTCAAATATTTTGTTTGACTACCTTTATATACCTTTATATAATCAATCTTCTGCTCATATTAATTTATCTAAATTTTTCATTCTGTCAGCTAACAGATTTACTCTTTGGGTGAAAGTGAAGACAAAGAGAATCAATATAGCCAGGGAACTAAGTAAACACAGACTTATTTTTTTTCTATTTATTCACATTATATTGAAATTTAACTCAAACCAACAAATATTATTGCTTGTGATGTGCAAACCACATACTGTGCTTTGGGAATACAAAAGAAGCCGAGGATGTAATTCCCACATTTAAGCGAAAGTATATAGAAAGACTAATCTGTCTTGGGGGTTAAATGGATGCACTGAAGGTTAGACCTGAGAGAGTAAGAGAGACAGACAGACATGGATTTTCATCTTGAATCTATCACTTACTGCTTTTGTCAACTTGGCAAACCATTTTACTCCTAGAAGCCTCAGCTTCCTCTTGTGTAAAATGGGATTGTAACTCTATCTCCCTTTCAGGTTGTTTTGTGAAAAATCAAGTGACATAACATTGTATAAATGTGCCATCAATGAAATATATTTTATAAATGGCGTAAATAGTGATTGTTGTTTTAACAAGAATTACCATATTAAAAGGCTATTACAATAACTTGTTTAAAAAGGATAGCAGAAAATGACATTGTTTAGTCTATTTTTTATCTCCATTATTCAGAGATAGTGAATTTTACAATTTTCTATTTCAATGTAATGCAAAAATTACAGAAAGTTTCAAGACTAGTATAATGATTTCTCATATATTCTATACTCAGACTCAACAATCATCCATATTTTGCCAAATTTGCATAAATGTCTGTTTCATATGTACATATATCTAGATGTATAAACATAGAATTATTTTAATGAAATTTTATATGGAAATATCCATCAATTTCTATTTTTTGAACGTTTTATTAGCAATGTACACTGAATTTTGTCAAATGCTTTTTCAGCATCTATGGAGACTATCAAATGCTTTTTCTTCATATATCTATTAATATGATATATGATATTATTGGCTTTTCTAAACACATGATATTAATGAATTTTCCAATAATAAACTAGCCTTTTGTCTTAGTCTGTCTGGGCTGCTATAAAGTGAAAGAAAGTGAAGTCGCTCAGTCGTGTCCGAATCTTTGTGACCCCATGAACTGTAGCCTGCCAGGCTCCTCTGTCCATGGGATTTTCCAGGCAAGAGTACTGGAGCGGGTTGCCATCTCCTTCTCCATGGGCTGCTATAATCAAATGACAAAGACTAGGTGGCTTATAAACAAAAAACATTTATTTCTCATAGTTCTAGAGCTAGGAAGTCCAAGATCAAGGCTCCAGCATGATGGAGGCCCTCAGACTTGTAGAATGTGACTTCTTTTATCTTCACTGTGTGGAAGGGGAAAGGGAGATTTCTGGGGCTTGTAAAAATAAGAGTACTAATCACTTTAGGACTAGAACTCTCAAGATATACCCTTGATCTTTAAAATCTAATAATTTTATCAGGATCTATTTCAAAGTTGACAGTTTCAAGTTGATTTTCTAGTATTAAGTTATCTTTGTCAATTTGCATCCTGAGATCTTTTGTTTCTGTAAAATTTTCTTTTATTAATTCTTAAATATAAGTTCTATTATTTTTTTTAAGCCAGCTTAAAACTTAAGCTGGTTTAAAACTCAACATTCAAAAAACTAAGAACATGGCTTCCGGTTCCATTACTCCATGGCAAATAAATGGGGAAACAATGGAAACAGTGACAGACTTTATATTTTTGGGCTCCAAAATCACTGCAGATGGTGATTGCAGCCATGAAATTAAAAGATGCTTGCTCCTTGGAAGAAAAACTATGACCAACCTAGACAGCATATTAAAAAGCAGAGACATTACTTTGCTGATAAAGGTCCATTTAGTCAAAGCTATGGTTTTTCCAGCAGTCATGTATGGATGTAAGAGTTGGACTATAAAGAAAGCTGAACACTGAAGAATGGATGCTTTTGAACTGTGGTATTGGAGAAGACTCTTGAGAGTCCCTTGGATTGCAAGGACATCTAATCAGTTCATCCTAAAGGAAATCAATCCTAAATATTCATTGGAAGGACTGATGCTGAAGCTGAAACTCCAATACTTTGGCCACCTGATGTGAAGAGCTGACTCATTTGAAAAGACCTTGATGCTGGGAAAGATTGAGGGCAGGAGGAGATGGGGACGACAGAGGATGAGATGGTTGGATGGCATCACCGACTCAATGGACATGAGTTTGAATAAGCTCCAGGAGTTGGTGATGGGCAGGGAAGCCTGGCGTACTGCAGTCCATGGGGTTGCAAAGAGTCGGACATGACTGAGCGACTGAACTGTTTTCTTTTGTTTTTCCTTCTCTGTAAACTCTAATCTGCATATTAGAATTTTTTTAACCTATCCTCCATTCCCACAACTGTCTCTGACTCTGTTTACTTCTTCAGAAGTTCCAGTCAAACATATTAGAAGTTATCACTTGCTAGTATTAGTCCATGCTGACCTCTTCCTCAGCTTGGGAGTCATACTAATGACTCCTATTTTCTTACCAGCTCTCACTCAAATCAAGTATAATGCTGAGATCTCTCTCTTTTATTTTGTCATGTCAACCCAGTGTTTACATCTGTGTTTACAAAAAGCAGACGTTAAAAAAAGCTTTGAATAAATGAATTGGAGTTAATCATTCAAGGGCTAAAATGATTCACTAAATAACTACGAAGACCACTGTGTATAATTAGTTGTCTTCTGATGTATTCTTGGTGACCAAATTTAAATAGTATAATTTGAGAATGACTGGTGTCATGCAATAGTACAGTTCATTTGAAATCTGGGAATTTATACTATTCCCTTCACTGTCTCATTAGTCGTCTTTGGGGGAGTGGTGGTGGTTCATTTATTGCTTCTTTCAAGCTGAAGTACCTCACAGACATATTCCAAAAGCAGATAACAATAGTGTGAGTACATATTGAAACTGCATGACACTGAATGTTGCCACCAGATAAGTATTATCAATTTAATATATAGAGAAATTCTATCGTATTGTATAGCAAATCAGCTTCCATTATCCTTTGAGCTAGACAATAAATGAAAATTTTAGTGAAGCATGTCATTATAGAAGTTTTACGATATAGAGGAAATCAATGTGTGAAGACCTCTGAAATCGTTTATCCTTTAAAAGCATTCCATTTGTGAGTTTTTAATACCTTTTCATCAGACAGGAAAATAGTCAATAAAGCTGCATTTCTCTTAGCATTACATTAATTTAATTCTCATTTTCTACTGAAAAATCCAACAAATTTATCTGAAGCAGTATTGCCTATCTATGTGTGGGGTTGCTATTGAGAACCTAAGCTATTCAAATGAAGTTGAGTAAAGGCTTTTAAACTTAAGCAATGTCTTTTTCCTTGTATTAACTCTACCCACTATAAAATTAAAAAAAAAATATTTAACTTTTATACAATAAATTTTCATTCTTTAGGAGAATAAAATCCAAATAAATAATACATTAATCTGATGTTTTATCTATATAATTAATTACTAAATATATATTTTAAATTATAATGTTATTTTTTAAGAATGGAAAGATATTATTAATATTTCACTAAAGTATCAATATAAAATAACTGGTAAGCACTGCAAGGCAGTTGATAGCTCAGGAGGAGTTTTTCTATTCCAGGAAGATTTTTTTCAAGTAGCTAATAAAAGGTGAATACACATCAGCATAAAAATGGCCAAGTTTATGAATGGGAAACAAAATACAAATGACTAGACAGGAAAGATGATCAACTACTTATTATTAAAAAAGGAAAATTTAATCCCAAGATATTTTCACCTAGTAGATTGATAATGATTAAGTGCATTGACACTACCTGGTATTGGCAAGATAGAAGCAGATACTTTCAAATATCATTAATGGGAATCCTTAATAACACAAACTTACTGGAATTTACTATCAACACTGAATTCACATTTCTTAGCCCACTGCTCTTTTCTCTTCACAATCATTACTGTCATTATTTTTTTGTGATCTTAGTAACTATGCAGATGGCCTAGTTAGAGTCCTCATTCTCAGCTCTTAGCTCCACTCTCCATTGGGGCTGTCCTCTCTCCCACACATCCATTCTCTGGATTCTTTACTGCTGAGCCACCAGGGAAGCCCTATCCAGGGTCTTACCTTACATCATGTTGTTACCAACAAGGGCATTCCCTCCAAATCTCAGCTTTAAGCATTCTGCTCTTTGAAAGACATCATGCTCCTTGACTACTATCTTATCTCATTTCCTCTTACATGCATTGAGAGCCATATTTTCTCTATAAATGACCTCATTTATAATTTTATTTTCTCTTTATCTACCTGAGAGTCTATGGTCCATGACTGTAATCTCTTTTTTACACATACTCTCAAGTATTAACACTTGGCCTCTCTTGTCATATTCTCCTGGCGAAGGACAAACTTTGGTAAACCTAATTCTTTATCTATTCTGTGCCTGAATCCCAGTGTCTCAACAGGACTAGAAAAAACAAGACCATACTGGCTGTTGTCCTCTAAAGTAATGGCCACGAATGTCAAAATAACAAGATGTCCATATATGGACAGCCATCTCTACAGTTCACTAAGTACTTGGTCCCTATACTCTGAGAGTATTATTTTATATTCCTATTCTTCTCTTTCCACAAACATCCAAGAACCCTTGTCCTCTCCTCACTTTCTTTGATCACTCAGGTTCTACCACCACATTTACCATCCTGCCTTTTATAGCTGTGTACTTTTCCTCTTCTCTTGCTACTATGGCTGAACTATCTCTACTCTGACCTGAAGCTAATCCGTCCACTTGTGTACTGGGTAATACCCAAGTTCTCCCACTCAGAGACTTCAGTGTTGCAGTCATATACTATCTCTTCTGCATCATCAATTATTCCTCTGTCCAAATGAATTATTCCTACAGCCACAAAATATATGACATTTTTCTATTATAAAATAGATTTTTAACAATAAAATGAAGACTTAAGAGATTAAAGAATTGATATATATATACAATCAAATAGAAATTGACAACACATTTTTCTGGATAGCAATGAAACTAAAAGAAACCACAAAGATAGATTATATGATATAAAAACCCCTTATAACAAAACTAATGCAACTTAAATGGAAAACACACTGAAAAAATATATGTAGCAACTGTTTTAAAAATTAAAAGCTATATTTTATAAAGAAGCCATGGTGATGGTGAAGTCGCTCAGTCATGTCCGACTCTTTGCGACCCCATGGACTGTAACCTACCAGGCTTCTCCGTTCATGGGATTTTCCAGGCAAGAATACTGGAGTGGGTTGCCATTTCCTTCTCCAGGGGATCTTCCCAACCCAGGGATCGAACCCAGGTCTCCCGCATTGCAGGCAGACGCTTTACCCTCTGAGCCACCAGGGAAGCCCCTTAAAGGAGCCATAAGATTAAAAATTAAAATAGTATTCTTTGAATTAAAGACTAATATTTAAAAGGCAGGGACATGAATTTTAAAAAATGAGTAAAATTAATCAACATATGAAAAAACGTTCAACTCCTTTGTCACGGAAGAAATTCAAAGTAGAAACAGTGATGTACCACTTTGAAACTATTTTAGCAGCAAACTTGAAGTCTTTCCAATAATCTATTCTGTCAAAGATGGGCTACACAAGTATACCCAAACCCTGGCGACAGTGCACAATGTTGAAAACTTTGGTACATGATTTGGCAATACCCTTCAAGAAATATACACAATATTAATCACAGTGTTGATACTCAATGATTCTACTGGAAATTTGTCCCAAGGATATAACCATAAGGAGGGAAAAGCATAATACAAAACAATTTCATTGTAGCATTATTCATTGCAATTTAAAAGAATGCTATTAACTGATTATTCAAAAATAGTTGGTTAAAGTTGAGTTTTATGGATGTGGTGAAATATTATGTAACTATTGAAATGATTCTGAGACTCTATTAATATGACAAAATTCTAAAAAAGCATGAAAAAATACAGAAGTACATTTATGCTATCATTACAATTATACAAAATTCTGTGTGCATATGTAGCAGTTTAAAATGGAGATAAGGATCATGGCTAATTAAAAATCCACTTCTGTTATGATTATTGAACAATAAAACATAAATTAACTCAAAATTCAAAATTATCAACAAAGGAACCAGTTTTCTCTGCACCACGAAGCAGAGAATTATTGTTTCTATTTTATATTTTAATTCAAACTTCAGATTACCTAGGCTAATGAAAAGTGATAAAAGCAGTGGGTCCAACTATTCCTTTAGGAGTAATAATATACCTACACATAAATGGCATTCATGAAGAATGAGGCAGCTTTTCACTGCAAAGGTATTGGATACAATATTGTTATTAATGAAATTATATCAAAGTGTTTTACATTTAGAACAATTCCATGTAGAGAAGGGGGGGGAGGAAGAGAGGGAGAAGAAGGGAGGAAGGAAAGGAGAGAGAGGCAGGCAGCAAGGGAAAGAGAATGAATTTACACCGACCTCAAGCAGTAGGAGAGAGGCAATTTGAGAAGACTGGTATCCAGGAAGGAATCCACGGGAAAAATGATGTCCTGAACTAGCGCAGCTATGAGTGAGAAGGGAGAAGAAGAATGACAAAGGGAGAAAAGAAGACAGCACTTAAAAGTGAAAACCGATAGAGCTTTGACCCTGCAGAGTGGGAGTAAGGGACAGTAGATCACCTAGTCTGATCTGAGGATGTGGGCAGGGTTCTAGGGCTCAGAGTGAGGCTGTCAAGTACAATAAGAGGAATAACAGTTTTGGAAAAAAGGTAAATCCTTGATTTGATTTCCCAACCATCAACCTTCTAGAAAGACTAATTGTAACTCACAGATACGGAGATGAAAGTAGTTCAAAAGATGGAGAATTTGTACCTAAATATCAAATCAGTGTGCCTTTATTGCAAGGGTATAAACATTAAGGTGTGCTGTGTGCTACGCTAAGTCACTTCAGTCATGTCATGTCTGACTCTGCGACCCCATGGACCATAGCCCACCAGGCTCCTCTGTCCATGGGGTTCTCTAGGCAAGAGTCCTGGAGTGGGTTGCCATGTCCTCCTCCAGGGGATCTTAAGGTATATTCTACTTATTTTTTTAGAGTTGAGAAGATTCCGAGTATATGAATCCAGGAACGCAGAAAAAGGATGGCTCATGTTGACTAGTAATGGGGGTTCAGCCACATTTAAATCTAAATTCAAAAAATGCTCACACTTATAACAAGGCCTTGGAAACAAGGGAACTGAAGGTTTAAAACACAATTCTTTTGTTGGCACAACATTTTCTACTAGAAGAAAAGCCAACATATAGGCATCTTTACAGTGTGATCCCCTTCCATTCATATTTTAGTAGAGTTGGGGCCACTAGGAGATACTCATAGGAAAATCAATTGAATTTTTAAGTCTTTAGTCATAAGTTTTATGTAAGTTTAGCATTTGCTGGGGGATCATAGCTGCTGGTTGGGTGATTTGACCTGAAAATCTCATCTAGGCTGGCCAAAAATATGACACTTTATTTTTTTTTGGCTGGGAAAGCCAAAAGGTTTTCCTTATGTGTAAACCCCATCATGCACTTTGTTTAGGGATTAAGCTGATGATTGCTTGGAAATTATTTGCCCCATTTCTACTTACAAGCACACTCACCCTTACTAACTAGACAAATTTCTGAGTTATAGACAGTCAAAGAATATAAGATAAAAAAGGTAAAGACATAGGAGTAATTACTTTCATTTCAATATACCCAAATTGGAGCAATACTAAAATACAGAGCTGCCTGCTAGTAGCTTTGTTGTTGTCATTGAGTCACTAAGTTGTGTCTGACTCTTTTGTGACCCCATGGACTATGGCCCACGAGGCTTCTCTGTCTATGGGAATTTCCAGGCAAGAATACTGGAATGGGTTGCTATTTCCTCCTCCAGAGGAAATATTCCAATGAATATTCAGCATTGATTTCCTTTAGGACTGACTGGTTTGATCTCCTTGCTGTCCAAGGGACTCTATAGAGTCTTCTCCAGCACAATTCAAAAGCATCAATTCCATGGCACTCAGCCTTCTTTATGGTCCAACTCTCACAACAGTACACTACTGGAAAAACCACAGTTTTGAATATAGGGACCTTTACTGGCAAAGTGACATCGCTGCTTTTTAACATGCTGCCTAGGTTGGTCACAGCTTTTGTTCCAAGGAGCAAGCATCTTCTAATTTCATGGCTGCAGTCATCGTTTGCTGGAGAAGGCAATGGCACCCCACTCCAGTCCTCTTGCCTGGAAAATCCCATGGACGGAGGAGCCCGGTAGGCTGCAGTCCATGGGGTCGCTGGGAGCTGGACACAACTGAGCGACTTCACTTTCACTTTTCACTTTCATGCACTGGAGAAGGAAATGGAAACCCACTCCAGTACTCTTGCCTGGAGAATCCTAGGGACAGGGGACCCTGGTGGGCAGCCATCTCTGGGATCGCACAGAGTCGGACACGACTGAAGTGACTTAGCAGCAGCAGCAGCAGCAGCAGTCATCGTTTGCAGTGATTTTGGAGCCCAAGCAAATAAAGTCTGTCACTGTTTTCACTTTTTCCCCTTCTATTTGCCATGAAGTGATGGGACCGGATGCTGTGATCTTCAGTTTTTGAATGCTGAGTTTTAAGCCAGCTTTTGCACTCTACTTTTCACCCTCATCAAGAGGCTCTTTAGTTCCTCTTCACTTTCTGCCATTAGAATGGTATCATCTGCCTGTTGATAAAATGTGTAATACAAACTATACTGGACAGATTCTGGAGAAAGTGGTTTATGCGTCTCAGCGAGTTGGAAAAACTGACCTTCTTCTGGTAGGTCTTAAATTCCAACTGGTCTGATTTTCTTCATAAAAGCTTCCCTATCACTCAAATTCCTTCATGGCCTGACTTCTGGGAAAACAGCCCAACTTTGAAGATGGAACATATGGGGGCCCGGAAAATAAACAAACTGTATGGATCTAGGGAAGGGAAGGGCTGCAATGTGAACAATCAAATTAATCATAAATGAGAGTCAGATTTTTATGAAAAGCACCAAATGTTTTGAGAATTACAACTTTTATAAATTTTGGAGCATCTGTTGAGTTTCTTTGTAGCTTATGTAATAGATGCAACAACAATATTTAGCTGCTATTGAATATGTATGTCAAGCTTGCCAGCTGGAAATTATTTCGTGACTAAAATATCACACATAGAATCCAAGAGCTAAAGAAGGACATGCATTTCCTCTTTTGGAACCTTTTGGGGACTTGCCAGCACAGAAAATAGTGAGGCTTGGTGGTAACTCTTGAGAACAATTATCCAAAAAGAAACTCATTTAATCATAGGGAAGAAGCATGTGTGTTACCATACATGCTGAACTGGTGAACACATCAACACATAAGCCAAATACTCTTCACTGCAGGAAGCCAACAAAGAAATGTAAATTCCTATTTTACAAGCTATAGACTTAGAGTGTCAGTAATGATATTTAAAATAAGTCATTTAAAAGATTTTGCTCCACGTTTACTGGTTTAAAATTTTTTCATTAAAACTGGTCTTTCCATCCCTTTTCAACTGGATAACTCCTGCCTGTTCTTGAGTTGTCAGCTGGACTATCACTTCCTTAGGGAACATTTTTCTGAATTGCCTGACAAAATAAAATGTCTCTCTCAAATGTTCTTACAGTACACATATTATAGCAGATATCACAACTACTTTTCCCGAAAGAAGCATAAATATTTTTGCTTGACAAGTGTCAAAGTGTCTTTGACAAGACTCTGAACTCATAAGGGCAAGGATTCCCTCTTTTTGGTCTCAAGTACCTACCACAGTGCCTGACATAGAACAGACATTTTAAATATTAGCTCACTAATAGAATGTATCATACAACACAGGGAATATAGTCAGTATTTTGTAGTAACTGTTAATGGAATATAACTCTAAAATTTGTGAGTCACTATGCTATACTCCTGTAACTTTTGTAACATTGTACATCAACTATATTTTAATTTAAAAATAAATATTAGCTTATTAGGCAATCAAAGAAGTAATTTTGTGGATGCCAGAAATATGTGCTAAGTCACTTCAGTCGTGTCTGACTCTTTGTGACCCTGTGGACTGTAGCCTGTCAGTCTCCTCTGCCCATGAAATTCTCTAGGCAAGAATATTGGAGTGGGTTGCCATGCCCTTCTCCAGGGGATCTTCCTGACCCAGGGATTGAACCCACATCTCCTGTGGCTCCTAACTTGCAGATGGATTTTTAACTGTTGAGCCACTCTTTTTAAATACAAATTATAGATCAAATTACATATTAAGAATATTTTTACAGTAACCTTTCTTTAGTGATCTTAACAAATGACTATCTGGTACTTCCTGGCATTACAGATATGAAGACCACAAAGCCTGGATTCTCCAAGACTATTCCAGTTTCAAATATGTTGTTCCACTTTACATGAAAATACACTCTTACTTGTCAGACCATGTGTCCTGTTATTTTGTTAAGAAGATATAATCAACATAACTATAGGATATTCTGAATTCCAGAAAATCCTACTTTACTAAAGAAAGTAATTTGCAAAATATAAAACCAACCATCTTCAGAACTACTTCCTTAGTTGAAATCAATTCATTCTACATAGATTGCAGCACATATTTTAAATAGATTTGTTGTACAGAATGTGGATCCTGCAAGAAGTGTGAAACAAAAGTTCATTTCATCAACTTTGGAGTTTAAATATAGGAATGCAAAATAAATGAAACCAGATGGATGTATATTAGTGGCACATCCTGACCAGACGTGATATTGCATATTTGATATTCTATTAGATATTCCAAATATTCAGACATTATAGAAAGAGGAGGTAAGTTCTAAGAACCCATATAAAAACAGAGGACAAATCCTGGAAAACTATTGTGATTCAGAGGAAGTAAAATTGGCTCTTTAATATGGTTATATAATATTCAAAGAGATCTGAAATTTAAAAATTTTAATTGTGTATTTTGGAAAGTTTGTTCATTTATAAAGCTGAATGGAGTCAGCATTATACATTACTTTTCTTGAATATGTGATTTAACAAAAACACATTCCTCAAATAAACACATTCCTCAAAATACACATTCCTCAAAATAAACACATTCCTCAAAATAAACACATTCCTCAAAATAAACACATTCCTCAAAATAAAACCCCAAATATGATATTCTCTGAGGAATAATTACACTGAATATTCCTCCATGAGTAGTAGGTTAATCCATTTGTTTGCAAGGGCAATGAGAGGCAAAAAGAAAACACTGTTTAGGGTGTTACGGTCTTTTGTCCAGGTTTTCTCTAAAGAGGATTTGCAGCATGCTTCATATGTGAAATTCCCCATGGAAAGACCTGGATCTCTAAGTAGGAAAAAATCTGTTCAAACCCACACACCAACTGTTCTCCCAGTTACACTAGCTACTGAATAGAGTTGCCAAGTTCCAGAGTCTCTCTGTAGAATAAGTGAATGAAAGACCTCTAATTACCCAGCAGGTTCATTCTCCTTCCTGAAATTCCTCAGACAGTATTTAGTGTAGTTATCAATCTCATGGGCTCATGGAGTGTAAGAAAATGCAATTTCAACTTCCATACAAACAGTTGTATTCAATTAATGCAAATTTAGGCAAGATAACCTTTTAAAAGCAATGACATAGGAAATATGACTTGACAAATCATTTAACCTCTGTGTACCTCAATTTCTATTAATATTTAACACTGATTTACCTCATAGTATGTTGAGAAGCTTAGCAGGCTAATGAATATGAGCAAGCAGCACACTTAAAAAAAGTTTAAACTTATAAATGAAAAGCAGAATTCAATATGAAAGGATCATGCAAAGACTAATAAATATAATTTTAAGATTTCTACACATTTTTATCCGAATCATCTAAAAACTTTGATAGCTGATTCCAGTTGGGTTTGGCTACCAAGCACTAACCAAATGTTTAAGATATCATAATTTGAGGACTTTAAAACTAAATGTAATAATTCTTTATCACCCTAAGTGTAATAAGAATTTATAAACAATAATTTAAAAGGGGAGAGTGTACATAGTTTATTTTTCCTTATTCACACAAAAAAAGTGAGTCTAGAATTTGGGGCTTCGACTTATCAAATATTCAACTTATTATTGAAGACTGTTTTATAGTTAAAGAAGCTCCTGAGTACAAAGTATGTTATGACAGTTAATTATATACTTGTTCATACTCTCAAGTTGCTTTATTGTTTTGGTAATAAAGTATTTTAATGACAAGTGTACATTTCAGTGTATCATATTCCTTTCTTTAATTGTAAAAGATAAAATACCATTAAATACAACTTCTACTATCTAAATAAAATCTCTTACATTTTATCCACAATTATACTACTTTTTGGTTTCTAATACTTACTTTTAAAGTGACATGATATATTTCTCCTTAGGCAAACAGAAGCAGATTAAAGGAACAGGAAAATGGCAATGCTACCATTACACAGACTTCAAAGTTTCAATATCAGTTTCCGACAGAGATAAAGAATAAGAATTAGTAGATGATAAAATCTGAAGTAAGTGAACTTGGGTAGAATTTAACTAAGAGGAAAACTAATTAAAATTACAAGTAAATAAACAGGCATAAATTATAACAGTACCTATTTTGAGTGGAAATTACCTGTCTGCATATCTACATGAAAGAATTTGACAAAGAGAAATGATGCATACATCACTAGTTATAGTTAATATGCTAAGCCTACATGCAACTTTTTGTTTCCATATTTATTTACCTGAAACCATATTTTATAAGTCATGAGTAATAACTTATGATTTGAAAAAAATAATGGACAATGTGTTAAAGTTATAAACTGTTGCATTTTTTAAAAGGTACAAAGATGGACTACATGGGAAGTTAACTTAAGGATAGTCCTGTAACCTGTTACCCTTGAGGCATCTCTATTTTTCTTTTCTGCTTAAAAATTAAAAACATCTATATGACATTCCTGCTTATAAATCACTTTTTTAGAAGAGCATTATTGAGATGTAATTTACACAGCCAAAGTTCACCTATTTAACGTATATAAGTCAAAGAGTGTGGGCAGATAGGGAGTGCCTGATAAGGGGGTTCAAGCTTTCTTTTTGCAAAGATGAAAATATTCTAAATTTAGATTATGATGATGGATACATGGCCTTGTAAATATATCAAAGCACTATGAGCATTTCATTCTTACTTACAAAAGCATTAAAGAGCCAAGAGTCCAGGGAAGAATGGCTTCGTATATAAGAAACTTCAAGAAATGACATAAGACTTTGGAAACCTGCAACCCCAAAAAAGGAAGGAGGCATCGGAGGGAAAAACTAGTAACAGCAAGGCAGTGACCCACCAGGACTTGATTCACCACCCTTTTGTAGCTGCTGTTGTTATAGCAGCTGACAAAACAGAAGGGCTTTTATGGAACTTATATTTTATAGGAGCAATAGCAAAAGACAAATAAGCATGCCTGAGGGTAACAGATTGGGGGTGGATCGATTTTCCTATTTTATAAGGTGTCAAGGCTTTCCATTCTAGAGACCTGAAGCAGGTTGACTGCCGAGCAGAAGGGACAGTACATGCAGAGAACCTAAGGGAGAAATGTATTTGATATGACTGGAGAAAGGCAAGGGGGAAGAGTGGCTGCATCAAAGTGACAAGCTAAGAGTGCTGAGATGAGTTCAGAGGAAGATACCAGCTACTGTGTAGAACTTTATAGTCCACGGTAGGGACTCTATGTCATTCTGAGTGTGATCAGGGTTTTAAGGACCCATTGAGTACCAGGCAGAATTAACAATGGAAAAGGCCCTTCCACATATTTTCAACATTTGAAATTTCAAGTATCTAATAAGTACCTAGGTGGAAGCAAAACAGAGCAGGGGAAAAAAAAGTCATTCTGGTCTTATATTCCTTTGTTATAACCCTGAATACCACAAGGCATTAGAGAGATGTTTAGTGTTCTGAGAGAAAACAAATATGACCCAACAATTACATACTCAGCCACTTAGTCATTCAAGTACAACAGAGGGATATTTTCAGATGTGCAGGGGCTTAGAATATATAACCATATACACTTGCTAGTAAGACTTGTAATATATGATGGAAAAAGTCAGTATCACTTGACATTGTTTAAAAAAAAATCAAGGACTTGTGGTTAAGAATTCATCTGCCAAGGCAGGGGACATAGGTTCAGTCCCTGGTCAGGAAAGATTCCACATGCTGAGGAGCAACCAAGACCATGTGCGACAATTACTGAAGCCTGCGAACGCTAGAGCCCATACTTGGAAACAAGCCATAGCAGTAAGTCCATACATGACAATTAGAGAGTAGCCTCCACTTGCCACAACTGGAGAAAGCCCATGCACAGCAATGAAGACCCAGCATAGTCAATAAATAAGTCGAGAATAAAGCAAAAGTAAGGTACGATGCAGTATCACATTTTCACATAAAAAGTATTTTGATTAATTATGCAAAAATTAAAGTTATACAAGTATTGTTTATATGAAAAATTCTTGAAAAACATTAACTTATATATTTCATTCTTTCTTTTTTTTGTGCTTCTCTGTATCTTTCAAATTTCCCATAATGTTTTTTCTCAATCAGAAAAATAATACATATTTTTAATAGAGAAAAAAAATCATCCTGTCTTTATCTTTTGGTGTTTAATAAAATGTTATGTTCCACTTTTTCTATATATTCTAAGAGTTGGCAAAATAGACTTTTTAGATCATGAAACACATAAATCTTTAATTTAGATAGGGTTTTAGAATCTATCTATTTCAATAGTTCTCAACTCATGTTTGATCACTGAGCACCATTCAAGTAAAGACTTAAATCACCACCATCACCAAAGCTAATATTTACTGGGTACTTACTCATAGATACCAGGTAATCTTCTAACCATCTTACTTATATATCTCACTTAATCCTCAGTTCAGTATAATTTATCAGACAAAGAAACTGAGGCACAGAGTCACTATGAAAAATTGCTGGATGTCACATGAATGGTTAGTAGTGGAGACATATTTTGTACTCATCTCATCTGACTAAAGCCAGTGTACTTTGTTACTTAGCATTCTGTGGAAGACTTCCTCTAAATCCATAAATGATCCCTACCTTCAGGTATTTACACCCTTGGGTAATCCCCTCCTCTTGAGTGTAGACTGGACCTAATGAATTCTTTCTAATAAACAGAATAAAGCAGAAATTAAGAGATACCACTTTTGTGGCTGGGTTATAAAAGACTACAAATTCCACTTGCTATAGATTAACTCACTGTTGCTTTCTGGGTGTGAGTGGTTTGATAAAATCACGTGTCATGTTGGACAGCCCACCCCTCTACCCATCCACCTAGCAAGCAACTACCAGGGAAGAAGTGAGGCAATCAGTCTAACAGCTCTTGAGAAAGTGAATTATGTCAACTACCTCATGATAGAGCTTGAAAGAAGATGCTTCATCAGTTGAGCCTCCAGATGAGACCATAGTTTTGAAAGAAACCTTCATTTCCGCCTTGTAAAAGCCCCTAAGGTGGAACAGTCACACACTATTGGTGGGAATGTAAATTGGTACAGCCACTATGGAGAACAGTACGGAAATTCCTTAGAAAACTAAAAATAGAGCTACTATATGAGCCTGCAATCCCACGCCTGGGCATATATCCAGAGAAAAACATGGCCACAAAAGATACATGCACCCCAGTGTTCACTGCAGCACTGTCTATTTACAACGGCCAAGACATGGAAACAACCTAAGTGTCCATCGACAGAGGAATGGATAAAGATGTAGTGGATATATACCATGAAGTATTAGCCATTAAAAAAATGAAATAAGGCCATTTGCAGCAACATGGATGGACCTATAAAGTGTCATACTGAGTGAAGTAAGTCAGACAGAGAAGGACAACTATCATATGACACCCCTTATATGTGGAATCTAAAAAGAAATCATACAAACGAACTTACTTACAAAACAGAAAGAGACTCATAGACTTAGAAAATGAACTCATGGTTGCTGGGGAGCAAGGGATAGTTAAAGACTTTGGGAAGGTCAAGTACACACTGCTATATTTAAAATGGATAACCAACAAAAACCTATTGTATAGCATATGGAACTCTGCTCAATGTTATGTGCCAGCCTGTATGGGAAGGGGGGTTTGGGAGAGAATGGATACATGTATATGTATGGCTGAGTCCCTTTACTGTTCACCTGAAACTATCAAAACACTGCAAACTGGCTATTCCCCAATACAAAATGTTTTTGGTTTTAATAAATAAAGTAATTTTTTTTTTTTTTTAAGATCCTAAAGTAGAGGTCACAGATGAACCATGCTAGACTATAATAATGCGTCCCTCAAAATGTTCGGTTGCAATGAAATATGATCTTAATAAGGTCTCATACTAATAAGTCTTTAATAATAAGATGACCTTAAGATAGAGAAAGGAGCTTGAATTTCCAGATAGGCTTAATGTAATCATTCAGTTCAGTTCAGTTCAGTCGCTCAGTCATGTCCGACTCTTTGCCACCCCATGAATCGCTGCATGCCAGGCCTCCCTGTCCATCACCAACTCCCGGAGTTTACCCAAACTCATGTCCATCGAGTCGGTGATCTCATCCAGCCATCTCATCCTCTGTCTTTCCCTTCTCCTCCTGCCTTCAATCTTTCCCAGCATCAGGGTCTTTTCAAATGAGTCAACTCTTCACATGAGGTGGCCAAAGTATTGGCGTTTCAGCTTCAACATCAGTCCTTCCAATGAACAACCAGGACCGATCTCCTTTAGGATGGACTGGCTGGATCTTCTTGCAGTCCAAGGGACTCTCAAGAGTCTTCTCCAACACCACTGTTCAAAAGCATCAATTCTTCGGCGCTCAGCTTTCTTCACCGTCCAACTATCACATCCATACATGACCACTGGAAAAACCATAGCCTTGACTAGATGGACTTTTGTTGGCAAAGTAATGTCTCTGCTTTTAAATATGCTATCTAGGTTGGTCATAACCTTCCTTCCAAGGAGTAAGCGTCTTTTAATTTCATGGCTGCAATCACCATCAGCAGTGATTTTGGAGCCCCCAAAAATAAAGTCTGACACTGTTTCCACTGTTTCCCCATCTACTTCCCATGAAGTGATGGGACCAGATGCCACGATCTTAGTTTTCTGAATGTTGAGTTTTAAGCCAACTTTTTCACTCTCCTCTTTCACTTTCATCAAGAGGCTCTTTAGTTCTTCGCTTTCTGCCATAAGGGTGGTGTCCTCTGCATATCTGAGGTTATTGATATTTCTCCCGGCAATCTTGATTCAAGCTTGTGTTTCTTCCAGCCCAGCGTTTCTCATGATGTACTCTGCATATAAGTTAAATAAGCAGAGTGACAATATACAGCCTTGACGTACTTCTTTTCCTATTTGGAACCAGTCTGTTGTTCCATGTCCAGTTCTAACTGTTGCTTCCTGACCTGCATACAGGTTTCTCAAGAGACAGGTCAGATGGTCTGGTATGCCCATCTCTTTCAGAATTTTCCACAGTTTATTGTGATCCACACAGTCAAAGGCTTTGGCATAGTCAATAAAGCAGAAATAGATGTTTTTCTGGAACTCTCTTGCTTTTTTTGATGATCCAGCGGATGTTGGCAATTTGATCTCTGGTTCCTCTTCCTTTTCTAAAAGCAGCTTGAACATCTGGAAGTTCACGGTTCACGTATTGCTGAAGCCTGGCTTGGACAATTTTGTAATCATTAGGGCACTTAACAGAGAGAGGCAGAAGAGTCAGTGTCAGAGTGAGGCAGTGTAAGACAGGCTTGGATAAATATTGCTGACTTTGAAGATGAAAAGTGGTCATAAGCCAAGAAATATGGGAAGTCTCTAGAAGCTATAAAAAACAGAGTTTCCCCTAGGGCCTCCAGAAAGAGACACCCCAGCCAACACTGTGATTCATCCCAGAGACACTCTTTTCAGACGTGATCTACAGAACTGCCTGGAATAATAAATTTTCATCATTTTAAACACTAACTCTGGGAATAATTTGTTCCACAGCAACAAATACCTAAGAAACATACTACAGCACGCAGGAGGAAAATTAGCTGCTTTGAAATTTTTCTCTCCTAGCACCTTGCTTACTACCAAATCAGTCACTGAAGTTTTGACCTAGTGTTCCATAGAGCACAATACAAAGGTAACTGAAGTAGAATAACTTCTCAGGAGATGGAGAAATTCCTCTGGACAGTATCACTAAGAGAGACTACAAATATTGAGAAAATGATAACTCAGGATTCTAGGTCTTGCTTGCCTTTGGGTCTTTTAATATGATCTTTCATGCCAGATAGTACCTGTAGGATTTTTTATGTTGGGTAAGAGATGATCATTTTTTTTTTTTGAGAAATCCAATTTTTTAAAAATTGAAGTATAGTTGATTTACAACATTAGTTTCATGTGGACAACACAGTGGTTTAATGTTCTTGTACTCATTTAGATTATTATAAAATATTGGTTATATTTCCCATGCTATACAATATATCTCTATTGTTTATTTTTTACAGAGCAGATTGTACTTGTTAATATTTCCCCTCCTCCTTCTCCCCTGTGGTAATCACTAGTTTGCTCTCTTTATCTGTGAGTCTGTTTCTGTTCTATCTATTCCTTTGTTCTATTTTTTAGATTCCACAGATAAGTGCTAATATATAGTATTTGTTTTTCTCTGTCTGGCTAATTTCACTAAGCATAATACTCTCCAGATCCATCCATGTTGTTGCAAATGCTAGGATTTCATTCTTTTTGAATGTCAGAATAATATTCCATTGTGCATGTGTCTATATCTATATATAATCTTCTCCATTCATCTGTTGATGGACACTTAGGTTTCTTCCACATTTTAGCTATTGTAAATAATGCTGCTATGAACACTGGGGTGCATGTGTTTTTTCAAGTTGCTGTTTTTGTTTTCTTTGGGTATATATCAAGGATTAGAATAGCTGGATCATAAGATAGTTCTATTTTTAGATTTTTGAGAAACTTCAATCCTGTTTTCCATAGAATTTCACCAATTTGCGTGTGTGTGTGTTAGTTGCTTAGTCGTGTCCAACTGTTTGCAACCTCATAGACCGCAGCCCACCAGGCCCCTCCATCCATGGGATTCTCCAGGCAAGAACACTGGAGTGGGTTGCCATTTCCTTCTCCAAAAGAAACTATAAAAAGAAAGAAAGTGAAGTCGCTCAGTCGTGTCCAACTCTTTGCGACCCCATGGACTGTAGCTTACCAGGCTCCTGCATCACCAATTTACATTCTCACAAACAATGTACTAGGGCCTTTTCTTCACATCCTTGACATTTGTATTCTTTTTGATGATAACCATTTTGACAGGTATGAGATATCTCATTGTGTTTTTTTTTTTAATATTTTTAATTCAAAGGTAATTGCTTTACAGTATTGTGTTTGTTTCTACCAACCATCAAAATGAATCAGTCACAAGTTTACCCATGTCCCCTCTCATCTGAACATCCCTTTCACCTCCCTCCCCATCCCACCCCTCTAGGTTGTTACCAAACCCCAGTTTGAGTTCCCATTGCTTGTGCTTCATCCAGCCTGGCATTTCGCATGATATACTCTGCATGTAAGTTAAATAAGCAGGGTGACAATACATAGTGTTGAGGTACTCCTTTCCCAATTTGGAACCAGTCTGTTGTTCCATGTCCAGTTCTAACTGTTGCTTCTTGACCTGCATACCGATTTCTCAGGAGGCAGGTAAGGTGGTCTGGTATTCCCATCTCTTTCAGAATTTTCTATAGTTTGTTGTGATCCACACAGTCAAAGGCTTTAGCCTAGTCAATAAAGCAGAAGTAGATGTTTTTCTGGAATTCTGTTGCTTTTTCTATGATCCAACAGATGTTGCCAATTTGACCTCTGGTTCCTCTGTCTTTTCTAAATCCAGCTTGAACATCTGGAAGTTCATGGTTCACCTACTGTTGAAGCCTGACTTGGGGAGTTTTGAGCATTACTTTGCTAGTGTGTGAGATGAGTGTAATTGTGGAGTAGTTTGAACATTCTTTGGCATTACCTTTCTTTGGGATTTGAATGAAAACTGACCTTTTCCAGTCTTGTGGCCACTACTGAGTTTTCCAAATTTGCTGGCAGGTTGAGTGCATCACATTAACAGCAACATCTTTTAGGATTTGAAATAGCTCAGCTGGAATTCCATCACCTCCACTAGCTTTGTTCATAGTGATGTTTCCTACAGTCCACTTGACTTTGCATTCCAGAATGTCTGGCTCTACGTGAGTGATCACATCACTGGTTTTCTGGGTCTCTTTTGTATAGTTCTTCTGTGTATTCTTGCTACTTCTTTTTAATCTCTTCTGCTTCTGTTAGGTCCATACCATTTCTATCCTCTATTTTGCCCATCTTTGCATGAGATGTTCCCTTGGTATCTCAAGTTTTCTTGAAGAGATCTCTAGTCTTTCCCATTCTATTGTTTTCCTCTATTTCTTTGCATTGATCACTTAGGAAGGCTTTCTTATCTCTCCTTGCTATTCTTTGGAACTCTGCATTGAGATGTTGTTATTCTTTGGAACTCTAAATTCAGATATTTGCTTGTCCAAGAAATTCTTTACCCTTGCTTCAATTCTGAATGATAATCTTGCTGGGTAGAGTATCCTAGGTTGCAGGTTTTCCCCTTTTAGCACTTTAGTAATATCACACCATCCCTTATAGCCTACAAACTTTCTACAGCAAAATCAACTGATAATCTTACGAAGGTTCCCCTGTATATGACTCTGTTTTTCTCTTTCTCTTGCTTTTCAGTTCAGTTGCTCAGTCATGTCCAACTCTTTGCAACCCGCATGGACTGCAGCACTCCAGGCTTCCCTTAGAATTCTCTTTAACTTTTATATTTTAATTATATGTCTTTGTGTGGGCCTCTTTAGATTCATGGTGTTTGGGATTCTCTGTGTATCTTGTGCCTTGATATCTGTTTCCTTCTTCAGGTTTGGGAAGGTTTCTGTCAGTTTCATCAAATATATTTTGATCCTTCTCTCCCTCTTTTCTTCTGGGACCCCAATAACTTGAAATTTATACACTTGACATTGCCTCAGAGTCCCTTAACCTGTCCTTCTTTTATTTTATAATTTGTTTTCCTTTCGCTGTTCTGACTGAGTGATTTCCATTATCCTATCTTTCAGATCACTTAGCATTCTTCTGTATTACCTAGTCTGTTCTTAATTCCTTCTAGTGTGTTTTTCATTTCAGGTATTGTACTGTATGGTTGGGTGGTTCTTTGCTAAGAACCACTAGTTCTTTGTTAAAATTATATTCACTAGTTCTTTGGTAAAATTATCACAGTGTTCATCTACTCTTTTCCCTAGTTCAGTTAGCATTATTATTACTATTGTTTTGAAACCCTTTATCTGATAATTTATTTATCTCTGTTTCATTTTTCTTTTTTTTTTTGGTTTGTTGCTTTTCTTGTTTTTTCATTTAAAACAGATTTCTCTATCTTCCCATTTGCCCCCTAACTTTCTCTGTCTCTATGAAATTAGGTTAAGCAAGTACCTATTCTAATCTTGAAGGAGTATCCTTATGTAGGAGTGTTGCTATGCTCTCTGTGCATGCCCTGTGGTTCTGATGGGAGAGCTGGATTAGACGCGGATGCATGCCACATCTTTCTACCAAGCTATCACGTTGGTGGGAGGGTGGGGTTGAGCTAGAGTCAGATGTGAGTCAAGGCCTCTTCTATGCTCAGTGGCCAACACTACCCTATCAGGGGTGGTCCTAAGGTGCTGGAGCAGAAGCTCTGAGGTCTAGGTTCAAGCTGGTTCTATTCCTTGTAAGTGTGCTAGCCTCCCTCCCAGCATTAGCACTTTTGTCCCAGAAAGGAGCAACGCTTGAGGAAGAGGGGCCAAAGCAAGCGCTTGGCATGGGCTGGGGTTCATGACTTGGTTGTCCTTCAGACCAGAGGTCAGTGTCCTCCCACTCCTCCAGCTTCTCTGGGTAGTACTGCTTTAGCCTCAGACTTGCGTGGGGATTCTTCCATGTTTGGAGCTCTCCTGCTTGCATGCGACTTATCACTGGTTCCCTCTCTTTGCTTCTAAAGAATTTTCACAAATACCTCCACCCTATCACCTTGTCTTCATCTTTCATTTTCCTTTCTGCCTTTGTATTTTTCTAAGCCAGAACAGTGGTTCTTGGCAATGATGTTGTGGTACCCTTCTATCTACACAGGGATTTTTGAGGTATGATATGTGAAGATTTTTTTTCATCATAGTGATGGTACTAAAGTTTACAGACAAGTGACTTTACTCTTTTAAAAGAAGAAGCTATTATTTAAAATCTTATATTAATAGTAAAAGATTATAATAATCAGTATTTATTTTAAAGTATATTAAAATAATTCCATTCATAATCTCTTAATGCTAAAGTTGTTCCTACTGTGAGAGAAATGGCTGGAGCTTCCTGTATGTAGCACATACCGTTTGTGTAGCTTGTCAGCCTCAGCTCTATTTGGACCTATTTGGAAGTGAGGATTAGCCTTTTGGAACACTCCAATGACAAGCAGTGTGCAGTGCACTGAAGTCTCGTGGGGAGATGGAGGAGGGGGTTCCCAAAAGAGAGCACAGCCCAGTGGGCTCACCTTCTACATGACACTCCTCTGTTCTCTCTCCAAAGGGTCCCCATGTTCCAGCCTGCTCTGTTCTCTCTAGCATCAGACTGTCAATAGGTATAATCTCTTTCTTCCTCTCCCACTAAGCTTCTAGAAATGCTCTCTTCTTGTCCCTTATTTCAGCTCTTTTCCATCTTGAATAGTCCATTGTTATGGGGTTGATATAAGTCTGACATTACACCACCACAAACCACCTACAGGTAGTTTCTTAATAGAGTGAAAAATATGTGTATCTTGTCTATTATGCTTTCAAGCTCTGCTCTAAATGACAAAGGGACTTTACACAGGGCCTTTCCCCTTCTCAAATTATAACCAGGCAAAATAGTCTGTAACTAGCAATCATCCCAGAAAACCAACCAGTGATCATTTGTTCACAGCTTTCCCTGGAATGTCTCCAAATAAAATACATGGCAAAAGCATGGTTTCCTGGGCTCCTTATCAGGAGAAAGATTTTGGAAACTGGTTTTATACCAAATGCCATCAACTTCCCAGGTCTCTTTTGTTGCCAAAACATTTTCACTGGCTGGGCTTTGGGAATCTCCAAATAAAGACAAGGATTCGTCATCAAAATATTACCTCAGAAGTTATAGATATTTGTATTCTGTGGCTGGATCTGTACATCTGCATGTGCTGCTGCTCTTGTGATTGATTTGATTTGATTTAATGAGGAGATTAAATTTACAAGTTCTACAAGTAGTTTAGATAAAGTCCATGTATTGCTAAATAGTCTTGTCTTCTTTAATATCTACCACGGGCTGCAAGGCAGAAATTAGAATATTATGGCCAAGATATTTAAATATTTATATTTCCTGTTTAAATTGAGTTTTTCTAAAATAATTTTAACAATTACTTTCAATTTGTTACTTCTCTAATTTTTTTTTTTTAACAAAAACTGCTAAAAGGGAAGAAAAGTCTACTTAAAGCTTTATCATTTCTTATTGTTCCTTATCTTTTCCCAGGTGAGGTGTGGTTGAATATTAATAGCAGGAAAACAACATGGGGGAGTGGGGAATCAAGAGTTAAATACATACTTTTCATATAAATGATAGTTTACTATGTTATTGACACATGCAAACGCACTTCTGTTTTCAGCAAATGTCCACCTTATTTTCTTGACTGAACTCTTGACTACATTTTCCTCCTGGCAATTATGACCTACTACAGACTTCACATTCAAGTGCTCCATTCAAAAATACCTTGCCCAAGGGATATGGTAATTGACCACTGATATCTTAGTTTTAGGAGAAACAAAATATGCTTAAATATAACATTATCATTATAGATATTCAAAAATAAAGAGTTAGGCACCCCAAACCAAGACCAAAATTGTGTTAAATTCCCAAATATTATTGGAGAAATTATGTCTATGCTCTATTGGTATTTGAAAATTCATGAATATGGAAATAAGTGCAGATGATCTTTTGTGGGATTTCAGTCTTAACTGCAGTGTATTTTAAATGATTCAAAGATTCTGACTACCTACCATTTTCTAGGAGGGAAGATTCATTTACAAATGGAAGTATAAGGTATCTAAATCCATGATGCTTTTTTTAACTTTAAGAATGGTGTTTTTAAACTGCTTGCCCAAGTTATCAATGGGTCATGAAGTTAATTTAGAGCATTATAAATAAATTATATGTATTATATGATTTTATTTATTTATTATATACATATGTATATACATATGAAACTGAAAAAATAGAATAAGAAATAAATTTTGAGAGTTTGCATTACCTCTATCCTTGTCAAGACTCCATGGACCATGAAACTTTTGTTTTGGGTGTATGTGTGTATCTGTGTGTGTGGATCTACTGTGTTATTATAAAAATGTAGTTTTTACTTTGGATTATGACCCAAACACAAAAAGTTCCATTAGCGAAAGAGAAAAATTTAGTAAACAAATGAACAAATAACTAGGTTAAATAAAATGATAGATACAGTAAGTGTTTAAAGGAAAAAGGTGGGGTGGATTTTGAGGGAGTGGAATAGGGGATGGGAATGGTCAGGGCAGGTCATGAAAAGGAATGAAATGTGAACTGATACATGCAGAGAGGGAAAGACCTCGTGGTACTGAGAGCAGGGAAGAGCTTTACAGGTGAAAGGAAGAGCCAATGTGACTGCTCTGCTAAAGAAGAAAATCTGGCCCAGCTGAAGAATAAGTGTGAGAACAGCGTGGTTACAGATAAATGTGAGGAAAAGAGAAAGAGATGTTGGAGGGTGAACAGAGTCGAACTACACACTGTGACATAAGCCATGGTTTAAGAAAAAGGGGTTTGGTCTATTGAAAGGGGAAGATTTGGGCTTCCCTGTTGGCTCAGATGGTAAAGCGTCTGCCTGCAATGCGGAAGACCTGGGTTCGATCCCTGGGTCAGGAAGATCCCCTGGAGAAGGAAATGGCAATCCACTCCAGTACTCTTGCCTGGAATATTCCATGGGCAGAGGAGCGTGGTAGGCTACAGTCTATGGGGTTGCAAAGAGTCGGACACGACTGAGCAACTTCACTTTATATGCCAGAGATTGTCCAGATCTAATCTAAATGTGTATGGGTCAGTCTGGATGCTAGGAGCACAATGGAAAGCATGAGTGAAAATGTGCAAAATGTTTAGGGGTTATTGTATCTGTCAAAGCAAAGGAGGTTTGTAGCTAGAACTAATTGGAGGTAGTGGAGATGGAGAGAAATATACATAGCTAGATATGTTTTGGAAGTAGAAGAAGTATCATTTGTTTATGGATATCTGGGTGTTGTGTGTCTGTACATGGTGGTAGAGTGAAAAAAATTAGGAAGTCTAAACACTATACAAATGATGGCATCTTATGCTGGAATTGATGTGCTGTGCTTAGTTGCTCAGTCATGTCCAAATTTTTGCAATCCCATTGACTGAGGGTGCCAGGCTCCTCTGTCCTTGGGGATTCTACAGGCAAGAATACTGGAGTGGGTAGTCATGCCCTCCTCCAGGGGATCTTTTCAACCCAGGGATCAAACCCAGGTCTCCTGCATTGCAGGTGGATTCTTTACCGTCTGAGCCACCAGGGAAGTCCAACAGAGTAAAGGAACAAAGTAGGTAATTATAAATAGTTAATCCCACTACAGAATTGTAAGTAAAGAAAAAATTATGAGAGATCCCTGAAAGTTAATGATTACTCAAGAAAGCAGGCTCAGTTAGCAACAAAGCCATGCCTCAGAAGCATGAGACAGGCCCCAAAACAGTAAAACAATGATGGCATGAGACCCACATCCTACCCAGTGAGCTCAATAAGTAAATGACCTGTGGGAGATGCTTTTGGGCTTGCCTTGTGGTTCAGATGATAAAGAATCTGCCTGCAATGCAGGAGACTGTGGTTCGATCTCTGGGTTGGGAAGATATCCTCAAGAAGGGAATGGCTACCCACTCCAGTATTCTTGCCTGGAAAATTCCATGGACAGAAGAGCCTGGTGGGCTACAGTCCATGGGGTTGCAAAGAGTTGGACACAACTGGGCAACACATACACACACACATAGGAGATGTTCTCTGAACACATACAAAATAATTTATGAAAAGATATATAGAGTACAAAGTAAAGACCCTCATTGTACTGAGCCTGAAATAATTTTCCTGTAGTGCCATGACAGTCCCAGCTTGACCATATATGGAAAAGAAAACTCCCCTGCCCTACCTGCAGGAGAAGCTGATGATGACGTAAATTCAAGAATGAGGAAGAGGGTGGTCTTTTCCTCTCGCCAGTTTTCCTTTGATTATAAAACTATAGTCCACTAAGTTCTCAGGACACAGCACCCTCTCCCCTGTCGCTTATAAAGCCCACTATGTATTGTTCTAATAAATCACTTCTTATCTATCACTTTTCCTCTCACTGAATTCTTTCTGTGCTGAGACCTAAGGGACTGCAACTCTTTGGAGCTCCCCAAAATGCCACCAAAAGGTTTCAGAATGACAATGGCCAAGACATGAATAGAATTTAGGTGGGGAGGTTTTAATTCTAGAGATTCATTTTTAACACATATCTTTGAGATCTAACAGATATACTTTTCATCCATAATCCTGATTCAAATTTATAATTATATATTTATTTGTATAATTATTAATTAGCACTTTTAATAGCAGCCCACTCCAGTATTCTTGCTGAAAAAAATCCCAAATACAGAGGAGCCTGGTGGATTACAGTCTGTAGGGTTGCAAAGAGTTGGACACAACTGAGCACCTAGTTGCTGCATGTACTTTATGAATATCAGTAGTGGGCTTTCCTTTGGTGATCATTGTTCCCAAAGAAATCAATTTTTAACAGAAGAAAATTTCTATCTGCCTAATCGTGAAGCAAAAACAGTAAGGTGTCTTTACAGAACCATGAAGCTAGGGTGATTGATTAGTTAATCATTTGCGTTCACACACCAGCCTTCAAGAACAGTGTTTTCTCTCACTTTAGCACACATGAGATTCATTTGGAAGTCTTGTTAAAACAGGGAATGTTGAACCTTATGCTCAGAGTTTCTTATTCGGTAGGTTTAGGATTTGGGCCTAAGGATTTGCAGTTCTAAGCACTTGCCAGGTCATACTGGTCCAGGGAAAACAGGTGCTCTGGGGTTCTTGGGTCCCTGGGAAAAGTCTAACAAAAATACTGTGGGGGATTTACATACATATCCCTGAAAGGATATATGTATATTTTTCATGTATATGTTATAGGTATCTTTCTGATAATAGAGATTGCATATTTCATCAAATTCTCAAAAGCCTTAAAAAACTTAGTTTAAGAGTAGTGGTGTTCAATCCTGGATATATATTAGAACTCCCTGAAGTTTTGGCTCCTCTATTCAATTGCTATGTGACTTTGGGCAAAATAATTAACCTCTCTGTGCCTCAATTTCTTCATGTATAAAGCGAAAGTAATAGTACTTTCCTTATGGGTTTGTTATGATGTTCAAATAAGTTAATACTTGCATATTTTTTAAAGAAGGGCCTGCTGCTGCTGCTATGTCGCTTCAGTTGTGTCCAACTCTGTGCAACCCCGTAGACGGCAGCCCACCAGGCTACCCCGTCCCTGGGATTCTCCAGGCAAGAACGCTGGAGTGGGTTTCCATTTCCTTCTCCAATGCATGAAAGTGAAAAGTGAAAGTGAAGTCGCTCAGTCATGTCCGACTCCTCGTGACCCCATGGACCGCAGCCCACCAGGCTCCTCCGTCCATGGGACTTTCCAGGCAAGAGTACTGGAGTGGGTTGCCATTGCCTTCTCCTAGTAAGTGCTAAATAGATGATTGCTAAATAAGAGTATAAACTTGGGGTATTTTTTTTTTTTTTTTCAATTCTAGGATCTAGTCCAGGTGATTCTAATTACAGCCAGAGATGAAAATCACTGCTCTGTAGTGAAAAGAGAGCAAGAGATAGATGAGTGCCTTTCTTGAGACCGTGGGGTTAATTTCATCTCAAGGAAGCAGACTTCCCTTCCCTAAGGAGCTTAGTTTGGAAACTAGAGAGAGCTAATGAGAGCCCTAGCATCTTGGAAATGAATTTGTCTTCAAAAAACCTCACGAAGTGGTTCATGCTGACCTTCTTTCCTGTGGTAGGGATAGGGGCTAAAGGAAAGCAGTAAAAGGAAGAAGTTGGTTTTATCCCCATTGATTGTAACTTTTGTTTAAAAATCAATACAATAAAAGCCTCTCCTAATATAAAAAAAAAATCTAATATTATAAATAAATGATCAGAGAGGCAAATACTAACTCTGTGAGTAAGCCAGCCTTCAAAATGGCACCAGTAACCCTTACCTCCTGGAGTTCATGGCCTTGTACGTCCCCTCCTACACTGAATATAGCTAAACTGTGTGATCAGTAAGATATTGCAGAAGGGACAAAGTCTAACTTCCCAGGTGAGGTTGGAAAAGACATTATAGTTTTTCTACCCTTTGTCTTGTGATGTTCACTCTAGGAGAAGCTAGCTGTCACACTTGAGAGGACAGTCATCCAGGTTGTGGACAGGATCTCAGCAAACTGAGGTCTCCCACCAACAGCCCACGATGGCTTTGACAGCCACATGAGTGAGCCATGTAGGAGGTGACTCCTCCAGCCCATCAGGCCTTCAGCAACTGCAGCCCTTGGTCCACATCTTAACTGTAATCTCAACCCCAAACCTCCTATTCCACAGAAACTGTTAGAGATACTACATTTATTGATATTTTAATTCACAAAGTTTTGGGGTAATTTGTTCCAAAGTGAAACAGTGGATTAACTAATCCTAAAGTTTTTTTTTCTTTCTTTCTTCTTTTTTTTGAATGCCTGAGCTGAGAGTTGCTCTTTGGTGCTTTTGGTGCCACTGTAGGTGATCTGCTTGTTCTGTTCTTTCCTAAACTTTTAAGCCCACCTAAGGTAAAAGGCAATGATTAGCTGGTCAAATAGGCATACTCTACGAGGGAGAGAAAGAGAACTTCCTCTTCTGACTTGCATTTTCTGGAGGCCTCACATCCAGAGAGAAAAAAAGTAACAAGACTCTTGAGTTGTACTAAGTTCAACAGTTAGGCTTCAGCTATGTAGGACCCTGAATCAAGCCAACAAAGACTGAAATATTAATACTATCTGAAAAGAAAACTGCAAGAAAGCTCAGTGTTTCTTAGGAGCACACAAGAGAACCAGGTTGCCAACCTAAATCCCTGAATTGTTGCTGTAAACTATTGCTCTTTATTTCAAAATCAAATAAACAACAGAATAATGTGAGATACAAGTAGAATTTTCCTGGTTAAGAATGAGTTTTGGCAGAGAGAAAATAACCATGAAGACCTTTAAATACTATGTAAATACTGGTCATATATCAATCTGAAATAGCTGAATAGGTGATGCTCCATTTTAGGTTCCAATAAACCAGGTTACTTGGCTTTTGGAAAACTAATTTCCATTTACCTGAGATTTTGCTAAAGTTCACCACTGTGGGGAGAAAGACCTGTTAAAATTAACCTGAGAATACACATGAGGTGTGTCTGACAAATAGATTTGCAAATGCAGCCAGTGAGACCACATCCATAGCCTAAATTAGCTTAGACCTATTTTTGCTCTGTGATCACTTTTTGAGTTGGAGATTTGGGGAAACAAACAAAGTAGCTGAAGTAACAATTATAGCAAAGTAACAAAAGTAGCAAAGTAGCAAAGTAACAATTATATCCTACTTTGATACACTCAGTTCTATTAATAACCTCAGATATGCAGATGACACCACCCTAACGGCAGAAAGCAAAAAGGAACTAAAGAACCTCTTGATGAAGGTGAAAGAGAAGAGTGAAAAAGCTGTCTTAAAACTCAACTTTCAAAAATTAAGATCATGGCATCTGATCCCATCACTCCATGGCAAATAGATGGGGGAAAAAATGGAAGCAGTGACAAACTTTACTTTCTTGGGCTCCAAATCACTGCAGACTGTGACTGCGGCCATGAAATTAAAAGACAGTTGCTCCTAGGAAGAAAAGCTATGACAAACCTAGAAACAGTGTATTAAAGAGCAGAGACATCACTTTGTTGACAAAGGTCCATATGGTCAGAGCAATAATTTTTCTAGGAGTCAAGTACGGATGTGAGAGTTGGATCATAAAGAAGGCTGAGCACCAAAGAATTGATGCTTTTAAACTATAGTTCCGGAGAAGACTCCTGAGAGTACCTTGGACAGCAAGGAGATCAAACCATGCAATTCTACAGGAAATGAACCCTGAATAGTCATTGGAAGGACTGATGCTGAAGCTGAAGTTCCAATACTCTGGGCAACCTGATGCAAAGAGTTGACTCATTGGAAAATACTCTGATGCTGGGAAGGATTGAAGGCAAGAGAACAGGGGGTGACAGAGGATGAGATGCTTGGATGTCATCATTGACTCAATGGACATGAGATTGAGCAAACTCCAGGAGACAGTAAAGTTTGCAAAGAGTTGCAAACAGTAAAGTGTGCAAAGAGTTGCAAACAAAGAGTTGCAACTCCAACTCCGTGGAGTTTCAAAGAGTCTGACATTTCTGAGTGATGGCTGCAGGGGCAGGGGTTCTGGGTGAAGTAGACCTGGGTATGGCATAAGCCTTCTTGGAGGAGGTCGCCATTAATCCTACCATAGAGCCACCAGAACTTACACAGGACTGGGAAAACAGACTCTTGGAGGGCACAAACAGAACCTTGTGCACACCGGGACCCAGGAGAAAGGAGCAGTGACCCCACAAGAGACTGACCCAGACTTGCCCGTGAGTGTCCAGGAGTCTCCGGCAGAGGTGTGGGTCAGTGGAGGCCTGCTGCAGGGTTGAGGACACTGAGTGCAGCAGTGCATGCATGGGACCTTTTGAAGGAGGTCACCATGATCTTCATTACCTCCACCATAGTTTGGTCTCAGGTCAAACAACAGAGAGGGAACACAGCCCCACCCTTCAACAGAAAATTGGATTAAAGATTTACCGAGCATGGCCCCACCCATCAGAACAAGACCCAGTCTCCCCCTCAGTCAGTCTCTCCCATCAGGAAGCTTCCGTAAGCCTCATCCTTCTTCATCAGAGGACAGACAGAATGAAAACCACAATCACAGAAAACTAAACAATCTGATCACATGGACCACAGCCTTTCAAACTCAATGAAACTATGAGACATGCCATGTAGGGCCACCCAAGATGGATGGGTCATGATGCAGAATTCTGACAAAATGTGGTCCACTGGAGAAGAGTATGGCAAACCACTTCAGTATTCTTGCCTTGAGAACCCCATGAACAGTATGAAAAGGCAAAAAGATAGGACACTGAAAGATGAATTCCCCATGTTGGTAGGTGCCCAATGTGCTACTGGAGATCAGTGGAGAAATAACTCCAGAAAGAATGAAGCAACGGGGCTAAAGCAAAAACAACACCCAATTGTGGATGTGACGGGTGATGGAAGTAAAGTCTGATGCTATAAAGAGCAATATTGCACAGGAACCTGGAATGTTAGGTTCATGAATCAAGGCAAATTGGAAGAGGTCAAACAGGAGATGGCAAAAGCAAACATCTACATTTTAGAAGTCAGTGAACTAAAATGGACTGGAATGGGTGAATTTAACTCAGATGAACATTATATCTACTATTGTGGGCAAGAATACCTTAGAAGGAATGGAGTAGCCATCACAGTCAACAAAACAGTCCGAAATGCAGTATTTGGATGCAATCTCAAGAAAGATACAGAATGATCTCTGTATGTTTCCAAGGCAAAGCGTTCAATATCACAGTAATCCAAGTCTATGCCCCAACCAGTAATGCTGAAGAAGCTGAAGTTGAATGGTTCTTTGAAGACTTACAAGACCTTTTAGAACTAACACCCAAAAAAGATGTCCTTATCATTATTGGGGACTTGAATGCAAAAGTAGGAAGTCAAGAAACACCTGGAGTAACAGACAAATTTAGCCTCAGAGTACAAAACAAAGCAGGGTCAAAGGCTAACAGAGTTTTGTGAAGAGAACACACTGGTCATAGCAAACACCCTCTTCCAACAACACAAGAGAAGACTCCACACATGAACATCACCTGATGGTCAATACTGAAATCAGGTTGATTATATTCTTTGCAGCCAAAATGGAGAGGCTCTATTATGTCAGCAAAACAAGACTAGGAGCTGACTGTGGCTCAGATCATGAAGTCCTTATTTCCAAATTCAGACTTAAATTGAAGAAAATAGGGAAAACCACTAGACCATTCAGGTATGACCTAAATCAAATCCTTATGATTATAGGGTGTAAATGACAAATAGATTGAAAGGACTAGATATGATAGACAGAATGCCTAAAGAACTATGGATGGAGGCTCATGACATTGTACAGGAGACAGGGAGCAAGACCATCTCCAAGAAAAAGGGATGCAAAAAGGCAAAACAGTTGTCTGAGAAGGTCTTACAAATAGCTGAGAAAAGAAAAGACACAAAGGGCAAAGGAGAAAAGGAAAGATATACCCATTTGTATGCAGAGTTCTAAAGAATAGCAAGGAGAGATAAGAAAGCCTTCCTTAGTCATCAGTGCAAAGAAATAGAGGAAAACAATAGAGTGGGAAAGACTAGAGCTATCTTCAAGAAAATTAGAGATATAAAGGGAACATTTCATGCAAAGATGGGCACAATTAAGGACAGAAATGGTAGGGACCTAACAGAAGCAGAAGATATTAAGAAGAGGTGGCAAGAATACACAGAAGAACCATAAAAGAAAGATCTTCATGACCCAGATAACCACGATCGTGTGATCACTCACCTAGAGCCAGAAATCCTGGAACATGAAGTTAAGTGGGTCTTAGGAAGCATCACTATGAACAAAGCATCACTACGAACAAACCTCCACCTTTTAGTGGAGGTGATGGAATCCCAGTTGAGCTATTTAAAATCCTAAAAGATGACGCTATAAAAGTTCTACACTCAATATGCCAGCAAATATGGAAAACTCAGCAATGGCCACAGGACTGGTAAAGGTCAGTATTCATTCCAATCCCTACGAAGGGCAATGCCAAAGAATGCTCAAACTACTGCACAATTGCACTCATCTGACACACTAGCAAAGTAATACTCAAAATTCTCCAAGCCAGGCTTCAGCAATACATGAACTGTGAACTTACAGATGGTCAAGCTGGATTTAGAAAAGGCAGGGGAACATCCATTGGATTATCAGAAAAGCAAGAGAGTTCCAGAAAAACATCTACTTCTGCTTTATTGACTACACCAAAGCCTTTGACTGTGTGGATCACAATAAACTGTGGAAAATTCTGAAAGAGATGGGCATACCAGACCACTGGACCTGACTCCTGAGAAAGCTGTATGCAGGTCAAGAAGCAACAGTTAGAACTGGACATGGAACAACAGATTGGTTCCAAATTGGGAAAGGAGTACATCAAGGCTGTATATTGTCACCCTGCTTATTTAACTTATATGCAGAGTACATCATCAGAAATGCTGGGCTAGATGAAGCACAAGCTGGAATCAAGATTGCTAGGAGAAATATCAATAACCTCAGATATGCAGATGACACCACCCTTACGTAGAAATCGAAGAGGAACTAAAGAGCCTTTTGATGAAAGTGAAAGAGGAGGTTTAAAAAGTTGACTTATAACTTAACATTCAGAAAACTAAGATGATGGCATCCGGTCCCATCACTTCATGGCAAATAAATGGGGAAACAACGGAAACAGTGACAGACTTTATTTTGAGGGGCTGCAAAATCACTGCAGATGGTGAGTGCAACCATAAAATTAAAAGACACTTGCTCCTTGAAGAAAAGCTATGACCAAACTAGAGAGCATTTTAAAAAGTACATTACTTTGCTAACAAACCTCTGTCTAGTCAAATCTATGGTTTTTTCAGTAGTCATGTATGGATGGGACAGTTGGACTATAAAGAAAGCTGAGTGCCAAACAATGGATAGTTTTGAACTGTGGTGTTGGAGAAGATTCTTGAGAGTTCCTTGGACTGCAGGCAGATCCAACTAGTCCATCCTAAAGGAAATCAGTCCTGACTATTCATTGGAAGGACTGATGCTGAAGCTGAAACTCCAACACTTTGGCCACCTGATTCGAAGAACTGACTCATTTTAAAAGACCCTGATGCTTGGAAAAATTAAAAGCGGGAAGAGAAGGGGCTGACAGAGGATGAGATGGTTGGATGGCATCACCAACTTGATGGATATGAGTTTGAGCAAGCTCTGGGAGTTGGTGATGGAGAGGGAAGCCTGGCATGTTGGAGTCCATGGGGTCGCAAAGAGTAAGATATGATTGCGCATCTGAACTGAACTGAACAACAACTACCTAATGAACACAATACAGTACTCAGATCAGCATATTTTAAATAATTTTTACTGAAATCAGTTATAAGACTAGTTAGTAGATGATTACAGGGTGAGATTAATAATAGCATTATAAACACTCCGGAATATCTATTTTTCCTTTCCTGTTATTTAGAGGCCAAATGGTTTAGACATGTCTTAGATTAATTACCCACATAGCTTACCCCCTCTGTCTACTCCACAAATACAAAACAAGTAGTTTCAGCCTAATGAGCAGGGTGTGAGTGAACTTCCAGAGAGGAAGAAACTGCAAAATACATTCATTCAAAGTGTGAGTAGGGCTCAGGGTGCCCCAGTTTAGGTCATTTGAGCTATTGCAAATCCTTAAAGATGACGCTGTGAAAGTGCTACACTCAATATGCCAGCAAAAAAGGAAAACTCAGCAGTGGCCACAGGACTGGAAAAGGTCAGTTTTCATTCCAATCCCAAAGAAAGGCAATGCCAAAGAATGCTCAAAATACAGCACAATTGCACTCATCTCACATGCTAGTAAACTAATGCTTAAAATTCTCCAAGCCAGGCTTCAGCAATATGTGAACTGTGAACTTCCAGATGTTCAAGCTGGTTTTAGAAAAGGCAGAGGAACCAGAGATCAATTGCCAACATCCACGAGATCACTGAAAAAGCAAGCGAGTTCCAGAAAAACATCTATTTCTGCTTTATTGACTATACCAACGCCTTTGACTGTGTGGATCACAATAAACTGTGGATCACAATAAACTGAAAGAGATGGGAATACCAGACCACCTGACCTGCCTCTTGAGAAACCTGTATGCAGGTCAGGAAGCAACAGTTAGAACTGGACATGGAACAACAGACTGGTTCCAAGGAGTACATCAAGGCTGTATATTGTCACCCTGCTTATTTAACTTATATGCAGAGTACATCATGAGAAACGCTGGGCTGGAAGAAACACAAGCTGGAATCAAGATTGCCGGGAGAAATATCAATAACCTCAGATATGCAGATGACACCACCCTTATGGCAGAAAGTGAAGAGGAACTAAAGAGCCTCTTGATGAAAGTGAAACAGGAGTGAAAAAGTTGGCTTAAAGCTCAACATTCAGAAAACTAAGATCACGGCATCTGGTCCCATCACTTCACGGCAAATAGATGGGGAAACAGTAGAAACAGTGTCAGACTTTATTTTTCTGGGCTCCAAAATCACTGCAGATGGTGAATCCAGCAATGAAATTAAAAGATGCTTACTCCTTGGAAGAATAGTTATGACCAACCTATACAGCATATTAAAAAGCAGAGACATTACTTTGCCAACAAAGGTCCATCTAGTGAAGGCTATGGTTTCTCCAGTGGTTGTGTATGGATGTGAGAGCTGGACTATAAAGAAAGCTGAGTGTAGAAGAATTGATGCTTTTGAACTGTGGTGTTGGAGAAGACTCTTGAGAGTCCCTTGGACTGCAAGGAGATCAAACCAGTCCATCCTAAAGGAGATCAGTCCTGGGTGTTCATTGGAAGGACTGATATTGAAGCTAAAATTCCAATACTTTGGCCACCTGATGCGAGGGCTGACTCATTGGAAAAGACCCTGATGCTGGGAAAGATTGAGGGCAGGAGGAGAAGGGGGTGACAGAGGATGAGATGGTTAGATGGCATCACCGACTCGAGGGACATGGTTTGGGTAGACTCTGGGAGTTGGTGATGGACAGGGAGGCCTGGCATGCTGCGGTTCATGGGGTCACAAAGAGTCGGATACGACTGAGCAACTGAACTGCACTGGACTGAATGAACACTGATGCTTTCCTTTAAAGTAAAGATGAAAGGAGGCAAGAAACCCCTAAGTATCTGAGAAATAACTTATTTGGAACGTGAAAAGCAGAGTCAGGTAAGCTTCATGTCCAGTTTTCATTTTATTTCCTGTTGTTTGTACCACTTCTAGCTCACCAGAGTAAGCATTTATTTTGCCATCCCTACCCCTCTGAGTTTTAAATTTTAATTCTTTTACTTACTTATTCTGATTTCAGGTCTTTTGGAAGGGATAAGCAAGATGTCCCAGACACCTTAGTATATTCAATCTGCTGGAAAGTTCTGAGTGTACCAGATGTTTGAGAGGATAATAAAGATGGGGTCAAGACAGGTGGGGAGTAAGAGGAAAGAATAAGATAAGTGGAGGAAGATGGAGCTGAAATACATCTGTCTACCTGGATCTTGCCCTGTTTTTTTTTTAAACATTTATTCTCAATGATTTCTATTTACCCATTAATTCCATGAGCAATGGAAGCTAAAGTTTTTAGACCTTAGAGAATAACTTGACAGCTGATTTGTATTAACCAGCCTGTGAAATCTGTTTGATGGACAGATTGACTCTGTCAATCTGATTGTTGACAATCTGTTAGAACTGGACATGGAACAACAGACTGGTTCCAAGGAGTACGTCAAGGCTGTATATTGTCACCCTGCTTATTTAACTTATATGCAGAGTACATCATGAGAAACGCTGGGCTGGAAGAAACACAAGGTGGAATCAAGATTGCCGGGAGAAATATCAATAACCTCAGATATGCAGATGACATCACCCTTATGACAATCTGACTCTGTCAATCATCTATGTTAGTGCCAGGGACTGCACATTGGTAAAACTTTCTGTATGTTTCCAGTGCATTCTGTATTAAAGTACATTATTCATTACTTGAATTGTGCATATTGATATTTGGACAACAGCATGGTAAAGCTTCAGTTCATCAAGATCTCTTTCATCATGTAAGCCTTTGAGATTCAACCCATAGCCAAAAGCTTTCCAACATATGACAGTCTATTTCACATTAGCAAGCACAGCACACAAAGCATATGGTAAAACTCTACTTCTATGAGATAGAGTCAAATTTTATTGAGACTGTCACTGGTAAGGTCATTCTACTTAATTAAAAATATTCTGTAAAATATATATGAAGCATGCTGGATAGTTAAATGTGGAAAATATTGTTATGCAAACCTTTACCAAAATACCTAGTTAAGTCACCCTGATAAGAACAATAAAACGTAAATGAATGGTAAAGCTATTAATAGTTATCCACTTTCTATAACATTTGGCTTTTGCAGGATTATGGTACAAAAAAACATCAAATGTCTCAAAATGCATTGAGTTTTTCACTATTTAAAGAAAGATGCAAATACAATAGGAAATTTATTTGCCCCTGTTGAAAGTTGACTCCAAGGCAAAAAAATGAAAAATGACTTGACATAAATGGTGTATATGTTTCTGGTTTCTTTTTATTAGGACATTAAACATAATAAGTGACTTTTTCATTCTTTTGTAATGGAGGTTCACCTTCCTTTGTTACTGAATACTCCATGGACTTTTCTTATACACTGCTGAGTCATCAATATCTATCTTGTCATGTTATTCCCGCTGAGTTTCAAGCTAATGAATTTGGCCCAGTCCAGCTGCACTCAATATGCCAGCAAATCTTGAAAACTCAGCAGTGGCCACAGGACTGGAAAAGGTCAGTTTTCATTCCAATCCCAAAGAAAGGCAATGCCAATGAATGCTCCAACTACTGCACAATTGCACTCATCTCACACGCTAGCAAAGTAATGCTCAAAATTCTCCAAGCCAGTTTCAGATTGACAGATTGATGGACAGGGGTTTGGGTAGACTCTGGGAGTTGGTGATGGACAGGGAGCCCTGGCATGCTGCGATTCATGGGGTCGCAAAGAGTCAGACACGACTGAGCGACTGAACTGAACTGAACTGATTACCTTTGTCCCTTCATTTTCTTGAAAATTACTATTAAATTCTCTGCTTTTAAAATTTATTATTTTAAGTGTTTTCTTTCTCTTTACTTAAAAATGTAAAAAAAAAAAAATGATATTCACAAATCAGTCTGCTCCTTGAACTTGTTTTTCTTTCCTAATTTGTTGTTACATAGTTGATGCAACCATACTAGTTCAGCATTTTATAAGGCACATTCTTCTGAGTTACTTAAATATCTTCAAAAATCACCATGCATTTACCAGTCAGAATGACCATCATGAAAAAGTGTAGAAATAGGAAGTACTGGAGAGGGGTAGAGAAAAGAGACTCTTTCCACACTTTTGGGGAGATGTCAATTGGCACTGCCACTATGGAAAACAGTATTGAGGTTCCTTCAAAAAATCTAAAAATATAGTTGCCATTTATCCACCAATCCCACTTCTGGGCATATATCCAGAAAAGACAAAAACTTTAATTTGAAAAGATACACACACCGCAGTGTTCATAGCAGCATTATATAATTCAACAGCCAAGACATGCTAGCAATCTAAATGTCCATCAACAGACAAATGGATATAGATAATATCATATATCTAAGAAATTAACATACTGAGATAAGTCAAAGACAAGTATCATACAAAATCACTTACATGCAGAATCAAAAAAAAAAGATACAGATAAACATATTTACATGATAGAAATAGACTCACAGACATAGAAAGCAAACCTATGGTTACCAAAGGGAAAACCGAATAGGTTGGGATTAGCAGATACATACTACTATATATAAAATAGATAAATAAAAGGACCTATATTGTATAGCACAAGAGCTATATTCAATAACTAGTAATAACTTATAATGAAAAAGAATCTGAATACACACACACATATATATATTCAAAGTAACTGAATCACTTTGCTGTATACCTGAAACTAATACAACATTGTAAATCAACTATAATTAAAAATATCATTGTGTGTTCAGGTCATCAATGGAAGAAGGTGCTATGTTGATTATACATTTCCTGGATTAGAAGTTCTTAAACTTTAGCATTCATCAGAATCACTTGGAGATCTTATTTAAAAAAACAACAACAACAAAAAACAGATTGCTGGGCTTCAATCTGAAACAACAGGCGCGGGATGGATCCAAGAATTTGCATTTCTAACATTTTTCCCAGGTTACACTGATGCTTGCTGGTCTGGGACCCACACTTTGAGAACTACTGGCCTAGGTAATCAGGAAAACTTAAAAAGTACCAGCAAATACAATTTTTTCCTTTTTTTTTTATTTTGGGGGGCTGTGGGGCAAACATAATGTAATGTAATATAATACAATACAATATGCCTCTCCCAAATAAACTGCCACATCTAAGTTGACACATCCATCCAGAAATATTTCAGTTCATGGTTTGACTCATGTGAACCATAATTTGAATGCATAGAACTGATCTTTTTGCAATAATGAGCACTGAGAATTGGTAACTATTTGTTTTTGTTTTCATTTGTTGTCTAGTAATCTAGACTTGAAATTCTGTGTGAAGATATGTCAAAACAAATTAGTGGGTTGTTGTAGAAAACCACATAGGGACTGATAAATAGAGTGTGATTGAAGAGGTATTTCATAATTTGTCAGGGAAACAAAGCTGTACTTCATTGTAATCCTAACTTCTCTTGCAACACACAAATGCATGAGCAACACACACACAGAGACACAGTTTGTGTGGATAAATGAAAGGGAAAGGGATTTAGGATTTTTTCCACATGTGTGAGTACTAAACCTTTCCAAACTGTGGGGGAAATAATTATTGGGACTACATACTTAGACGGGAAAAAATGAAAATAGTCACAGACTATATTTTGTTGGCCACCAAAATCACTGCAGATGGTGACTGCAGCCATGAAATTTAAAGGTCCTTAGAAGAAAAGCTTGCTCCTTGGAAGAAAAGTTATGACCAACCTAGACAGCATATTAAAAAGCAGAGACATTACTTTGTTGACAAAAATCTATATAGTCAAAACTATGGTATTTCCAGTAGTCCAGTATGGATTTAACAGTTGGACCATAAAGAACGCTGAGCACTGAAGAATTGATGCTTTTGAATTGTGGTGATGGAGAAGTCTCTTGAGAGTCCCTTGGACTGCAAGGAGATCAAACCAGTTAATCCTAAAGGAAATCAATCCTGAATATTCATTGGAAGGACTGATGTTGAAGCTTGAAGCTCCAATACTCTAGCCACCTGATGTGAAGAGCCAACTCATTGGAAAAGACTCTGGTGCTGAGAAAGATTGGAGGCAGAAATAGAAGGGGACAACAGAGGACGAGATGGTTGGATGGCATAACCGACTCAATAGACATGAGTTTGAGTAAGCTCTGGGAGAGGGTGAAGGACAGGGAGGCCTGGCATGCCGCAGTCCATGGGGGCGCAATGAATCAGATATGACTGAGAGACTGAACAACAATATACTTAGAAAATATTTCTCCTTTATATGAGTGATTATATCAGGTTGTGTGATTGTGCTGAATTGTGACTGGAAATTAGAGTTTGGGAATGGAACCTATATCTTTGCTTTTGTCTGTTTATAGCCATAGGCTTATATTCCTACCTGCATTCATTGATTCATAACATTTTTATTAAGGGTCAGTGAATGGGAGGGAGAAGAGGGAGATTCATACAAAGACAAATAAAAGCTCAGGGCATGGTGGGTGAAGTATTTGTAATATATAACATAAGGATAGATGGTACAGTAGGAAGTACAATGGGAAAATAACTAAGGAGTACCTATCCCCAATAATCTCAGGGAAAACTTGACAGAAGTAGTTTGAATTGGACTTTTAAGAAAGCCTGAGTCTTTGCTGGGAATGGCAAGTAAGAACAAGCCTGAAAAGGGATGCGGGGCATCATGCACATGTCCTAAAGCAGAAACATAGAAGGGTTTCAGGGAAATTTTAAATAGTTGCATGTAGCTAGAGCATACAGTATGTGTATAGAGGAAAGTATTAAGCATGAGGGCTGAAATCAGGTACAGAAAGGAGAGGAGGGAATGGGCATAAGCCATGGCTAAGAAATTTGGACATTTCCAGTAGTCTGAGAGGCATCTACAAAGGAAGAATCATAACCGTTGAAAGTGGGAGCAGGGAAGATAATGTATCCAAACAAGAATAGAAGTAAGAATCTCAGAAAAATTTTAAAAAGCACTCATATATAGAGCTTTTATTATAAATTTGCTAACAGGATTCAGAGAAGAGGTCAACTATGACATCCTAGTTTTCACTAGTCAATCCTAAAGAAAATCATTCCTAAATATTTATTGGAAGAACTGATGCTGAAACTGAAGCTCCAATACTTTGGCTACCTGATGCAAAGAACTGACTCATTGGAAAAGACCCTAATGCTGGGAAGGACTGAAGGCAGGAGGAGAAGGGGATGACAGGGGATGGGATGGCTGGATGGCATCACTGACTCGATGAACATGAGTTTGAGCAAGCTCCAGGAGTTGGTAATGGACAGAGAAGCCTAGCGTGCTGCAGTCCATGGGGTCGAAAAAATCAGACATGACTGAGCAACTGAACTGAATTTTTAGCTGAAGCAACTGTACTGTTTCAGTGCAGTTTAGTCGCTCAGTCGTGTCCAACTCTTCACGACCAGTACTGTTTATAAAGCTATTTTATAACATCAGGAATGTAGAAGTGTCCTAAAGTAGTGTTGAACTGTAGATATTGCCAAATTACCTATGCTGAACAAAACAGTTTTCAGTACAGGAAAATAATTAGTCATATGAAATATAGGATATAATTTATTCAGGTTTAAGACATCCATTAAAAGCTAATAGTTTATCAATAAGTATTGTGCTACTTCTTTGAGTCATTCAACAGTTGTCTGTTTCTGAGGAAAAGTAATAGTGAAGAGTCTCAATAGGATAAGGGAAAGCCACCTGTCATCTCTTCTTAGTTGAGCAACATCAACATCTCTGTTATTTATGGCAATTTCTGTACCTATGAGGAGTGTTGCAACAGCAAAGGACATGGAACAGGTTGAGATCTACTATGGTAATAAAGAGACCCGGGAGAACCTTTACAAAGTGCTACCAATCTTGGCTCCAACCAGAGTCTTTGAAGAATACAGAGGCATTGCTTTAATCTTTGTCATTCCAGCACCATTAAGAAAGCTTAAGAGTAGGAAACAGGAGATGAAAGCAATCAATTTTTTCCAGGGAGATTTTACTGACTGTAGAAATTAGTCAGAAGCCAATCTTTTCCACCAAAAAAATGAAGATCAAGATAAACTGACAACCAGTGATTTGTGAGAGTAAAATTGAAAATTAGCAGAAAATTGCTGATAGGAAGACAAGAAAGATGATCCAGTATGAAATCATAGTTTGAGGTAGACTAGGTATGAGGTAAACTAGAAAGATGTCAAGGACAGGAATGTTGTAAGAGAGGCTACAGAAATTCAGGGGCCAACAGATCAGTTCTCTCAGTAGAACCAAGGTCAGCGAGGCCAGGAAGATGTGACTGCAACTTTGTGTTCTCATTGTTCTGTGCCTGCAAGGACAAGGGCAATGTTTTTTAATGTACAAGGTTGCCTGGGAACTGTATGGGGGTGAAGGGCAATAAAAAATTATACTTTTCTAATGAAGGCCCCCAAAAATAAAAGAGTAAGACATTCTAAAGATATTCAATATGCAAATGTCCAAATTCACACATCAAGGGAAGACAGTACATGGAAATGGTGAAAGTTTACAGCACAGTTGTACTTATTAAGATGCTGCTGCTGCTGCTGCTAAGTTGCTTCAGTCGTGTCTGACTCTGTGCGACCCCAAAGACGGCAGCCCACCAGGCTCCCCCGTCCCTGGGATTCTCCAGGCAAGAACACTGGAGTGGGTTGCCATTTCCTTCTCCAATGCATTAAGATGATGAGACAGTGAAAAATTACAAAGGCAGTCTGATAATCTTCACTCATTGGTGAGGACCAACATGATAACTAAGCAGCAGACAAGAAAAACTGGTGATAAAAAGATGGAATGTCCAGAACTAATACCACCATCAACCCCCCACCTCCCAGTGTTGAAGCCTTGTTGCTACTAGTTGTGAGGTACACTAACCAGATGCCTGGTTATCATCTCAGATTTTGTTAGAAATGGAGAGAACCACCCACTCTGCCCCCCAAAAGGTTGACTTAATCAGAATTTTCATTTTAACAGGATTCTCAGGGACTGGTATACACATTAAAGTTTGAGGAGCTCTGAACTGGGAGACTTTACTAAGGTGAAAGATGATTGTATTTTGTATATTATAATTAATTCCATCTCTGCCTAAGGTAATTAAGTAAAACAGTCACTTTTAACTAATTTACTTTCAATGACTTTTATAATCAGTTTTCTATTCAAAGATTCATCTGAGATATTGGCAAATGACTTAGACACCCCTCTCCCATCCCACCCACTCACCCTTACGTGTAGATGTAATTTCAGGATACAGATTAAAGCCCAGCCACAAATCCCAACTTAAGAAGTAGTGCTTAAAGAATCCCAAGCACTCTTCTCCAGAATTTATAATTAGAAACCACCTGAATGTTTGTGGACCCAATCCACCATCTGGCTTCTCTCTTGGGGCCTAGCAGGGTTTCTTTTAATAAAGACTTTGAAAACACCAACATATGTTTACACACTTTAGGGTCCTGAACTGGACTGCCCTGATATAAGAATTGCCAGGCAACCAAGTTCTACCCATACCAAGACGACAAATACAACGTCAGCTGCCCACTGGAATTCCCAATTAAAGCTTTCAGTCACTTTTAGGCATCTAGACATTTTGGTGGTATTGTAAATTATCTTCAAGTTTTGGTTTACTAAATTCTAATCCTCAAGATTGTGACAATGGCTAATATTTAAATATTTATTATACACTGGGGAATTAGCCCCTTCTCACCCCCAAATCTATCTCTCTTTCTTCCTTTCTTCTTAAAATAACTTTATAAGGTAGGTATTTTTGTCCCTAATGTTAAAATATGGAAACTGAGACTTACTATGATAAATTCTCCAAAATTATAGATAAGTAAATAGAAACTAGTGGAGCCAAAATTCGCATATAGATCTAACTTATTGCAATCTCAGACCTTCACCAGTCAAGCTAAAGACTATAAAAAGTCTTTAGAATAACTTATTTAGGAAAAGAAACTGCAAAACCAACTCCATTTCATTATAAAATGAAATATTTCATCAAATATTTCATTTGATGCAATATTTCTTCCACTTTTTCTTACTACACTACTTTTTTCCCAGAAAGTACATCTTTAAAAAAATCTGTAAAATAATTTACTCTTATTTATTCAGCAAATTATCACCATAATGATCAATTTCTGCTTATCAAACTTATAAATGATTAATGTCAAATAGGAAAACAAAATAAGATGTCTCACATAGACTGAGTAAAATTGGGAGAAAACTCATTTCATTTTTAAATTAGATTATTCTTTTTGTAGCAGCTGATGAATTTATGAAGTAAAGCAAAAAGCTGCATCAAAAAGCCTGAAGTCTATAAATTTTAACTGACTCTTTTCTGTTGACTTGACTTCATCAAGGTTACTTACAACATGGGCTCAGATGCTTTAATCATAAGACAAACTATGTAGCTCAAATTATATAACAACATGGAATCTTTCTAGGTCAATAGCCTGAAACAGTCATCCACAATCAATTAATTTTACAACATTCTACAAGGCAAATAAGGAGAGTAAGATGTTACCTTGTAGAGAGAGCCTGCCAGAAGAATGTTTTTAAGTATATGCCCTCTACTCTGTGAGGTAGTCCTAGTCTTCATTTTCTCCAACAATATTGTTTATGTCACATTTTTTTAAAAGGGCACAATAAGAAGCTATCTATAGACGGAAATGGTGAAAGGGAAGGAGGGAGAGACAGGGAACAGATGAGCATGGATTTGTAAACAGCTAAAAGTTTTAAACCTTAAATGACCCCTAAAGAAGACTAGTTTTGGATTTTTACAGATTTTTATTCCTTATTATAATAATGATGGTATTCTCCCATTAGCATACTACTTTCCAGTTGGCAAAGAACATTTAAAGCATGATGTAAACCTCACCCTATCCTAGGAACTCTTATTACGTCTTTTTGAAAGGAAAATTCACGCTTGGAGAGGTTATACATTAATTGCCAAAGCTGGTGTAGCTCTTGAGTGAGAAAACATTTGGAAACTAGGTTTTCCAGGCTCAGATCTCTCTCCAAATATCAATACTACAAATGTTAAATTTGAACCTAAGTATTCAGCCTTGTCTCCAAGGATCTTTGTATAGGGTTGTCTTATCTGCAATTCAAGTAAACTAACACAGACTGAGTTTCCATTAAGGTTCAGTGAATACAAAGATAACAAATATAATCTTTGCACTAAAAAGCCTTCTCACGTGGTATGGAAGAAGATATACTACTTAAACCAGGAATTGCAATTCATCATGCCTTCCTTAGAATATGTGTGAATGTGCAAACTAGTGAGCTGGACACCTTTAGCAGATGAACTGTATGGGATGTGAATTAAATCTCAATACAGCAGCTAATAGAAAGTCAAACAAATAAAAAAATACATTAAGAAAAAGATTCTTGTCTCCAAAAACCTAAGATAGCCACAGGGTTATTAATTACCATTTACCTTGGATCTGACTTTCAATAATACAATCTCAGCATTTTGGGGTACTGTTTTTGTGCAAAACTATTAACCTCTAGCCAATAAACATTCAAAGTTATGGTGCTTCATGTGTAGCATTCCTAATTTCATTGTTGTTTCAAGCAAACATTGAATTTTTGAGATTTACTTTCCTAACATAAATATTTTATTTAGCTGACTAAAATTACTAGTTATTTTCTAAAGCAAAGGTAACATAAAATAAAGTATCCAATAGTTGCACTAATGTTGTTATGTAAGCAAAGATAGAGGTCCTGCCCAAACAAAACATGCCTTGGTGGCAGAGCCACCGTGGAACAGTTCCAAAGAGTCAAGTTCCTATGAAGTGTGGGCAGGATCCCCCCGCCCACTGCCCAGCCTCTGATTCAGTGTGAACTTTTCATTTTGTAGGTAAGGACAATGAAACACAAAGGTGTTTCCGTCTTAGAACGTACCCAACATCACACAGAAAACAATCACAAATGGAAGTTTCCCCTACCCACTACTCCACTGAGCTGGGATTACCTGGTAAAGTCTTCATTGCCACAACACATAGAGATTAAGTAGGTTCTATTTACTAGGTATTATTCTAGGCAATATAGATATGTTGATAGAAATCACAGACAAAAATTATACATGGTGGTACAGAAGACAGATAAGAAGCAAGCCTAAGTAACTAAATAAATAGGATAGTAATTAGTGCCTATGCAGAGGGTTAAAACAAGGCTATTCATGGAGGTGACTTTAGATTCTGAGCAAGTGCCATTAAATTGAGCCCCACAGGGCTGCTGGTGAAGAGTGGTGGAAAGAGAAATTCGGGCATTTGACCATCTGGCAAAAAAAGCCTGAAGGCAGGAATGAGCTTCAAGCGTGTGAGGAAAGTAAAGGAATCCATGATAATCCTTTGTGTTTGATTTAAGTAACTGGATGAATGGTGGTGCCAGTAATTGTAATCGGGAGGCAAGGGAAAGAAGCAGGTTTTGACAGGGGAGATTAAGAATTCTACATTGACGTGCTGCAGTCCATGGGGTCGCAAAGAGTCCAACATGACTGAGCGACTGAACTGAACTGAATAGGCAATCAGGAGGGTGGTGATGTGTCAAGGATAGGACTAGGGAAGTAAATGCTATCTGAAGAAACTTACTGGTCTAGTGGACTGGTGGTTACTGTCTGATTTAAGATGCTTAAGATGCATTTTGGATTCCAAAGAGACAACCAAAACAGAGTGGTATAAAAGGACGTTTGAGGGGAGGCAGAGGCAGAGAAAGCAGGATTGATTAATATAATAGAGAAGGAATGCTTCACTGCAGAAAAAGGAGTTCGCATCTCTGAGCAAGTTGTGGTGTAATTTTAAGGATAAACCCGAATTTATCTAATTAGATTTTACCAGAAAACCAGGTATTAAAATCTATTGTGTATCTTCTTTTTTGAATAAGGAAAAGTGCAGTATGTTTCCTTTGTATGGTCTAGTAGCACGCTTACATTTTAGTAACACTAAAAAACAAACAAACAACAACATCAAAACAGTGGCACAATGAGCACCAACCACCAGTCTATCTTCCATGCTGATGTCTGTTCTAAGCTGACTATGTGAGCAGGACACGTCCCTCCTGAAGTTCTCTATGGGCTCTTATTTCTGTTAGCAGAGAGTTAAACTCCTCACCGTGGCCCATAAGGCACTGCATGCTGGTCCCTGCCAATTCCTCTAGCCTCATTTCTTGCTACCTCTTGCTCACAGAATCAGCTAAATTCTCTTCTCAAATACACCGTGTGCTTACTCTACTTGCTAATGCACTGTCCTCGCCCAGGAAGAGACAGAGATGCTTCCTGCTCATCTCTTCCCAAAGTGAACTCCTACTTATAAGTTCAGGTCTTTGTCAAGATAACACTTCCTCAGAGGAGGTTCCTCTAGAAAACCTGCCTTACCCCTTGTCCCAAGTCTGACTTCAGAGTTTCACCTCTAGATGGCCCATCATCTTTCAGTTCAGTTGCTCAGTCATGTTCAACTCTTTGCGAACCATGGACTGCAGCACGCCAGGCTTCCCTGTCCATCACCTACTCCCGGAGTTTACTCAAACCCCTGTCCATAGAGTTGGTGATGCCATCCGACCATCTCATCGTCTGTTGTCTCCTTCTCCTCCTATCTTCAATCTTTCCCAGCATCAGGGTCTTTTCAAATGAGTCAGTTCTTCACATAAGGTGGCCAAAGTACTGGAGTTTCAGCTTCAGCATCAGTCCTTCCAACGAATATTCAGGACTGAAGGATGGACTGGTTGGATCTCCTTGCATTCCAAGGGACTCTCAAGAGTCTTCTCCTACATCTGACTATCCCACATAGTGACCATTTGCATATTCACAATATTATCGAGGGCAGGAACCATGGCCATCCTGTTCACTGTTGTATTTTCCATACCGAGTGTAGTCTGGGTATTTAGCATCTAGGGTCTTAATATACATTGAATAAGTACAAAGAAAACTTTCTACAAGACTTTAAGTTCCTAGAGAGTAGGAACCCCAGGCTGGTTAAACATTCTGTCTTCACCTCTAAACACAATGTGGGTGCTCAAAAAAACTTAGTTTTTCAGCTGAGAGCTGTATTGTTCTTGCTTTACGTTCTGTGATTGGAGTATATTGAAAGTGGAATTTCTGGTGAAGAGTCCTGCCATTGTTCTTGTACCAGCTTTGGCCAGATTTTAACCTGCGCAGCCATTGGATAGCATTTCTAAGTCTATGAAGACAAATATCTGAACAAATATTACTCATCCATCCTCTCGATATGATCTGATTTATGCCATAAATATTTATGCCATAAAATATTCCTGCATCTAAACCTTATCCTACAAATTAAATACTCACTATTATCCTGCAACTTAAACCATTTGATTAAAAATATATGTATTTCTTCAGGAGTTTTAAATACTTTATGATCATTATCTTTCTACAATGTGGAAATAAGTTAAGTTTTAGAACTAAACTGATCACAACAATCAATGTTTTGATGCATCAATTCTTCACATTTAAAACCAAGAACACAAAATCAGAATTTAACTAAAACGCATACTCTAATAAGTTTAAATATTTGTTAATTACCTTCTAGTGCATACTTCATATCCTGGGCAAAAAGGGTCCACATAATTTCAGCACTTATTTTTCCCATGTTCAGCTCCTGAGGAAACCTAAAACCAAACACATACATTAGTAGATCAAAAAGAAAAAACGTGTGACTGAGAAAAGAATACACTTTACATTACATATATAACACAATCATTATTATATAGTTTATAAATACTTTTACTTATGAGATTTCTCTTTATCAATTTCAGTGGTACGGTAAAAAGCTACACATGAGTGTTGTGATAAGAACCATTATCAGGTGAAAGGAAAATAGACTTCACTACACTAGTGCTAATGTGATGGTGCTCAGGGCTCCTGATGGATGTCTTATGCTGTGTTTGTTTGTATCTAAAGAGTCCCTTTAGAAGTTTTATCAAACACTTCATCTTCATACGTCTCAGTCTGAGAATTGGCCAGACGGATCTGAGGTGCAGATACCATATAAGAGCAAAACCACACCTTGCAGTCATCTGTCAGCCATTTCTCTTGAAGCAAACTCGAATGCTTCCAGTCTGTGCTGTGCTGAGTCATTCAGTCGTGTCCAAATCTTTGTGACCACATGGACTATAGCTTCCATTCTATATTTGCTGAAGTAAATTATTTCATCAAGATTGCTTACTCCTCTGGTGAAATGGTTCATGGTAGACCCCATTAGTCAGGATTTCAGAATTACCAGGCAGGCTGTGTTTTTTAGATCGAACAAGCTTAAGCCAAAGACAACATTCCTACTGCTGCTGAATATGAATTCTGTTTGTATGTGTTTTCAATCTCATGATAAGGCACAAAGTAATGTAAGCCCAGTGAAAATAATTTCATTCATTATAAACACTCAGCCCTTGCTAGCACATAAGAAAGTATGTTCTGTTCTGACAAATATATATATATTAAATTTTATGCATATTATTTGTAAAATGCATACATATTTATATACATATAAACAAATATATATTACATATACATATATAATACATAATAATGTATGTATATGTATATAAGCATGTATATATATATATATATACATACACACATACATATATACGTAAAGTAACAAAAGCAGCTCTCACATTCATTTATATCTTTGAGTCCAAATCAAAAAAAGAAAAATATAAATAAATATAATCCTGAATGGGATATGAAGAGTTACTTAAATAAATATGACCTCAGGATAACCTAAACAAAGAAAAGTCCATGGTTCCTACATACTACTTCACCAAAGCAAAATGTATTTTATCAAATATTCTTTCCAACTTCCATCTATCAATTTATCTAATAATTTCAACTGATACTTTAAAACTTAAATGTGGATGCATATTTATTAAGTACTTAAACTCAGAACACTTCCTATGATCAAAAAATTAATATAACCTGCTGCAGCTGCTGCTGCATCGCTTCAGTTGTGTCCGACTCTGTGTGACCACGGACGGCAGCCTACCAGGCTCCACTGTCCCTGGGATTCTCCAGGCAAGAATACTGGAGTGGGGTGCCATTTCCTTCTCCAGTGCATGAAAGGGAAAAGTGAAAGTGAAGTTGCTCAGTCGTGTCCGACTCTTAGCAACCCCACTGACTGCAGCCTACCAGGGTCCTCCGTCCATGGGATTTTCCAGGCAAGAGTACTAGAGTAGGGTGCCATTGCCTTCTCTGTAATATAACCTACATATACAGAAAAATTATATATTTATAGTTTTGTTGCTGTGTCTTTATTACATAAAAATTAATATACTGCAAATTGTGGGATGTCTATAGCTATCCACAAATGAAACCTTTTGAAATAAATTACTTGTTTAAGGTTATTTTTATACAAAGAGTAAAATTTATTGTTGAAAACTAATTTTGTATTAATAGAGTAAAATTTATTGTTGAAAACTAATTTTGTATTAATAGAGTAAAATTTATTGTTGAAAACTAATTTTGTTAGTTTTACAAATAAATTTTACTCTATTAATATAAAAATAACCTTAAACAAGTAATTTATTTCAAAAGGTTTCATTTGTGGATAGCTATAGACATCCCACAATTTGCAGTATATTAATTTTTATGTAATAAAGACACAGCAACAAAACTATAAAGATATAATTTGAGTGATTAAGCTCATAAAATGAGAAAATTTATTTTGTTAATTTTTTTAAATCCAGAAAAAAGAATATATTAATTAAGTGTATGGTGGTCTGATACAAAAAACAAAGACACCGTACAAAAAAGTAAACTAAACCACATTCTCTCTCATAAAATTGATGTGGAAATCCTCAAAAACAAGTGACAAATTCAATCTTGCAATATATACATGGATAATACATCATGACCAAGAGACTTATCCCAGAAGTGCAGCATGGGTTTAACACTGAAAAATGAATCAATGGAATGTATCATATTAACAAACTAAAGAGAAAAACTTTACCATCTCAATAGATGAGTAAAACATATTTGGCAAACTTCAACATTTGTTCATGCTTAAAAACAAAACAAACAACAAAAACTATGAAAACTAGGAATTAAAGGAAATTTCCTTAACCTTTTGAAGAGAATCTGCAAAAAACCTACAGCTAACATCATACTAATATAAGGATCAAGGCAATGGTTTTTACTCATTCTTCCTACTAAGCATTGTACTGGAGCTCCAAAAGATTGCGCACAGTCAAGAAAAAGAACAAGAAAAGAGGTATATAGATGGCAAAGGAAGAAACACTCTATTTGGAGAAAACAATAATCTAAATCCTCAAAATCCACAAAATAGCTACTAAATAAGTTCAGCAAGGTTACAGAATACAAAGTCAGATACAAAAACCACTGTATCTCTATATTCTAGCAATGAACTATTGAAAATTGAAATTAAAATAACAGTATCATTTACAATAGCACCAAAATATATTAAATACTTAGGTATGAATCTAAGAATATATATGTACAAGATTTATGTAAAGAAAACTGCAAAGTACTGAGAAGATACATCAAATAAGACCTAAATAAATGGAGAAATATATTGTATTAATGAATTGATATACTTAATGTCACTAGAATATTAATTCTCCCAAGCTGATTTACAGATTCAATGCAATCTCATGCAGAATTCTAGCAGAATTTTTCCTGTGGAAATTGACAAGTTCATTCTAAAATTTATATGGTAAAGCAAAAGAAATAGAAGAGCAAAAATGGTGTTTATTAAAATAGCTGAAGGTTTTACATCACCTATCTTTATAGCTTACAATGAAACTATAGTAATTAAGACACTATATCTTCAAGGTCAATTAATTTTCAATAAAATGTTACATTAATTCAATGGAGAAAAGGTAGTCTTTGCAATATGTCTGCTAGAGTAGTTAAATATCCCTATGCAAAAAAAAAAAAGTAAACCTCAACCCAAGCTTCACAACATACCAGAAAAAAAAAAAAAAGACTCAAAATGAATCACAGACCTAAATATAAAACCTAAAGATTCTCTAAAAGAAAACACAGAAAATCTTATGATCTAGGATCAGGCAATGGTTACTTAGATCTGTCACAAAAAGTGAAAACCACAAAATACTGATATATTGGACTTTATGAAAATTAAAATCTGCTTTTCTAAAGATACTGTTGACAAAATGAAAAGAAAGGCAATTGACCTGCAGAACATATATCTGATAAAAGGACATATCTGGCTTATACAAAGTACTTTCAAATCCCAATAATAAGAAAAAAAAATTACCCAACAAAAAATGGGCAAGTGATCTGAATGATAATTTAGCAAAGAATATAATTAGATGGAAAATAAGCACATGAAAGTATGCTCAACATAAGTAGTCACTAGGTACTTTCAAATTAAAATTATAATGTGGTATCACTACATGTCTACTAAAACAGCTCAAAAGAAAACAAAACAAAACAACACCTGACAATGTCAAGGGCTGGTGAAAGTGTACAGACTCAGAGAAGTTTGAGTTCTGCTTTAATGTTGCTGAGAATGCAAAATATGACAGTCCCTTTGGAAAGCAGTTAGTCAATCAAGTTAAACATACATTTATCAACAGTCCAACTCCAGGCATTTATCCAAGAGAAATGAAACATATTTTTACAAAAACTATATATGTTGAAAGTCATTCTTTCAGTCGATGAATGGATAAATAAACTGAGCTAGATTTGTAAAATTGAATCCACTAAGCAATAAAGAAGAATAAAAAACTGATACATGTAACAATGTGCATGAATCTATCATAAGATACAGAGAAATTCATGGGGATAAAAAGTTCTAATAGTTAGGTTTGGGCAAGTAGAGAAGGGAATTGAATTCAAGTAGGCATATGTACAAATAAATCTTCAATCAAGTTTGTAATATCTTATTTTAGAAAAAAAACTAAAAATTTTATACCAGTAAAATAAGAGGTAATATAATAAAAATGAGTGTTAACATGTTTAGCATTTAATAAGTAACATTAGTTAATAAGTCACTATTAATTGAAGGTTAAGTACTAAATAAAACACACACAATCCTTGCCCCTCAGAAGTTTACAACCTAGTAGTAGAGATGGCAGTAAAAACAAATATATATATTACATATATATATATATATACACACACACATATATATCATGTTCGTATACACACACACACACACACACACACACACACACACACACATATGCATTTGATAAGTCCCACAAAGAAGCTAAAGCCTGAGAAGTTGAGCTGATTGTGGAAAAAAGTAGTTCTGGAAAACCAAGAGTTTGGAGAAAACTCCTCCTCCTCACTGGTGCTTAGGGGCTGTGAGAGCAGTTTCTTTTCAATGGAGGGTTACTCTGCAGCCTGTACAGAGATGGGAAGCAGCAGCACGAACAAGTTTGGCAAGAGAGGATTGAGAACTTCTGTTATCAAGCAGCAATAGTGACAGGAAACTTGATGTATGCTGTAAGTAATGGTGACTGTGATGATATCAAAGAAGAGCAACATGAGGAACAGGAACATGGATAGTAAATAGAAAAGGAGAATGCAGAACATCAGCTGTAGCTGAAAGGATGAAGAGGCGCTAGACCAGTGAACAAGGGCAAGAAGAGCCAAAGATATCCTGAGTGACTTGTTTTTATGTTCTGCTGTCTACACTTGGGTTGATGTGATCTTAAGAAACAAGGCTCACTACTATGCATAAAATAAACAACAAGGACTACTATCATACAGCACAGGGAACTATATTCAATAAAGGAAAAGAATCTGAAAATTTTATATATTTATAAAATATATATATATATATAACTGAAGCATTTTGCTGTACACCAGAAAGTAACACAATATTGTAAATTAACTATACTTTGGTTAAAGAAAAAAAACATGGATCACAATGGAAAGGCACATAGGACAGCTGCTGCTGCTGCTGCTAAGTCGCTTCAGTCGTGTCCGACTCTGTGCAACCCCATAGACGGCAGCCCACCAGGCTCCGCCGTCCCTGGGATTCTCCAGGCAAGAACACTGGAGTGGGTTGCCATTGCCTTCTCCGCATAGTACAGTGCTAAGTACAAATTACTCAACACAATAAAGCTAAGAGTATATGATGCCGAAGAATATCTGGTGCAATCATTCACAGAGGTTACTTGAAGAAAGTAAGATTTGTATGTACTTTTCGAGGATAAAGATTAATTGGTGGAAGAGATAAGCTATGCACCCCAGTTAATGGTTGCAATTACCGTAAGAAAAGACTCTCAAAGCGACTTTTAAAACATTTTCCTTTAATCTAGACTTTTTAATCAGATAATTTCCAAACTGAGAATCTAAAAATAAGCTATTTGTGTCAGGATTTTCTCAGTTGCATAAGCAATGTCAAATTTGATTTTCATTCTTGTGAAACTAAGGTTTAAGGGTTCTCATTATTACTGTTGAGGATTTAACAAAAACCTAAACCAAAACCAAACTACCATTTAAAATAAAAACAACATACTAGAAAAATATACACTAGATATATAAAAGGCAAAGAGATAATACAATTAATATAAGAAGAATTGTTATAAATCTGAGGAAAAAGAGAAATATTAGAAAAAATGGCTGTGATTAATGGACAATCTAAAAAGAAAAAAAAACCCACAAAAACCTAGCAAACATAGATAAGAGATTCTAACAACTCTAATATTCAAAGAAATTTCAATTAAAATAATAGCAAAAATTTTTTACTAAGTACATTTCAGGCTAGAAAACAAGCAAAAAAAAAGAAAGAAAATTCAGGACCTGTCTGCATCTGATTTCCAAAAGCCTGACTCTCTACAAGTTTTCAGTTTTTATGCTATTCCAATACCTGAGTTATTCACACTCCCTTCTCTCCTGTGGCTCAGGATTCCCCCTCCATGGATGCATCATCATGGTGTTATATGAAACTACAGAATAATTTGTAACTATTAAACAAAATGAGATAGGTCTGCCTGTACTGACATGAAAAGATAAATGTCAGGCAGTTTTAAGCAAACAAGGCGAATTACAGATTAGTATACATATTATGAGTCTATATTTTGTTAAAAAAAAAAGACTAAAAATAAATACTATTAAATGAATTTCTATGCTTATATGTACAGAAAGAGTAGTTGGAAACAATACACCCAACTACTAAAAATTTGTAAGGCATGGGTAAAGGGAGTATTATTTTGGTTTTATTTTTTTCTTTTCTTCACAAGAAATGATACATAAACATTAGAACTTTCATTTTCTATGTCAAATTGGCCTGTGAAATTGAATATGATTATTTTAAAAAATATGAACATTTACATGCATCCTGAAATAAAATCAAATGGAATTTTACTAAATACTACATGATTATTTTAAAAAGCTAAATAACATTCATTTATTGCTCACAAAATTCATTTTGGTTGTCGTTATTCTCATTTTACAAATGAAGAGCTGGTAGTCAGAATTATAGCCTTCAGCTGATTTTCCAAAGCTCATGAGCTCTCCAATAAACAAGCAGCAAATATTCAAATTTTTTTTCATACTTAGAAGAAAGACAAAGATAACTTTGACTATACTCATTTTACGCTTAGGAATATTAGGTATCAAGAAACATGTTCTAAAATATGAAATAAATCAATGACAGAATCAGATATAGAGTTTATGCTTCTTAACCATATTTTTTTCATTTTTTTCTCATGACAATAACAGAAATTCCCAAACATTTATTATGCCCTTACAGCTAACTCTTTTGTTTTGTTTAAACATATTGATTTTGCTTTAAAATATTTACAGTTCAAATGATTAGTTTCATATTTTCTGCAACAGTCTAAATTTAAATCTCAAGATTCACTTGCCAAGCTCTGCTTCCATACAGAAGATAATCTTTGGGGTTTGAGGTATCATTAGAAGTTTTGCTTATTGTGTATTATGACAGGGCAGCTTCAAATTTGGTTTTCTTACTATTAACAATGGAAATAATATATATTCTTGTGCCAAAAAAAATTACTCAAAGATCCTTTATTTACTTAATAATTACACAGGTTCTTCTAAAGTCTATATTTTTATTTTACTTTACTACCCCTCTACAGTATTTTTGGTACATTTAGAAACACTTCTCTGGCTCCATCTCACAGAAATCCTAGTTAAATAAAATACTTCATGAGTCAACCCTCCCTGAATCCAGATAGCAAAGTTGGTCATCAACCTCTGTGCCAATCCACAGCATCTTCTTTCTACTCTCCTATGGATTCTTCCTTTGATGCAGCTGTAGAATTTTTATCCTTGCCCTGCTCCTACCATCTCATCTCCAATTCAAGTCTCACTTGACTCAAAAGCTGAAGTAATCTGTTAGTTTATCTGTTACTTACCTCCATTTCTTACTCTTCAAATTCATACCGTATACTACCACCGAATTTACCTTTGAAGAACATAGGGTTCAATAATTCAAATCACTACTTTAAAACCATCAATTGCTTGCCACACTTTCAGTAGCATAGAGAAATTTCAGCCCATTAAGGTGACCTGCCTGGCCAATGGCAACCTGACCCCCACTATAACTTCTGTCTCTACTCTCCAACACCTTCCATGTTCTTGCCACCTAGAGTACTTATAATTTCTAAACATATCTAATGTCTCATGTCTTCTGATCATTTTTTCCTATCTGTTCTCTCTCTTCCTTAATTTCCATCTGATCATAAATACTCTCTCTGTTCCTTGAAAGCACAGCTCAGTATCTTCCAGCTGAAGTCTTTTGTTGTATTTGTTGTTGTTGTTTTCTCACTAAGACATGACCGACTCCTTGGCAACCCCATGGAGTGTAGCCCACCAGGCTCTTTCTGTCCATGGGATTTCCCAGGCAAGAATACTGGAGTGCGTTGCCATTTCCTTCTCCAGGGGTTCTTCCAGACCCAGGGATTGAACCTGTGCCTCCTGAATTGGCAGACAGATTCTTGGATTCTTTACCACTGAGTCACCAGGGAAGCCCCAAGGCAGAATTAGCAATGACTAATTAACTGTGAAGGATAAAGGCAAAGACAAGCATACGGTGACTATAAACTGAACTGTAGCTCACAATATTAAGAGTTAGTGATACTCTTGGTGCTTCTGTACTGTGTAAAACTGTGTAAATTCTATCATTTTACTATTGCCACAAGATTTAACTTACCTAATTTTATTGACATTTGCTTTATCATTCAGTATTGATGAAAATAACATGATTTTTTTTTTTCTCCTTACGCAGTTTTGGCTAGCATTAGAAAACAATTATCCATCTAGCATCTCTTCACTAACAAATAATATTAATTGTGCTTACACGGTCTTCTTACTGTATTTGTACACTTATATACACACATACTTTTATGTATTTATTTATGCATTTATTTGTAAGTATGTAAATTTCCTCTTCAGCAATTTAAACATTTCCACAAGCCAGGATGTAACCTGGGAAGAACATCTGCAAAGCTAATAGTTTCCAAAATAACTTCTTTATTCCTACCTACTCAGTGAAAAGGGGGAGAAAAATTCACAACTATATACAACCAATAAGAGAAGCAAATCAGAACTTGGAGTAACAGGAGAGACACAGAGTATTTCTCATAACAGATTTTTATCAAGTTCTGAGTAACCACTGCCTAGATTTTATGTTTCCAATTTTTAAGGGGCCACAAAATAGTATTTCCATAACAGTGTATTTTTGCACTGTGTTCAAATTTCCTATATAGATATACAAATACACAAACTCACTATGGCATCAAATTGTATATGCTATATCTGTGCTGTCTTCTCTGTAACAAATCAAATGGAAGAGTTTTTTCTTCCAACACATTCCACAGTTGAAGATTTCTGCCTTCTATTTGAGCTAGCTAAGAAGTCTATACATTTGCATATTTGCTAGAGGCTTATTTTCTGTAATTTAACACAGTACTGGCTATTTCCTGTGCACAATTCACAGAAGTATAATGTAGTGGTTAAGTCTCAATGCAATTCAAAAGATAGAGACTTGATTTCTCCTCTGTTACTTAACTAATTTACCCAGTGGAGCACTGAGTAATCTCTTTAAAACTCAATTTCATCATCTGTCAAATGGGGATGATAACAACTGTGCAATTTGGGACTCTAGGGCTGTTATGAGGATTAAATGAAATTTTACATGTAAATACTTTGCACTGCCACTGGCCCACAATGAGCACCTAATAAATGTTTACTGCCAATTATAATGAAAATTTTACCACAAATGAAACATGTGAGAAAATATTATTTAGATTGAACTATGGACAGAGGTTCGTGACATTGTACAGGAGACAGGGATCAAGACCATCCCCATGGAAAAGAAATGAAAAAAAGCAAACTGGCTGTCTGAGGAGGCCTCACAAATAGCTGTGAAAAAAAGAGAAGCAAAAAGCAAAGGAGAAAAGGAAAGATATTCCCATCTGAATGCAGAGTTCCAAAGAATAGCAAGGAGAGATAAGAAAGCCTTCCTCAGCGACCAGTGCTAAAAAACAGAGGAAAACAACAGAATGGGAAAGACTAGAGATCTCTTCAAGAAAATTAGAGATAACAAGGGAACATTTCATGCAAAAATGGGCTCAATAAAGGACAGAAATGGTATAAACCTAACAGAAGCAGAAGATATTAAGAAGAGGTGGCAAGAATACACAGAAGAACTGTACAAAAAAGATCTTCACGACCCAGATAATCATGATGGTGTGATCACTCACCTAGAGCCAGACATCCTAGAATGTGAAGTCAAGTGGGCCTTAGAAAGCATCACTACGAACAAAGCTAGTGGAGGTGATGGAATTCCAGTTGAGCTATTTCAAGTCCTCAAAGGTGATGCTGTGCAAGTGCTGCACTCGATATGCCAGCAAATCTGGAAAACTCAGCAGTGGCCACAGGACTGGAAAAGGTCAGTTTTCATTCCCATCCCAAAGAAAGGCAATGCCAAAGAATGCTCAAACTACCACACAGTTGCACTCATCTCACTTCTATGGGGTCGCATAGAGTCGGACATGACTGAAGCGACTTAGCAGCAGCAGCACACACTAGTAAAGTAATGCTCAAAATTCTCCAAGCCAGGCTTCAGCAATACGTGAACCGTGAACTTCCAGATGTTCAAGCTGCTTTTAGAAAAGGCAGAGGAACCAGAGATCAAATTGCCAATATCTGCTGGATCATCGAAAAAGCAAGAGAGTTCCAGAAAAACATCTATTTCTGCTTTATTGACTATGCCAAAGCCTTTGACTGTGTGGATCACAATAAACTGTGGAAAATTCTGAAAGAGATGGGAATACCAGACCATCTGACCTGTCTCTTGAGAAACCTGTATCCAGGTCAGGAAGCAACAGTTAGGACTGGACATGGAACAACAGACTGGCTCCAAATAGGAAAAGGAATATGTCAAGGCTGCATACTGTCACCCTGCTTATTTATATGCTAATTATAAATAAATTCCAAACTATGATACAAGCTTGCGTGAAAGAGGTTTTAGCTTTCCATGACCATTTCCTGGTGCTAATGGTAAGGAACCCACCTGCCAATGCAAGAGACATTAAGAGACAGTTCAATCCCTGGGTCAGGAAGATCCCCTCGAGGAGGGCATGGTAACCAACTCCAGTATTCTTGCCTGGAGAATCCCATAGACAGAGGAGACTGATGGGCTCCAGTCTATAAGGTCACAAAGAGTTGGACGCAACTGAAGTGACTTGGCATACATGCATGCCATGACCATTTCCTAACCTCTTAGGAATTATAACATATACTTAAAAGTTAAAACAACTACATGTATAATATGGTATATTAAATATTCATATTTCATTATTTATATTTTAAAAATAAAATTGGCACAAATTGAATTCTAGAATGTATAGCTCCACCTCTTCATTTTCCATGACTTCACTTAGTCTATCATTTATAAAAAGAGGTTTAATGAAATAATTGATCCATTTCAACATTTGAATGTCTCCTGTTTTTAATTTGCAGCAATTAATGCAAAGCATAAATGTTTTAAACCTTGAATCCTGTGAGACCCAACAATTTAATAATTCAATTTATTATCTTGCCAATCTCTTAGTGAAATAAGGAAAACACAGTATTCCACTGTCAGATCTGATAATACTGATTCATTAGCTACAACAGATAAAAATTAGAATTCATTATATGTGAAGTGTTATTTTGATATGCAAAATTTGCCTTTGAAGAAAAACGTATTCTTTGTTTCATATCAGTAAGCAATGGTTCTGACAGCTGTCCTGTCTGCAACTGAAGCTTCACTGTCATAGCCAAAAGTTGAGACGCTTAGTTTGCTCTGCTCTTTTACCATTATTATTTTTTAAAATTCAGCTTTTGTTAATATGAGAACTTGACATGCCTTAGTGCAATTATCTACCATTATCTTGAAGAGAGAGAACAGCCAAGAAGAATGAACTTTATTAAATAGGACTCTACTAGTAAATTACAAAGTAGCCTCACAAATTAAAGAGCAACTGAAACACATCATACCATTGCAGTTAAGGGTGAAAGTCAGCTTAAGCATTTGGAATGTGAACTCAAGCGCTATGGGACATTTCCTGTGGTGATCATTTTTCCTTTTGTATTTAAGTTCTCTTGTAAGAACAACAACAAAAATGTGGGTCACTAATGTCATTTAAATACGACAAAGGTTTCATCCTTCTGTTTTCTCTTTATATCTGCAACTGAAGGCATTATTTTAATGAATTTGGATCTTTAAATACATATTTAATTTAAATATGAAAAATAAAATTTGGGATGCATCTAGCTTAACTATTAAAATCAGCATTTTGTAATACAATGAAGATGTTACCTGGTAGTAGTGAGGGAGGTAGAAATGGTCAAATAAAGCTTTTTAAAAAATTGGGTAATGTCTTTGGGGCAGGGAATAGCAAATGGAATTTACTGCCTTCAGATCACTGTTTCTCAAGCTACTTCAGTATGTCCAGATTACATACTTGGGGAAAGCCAAGTTCTCAAATTCATGTCAGGGTCAGGGAGCTTGAGGCAGTGAAGGAGATGTGGGAAGTAACATTTGCTGAGTATCTACGCAATACCAGGCACTGGGCTGGTGCTCTTAAGTTTCATCTCCTCAAATTCTGATAATGGTCCTATGTCTTCACTTTTACCTCCTAATTTTTCACATGTGGAAAACAGTTTGAAAGATGTTGCAAAACTTTTCTAAGGTCTCAGAGATCAGTCTCTCTCACTCAAAAATGTTAGATCACTAAGCCACTCAAGTCACATTTATTTTTGCATACTTGAAACACAGTCCTCTTTCTTTATTTTTACTTATTACTGATGTATTCATTGCATTCAAAAATACTAAGATGGCTTACAAAATAACTATAATAAAATGAGATTTGTTGTAAAAGTAAAGACCTTAATGCCCACTGGGTGATTCCGAACAAACATCTTGAGTGCCCAAGCATCAGTGGAGGAAGACTCTTCTGTCTGTAAGTTGTTTCCCAAGTATAATGCATATTTATGAATGGATCTCTCATTGTCAAAGAATGAGGCATTGCTACAAAGACTGCTTAGAATTAGTTCCCTTAAATCCTTTTACTATGGTTCAGCAGTCATTTTATCTGTCTGTATTCACTGAAATACAGCACCTATTGTGTATGAGCATTCCTGTCTGATGCCAATAAAGTTACAATGGCAATTCTCTGCTTTTTCTTACAATAAGCTTTTAGATGGCCTGTAAGGAGCTTTTGGATGTGACTTTTCTAAACCAAAGTAATCATCTGTTGTTTTGTTTCAATTACATGTCAGGATGGGAGAAGGGGATATCACTTATCACTGAGAAAAATCTGAATAAGGCTAAAGACAAAGCAAAAGGACAAGTATGGAATTGGCAAATTTTACTTACTCAGTAAACATGACTCTGGAACTGAGTAGAACCCTGCAGGCGCCAACCCCCCAGTACCAAACTAAACAATTAATGATTAGACAATAGAGAATTATTTTACAGATAATTCTATATTTATCTACAGATATTCTATAATTGCCACCAAAGGAGAAAAAGGCTAACTGCATGATGACCAGACTGTAGCCATAATGTTAGATATTCCTACTTGAGCAGTACTGAATCTATGGCTAGAACAATTTCAAGAACAGGCCTCAAGAGAATGGAATTAACTTTATTGCTCATGATAATCTACATCTCTGTAGGCATCAAAATAATTGTAGTTTTCTCTGCCTATATATATAAGCAGACAACTAAAATTGTCGGAAATGCTATAGACTCACATTGACACCTTCCACTCTGAGAATACAGCGCCCTATATCACCATGAAGAAGTTATAGAAGATAGACCTTTGCCCCTAATGTCATAGAAATAGAATGATGTTCTGATAAGTGGGGATTTGTAAGCAGCTCTTTATAGGAAACTCCCCTTAGCAGGAAGCCCCTTTTCTTGTCACTTTAACAAAGGTACATCAGAATTAACTTTTAAACCAGGCACCCTCATGCTCTGCTTATCTCTGGCCCAAGCACACCTCTCAAATCTTTTAATCACACAATACCTTGCCTAACTTGTCAGTTCTTTCTGTAGATCAAAGAAAAAGAAATGAAGAATAAATATCAATAAATAACAGAGGACCAGATCTCTTACCTAGCTTCCCCTTCACTTTGGAAGTTTGTAATATTCCAAACAAACTGTGTGACCAAACTGTGTGAACAAGATTACAACTCGAGGAAGATCACAAGAAGTCAATGAGTCTGTACACTGGGGGTGTGGGGGGAGTGGGCATGGTGACCACTCTGAATCCCTATCTCAGTGATTAACTAAGATTACTCTTTCTCTTTAAAATGTCATGGCCAAGCAGAATCTTCAGAACTGGTTTTGGGGGATGTTGAGTCCATCATCTCCCCAGACTATTGGCATTCTAATTAAAGGTGCCTTTCCTTTGTTATCAACATTTGTGAGTACGTAATTGATCTTGTAAGCAGGGTACAGTGGGACCTTCATTTGTTAAACAAGTTGAACATCATCTCTTCATCTCACACTATGCTAAGGTTGTAAAGATAAAAGGATGACAAGAAATGGTCTTTTCCTGCAAAAACCTTTTAGAATAGTGCAGAAAACAGAGTTATATACATATACTCATAATACCAAGTTATAAATGCAATGACAGAATGCAAACGCATGGAAGAACCATAATGTGATACCTATATATCCTGGATGAAATTAGGGAAGACTCGCCGGAAGAAGTAACGCTTCAGCTAAGCCTTTAAATTTTAAAGGTAAAGGAAAGTGTGGCAGGAGCTCGGAGCTGGATAGTAGGAAGTCCATTCAGTTCAGTTCAGTCGCTCAGTCGTGTCCGACTCTTTGCGACCTCATGAAGTGCAGCACGCCAGGCCTCTCTGTCCATCACCAACTCCCGGAGTCCACCCAAACCCATGTCCATAGAGTTGGTGATGCCATCCAACCATCTCATCCTCTGGCGTCCCCTTCTCCTCCTGCCCCCAATCCTACCCAGCATCAGGGTCTTTTCCAATGAGTCAACCCTTCGCATGAGGTGGCCAAAGTATTGGAGTTTCAGCTTCAACATCAGTCCTTCCAATGAACACTGAGGACTGATCTCCTTTAGGATGTATTGATTGGATCTCCTTGCAGTCCAAGGGACTCTCAAGAGTCTTTTCCACACAGTTCAAAAGCATCAATTCTTCGGTGCTCAGCTTTCTTCACCGTCCAACTCTCACATCCACACATAACCACTGGAAAAACCATAGCCTTGACTAGATGGACTTTTGTTGGCAAAGTAATGTCTCTGCTTTTAAATATGCTATCTAGGTTGGTCATAACCTTCCTTCCAAGGAGTAAGCATCTTTTAATTTCATGGCTGCAGTCACCATCAGCAGTGATTCTGGAGCCCAAAAAAATCAAGTCTGACACTGTTTCCACCGTTTACCCATCTATTTCCCATGAAGTGATGGGACCAGATGCCATGATCTTAGTTTTCTGAACGTTGAGCTTTAAGCCAACTTTTTCCCTCTCCTCTTTCACTTTCATCAAGAGGCTCTTTAGTTCTTCTTCGTTTTCTGCCATAAGGGTGGTGTCATCTGCATATCTGAGGTTATTGATATTTCTCCCGGCAATCTTGATTCCAGCTTGTGTTTCTTCCAGCCCAGCGTTTCTCATGATGTACTCTGCATATAAGTTAAATAAGCAGGGTGACAATATACAGCCCTGACGTACTCCTTTTCCTATTTGGAACCAGTCTGTTGTTCCATGTCCAGTTCTAACTGTTGCTTCCTGACCTGCATACAGGTTTCTCAAGAGACAGGTCAGATGGTCTGGTATTCCCATCTCTTTCAGAATTTTCCATAGTTTATTGTGATCCACACAGTCAAAGGCTTTGGCATAGTCAATAAAGCAGAAATAGATGTTTTTCTGGAACTCTCTTGCTTTTTCGATGATCCAGCAGATATTGGCAATTTGATCTCTGGTTCCTCTGCCTTTTCTAAAACCAGCTTGAACATCTGGAAGTTCACGGCTCACGTATTGCTAAAGCCTGGCTTGGAGAATTTTGAGCATTACTTTACTAGCATGTGAGATGAGTGCAATTGTGCGGTAGTTTGAGCATTCTTTGGCATTGCCTTTCTTTGGGATTGGAACGAAGACTGACCTCTTCCAGTCCTGTGGCCACGGCTGAGTTTTCCAAATTTGCTGGCATATCGAGTGCAGCACTTTCACAGCATCACCTTTGAGGATTTGAAATAGCTCAACTGGAATTCCATCACCTGCACTAGCTTTGTTCGTAGTGATGCTTTCTAAGGCCCACTTGACTTCACATTCCAGGATGTCTGGCTCTAGGTGAGTGATCACACCATCGTGATTATCTGGGTCGTGAAGATCTTTTTTGTACAGTTCTTCTGTGTATCCTTGCCACCTCTTCTTAATATCTTCTGCTTCTGTTAGGTCCATATCATTTCTGTCCTTTATCGAGCCTATCTGTGCATGAAATGTTCCTTTGGTATCTGTAATTTTCTTGAAGAGATCTCTAGTGTTTCCCAATGTGTTGTTTTCCTCTATTTCTTTGCACTGGTCACTGAGGAAGGCTTTCATATCTCTCCTTGCTATTCTTTGGAACTCTGCATTCAGATGGGAATATCTTTCCTTGTCTCCTTTGCTTTTTGCTTCTCTTTTCATAGCTATCTGTAAGCCCTCCTCAGACAGCCAGTTTGCTTTTTTGCATTTCTTTTCCATGGGGATGGTCTTGATCCCTGTCTCCTGTACAATGTCACGAACCTCTGTCCATAGTTCATCAGGTACTCTGTCTATCAGGTCTAGACCCTTAAATCTATTTGTCACTTCCACTGTATACTCATAAGGGATTTGATCTAGGTCATACCTGAATGGAATAGTGGTTTTCCCTACTTTCTTCAATTTAAGTCTGAATGTGGCAATAAGCAGTTCATGATCTGAGCCACAGTCTGCTCCCGGTCTTGTTTTTGCTGACTGTATAGAGCTTCTCCATCTTTGGCTGCAAAGAATATAATCAGTCTGATTTCAGTGTTGACCATCTGGTGATGTCCACGTGTAGAGTCTTCTCTTGTGTTGTTGGAATAGGGTGTTTGCTATGACCAGTGCGTTCTCGTGGCAAAACTCTATTAGCCTTTGCCCTGCTTCATTCTGTACTCCAAGGCCAAACTTGCCTGTTACGCCAGGTGTTTCTTGACTTCCTACTTTTGCATTCCAGTCCCCTATAATGAAAAGGACACCTTTTTTGGGTTTTAGTTCTAGAAGGTCTTGTAGGTCTTCATAGAACCGTTCAACTTCAGCTTCTTTGGCGTTACTGGTCAGTGCACAGACTTGGATTACCGTGATATTGAATGGTTTGCCTTGGAAATGAACAGAGATCATTCTATCGTTTTTGAGATTGCATCCAAGTACTGCATTTTGGACTCTTTTGTTGACCATGATGGCTACTCCATTTCTTCTAAGGGATTCTTGCCCACAGTTGTAGATATAATGGTCATCTGAGTTAAATTCACCCATTCCAGTCCATCTTAGTTCGCTGATTCCTAGAATGTCGACATTCACTCTTGCCATCTCCTGTTTGACCACTTCCAATTCGCCTTGATTCACGGACCTAACATTCCAGGTTCCTATGCAATATTGCTCTTTACAATATTAAAGGAAGTCCATTAAGGTTTTGTAAAACTAACTTTGCTAAATAAAAGATAATAATTAAAAAATAAAATCTTTAACCAAATTACTACTTCTCATTCTCTCTAACCTGAGTAAATACTAACCACGTATTAGGTGCTTGCCTGCCTGCTAAGTTGCTTAAGTCATGTCCTACTCTTTGCAACCCTATGGACGGTAGCCTGCCAGGCTATTCTGTCCATAGGATTCTCCAGGCAAGAAAACTGGAGTGAGTTGCAGTGCCCTCCTTCAGGGGATCCTCCTGACCTAGGGACAGAACCCATGTCTTATGTATCTTGCATTGGCAGTCAAGTTCTTTACCAGTAGCTCCACCTGGGAAGCCCACATATCAGGTGACAACAACTGAAATAAGACCATGAAAGCAAAGTGTTGCAGTCTGTTTGCCTTGTCAACTATGGGAATCTGTAGCACTATCCAATAAATGAAAGTGCAACTTTTATGACATCAACTTTTCCTATTACTTCTCCCATTGATTAACCCCTTAGTCATATGGCCTTGGAGAAGGCAATGGCACCCCACTCCAGTACTCTTGCCTGGAAAATTCCACGGATGGAGGAGCCTGGTAGGCTACAATCCATGGGATCGCTAAGAGTCAGACACGACAGAGTGACTTCACTTTCACTTTTCCCTTTCATGCACTGGAGAAGGAAATGGCAACCCACTCCAGTATTCTTGCCTGGAGAATCCCAGGGACAGCGGAGCCTGGTGGGCTGCTGTCTATGGGGCCGCACAGAGTTGGACACGACTGAAGCGACTTAGCAGCATATGGCCTTTCTTGCTGCTACTCCAACTTGCCAGGCTTCAGCCTTGAAACTTTGTACTTGTTACTCTCCTGGTTACAGTTACAGAGCTCTGTTTCTGTCTGCTTTCCTTTAATCATCTAGGCTTCAATTCAAATGTCACTTTCTCCAAGAGTATCTTCTTATCCATTGAGATTGACATATTAGCAACAACCTTCACTTCTGCCAAGTCACTGTTTTTCTATTTATCTTGCTTTACCTTCTTATCAACACCTGAAACATTGTATTATCTGTTTCTTTATATGCCTTGTTATCTAACTCCTCTCCACTCCCTGCAAAAGTATTAAATAACTTTTTTGTCTTGTTTATTGCTGAGTTTCCAGTTTGTAACATACTGCCCAGTAACCAACATTAAGTTAAATGAATGAAACCTTCTAAACCAATGGTAGCAATTACTATCTCCAAATAACAGTGCTGCACTAGACCTACAGAGCAACCAGTTCAGAATTCAGCAGCAGGACATAGAGGGCCTCCAGAGGGAAAAAAAAAAAATGTTTTTTGAAAAAAAAAGGAAAATGAGGAAATAAAAATAAAAAAGATAGAATAAAAGACATAGAAATGTAGAAATGTACGAAGTTAGATTCTATAGAGTTATTAAATGTGGGCCTCGGTTCTGACATTTCTTGCACCTAATCCATAAGAGAAAACTGATCACTTTTGTGTATCCTGAATTTTGGGGAAGCAAAATTTTTTTAATGCAGAAAACTTTAGGAAAAAAAAAAATCTTTCTTGGTTTTTCCTGAGGGCCCCAGTGGGTACACACTTCAAATTTACATTTTTCCTACAGGAAATTAAAACTGCATGCATTTTGTCTACTAGCTAATACACAACTACAAGTGGTGCCATCATATGGCATATCTTACACCTTATACATTTGTAATTATTGTTTCAGGTTTCTCATGACTAGATCCAGATTAATCTTTGAGACATCAGAAGTGTTTCCACTGAGCTGAAGGATTAATGCCCTGCCCTTACTTATGGGATCTTTTTCCTACAATTAATCATTTTGTTAATGTAGACGGTTGCTTAGATTCTGATTCTGCCGCTTACTAAATGTGTGATCTTGGGAAATTTACTTAGCCCCTCTGTCTTCTGCGATTTGGGGATTTTAACAGCACTGATTCTATTGCAATTACATTTAGGATTCAATTAGACATTAAACTCTAAAAATTCTTAGTACAATGCCTGGCTCTAATTAATTTTCCATAGTTCCCTATATGCCGATGACAATATTCATAACATAGATATCTAGTTGTGCATAAATCATCTGGTGAGCATAATAAAATGAAAATCCAAGAGGAACCTTTTCTTTTTTATATGACATGTAGTCAGGGAGACAGAAAGTTGACATCAAAAGTGATTGAATTAGTACAAGTCTTAGTTAGCAATCTTATAACAGTACTCCTGCGCTCTCAGGAAAAAAAAAACAATTTCTTATTTTCTCCAAATAACATATTATTTTAGAAATTTGCAGAGAAACATCTATTTTAAATTTCAAGAAGGCTGTAATTAACATTCATAAAACCTTTCAAAATGACTTATTTTCTTTCTCTCTTTTTTTGTACTTTTGATGAATACTTTTTGGATTTTCCAACTGCCTATTCTCCCCAGTGTAAACCCTATCTTTGCTGAGAAAAGCTGAATGCCGAAGAATTGATGCTTTTGAACTGTGGTGTTGGAGAAGTCTCTTGAGAGTCCCTTGGACTGCAAGGAGATCAAACCAATTCTAAAGGAAATCAGTCCTGAATATTCATTGGAAGGACTGATGCTGAAGCTGAAGCTCCAATACTTTGGCCACCTGATGCAAAGAACTGACTCATTGGAAGAGACCCTCATGCTGGGAAAGATTGGAGGCAGGAGGAGAAGGGGATGACAGAGGATGAGATGGTTGGATGGTATCACCGACTCAATGGATATGAGTTTGAGCAAACTCCAGGAGTTGGTGATGGACAGGGAAACTTGGCATGCTGCAGTCCATGGGGTCACAAAGAGTTGGACATGACTGAGCTACTGAACTGAACTGAAATGTATTAAGGTTATTTTAAAGAAAAAAGCATCATAGGGAAATGTCATGAGCAATTATACAACAGCAAATTTGGCCACTTATATTGAATGGAAAAATTCCTTGAAAGACACAAATAACAAAAACACAATCAAGCACAAGTAGTTTTGGGAGGGGCCAGGATGGCAATGAAGGAACTCCTGAACTTCCCTGTACCCACGGATGCACGGACTGTACAACTACATAGTAAGAAAATCCCACTGAGAGACATCCAGTGGCTCAAGGACTATGGCAAACAAAGAAGTATTTGCCAGTGGGTACACTTCACTTCCTGTGGCTACCCCTCAATGCTCAGCCCAGAAATAGCAGACAAAATTGTCCATTGTCCAGTCTTCTCTGGAGGGATTTGACTGCATACTTTACAAGCTGATGCCTGAAGTTCTGGCTTCTAATTTAACATGCATCTAGAGGCTGACTGAGAGCTTCCTTAGAATCCAGGGGAGCTGGTAGGCACTTCCCCTGCATTCCCTCTCTGGCTTGATCCAACAATAAAACCAAATTGCTAGTACCACCTTGAAAGGAGTTTGTCCCCATATTTAGTGACTCAGCTTTTATGGCTTCCATACAAGGAATGGAATTCCCAAATCACTTAGCTCTGAAAGCCAGTGGGGCTACATTCACATGTTCCACAGGAGGATAGCAAACAAAGAAGCAGCTTTTCCTTAGGTGCAGGAGCACCCTTTCATTTCTCTCCCACTCTCATGACTATCTGCCTGGGATTCCTGTAGAAGCAGCAGGTAAAAATAGCCATTTTCCAATTTCTCCTTGGAAGGAACTTAACTATATCTTTCCCCAGCTCTTCTATGAGGGTACAGTTTCAGCCTGCATCTATGTGCTGACTAATATTCTCTTCCTTGGAACACTGACTGATCTTGGCACACCCTCAACTATGGGGGACAGCCATAAAGGTTTGGGAGACAACCAGGAGTTTCATCTGGACTGATGATGAGACAGTTTGCCAGGACTGCACATGTAATGTGCAGAAACCAACACAAAGAGTGGAGGAAAATGGAAGAAAAAAAAAAGTAATAACAACAAGGAAATATGTCTCAAACAGAAGAACAAGATAAATCATTAGAACGTGATCTTAGTAAGACAGAAGTGACTTACCCTACAGAGTTCAAAATAATGGCCATAAAGATGGTCACTGAGGTCAGAGAGCAAGGCATAAACAAAGTGAGAATTTCAGCAAAGAAAATATAACAGACAAAGAAAGAATCTTAAAATCAATTTGTTACTTAGAAGGGGACCCCATTAAGACTATCAGTGAATTTTTCAGCATAAACTTTGCAAGCCAGGAGGGAGTGTGATGATTTTTCAAAATGCTGAAAGAGAAAATCTGCCAACCAATAATACTCTATTCAGCAAAGCTGTCCTTCAGAATTGAAGGAGAGACAAAGAGTTTTCCAGACAAAAGGTGAGGAAGTTCATCATTACTAGACTGATAGATATATGGGTCAACAGAACAGAGTCTAGAATTAGATTCACACATTTAATTAACAGATTTTTGACAAAGCTGCAAAAGCAACTGGTGATACGATAATTTTTCTAACAAATAGAGTTGGAAAGATAGATAAAAAGATGAAAAAAAAACCCAGAAAATCCTACAAGTTTGTATCACAACATATACAAAAAAATAATTTGATGTGAATCCTAGATCTCAATGTAAGACATCTAGAAGAAAATTGTGGTGTTGCAATTTGAATGTGCTGGATGCAAAGATTTCTTAAACACAAAAAAAACAAATTTTAAAAATGACAGTCAACAAATTGAATTACTCCATCAATTTTTTTTTTAAAGATTGCTAAAGAAACGTAAAAAATGGAATAGAAAGTCACAAAATAGCAGAAAATATTGCAACATTCATATCTGACAGTAGACCTTAACCACTACAACTCGTTAATAAGAAGATAAACATTCCAGTTTGGAAATGGCAAAAGGATTTGAACAGACATTTCACCAAAGAAGATATATGGATTGCAAATAAGCACATAAAAGATGGTCAATATCAGTTCTTAGGAAAGTGGTAAATAAAACCATAAGGAAATATCACTATACACCTAGTTGAATAGCTAAAAGTAAAATGTCCAATAGCACTAAGTGTTGGCAATGTATAAACACTTGGAAAGTATTTGGCAATTTTAAGAAATATTAAATATGTACATATCCCATGATCCAAGGAAAATAAAAATTCTACATCAATTTTTATAAACAAATATTCACAGAAACCTAATCTTGAAAAAAAATCCAAATGTTCACCTTGATCTTAAGCCTAATCCTAACAGATGAATGGATAAACATTTTGTGATGTAACTATACAGTGGAATATCACTTAGAAATAAGAAGAGATAAAGTACCAATACCCGCAAACACCTGAATGAATCTCAAAACAGTAACTAGTGAAAGCAACTAAACAAAGGGATGTACATAATATATTATTCCTTTCAAAAAAGGACACAATTTTCAAACTAATTTGTAGTATTAGAAGGCAGACTATTGGTTGCCTGGGATAGGTTACAAAAGACACATAAAAATTATGAATATCTTTATTGTCTAGATTGTGGTGATGATTCATGCTTCAAAACTAAACAAATTGTGTATGTAAAGTTTCACTGTATTCAGTTATACCTCAATACTGTTCATACTGTTTATGCGGTTCACAAGGAAAGAATACGGAACTATGAACAAAGCTAGTGGAGGTGATGGAATCCCAGTTGAGCTATTTCAAATCCTAAAAGATGATGCTGTGAAAGTGCTGCACTCAATAAGCTAGCAAATTTGGAAAACTCAGCAGTGGCCACAGGACTGGAAAAGGTCTGTTTTCATACCAATCCTAAAGAAAGGCAATGCCAAAGAATACTCAAACTACTGCACAATTGCACTCATATCTCACGCTAGCAAAGTAATGCTCAAAATTCTCCAAGCCAGGCTTCAACAATATGTGAACCGTGAACTTCCAGATGCTCAAGCTGCATTTAGAAAAGTCAGCGGAACCTGAGATCAAATTTACAACATCTGTTGGATCATCAAAAAAGCAAGAGAGTTCCAGAAAAACATCTACTTCTGTTTATTGGCTACGCCAAAGCCTTTGGTTGTGTGGATCACAATAAACTGTGGAAAATTCTGGAAGAGATGGGAATACCAGACCACCTGACCTGCCTCTTGAGGAATCTGTATGAAGGTCAAGAAGCAACAGTTAGAACTGGACATGGAACAACAGACTGGTTCCAAATTGGGAAAGGAGTATGTCAAAGCTATATATTGTCACCTTGCTTATTTAACTTATATGCAGAGTACATCATGAGAAATGCTGGGCTGGATGAAGCACAAGCTGGAATCAAGATTGCCAGGAGAAAATATCAATAACCTCAGATATGCAGATGACACCACCCTTATGGCAGAAAGCAAAGAAGAACTAAAGAGCCTCTTGATGAAAGTGAAAGAGGAGAGTGAAAATTTGGCTTAAAACTCAACATTCATAAAACTAAGATCATGGCGTCCAGTTCCATCACTTCATAGCACATAATGGGGAAACAATGGAAACAGTGACAGACTTAACTTTTTGAGCTCCAAAATCACTGCAGATGGTGACTGCAGCCATGAAATCAGAAGACACTTGCTTCTTGGTAGGAAAGCTATGTATGACAAACAGTGTATTGAAAAGCAGAGACATTACTCTGCCGACAAAGATCCATATAATCAAGGCTATGGTCACATACAGTTGTGAGAGCTGGACTTTAAAGAAGGTGAAATGCCAAGGAATTGATGCCTTCGAACTATGGTGCTGGAGAAGACTCCTGAAAGTCGCTTGGACAGCAAGGAGATCAAACCAGTCCATCTTAAGGGAAATCAAGCCTGAATACTTTTTGGAAGGACTGATACTGAAGCTGAAACCCAGTATTTTGGTCATCTGATCTGAACAGATGACTCACTGAAAAGTCCCTGATGCTGAGAAAGATCGAGGGCAGAAGGAGAAGAGGGCATCAGAGAATGAGATGGCTGGATGGCATCACCGATGCAATGGAAATGAACTTGAGCAAACTTCAGGAGATGGTAAGGGACAGAGAGGCCTGGCATGCTGCAGTCTATGGGGTTGCAAAGAGTCAGACATGCCTGGGAGACTGAACAACAACAAATGTGAACATACATGTGCAAATAAAGAAACATGCATCAGTGGAAATCTCATCAAATTAGACAACTGCAAACATTGGTGGACTCAATGGACAAGAATTTGAGCAGATTCCAGGAGATAATGAAGGACAGGGAACGCTGGCGTGCTGCAGTTCATGGGATTGCGAAGAGTCGGACGTGAGTGAGCAACTGCACAGCAACAACAAACATTGGCCACTAAGGTCACAGCTTGCTATCCAAGTGAGTTCACTTAAAACACAGACTTAATGATATGAGAAACAAATGCCTTAAGGAATTTTGGAATGATATGGAATTTTGATTCTTTAAGGAATGATCCTTAGTAAGCAAAAATCTTTAGAAAATTTTCAAAATCTGAGTAAATATAAAGTACAGATTCCTAACAGAGGGATGACATTCAGGTTTATTTGAGCTAGGTTTTCATAGAAAAAAAAAAAATGACTCTAAACTCTTACACTATAAATAAATAAAAAGCAAAGCAAAGACATATCTTTTTTTGTGTCATGGCTTGTTTTTATACTTAGAATACTCAATTTAGCCCATAATTTAAAATTTATTTTTGGCATAAGTAAATATATTCCCTCCACTTCCTTTAATACTGTAACAAAAAAGGAACTAAAATCTTTGTATATTTTTAATGGTATATGATTAAAAATGACTCTGGGAAACTTTGATTCCATGATTTTATAATGTATCTTTTAACATCACATTCTAATTTATGATATTTGGTAAATGTAAAAAATTTTTTGATTAAAAATAAAATTCTTTCAAATAACTTTTAATTAGCATTTCTCAGCAGATATCTGTCTTCATTCCATGGTCATTTATCAAGTGGCCTACCCCAGCCCAAGGGCACAGTCTTGAAGCAAGTTATTAATTTCCTTTCCTTTAGGAAATCTACTCTGTCTTCAAGAAAAGTCCAAAGAATAAATGAGAAAACAGCTCAAAGCCACCCAAGATGAACTGAAGATGTTATATGTTAAAAGAGCAGATCTAGTACTGAGCTATCAGAAGAAATAAAAGAGCAAAGTCTCTATAGATGCTCATCATGATACACTCTGGCATCTGGCAGAAAAGGTGGGTATAAGGGAAAAAGGGAAAACAAAAGTGTAAAAGCAAACCTGATGATGCTATCACTGCACACCAGAGAGAACCACTTTCACCACATTTAGGAGAAATTTGGGGCAGGTGAATATTGGTGGTAAAGAAACATAAAAGGATAAAAATTAGAGTATTTACATGTATTTATTCTATAACTGAAATTTCAGTTGGATTACACACAAGCTTTTTGACCCTGTCTTGACCAGTATAGAAAATGAGAAATAATAAAACCAGTTTTCCATATTAAGCCTGAATGTACTTCATGGTTTGTCTATTTCTGCTATTCCTAAAGCATTTCAGGTATGACCAATAAGTCAAAATACTCCCTTCATTAAGCAGACTGCAAATGCCTGGTTGGCAGAGTCAGCTGTTAATTTGGTTGTATAGCTCTCAATGTGTGGGTGTGAAATAAATCCTAAAGGTGCAACATTAAAGGTGGACTGAGTCTTGGAAATTATGTAATAATATGCCCTTATTTTATATATGAGGAAACTTAGACCCAAGGAAATTAGATAATTTGTCCAAGGTCTCATAGCTAGTAGAATTTTGGTAAGTTGTTCATTTCAGACTCTTCTAGAACAGCCATGAATTTTAATTGATCTGCTTTACTACCTTTCCAGTTCCAGTTCAGTCACTCAGTCGTGTCTGACTCTTTGCAACCCCATGAACCGCAGCACGCCAGGTCTCCCTGCCCATCACCAACTCCCGGAGTCCACCCAAACTCATGTCCATTGAGTTGGTGATGCCATCCAATCACCTCATCCTCTGTTGTCCCCTTCTCCTCCTGCCCTCAATATTTCCCAGCATCAGGGTCTTTTCAAATGAGTCAGCTCTTCACATGAGGTGGCCAAAGTATTGGAGTTTCAGCTTCAACGTCAGTCCTTCCAAGGAACACCCAGGACTGATCTCCTTTAGGATGGACTGGTTGGATCTCCTTGCAGTCCAAGGGACTCTCAAGAGTCTTCTCCAACACCACAGTTCAAAAGCATCAATTCTTCGGCGCTCAGCTTTCTTCACCGTCCAACTCTCACATCCATACATGACTACTGGAAAAACCATAGCCTTGACTAGACAGAACTTTGTTGAGAAAGTAATGTCTCTGCTTTTTAATATGCTATCTAGGTTGGTCATAACTTTCCTTCCAAGGAGTAAGCGTCTTTTAATTTCATGGCTGCAATCACCCTACCTGCTTTAATTCATCTGCATAGCATTTATAAATTCTATGCATGACAGCATAGGCTTAGGTTATTTGAGAAAATGGGCTTGTTCTCTTAAATACTGCATTAAATTTGTTAAATCCAGCATATACAACTATTTTGAAAGTATTATGTTTGGGGCCAAACCCTTATTATTAAAACGTCACAATGGAATATGTTTAGTATGAGCTCTTTAACATTCTTGTAAGTTTGGGGCAGAGGATGGCATTTTTCTAAGACAGTAGAAAGAGGAAAGTTTTCTACATCAAATAAAAATAAATTTGGGGGAAATATTTGTTTCTATATTGAAATAATCACCCTCTATGGGGCTGAAACTAAAAATTCACACTATCACTGAATTGATGTTTATTGATAAAAGTAGAAAATACCTCTTTCTATAGCTTAATTTTGGACAAGTCTGTCATTGTCATGAGAGTATAAGCTGTACTTCAAATAGTTTACGTTTCCTTAACTTTAGCTGCACAAAATCCATTTATTAACAAAAAATGTACTTACTGATTCAGGACAGGAGTGTAGGCAGTTTTATCCTCATCAATAATAGTGACCATCAGTGTAATAAGCTGGGGCCAAAAATCCAAATTCTTGGTGGTTGGTCCCTGATCTTCCCGAGGAATGTCCTGTTTCTTACTCTGCTCAGAAGTCAGGCAACATGCAAAAGAAAAGGTTAAAGGGCATGAGTTTAGTTAGAAATCACTGTCAAACAGGAGGATCAGATAAAGAGAGTTATGAACAACTCTCAGACCATGCAAGCCAAAGTTAGTACATTCAGGTTGTCTCTCTTCATTGAATGGCATCCCACAGGGTCTAGTCACAATGGCTAGGCTTGAATTTCTGAATGCTTTGGTTCTGGAATGGAGGTTTATCTTCCTCTATTGCAGTTTATGATCTTAGGAATTATTATTATAGAGTTCATCCCTTTAATGTGACTTCTTCCAAGGCAAAAGGTTGAATTCTGTGTGTACAATGGTGTGTGTGTAAAATTTGTCCTGCCTTTTTTCAAAAGTCACACTGGTGTATGTGGGCAGAACTCAAGAAAGGCTGTCTGGTTACAAAGTCATTACTGTTAAATTCTACAGATATAAAGTTATGTGAATGGACTAGAACTCTCTCATTCCACTCACAAATACATCTAAGTTAACTCTAACTTTGTAAGTCTTTTTTTTATATGCATATAGGTGTATTTAAATCATATTGGAATCCTTCTAAATTTATCATGCTGAATGAATTCTCCACTGTCACCTCTAGAAGGAGTGTTGTCTGAATGATCTAAATTTACAGTGACATCAAAATAGTATAATACTTTTGAATGTTTCACATATAAACTTCATACTCAACACACGTAATTCTTTTGAACATACAGGTAAGTTATTCTGGTTGTTTTGTTTCATTGGGTATTCTTCTTACAGCACTTCTTTTACATTTACTTTTTAAAATCAGGAAAAAAGATGAAGATGGAGACAATTTTCACTCAAGTATATAAGTGGGAAGCATATGGCTTCCTTGACTATTTTTGCTGAAGTATTTATAAGCTTGGAGGTCCAGGATATTTGAAAACTCCAATTGGTAGCTCAGGAAATTCATGGTCTCTCATACAAAGGTGGATTAGATTTTATTTGGTCCAATCATTTGGCTTCCCTGGTGGCTCAGTGGTAAAGTATTCACTTGTAATGCAGGAGATGTGGATTTAATCCCTGGGTCAGGAAGATCCCCTAGAGAAGGAAATGGCAACCCATTCCAGGATTCTTGCCTGGAAAATCCCATGACAGAGCAGCCTGTCAGGCTACAGTCCCTGGGGTCACAAAAGAGTCGGACATGACTTAGCAACTAAACAAGTATCATTTGTCTTACTTAATTACCCATGTCTTTTCCAAAGATCAGCCACCCTCTGCTGAATGACTATAGGCATATCTTCTAATGATGCCCAACATATGTAACCAGATTTAGATGAGTCATCACACTATCACTGTTCTCACTGCAGTTAAATATAACCCTGTATTGTTACAGACCTCATACAAAGACTATAATGTACTTTCAGGGACTTAAATTTTCCTAGGGTACTTTCAAGTGCTGTTAATTTACCTTTAAGCTCAAAATGTAACACATTAAAAGCTGAAGACTGAGACTAGTCAAAAGACTAGTGGCTAGCACATATTACTTCAAATTGCCAGAATGAACTAAAAGTAGTCTTCAAAGGATCTTAATAAACCTTATGCATCTGGCCCCTGAGAACCATTTTAAACTCTGCAGCCTTCCTGTTTTAATTCCTCAGGTACACCCATGCACATCAGAAGATATTTAAGAAGAAAAAGGCAGCAATACAGGCAAACAAATGTCTAACTTCTCCAATTATTAAGTTACATTGTCTATGGAAGCTTGTCTTTCTTTTATGAACAGGAATTTATTATGGTCACAGTAATGTACTTATTTATTCATTACATTAAACTCAATAAACTTCCCTCTCTATGATGTAACCAGAAATCCAGAGAACCTGGTGAGTTGTAAAGATTGTAAGTAAAATTAGTTCTGATGGCCATGGTGAACTATCTGAGAATACCATCATTAATCATCTTGATGTGTATACAGCCAAACTATATGCCTAACTTGTTTCAAGTAATGTGATGAAATAAAAGTAAATGACTATGAAAAACATGTCTAACTCCAGAGTCCCTTATCATCATTTTGCAGAGTGAACTGGGAAAGGGGAAAGACCAAAGTAGTTGAATACACATTAATTCCAAAGTCCCTTAACTGTCACAAAGTATACTTTCATTCCTTTTTTAATACCACTAAAGGATTATAGCTGGTAACATTATTTTGCGTAAAATTCTATATGATGCATCAGAATAAACCAAATGATGCTGTCATTAGTTTTTATGTATCACATATTGGTATCACAAACCATGCTTTATGTATTTTACTAGTGCATTTTAATAGACTGCGTGTTTACAAGGATGGAGTACAACCATGTGTTTGGTTGGCCAAAACATTCTTGCATCTTGTGGAAAAACCCAAACTAACCTTTTGACCAACCCAATACATAAGAATATTCACTTGATTGCTTAGGAATTCAGTTGTTCTAAGTTGTTGTTTAGTTGCTAAGTCATGTCCAACTCTTTTGTGACCTCATGGACTGTGTTCCGCCAGGCTCCACTGCCCATGTGATTTCCCAGGCAAGAATACTGGAGTAGGCTGCCATTTCCTCCTCCAGGGGATCTTCCCGACCCAGGGATAAAACCCACATCTCTTGCATTGGCCAGTGGATTCTTCTGCTAAGCCACCATGAAACACTTTATTACTATTTGACAATTTTACTAGAGCATTTGAAATTATGGTTAGAAAAATTAATATAATGGCAGTGGAAATTCTGAAAGCTAGTAATAAGTACATTATTTACTAAAACCTCTATTAATTACTATTTATCATAAGAAAAATATTTAAAATACATATTTATATTGTATACAGGTATAATATATAATTTAACCTAAACAAATAAAATACAATAGGTTTATAAAACTACGACTTAGTATACCTGTCAATTTTAACATTGCCATTAGTTCTATAGTGACTAAAAATTATCTTGTTAACAGATAATTGAGGAAAGGTATGTGAAAGAAAGATTGTGAGAGCATAATGGGGAGATAATTTTTTAAAAGTAGAAAGTTACCAGAGTGTAGGATCAACTGAGAAAAGCTTCTAGTTGTTATGTTTATAAAGGATATTCCAATACAAGAAACTTGTACAGACAAGCTGATAAGATGTACATTATACTTCACAATATCAAAGAAGAAAATATGAAGATACTCCATTAAGAAGAGATCAATATACAGAGAGAACCATTATATGAAAAAATTTTGAAATAATAGATGATATCTTCATGGTAGTAGGAGGGAGCAACACTTCTAAGGTTGCTATGAGGTATTTCTGTGCCATCCCATCTATTTGTTCTATAAGCATATTTTGAAATACCTCTTCTAAGGAGTCGGCCAGACAAGGGTTGGGGGAAGATTTTAGCAAAATGATGCAAGGATAGGATATTTAAATACAAAAGCACACAAAGCTAAATAGAGAATTACTAGTAATGTAAGGCTTCAGCTTTTTGACAAGTTTCTCTAAGCATATTAATGAGTATCATATACACATACACACATACACACACACGGTCCATGCTCAAATTGAGGAAATGTTTGCTTAAACAAATAAATTATTTCCAGACTTCTTGTAGTAAGATGTTAATATGCATCTCTAAGACAGTGGTTTCCAAACTTTAGTGTTTCTTAGCATCACTGAGAAGGTGTGCTAAAACACAGACTGGTAGGCTCTACACCCAGAGTTCCTGATTCAGCAGGTCTAGGGTGAAGCTTAAGACTTTGCATATATAATGAAGTCTTAAGAAATTCTGGTGCTATTGAGAATCAGCACCAGTTGAGAATCAACTGGGACAGTGTGAGAATCAATACTCTGAAAGTTATCAACTGAACATTACTCTCTCAAATGCATTTGAACTTGATAGAGCCCTTCACCCTGCTCCTATTCCCCACATTTCATTTTATAAAACCTTCCACAGAAAAAGTGTTCCTCTGAGTATACTGTGGGAAACAAAGGCTAGAGAGATCTAAGTGTCAAATACTGAAGGATCTTTTTTTTCATACAAAGGAATTTGCACTTATGCTAAATTTGATGAGGACTATTATATGATTTCAAACATGGGAATGCATAATTACAGTTGTGTTTTTCAACAATGATTTGGCAGTAGCAGGAAGTTTAATAAAGTTACACCTATGAAATAGTCAATAAATAAAATTGATAGGCTTATGAAAATACTTATGAAATAGTTAAGTAAAATAAATATAATTCATTATATAAATGGTGAGAAAAAAGAGAGAGAGGGAGAAGTCAATGGAACTATCCCGAAGGTAACCAGGTAAACCAATCGGTAGTTTAGGAAGTACCCTGAACTACTGACACAGCTTGAGGACTTCCAGGATGTGTGTGGTAGCTAAACTTATGGAGTAAACAAGATTACTGAGAGAGAGCAAGAGAAGAGGCTACACAGCCAGAGGCAAAACCTGGGGGAGAAAGTCTAAAAAAAGAGCATCATTTTACGAAAGAGAAGCACAGACAGGGGAGTGAGGCCCCTCCTGAAATGAGAGAAACTGGTATCCAGAGTTAATATGGGAGGATGACCCTCAAATGTAATTGAAGAGCATGGTCAGGTGATAAAGGGTCTTGCAGGTAAATCTCACTGATGATGAGGAAGGAGAGCAAGGAATTTTGATCTTGAGATAAGAGAAGTGCCTGGAAAATTCCATGAGTGGGTCGCAAAAAGTTAGACACAACTAAGCAACTAACACACACACATGAGAAGTAAGTAGCAAAAGTTTGAAACAGCTTTTGCAAGCAACAAGAGCAGACCTTGAGTTGGACCCAGAGTGGACCTGCCAGGGAGCTGGGGAGAGCTGGTGAGGGTGGGTCCTTGAGCATCCAGGACCATCATGGGTTCCCTCCAGGACTGGATTCAGAAATCAAGGAAACAGTGCTGGATTTACTACTGGTGGGTCATGCAGTAGGAAAGGGATTTAAGTGTTTGACAAGAATGGCTGAAGCTCTGAAACAAATGTGTATTATGGTCTGGAGGAAGGAAGAAGAGAAATGAGAGGGAAGATGGAGGAGTAGATCTAGAAAGAAGAGGGAGGAGAAAGGAAGGACAGCAGACTATGGGAGGAGGATGTTTGTGTCCAGGTGTTCAGGTCGTGGGGGCAGGAATAGAGGTCAGGTAAAGGGCTCCAGTTGCAGTCCATGGGGTTGCAAAGAGTCAGACATGACTGAGCAAAAGGTAGAGGTTAAGAAGAGCTATGAAAATATTTCTCAGGTAAGATAATGAAGTTGTGACATCTCTGCAAAGAGCTGACAGAATCTATGTGCCTGCAGTGGCTGGCTGCAGTAGTGTACAGATCAAGATGGTTTTTGTTCAAGGCAGGTAAGTTATGTCTTGAAAGTTTTGGCAACAAGGCTTACAGATGATAGGGATTAGGAAAATCAGAACAGAGTGGATTAAAAGACACAAAAGAGGGAGGCGGGGCTAAGATGGCGGAGGAATAGGACAGGGAGACCACTCTCTCCTCCACAAATTTATCGAAAGAACATCTGAACGCTGACCAAACTTCACAAAACTACTTCTGAAGGCTGGCAGAGGACGTCAGGCTTCCACAAAGACAGAGCATTATCTTCAAAAGAGGTAGGAGAAATTATAAAAGATAAAAAGAGAGACAAAAGAGTTAGGGACGGAGACCCGTCCCGGGGAGGGAGTCGTAAAAGAGGAGGAATTTCCAAGCACCAGGAAACCCTCTCACCGGCGGGTGTGGGGGAAGATTTCTTATCTCGGAGGGCAACGTAACTGGGAGGAAAAAATAAATAAAATCCACAGATTACGTGCCTAAAGCAACTCCCAGCAAAGAACCCCAGACGCTCGCATCATCCGCCACCAGCAAGTGGGGGCTGAACGGAGAGGAGCGGGCGGCACTGCCTAGGGTAAGGACCGGGCCCGAGTGCCCCGAGGGCAATCTGAGGGAGCTAACGTGAGATAGTAACCTAAACTGTGGGACAGCCAGAGAGAGAGAACTATCCCGCGAAAAGCCCAACTCTAAGGCACTGCCAGCCCGCTCACAGAACAAAGGACTGAGCGATACCAGAGGAGGGCTAGCCGGCTGCGGACCGCCCCATCCCCCGCCGGACACAGCGGGCAGGCGGGGCCCGCCAGAGCCGGAAAGGGGCAAACTCGGCTCCAGAGAGGGCACCCCCTACCAAACTGCAAACAGGCTCCCAGTTTCTAAGCAAAGACTGCCTGAGATCCCGGAGGGTCGACAGCCGCCGGGAGGGTCGCAGCCAGAGACCAGCTCCCCAGAACCGACACAAAGCACACCGGAGCCGGGCGCGCCCATAAACCCAGGCGGGGACCAGGGAGGTGATAAGCCGCACCGCCCCAGCAGGGGAGAGCACGCTCGCCAAACTCCTGGCAGCCTGAGCAGCTCCGACCGGGAACGGCACAAGCCGCGGGCGAAACAGAGTCTGCGCCTTTGTGGAGTAACCGGGAGCCTGAACCTGAGCGGCTTAGACCTGGGAAGTGCACGCAGCTCAGGGCCCGCTCCCCGGCCGAGTAACCTGAAGCCTGAGCAGGGTAGACGGGGAAAGCACACACGCCGTGAGCCGGGGCGAACCCAGTGCGGCCGAGACACTGCGAGCTTACCACACACACGCCAGATTTGCAGTGTTCCTCCCCACAGCACGATTGAACAAGCGAACCTAAAGAGATCACCTCCACCGCTTTGTTGCAGGGCGGAAATTAGATACTGAAGAGATCTCCAAACAGAAGCCAAATAAACAGAGGGAAGCGCTTTGGAAGGGACAGGCAAACAGATTAAAATCCCTGTAGTTAATACCGACTGCATTGAAAAGGACCTATAGATCTTGAAAAGTATAAGCAGGAATAAGGATCTATCTGAAACTGAGCAGATCCCACACTGCTCACAACAGCTCCAGAGAAAGTCCGGGATATATATATTTTTTAATATTATTATTATTTTTTTTTTAATTTTTTTTTTAATTAAAAAAATTTTTTTCTCTTCTTTCCTTTTTATTCAAGTCCTCTATTACACCTTTAACTTTCATTTTCATAACCCACTATTAACTTGCAAAAAAAAACCCTATTTTTGAAGCAAACTACATACATATATCTTATACCTTTTGTGTTTTCTTTTTTTAATGTTTTTTTTCCTGTTTTACTTTTTTTTTTTACTCTTTCTTTTTTTACTGTTTTACTGTTTTTTTTTCTTTTTACACTGTTTCCTTTTTTTCTTTTTTTTTATATTGTAAGTTTTATAAGAGTCTAACCTCTACTCTAGATTTTTAATCTTTGTTTTACATATTTGATATCAATTTTGTACATTTAAGAACCCAATCTTTAGGAACCATTTTTACTCAGGAGTGTGATCACTGGCCTGATTACTCTCTCCCCCTATTGATGCTCTTTCTTCTCCCCCAGGGAACCTCTATCTCCCACCCTCCTCCTTCTCTTCTCAACCCAATTCTGTGAATCTCTGAGGGTGTTCTGGGTACCGGAGAACACTTCAGGAACAGGATACTGCCCAGATCTCTCTCTCCCCTCTTGATTCCTCCCTTTCTACTCATGCTCACCTCTATTACCTTCCTCCCCCCTCTCTATGTATCTCTGTGAACCACTCTGAGGGTTCCAAACTGTGGAAAGCACAGAGGGAAGTGCTTACTGGCTAGATTGCTCTCTCCACATTTGAATTCCCCTCTTCCCCTCCTGGTTACCTCAACGCCCCCCCCCCCCACCTCATCTCTCCATGTAACTCAGTGAACCTTTCTGGGTATTCCTCACTGTGGAGAATCTTTTCACCATTAGCCTAAAAGTTTTATTATTGAGGCTGTATGGAAGGAGAAGTCTTGAGGCTACTGCAAGAATAAGACTGAAAGCCAGGGGAAACATTAATTAATAAGAGACCATCCAATAGCCTCCATATATACACTGAAACCAAGCTCCACCCAAGAGCCAATAAGTTCCAGAGCAAGACATACCACGCAAATTCTCCAGCAACGCAGGAACATAGACCTGAGCATCAATATACAGGCTGCCCAGAGGCACACCAAATCCATAGACATCTCAAAAATTAATACTGGTCACTCCATTGCACTCGAGAGAGCAGAAATCCAGCTCCACCCACCAGAACACTGACACAAGCTCCCCCAACCAGGAAGCCTTGACAAGCCACCTGTCCAACCCCAACCACAGTGAGGAACCTCCACAATAAAGAGGAACTTCATACTACCAGACTACAGAAGGGCCACGCCTAACACAGCAATCGAAACAAGATGAAAAGGCAGAGAAATACTCAGCAAGTAAAGGAAAATGAGAAATGCCCACAAAACCAAACAAAAGAGGAGGAGATAGGGAATCTATCTGAAAAAGAATTTAGAATAATGATAATAAAAATGATCCAAAATCTTGAAAGCAAAATGGAGTTACAGATAAATAGCCTGGAGACAAAGATTGAGAAGATGCAAGAAATGTTTATCAAGGACTTAGAAGAAATAAAAAGGAGTCAATATAGAATGAATAATGAAATAAAGGAGATAAAAGACACTCTGGAGGGAACCAACAGTAGAATAACGGAGGCAGAAGATAGGATAAGTGAGGTAGAAGATAGAATGATGGAAATAAACGAAGCAGAGAGGAAAAAAGAAAAAAGAATCAAAAGAAATGAGGAAAACCTCAGGGACCTCTGGGACAATATGAAACGCCCCAACATTCGAATCATAGGAGTCCCAGAAGAAGAAGATAAAAGGAAAGGCCATGAAAAAATACTCGAGGAGATAATAGTTGAAAATTTCCCTAAAATGAGGAAAGAAATAGTCACAGAAGTCCAAGAAACCCAGAGAGTTCCAAACAGGATAAACCCAAGGCGAAACATCCCAAGACACATATTAGTCAAATTAACAAAGATCAAACACAAAGAACAAATATTAAAAGCAGCAAGGGAAAAACAACAAATAACACACAAGGGGATCCCCATAAGGATAACAGCTGATCTTTCAATAGAAACCCTTCAGGCTAGAAGGGAATGGCAGGACATACTTAAAGTAATGAAAGAGAATAATCTACAACCCAGATTACTGTACCCAGCAAGGATCTCATTCAGATATGAAGGAGAATTCAAAAGCTTTACAGACAAGCAAGAGCTGAGGGAATTCAGCACCACCAAACCAGCTCTCCAACAAATGCTAAAAGATCTTCTCTAAACAGGAAACACAGAAAGGATGTTTCAACACGAACTCAAAACAACAAAGTAAATGGCAACGGGATCATACTTATCAATAATTACCTTAAATGTAAATGGGTTGAATGCCCCAACCAAAAGACAAAGGCTTGCTGAATGGATACAAAAACAAGACCCCTATATATGCTGTCTACAAGAGACCCACCTCAAAACTAGGGACACACACAGGCTGAAAGTGAAGGGATGGGAAAACATATTTCATGCAAATAGAGACCAAAAGAAAGCAGGAGTCGCAATACTCATTTCAGATAAAATAGACTTTAAAATAAAGGATGTGAAAAGGGACAAAGAAGGACACTACATAAAGATCAAAGGATCAATCCAAGAAGAAGACGTAACAATCATAAATATATATGCACCCAACATAGGAGCACCACAATATATAAGGCAAATACTAACAAGTATGAAAGGGGAAATTAACAATAACACAATAATAGTGGGAGACTTTAATACTCCACTCACGCATATGGATAGATCAACTAAACAGAAAATTAACAAGGAAACACAAACTTTAAATGATACAATAGACAAATTAGATTTAATTGATATTTACAGGACTTTCCACCCCAAAACAATCAATTTTACCTTTTTCTCAAGTGCACATGGAACTTTCTCCAGGATAGATCACATCCTGGGCCATAAATCTAGCCTTGGTAAATTCAAAAAAATTGAAATCATCCCAGCCATCTTCTCTGACCACAATGCAGTAAGATTAGACCTCAATTACAGGAAAAAAACTATTAAAAATTCCAACATATGGAGGCTAAACAACACGCTTCTGAATAACCAACAAATCACAGAAGAAATCAAAAAAGAAATAAAATTATGCATAGAAACGAATGAAAATGAAAACACAACAACCCAAAACCTATGGGACACTGTAAAAGCAATACTAAGGGGAAGGTTCATAGCAATACAGGCGTACCTCAAGAAACAAGAAAAAAATCACATAAATCAACTAACTCTACACCTAAAGCAACTAGAGAAGGAAGAAATGAAAAACCCCAGGGTCAGTAGAAGGAAAGAAATCTTAAAAATTAGGGCAGAAATAAATGCAAAAGAAACAAAAGAGACCATAGCAAAAATCAACAAAACTAAAAGCTGGTTTTTCGAGAAGATAAACAAAATTGACAAGCCATTAGCCAGACTCATCAAGAAACAAAGGGAGAAGAATCAGATCAACAAAATTAGAAATGAAAAAGGAGAGATCACAACAGACTTCACAGAAATACAAAGGATCATAAGAGACTACTACCAACAGCTATATGCCAATAAAATGGACAACTCGGAAGAAATGGACAAATTCTTAGAAAAGTATAACTTTCCAAAACTGAACCAGGAAGAAATAGAAGATCTTAACAGACCCATCACAAGCATGGAAATCGAAACTGTAATCAGAAATCTTCCAGCAAACAAAAGCCCAGGACCAGACGGCTTCACAGCGTAATTCTACCAAAAATTTAGAGAAGAGCTAACACCTATCCTACTCAAACTCTTCCAGAAAATTGCAGAAGATGGTAAACTTCCAAACTCATTCTATGAGGCCACCATCATCCTAATTCCAAAACCAGACAAAGATGTCACAAAAAAGGAAAACTAGAGGCCAATATCACTGATGAACATAGATGCAAAAATCCTTAATAAAATTCTAGCAAACAGAATCCAACATCATATTAAAAAGATCATACATCATGACCAAGTGGGCTTTATCCCAGGAATGCAAGGTTTTTTTAACATCCGCAAATCAATCAATGTAATACACCACATTAACAAATTGAAAGAAAAAAACCATATGGTTATCTCAATAGATGCAGAAAAAGCCTTTGACAAAATTCAGCATCCATTTATGATAAAAACCCTCCAGAAAGCAGGAATAGAAGGAACATATCTCAACATAATAAAAGCTATATATGACAAACCCACAGCAAACATTATCCTCAATGGTGAAAAATTGAAAGCATTTCCCCTAAAGTCAGGAACAAGGCAAGGATGCCCACTTTCACCACTACTATTCAACATAGTTTTGGAAGTTTTGGCCACAGCAATCAGAGCTGAAAAAGAAATAAAAGGAATACAGATAGGAAAAGAAGAAGTAAAACTCTCACTGTTTGCAGATGACATGATCCTCTACATAGAAAACCCTAAAGACTCTACTAGAAAATTACTAGAGTTAATCAATGAATATAGTAAACTTGCAGGATATAAAATTAACACACAGAAATCCCTTGCATTCCTATACTCCAATAATGAGAAAACAGAAAGAGAAATTAAGGAAACAATACCATTCACCATTGCAACAAAAAGAATAAAATACTTAGGAATATATCTACCTAAAGAAACAAAAGACTTATATATATAGAAAACTATAAAACACTGATGAAAGAAATCAAAGAGGACACAAACAGATGGAGAAATATACCGTGTTCATGGATTGGAAGAATTAATATAGTGAAAATGAGTATACTACCCAAAGCAATCTATAGATTCAATGCAATCCCTATCAAGCTACCAATGGTATTTTTCACAGAACTAGAACAAATCATCTCACAATTTGTATGGAAATACAAGAAACCTCGAATAGCCAAAGCAATCTTGAGGAAGAAGAATGCAACTGGAGGAATCAACCTGCCTGACTTCAGGCTCTACTACAAAGCCACAGTCATCAAGACAGTATGGTACTGGCACAAAGATAGAAATATAGATCAATGGAACAAAATAGAAAGCCCAGAGATAAACCCGCGCACATATGGACACCTTATCTTCGACAAAGGAGGCAAGAATATACAATGGAGAAAAGACAATCTCTTTAACAAGTAGTGCTGGGAAAAATGGTCAACCACTTGTAAAAGAATGAAACTAGAACACTTCCTAACACCGTACACAAAAATAAACTCAAAATGGATTAAAGATCTAAACGTAAGACCAGAAACTATAAAACTCCTAGAGGAAAACATAGGCAAAACACTCTCCGACATAAATCACAGCAGGATCCTCCATGACCCACCTCCCAGAATATTGGCAATAAAAGCAAAAATAAACAAATGGGACCTAATTAAAATTAAAAGCTTTTGCACAACAAAGGAAACTATAAGCAAGGTGAAAAGACAGCCTTCAGAATGGGAGAATATAATAGCAAACGAAGCAACAAACAATTAATCTCAAAAATATACAAGCAACTCCTGCAGCTGAATTCCAGAATAAACGACCCAATCAAAAAATGGGCCAAAGAACTAAACAGACATTTCTCCAAAGAAGACAAACAGATGGCTAACAAACACATGAAAAGATGCTCAACATCACTCATTATTAGAGAAATGCAAATCAAAACCACAATGAGGTATCATTTCACACCAGTCAGAATGGCTGCTATCCAAATGTCTACAAGCAATAAATGCTGGAGAGGGTGTGGAGAAAAGGGAACCCTCTTACACTGTTGGTGGGAATGCAAACTAGTACAGCCACTATGGAGAACAGTGTGGAGATTCCTTAAAAAACTGGGAATAGAACTGCCATATGACCCAGCAACCCCACTGCTGGGCATATACACCGAGGAAACCAGAATTGAAAGAGACGCGTGTACCCCAATGTTCATCGCAGCACTGTTTACAATAGCCAGGACATGGAAGCAACCTAGATGTCCATCAGCAGACAAATGGATAAGGAAGCTGTGGTACATATACACAATGGAATATTACTCAGCCATTAAAAAAAAATACATTTGAATCGGTTCTACTGAGATGGATGAAACTGGAGCCCATTATACAGAGTGAAGTAAGCCAGAAAGAAAAACAACAATATAGTATACTAATGCATATATATGGAATTTGAAAGATGGTAACGATAACCCTATATGCAAGACAGAATACGAGACACAGATGCATAGAACAATTTTATGGACTCTGAGGGAGAAGGTGAGGGTGGGATGTTCTGGGAGAATAGCATTGAAACATGTATATTATCATATGTGAAACAGAACACCATTCCATGTTCGATGCATGAGACAAGGGCTCAGGGCCGGGGCAATGCGATGACCCAGAGGGATGGGATGGGGAGGGAGGTGGGTGGGGGGTCCAGGAAGGGGAACACATGTAAACCCATGGCTGATTCATGTCAATGTATGGCAAAAGCTATTACAATATTGTAAAGTAATTAGCCCCCAACTAAAACAAATAAATTTATAAAAATAAAAATAAAAAAATAAATTAAAAAAAAAAGACACAAAAGAAAATGAAATAGTAGTGAGCCTGAGTATTAAAAAAGAAATAAGCTTTAAAATGTAACAAAAGGCTGGCAAATTATTGATAATATTAAAACATGAACTAGATAGCTCTTATATAATAAGTTTGCAATTTCCTCTGACTCAGAGTTGGCTGTTTATCTTCTCATACTTTGGAGATAAGGACATGTTAGCCCTAGTAGATGATAGGTTAGAAAAATGGGAACTTTTTAAATGGTTTTGAAAGCAGAACATAAAGCTACAGATGGTCAGGGGTTTTGAGATGACTGTAAAGCAATGTGGACAGTTTATCATCCAGAAAGAAGAGCATTTATACTGGCCTACACTTAGGCAGGATTAGACACGATTACTCTGGGTACAGTTCCCATAGCCCAGGGAAAGCAGGTGGAACACTTTTACATCAGTGGAGTCACCTTTCTTGCTTCTCTCCCCCAGACACTATTCCCTCCCCTTTTTGTTGTTTAGTCAGTAAGTCGTCTCTGACTCCTTTGCGACCCCATGGACCGTAGCCTGCCAGGGTCCTCTGTCCATGGGATTTCCCAGGTAATAATAGTGGAGTGGGTTGCCATTTCCTTCTCCAAGGGATCTTCCCAGCCCAGGGATCGAACCCAAGTCTCCTGTACTGGCAGGTGGATTCTTTACCACTGAGCCACCACGGAAGCTCATACTTTCCTTTACTGTCTAATGATACTTCTACCACCTCCGAAAGCAGCAACAGAGACATCTTTCCAATCCATTCCATGGTCAATCCTCACAATAAAACTTTCAGCCTTAAAGACTGAATATGGTCTTTAAGACTACACATGACAGAAATCTGACTCACAATCTCCATAGCAACCAGTCTGGAAGTCAAACCACAACCTCTGCAACAGTCAGCCCAGAATGGTTAGGACTTGGTCAATGATCCCAGCTTCCTTACGCTTTATATTCACTTCAAACTTACACTGTCACAAGGTATTTTTGTTATGGGTTTTAAAATCTATTTATATAATAAATTATAGCAGTAGGAATATAGACTCTTCTCCAGCTATCCCAGAAAGGCAAAAATGACACATCTTTATCTGTGATGAAAGTAAACTCAAGTTGATGTAGATATAGCCAGAATACTCAGGGCTATTCACTCTGTGTAGGATCACGATCCAGTTCATTAGAGAATCCACGTACTAAGTCTCATTCGGGGTAACTTCCCAGAGTCTCTCCCATTCACAAGCATCATTTAAGTGACTTACTATATATTAGTAAAATTCTGTGGTGAAGAAGGCATTTTTGACAGTGGCATTAAAAATTAATAGTGGAAAAACCTTTGAAGTAGACAGATAAAAGGTGTTAAAATTGCAAATGGTCTAACTGATGAACTAAACTTTGCCATAGGCAAAAAAAGTCTTTTTTCCAAAAATAAGTAATGGGAAATGTTGGCACCACTTAAAATGGATGCCCCATTTATATTAGATCTTAAGATATATAAGGAGACTTAGGTCATGAGTTATAAATACTAATGCTTCCATGTAACAATGACTTTCAAACTTTTTGACTAGACACAAGGATCATGAACCCTGTTTATCAATAACTTAATTTGCATCTTTATGCCTTAACAAACAAAATCTATTTTTTGCCATTTAACTGAGCCTCCTTCTAGTTAGAGGTGACTCCCAGTTTCTTCAGGCCAACAAACTCCAGTCATATTAGACCTGAAACTTTCCTTGCTTTTCACTATAAAGCTTTTCCACATTCCTGCCTGCCTTTGAGTCTCTGCCACATAAAAGTGATTTTGGCTGCCTTTCCTGTTTTATCAAGATCTGAATAAACAGCCCCTGTTAGTTCTCATTTGGGTGATCTTCAATGATTTTCAAATATCAAAGCCAAACATTAAAACCCTCACTTCAGAGATGAAGAAACTGAGGGTTAACTTATTTCTGATCTCCTCTTTGTTACTGAAAACAGAACACGTAGATCACATTTAAAACGTATAGCTTTGGTTTGCTCTTTATATTCTGAACTCCAAGACCTGGTTATGTAGTTTATAGGCACAGATGACAAACATTACTTCCCACCAATAATAATGGGCTGATTTTTATTCTGAGTTCTCTATCTTGAATGAGAATGAACACTTTCAGAAAATAAAGTTATCAATGCTTATGTGAAATCCCCGCACATGCCCTGTGTTCTTGAGACTCTCACAACTGTTTAGCATTCATCTGCAGTTTGAGAGCTATAGGCACAAAGAAGGTTTGGTTCTAAGTTAATTGCCAATTGTTCTCCCCTCCATTTTAGACCTTTCTTTTTTTAACCTTGTTTAGTGAAGTATAGTTAATTTACAATGTTGTGTTAGTTTGAGGTGTATGGGGTTAATATTAAACAACAGATATAAATACAAATATAGGTATCCATTCTTTTTCAGATTCTTCTCCATTATAGGTTATTACAAGACATTGAATATAGTTCCCTGTGTTACATAATAGGTCCTTGTTGTTTATCTACTTTATATAGAACATTGTGTAAATGCTAATCCCAAACTCCTAACTTACAGAGCTTTCTTTATTGATTTTGGTTTATTATTAGTATCCAATGTCCCAAAAGTTCTTACCAAAGTTTCTAGTCAGTTCCTACAGTTCATATGACTGCAATCCCTTTATTTGTTTCTCCCAATTACTGTTGGTTTAATTCCACTCAGTTTTGGGCGGGATGGACAACCAGACATGGACATAGTAGGAAATCCAGAGAGTACAGTTCCCAGCACTTCATAGACTCCCACTCTGCTTGCTCGAATATAGGAAACCAACAAAATGATACTCTAGTATCCTGAATGACTTCACTAAAATTGCTTATCTTGATAATTCTGGAAGGCTAAATTCTTATTTGATTACACTTAAGGAAAATGATGTGAATCTCTAATCATGGTGTGAAGGGGTAGATAGGAAGTTAAAAAAAAAAAAAAGGATGTGAAAATATTTCATGGAGGCTTGCACCCTTTAGAAGAGGAAGAAAATAAAAGAGGAGAAAGACTGAAGATGTATTAACTGTTAACTATATGAGAAACTTGGTTACCACACCAGAGAATTCTACAGTTATTTTTCAGCACAAAGACGTTCAACTGGATTCCAGGGTCCTGCATTTGGAGTAAAATCAACTAGACTGTCCACAGACAAGATGAAAGAGAAAGAGATAAAGAAGTTTAAATCAACACATAAGTAAATGCATATCATTTTTGCTCACTTCTTAACAGCCAAGAGCTCATAGACCTACCCACATTGCTGTACCTCTTTTCTTGATCTTGAGTCACAGTGTCTTAATAGTACTGGAAAGGATAAAGAAACACTTACTGCATTTTATAGATGAGGAAACAGCCTAACAGATGAGGCAACTGAGCTTGACATAGCTTAAAGTGGTCCCAAGGTCACAGAGAAGACTCTTGAGAGTCCCTTGGACTGTAAAGAGATCAAACCAGTCAATCCTAAAGGAATCAACCCTGAATATTCATTGGAAGAACTGATGCTGAAGCTGAAGTTCCAATACCACCTGATGTGAACAGCCGACACACTGGAAAAGATCCTGATGCTGGGAAAGATTGAGGGAAGGAGGAGAAGGGGAAACGGAGGGTGAGATGGTTGGATGGCATCACTGACTCAATGGACATGAGTTTGTGCAGACTCCAGGAGACAGTGGAAGACAGAGGAGCCTGGCGTGCTGCAGTCCATGGGGTCACAAAGAGTCAGACACAGCTTAGTGACTAAACGACAAGATCACAGAAGGTCACAAAATCCGAAAACTAAGACCTTGAAAAGAGAGACTACCTCACTCAACCTCTCTTCTAAAGTTAAAAATTACTCAGTTGGATTTTGTTTGTTAAGGCATAAAGACAAATTAAGTTTTTGATCCACAGGGCTTATGACCCTTCTATCTAATTAAAAGCTTAAAACTCACTGTTGCATAGAAAATTCACATTTGTAACTGAAGACCTAAGTCTCCTTATACATCTTAAGATCTAATAAAAATGGGGCATTCATTTTAAGTGGTGCCAGTATTTCCCATTACTTAATTTTTCTTTCTTTTTTTTTTCTTGCCTATTGCAGAGTTCAATTCATCCCTTACTTAGACCATTTCCAAGTTTAACACCTTTTATCTGCCTACTTCAAAGGTTTTTCCACTATTAATTTTTAATACCACTGTAAAAATGCCTTCTTCACCACTGAATTTTACTTATATAGAGTCAGTCACTTAAACATCGGTCATGAATGGGAGAGACTCTAGAAGTTACTCTGAATGAGACTTAGTGCTTGGATTCTCTAATGAGCCAGATTGTGATCATACATGGAATGAATAGCCCTGAGTATTCTGGCTGGGTGTGCACCAACCTGAGTTTACTTTCATCAGATAAAGGTGTGCCATTTTTGCCCTTCTTGGATAGCTGGTACAGAGCTTATATTCCAACTGCCATAATTTATTATACAAATGGCTTTTAAAATCCATAGCAAAAATGCCTTGGGAAATTGTGAATTGTAAGTTATTCAGAGAACTTAAAAGAATCACACCAAGCAGTGAAATCTGAGACTATAAGCAAAGCTGCCCCTGACCTGTGCTTTTCTAAGTCTGACCCAGGGGTTAGCTACATCAAGATCACCTCAGTTGTTTGTTAGAAATACACACATTTGATTTTAGAGTCCTTGTTCAGATCTACTAAGTCAACTTAACTAGAGCTATGACCTGGGAGTCTGGACTTAATACATACAGCTCTGCTCTTCTGAAATTCTCACGTTCCTAGACAGAGTTCACTACTAAACTGTCAGTAAGTCAGGTAAAAATAGGCCTCATTTTTTTTTTTTAAAGGAAGAATGATACAGTACCTCTCAGATGCTAATACTGGTCATAGGTTGCTAGGTTTTGTATTCTGTGTGGTAAGAGATTTCTGCTTTATCTTTATGTATGACAAATTTCCAACTACACAGCTCTCTAATTTTAAGAGGATGTTGGAATAACTTGTAGGATATTCATGTGGTGCTCCTTCCAAGTGTTGATATGTTGTTATGCTAATCCTTTTGTAAACATTACTTTTTAAATTAGCTCTCCTTAGGAAATTATTGTTGTATCCAAAAAACTTAATTTACAGTTGCTAATTGAAGAAAAAAATAGGGCACCTGGTAGTCTTAATAAGAGTAACTATAAACCTAAAAAGTATGTTAACCTAGTTCGAAAAAAAAAAAACAACACAGAATTTCCTTGTTTTCTAAAATTATTAGAAATTATTCAATTTCCTTGAATTCTAAAAATATTAGAATTTTTGTATTACAATGAAACAATAAAACAGAGAATTTTCACTGGGTCCTTTCAGCTTCAGTAAGTCTAAGATATACTGATAGTTAAATTGTCAAAAACACATTTAAAAGTTTGGATACTCTAAGTGATTTTTAAAACCTCTAAATGATAACCCTATATGCGAGACAGAATAAGAGACACAGATGCATAGAACAATTTTATGGACTCTGAGGGAGAAGGTGAGGGTGGGACGTTCTGGGAGAATAGCATTGAAACATGTATATTATCATATGTGAAACAGAACACCATTCCATGTTCGATGCATGAGACAAGGGCTCAGGGCCGGGGCAATGGGATGACCCAGAGGGATGGGATGGGGAGGGAGGTGGGTGGGGGGTCCAGGAAGGGGAACACATGTAAACCCATGGCTGATTCATGTCAATGTATGGCAAAAGCTATTACAATATTGTAAAGTAATTAGCCCCAAACTAAAATAAATAAATTTATTAAAAAAAAAAAAAACACCTCTAAATGGTTCCTTGAATTTCAACAGACTCTAAATAGCTAATGATCTACATACATAACTATAAATTGTCATAACTTTGAATGTAGATCTTAAATATACAAATTACTTAACAGTATGAAATAATAGAAAATAATAACAACATGAAGTTAGAAACTGATATTTTGTTATCAACTTGCATCAACTTGTCCAAACTTGGGCAAGGAATTAATTTCTTCAAATTTGGATGCTTAATATTGAAATCAGAGTATATCTATTTAATCCTATTTTTCTTATAGTTCTAGTGAGTATACGGGTAGAACATCTTCAGTAAGAGACATTTATTACTGTAAGAAGTGAATGCTCACCTTTAATTAAATTTATGGTAAATGCTCTGCTAATTGACAAGGTTCTTATTTGAATTCTAAGAGAGATGCATAAGACAGTTTCATGAACATAAAATATTACTACTTTAATGTATAAACTAATAGTTTTCCCTTTTCTCTTTACATGAATTAAGCTTGCATTAAAAAGGAAAAATGTAACTGGTCACATCTAGAAAGCACTTATTTTCAATTTAAGATATAAACATTTAAAAGAACTACTAGTACTGAGACCAAACTCAGGAGTTTGATCTAGAAGGCATTTATTTTCAATTTAAGATATTGATATTTAAAAGAACTACTAGCATTGAGATGACAGTCAGGAGTACCATGATGGCTGACTTCAAATACATGGTGGACTGTGATGTAGAAAGAGATTAGAAGAGAAATTGCATTTGTCTTGTTTGGTCAAGAAAATAAAACTAGTACTTATGAGTAAAACTTTCAATAGAGAAGATTTTAGTACAACATAAGGAAAATGTCTAAATATCAGATCTCTACAAATGTTATAAACCTCCAGTCATTTAAAGGTGTATAATAAATCCTTTGTTCATTTTGTATTTAAAAATTGACCGCAATCTATGAGTTTCATTTTAACAGACTTTCTATGATTACATGCCTGTAACTAAATTCATAGAGATGAACACTTAAATTTTGATCACTTGACAATAAGTTGATTATAAATACTTGGAGTCTTTTTTTACTCATAGCTTTATTGATGTGCACAATTTGATGAGTTTGAACATATGTATATATCCATGATCACTAAAAGCAAAGTTATACAGCACCTCCAAAGTTTCCTTGTGTCCCTTTCCTCCCATCCTTTTCTCCCACAGTAAGAACCTTTGACAACACATCTATCCTCTCAACAAAAATTTTAATGCCCAATACCATATTATTGGTATTAAAAAGCAAGAGACATGGAATGAAAACAGTGACAGACTATTTTCTTGGGCTCCAAAATCACTGTGGACAGTGACTACAGACATGACATTTAAAAGACCCTTGCTTCTTGGAAGAAAAGCAATGAGAAACTTAGACAGCATATTAAAAAGCAGAGACATTACTTTGCCTACAAAGGTCTGTATAGTCAAAGCTATGGTTTTTCCAGTAGTCATGTGTGGATGTGAGAACTGGACAATAAAAAAAAGGCTGAGCATCAAAGAATTGATGCCTTCAAACTGTGGTGCTGGGGAAGACTCTTGAGAGTCCCTTGGATGGCAAGGAAATCAAACCAGTCAATCCTAAAGGAAATTAACCCTGAATATTCACTGAAGGACTGATGCTGAAGCTGAAGCTCCAATACTTTGGCCACTTGATGCAAAGAGGTGACTCACTGGAAAAGAGGAAAAGACGCTGATGCTGAGAAAGATTGAAGACAAGAGGAGAAGGGGATGACAGAGGATGAGCTGGTTGGATGGCATCACTGACTCAATGGACATGAGTTTGAGCAAACTCTGGGAGATAGTGAAGGACAAGGAAGCCTAGTATGCTCCAGTCCATGGGGTTGCAAAGAGTCAGACACGACTTAGTGACCGAACAACAACCACCACATTATTGGGGCTTCCCAGGTGGCTCAATGGTAAAGAATCTGCCTTCTATGCAGGAGACTCAAGTTCGATCCCTGGGTCAGGAACATCCACTGGAGAAGGAAATGACAATCCACTCCGTATTCTTGCCTGGAAAATCCCATGGACAGAGGAGCCTAGTGGGCTACAGTCCATGGGGTCGCAAAGAGTTAGACAGGACTCAGTGACCAAACAACAACAACAAACAACTGTATTATTATCTCTAGGCACTGTGTTATATGGCAGATCTCTAAAACTTACCTTGTATAATTGTAACTTCATACCCACCAAATATATGACTACTGTTTAAAAAGGACAGAATACGCTGTGTCAGAAAAAAGACAACTATTCACCAGATTCATTTCCCCTTTTCCTTGAGTACACAGCTTAACTACTGTGGAGGGCTACAGATGCCTTTAAATTCTTTGATAATCCTTTCATTAAAAAGTATGCCTATATTGTCTTCCTTTGTATATCGGTGACTTTGACCAAAAGAATATGGCAGAAATGACCTATGCATGTGTCCAGACTAAGATTTGAAGAAACTAGCAACTTCCATTTCCTCTCTTTTGGACCAGCTCCTCTTAAAATTTAGCAATTATGCTGTGAGGACACTCAGGTAGCCCCATGGAGAAGTCCATGTGGAGAAGAACAGATCTGAAGTTCCCAGCTGACAGCAGGATATCTTGTTAGTTGTATGAGTATTGAAGGTAGATCCTCCAACTCCAGTCAGGCACGATCAGATGGAGCAGCATGGAGCAGAGATGAGGCACACAAACCTATGACCATGCCAGATTTGTGAGCAAACTCAGCTATTGTTACTGTTTTAAATCATTAAGATTTATAGTGGTTTGTCAACTAGAACAGAATTTAATGCTGCAACTGGTGTGTTAATGTTAAAAACCTAAAACCTGTGGCATTGATTTGGGATTGAATGGTAGGCAGAAGTTAGAAGGGCTTCAAGATTATTAGTGAAATCAGAAGACTTGCTGGTGAGAACTTGAAGGACAGTGAGGAAATTGTTATTTTAGGCCAGATAAAGGGTGAATCCTGTTATTTAGCAAGGAAAATTTGTCAATGTTGTCACCTGCATTAAATACAGAAAGTAGAAAATATAATGTGAAACTGGTAGATTCAGCAGAATAATGAGTATGTCAAGTGGTTTCTCAACATCACATAGAATAAGTTGAAGCTGGAAAAGAGAGATGGACTAAAAAAAAAAAAAAAAAAAAAGAATCATTTTCCAAGCAGAATTTAGAGGATACAAAAAGGAACTAGGACTTCCTGGGTTCAAAACAAAAATGTTCTCATCCTTAATCTCTCCAGAGGACAAAATTTTCAAGGTGAGAAAGAGTTTCAGGGAATGTATCAAATCCAGGGTACTTTATTAGCATGACTCTATGGTTGTGCAAGATATCTAAGTCCAAAGCAAGGTTTCTGAGAGGTTTATGAATATTTAAGATGTACGCAGTAGACTTTCTGAGTACCTTAAGAAAGTTCCTCTGAGAATTTTTGTGCTAGAAAAAAAAGGGGGCTTGTAATAATCTTATAGGTGTGCTTTGTGATTTCTTTCATCTAAACAAAACAACTTTTAAGACTATAAACTGCATTGTCCTACAACCCATGACTTTTACTCCAAGGTAAAAGTCTTGGAAGCATGGGTGTTGCTTTTGCTTAATAGAATTTCTACAGATATCTGAAGTAAATTATATCAGTTTGGATAAAAGATTGGCAGTGTGAAATGAAAAGAGGCCTTTGGATTCCAAACTTCTATAGGCAGGAAGCAAGCTAGAAGTCTCCTCAGAGGTAATGATGAGCTAGTCCCTATGGAACAGGATAGATGATTCAAGGGTAAGGTCAAGAGCTCAGAGCCAAAAGTCAGAGAGAATAACCCCTAAAGAGCAGGATTGGGCCCCAGTAAGTTACTGGCACATGTTTTTTCCCTAGATTTCTGTATTTTCATGAACAAATGACTCTCATCTCTCTCCTGTTTTTGAACAGAAGTAACTGTTGAAGCTTACACTCTATCTTACTATTGTCTACTGGCCATGTGGGGCGGGGGGGGGGGCAGACAATTTGACTCTTCAGTTCTGGGTGTTTAGATCAAAAGGAACCACCTTTCAGAAACAGGACCCAAGGAGCTTCATCTGGATGTGATTTAAAGGAATCCTGAATCTCAAGAATGAGCCTGATGCTGAAATAGTATGAGAATTTTGCAAATGTTGGAAGTGTGTGAGTGCAATTTGCACTTGAGAGAAGTATAAAGAATCCTTGGAGAGGCCCAAAAGGAAATGAACCAAGGCCCCAAGATAACAGCCTCAGCCAAACTTCCAGATGACAGTTGTTACCAACTTGCCAGTCACGTGTGTAAACCATCTTGGAAGTAGACCCTCCAGCCCCAGATGAACTGCTTCAACTAGTGCTGTAAAGAGCAGACATGAACCCTCCCCAAGCTGCAGATTCATGAGCAAACTAAATGTTTTCCCCCAACAGTTAAGATTTGGTATTATTAATCACAGAGCATCAGATAACTAGAACAACTATACTTCCTAGCCTCCTTTGCAGATACTTGGGGAAATATGACTGAGTTCTAGCCAACAGAAGCACTTAAGCCTTTAAACCACACCTGTATACAACCCTCTGCGTTCTTTTCCCTTCCAGTTTTCTATGCAAAAGCACAGCCACTTTAGTACCACAGTTAAGATGGTAGAATCAAAGGACAGAAGGGATAGGGTTTTCTAAATTCCTGCTTGGAAGAGAGAAGCAGATGCTTGTGGACGTCAGTGTCATGTCTCCTAAACCCACTTGATTTCAATGTAAGTACAGTGAGTAATTTCATGTGTGTCACCAGGGTCCCACCTCAAACACTTGCTGCAACCTTTCTCTGACAAGATGCCTGGCGCTTTTTATAAAGTCACAGAAGGGCATTCCATCACATTCAGATGTGTCCCAGATGTGTCAGAGGTCAACAGCTCAGCCTCCCTGTATTAGTTTCCTGTGGCTCCTGTAGCAAATTACTGCAGACTTAAAAGATCTTTACTCTCTCACAGCTCTGGAACTGAGAAATCCAAAATCAAATCCAATTGGATTAGTTCCTTCTGCAGGCTGCCAGGAAGAATTCCTTCCATGCCTCTCTCTTAGACTCTGATGACAGGGGCAACCCTTGATGTTCTTCAGTTTGTGGACACAACAGCTCCAACCTCTGCTCCCATATTCACATGACCTCTTCTATGGGTTACTGTGTCTTCTGTCTCTTACAAGAACACCTGTCACTGGATTTACACTAATCTCTAAATGCTTTACTTAGCTACACTGCAAAGGTCCTTATTCTATGTAAATTCACATTCTGAGGTCCTGGGTGACACCATTTAACCCACCAAACTCCTCATCACCCCCTGGGACAATTCTGAGGTACGTGCCCTGTAATTTCCCAATGGACTTCCAAAGGAACAGAGCCTCAGGTGACTGAGAGATAATCAACTCATGATGTACCTTTATTGCTTCTCTGTCTTCTTTATCTCATTTTCCCTACACACTCAACTTCTCTTTTCTGGGATCACGTCTCATATAAACTACCAACAAGTTCTGCTAAGTTCTACTTCCAGAGAACCACAACTATGACAAGAGCATCCATTTTCATCAACTGCATATGAGTAAGAATAAAATATATCACTCCTATTTGAATTTAAGTTTATTTTACCATTCTGCTTTGATCAGTGATAAGAAAAGTCCATCATTCTTTATAAAATTTAAATTCTCCATTTTTTTCCCCTATGTTTCAGGCATCATCCACATTTTTGTTTCTATCATTGTTACCTTCTCAAAACCTTTTCTGTCTTTAAAGGAGTCTGCAAAAGCTTTATGTTTTCTCTTAAGCTTAGTTATTCTTAGATGTTTCAGGAAAGCAATTTTTAGATATTTAGTCCTTGAAATTGACATACATAATTTCTCTCAAACACATTCCTACAGGTACACTCATTCATGGAAAATGAATATAATTTCTTCAAAAGGAAGAAGTTACTACTGGATACAATGTTACAATTTGAATTTGAAGTACTCTCAGTGCCTCTTTTCAATGAATGAATAATTCTCTTAAAGATAGAAATAATAAAGTCTTTCACTCCAAATACAAAGGACCCAAGAAATCGAATAGTCAGATGGGGGAAGTAAAGTGATATGGCTGAAAAAAAAAGAGAAGTTTTGCTGCTAAGCAGGTATATTTGTTTTTTATTGCTTTGCAGCAAATTGTCACAAGTTTAGCAACTTTAAACAACACACATTTATTGTCACACAGTCTCCATGGGTCAGGAGTTCAGGCACAGCATAACTGTGTGCTCAGTGTCCCACAGAGCTGCTATCCAGGTGCTGGCCAGGACTGGGAGCTCATCTGAGACTCCGAGCTCCCATGCAAGCCTGCATGACTGTTGGCGGAATTAATTTCCTTATATCTATAGAATATATGGCATTGATATCCCAATCTCTCTGACCTCAGAAAAGGTCCAATCTTCCTTATAAAGGGCTTACCTGTCTAGGTCGGGTAATACCCAGTGTAATACTTCTTTTCATTAATTCAAAGTCAAACTGATTAGAAACCTTAATTACATCTGCAAAACCCTTTGTCTTTAACATATAATCCAATCATGGGTTTAGGTTTTTGTCTTAGGTTTATGTTTTTTGCCATATTCCACTGGCTAAAAGCAAGTCACAGGTTTTTCCCACAGTTAAGAGAAAAATGTTATACAAGAGCACAACTCAATAGAGTTCTTGGAATTCTGCTAACCTCTGCAGGGTAAAAGTTATTTTAAGGGTGGTTTCCCTTGGCTGGATGTGCCCAAATTAAAAAGAAAAATGTTATTTTAATACTTTATTTAGGAAGGAAATGATATCAAAGATCCTAGGCTTGTCTTCTGAATAGTAGAATAGATATTCTGAATAAACCTCTCATTTGACAGAACTGCACTATTGAATGAAAGGTTGTAATTTGTAAAATACATAACCATTTTGGAAAACAGCTTGGCATTTTCTAGTAAAGTTAATTATGCACATATCCTAACTCTCTGTAATTCCACTTACAGGCATATATCCTAGAGAAATCCTTGCATTTATTCACCAGGAGGCATATGTTTAATTAAATCTAAGAACATCTATACACTTCCTTCAAATTCTTGATAATTATTTCAAACAGGAAAATTAATGGTTAGTGAAAATTTACATTTTAATCAAGATTCACGTTTTAATTTTTAAGTTTATGTCAGTGGGATTTTCTTTCTGTTTTTTTTTTTTAGTTTTTTTTGTACCTGCAAGAAATTTAGGTCCTTATACCTTATCCAGATACTGAGGTAAGAGACTGTTACTAGATGCCAAAAAGCTGTAAATTGTCTTTGGAATGTTGATTTATAAACTGAAATCCATAAATAAAAATATGACAAGATGTCAGTTTAGAAATCAGAATTATTCAACTAGATAACATCAAATTCCTGTTTTGTCAAAAGTAGGCTGAAAGTCAAGATGTAGGCAGGGGTAATTTGAGAATTGGCATGGGGGTATCTGCAGATATCATCATGATGTAACTGTCAGATTGCTCATATAGAGAGTTTGAGAGTTGAAAGAAACTTTAAAGATGTCAAATTCTTCTCTAGGCTTAACGACAAGTAATGAAACTTTACTGTATGTCCAAATATCTCTGTCTCATTATACGGTATTTATTGATTTTATGTAGTGAATTAAATTACTTGAGAGTATTTCAAGTTTCCAAAGTTCATGTTAGACTTCGCAAAAATAGACAGTCACTAGACTTAGCAAAAATAGACAGTTACTAGAGCTTTGCTTTTCTAAAACTATTTCTCATGTTAAACAGTCATGCTAAATGGGGTCAGTAAATAGATTGGCTATCAGTTCACTTACATCACTTACTGAGTAAGCACCACAATCACCATACTGTTTTTTGTGTGTGTGTATGTTAATCTGTGTGTAGAGAGATGGAAGTAGTTAACATGGAACTAAGAAAATACTAAGTGTTACAGGAATGCCAAGTGCTAGATCTATAGCAGTGCCATAATATATCAATGATAATAATACAAAAAATCAACAATAGTCACTAAGTAGAATCAATGAGTTCATATGAAAGTTGCCTATTTTTTCTTACCACCCTTAAAAACACAAGGAGAATATGTAGTCAACACAACTGAGGATCCCTGACTAATCAGAGTTTCTAATACAGTCAACTGTCATTGTTCCTAAAAATAGTAGAAAATGGTAGGGTGGGTAATTAAAAGAGCAGGCAGGCCCTCATATCTTTTTGTTCTCCTCTTTTAGGCATGTGAGTTGACTGATCTGTGTTTCACTTTTCTTCACTGTTTACCTATCCATTAGTAAAGAAACAAATCATGGAAACTGCCATAAACAAAAAATGTTAAAGGCCAATCTAAGGTTCTTTCAAACCAGATCACCCACCTGCAAATAACCAAAAGGAGACTGTGTTTTCTTCATACCCTGTCTTTAACTTTACAGCTGATAGTACCCATCTAGAATTTCCTGCTGAATTTATCAATTCAGTGGGCAAACATAAAATTTGTGGTGCATATTTTTAAATTGTATGGCTTCTTTTTAATGCTTGAATCATTACTTATAAGTTTAGTGTTACATGGGGAACAGTGATCTAAAAAGTCAATTAACAATTTAGTTGTAAATGTGGCTGTTATGCTATATTACAAAAAGGAAGTGAAGAAAGGAAAGGGCTTAAGCAAAGGGGGTACCTTTGCTGATGGAGAAAACTCTCCTAATTAACTTTATCCCAAGATTAATTCTGCTAGCACTAAAGTAAGAAAGTAACACCCTAGCATTCAACTGGTGAATACCAATATTCAAAATGTAACTCTTCTTTGGCTAAAAATCCTTTGATCCACAAAATCTATTTCTATAATTTGTGAATACAAAAACACAAAGATATTCAATTTTATCAAGTGTGGTGGCTAGACAAAATTAATTATTATTCTTCATTCGTAGAATGATGGCCTTATAAGTGTGCCTGCGTGCCCAGTCATTCAGTCATGTCCAACTCTTTGCCACCCTGTGGACTCTAGCCTGCCAGCCTCCTCTGTCCATGGGATTAGGTACATTAGATCAGCCATTCTTTCATGGAGGGGATGATTCTAATTGTCTTCTTTTATCAATAATGCAGTGAAATGAATCTATAGTTGTTTAACACAGGAATGCCATATTAATTCATTCATGCTCTGGGTTTCACAAAATAGACTCCTCAGCCTGAATAATAATAGAAAAGATAATATTAAAACCTGCTATTTAATGAGTTCCTACTCTATTTCAGTAACTGAAACAGGAGCACTTCAGTCAAGATAGAAACTATCACACTTTATTACTTAAGTATTGACCTAGATCTAGTCTGTGTAACAAAAGGTCAAATCTCCCTTGCTGAATGAGTTACCTGTATTTAGTGCAGATACCAGGCATATAGCAGGCTCTCATTAAATAGTTTATAATAAACATGACTTAGGTGTTAGCAACTTCCCTGGTGGCTCAGATTGTAAAGCGTCTGCCTACAATGTGGGAGATCTGGGTTCAATCCCTGGGTTGGGAAGATCCCTTGGAGAAAGAAATGGCAACCCACTCCAGTATTCTTGCCTGAAAAATCCCTTGGACGGAGGAAGCTGGTGGGCTACAGACCATGGGGTCGCAAAGAGTCGGACGCGACTGAGCGACTTCACTTTCACTTTTAGGTGTTAGCATCACTGTGTTGTGGGGACTGGGAGAGGAAAGGAAGCTTAGAAAAGTTAACTTGGTTACGTTTTACTGCTTTTCTACTGTTTGAACCCAGTTACATCAGGAGAAATGACTATTCAAAGCGCCAAGAGTCACTTCACAGAGGAGACAATATATGATTTAATTATAGAAAGAAGAGGGCTTGGCAGGTGAAGAATCTGCCTGTCAACACCAGAGACATGGGTTCAATCCCTGCAGAAGAAAATGACAACCTTTCCAATACTCTTGTTTGGAAAATTTCATGGACAGAGGAGCTTGGTGAGCTACAGTCCATGGGGTCACAAAGAGTTGAACACATCTCAGCAACTAAGCACACAGACACACAAACACACACACAGAAGGAGGGTCTGATATTTGAGAAGTTAACAAAGGAAAAAGATGGAGTTAAAGGAAACATATCTTGATTCCCACAATAGCAGAAACAATACCTTGTAGATCTGTGAATAATCTATTCTATGGATGATGTTGTGTTGTTCTCAAATAGTTGGTAGTGTCACCCCAATACAATCAGTGGTTGTACAGGAGTGCAACAATATAAGACAAAGTGTCAGTGTTGAGAAATTTCTGCCAAGGTTCATTGAAATGCAGGGCTGGGACCAGAGCAAAGCAAGCGATGTGTCTTTAGTATAAAACTTAAGTGCTAACCTTATCCTTGCACATTCTGGGGAGGTTTATCCTAGTGGATCCTGGCCCTGGTCAGGAGGGAATGCTTTAGTGCAGTGTCAATGTCAATGGCCTAAGTTCCAGAGTTATGTTTTCTAATACGGTTAATCAAATATGGCTATTTAAATGCAGGTGAAACTTAAAAACAATTGGTTCCTTAATTACTCCAGTCACAATAGCTATAACTTGCTGAACTATTTGCATTTTCCCTCTAGGAACTTTTAAGTATTTATTTTGAATTCATTTGTTCGATTACTATTTGTTGTGCAGATAACACAGGCAAGGCACAGTGTGTAGGCTAGGGAGTGGTGAAGAAAGGGATTCTTTAAATGAATCAAATCCTCTTTCCAAAAGGCTGTGGTATAACAGGTGAGCTAAGCCTTGCAAAAAATAACAATAACATAAAATGAAACAAATATTATAGAATCAAGATATCAAAACTAAACAACTACAGGTACCACATATAGATGAGAGCTGTATCATAAAGAAGGCTGAGTGCCAAAGAATTGATCTTTTCAAATTGCAGTGCTGGGGAAGACTCTCGAGAGTCCCTTGGACAGCAAGGAGATCAAACCAGTCAATCCTAAAGGAAATCAACCCTGAATATTCATTGGAAGGACTGATGCTGAAGCTAAAGCCCCAATACTTTGCCCACCTGAGGCAAAGAGCCAACTCACTGGAAAAGATCCTGAGGCTAGGAAAGACTGAAGGCAAGAGGAGAAGGGATGACAGAGGATGAGATGGTTGGATGGTATCATCGACTAAATGGACATGAATTTGAGCAAATGCTGGAGACGGTGAAGGAGAGGGAAGCCTGGCGTGCTGCAGTCCATGGGGTCACAAAGAGTTGGACACAACTTAGAGACTGAATCACAACAACCACCACATACAGATGTGTGTGTGTGTGTGTGTGTCTTGTGCACATAAGTAAAACACAAAATGTTTTCAGACAGGAACATTTTTATCCTGGGGATATGACTTTGAGATGAAAAATGAATCCCAGGGAAAATACAAAGCAGGATTAAAAGCTGCATCTGTAAAGCCATAAGGGAAATCTGGATGGGCTAAACATAAGTACCCTAAGCTGACAGCTTCTTTATAACATTTTGCCATGTTACGGAACAAAATCTGTTGTACAGCAGGTAGAAAATGCATCAACAAAATTATATGTAGATAAAACATCAGTAATTAACTTAGAGTAACATAATAATCATAATAAAGATGCTTTTAAAATAAAAACAAGGTCTTTATATCTGAGGGATAGATGATTTTAAAGGGAACCATTTATAAAAATAGCAACTAAAATAACACACATAGGTAATATATCAAATTGCTTTATCTGTATGGAACAACTAAGTAATTCTCTTAGAACACTTTAATCTAAAGTACCGCAAATGTTAGAGAAATTAACATGATTCTAAATATCTTCAAAATGTGGAAATGAAACTAATTAAGTTTTCTTTCCTTCTAAAAACCTATGATATTTTTATAACTGAATAAGACTAGTAGTCTTAAGTACTGAGCCTTCAGGAAGACAAATTCTAAATGAAGAAGTTCTAAAGAATATTTCTACAGTGTTCACAAAGGTATAAACTGCTTCTGGGGGTCATATATTGGGATAGGGGGCAGGGCAGGTGGGCATCCTCAAAAACTGGCCACATCAGGACTGACCAGAAAGACTTGGACTCTTCTATCAGAAAGCCTAGTCTCCCAGCATCCATAACTGGTATATACTGATGTAAAACTGCAAATCAACATGGACGTCTAGGCTATCCCAAATTCCTAGGTCATACAAAGGGTATCTTATTATACAAATACAAGACTAAAATTTAGATAAATAAGAAGAAAAACTATTTCAATGCAGAGCCCATGAGCCATTACCAGACTCACCCTACCCCGAAGTACTACAAAGATGGAGGTGAGACTTCTGAGGACTCAGTGAGCTTAGCCTCTGAAGATCTGCCAACAAGACAGGGAAGGATGGTGCATAGCAAAGGAGCTCAGGGCAGTCCCTACATCCAGTGAGGTCAGGAATAAAGACAGGGGAGGACTGAGAGGACCATTAGGACCACCCAAGGTTGCAGGCGCTTCTGCAGCTCTGATGGGGAACAGTTTAACTCTCTGGATTAGATCTCCTCTGCTGGACAAAGAGGAAAAAACTGTCCAAATCAGAATGATGGTGGGGCTGCACTATCTCTGTGACCAGAGTCTTTGTCATTCGGTCAGAGCTACTGCTCCAGGCACAGCGTTGGAGTCAGCCACAATGTATGGAAACGCAGGACCCTTCGTGGTGGTTGTGACCCAGTTAGACTGTTCTCAAGTCCTAGTAAAAGTGGTTCACGTACGCCACCATTACTCATTCATGGTATTTAGTCCACACGACAATTGCTCAGTGAGAATCAATCACTAGATAAGTGTGCTACCAGCACTTTCTAGACAAATCACATCTAATAAGGTCCATTAAGTCATTTAATGGGGAACACAATAAGTAGATCAGGGCCATATTACACTTCTAGTGCCCCGAGGCGAACGTTAGATATGGTGCCTCTGTTTTCATTACAGGTTTTAAACTTTTTATTTAGATTCATATGAGTTTCCACAAAAGAATGTTACTAAACTGAATTAATACTGTCCCTCACTAAAAGTACAAACTATCATCTGCTCAATCCAATTACAAAAGCACCCGCCACTCAGAAAATGAGAGGAACTGAATTTGAATGTGAACAAAAACTCATCAAACCGCACTAGGCTGCCGGACACCAAGACAAATAAACGAACACTGAAATGGGCTCTGTTCAAATACTGGGAACTTCCATGGCTTTCATGGAAGCTGCTGCTTTTTCCTCTCAAAGTAACTCTGAGTATAATTACTTACAAATAAAATATGATTTTTAATCTCAAAACCTGAACTATTTTCATGCAATGTAATTTTCTTCTTTTTGTCTCAGATCATTTTTCTGCTTGGCTAGTTCCCTAATTCCCTTAGGTCCAGCTACCACATAGATAACACGCCACAGTTTGTCATCTTTAAATAGCAAGATACATGCATTTAGTTTCTCCCACAGATTCTATTTCTTTTTCTTTCCTACTGTATCAGTTAAGCAAAAAGCTCATTTTCTCATGTTCTGTTCTCCAGTGATATGCCAAGGTTAAAATGGAGTTTCTAATAAGCATTAAATGACTGCAGAACCTATACTGAGTTGACATCACTTCAGACTAAAAAGAAGGAAATATAAATTTTAATTTGCTTTCACACAAATGTATACTTCTTACTGAACTTATAATAACTGAAAATAGCTTTGTTATTCCCCCTTATTTTCTATAAACACCCACTATGTCATTGATTCCCAAATTGGAAGCCATTATTTAAGAGGTAAGACTTTAATCTTTCAATGTGCATTATTCTTACTCAACATCTGTCAAAGACCTAAGGCATATTTTGTAAATAATTTTAGCAAGAACGAGTCAGATTCTATTAGAAAACTTAAGTCAGCCAGATTACTCAAATAGCCTCTCCTTGCTTCCAGTCTCATCCCTCCATTAATTCTCCATTCCGCAGCCAGACCCATTTTCATAAAGCATAAATCTGATTCTCCTACTTAAAATTCTTAGTGGCTTCACATGTTCTGCAGGATAAATCCAAACTTCTTAACTTGGCTCACAACACATCTGCTTTTCTCTTCAGCCTTACTATCACCAGAGCTACTTTCACTATTTTTAGAGTGAGTATTACCATTATTAGTATTTGTGACACTCCTGACCCTTGATCAAGCCGCATGATCAGCTCTGCACTGTGGTTGGTTAAAGTTGCTCCAGCCTTCACTCCTGGGAGGGAGCAAACTCTCACACAGCTCTGGGGTTTTCCATGTGTGGGTCCTCCTTGCTTTGTAACACTCTCTCTTGCCTTCTTTCCCTCACCAGGCCATCCTTCCTTTACCTAATCCACCCTGCTTGCTCAGTTCCTACTTATTCTTTCTGTCTTCTTAGAAGTCACTTTTCCTGAAAGCCTTCCTTGATCTCCTCTTTTCCATCCACTCCAGCCCAGGGCATTATTTGAACTTCCTGTATGCTCACAGAACACCCCATCTTTTCCCTTTCAGCCTATTTGCCACATTATATTTTAATTGCCCCCTTACTAGTCTGAGTTATGTGGATCAGGGATTCTCAATCAGGTGTAAGCATCAGAATCACCTACAGGGCTTTTAAAAGCAGATTGCTGGACCCCACTCCCAGAGCTTCTGATTTAGTTAACTCCTGGTCAGGGCCTATGGATATGTATTTGTGACAAGCCCTCAGGTGATGTCCTTGCATAGGTCTATGACTACCCTTTGTGAAACCTGCAGTAGAAAATCAACTTTGAAAGCAAAGCTTTGAGTTATTCACTTTGACATAACTTGCATCTAGCCTAATGGTTTATATGAAACAGGAAATATATAAGCATTTATTGCATTCATTGGCAAATTAAGGGGCTTAAAATTAGGCTACATTTTGAGATAGTGGTAATTGAGATAAAAACTTACCTTGGGCATTTCCTTAGCTCAATACTGACCACATTTCCTGGTATTTCAATATCTACCACTACCCATCACACCACATTTTCACACGGTTAATTTTTCAACATTTGATTATCAGAATAATCTAGACTGAATATAGATTGAATACAGAATTCCCTCCATCTTTTTATATTCAGCCAAAAAGAGGTATCTTTCAGAACGACCATAATTAGCATAACAAAGCCTACATGGCTTTGATGATTAACTGAGGAAAGACTGAAATTATATATATATATACACATATAAATACATATATATATTTGAAAGGAAAGTATGTTTTGTAAGAAAATGCTACTCTAAGAACAAAGTGAACTTATATGCAAACCATAGTTTAATTTTTGTCTGTATTTCCCCTGACTCACAATGGTTATCTCCTCAAGTCACTTTCTCCTAAAAAGTTTCGACTTTCTAATTTATCTGTTTTTATAACTTTGGGAGCTTGAAGTTTTTTTTTTTCCCCTATTTTAATGCATGTGCTTGATGAGATCTCTTTTAGTTTCTGCTTTGTCTTTTAAAATATTAATCACTGTACAAAGAGCTATATAAAATATGCAGTACTAGGTTTTTTTTTTTAGAATTTTAGATAACAAGATTAGAACAAAAAAAAATCAACTTATTCTTAAAGCTGAGCTTGACAACTGATTTTTAAATATACAACTATTTTTCATTAAGACAATTTACAGAATGACATGTTATAGATACTATAAGAAAACAAGAATATTTTTATAATACTACAGGCTGTATTTTAGAATGAAATGGAATAGAAAGCAAATATATCATTGGTTGATTTGATTCTGCACTATAGTTCACACCTAACTTTTATTTCCAAAGTTACAGTAAAACATCAGTTTAAAACAAGATTTTCATCACACCTAATATCAAAATAAATTCCAGGTGAGTCACAAATTTAAATATGAAGAAATTACAAAAATTCTGCTCAAAAAGATCAGATTTTATATTTAACATAATCTCAAAGGCAGGCAAGTGCTGATGTAAAAAGACAGTTCGTGGTTGCTTAAGGAAAACAGGATATGCTTTCAGGAAAGAAGGTATGAGGAATGGAATTACACTTTATTAAGAAAAAAGAAAGTATGTCTTAGCACTGATTGTTTCTGGATGGATAAAGAAAGTGATGGAAGGTTTGTGGGAAGTGGACCCAGAGAAAGGAGTTTTGTGCATGGTCAGGATTGACTATGTTATAATAAATTGAGTGAATGAATTTTGAAAGTAAGCTGGTGCAAAACTTGAATTTGGCTTTTCTCTCTGTTAAAAAGAACAAGTTTCTTTGTTTGTTTTAACGCTGAAACGCCTCTGATAAAATGCAAAGAAACTTAAAATCTGTAAGTGATCAGTTATGTATTTGTCTTTGAAATCTTTATTGTCACTTTGGCTAAATGATTAACTATTGTTTCATTGTGACCTATGATCCTACCTGACCAAACGTTTTACATCCTTTTGGGTATTTTGATAAAACTTCTTAAATCAAATTCCTTTTGACCTCTAGCTAACTTTGTGATGCTTCAAAGGTCCCTGAAACATTCCAAAGAGAGAGATATTAAAATAATTAGGTACCTCTAGTATGTTAAATTACATGGGAAGTATGGTTAAATGAGCAATAAATCTTCTTAGGTTATAGTGTATGATAAATGTTATTAATATAGATATTCTGGAAATTATATGGGGTTCCTAAAATTCTGATAAGTCCTAGTAAAATACTATAGTTATTATCTAAAACTGTTGTATGTCACAACAATAACTAAGTTTTTCAATTGCACTGTAATCAGATTTTAAACATGTCTCCTTAAGCCTTTCAATTATAGACAGCTATGGTTTTACTCTGATACCTTTGAAAAATGCTTCCTCTTCAAGAAGATTTATAGAAAGGATTTTTGGATAAATGCAAGTTTCTGACTTTCAGACCATAATGCTGTAAATTAAAGAATTCTAAAGGGAAATCTGATGGCTTCATAAGACTGAGTGAATCTATATGGTTACAGATTTATGTTCTCTATCTGAAAAAATTCAGTTCAGTTCAGTGGCTCAGTCGTGTCCGACTCTTTGCGACCCCATGGACTGCAGCACGCCAGGCTTCCCTGTCCATCACCACCAACTCCTGAAACTTGCTCAAACTCATGTCCACTGAGTCAGTGATGCCATCCAACCATCTCATCCTCTGCCATCCCCTTCTTCTCCTGTTTTCAATCTTTCCCAGCATCAGGGTCGTTTCAAATGAGTTAGTTCTTTGCATCAGGTGGCCAAAGAATTGGAGTTTCAGTTTCAGCATCAGTCCTTCCAATGAATATTCAGGACTGATTTCCTTTAGGATGGACTAGCTGTATCTCCTTGCAGTCCAAGGGACTCTCAAGAGTCTTCTCCAACACCACAGTTCAAAAGCATCAATCCTTCAGTGCTCAGCTTTCTTTACAGTCCAACTCTCACATCCATACATGACTACTGGGAAAACCATAGTTTTGACTAGACAGACCTTTGTCGGCAAAGTAATGTCTCTAGTTTTTAATACGCTGTCTAGGTTGGTCACAGCTTTTCTTCCAAGGAGCAAGCATCCTTTAATTTCATGGCTAAAGTCACCATCTGCAGTGATTTTGGAGCTCAAAATAATAAAGTCTCTCACTGTTTCCATTGTTGCCCCATCGATTTGTCATGAAGTGATGGGACCAGATGCTATGATATTAGTTTTCTGAATATTGAGTTTTAAGCCCACTTTTTCACTCTCCTCTTTCACTTTCATCAAGAGGCTCTTTAGTTCTTCTTTGCTTTCTGCCATAAGGGTGGTGTCATATGCATATCTGAGGTTATCGATACTTCTCCTGGCAATCTTGATTCCAGCTTATGCTTCATCCAGCCTGGTATTTCGCATGATGTACTTTCTGCATATAAGTTAAATAAGCAGGGTGACAATATACAGCCATGACGTACTCCTTTCCCAATTTGGAACCAGTCTGTTGTTCCATGTCTGGTTCTAACTGTTGTGTCTTGACCTTCATTCAGATTTCTCAGGAGGCGGGTCAGGTGGTCTGGTATTCCCATCTCTTTCAGAATTTTCCACAGTCTGTTTCGATCCACACAGTCAAAGGCTTTGGAATAGTCAATAAAGCAGAAGTAGACGTTTTTCTGGAACTCTTGCTTTTTCGATGAATCAGCAGGTGCTGGAAATTTGATCTCTGGTTCTTCTGCCTTTTCTAAAACCAGCTTGAACATCTGGAAGTTCGTGGCTCACATACTGTTGAAGCCTTGCTTGGAGAATTTTGAGCACTTCTTTGCTAGCTAGTGAGATGAGTGCAATTCTGCATTAGTTTGAGCATTCTTTGGCATTGCCTTTCTTTGGGACTGGAATGAAAACTGACCTTTTCCAATTCTGTGGCCACTGCTGAGTTTTCCAGATTTGCTGGCATACTGACTGCAGCACTTTCACAGCATCATCTTTTAGGACTTGAAATAGCTCAACTGGAATTCTATCACCTCCACTCACTTTGTTCATAGTGAGGCTTCCTAAGTCCCACTTGATTACACATTCCAGGATGTCTGGCTCTAGATGAGGGATCACACCATCATAGTTATCTGAGCTATGAAGATCTTTTTTGTATAGTTCTTCTGTGTATTCTTGCCACCTCTTCTTAATATCTTCTGCTTCTGTTAGGTCCATACCATTTCTGTCCTTTATTGTGTCCATCTTTGCACGAAATATTCCCCTGGTATCACTAATTTTCTTGAAGAGATCTCTAGTCTTTCCCATTCTATTGTTTTCCTCCGTATATTTGCATTATCACTGAAAAAAATCTTGATTTATATTTGTGTTTTCCAGATATAAGGAAACCATTCCCCTCAAACTAAATAATTATGACTTATAGTAAATATGGTAAATTAAACCTTTGTACCAACTTAAGAAAAGTAACGAAAAAAACAACTTTGGTAAAACAGTGCATTAATAAGCATTTTGAAAAGGGCACTGTGGTATATTGTTGTTGTTATTCAGTCACCCAGTCAAGTCTGACTCTTCACAACCCCGTGGACTGCAGCATGCCAGACCTCACAGTCCCACACCGTCTCCAGCAGTTTGCCCAGGTTCATGGCCTTTGCTCAGTGACTGTTAGAGAGATTGAATTCAAATAAAACTTCAGAAGATAATTTGGTATAGTCGGGCACAACTGAGTGACTAAGCATGCAATAACATTAGAAACAACTTGAATTTCCCCCAAAAGGGGCAGATTACATAAATTGTGAAATATATACTCCATGGAATAAAGAATGGGAATATTTCAGTTAGTGATATAAATCCATCTCAAAGACACATAAGTGAAACACAGGTAGTATACTATTTGTGTAAAATAAGGGGATGATCCTCCAATACTTTGGCCACCTGATGTGAAGGGTCGACTCACTGGAAAAGAACCTGGTGCCAGGAAAGACTGAGGGCCGGAGGAGAAGGTGGTGACGGAGGACGGGATGGTTGGAAGACATCACAACTCAACGAACATGAGTTTGAACAAACTCTGGGAGATAGTGAAAGACAGGGAAGCCTGGGGTGCTGCAGTCCATGTGGTTGCAAAGAGTCGGACATGAATGACTGAACAACAAAGGGGAAGATGCACATATCTGTATACATGTATGTCTGTGTACCTATATCTATAAAGCACATATTTATATCTAGAAAGTACATATGAAGACAATATCTTTAAAATGGTTTTGATGGGTTTCAGTGTCAAGCATAATTACAGAGTATATCCCAGTGCTTCCAAATACCTGAAAGATGCTTTGTGAGCAGATAAAGAGAAATTGCATATACATTTCAGAGTAAGCCTGATGGGTCCAGGAAAGCGGATATTTTGTGTGCTATAATCTCCTCCTTCCTTATAGAGCAAGCAGTTAGACTGAGTAAAAGAGGCAATGAACCAAATACTATGTTTTAGCGCATGCTACTATAGCACAAATTCCTGCTTCCATCAGTAAATTATGTATAAGTATAGTTGATCCTTGAACAATGCAGGGATTAGGGGTCCCTGTCCCCTTCACAGTCAAAAAATCTCCTATAACTTTAATGTCAGCCCTCCTACTGACAGTTTTACATCCATGGATTAAACAACTGCAGATCCTATAGTACTAAATGGGACACAATTGAACTTAAAAGCTTCTACACAAAAAAAAGCTCCTACACAACAACAGAAACCACAAACAAAACAAAAAGACAACCCTCAGAATGGGAAAAAATATTTGCAAATGAAGCAACTCACAAGGGATTAATCTCCAAAATATACAAATAGCTTATGCAGCTTATTATAAAAAACAAACAAACAATCCAACCAAAAATGAGCAGAAGGTCTAAATAGACATTTCTCCAAAGAAGACATACAGATGGCCAACAAACAAATGAAAAGATGTTTGCCTTCTCTGATTATTAGAGAAATGCAAATCAAAACTACAATGACATATCATCTCACATTGTTCATAATGACCATCATCAAAACATCTACAAACAATAAATGCTGGAGAGGGTGCGGAGAAAAGGGGACCCTCCTAGACTGTTGGTGGGAATGTAAATTGGTACAGTCACTGTGGATAACAGTATGGAGGTTCCTTTAAAAACTAAAATCAGAGCGATCATATGACATATGGAAGCAACCTGAATGTCCATTGACAGAGGAATGGATAAAGAAGATGTGGTAGATATATACCATGGAATATTACTCAGCCATAAAAAGGAATGAAATAGTGCCATTTGCAGAGACATGAATGGACCTAGAGATTATCATACAGAGTGAAGTAACTCAGAAAGAGAATAAAAATGTCATATAATATTGCTTATATGTAGAAACTAGAAAAAAAATAGTAGAGATAAACTTATTTGCAAAGCAGAAATAGAGTCACGGATGTAGAGAACAAAAATGGTTACAAAGAGGGGAAGAGAGGGTAGGATGAATTGGTAGATTAGGATTGATATATTTATGGTACGAGGTATAAAATAGATTACTAATGTGAACCTACTATATAGCACAGGGAATTCAGTGCTTTGTGGTGTCCTAGATGGGAAGGAAATTGAAAAAAAAGAGTGGATATATGTATACATATGACTGGTTAATTTTGCTGTAGAGCAAGAAACTAACACAATCTTGTAATGCAACTATACTACAATAAAAAATTCAATAAAACAAAACAAAAAAATGAGTATGTATTTATTGAAAAAAAATATATCTGTGCTTAAGAAGACCTATGCAGTTCAAACCCATATTGTTCGAGGGCCAACTCTGCAGACAGAATTTAAAAAAAAAGGAAGATCTAAGAGCAGTGCAAGTTGATGATGTAGGAAGATCCTGAAATTACTTTTCCTCATTGACACACTGAATCAATAAGTTACATAGGAAACAAATTTCTCTGAGAAAGACCTGAAAACTGCCAGAGTAGCTCTTTCACCTCCACAAAGGAGAAAAGGATCACACTGAGACAGGTAGAGAGGCTGGGACACAACCTCACTAAACTGGGGGTAAACACTACCCCCAGTTCAGTGACCCACAATCATCGGGGAACTCACAAACATGGAGCTTCTCTCTGAGGAATGAAGGGTTCATACCTCACATCGGGCACCACAACTTGAAGACCTGCATCTGAAAGATGAGCCCCGTAACATCTGGCTTTGAAAACTGATAGGACTCAAGTCCATGGGCTAAGCAAAGGGTTATAGCAAACTGAGAAATGATTTTTGAAGGGTTTTTGTACAGACTCATTCATCCAAAGACCCAGCACAGAGGCAGCTTTTGAAAAACATCCAGACTTTATGTCAATGAGATCCACTTGCTAATTTCAGAGTGTTAGGAACTGTTTGGATACTATCTGGGAATGGAGGTCCTGGTGGGTGCCACTTGCATATTCTCACTTGCTAAAGCTGGTAGGTGCTATTTTTCCTCCAGTGGGTGCCATTTTTATCCTCTTAACAGTGGGGCACCATATTTGTGCTCTTCGTCTGCCTTGCTAAAGCTAGTGGTTACCATCTTTCTTTTCTTACTAGAGACCCTTATTTTCTCTTACTCTGGCAGGTGCCACCCTCATGCTTTTCCTCTCCTATGTTCCACAGCTTTAATATCTCCCTGAGGGAACCTTTTATACATGTCTGGAACCCTGATTTTTAAGAAGTAGAATCAAATATGTCCCTTGATCATCTGGCCCTGCAGGCTGGTAGAAATGGCATTTCTGAGTCCCATGAGACTCTACCATTTGAAGAAACAGTTTCTGCAGGCTATCACCCTTGCACTTCACTGTACAGACAAAAGATGGAAACACACCCTCATTCTGTTACCACGAGAGAAGAAAATTACAGGGAAATATTTCTGAGGAACAAAAATAGAAACCAAAAATCCTCAAAAATTATTGGCAAATGGAAGTCAACAATACATTAAAAGGATCATATATCAAAAGCAAGTGGAATATCCCAGGGATGCAAGTATGATTCAGTATCTGCAAATCAATTAACATGATACACCACATTAAAAAAAATGATAAAAATCATACAATCATCTCATCAGATCCAGAACATGCATTTGACAAAATTCAACATGCATTTATGTTAAAAGTTTCAATGAATTGGGTATAGAGGGAAGGTATATCAACATAATAAAGGTCATATATAACAAACCCACAACTAACATCATACTCAATGGTGAAAAGTTGAAAAGTTTTTCTCTAAGATCAGGAACAAGACAAGAATGCTTATACTCACCACTTTTATTCACCAAAGTATTGGCAGTGCTAGCCAGAACAATTAGGCACATTCAAATTTGAAAGGAAGAAGTAACTGTCAATATTACCAATGACACTACATTATATTGGATTGGCCAAGAGGCAACTACAACTTAGCGACTGAACAACAAAAAAAGAAAATAAATCTTAAAAGTCCTCATCACCAGAGAAAAAAACATTTTTGTAGCTCTTCATAGTTACAGAGGTTAACTGGACTTACTGTAGTGATCATTCTGCAATATATACAAACATTAAATCAGTATGTTATAAACTTAATGCTTATATGTATAATAATGTTATATGTCAATTATATCTCAATAAAAAATGAGTATAATAAAAAGAAAAAAGATCTTTTGAATCCCTATGAGTAAGGTGATTCACAAGCACTGTCACATTTAATCCTCACAGGAATCCTGTGAGATGTGTTGTGATCCCCTTTTGCCAAATGAATAAATTGACGCTTTGAGGAAATACATAACGTGCCCAAGACTCATATCTTTCTAAGTTGACGGTGGGGACAAGGTTTTACTTGAATACAGATGCATGTGATTTCAAAACTTTATTTCTTCCTAAGACAATAACTTAAGTCAAAGCAAGATCCTTTGCTGATATAAGGCAGGCAGGACCATCTATTCATCTCTAGAAATTATGAGAACTATTTCCAGAACTGAAAAAGGGTCTACCTCCTTCACCTTGGCCCACACACAAGCCGTTTTTCTGCAATAGGTTGATGTGATTCCAACAGGTTTTTTCCCCAACACGTTTGTGATCCCCAAACACAAAAACCTTGTGTTTGAAGCACTTGGCTGAATCATTAAGTGCAGCCAGAGAGTAAGAGCCAAGACCAGAGCCCTGGGATCTCCAACATTTAAAAGCCTAGTAGAGGATGGGGTGTGCTAAAAAGTTTGAAGTGGAGCAGCCAGTGAAGATGGAGGAAAAAAATACAGGTGGTTATTAACCACTTAGAAAACAGCATTTCAGAAAAGATGGAGTAGCCAACAGTAACAAATAGTATTGAAAGGTCGAGTAAAATAAGCTAGTAAAGTAATGCTCAAAATTCTCCAAGCAAGGCTTCAGCAATACGTGAACCGTGAACTTCCAGATGTTCAAGCTGGTTTTAGAAAAGGCAGAAGAACCAGAGATCAAATTGCCAACATCCGATGGATCATCAAAAAAGCAAGAGAGTTCCAGAAAAACATCTATTTCTGCTTTATTGACTATGCCAAAGCCTTTGACTGTGTGGATCACAATAAACTGTGGAAAATTCTGAAAGAGATGGGAATACCAGACCACCCGACCTGCCTCTTGAGAAACCTGTATGCAGGTCAGGAAGCAACAGTTAGAACTGGACATGGAACAACAAACAGACTGGTTCCAAATAGGAAAAGGAGTACGTCAAGGCTGTATATTGTCACCCTGCTTATTTAACTTATATGCAGAGTACATCATGAGAAACATTGGACTGGATGAAGCACAAGCTGGAATCAAGATTGCGGGAGAAATATCAATAACCTCAGATATGCAGACGACACCACCCTTATGGCAGAAAGTGAAGAGGAACTAAAAAACCTCTTGATGAAAGTGAAAGAGGAGAGTGAAAAAGTTGCCTTAAAGCTCAACGTTCAGAAAACTAAGATCATGGCATCTGGTCCCATCACTTCATGGGAAATAGATGGGGAAACAGTAGAAACAGTGTCAGACTTTATGTTTTTGGGCTCCAAAATTACTGCAGATGGTGATTGCACCAGTGAAATTAAAATATGCTTACTCCTTGGAAGGAAAGTTATGGCCAACCTAGATAGCATATTTAAAAGCAGAGACATTACTTTGCCAACAAATGTCCATCTAGTCAAGGCTATGGTTTTTCCAGTAGTCATGTATGGATGTGAGAGTTGGACAGTGAAGAAAGCTGAGCACTGAAGAATTGATGCTTTTGAACTGTGGTGTTGGAGAAGACTCTTGAGAGTCCCTTGGACTGCAAGGAGATCCAACAGTCCATTCTAAAGGAGATCAGTCCTGGGTGTTCACTGGAAGGACTGATGTTGAAGCTGAAACTCCAATACTTTGTCTTCCTCATGTGAAGAGTTGACTCATTTGAAAAGACCCTGATGCTGGGTAAGATTGAGGGCAGGAGGAGAAGGGGATGACAGAGGATGAGATGGCTGGATGGCATCCCCGACTTGATGGATGTGAGTTTGGGTAAACTCCGGGAGTTGGTGATGGACAGGGAGGCCTGGTGTGCTGCAATTCATGGGGTTGCAAAGAGTCGGACACGACTGAGCGACTGAACTGATCACTAGTTTAGGCAAAGTCTGTATACTTGGTGACCTTGTTAAGATAATATCAGTAGACGCAGGTAATTGAAGCCTAACAAAAATGAGTCTACATAATCTCTTTTGCTGAGATGAAAAACAGAAACATCTTACAGTACTCGACACTGCCTACTATATGTGGTTTTGAACAAAAGTTAAGGGAATGTCTTATCAATTATTTTTTATCTTGAAATACTTCCCTGCTGTTTCTGGATACATACCTCTAGAATTAATACCTCCAGAGAATGATCTTCTGTGATGGGTATCCAGAAATCACATTATTATAAGCTGTATTCTTTTCTGTGTCCAAGACTAGGATGGTTCTTTCTGTTTTATATTCCAACAGCACACTGTATATTCCCTTCAGAACATCTGACACTTTAGTTATTGGTTTAGTTATTTTTTAATATCTACCTCTCTGGCTAGACTGTGCACCCCATGAGAAGGATGGCTACTCACTGTCCTTTTCCTTATTCTTGTTACTGCTCTTTTCCTTATTCTAACAGTGCCTGGAACATAACAAGAATTCAACAAATTTTAGTTACTGTATACTTGTGAATGAATGTGTAACTTCTAAATCCTTTTCTCCGTATGGGACATAGAACTCAGAATCAATCTTCCATATGATTTAGAATGCTTCCCTTTGGCTGCTTTCACCAATGCCAGAATAAGCCAATAACTAAAGTTTGATAATTATATCCAATGAAATTTTAAAAGGAATAAAATGGAATAAAAACTGAATTTTTAATAAGATATTTTAAAACAGGTAAGGAAACCAAACTTCTCTGTGGAGAGCCATATAGTACATTTGAGGAAAATAAAATGCAGCAATGAAATGTAAAAAGGAAGCAATTCATTTCTATGGGAGATTCCATTATCCTTTAACTTGCTCTGCATACAGTGACGGAAATTGGATTACCAGATTATAACAGCCTATTCTGCCTTTACTGATTACGTATGCAAACAGACATCAGTTATGGGTGATGGTTAAATTACATATGTATTATGAAAGTTAGAACAATGGATAGTTTGTTGTATTTTGTTTCATGCCTTCCATTTGACACTGTTCTGAAGATTAGGAGCTTTAAAAGAAACCTGCTACTAAATGTCAGCATCTCTTAATGGAGACTGTCTCATCAATATATTACATTCCATTTTATTAATGTAACACCATTTGATTTATGTGAGTATATTGCTGCTTATGATGTTCCAAAACAATTAATATGATAAAAAATATCAGGAGGGTATATCCTAGCTCTAACCATATGGATGGATGGATGGATATAGATATAAATATATGTGTGTGTGTGTACACATGCACACAAGCACACACAAACCCTTTATTACAAAAAAAAATCATATAAATAAAGTCAAAGCAATGAGGACAACAGTATCAATGTTTACTGGAAGGCTACACATAATGTTTTGCATTTCAGTAAAAATCACTCAGTAAATAATGATATCTTGACTTGAATTTTGTCTTCAGTATATTTCTCTCTTTTAATTATGTTTCTGCATTGTTTTCTAATTTATTAGACATGTGTGTGTATGCTAAGTCACTCCAGTCATGTCCATCTCAGCCACCCTATGGACATGTAGCCCACCAGGCTCCTCTGCCCATCGGATTCTCCAGACAAGAATACTGGAGTGGGTTGCCATGCCCTTCTCCAGGAGATATTCCCAACCCAGGAATTGAACCCACATCTCTTAAGTCTCCTGTACTCCTGCACTGGCAGGTGAGGTCTTTACCACTAGTGTCACCTGGGAAGCCCTGATTTATCAGATACTTTCAAACATATAACTTTCTGATATGTCTTAGTCACTCAGTCATGTCCCACTCTTTGCGACCCCATGAACTGTAGCCTGTCAGGCTCCTCTCTCCATGGGATTCTCCAAGCAAGAATACTGGAGTGGGCTGCAATTCCCTTCTTCAGGGGATCTTCTTGACCCAGGGATTGAACCTGGGTCTCCTGCATTGTAGGCAGATTCGTTACCATCTGAGCCACCATGGAAATCCTTTAAAGGACTTACACGTCATTCATTCATTCACAAAAATATAATAATGAAAGTTCATTGGTTTTTTGACTAGAGAGAAAAAATATCATTATGTTTATTTTAGAGATAGGAAAACTGGTTAATTAGTGATTGCTTTCCTAAGTCTAGTGAGTAGCAGAGCCACAATGTTTTTTTTCTTAAAGCCTTATAGTTTTAACTACATGTATTATAAATAAAAATCACAACTACTATATTCAGTATTTTGGGAGTATCTGTTATATGTGAATGCTACACCACATATGAAAAATTCATTGGTGGGCAATAATGACAAAACTGCTCCAGAGGGGTTTATAATCTGTTTCACCATATTGTCTCTTCTATGATCTTAATAGCTATATTATTTTACTAATGATTCAGTAACATCACAAACATCTACTTATTTTTTTTTCTCTTAAAAGGGAATTATATTAAGGATTCTATAAATTCTGGGCATCTGGGAAAGAGCAGTCTAAGTCATGAAACACAACACAGACTATTAGGCAAAAATATCCCATAGGCAGATTTCTTACATACTATTAACACTTTTTGCACTTTAACTTTAAATTGAAATTTCCTTTCTTTCTCTCTATATATTTATCAAAAAGGAAAAAATCTAAATAAAAAAACAAAATCAGGGCTAGTAACAAATAACATTTTATTTAATACTTGCCTAATGTCAAGTATCTCTTGAACTTGTTAAAATATGGACTCCTAGGATTCTTCACAGATACCCTATTTCACTGGGTCTGAGGTGGTCAAACTTCCCAGGTGATTCTTAGGATCAGGGCAGTTTGAGAAACACTGAACTAGAATCAAGCAAGTGTAAGAAAATGCATGCTTCTGTCTTTATGTTTACTGAACTTTTCATGAATTTCAAGTAATCTGATTTACTAAAATGCCTCATCTGAATAAAAAATGTGTTTTAAAAATAAAAGATTCAAGACCTACTGATTTTCCAGGTAACTATAAAATCACAGAGTGAAAGAATAAATTGTAAGTGAGTTGACTTGACTCCACGTATAACCTTCAATGAAACATCATATTCCAAATACCTTAAAGGTGTTAAAAAAAATACCAAGAAGCATGTCATGGAATGATTTCTTTTTGCCTATAATTATTTATGAATGAAGTTACACCTTTAAAGAATAAAGGTTTCTAAAATGGGAACACATTAAAACAAAAATCATATAATGCAATATAGATTCTAATAGGACAGCCTTATGGCTACAACATTATGCAGTACCAGGGGTCATCATTTCTAGTTTTTTGTATAACCATATGAAGCAGGTAGTTTTGATAATAAACCTAATTCAGTTCTATACTTGTTAGATGCCAAATTCATATCAGTTAAAGGTTTTATGAAGATAGGTTCTAGATTCCATATATATCACAAATAGATAATACTTTTCTTCAGAAATTTAAAGTCAATTTATTTTTTGACTTGAGGTAAGGAATACACTGGAATATCAAATACATATATTATTACCATGCATGATTCATATATCTATCTGTCTTGTCTATCAATCCATCCATTCTTCTGCTTATTCTTTTTTTTTTTAATCACCATTTCAAAATCTTGTCTTCTGATCTATGTAAGATCATCTACTATGTTTGGCTTTTATTTCTCTGATCGTTAGAATGTTAATTGTCATGGTGTGTGTTTAAATTTACATAACTAGTATTATGCTATACTTCACCTTCTGTATCTTCTTTTTCACTCTGCACTATGTTTTTTAATTTCTCTCCATGTTACTATGTAAACACTTAACTCATTTCTTCTAACTGTCTCATGATATTCTATAGAGTAAATCCACCACATTTTACTTATCTATTCTCCAATGAAGGACATACAGATTGCCTCCAACTTTTCAGTATCACAAACAATGTTTGAATAAACATTCTATTAAATATCTTCTTAGGGGCCTTTGTGGAAATATGTCTAACAGATAGATATATCAGGATTGCTGGTTCCTAAATCCTAGTTTACATGCTAACCAAAAGTGCATGGGGGCTCCACTGTCTCCATTTCATCACGAACATTGGCATTATCTATTTTTGCCAACCTTCTGGATATAAGATAGTAGTTCAATGTTGTTTTGACTAAACTAATAATGAGTTTAAGGAACTTCTCCAAGCTTATAAGCCTCTTGAGTAGGCATTTTTATAAATTCCCTGTTCATTTTTTGTGCCTATTTAATTGGAATCTCTATCTTTTCCTGGTTGTTAGTTTGGAATTCCTTAGTCCTATGTCAGCTTTTGACACTGCAAAGGTCTTTCACAATCTTTCACTTTTCTCACAGTGTACATTTATAGGAAATTGACAATTTTAAAATAATTTTAGATTGATCAATTTTTCTATCTAAAATTTGTGCTTTGGCACTGTTGTATTTAAAATGGATAACCAACAAAAACCTGTTGTATACCACATGGAACTCTGCTCAATGTTACGTGCTAGCCTGGATGGGAGATGGGTTTGAGGGGAAATGCATACTTGTATATGTATGGCTGAGTCCCTTCACTGTTCACCTGAAACTATCACAACATTGTTAATTGGCTATACCCCAATACAAAATGTTTTCGGTGTTAAAAAAAAATAAATAAAAATGAAAAAAATAAAGAAGCTCAAAATCAAGAAAATTAAGATTTATGCTTTGGAATTTTAAGAAGTCTTTTCTACATGCATCAGAAAGGTATTATCCTATACTATCATTTTTACTGGGGCTTCCTTGATGGCTCAGATGGTAAAGAATCCACTTGCAATGCAGGAGACCTGGCTTCAATCCCTGGGTTGGGCAGATCCCCAGGAGGTGGGCATGGCAACCCACTCCAGTGTTCTTGCCTGGAGAATACCCATGGACAGAGGAGCCTGGCGGACTACCGTCCATGGAGTCACAAAGAGCCGGACACTACTGAGCGACTAAACACACATTGTTATTACTACTACCATTGACGCTTGCCTCTTCCATCCTCTCAAGTTCACATTGGATATGGTGTTAACTAAGAAACCATCCTTCCCACAACTCCCCCCACTCCCCTAGCTCCATATGATGAGACACTTACCCTAACATTCTAAATTGTCTGTTCCTTTCCCTAGTAATACATGTGCCACAATTTTTAGTGTAAAGTAATTCTATTGTTCTTGTATTTGTTAAGTAAGATTTATTCTTTTGTGAGCCAAGAGCTCTTGGTAGATTCTGTCAGTCTTCCTATCCATGTGACTCATAAATTACAACAGTTCTTTTCCTTTCTAATTTATATTCTCTTATTTCTTCAAGAGTATGTTAAACAGCAGTATTAATAGGATACTTATTTCTTTCTTAAATGAATGTACCTAAATTTCATGTTAACGTTTGCCATAATTTTTTTAAATGTAAACTTAAATAAAAGAAAATCTGTTCCATTCCAAAATTTTCAAGAGTTTCTTCTTTGATCATAAAGAGGCATCAAATCTCACCATATGTTCATTCTACATATATTACATAAATATATGATCTTCCTCCTTAACTACTATAGTGATTCATATTGATAATTTATTTTCCTAATGTCAAACCATCCTTGCATTCCTGAGATAAAATTGCTTGATCTGGTTCTATTTTAAATATGCCACCTGATAATTTATTTGGAATGTTTAAATTACTGTTTATTTACAAGACGTGCTTATACTTTTCTTTTCAAATATTATCATAGTCCAATTTTAGAGCCAAAATTATACTAGTCTTACTGGCAAAATCTACTCTGCATATTGTTTATCCTTTTAGAATTTATTAAGGTTTCATTTGTCGATTAATTTATTGACCTAGGTCAGAAAAAAGGAAATACACATTGATGGAAACATAACTATTTAATAATTCTTTATGCTTTGGATTTCTTATGTTTCTGTTTTCCTCACCCAATAAATAGGATACCGCTCATTTTGAACAATTTATTTTTATAAGAATTTATATATTGCTTATGAAGTTTATACTTATGAAATTTCCTTTCATAAACTTTCTTTTACATATTTTATAATAGCATTTGAAGAAAAATTAAGATTAAAATGTGTCTGTATTTACTCAGTTTTAGTGTGTAGATAATAATCACATGAGGTAGTGAAAAGTTACTTTCTTTTCAGAATGATCACCATTCCCCAAACTAATGCTACTGATTGCATAAGAGTGGTCCATCACAGGGGGGAAAGTCTAAGAAAAGTCAGGCTCACTTTCTAGCTAATTCCTCAGGGATTATTATTTAAATAATATCTCAAATTAAGAATTACAGAATTGGAATTTTTCTACCTGTAAATTTCAAAGTCACATTTTATTTTAAATTTTCCTTTTATTAATTATTTAGAGTTAATTATCTAGAGCAAAAACAATAGGAAGACAAACATCTATGGCAAATATTTTGACTAAAAAAACTGAAGAAATACATATCTACAAATCAAGGAAGACTTTCTTAAACTCGATATGTATATATTCATATAAGTTTCCAATTAGGGTATCGTGGGAGGATATTTTCTTTCTTCTATGGAGTTTTCAGAAGACTTCTCCCCTGGAGAAGGAAATAGCAACGTACTCCAGTATTCTTGCCTGGAAAAACTCATGGACAGGGGAGCCTCTCAGGCTACAGTTCATGGGGTCACAAAGAGTCGGACACGACTGAGCAACTTCACTCTTCAGAAGAAATATTGGTCAAATTTTTAAATGAATAGCAGTATACTTATGCTGCACATGCACAAATATTTTTGCATAGACTTTCTATTAAGTAAGCAGTTGTTTGCTAATTTCTGCTACTGTATGCAAGGCACAGCATTATGTACTATAAGTTCAATAGTATTATAACAATTTCTATTCTCATTAAACTCAGTGTTTACTATGGAAATCAGATAAGTTGTAGGACATTTTAAGATGTGAAAAAATAAGAGGGTTGCTGTGACCACATGGTACAGTCAAGTCTGCATTATTTATAGTAGAAATGGAAAAATAGAGGAAAGGAGGTTATTTCTCTCTTCTTTAAAAGCACAGTGATATTCATTGCACTATTGTTTGTAAAAGTGAAACACTGAAGCTGATATTTAAATTGTGGTATATTTATGTGATAAGTAGCCATTAAAAAATCAATAAATGTACGTAAAAGTATCAGTATGCATAGTTCTCAATAAAGTAACACTAAGCCTTAAAAACTACAGATTTCCTCTCAAATACCTAAAAGTTTAGTCCGGTATTAGTTAGTACATGTAACCACACCATTGCACTGCTTGTTTGTACACTGGAGTATGTGAGAGAGACAGGTACCACAAATGGTTCATAGATATGTATTATAAATGTTCATAAAGATCAACCAGAAAGCTAATAACAAGTTCATAACAGAGATTATTGCAAAGGTAAGAGGCAGGGAAATTTGATTTTGGAGGGAAACAAAGGGACTCTGCACTAGGGCCTGCCTGATGTGTAGGTTCTGCAGGACACCTCAGGAAACAAATGACAGTTTAAGAAAAAAAGCAAAAACAAAAACAAAAAACAGATGTTTTAAACAGACTTGATGATGTTTTGGCTTATCCTCTTCTGGAAGTTATCTATATGAAAAGAAAAGCAATGGTCTGAAGGTTGCTTTAGGAGCAGCAGCAAGGGAACTAGCTGGATGATATTAACAATAATTACTACTAAGCTATAACACATCCATTTTGTTAAATTCCACATAAGGAGATCTTGCACTTGGGAGTGAGTGGGAAAGACTTTTTAATACTTCAAAGATCATATTTTAAATAGAAAAATTGGTCAATTTGATTATATTAAGATTGAGAATTTTTTTTTTAAATAAACATACACTGTGACAAAGAAAGTTGATGGATTGTAAAAAATTTTGCAACATCAAAAGCTGACAAAGAACTAAGTAACCCCAGAATAGCAACCAGGAAAAAAAGTGATTCTATTTTTTAAAATAAGCATAAGCTACAAAGAGGTAATTTATCAAAATGGTTACTCAAAAGCTAATAAGCTTGTGAGAGGATTCTAAAAGTCATTATTAATTAAAAATAATTAGAATATTGGGCTAGTTTATAAATTGATCCCTCATGTGTCTTTATGCAAGAGATCAATCCTCTATGTCCACATTGCCACACTTGAGTCCTTAGTTATGTTCAACTGAAGGACAAATGTGGGCCTGTTAAATCAAGGTAAATGTTGTTCCATGAGTGTGCAGCCAGCCGTTTCTAGCTATCTTGCCTAACTGCAACAGTTTCAACTTTTCTCTTGTTTGTTTTTCATTTTTATTCTAAGTACTATTTGTATATGGTTCTTAAAAACCCCTTTGGAGAAAGAAAGCTTCCACATTTAAATAAGCAGAATTATACTGTGCCCTGAAATTCCTGTTTTTTGGTTTCAGGCATGACGTTATCTACAGAGAACTCAGATAAACACAGAAGTGGCATAAATACTAAAAGTATATCTTGATGAAGAAACTGAGACTTGTAGAGGCTAGCCTATCTAAGGCGACCATGTTAATAAGCTTTATAGCCAGGATTTGAACTCAGGGGCTCTAATATCAGAGATTATGTTCTTAGTCACAGACTTACAGTGGAGTCATTGAAGTAGAATATAAATAAATAACAGAGTGTTTTTTCTTTTTTTTTTTTTTGTAAAATTTATTTCTTATTACTTTGTCAACTGTACTCTGTGTCAGGCATAGTGTTTAAACACTGGGGCTACAAAGATGAAACTTGTGGCCTAGTGGGGAACACAGGTCAGGCAAATCTTACATTATATGTCTAATACATGCATCACTGTAAGCATACTGGTGGTGACATGTCAAGGTATATTATGAGACCAGAGAGCAGCACGTTGTAATTTATCCAGGAGAGGTCCTAGAGGCTTTCTGAAGAAAAGATCAGTGAACTCAAGTTAGCCAGGAAAGGGTTTGGGAGGTGAAGCAAATCCAGGTAGGTAAAGACAGTACGGAAGAAGGCATTGTGGACTTATGTTTAAAGGTTGAGACTAGATGGGGCTTCGATCAATTCCTTCCATATCCTGTCATCCAGGACTCTGCAACATGACCCCATACAATGGCAAGAGGTTTTACAAGCACTGAGAGTCTCCTGTGATAGACCACCTCTTTTGGTCTTGATTTTCAAATGCCATATGCATGTAACAGGAATACAAGGTTAGAAAATCATGTAAACATCTTTTTAAAGCCAAGTCAGTAGATACTAAGCTATATTAATTTTTATGTGATAATTTATTTGATTTTTGTTAGGGGTATGTTTGCTTTATGGGAATTGCACATATTTCTCTAAAGTGTGTTAGTCACTCAGTTATATCTGACCCTTGGTAACCCAGTGGACTGTAGCCCACCAGACTCCTCTGTCCATGGAATTCTTCAGGTAAGAATACTGGAGGGAATAGCCATTCCCTTCTCTAGGGTATCTTCACCACCCAGGGATTGAACCCGGTCTCTTGCATTGTAGGCAGATTCTTTACCATCTGAGACACCACATAAATAAAACTTATTTATAATTATTATTAATATATTTTAAAGATATTAAGGCATGTCACTTGATTTTGATGATTTGATTCATCCATTGAGTGTGAACTAGTAGGAAAGGAGGTCATATTTAAGTTGGATTTTGATGAAGACAGAGGATAGGGGATGAACATTTTAGGCAGATGGAACAGGATAAATACAAGGATGTAAAAGAGGATGATCAATTCACAGAAAATAATAGAATTTAAGGCTCAGGAGAAGGGACCAGTTTGTGTTTGAAATTGTAGGAAGTAAGAAATTAAAGATAATAAAGTCTGGTAAGATTGCTTATGAAGTTACGTGTGGGTAACTTACATGGTATAATAAAAAGCTTAATTTTTATATTTTGGGTAAAATAAAGACGATGATGTTGAAAATGTAGAGGAATAATTGAAAGAGTTTTGTGGGAGGAAGATAAAGGACAGAGAGTAGACAAAGGGAGGCCATTAGAAAGCCACCCTAGGGGAGATTTGAAGTCAGGGACAATTTAATCCCTAGAAATCCCAGGGAACCAAATTTCCAAACTACTAATAGCACACATTTAGCAGAAATGATAAAGTTAAGAACAATTATGCAGTTAAATGTTTTGCTTATACGATGACAGATTCCAGCTTTACTTTGTTCTCCTACTAGGCTAAGGAGTTATTGACCCAGAAAGAGTAACACTGTAAGAATCCTAGCATGAAACCTAGTTTGAAAGAATCCTCCTGGCCTTCATTCAACATACACTGTTTAGACTCTGCCCCACTCTAAGCAACCAAGAAGTTCCATGGGTAATGGTTTTCGACATCTATTGGAACAATGGCATTCTTCAGGGAAGTGAATAGGCAATCGAATCACATTAAAAAGTCATCCCCAAACAATAGTTCTATAGCAGTAATAGCAATATATATAAAACACAGTGTGTATTAAAAAATGTTGATGTAACAAAAAGATATATCACATAATATATCTTGTATTTATGTAATAAATGAATCACATAACCAACAAAGATTAGTATCCAAAACACATTTTAGAATTTTATGCAAATTAATGAGTAAAAGGCAAGGAAGCCAAGAGAAAAGTCAGCAAGGAATTAATAGACGATACACAGAAAGTAAAACTGAATTGTTCACTGAGCATATATGAAAAGATGTTCCAACTCATTAACATTAAAATAGTGTTCATCTCTGTAAGAAGACGAAGGGAGGAGAATGAAATTTGAAAGAATTACAAAGTGAGATGCCAATTTATGTCTAATACTTAAAAACTTCAAACAATAAAGAGCAGAAAAAATATTACTAAACGCTAACAACTGGTCATCTAAGTGTTAAGTGTATGCATGTTTAATTTACTTTTTGTATTTTCTTTTGTATTTAGAAATATTTCTTAATAATAAATTTACATATGTGAGTATGTTAACCCTTGTGTTCTATAAATACGTCTCCACCTATCATTTTTGTGAGATATAAATGATAAGGGAGGCAGGATGAGTTAGGGGAAGAACACAGGAGCAGAAGTTGAAATTCTAAATCCTAGTACCAAATCTTCCACTTTCCCACTGTGTGACTTTGAGAAAATCACTTATTTGAAACTAATTCCTCACTTGAAACCTTGAATAATATCCACCATTAATATAAGAAGTTATTGCAAGGAGTGGATTATTTCATGTACATTAAAGTGACATTCAAATGTGAAGAAAAGATATGGAAATTCTAACAACCAGCAGGTAACATAAGTTGGATGAACATACTTTTCCACTTACTTATGGAAGCAGACATTAGAACAGAAAATAGACACATCTTTTTCTTACCGGGTCTACTAGCTGGGAATAGAGTTCATGGCAGTTGTCAAAAATATATTTGTACGTAGAATCCAGGCAAGCCCTGACACAGTCCTTCACCATCATGCTGGCCTTAGGGGGGCTTTGCAGCTCCAGAACCTGGTAGACAAATTATTTTCTTAAATTTAAAAGTGGAACACTGTATTAACCATATAAAAATAGTCAAGCAATATTCTATAAACACTTTTAGTTGACTTTTCTGTATTCAGGAAAAATGTGGTTTTAGAAATGTTTTAAAGGTATAAACACTCACCTTAACTTCTTAATATAACAACTCAGAGAATATGAACATAGTTATAAATATTTAAATAGAAACATTTGAAGTTACCCATCACAATATCATTCATTCATTCCATCTAACCACTTAACAAATATTTATCACCTACTATACATCACAATGGCAATACTTCAGGGAACAGAAGAAACAGAAATCCCTTTCTTCATGAGACTAAATGTTAATAGAAAATAAACAAAAGAAACCAGTAAGATATATTATATGGTATTGCATGCTGAAAGAAAAATAGACAAAGAGGGATAGAAAGGGTTTCAGTAGAACAGAATTAAATAAAAAGGACTTCAATAGTAGATGAATTCAGAGAAGAGGGTGGGACTAGTGAAAAAATCATAGACTACTCCAGAACTTAGCTTTAAGCAAGGTAGGAAGGAAAGGGACTATCTGAGCAGAAGAGCAAAGTGACCTAACGCACTTTTAAAAAAGGCTCCCTTATGCCGCCTTAAGGCTGGCTATGGAAAAATTCAGAAAGGCCAGTGATAAGAATAGTGCATTAATTCAGTCATGAGAGGATAGTGCTTAAATTATGATCGTGCAAAGCTAGGAGGAGCTTTTAGAAGAAATTCTATTCTGGTTAATTTTTGAAGGAATGAGTAACAGGATTTTCTGACAAACTGATATGACTCGTGTGAGAGAAAGAGATGTGTTAGAACCGGAAGTGTATGATCAGGTCACCCAAGATGGCTGTCTTGCTTCTGTACATCCACTGCTCTACTAGGGTCTATTTCAGCTACACCCTACTACCTGACTGACCTCCTGTATACTTGCCCCAGGCCTCATCTAATGATTCATCTAACTTTAGCCACCATAATAACTTATTAAAGGGGTGAGGAAGGGCATGCTCCTCTGCTGGTTTCTCTGGCAACTGATGAGTCAATGGAATATCAATTTCCCTTATATCTGGTAATGCCACTTTCTTCCCAGGATGAAGATGACCACCATATTCTGTCCACTATCTGAGGTACGCAGTGGGATGTCACTCCAAGACCTTGCTTCAGACAAGTAAGACCCCTCTATCAATTAAACCACTGTTGCTGACTCCAGGCTCTTTCTTTGGTCTTGAAGCTGGGCAAGCTGGCCTGTGGGAGGCAGCACAACACCAAAATTTCAACCTAAATAACTGGTACAATGGAAGTGGCTTTAACTTAGATGAGCAAGTCTGTGTTTGGATGATCAAAAGATCTGTTTCTGACAAGTTAATACTGATAAGCCTGTTACACAAACAAGTAGATTTCAAATAGACATCTGAGTAGATGAGCCTGGAGTAGTGTAGATGCCTGGGCTAGTGGTAAAATTTGAGAATTATTAGTTTAGAGAAGAATTTAAAGAAATGAGACTAGATGAGTACAGAGAAGAGAAGGGGTCCAAAAAGTAAACCCTGGGTAATTCTAGCCCTATGGCATTAAGCAAATGAAAAAGAACAAAGCAATAAGAAAAAAAAAAAAAAACAGCCAGTGAGATAGGAGGAAAAATAAGTTTAAGAGGGTTATCTTGGATACCCTAGATATACTGTCTAGGTTGGTCATAGCTTTTCAAAGGAGCAAGCATCTTTTAATTTCATGGCTGTAGTCACAGCGATTTTGGAGCACAAGAAAATAGTCACTCACTCTTTCCATTGCTTCCCCATCTATTTGCCATGTATTGATGGGACCAGGTGCCATGATCTTAATTTTCTGAATGTTGAGTTTTAAGCCAACTCTTTCACTCTCATCATGGTTATCTGGGTTGTGAAGATCTTTTTTTGTCTAGTTCTTCTGTTTTTCTTGCTACCTCTTCTTAATATCTTCTGCTTCTGTTAAGTCCATACCATTTATGTACTTTATTGTGTCCATCTTTGCATGAAATGTTCCCATGGTATCTCTACTTTTCTTGAAGAGATCTCTAGTCTTGCCCATTCTATTGTTTTTTTTCTATTTCTTTGCATTGATCACTGAGGAAGGCTTTCTTATTTCTCCTTGCTATTCTTTGGAACTCTGCATTCCAATGGGTATATCTTTCCTTTTCTGCTTTGCCTTTAGCTTCTCTTCTTATCTTAGCTATTTTTAAGGCAAGATCAGATCATTTTGCCTTTTTGCATTTCTTTTTCTTGGGGATGGTCTTGATCACTGCCTCTTTTACAATGTCAGGAATCTCTGTCCACAGTTCTTTAGATACTCTATCAGATCTAATCCCTTGAATCTATACTTCCATTGTATAATTGTAAGGGATTAATATCAAGGGATACACATAACAAAATCAGTAAACTCTTTATAGAACTAAAATCCAACACATGGAAAATGTCAGCACTATTCATTCTAGAGAAGACCGCCTGAGGCCAGATGAAAGGAACCAGAGAAACTAATCGAGAGATTACCTGAGACAAAATCAAAGAAGCACAGGCTCTTAGCACACCCTGATCAAATCAGCAACATCTGACCCACCTTCTCCCCCACTCCCCACAACACTTGATGAATTCTTTTTGCTTCACCCAAAACTGTCTCAGAGATTTGATTAAGTACCAGTGCACAAAGGCCAAATTTTTGGCATCAGGAGGGGAGGAAATTAATTGCATGAGTAGAAGATACAGCTTTTTTTTTTTTTTTGGGAGAACAAATACCTAAGCAGTAACAATGCAAAAAATAAAAAATTAGAATATGGACACAGGTGTACGTAAGCAGGCAGATGGGGGAGGTGGCAGGTGCCTGTGGTTAGAGCTTGAGCAAGCTCTCCAGTTGGTGCTCCTCATTTTTCAGTGAAATAGGAAGCAAGGTTATCAGTAATTAGTGAGGGTGGTGGGGGGAGGAGCTGCAAGTTTAAGAAGATTTTGTTTCCTAAACACCACAAGGCTGTTGACTGAAGAATGGAAGGTTTGGAGTACTGTGCTGGCACTCCCCGCCCTCATTTCCATTTCCCCACCCACCCAATGTCAATGGCAGGCATCACTTGTCAATGAGTAAACATTCCTAGTGAGCCTAGATTGGGTATCACTTTAACTTTCCAGAAGCTGGAACAACGCGTAGATAAATATTTGTTGTTCAGTTGCTCAGTCACGTCCAACTCTTTGCAACCCCATGGACTACAGCACATCAGGCTTACCTATCCTTCACTATCTCCATGAGTTTGTTCAAACTCATGTCCATTGAGTCGATGATGGCATCCAACCATCTCATCCTCTGTTGCCCCCTTCTCCCCCTGCCCTCCATTTTTCCCAGCATCAGGGTCTTTTCCAGTATGTTGGGTGTTTGCATCAAGTGGCCAAAGTACTGGAGCTTCAGGTTCAGTATCAGTCCTTGCATTGAATATTCAGGGTTGATTTCCTTTAAGATTGACTGGTTTGATCTCCTTGCCATCCAAGGGACTCTCCAGCACCACAGTTTGAAAGCATCAGTTCTTTGAGGCTCAGCCTTCTTTACGGTCCAACTCTCACATCGGTACATGACTACTGGAAAAATTATAGCTTTGACTATATGGAGATAAATATATATATATATATATGTATACACACACACACATATATATATATATATATATATAACTGAGGTTATCATATATAATATATATTATAGTGTGTGTGTGTGTGTGTGTATAGTTAGTATACACACACACACACATATATATATGGACTTACATATATGTGGATAGAGATAGATAGATCGCCCACCAGTGCAGGAGACCCAGGTTCGATCTCTAGGTTGGGAAGATCTCCTAGAGGAGGAAATGGCAACCTGCTCCAATATTCTTGTTTGGAAAATCCCATGGACAGAGGAGCCTGGCAGGCTGCAGGCCATGGGGTCATAAAGAGTCAGACACAACTGAATGACTGAGCATGTAGGCATACACACACACACACACACACACACACACACACACGTGAAAAAAGAAGTCCAGAAAAATAGCTGAGTTAAAGCTGAAATGCAAAGTGAATGTCATTTCCATTTAATGTTCTTAGAGGTTTTTTTTTAAGTGCCATGTCCACTCATTGGAGAGCTTTGTTTAAGATGGATTTAACTTAAAATTAAATTTGAGCCAAATGTATCAGAATATCCTAAGCATCTGGGATAATCCTTTTCTCAACATTCTATATTGGAAGATTCATTTAGCTCGAGCAAAGGCACCACATCTTAATCACCAGGGATGAACAATACTTATCAATAGACAGGTAAAACCAGACTTCACCAGGGAATAAATGTGTGTCACGTGGAGACAGTGACAAAAAAATAAATGATGTACCTTCATCCTAAAAAAGGTGATACTTGTTAGCAGGTCAACAGTTGATTTCAGGTCTTGCAGTCTTTCAGCATTGCTGGCGGGAAAGTGTTCCTGGTTAATTGGAAAACAGGAAATGGGTAAATTACCAGCATTAAGCCTCCAGTGGTGAATAAACTAGCTTTCTGTGGGGAAAAAAAAAGGCAAGTAAATCATGTAAAATTTAGAAAGTATCACCATAGTATTCTCACAACATTTTTACTATAAAATATTACAGAGGGTAAAAAAGTTGGGGATAGTCTTGTATTAGTCTTAGAAAGTCATTCTTCTATTTATTCCCACAATATAATAAAAATGTACAAAATAATATCATTAATGCGGCACTATTAGGTTACTCATCTTTGATTCATAAAATAGTATTCTTACTGAAAGAGGGAAGGTCAGTATCGATTTGAAAATTATTTTTTATAATTTTCTCAAGATGGGTTATTTTTTTGAAAATACTTTTGGGAGCCTTTACATGTGCTCTATTTACTTTTTGTTACAAAGAAATTTTTAAAAGTTAAAAACATAAAAATTAGACTGCACTGTACTTCTCTACAAAAAGCATTTGGGATTTAAACAAAAAGTTTGGTGAGAAATGTCATATAAAAATTTGGGATTTAAACAAAAAGTTTGGTGAGAAATGTCATATAAAACATGTTCAGAATTCTGAAGAAAAGGAAAGCTATAATTATTAAAATATTAAAGAAATGATTTTAGCATTGAGAAATTTCTCATATTAACATGCTTTCAGAAAGGCTTTTTAAAGAGTCATCAGAAAAACCACAGGTAGCTTTTCTTAATAGATATTCAAGAACTCAAGCAAAGTTGGGGTGTCAAAGTGATGGTGAATGTGGTGGCCTCAAGGTCCTTCTTGTCCCCAAACATCATTTTCACCACCTGGCATAGCAGTTCCCTTCTCATAGTGTTGGCCCCAGTTCCAACATGATAGATGAGTCAGACAAAATCTGGTATTATAATTTCCAGAAATGTGCATTAAAGAGATTCTTTAATAAAAGACTAAAAAAAAAGAATATCGAAGAGATACATATGTGAACATATGTAAACATGTTTAGAATGAACCATTAAGTAAAGAATACAATAGCTATTAGTACAGATTTTTTGGTAAATAAAATTTGCAATTAATTTTTTTGTAATTAAGGTATCCTGTAACTAAAATTGTACGTGTGTTTTTACACACATATATACACATACATGAATATATTTGTGTGTGTGAGTTTGTGTGTGTTTCACCTGGAGGTAAAGTATAGAACTGTTCACAGTGAACTCTGGACAGCTTCACAAACACACATTGTATTGATCTGGGAGTGAACTAAGCAGCGATTACCAGGACGAGTCTCAGAAGCTGAGGAAGTATCAGCAGGATATCTCATAAGAAGGGGGAGCTTTCAAGATGAGGCCTGGGCCACATACTTCTACTTCATGAAGTAGCAGTGGGCCACTCAATCTGATGACTATTAAAATATTTAAAGCTATATGTGTACACACACACACACCGAGTATTGTTGTAGGCTGAAGTGGGGTGAGGTACCTGGGCAAGGGGTGTCTACTTGATTATTTGGGAGACCTGCCTACTGTGACAGGACACAAGATTCCAAGATCATTAGCTTTACTTCTCTCTTACACAGTGGATAACTTTTTTACAATATGACAAGAAATGATCTGAGCCAAGCACAGCATTTTACCTTTAGGCAAATAATTTTGTACATACCCTATACTTTGATAGGTCAATTCTTAAAGAGTTATGCAACTGGTCCAGTAGTTTTATGAATTTTTCCCTCTGTACAAAGCAAACACAAAATAGGAAAATGGAAATCAATGATCATTCTAAATGTAGTCCTCACAATAAAACTTGTCTGAGTTATGGTCCCCATTTTATAGAAGGTGTGGTGTTTAGTCTTCATGTCTGTCTCTTTTGTGAGCCCATGCACTATAGCCCACCAGGCTCCCCTGTCTGTGGGATTTTTCAGACAAGAGTATTGGAGTGGATTGCCATTTTCTTCTCTAGAGGATCTACCCAACCCAGGGATTGAACCCATGTCTCCTGCATCGGCAGGCAGATTCTTTACCACTGAGTCACTACAGAAAAACGTTTTATAGGAAGGAAGGTCAAAAACCGTCAGTTATTTCTCCCAGATCATAGAGCTGGTATGTGCAGTAGCTGTGATTCAAGCTCAGGTCTCCGACACCAAACCCACACTCTTTCTGTAAGTCACACTGCCTCTCTCTGATGAATGAGACAGTATCCAGAGAGTTGTGTTAGAAAGAGTCCAGACAACACAGGAGTATGAGTCAGGAAGAAAAATATAGCCCAACCCCTACAAGCCTCACACGCCACACCATTTCTCCAAAATTACACCATAGTTTTTTAAAGTTCTCCCATCTATAGAAGTGGGAATAATTGCTCTTTTTGTCAAAATCATTTCAAAAAGCATTTTCCTTTTGGTAATAGACTTCATAATCTTAAAGGATCGACTGCCTTTACAGTATATTTATGATTTAGTGCTAAAAAAAAGTATAAAAATCAGGTGAACAAAAACTACTGATGCCTTCCTCTGATGCTGTTCAGGATTGGACTGACCACCTCAGAGAAGGATTTGAAGATGACAGATGATAAGAATTAAGTAGTTTTGCTAATAATCATACAGATATAGGTGTGTGGATTAAATGACTTAAACAAATTAGATAAGGTAAAAACCATCAAATTCACACAAAAAAGTTATAGGTCGACAAAAACCACCGAGTCCCTGATTTCTAAACAAAAATGAAAAGAAAAAAATAGGGAGATGGTTAGATGACATTAAAGGCTTATCCCTACATTAATATTCTGTAAATGCTACATTACACTCTACAATATATTAGCAAAAGTAGAAATTTTTCCCAGTAGTTTCACATATAAGGTAGATTTATGGGCTATATAACTCATATTCCTTGGAGTCATTGATCTTGATGAAATGAGCTGAATTTTAACAGGAGTTGATAAATTCTTCCTAAGTTGAGACTTCAATTTTCTGAATAAACTGCCTTTTATCAGGTTTATACATTAGTGAACAAAGTTTGAGTGTGGCTTCTGTGTTAACTAACCCCTACGGTGGTAATGAAGGAGCCTGAGAAATGAAACTTGTCTTCCAAAAGCTTGTCATCTTATTAGGCAAGTAAGATTCTCCAGGAAAGCTGCCAAAAAAACACAATGAATGTCTTGGATTTTTCTTTCTTATGTCCTTTCATACCTTCCTAGGGGAGGAGGTGACCTATACTGCCCTTTATTAACCCCCCATCACCCACTGATGTGGGTCAGTGACTCTCAATCAAAACAGAAAAACAAAAGAGCCAGTACAATCATCAGTTTAGGTCACAGTAGTTAATAATTCAATGATCATAAAAATCAATGTGATTGTGTCAGTCTGAATGCTGAATGCTCTGAATGCTCTATGCGACCTCTGTGATTGGTATGAATCATTAAGAGAGATGACATGACTCTAGTCAACCATGCTATGACCCAAACACACCGGGACCAACTCATCTGGCCATCTGCCCAATATCCATTCTTCTTCTCTTCCTTAGTAATAGAACATCAAGAGTCAAATGTGTCCTTTACGAAACATTTACCTTCCCAGGCTTTTTTTTTTTTACTCTAGGAATGGCCATATAGCAAAGTTTTGGCCAATAAGATGTATCTAGTTTATTAAAGGGGATGCTGCTGCCGCTAAGTTGCTTCAGTCGTGTCCGACTCTGTGCGACCCCATAGACGGCAGCCCACCAGGCTCCCCTGTCCCTGGGATTCTCCAGGCAAGAATACTGGAGTGGGGTGCCATTTCCTTCTCCAGTGCATGAAAGGGAAAAGTGAAAGTGAAGTTGCTCAGTCGTGTCCGACTCTTAGCGACCCCATGGACTGCAGCCCACCAGGCTCCTCCGTTCATGGGATTTGCCAGGCAAGAGTACTGGAGTGGGGTGCCATTGCCTTCTCCGATTAAAGGGGATAGAACTAGCCAAAATATTACCAGTGAATTATTATTTAGAAAGCTTCTAAAAGAATGCTCTGCAGAGTTTGTTGTAGAATATTAGTGTTTGCCATGTAATTCTTTGTCAGGCCATTTTTCCATTTGCCCTTTGTGTGTCCCTCCTTTTTCCACTTTAAACTGAGACTAGATACGAGAAAGTCAAACATACTGAGGCTATAAGATAAAAGCTAAACAAATGGTAAGAAGGATGAAGTGGGAAGCTAGGAGCCCCCACATTTCACCCTTAATTCTGGCTGTCCATCCTTTCAAAACATTGCAATCCTGAGCAGCTGTATTAGCCCTGAAATCCTTATTACCTCTGGACTTAGGTTACATGGGAAAAAATATTGAGTTAACTTGGTTTAGTCTGTTTCATGCAGCTCAACAAAATTTTGACTGATACAGATTAGGCATTTGGTCTTCCTACCTAGGTGTTCAGTGTCCAGCTGGACAACTTACAGTCAGAGAAAATATAAAATTGGGGAAAAAATCACCAAGCCTGTTGTTGCTAAATCCTGAACAATATCAGATGATATGAAATTAAAAGCGTGCTGCTGACTGAATTTTCATAGACATTTTTTAAACAGCAGGACAGCTGAAATTTAATTTTATTTACCATATTTCTATTTAACTAGAGTGAGATTGGCTTTGTGAGAGCAGAGGGGGCCTATTATCTACATGGTGTGATTTGAGAAATAAGAAAAGACCGTGTGATTAAAAAATGTTTCCCAAGGGGCATGCCACATTCCTGAAACTGCCACATTATGCCTGGTATTTGGTAGGGACCAAATCTATAACATTAGCAGTAAGCATTATCTGTTATCAAAATTTAAGTTTTAATTAGTTGACAAGAATAACTCCAGACCAGGGGTCAGCAAACTGCCTATGAAAAGCCAGACAGTAAGTATTTGCAGCTCTGTGGTCTCTGTCACAACTACTAAACTCTGCCACTGCAGCACAAGAGTTTCTATAAACAATATATAAATAAATGAGCATGGTTGTTTTCCAGTAAAATTTTGCTTATGGATACTGAAATGTAGATTTCATGTAATTTTCATGCATCAAAAAATGGTAATCTTTGATTTTTTAAAACTACTTAAAACTGTAAAAGCTCTTAACTATAAGCCATACAAAACCAGCTGGTGGGCCACTTTTGGCCCAGGGAAAGAGTATTTTGAGTAGGGGGAGGCAGTTGTTATCCCACAAGGACACTCTTGGTAAGTTTCCCTAGGACCCTGGGAATTGTGGAAGGATTATAAAGAAGGTATGGAAAGGATGGTAAGGAACCTCTGCACCATCCCCAGCTTCTCTCTCGATCCACTTGCTGCTCAGTATCTCACTCCAAAAGCAGTGGTAGATTTACCTGAGCTAACGGTGCTTAAGCTCTTCACTTGATTCAGCTTCCCAGGGATGAGCCCTAGCTGCATGTTCAACCTGCTCTTAGGCTTTTACAAAATATTATGACCTGGACCAGAAAATTGTATTTTCTAGAAAGTATTTTCTAGATTATATCAAAAGCAGTCATTCTTTTGAACAGAAACATTTCAAGTGGAATTAATGGAATTAATTAAGGGAATTAATTAATGGAATTAAGTGGAATAGGCTATTTTATAAATTTTTGCTAATTTAATTAATGCTAATTGTATGAATATATTGGAAACATATTTGCATTCCTTGTAGATTTGAGATTGATACTAATATTCGCAGGGATACCATAAAATTATAAAATGCAAATGAAACAATGCTATCAATGACACACTAATAAATGACATAAATTCATGACATAAATTCAAAGAGTATACAGTCAGTTAATAGGCAAACTTGAAAAGCACTGAGATATTATCATCCACTGAGCAAGAAAGCCTAATGTTTTGCTCAGTTTGACTAAACTTTAGATAGGCTTCTTCTTGACTCTGAGTCTGACTTCCAAGTTTTGTTTTTTTATTTTTAAAGTACTTTTCTTTTATAGGTTCCTTTTTTTTTTTTCACAACAGTAAAAGATGTTTATCAGTTTTCACAATCAATAGGCTGACAGAAAATAAAAGATAATTACAATTGCAAGCCATAACAGGAACATGATTAAGTTAACAATATAAAATAGTCACATACAATTTGGGGGGTCAAGCAGAGTGACGTGGTAAGTGGAAGTGCGTATACAGACAAGTGCACATTTTCATCCACCCAGCCAGTCTATGTCTTCAGTTGGTGCATTTAATCCATTTACATTTAAGGAAATTATTGATATGTATGATCCTATTACCATTTTCTTAATTGTTCTGGGTTTATTTTCTGTAGATCTTTTCCTTCTCTTGTTTCCTGCCCAGAGAAGTTCCTTTAGCATTTGTTGTACAGCTGGTTTGGTGGTGTTGAATTTTCTTAACTTTTGCTTGTCTGGATGTCTGGAAAGCTTTTGATTTCTCCATCAAATCTGAGCCAGAGTCTTGCTGGGTAGAGTATTCTTAGTTGTAGTTCTTCCCTTTCATCAATTTAAACATACCGTACCCTTCCATCAACATAAACATTCCCTCTGGTTTATAGAGTTTCTGTTGAGAAATCAGCTGATAGCCTGATGGGAGTTCTCTTGTATATTATTGATCATTTTTCCCTTAATGCTTTTAACATTTTATCTTTGTTAACTTTTGTCAGTTTGATTACTATGTATCTTGGTCTGTTCCTCCTTGGGTTTATCCTGCCTGGGACCCTCTGTTGCTGCTGCTGCTAAGTCGCTTCAGTCGTGTCCGACTCTGTGCGACCCCATAGACGGCAGCCCACCAGGCTCCTCCGTCCCTGGGATTCTCCAGGCAAGAATACTGGAGTGGGTTGCCATTTCTTTCTCCAATGCACGAAAGTGAAAAGTGAAAGTGAAGTCGCTCAGTCGTGTCCGACTCTTCGCGACCCCATGGACTATAGCCTATCAGGCTTCTCCATCCATGGGATTTTCCAGGCAAGAGTACTGGAGTGGGGTGCCATTGCCTTCTCCGGGGACCCTCTGGGTTTCCTGGAATTAGCTATTTCCTTTCCCCATGTTGGGGAAGTTTTCAGCTTTACCTCTTTAAATACTTTCTCAGGTCCTTTCTCTCTTTTTTCTTTTTGCAATTTGTTTTAGACATCATGTTTTTTTCTGTTTGTTTTTTTCATTTTCTATGATTGCAAGCATTTCTTGTCATTTTGTCAGAAATTTCAGGTTTCTCAGGGATTGGAAAAGGAACACTTATGTTGGAACATGGCTGTGTGATCAGGAGGAAGAGCTGCCTTGTTAAATTATTACTTAAGTTTCAGGTGAACAGTGTTATAGTTTGACATATGTATACACTGCATAGGGATCACTACCACAAGTTTAGTTTCCATTCATCACCATAGAGCTGAATCCCTGCCTGATACAGATGCTCTCTTTCACCTCCAAACTTTCCTTTAGAGACTGAACTTTCTAAGTTAGAAATTTGAACAGATTCTACATGATTCCTCAAGAATTAAGTCCAAATATCTTAGTGGGCATTAAAGGCCCTCAGTAATCTGTCAATCCAGCAACACAACAATCTCTTATATTCCCATCTTTTATTCTATCTGCCCTACTCAGTAGGCATACTACACACCCTTTTAACTTACTTTTGCATCTTCTCCTTGTCTTTACTTTGAAGACTCAGGTAGTTTTCCTGCTATTTCTTGGACTTTGAAAAATACTACTCACCCCTAAAAGTACTGTTCTTTTTGGCAAGCTTCCATGAGCCTCTGAAGAGTACCAATCACTTTCTCCTCCTCAATCTCAAAGCACATTTATAAATATGAGCTCCTTTGACACTCCATTTGGGGAGTGATTTATGGTTATTGTCGCACACAGTTATCTGACTATCCCATTAGAGTATAAGCCTCAGAGAACAGAGGTCAACATCTATCTTTCAGTCCCTCTACTACCAGCCATCATGCCTTACATGAAGTATCACATATACATGCATGTGATGAATAAGTGAATAAATAAAAGAATACATGTAATAATAAGGGACTGCTGTTGCTGTTCAGTTGCCCTGTTGTGCCAGTCTCTTTGAGACCCCATGAACTGCAGCACACCTGGCCTCCCTGTCCCTCACCATCTCCCAGAGTTTGCCCAAGTTCATGTTCATTCCATCGGTGATGCAGGATATTTGTTTTGTGGGGCACTGGCTATGTCAAAGAAGGTGTCTATGCTAAAGAAAAAAAAATTGAGCTACATAAACATAATTTTTACTAATAATTTATTTGCTATTTGTGTCTTAAGATAGGGCCACCCAGGTGACTCAGTGTTAAAGAATCTGCCTGCCAATGCAGGAGACATGTGTTTGATCCCTGGGTTGGGAAGATCCCCTGGAGAAAATGGCAACCCATGCCAGTATTCTTGCCTGGGAAATCCCATGGACAGAGGAGCGTGGTGGGCTACAGTCTTAAAATATTCACTAAATAAAGTTCCTCAAATTATTTTCTTCACAGTTGAAAAACAGATTCCCACCTAATGGAAATTTTTATTCTTTTTCAGCTCTTGTTCTACCTACGGTGTTTTCAACACCAATGAAGATATTTTTGTTCAATCAAATTCTTTGATCTTCTTGACTCCCAGCAATCTTTGCACACAAGGGTGTGCTGAAAAACCATTTCTTCAAAAGAATAAAGCCTTGATTTTTAGCATTTACCAATTTTCATGATGTAAATACTCGCCGTATTTCCAGTTTCAAGGATAGCTGTATTCAACAACCAGTTTGCAATATTCTTTAAAATTCAGCAATCATTGTCTGTCAGCAGGCACAAACTAGCTCTAGGACACCACTGTTTTACATTCAATTTTCAACAATCTTCTCCTAGGTATGGGAGATGGCTCTTCCCTGATGGCTCAGTGGGTAAAGAATGCAGGAGACACAGGAGACTCAGGTTCCATCCTTGGGTTGAGAAGATCCCCTGGAGGAACTCATGGCAACCCAATCCAGTATTCTTGCCTAGAGAATCCCCATGTACAGAGGAGCCTGGAGGGCTACCGTCCATGGGGTTGCAAAGAGTCAGACACAACTGAGCGACTAAGCATAGCAGCAGCATTTTGTTCCCACCCAGATCCTTTGTCTCCGTCACTATCATGATTCCATTTATCAAATCTAGATTCCACAGCGAGTCACTTCAACTTTTTTTAATTGCCTAACCTTTCCATTGCCTCTTTTTTTTTTGGAAAAATTTCAGCCTTATGCTGAATCTGTTACTACATCAGAATCTGCATGCTAAGAAACTCTGAGAAAAATGCACAGCCACATGAATTGTTATGACAACAGAGTTATGCTTCTTAATGCCAAATGAGACCTTCAGCGTTACTAGGAACTCGTCTTATGAGGCCCCGAGGCATTCGTCTTTCTATTCCCTTCAGGAGCTTGACTAAACCTTTTCCAGCCACCTCTAGCTTGCGCATCTCTATCATAGGCCTTATCTTATACACGGACATTTCTTGTCCTATAGACAATCAGAGAAGATTAGGAAATGCTGTAATGTAATGTAATTAGGGAAATGTTGACTTCATCAAATTTTCACTCCTATATCAAAAGCTTAGCATTCTCTGCAAAGACTCAAACAACATTCCCTCAAATTTCAGAGCAGAACTTGTCCTTTTGTACTTTATATTTCAAAGTGTGTTCCTCCTTCAGTCCTCTTGACCTTCTTTGTCCTCTGGAATGTTATGGAATCACTTATGCTCCATCAGATAAATTTGCAACATCACTCTTGCAGCTAGTTCCTGTCCTAACAATGTATAGATATGTTCAGGGCATCTTATTAAACACTAAAAAACTCCTACCCTACCAGACAGTAAAAATAACACGTTTTTTTCATGATAAAGCCTTTTAATCTTAACCAATCTCTCTTACCATCTCATTCAAGTTGCTTAACAGATTGGTTTCAATTTCCTTACACATTTTCTCTATTTTTTCATTATTATAAATTAAAAATATAATATAGAAAAATGTACAACTTTAATATAAAGATGAATACAACCCCTCCCCCCCACACACACCAAAAAAATATTAGCTATTTCCTACCAAGTGGTTGCACCATTGGCATTTTGGTACATTTTCTTTCAGGCTTGTTTCTAAACCAGTAACTATGTATGTACATATATGTGTGTGTGTTTTCAATGTTGGAATTAGAGTATATACAGAGTTTTGTATGTATATATTTTTATTTGTCATTATTTCATGGGCATTGCTCAATTATATACATGTTCCTTTAAAAACTTGATTTTTAAGTTACTGAAATAAAAAAAAAACTTGATTTTTTAAATGATTGCATTATATTTTAGGGAATAAACAAACCCTAATTTATTCCACTATTCATACACGCCATTCACTGAGGATTTCTAAGAAATTAGGCTTTAATCTCAACCACTTCACTTAGCAATGACCTCCTAATTGCCAAAACTTCATTTCTTTCTGGATCTTACTTGGACTTTTTGCAACAGTTGACAAAGCAATACACTCCTCTTTTCTTAAAATATTTTTACCTTGTCTTTCATAATGTCAGATTTTTGTTATCTTTTTTACCCAATTTGTCTAACAGTTTTCCTCAGTGAACTTTGCTTTCCCCTCCTCTTCACACACATGTGTTCTATAGTTTTCACTTTATTCTTAAACATTTTTCATCTAAACCATGACTTTAAATAGCACTGCACACAAAAAATCTGCATTTGGAAGAGTAGTGATTTTCTTTCTTAAATATATGTTTGCTTTACAATCCTTAGTAAGAAAGCTTTTCCACTCTTTTTTTGTTTTTTTTGAGAATAAATGTGTCTAGATTACACCTTTGGGCAAGATAAAAAGGGGGCTCTATAAAGGTGTTTCTATCTGAGTCACAACTGACAGTATCAGCCTCAGAAATCAGATTAATAAGAACTTCAGGCCAAGTGGATTCGGGGAACTTTATACTTTTGCATATGTATTTTCCTGAGCAAACTGGATTATTTTCAATAGGTAGAGAAAAATCTAGCCAAATTCATGTATCAAATCACCAAGTTATCAAGATGTAGTCTGAAAAAAGACTTCCTACTTGACCGCCTTCTATAAGTTATTTGATTTACAAAATGAACTTTTTAATAATTATGTTGCTACTAGAACACTACAAAGTAGTGAAATCAGTTTGGCTCCTCTTCTTTGGGTCAGCATGAAGTATACTATCTCATTTTCCTCCAGGTAGTTTTTACAGTGGAAATTAATCATATAAACACAGCTTTTTCTCAGAGGTAGACAGGCTCAGTGTTCCACAAGATTGGCTTATTCTCTACAGTATACCCAGGCAGAATATTAAAAGCAAAACAATTTCATAACACCAAATGCTTTATGTTACAGGTAAAATCCCAAGACAATGAATATTGTTATCAAGATGAGGTTTTTATAACAAAAACTGTTCTATGATCTGGTAATGGCCATACAAGTTTTTTGTTGAGCGGGTTAGGGAGTTTTCTCTGGTGCCAGCTCTTACAAGAGTCAATCTGTCTAACAAAAGTAGCTGATGTTGTATTGTATATACTGTAGGTAGTCAGGAGAGATGAAATCTTCATTCCTGATATTTAGAGAGAACTTTGAAGTCTTAAAAACTAGTTTATCTTTTACTTCATTTGATTTCCATATTAAACTTGAGAAACATGTTAGAGCAAAAATTTCTATCCTCACTGAATGTACGGAGATAATGAGGCTTAAATGACTGAACTGACTTGCTAAATTTGAATACAAACTCAAACTCCACGACTCCTAACCCAGAAAGTGTTCTCTTCTATTAGTATTTATTCCGATTTGTCAATAAATAATAATTACCTTTTCCTTTAATTCATTCCAACTGATCTCACACACTTCCCATGTACTTTCTTTTAGATGTAAAGGACAAGGAAAGAGTAGACATAGCAGCGCTTTACAACCTTTTATTTGTTAGGTCTCATTTATTTCTACTCTATGATACATACCTCAAAATTTGATTTCTAACAACATAGTCAATAATAGAAATATATTCAGTGAACCAATTTGGAAGTGCATTGAAAAGAGAAACTATGGTGTCATGGAAACCACTTGCCTACAATGGATCTTAGTTTCCTCCACAAACAAATGAGTATAGAACTACTTGTTTTACATGTTATTGAGAGAGAGCTACTGCCTACCAAAGGCCCTGGTGAAAATCTGGAGAATATTTCAGGCATTTTTCCCTTCCCCTCACTGTTCACATGCCTAAATACACAAAGAACTGTTGATTCTATGCTCTGAAAAGCTCTGGAATTTTTCTTTCCAATCCCATCTCCATCAACTCTCAGTTTAGATCTTTATCACTTTACTGGGATTACCATAAATTTATATCTTATTTCTGATCTTGTCAATTTCAATTTCATTATGCTTATAGAGAATGGGTTCCAGCGTCAGATACAACAGATAAATACTTGAGACTCCTTAGGATCCTGCATTTTTACTTTTCAACGTTATTAAATGCATTTGAATATATCAGGTGGACAGTCTTAATTAGGTACAGATAGTTTTCTCAGTCTCTTTATACACCTAACACTTTTTCATTTTCACTTAGATAATATGTCCTTATCCATTAGTACCAGTAGAAATCCATAATAAATGTAAATGGAGCCCAAAAGGCTCTAGAGAAGCCAACTGAACTCACATTTACCAGGGAACAATATCTGAAAATTTGCATACATGGGGAAGTTTCCTATAAATTCTACTACTCTATTACAAACTATTATGTTTTCCTCCATCGGAAAAGCCATTACATATATCAAGATTTAATCTAATGAAGATGCCTACTGACTGTCAAACTTTAAACTTTAGTCTATCATACTAAGAGACAGGGCTTCCCTGGTGACTCAGTGGTAAAGAATCTGCCTCCCAATGCAGGAGACTCAGCTTTGATTCCTGGGTCGGGAAGATCTCCTGGAGAAGGAAATGGCAAGCCACTCAAGTATTCTTGTCTGGGAAATGCCGGACAGAGGAGCCTGGTGGGCAACAGCTCGCGGGGTGGCAAAGAATTGGACACAACTGAGTGAATGAGCATGCACTGAGAGATTCTCCCTAAAATGTATATCCTGCAGCAAAATTCTAAGATATGTGGAATCCAAAACTCCTTGAGAATCTAACTCTATCTAATAAGTTATGAGCAATTTTTAGTTCAAAAAATAATACTTACTCCGAAGTTGGTAGCAGCAAATCGATCTGAGGCAGAAGCTTGCACATTTGTTGCAATGGTTGTGTGAGCATAGAAAGCATTTATGTTTGCCAGCAAGGTGCTCATTGCAGCAGGGACACCGGGGCACATGTATTTAGAAGACAGACAGGAAAAATGCCTGTAAGATAAAAACATTAAGCACTTTAAAAACAGAACCTAATTAATTCACATAGCAGCCTATCCTCTAACATCAGCAATTAAACAATTCCTCGACTATATCTGTGAAAAGGAGAGAAAACTCTTACAATCCCTAACTGAAACAGAATGCAATTCCAGCCTTTAAAAAATTTCTCATTCACAAATGTGAAGTGGTTTAATTAGAATGTGATTTGTCACAGGGACATGTGCATAATTTCCTTCAACTGGAGAGTGCTGTGTGTATACAGAAAAAGTGCTATTTCCAGTGGAATCTCACACTGTCGAAAAGCAATAATCCAGGAGTCTATCACCTCTGGCAACTCTGTCCCTAATGATTTTAGTTCCTGAAGTGCTGTATTGCAACCAGAATGTTCTTCCACACTTGCATTCCTCTCATATCAATCAGGTAAACAGGAAGCCCTCCTTTCATTGCACAATGATTAAACAAGTCAACTTAACATCTGACCTGAAACCAGTTTGTGAGCTTTTGTCATTAAGGAGTAGTTTCCACAAGCAATTTTATTTTCTGAGATTTTGCTAAATCCTGGATTTAATTAAGCAAACAAATGAACAGTGAAGACAAATTAAGTTATGCCAGCTTTATGCTTAAAGATCATTTCTTTTAAACCTTGAATAATAGTATCATTTACAGACATCAGAAGCATCAAGTATTCAATTCTGTTACTTCTCTCAGGAAAACCTGTTTCATTTGAACTCCAATGAAAGCCTTAAAAATTGAAAGCACAGCTTGTGATAAAAGTGAAAAGATAAAACATCCATGGAATAAAGAAATTTTCAGTACATAATCTGATCCCATTTTGCTTTCATATCTCAGTAATTTGTCTACCACTTAGGCATCTCTGAATTTTGAGAGAAAAAACTGTTAGGACTCAGTTCTTGATAAGTGAGAGATAAGAAAGAGAAGTGGTTACATTCCAAGTCTTTAGTTTGGGTGACTAGGTGGATGATGCTTCTGCCAAGTGAGCTAGGAACTAAAAAGAAGAAAGGGAATTAAGGTGGGGATTATGCATTCAGTTGAGTTTAAGGCACCTGTAGAGCTTTCATATAAGAATGTCCACCAGGTTGTTGGAGACCTGGGCTGAATAGTTCAATCTGGGGATCACTTCAAAACCGTGAGAATGGATAAGGTTATCCGGGGAAATCAAGTAGAATGAAGAATAGTGTCAGGAAATGGAACCTGAGAAATACCGACATATAGTGAATTGGTGGAAGAAAAATGAGTGAATTCTAGGGCTGAGATAAAATTTTAAATGATAGGTTAAAAGAAAGCTAGGCCGGTGGAATTAGGGAACCCATGGAATAGGAGATTTGAAGGGTTAAGGATGACTAATGCTGAAAGAGTATTATAAGAACCTAAAATAACTATTGGACTTGACAAATAAACATTGTGTGACTAAAACAAAATCAATGTTAGTGCAGTGACTGGGGGTTGCATCAAGAGGAAAGAGGATGGAAAGTGAGAAAGTAGCAGAAAATGATCAAGGAAAAATGGATCAAGACCAGATTTTGTTGATCTTTAGTTAAGGAGTTTATGGAGTTGGCTGAAATTTCTGCAGAGGGAAGTGATACCATCAGATGAATCTGGGAAGATGACTCTGAAGTGGTGTAAAGATGGATTAAAAAGAGTAGGTACTGGAAGCAGAAAAACAACGTAGGGGATGTAGAAGCAAAAAATGACCTTTCTGCCCTGAATCCAATATGACTAAGCACTTCACATACCATAGTCAGAAGGAATAAAATATTTTGCACCTTGAGATAATCTAAAAATCACAGAATCACGTTGTTTCTTATCTCCCAAATATAAAAACCTCAACTATTTCTCTAAAATCTGAATTTCCTAACAAAACAATTGTGAACTGGAGTTTAGCCATGATATATATGAAAATGTATAATGACCTCTGGAAGTATGAATACCAGGTGGAAAGCTGCTGTTTCTGCCAAGAATAGCACAAGAACACCATGTAAACCAGGTAGCCTTGGGAATGTTATTATTATTATTATTTTTTTGCCAGTGCTTCTAAAGTCTCATTCCCTCTCTGTACTTGTTGTAATTAAATAGATTTTCCTTTTCTGATTTTTTTTCTCCCTAAGGTCACAGAGCAAGAAAGGTGATTAAGGATTAGAGTTCAAGCAATGTAAGTTCAGAAGCATCTCTCTTAACCACCCGGGTAACCTTTTCTTAATTTATTCTCCTCCCTCTCTAATATTGTATATTATATATTGTGTATGTATCTGTTTCTTCCAGAACACTTAGTTGTCATTTCATCCAGCTCACCTCTAGCATAATGTTTTCTTGTACACAGGAGTTGGTCCCTAAGTGTTTAATGAAACCAAGTGAAAGCAGTATGAGTTATCAGTGTTTAAGGAGTGTTTATGAGTTTATAGGATGTGTGCTTGGTTACTTTGAGTAAGACAGTTTATTACAACATCCAACTGCTCTGTGAACGCTGAGTTGAAGTGCAGAGCAGTTAATGTCATAATGATCGCAACTCTGAAGGTGAATTGTATTCTGCTTATAATTGGTACCCTGAGAGTAGTATTTTAAATCTTCCTGAGCATTAGGCATGCATTCATCTTAGTGACCTGACAGAAATATTTTACCTCCTGATTCAAATGTAACTGAGATGATTTGTGGGGTATGGTGGGAGGTAGCCAGCTGTACATGATCTATTCTGATCTCCTGTAGAAATAGCCACAAAAAGCAAAAAAGGATGTGAAATCAGAGCAGTGCTGCAAATCAGGTGTGGCTATCAAAGCTCTTCCTATATCTGGGAGGGAGTTTGCCTAAGTTTACAGCAGTTGAATAGACTGAGAGGTATTCAGTGACTAACTAGTGTCTAAACTCTTAAACTGTTAACCTGAGTAAGGAAGAAATGGGAGGATATTTCTAGGAACCAAACACTGTTACAACCCCCCACATCAGAAATGTGAGCCCAATCCCGCAGGCCAGCAAGGCTCTCATTCACTTTCCTATTCCTTGGTAATGGCTTCCCAAGACAGTGAAGGTGCCTCTTGTTTCCCACACCTTCTCAGTCTATACCCATTAAAGAGTACACAACTCCCAAGACTGCAATACAGCCTGCACAATAGGTGATGGGCAATGGGATTTGAAGCTACTTAGAAGAAAGGGCTGGAAGAACATGGAGAATAGTATACCCTGGAGATTAAATACACCCTTTGATGCTCTGCTCTAGCAAGACAAGAATTCACAGGTTGTTTACATTATCCAGGAAAAGGCATCTGGCTCTTCCACAGAGCCCACCATAGGAGCAGGTAAATATCTTTGATCAATCTAAAAGCACATTGCATTTGAATAAAGTCATAGCACAGAGGGAGCATTTTTGAAGGATCACCTACCACTACAGGATCTGCAGGTGAACACTGGTAACACCCTGGTGGTTTACAAATACTGATTTAGATTCAAAGGATCCCGTAAGTTGCCAAACAAGCAGGATACAAACATCCATGCGTGTTATCATCGCAACATACACACGTGCACACACATACTTAAACAGCAAAAATAACTAAGAACTTGGTAGGAAATACTATTAACTAAAATGGTCAAAATGTTGTCTCTGGGTGGTGCTAATATTTTTGTAATTAAAAAACATATCTTGTATTTTTAAAAACACTTTACCATTAGCATGTTTTATTGCCCTAATTGGAAAAATGTAATACATACATATTTTAAATGTTAACTCAACTTTTGCTCTATTGTTGATTTTTAGAAGTCTTTATGTAACTTTTAGCACCAATAAGAAACACAGTAATACAACTCCTTTTAAATTTTGTTTGACTAAGGTTAAATTTTCTTTATATTCTTCTTTTTTTTAATAAAACAGTAAAACTTTTCAAGTATACAATGTAAAACTGTATAACCTATATTATACTTTACAGTATCATTAAATAAGGTTTTTATGGATGATGTTAAACAAATCAGCCATAAGATAATCTTTCTTTCAAAATGTATCATAGGCCTAATTTCTGATTGAGTAAATGCAAAAAAATACTATAAAATTACTAAGAAATAGAAGTCAGTTTTATAATAAAATATATTACTGGGAGCATAGGATTCACACACACAGTACAATATATATAATACAGATAACTAATAAGGACCTACTGTATAGTACAGTGAACTCTACTCAGCACTCGGAAAAGAATCTAAAAAAGAGTAGATGTATGGACGTGTATAACAGATTCACTTTGCTATACACCTGAAATTAACATCATTGTAAATTGTACCCCAATAAAAATTAAAAATAAATATCAAGAATTAATTTTAAAGATATTAATAAAATGATGTATCATAATTTCCAATGGAAAATATAGGGATGAAAATGGTAACGATGTGAAAAATCAAAGGGCAAAGAGGAAAATTTAACATTTCACTAAATAATACTGTTCATCCCATTAGATTTTTATATCAGTTTCAATACCAAATTAGCATTACTATGGTGCTTTTCTTGTCAAATGGTTAAAATTACAAACAACAAAATTCTTTTGTTTGTCAAAAGGAAAATAGGTCGAAGTCATAAATATGACCCTCCTAAATTTGGTCAGAATTTCACTGAACATGTCTCAATATACCAAGAAATTAAAGATACAACACTTAAAAAGAAGTTGTCACCTTTTGGAATTTATATTAAAATGTTCTTCAGAACTAGTGACTCAGGAATTAAACAATCAGTTGGAATACCAGGATTAAAAGTTTAAGCATTTAATATTAACTAAAAACATAAAACACTGACATTGAAACCCAGAAACAGAATTTCCAAGTCACTCTAAGAAATATAATATCTTACCTAGCTAGTAAAAATATCTGTACCTCTTTAGAAACTATGAGTACAGTAAGTTAAAGACAGTAGCTGTTGGTATCAAAACAATAATCTATACTAAACTTTCTTTACTTCCTTCACTTTTAACCCTAAATGATAAATGGTTAGGCAGCCAATATAATATAGGTAGTAGTATGCATCAAAATATAATTCTTAGATGACTGAAGGACAAAAAGAAAAAAAGAGATGAACTTCAAAGAAGTAAAGATATTCATTAGGGTAACGGCTACATTTCTAAGAAATCTTGCAGAAATAGTCAACAAAAAGCTTTTTTTTTTTTTGGTATGTGGAGGAAAGTGGTTTGGCTAGGGAGGGATAATCAGTGGCCAATTAAGAGTTATAGGTACCATGGCATAGAGATGATTCTTTCTAACCCTAGTTCAGGCTATGACCTCAGAAAAGTAACTTTCTCACTCATAGATTCAGTCAATCCATCTGTAAAATAAAAGGGCTGTGAGAAGATCTAATTCTTATAGTCTCTAATGTGCTATGAATCTCTGAATACAGAGAACACATCCAGCCTAGTCATACACATGATCTTCCCTACCAAGAATATTTGATTCATCAGCACGAATGGAGAGTTGAGATGACCAGGAAGTAGGGGACAGGGTAGTTATACTGTGGCATCCTTTGCACTTGCAAAGTTTTCAGCTAACAAACTTCTACATGGTCTTCAATTTGGCAATATTTGCCTCTTAGTTTGTGTGTGCCCATTCTTTATGCAGGGTTACTGTCAAGGCAAACTTTCTTGCCTCTAACCATTGCCAAGACTGCCTCAACCACTAATGCCAAAGAAGATAAGGTTAAATGGTTCTGTGAAGACCTACAAGATCTTCTAGGACTAATGCCAAAAGAAAAAAGAGATGTCCTTTTCATCACAGGGGACTGGAATGCAAAAGTAGGAAGTCAAGAGATACCTAGAATAACAAGCAAGTTTGGCCTTGGATTTTAAAATGAAGCAGGGCAAAAATTAACAGAGTTGTGCCAAGAGAATGCACTGGGTCACAGCAAACACACTCTTCGAACAACACAAGAGATGACTGCACACATGGACATCACCAGATGGTCAATATTGAAGTCATTCTTTACAAAGATGGAGAAGTTCTATATAGTCAGCAAAAACAAGATGGGGAGCTGACAGTGGTTTAGATCATGAGGTCCTTATTGCAAAATTCAGAATTAAATTGAAGAAAGTAGGGAAAAGCACTAGGCTATTCAAGTATGGCCTAAATCAAATCCCTTATACAGTGCAGGTGAAAAACAGATTCAAGAGATTAGATCTTATAGACAGAGTGCCTGAAGAACTATGGATGGTGGTTTATAACATTGTACAAGAGGCAGTGATCAAAAACATCCCCAAGAAGAAGAAATGCAACAAGGCAAAATGGTTGTCTAAGGAGGCCTCACAAAGAGCTGAGAAAAGAAGAGAAGCAAAAGGCAAAGGAGAAAATGAAAGATATACCCAGCTGAATGCAGAGTTCCAAAGAACAGCAAGGTGAGATAAGAAAACCTTCTTAAGTGAACCATGTTAAGAAATAGAGGAAAACAACAGAATGGGAAAGACTATAGATCTCTTCAGGAAAATTAGAGATACCAAGGGAGCATTTCACAGAGAAAATGGGCACAATAAAGGACAGAAAATGGTATGGACCTAATGGAAGCAGAAGATATTAAGAAGAGGTGGCAAGAATACACAGAACTGTACATAAAAGGTCTTAATGATAACCAAAATGGTGTGATCACTCATCTAGAGCCAGGCATCTTTGAGTGTGAAGTCAAATGGGCCTTAGGAAGGATTGCTAAGAACAAAGCTAGTGAAAGCGACGGAATTCCAGGTGAGTCATTTAAAATCCTAAATGACGATGCTGTTAAAGTGTTGCACTCAATATGCCAGCAAATTTGGAAAACTCAGCAATGGCCACAGGACTGGAAAAGGCCAGTTTTCATTTCAATCCCAAAGAATAGCAATGCAAAAGAACATTCAAACTACTGTACAATTGTGCTCATTTCACATGTTAGCAAGGTAATGCTCAAAATCCTCCAAGCTAGGCTTCAACAGTATATGAACTGAGAACTTCCAGATGTACAGTCTGAATTAAGAAAAGGCAGAGGAACCAGAGATCAAGTTGCCACCATCTCTTGGATCATAGAAAAAAGAACAGAATTCCAGAAGAAAATATCTACTTCTACTTTATTGACTACCCTAAAGCCCTTTGACTGTGTGGATCATAAAAAACTATGGAAAATTTTCCAAAAGATGGGAATACCAGACCACCTTACCTGGCTCCTGAGAAATCTGTATGCAGGTTAAGAAGCAACAGTTAGAACTGCATATGGAACAATGGATTGGTTCAAAACTGGGAGAAGAATAGGCTAAGGCTGTATATTGTCACCCTGCTTATTTAACTTACATGCACAGTACATCATGGGAAATGCCAGGCTGGATGAAGCACAAGCTGGAGTCAAGATTTCTGGGAGAAATATCAATAACCTCAGATATGCATATGACATCACCCTAATGTCTGAAAGCAAAAAGTAACTAAAGAGCCTCTTGATAAAGGTGAAAGAGCAGAGTGAAAAAGCTGGCTTTAAACTCGACATTCAGAAAACTAAGATCATGGCAGCAGGTCCCATCACTTCATGCCAAATAGATGGAGGAAAATGGAAATAGGGAGAGACTTTATTTTCTTGGGCTCCAAAATCACTGCAGATGGTGACTATAGACATGAAATACAAAGACGCTTGCTCCTTGGAAGAAAAGCTATGACCAACCTAGACAGCATATTAAAAAGCAGAGACATTACTTTGCCTACAAAGGTCCCTTTTGTCAAAGCCATGGTTTTTCCAGTAGTCATGAATGGATGTGAGGGTTGAACCATCAAGAAGACTGAGTGCCAAAGCTGATGCTTTTGAAATGCGGTGTTGGAGAAGATTCTTGAGAGTTCGTTGGACAGCAGGGAAATCAAACCAGTCAACACGAAAGGAAATCAGTCCTGAACATTCATTGGAAGGACTAAAGCTGAAGCTCCAATACTTTGGCCACCTGATTCGAAGAGCCAACTCAAGACTGTGATACTGGGAATGACTGAAGGCAGGAGGAGAAGGAGACAACAGAGGATGAGATGGTTGGATGGTATCACTAACTCAATGGACATTAGTTTGAGAAAACTCAGGGAGACAGTGAAGGACAGGGAAGCCTGGTGTGCTGCAGTCCATGGGGTCCCAAAGAATCAGACACAACTGAGTGATGGAACAACCATCACCATTGCCTTGAAAATCATTTCCTTTTAAGGCTGCCATTCTAATACTACATAAATTATTCCCAGGTGGAGGAGGAAGAGTGGGAACATGATTATAGCACAATTAGCAATTTTAAATGACAGTATATCTCTACAGCAAACCACTCCCTCAAACAGCCCACTTTCAAATAATATAGGTCAAAATTACTACTGAGTAATCTCTCAAAATGTTTAACATTTCCCCAGGAAGATATGATTTAAAAACAATGGATTAATAATGCTAAAAAGACTTGACTGCTTTTGTAACAAAATAGGTTTAGTGTCAAACCAATTTAACAAATGGAATTTCAATGCCGTGGGGAAAATTAAAAGTCACAAACTCCAAAACAATGCTTAAATTGCTTATAATGAGATAGTTACTGGTATTTTTTCAGTTGACACAACTGTTACAACACTATCAACCATTCAAAATACTGCAACCCTTTTGCAACCTCTTGGATTTGCGACAGTTGGTTGTTGTTTCCTTCTCCAGGGGATCTTCCTGACCAGGGATTTCAAATAATAAATCTGGATTCAGCTCACTTGCAATTGTTTTCATGAAAATAAGACAATCATCTAACTCACCTGTCTTTTTATCGACAATTGTCCTTAATCACAGGCTTACTTGGTGACTCAGCAGTAAAGAATCTGCCTGTAATGCATGAGACCAGGGCTTGATCCCTGGGTCCCAAACATCTCCTGGAGGAGGAAATGGCAACCCATTCCAGTATTCTTGCCTGGGAAATCCCATAGACAGAGGAGCCTGGTGGGCTACAGTCCATAGCGTCTCAAAGAGTTAGACATGACTGAGCATGGACAAGTAGCATAGCACAGTCTCTAATCACACCCATCTTATGGTTTCAAAGAATGGGAAATGTTTTTGATAGCAAAGATTGAAAAATCAATTATGAAAAGAGCAATACTGCATAAGAACCTGGAATGTTAGGTCCATGAATCAAGGCGAATTGGAAGTGGTCAAACAGGAGATGGCAAGAGTGAACGTTGACATTCTAGGAATCAGCAAACTAAAATGGACTGGAATGGGTGAATTTAACTCAGATGACCATTATATCTACTACTGTGGGCAGGAATCCCTTAGAAGAAATGGAGTAGCCATCATGGTTAACAAAAGAGTCTGAAATGCAGTACTTGGATGCAATCTCAAAAATGACAGAAAGATCTCTGTACGTTTTCAAGGCAAACCATTCAATATCACAGTAATCCAAGCCTATGCCCCAACCAGTAACACTGAAGAAGCTGAACTTGAATGATTCTATGAAGACCTACAAGACCTTTTAGAACTAACAGCCAAAAAAGATGTCCTTTTCATTATAGGGGACTGGAATGCAAAAGTAGGAAGTCAAGAAACACCTGGAGTAACAGGAAAATTTGGCCTTGGAGTACAGAATGAAGCAGGACAAAGGCTAATAGAGTTTTGCCAAGAGAATGCACTGGTCATAGCAAACACTCTCTTCCAACAACACAAGAGAAGACTCTACACATGGACATCACCAGATGGTCAACACTGAAATCAGATTGATTATATTCTTTGCAGCCAAAGATGGAGAAGCTCTATACAGTCAGCAAAAACAAGACCAGGAGCTGACTGTGGCTCAGATCATGAAGTCCTTATTTCCAAATTCAGACTTAAATTGAAGAAAGTAGGGAAAACCATTGGACCATTCAGGTATGACCTAAATAAAATCCCTTATGATTATGGTTTTTCTAGTAGTCATGTATGGATGTGAGAGTTGGACTGTGAAGAAAGCTGAGTGCCAAAGAATTGATGCTTTTGAACTGTGGTGTTAGAGAAGACTCTTGAGAGTCCCTTGGACTTCAAGGAGATCCAACCAGTCCATCCTAAAGGAGATCAGTCCTGGGTGTTCATTGGAAGGACTGATGTTGAAGTTGAAACTCCAATACTTTGGCCACCTCATGCAAAGAGTTGACTCACTGGAAAAGACCCTGATGCTGAGAAGGATTGGGGGCAGGAGGAGAAGGGGACGACAGAGGATGAGATGGCTGGATGGCATCACCAACTCGATGGACATGAGTTTGGGTAAACTCCGGGAGTTTGTGATAGACAGGGAGGCCTGACGTGCTGCAATTCATGGGGTCGCAAAGAGTCAGACACGACTGAGAGACTGAACTGAACTGATTGGAAAGAAGCACAAAATACAGTGATTCTTAAGGTCTTAGAAGAGATTTCCTTCTCCATGGTATTTTCCCAATCCAGGGATTGAATCCAGGTCTCCCGCATTGTAGACAGATTCTTTACCATCTGAGCTACCAGGGAAGATGAAAGGAAAGACTACCTATATTCCTAATGTTAGAAATACATTGAAATACACTAAAATAATATTCATGGGCTCCCAGGTGGTGCTAGTGGTAAAGAACCTTCCTGCCAATCCAGGAGATGTAGGAGATGTGGGTTCAATTCCTAGGTTGGGAAGATTGCCTGGAGGAGGGCATGGCAACCCACTCCAGTATTTTTGCCTGGAGAATCTCATAGATAGAGAAGCCTGGTGGACTACAGTCCATAGGGTTGCAAAGAGTCAGACACAACTGAAGCAACTTAGTATGCACACAAAATAATACCTATCACATTTGCTCTTAAAAATTCAGACTAATCAGAAATTTTCCAGCAAACAAAAGCCCAGGACCAGATGGCTTCACAGCTGAATTCTACCAAAAATTTAGAGAAGAGCTAACACCTATCCTACACAAACTCTTCCAGAAAATTGCAGAGGAAGGTAAACTTCCAAACTCATTCTATGAGGCCACCATCACCCTAATACCAAAACCTGACAAAAAAGCTACAAAAAAGGAAAACTACAAGCCAATATCACTGATGAACATAGATGCAAAAATCCTTAACAAAATCCTATCAAACAGAATCCAACAACATAGTAAAAAGATCATACATCATGACCAAGTGGGCTTTATCCCAAGGATGCAAGGATTCTTCAATATCCGCAAATCAATTAATGTAACACACCACATAAACAAATTGAAAAATAAAAACCATATGATTATCTCAATAGATGCAGAGAAAGCCTTTGACAAAATTCAACATCCATTTATGATAAAAACCCTCCAAAGAGCAGGAATAGAAGGAACATACCTCAACATAATAAAAGCTATATATGATAAACCCACAGCAAACATTATCCTAAATGGGGAAAAACTGAAAGCATTTCCCCTAAAATCAGGAACAAGACAAGGGTGCCCACTCTCACCACTACTATTCAACATAGATTTGGAAGTTTTGGCCACAGCAATCAGAACAGAAAAAGAAATAAAAGGAATCCAGATTGGAAAAGAAGAAGTAAAACTCTCACTGTTTGCAGATGACATGATCCTCTACATAGAAAACCCTAAAGATTCCACCAGAAAATTACTAGAGCTAATCAACGAATATAGTAAAGTTTCAGGATATAAAATTAACACACAGAAATCCCTTGCATTCCTATACACTAACAACGAGAAAACAGAAAGAGAAATTAAGGAAACAATTCCATTCACCATCGCAATGAAAAGAATAAAATACTTAGGAATATATCTACCTAAAGAAACAAAAGACCTATATATAGAAAACTATAAAACACTGATGAAAGAAATCAAAGAGGACACAAATAGATGGAGAGACATACTGTGTTCATGGATTGGAAGAATCAATATAGTGAAAATGAGTATACTACCCAAAGCAATCTATAGATTCAATGCAATCCCTATCAAGCTTCCAATGGTATTCTTCAGAGAACTAGAACAAATAATTTCACCATTTGTATGGAATTACAAAAAACCTTGAATAGCCAAAGCAATCTTGAGAAAGAAGAATGGAACAGGAGGAATCAACCTGCCTGACCTCAGGCTCTACTAAAAAGCCACAGTCATCAAGACAGTATGGTACTGGCACAAGGACAGAAATATAGATCAATGGAACAAAATAGAAAACCCAGAGATAAATCCACGCACCTATGGACACCTTATCTTTGACAAAGGAGGCAAGGATATATAATGGAGAAAAGACAATCTCTTTAACAAGTGGTGCTGGGAAAACTGGTCAACCACTTGTAAAAGAATGAAACTAGAACACTTTCTAACAACATACTCAAAAAATAAACTCAAGATGGATTAAAGATCTAAATGTAAGACCAGAAACTATAAAACTACTAGAGGTAAATACAGGCAAAACACTCTCTGACATAAACCACAGCAGGATCCTCTATGACCCACCTCCCAGAATATTGGAAATAAAAGCAAAAATAAACTAATGGGACCTAATTAAACTTAAAAACTTTTGCACAACAAAGGAAACGATAAGCAAGGTGTAAAGACAGCCTTCGGAATGGGAGAAAATAATAGCAAATGAAGCAATGGACAAAGAATTAATCTCAAAAATACACAAGCAACTCCTGCAGCTCAATTTCAGAAAAATAAACGACCCAATCAAAAAGTGGGCCAAAGAACTAAACAGACACTTCTCCAAAGAAAACATACAGATGGCTAACAAACACATGAAAAGATGCTCAACATCAGTGATTATCAGAGAAATGCAAATCAAAACCACAATGAGGTATCATTTCACTCCCGTCAGAATGGCTGCTATCCAAAAGTCTACAAGCAATAAATGCTGGAGAGAGTGTGGAGAAAACGGAACCCTCTTACACTGTTGGTGGGAATGCAAACTAGTACAGCCACTATGGAGAACAGTGTGGAAATTCCTAAAAAAACTGGAAATAGAACTGCCATATGACCCAGAAATCCCACTGCTGGGCATATACACCAAGGAAACCAGACTTGAAAGAGACGCGTGTACCCCAATGTTCATCGCAGCACTGTTTATAATAGCCAGGACATGGAAGCAACCTAGATGTCCAAGAGCAAACGAATGGATAAGGAAGCTGTGGTACATATACACAATGGAATATTACTCAGCCATTAAAAAGAATACATTCAAATCAGTTCTAATGAGGTGGATGAAACTGGAGCCTATTATACAGAGTGAAATAAGCCAGAAAGAAAAACACCAATACAGTATACTAACACATATATATATATGGTATTTAGTCAATCGGTAAAGATAACCCTGTATGCGAGGCATCAAAAGAGACACAGACAAATAGAACAATATTATGGACACTATGGGAGAGGGTGAGGGTGGGATGATATGGGAGAATGGCATGGAAGCATGTAAATTATCATACGTGAAACGAATCACCAGTCCAGGTTCAATGCATGATACAGGGTGTTCAGGGCTGGTGCACCGGCATGACCTGGAGGGATGGGATGGGGAGGGAGGTGGAAGGGGGGTTCTGGAGGGGGAAAACATGTACACCCATGGTGGATTCATGTCAATGTATGGCAAAACTAATACAATACTGTAAAGTTAAAAAATAGAAAATAAACTAAAAAAAAAATTCAGACTAGCATGCATTTCAATGATTTTACTCATCGTTATCAGTAATGAGGAGTTCAAACCTTTAAAGATCACTTCTCCTTTGGCCAAAAGCATCATAAATAGTATGGATTGCTTGAGCTCAATTATGGACTGTTTGAGTACCAGGCCAGTGGGGGTGATAGGAAAGTATGAAATGCATACGGTTTAGAGGAATGATGGAAGTTGAAGAGTAAGTAAGCATGGCCCCCTCATGCTGCCTGCCTCTCAGCTTTATCTGAAACCTTTCCTCATCTGTGCCTGGAATGGTCCCTCCATGTGTACACACTTACAGCACACAATCATGCCTTCATTATACTGTCTTGTTATTAGGTAACTTATTTTTCCTCTTCTCCCTCACTGGGGATGAAGAGATATTGCCATATTTCCACTGTCTTGTACAAGTCTTTGTACTTAGATGCTCAGACAGTGTCTATCAGATAAATGAATTACATCTTCTGGAAAGTGGGCTTCATGAGAAACTGGACCTTAACTTCTTGCTTGCTGATATATTCTCAGTGCCTAGAACACTTTTGGCATACAATTGGCACTCAATAAATATTTTTTAAAGGAATCGATGATTCAATTAAGCAACACTCTCTTTAGAAAGCAGGCTCATAGCTCAAACAGCTATAATGACTAGTGACTTTAAAGTAAAGTGTATCTCAACAGCTCTGGTCCAAATATGAATTAGATTAGGATGACCAGTACCAAAGTACAGGTTGTTTGTTAAGCATGCTAAGGTAAAAAAAAACTAGTGCTTTTCTCTTATTGGTATTATAGAGGCATGACTATAATCTAATAGAATCTAAAATTTTGGGAGACATCTTGGGCTTTATTACACTCAGTTAAAATGTATTTGTTTGACAGAAATCACCTCTAGAGGACAATTTATTCCTTAATGCTTGACATGAAATTCTCTTAATTGTGTTCAGAGGTGAACAGTTGGTCTGCCAGAACATTAATAAAAACATATGTTTGAATAAATAGATGAAAAAAAAATTCTAAAACTCCCCAAATGATGAAAACAGGTTTTATGCCTAGCCTCCTGCTAAACATGTGGAATAGCGTGCTCCTTTGAAAAAGAGAACAGATTCTCATTCTTACTGTCACAATTTGGAAAATTGCTTTTATGTTAGATGGATGGCTGCATTTACCATGTGGGAACAAATCCTCCAGGTCCTTGATCAATCATTTGTCCAAATAGGAAAATTGCAATCCCTTTCCTCCTTCTCATGAATGCTCCAAAACAAAAGATAGACTTTTTTGCATGCAACAAATAGGTCTAATACACTGTGCCCTCATAGTTAATGTTCTGTGGTAAAAGGAAAGAGCATTTACAGTAAATAGAAGGTACCTTGGAGGATTGGAAAGTTCAGTATTAATGTTCAGGTTATTTATCAGCAAAACAGATTCAGGCTCCTTATTATGATAACAAATATGTAAGAGGAAAATTCAATAATGTATAACCAGACTCTCTGACTTACTACATACTTCCTCTTTATTTATTTGTGCTCCAAACCCATCTTCAAAGAAATGGGAGTATGCTTGAAAGAAAGCAAACAATCTCTAATAAAACAGTAAGATTATGAAGTTACCTGAGGATCTGACTAAACATAGAGGGACATTAAATAGCAAGAGAAATTGTGATTAGATTTTTTCTGATCCAGTGGTGTCTAGGGAAGTGCAGAGAATTAAGCAGTTTTATCCTTTCCAAAATGTATAAGTATCCTTACTATATAGAGAGGTCATATGTTTTTTCCTTGAACCTGAATTTCTTAACTTTGTGTTTTTAAAAATAAGAGGGCATTTTATATTAATGTATGGAATCTAGAAAGATGGTACTGACGATTTTGTATGCATGAGTTAATACACAATATTTGTCTTTTTCTTTCTGACTTACTTTACTGTGTATAATAGGCTCTAGGTACATCTACCTCATTAGGACTGATTCAAATGTGTGTTTGTTTTTTTTTTTAATATCTGAGTAATATGAGGACACTTTAAAGAGATGGCTCCCAAGTACATGAAAAAGTTGGTCTTAGCTTGAAAAACTGGCAAGAGGCTTTACATTTTTTTATATCTTAAAGGGACAGAGGAAAAAAAAATATAGTAAGTTTTCTAAAATAAATGCTCTGAGGAAAGGGAAGGCAGGAGTCTCTGAGGTTAGACTTTTTGGATTCTGTAAGAGCCAAGATGACGAGGAGACCCTGGGCCTAGAGGCATAAAGAAGCCTGTCTAAGGTTTTGTTAAGCCGAGGGAAATGTCAAGGTCATCTTGGTCAATGTTAAAAGAAACATTTAATAAATAAAAATGTCAATATCAAATCAAATGTGTAACCATCGGTAGATATAATGTACCACATTTTGTTACTGTCAAAGTTCATTTGTCAATTTCTCCCACAAAAAGCAAGTATTCTTTTCCCTTATGTTATCTACCTTACTCTCGCTCTTTAGATGAGAAGCTACTGCTGCTAAGTCACTTCAGTCGTGTCTGACTCTATGCGACCCCATATACGGAAGCCCACAAGGTTCTCCCATCCCTGGGATTCCCCAGGCAAGAACACTGGAGTGGGTTGCCATTTCCTTCTCCAGTGCATGAAAGTGAAAAGTGAAAGTGAAGTCACTCAGTCGTGTCCGACTCTTAGCGACCCCATGGACTGCAGCCTACCAGGCTCCTCCGTCCACGGGATTTTCCAGGCAAGAGTCCTGGAGTGGGGTGCCATTGCCTTCTCTGAGAGAAGCTAGCAATTGATAAAGTCCACAGTCAAACCCAGCTGATGGCTTTTGCTTTTAAAATAGAGTTTTATTGGAGCACAGCCATGCTGTTTTGTTTACTTAGTATCTACACTGTTTCTGCACTAGGAATGCAAAATTGAGCAGCTGTCACAGACACTGTAGGACACACAGAACTGAAAATATTTACTCTCTGGCCTTTCACGTCCATACAAAAAAACTGCCAACCTCTGCTTCAGAGTATTTCCAATGTAAGCAGAGACTCTGTCACACTGTCTTTTAAATATGAAAGATCCAAACTGACCTGCAAGTCACTAGATACTAAAAAGGCATTCAAAAATATTTTTATTGTTTACTTACATTAAAAAGGTAGTAGAAAAATAAAAGTGGTAAGTTGAAGGATGGATGATTCTTCTCTTTTAAACTATCATACATTTATGTTTTTTCTCTGTAGTAATATGATTGTGCTTCTCAGAATATCAGAAACATGGCAATGAAGAAATCTGACAGCAGCTCACAGAGATATTTGGAATAAATTAAACTTGATACTTTTTTTTTTTTTCTGGGATTCTTTCCAAAAGATTTTTCTATTTTTTTTAAACATAGTTCTCTTGGCAGTGCAGTTCATTTACTTTAGACTATTAAATCACAGTTATATTTTAATTGAATTCAAATGTTACACTAGTTGCTCTGGTGAGTTCTTATAGACATTGACATGGGACAGACTTCATTGTGGCTGTCCAGTTTCAAAATAGGCTGCCTCTAAAGGAATAGCTCCTGGAGACTGGACCAAGATGGTAGAGGAATAGGACATGGTGCTCACCCTCTCCCACAAATACATTCAAAAAAGTGAGAAAGGAATTGGGATGGGACTTGTGCCCCTAGAGGGGAAACTGTGAAAGAGGGAAAGCTTCCACATCCTGGGAAGTCCCCTCACTGGTGGGAAGACTAGCCAGGAGAGAGCGGGAGCTTCAGAGCCTTGGAAGAGAGCAGAACTAGTTTATGGAGAGCATAGTGGAGACTTGCACAGATGGTAGATGTCACTGCCCTGCACTCCACAGCCTGAGATGCTCATCTGCTGGGATGGGTTGGAGCTGGCTGCTGAGGCTTGGGTCTTGGAGGTCAGACCCTAGAAGACGACCGGGATTGGTTGTGTGGAGACAGCCCGAAGGAGCTAGGGTATGGTGCGCCACAACCAAGGGAGTGGCATGCCAGAAGAAGCCAGAGCTCACCAGACAGGCAAGGCACCGTTGTTTGGAGGTGCACAAACATAGGAGCTTCCCTTTCTGGGTGAGCACTCTTAGGTGGCAGGGCACCACCTGCATGAGCTCCAGGGTCAAGCACAGCCACCACTGGCATTTCAGACTCCAGAGGCAGGTACTAGTGCTGGGTACCAACTACTCTCTCCACCTTCCCAGGAGTACACTCAGACCATGAATCTGCCCACCCTCTATCAATGGGATAATGGCCAGCATACACTGAAGAAAGAGACAGCAAGCATCCAAGCCAAAACAGCACCCATGCCAAAAATAATTAAATCCAAACAAGCGACGCAGTCATCTTTCCACATATAAATTGTCTTCAAAACTACAGTAGATAATTATTATTCTTAAACTAACAGAGTAGGAGAAATATAAGCAAAATGAAGAAGTAGAAGAACCACTTTCAGTTAAAAGACCAAGAGAATTCCTCTGAAGGGGAAAATAATGAAACAGACTTCTTCAACCTAATAGACACAGAGTTCAAAAAGCAAGTAATGAAAATACCTAAGGGATTAAGAAAGGTTATTGACAGAAAAGCAGATTGAAATAAAAAAGTAACTAGAAACTATAAGGAGGAGCCAAGCAAAATTAGAAAATTCATTTGCCAAGATAAAAGCTGAGCTAAAGGTAATGAACAGCAAAATGAATAATGCAGAAAAAAGAATAGTGATATGGAAGACAGAATAATGGAAATTAGTCAATCAAAGCAGAAGACAGAAGACCATATAAAAAAATAAAATGAAAGCAATTTAAGAAATCAATGGGTTAATATAAAGCATGCCAATTTATACATAATAGGGATTCCAGAAGAAGAAAGAGAAAAAGGAATAGCTCCTGGAGACTGGACCAAGATGGTAGAGGAGTAGGACATGGTGCTCACCCTCTCCCACAAATACATTCAAAAAAGTGAGAAAGGAATTGGGATGGGACTTGTGCCCCTAGAGGGGAAACTGTGAAAGAGGGAAAGCTTCCACATCCTGGGAAGTCCCCTCACTGGTGGGAAGACTAGCCAGGAGAGAGCGGGAGCTTCAGAGCCTTGGAAGAGAGCAGAACTAGTTTATGGAGAGCATAGTGGAGACTCGTACAGATGGTAGATGTCACTGCTCTGCACTCCACAGCCTGAGATGCTCATCTGCTGGGATGGGTTGGAGTAATTTGAAGTAATTAAGGTTGAAAACTTCCCAACCTAAAGAAGGAAACAAATATCCAGGTACAGAAAGCATAGAAAGTCCTAAACAAAATTAACCCAAGCAAAATTAACCCAAATAACCCAATATTAAACTATATTATAAGAAAAATGACAAAGTTAAAGATAAAAAGAGTATTCTAAAGGCAGCAAGAGAAAAACAGAGTGTTAATTACAAGGGAACCCCCATAAGACTATTAGCTGATTTCTCTACAGAGACTCTGCAGGCTAGAAGGGAGTGACAAAATATATTCAAAGTCTTGAAAGGAAAAAACCTTCCACCTAGAATACTATACCCAGCATGATTATCATTTAGAATAGGAGAGAAAATAATTTCTCAGAAAAGCAAAAACTAATAGGATGCAGAAATACTATTAATAAATCTACTGTAAAAGAAATACTGAAGTCTTCTCTACATAGAAAATTAGCAAGAAGGTATAGGATGGAGGAAATTATAAATAGAAATTGAGTCAGTTAAATTAGCCAATACCCAGATTTAAGGGAAAAAAAAAAAAAAAACTATTGTGAAAACAAGGAACAGCAAAGGATAAACATTAAGAAGTAAAAAAAGAACATCAAAATCATAAAATGTGTAGGAGAGAAATAAAATGAAAAGAAGTAGATTCTTTTTTCAGAATGTGTAAGTTCTTTTTTTTTTTTTTTAAGAATGTGAGCCTACTATATGAATATCAGTCTAAACCAAACAGCTATAGGAAGGGGCTGCCTGCTCGTGCTCCATTGCGTTCAACTCTTTGAAACCTATGTACAGTAGCCCACCAGACTCCTCTGTCCATGGGATTTTTCAGGCAAGAATACTGGAGTGGGTTGTCGTTTCCTCCTCCAGTGGGTTGTCATTTCCTTTCTTCCTAGGTCAGGAAGATCATGCCCCCTATGTCTCCTGCATTGGCAGTGGAGTCTCTACCATAGTGCCACCTGGGAAGCCCAGGAAAGGGTTTGAACTTGTGCCTCCTGCATTGCAGGCAGATTCTTCACTGTCTGAGCCATCAAGGAAGCCACAGGAAGGGGTTCAGTTCAGTTCAGTCGCTCAGTCGTGTCCGACTCTCTGCGACCCCATGAATTGCAGCACGCCAGGCCTCTCTGTCCATCACCAACTCCCGAATTCTACCCAAACCCATGTTCATCGAGTCGGTGATGCCATCCAACCATCTCATCCTCTGTCGTCCCCTTCTCCTCCCGCCCCCAATCCTACCCAGCATTAGGGTCTTTTACAATGAGTCAACCCTTCGCATGAGGTGGCCAAAGTATTGGAGATTCAGCTTCAACATCAGACCTTCCAATGAACACCCAGGATTGATCTCTTTTAGGATGGATTGATTGGATCTCCTTGCAGTCCAAGAAACTCTCAAGAGTCTTCTCCAACACCACAGTTCAAAAGCATCAATTCTGCGGCGCTCAGCTTTCTTCACCGTCCAACTCTCACATCCATACATGACCACTGGAAAAACCATAGTCTTGACTAGACGGACTTTTGTTGGCAAAGTAATGTCTCTGCTTTTAAACATGCTATCTAGGTTGGCCATAACCTTCCTTCCAAGTAGTAAGCGTCTTTTAAGGAAGGGGTTAACATACTTATAAAATAGGGCAACAAATCAAAACTACACAAAAGATTCAAAAACCAAAGAGAAAAGAACAAACACATAAAGTAAAAGGAAATCATCAAACCACAAAAAGAAAAAGAAACAGAAAAGAAACACAGAATCAACAGGAAACAAGGTTTAAAATGACAATAAATACAGATGTATCAATAATTATCTTAAATGTCAATGGACTGAAAGCTCCAATCAAAAGATACAAAGATGCAGACTGGATGAAAAACAGAGAAAATAACCAAGAGCATACAATATGCAATCTTTAAGACATGGACCTCAGGGCAAAGACACTCATAGACTGGAAGTAAGAGGATGGAAAAAGATATTTCATGCAAAAAGAGATGACAAGAAAGCAGCCACTGCAATACTCATTTCAGACAAAATAGACTTTAAAACAAAGGCCATAAAGAAAGATAAAGGAGAACACTATATAGTGATCAAAGGATCAATATAAGAAGATTTTACATTGTCAATATATTTACACCTAATATAGGAGCCTTTGACTGTGTGGACGACAATAAACTGTGGAAAATTCTGAAAGAGATGGGAGTACCAGACCACCTGACCTGCCTCTTGAGAAACCTGTATGCAGGTCAGGAAGCAACAGTTAGAACTGGACATGGAACAACAAACAGACTGGTTCCAAACAGGAAAAGGAGTATATCAAGGCTGTATATTGTCACCCAGCTTATTTAACTTCTATGCAGAGTACATCATGAGAAACGCTGGGCTGGAGGAAGCACAAGCTGGAATAAAGATTGCCAGGAGAAATATCATTCTCAGATATGCAGATGACACCACCCTTATGGCAGAAATTGAACAGGAACTAAAGAGCCTTTTGATGAAAGTGAAAGAGGAGGGTGAAAAAGTTGGCTTAAAGCTCAACATTCAGAAAACTAAGATCATGGCATCTGGTCCCATCACTCCATGGGAAATAGATGGGGAAACAGTGGAAACAGTGTCAGACTTTATGTTTTGGGGCTCCAAAATCACTGCAGATGGTGACTGCAGCCATGAAATTAAAAGATGCTTACTCCTTGGAAGGAAAGTTATGACCAATCTGGACAGCATATTAAAAAGCAGAGACATTACTTTGCCAACAAAGGTCCGTCTAGTCAAGGCAATGGTTTTTCCAGGAGTCATGTATGGATGTGAGAGTTGGACTATAAAGAAAGCTGAGTGCTGAAGGATCAATGCTTTTGAACTGTGGTGTTGGAGAAGACTCTTGAGAGTACCTTGGACTGCAAGGAGATCCAATCAGTCCATTCTAAAGGAGATCAGTCCTGGGTGTTCATTGGAAGGTCTGATGTTGAAGCTGAAACTCCAATAGTTTGGCCACCTCATGCGAAGAGCTGACTCATTTGAAAAGACCCTGATGCTGGGTAAGATTGAGGGCAGGAGGAGAAGGGGACGACAGAGGATGAGATGGTTGGATGGCATAACCAACTCAATGGACATGAGTTTGGGTGGGCTCTGGGAGTTGGTGTTGGACAGGGAGGCCTGGCGTGCTGTGGCTCATGGGGTTGCAAAGAGCTGAACACGACTGAGCAACTGAACTGGGCTGAATATAGGAGCACTCAAATACATAAAACAAATACTAACCAATATAAAGGGATAAATTGATGGAAATACAATAATAGTAGTAGATTTTTAACACCCCACTCACACCTATGGACAGATCTTCTAGACAGAAAATCAATAAGGCAATGGATATATTAAGTGATGCAACAGTTAGACTTGGCATTTTCAGGACATTACATCAAAAACAAAACAAAACAGAATATATCTTTCCAGCTGTACATAGAACATTCTCTAGGACTGATTGAATTACTAGGGCATAAAACTAACCTCAACATATTTAAGAGTACAGACACTGTTTCAAGAACATTCTCTGACCACAACAGCATGCAACTAGAAATCCACCATAGGAAAAGAAATGAGAAAAAAAAAAAAAAAAGATTATATGGAGACTAAACAATATGCTGCTGAAAAACCAATAGGTCAATGAGGAAATAAAAGAGGAAATTAAAAAATACCTTGAGAGAGATGACAATGAAAATTCAACCATGCAAAATCTGGGATGTAGCAAAAGCAGATCTTACATGGAAGTCCATAGCAATGTAGGCCTTCCTCAAAAAACAAGAAAAACCTCAAATAAACAACCTAACCTACATACATACCACCTAAAAGAATTAGAAAAAGAAGAACAAACAAAACCTAAAGTCAGCAGAATAAAGGACATAATCAAGGAGGAAATAAATAAAATATAGAGATATATAAAAAAAAAAAGGCAGAAAAAAAAAATCAATAAAACCAAGAGCTGGTTCTTAGAAACAAAGAACAAAATTAACAAACCTCTGGCCAGGTTCACCAGGAAGACAAGAGATAGAATCCAAATAAAGAAAATAAGAAACAAGAAAGGAGAAAATTCAATCAATACTGAAGAAATACAAAAAATCCTAAGAGAATACTATGAACAATTGTATGCAAACAAATCTGACAACCTAGAAGAAATGGACAACTTTCAAGAAACATACAGCTCACTAAAATTGAATCAAAAGAAACAGGTCATCTGAACAGACCAATCATTAAAAATAAAATAGAATCTGTAAAAACAAAAAAACTTCCTACAAACAAAAGTCCAGGACCAGATGGTTTACTAGAATTCTACCAAACATACAAAGAACTTATACTGATCCTTCTAAATCTCTTACAAAAGGTTGAAAAGAAGGGAATACTCTCAAAGAATCCTATGAAGCCCCCCATCATGCTGATACCAAAACCAGACAAAGATACCACCAGAAAATAAAATTCCAGGCCAATATCTTTGATGATTATATACATGAAAATCCCCCCCCCCAAAAAAAATCAGCAAACCAAATTCAACACACAAAAAAAGATCATACACCATGACCATCCCAGGTTCACAAGAATGAGTCAACATGTACACGTCAATGTAATATATCACATTAAAAAGCAAAAGTCAAAACCCACGTGATCATCTCAATAGATACAGAAAAATAAAGTGACAAAATTCAGCATCCATTTATGATCAAAACTTTTACCAAAGTGGGTGTAGAGGGAACATATCTCAACATAATAAAAGCCATTTATGACAAACCCACAGCCAATATAGCACTCAATAGGGAAAAGTTGAAAACCTTCGTGCTAAAATCTGGAACAGGCCAAGGATACCCACTCTCACCACTTCTATTCAACGTAATATTGAAAGTCCTAGTCACAGAAATGAGACAAGAAACATAAATAAAATGTAACTAGATTGCAAGAGAAGAGGTAAAATTGTCACTATATTCAGATAACATGACACTATATACAAAAAACCCAAGGATTGCACACAACAACCACCAGATCTAATAAATGAATTCCACAGAGTAGTACTACACAAGATAAACATTCAGAAATTAGTTGCATTTCTTTACACTAGCAAGGAAATATCAGAAAGGGAATGTAAAAAAAATGCCTTTGAAAATTGCACCCAAAAATAAAATACCTAGGAATAAACATGACCATGGAGGTGAAAGACTTATAAGCTGAGAACATTAAAACATTATTAAAGGGGAAAAAAGAGGATTCAAAGAAATAGAAATATATCCCTTGTTCTTGGATTGAAAAAATTAATACTGTTAAAATGGCAATACCACCCAAAGCAATCTACAGATTAATGCGATCACTATCAAAATACCCATAATATTTTTCACAGAACTAGAATAAATTACTCTTCCAGACTTCAGACAGTTTAAAGCCACACAAATCAAAACACTTTGGTATTAGTACAAAAACAGACATACAGATCAATGGGAAAAAAAGCCCAGAAATAAATAAGCCCACACATTTGTTCAATTTATTTTCAACAAAGGAGGAAAAAATATAAAATGGGGAAAAGACAGTCTCTACATCAAGTAGTGCTGGGAAAGTTAACAGCTGCATGTAAATCAATGAAGTTAAAACACACCCTCACACCATGCTCAAAAATAAACTCAAAATGGCTTAAAGGCAAACAGAAGACATGACACCAAAAAACTCCTAGAAGAGAGCACAGGCAAAACATTCTCCGACATAAATTGTACCATGTTTTCTTGGGTCAGTCTCCTAAGGCAATAGCAATAAAAAACAAAAATAAATAAATGGGACCTAATTAAACTTACAAGCTTTCATGCAGCAAAGGAGATCATACAAAAACATGAAAAGACAACCTATGGAACGGGAGAAAATATCTGCAAATGATGCAAGCAACAAGGGCTTACTCTACAAAATATACAACTTACACTGTATATAGCTCATACAACATAACAACAAAAAACAAAACCCAATGGAAAAATGGGCAAAGGACCTTAATAGACATTTCTCCAAAGAAGACATACAAATAGCTATTAGGCACATGAAAAGATGCTCAGAATTACTAATTATTAGAGAAATGAAAGTCAAAACTACAATGAAGTACCACTTCACACCATTCAGAATGGCCATCATTAAGATTTACAGATAATAAATGTTGGAGAGAGTGTGGAGAAAAGGAGACCCTCCTACACTGTTGGTGGGCATATAAGTTGGTACAGTCACTATAGGAAACAGTATAGAGGTTCTTCAGAAAATTAAAGTCATAAATTACAATATGATCCAGCAGTTCTACACCCAGGCATATACCCAGACAAAACTACAATTCACAAAGGATCCCTATGTTTACAGCAGTAATATTCACAATAGCTAAGACATGAAAACAACTGAAATGTCCATCAACAGAAGAATGGATAAAGATGTGGTACATATGTACAATGGAATAATAAAAAAGAATGAAATAATGCTATTTGCAGCAACATAGAGGCAACTAGAGATGATCATCCTAAGTGAAGTCACAAAGAAAAAGACAAATACCATATAATATCACTTATATTTGGAATCTAAAATATGGCACAAATGAACCTGTCTACCAAACAGAAACACAATCTCATAGAGAATAGACTTGTGGTTACCAAAGGAAAGAGGGTGAGGGATGAACTGGGAGTTTGGGTTAGTAGAAACAAACTATTATAGTTAGAATGGATAAACAACAAGGTCCTACTGTATAGCACAGGGAACTATATCCAATCTTCTTGGATAAACCATACTGGAAAAGAATATTTTAAAAATGTTTACATGTGTATTACTGACTGGATGAAAAAAAACTTTGCCAGAGAGTAAAAATTAGCATAACATTGTATTGTAAATCAACTATACTTCAAATAAAAGAAAAAAAGAATTGAATTCCCTATCATGCAGGTGAGCAAACAAAGAAATGATGACAACCAGTAAGGGAGGCAAAAAGTTTCCTGATTTAGAGAGAGATTCAACCGGTTGACCCCTAAGTACTTTTCATGCCCAAGAATCTATAACCTTTTGATATTTAGCACTAGGACAGTCTGTAAACTGAAAAAGCATACACTATCAGAAACGTTTTAAAAAATCATTCTTACATGATGTTCTAGAAATATGACTGTTCATTAAATTCTATAAGCAATAAATCTTGAAGATTTAATATGAAAGAATAGTAATAGTCCTTTTATATATGTGTGTGTGTGTGTGTACCACGCGCACATGCTAAGTCACTTCAGTCATGTCTGACTCTGCGACCCAGTGGACTACTGTAGCCCACCAAGGTCCTCTGTCCACAGAATTCTCCGGGCAAGAATACTGGAGTGGGTTTCTGTGCTTTCCTCCAGGGGATCTTCCCAGCCCAGGAAACGAACCCATGTCTCCTGTGACTCCTGCATTACAGGATATTTACTGAAGCCCTATACACACACACACACACACACATATATATATATATAGTTTACATATTACATATGGTTTATATCTGAACAAAATGCACTTATAAACTTAGACTAGGTTTCAAAAGATTAACTCTAGACAAGCAATAATTCAATTTTAAATTGTTACTGAAACTCCTCATTAAAGGTCGTGTGGCTGTATGGATCACTTTTAAAGGACCTTATTTACTGTAGTGTTTGGGTTAACAAAATCAGCAGCACTGAAATAAATATAGGGAGGAAGGACATAGTCTAAAGTTAGGGTTAAGACACCATAATGACTCTAGAAGTGTGATGTTAACCAGCTTTGTAACCTCCGACAACACATTTTAATCATCAGGCTCTAGTTTTCTCAAATATCAAATAAGGCTATGGTTCTCAAACTTTCGAGTACATGAGAACCACTTGTTGAGCATATTAAAATCTTCAGAGTTTCTGATTCAGAAGATATGAAGTAGGGTAGAAAATTTACATTTCTAAGTTCCCAGATGCTGCTAATTTAGTCAAGGAACAGCACATGGGAATGGAATAAGAATTGAGAAGATGACGGTAGTTACCAAATCCTTAATACTTTATAGCTGCAACAGAGAGGGTAGCCAGCATCTAATAAATTACATCCAAACTGTAATTATCTATTAAATTAAAAATTCATTTGATTTAGAAGAAAGAGTTCCCCTTTGGATTTCAGCAGAGGTTTTTGAACATGTAAAGATTCTGTAGTACTTACGTCATAGCTTGATAAATGGATTCAATCCCATAACGCATGGCAAATTCATCGACTATTTCTTGGGAGGCATCATCAAAGAAAACCTTCCAGGCTTCATCACCCTTGACCTCTGGGATTCTCACTCCACCATTAGCTTTCACTTCAGTCAAGTAATGGAACAAATTCTAAAAGTAAGTGTTTTTCAAATGTTCAGTTTTCTCAGACTAGGCTTGACATATTTAACTGTAACTTTCAGTAAATTATACTTATGTTGTAATTGCATCTAATGTTTCATCAGAATCTATAAACAATAGCAATATCTCAGATTTTCATTTTACTGAATCTCATCTTAATGCAAATTCTGATTTTATTTCTGTCTAGGTCTATACAGAATCAATGATTTAAATGTTTCAGATACATTGTATCATTTTAGAAGGCAGTAAATGGTTTTGCAAGTAAACATTTCTACATGCTAGCACATATTTTGCATTCATGAGCTCTGAGTAAATTAAAAAGCTCTGGATGAATGATATGTTTTGACTATGTTAATACAAAATCTAGATATGCAAATAAAACTAAAGCACTTCGGCTGCAAAATGGTACAAGTCATGACAATGAATTCAGGTTGAAAATAAATATTTTTACAATTTTGTAATAAAAAAATCACTACATACAATTCCTTTTTGCTTCTAAGAAGTTTAGAAACTGCTGCAGCATGGGTTATTGAAGGACCCTTTCTTAACTGGATTTCAGTTCTTTTGGGTTCTTGGACCCACAGAAAAGACTCTGATAAGCAAAGCATGATGCTATTCCTGTCATTCCAAATGTCTGCCCACATATTATGGCCAAAGTTGGCTCCCTGTCCTGCCAGTTCAAGAGATTTATTGCTATTGGTCTAAAAACTGAACCACTTTTCTTTTTTATATATAATTTTATTTTTAATTAAATGATGCTTACTTTACAAGATTGTGTTGGTTTCTGTCATACATCAAATGAATCAGTCATAGGTATACATATGTCCCCTCCCTCTTGAGCCTCCCTCTACTGCCCACCCCATCCCACTCCCCTAGGTTGCCACAAGAGCACTGCATTTGGTGAACCACCTTCCTTGATGGATTATCACTGGCTAGTCTGTACTCAAGAGATTAAGTCTTGGTTCTATCTCTGATTACTGTGCAATGTGTAAATGATTTAAATACTGTTCCTTGTTTCCTTCTTTAGTGAAAGGGAGATGCAAATAATTACATATACATTTTCATAGATATACTTAGGAAAAATCATGTGCAAAGAGCAATGATTCTCCCAGCTGTCTTTCTGTTTCTTAGGAAGGTACTTTCTCCGTACCTCTTTGAACAGGGGGAAAAGTATAGTTCTCAGCTTCACCACATATTTTTTGATACATGGGATGTGTCATTTGCATCATGGAAAAGCTCTGGTTACATGTCAAACTAAGCTCTCAGTTGCAAAGCATCTGGTAGAAGCCCAAGATTACTTCTCTGTGCATGGACACTGAGGCACAAAAGGGAACTAGTGCATCTGCCCTTTTGATTCAGTCTGAGTGGTCTCTACTTTTTTCTAAGCCAACCAAGCTCCTCTTTTTGGATAATATATTCTCTACTATTCATGGGTGCAAACCTACATTCTGATACTTGCTACCCAGATATGTTTGTGGAAAGGGTAGTTAAAATGGGGGAGGGTTCAGTATGTATGAAGTTCTCTGTTATACTCAGAAAAAGACAGACAAATTTACTGCTAATTACACTGGCTCTCCAAAGACATTTCTACAATATCATATTTTTCATATTTAATAGACAATACTCCTAATTAAATCTTCAACAAAACCTGAGCACTAACTCAGAGTTCTCAAAAATTAGCATGATTTGGATCTTCTCCTCCATTATTAAAGTATTGATACCATAGAGTTAATGCTTCCAAAATATCATGACTTATTTCTTCAATGGATGCTTTCTAACAGGATTCTTCCTCCCTGGAAGGATGGTAATTTGCTCTACTTGTTTATTATCATCTCATTGCCTTGTTTATTAAAACTTGCCTCATATGCTTCTTCTAAACCTCATTCTAAGACAACCAACCCTCTCTTCAGGGGGCAATACATAGGCTATGTGATACCCTAGCACATCACTTGCTATTGTAAAGAATAAGAACTTCAGGGACAATTTCAGAAACCTAATTCAATTCTATTTTTAAAACAAATATTTTGTTGCATTATCTCTAATCAATGTAATTTTTTCTAGGTCTTATTTTAATATAATTTAAGTTACTTACCTCATGTAGACATGTATATTGTATATGATACGGAGCAACCTTCTCCTCTCCTTTTATTTCCACATTAATTTTCAGTCGAATGGCCCCAGACACAGCTGATTTATCTGTCCGTTTCTCTGATAAAGCAGAAAGTAATTGGTCAGTCACTTCTGACAATATCATTTTTCTTACACAAGTTCTCAAAAGCTTAAAAAAAGGCTTATATTGCTAAAAGTCATTTTTCTAGATCAGGTTTGATTAACAATAATGATTCTGCTAAATACAGTTTAAAGTAATGCGCCTATATGTCATTGAGATTGTGAAAATGTGATATAGGTATGTCAAATAGAAAAGCTTAATCTGACGATTCTACCATTCTGATACAAATTTCCACATACTAGATCAGTTAAGGCGATAAAAATTAATTATTTGGACAATTAAAAGCAAAATAACTAAAAGATAAAATTAATCAGGAGAGTACTTTATCAAAAAGTCCCATTCTTTCTGTTCTTGAAAAAAATGAGTCAAAGCTCTAACAAAAACATCCGTTAATAGTTTTCTCTGTCAGTGATTCATGAAGACCTACAGTCTACAAAATGTGTTTACTTAGGAGTGTTAGATTCTTTCTTTGTTTTAATGGAGTCAATATGTAGTCAATTCAAATAATGTGTGTGTAATGTATGTGTATATATGCATCTGATATGAACTTAGGGGTAGCTTTGAGAGAAAGATAAACATAGCCACAAAATTTCTAGGGTGTGAATGTAGGTAGGAGACCTATGACTGATAACCTGCTTTCCTGATGAAACACATAAAGAAGCAAGCTGATCCATCTAAAACACTAAAGATGAAAAGGGAGAGCCACACCAAGTCAGTGGTAAAGACTTCTTTAATTGCCCCTCTTGCTAAGCATTACTGTATTTTTAGCCAAATAAGATACAGTTAAATCATGAAGTCTACTTTTTTTCTTGTGGAATGTCTGCTGATTTTTCATGGTTAATAGTTAATAGTCACTGCGTTGCTAAGAGTCTTCTCTTAATGCTGGGATTATGAGAGTTTCTCCTACTCGCTAGGAGAGTTGATTCTCAACAAATGCTTAAGTTGTCTTCTGTAGCCAAGAGAAAGGTCTTCAGACCTCTTTGTCACAGACCTTTCCCCAGGATCACAGGAGAACATTTTAAGTACCATCATCACAATGGATTCATGGGACACAGGCTCTGCTTGGATACCCAGGACTTTTGGCTAACTCCTCCTCTGCATGGTGAAATGAATTCTGAGTGTTGAGGAAGGAGTAACACCATACAAAGAATACGTTACTAATGGGGATTGAACCCATTGTGGATTTTATACAAAGCTAAAACCTGTTTTCCCTCTAAAGGTTCAACATCAGTAATGATGGCACAGAAGCGTGAATTGAGGATGAGCAGGCACAGGCCTCCATGTTGGGCTGCATCGTATTTTTCTCTCCATACACTGAAGGACAGTTTCTGCAGGAGAGCTGGGTGGCAGATTTTATTAGAGGCACACTCAAATTCTTTTGCAAACTGACTATACCTTTGTACATTTTATCAAAAGAAAAATTTGAGGAATTTCTCTTCTGAATTATAACTCAATTCAACAACATGCTAATTTATCACAGGAAAACAAAAGTGCATGTATAGTCAATTAAACTGCTCTTTAATTAAAACACAACTTGTGAGAATTGTGCAGAGTTAATGGTCTGAAATTTACCCTTTCCTAACATCTGTTTCCATGTATAAAGTTATTTAATAGTATAAACAAGATACAGGAGGATTATCATTATAAGTGAAGCAAAAACTCTATCCCAATAATGGAGAAGCATTAGTTTTAAGAAAGATTTCTTCAAAATAAAATACTTTTGATAATGAGTTTTTAGTCTAGCTTGAATCATTTGTGTTCAGTTATATATCTCTCCTTCATAATTCAGATGGCCATTAATTCTATAACCTCATCCTTTTACTTTGCAAAGTGCTGTATTACTTGAAGTACATAGGTTCTAAAAAGCGAAAAGCACTCTTTAATTTGCTAAAACATGTAGGTATCCTAAAATCAAACATTTCATCATCCTGGAAGTGTGTAAACTTTTCTTAGATTCACCACCATATCTTAAAAATGTAATTAAAAATTTCCAATAATGTGATAAGCATATTTTTAGATCATGTCCTTTACAGAAAATGAAGTGATCCATATCTTTTTACTGTTATTTAAGTCACCACTAAAGGTTCTAGGTTATTCAATTGTGGGAAAAGTCAAATTAAAACTTATCTTTACTTAATTCTTGGTACAATAATAAAATTCCATTTTAAAATTATACCAATTAAACATTCTCATATCTTCATCATCAGAACAAGCATATGGGTAACCTGCTTTGCCTTACTAAAGCCTACTTTCATATCATCTTTTAAAGATATCTAAAATATACTTTTTGTTTATTGCCAAAATTCATTAAGGGACTAAAAGGAAATAAGAAATAAGTCAGACATTATTAAGTCATAGGTTATTTGTTTTCTATACATTTGGCAAAGTTTTTTGAAGCTAGACTTTATGAATTAAAAATTCAGAATGGAATAAATTTTTCTCCTAAAAGACACCCATTTGATTCCTTGAAAGACTTTTTTTATTTCAAATTTGCCAGTATCTTTCAAAAATATCGAGTTTAAATAATTATCACCTTATTTTCTAATGAAACTTACCTGCCTAAAGGCCAAGTAAATGTTCTAGAAAAACACTGATTATTTTGACCAATATGGGAATATAATACCTGTCACAGATATTCTGGAATTTTATTTAACATATTTCAAGTAGATATAAAGATAGTCACCTAAATTGTACCAGACATCCATTTCTCCACTCAGGGTCCTCACTTCTACAATTGTTTGTCCCAGAAAATCATCTGACTCCTTTTTGAAATGTTGCTTCACTCTGGATTTGATGTCATCATCTTCATCCCATACTCTGACTTTGATTCGATCTGTGGAGTTATGGCACTCACTGAAAATAGATGTGGACAAGTTAATAACCATTGCTAACTTCTCTAAATGTCATTTGATATTAGCAATTTGTTTTAAATCTTATCTAACCCACTCCAGTGTTCTTGCCTGGAGAATCCCAGGGACGGCGGAGCCTGGTGGGCTGCCATCTATGGGGTCGCACAGAGTCGGACACGACTGAAGCGACTTAGCAGCAGCAGCACTCCAGAAAGTCATACCACATTGCATAGTAAATAAGATTTCCCACGGACCATTCCATCCATGGGATGTTGCAGGTATCAGAGATATTGAAAAAAGGCTGCAATTTTTAAGTAATGTGAATAAGAGAAAATCCTGTCCCATTCCATTCTATTTCTTTTAACTGAAATACATATAACTGAATATGGGTCAGAAATCTGTGGGGTGCTTTCTCTATGATATATTTCCTATTTGCAACAGTTATCTATGGCAACATGTCCATGTTCAGAAAATTATGTATCAAAAAGCTAATTTAATTGCAATGGGTGTTGAGAAAGTAGACATTACATAGTCTGCCTAATAACTTAAAAATCTCAGTTAAGCATATAGTGAAAGTGAAAAGTGAAGTCGCTCAGTTGTGTCCGACTCTTTGCGACCCCATGGACTGTAGCCCACCAGGCTCCTCCATCCATGGAATTTTCCAGGCAAGAGTACTGGAGTGGGTTGCCATTTCCTTCTCTAAGGGATCTTCCCGACCCAGGGATCAAACCCAGGTCTCCCGCATTGCGGGCAGATGCTTTACCATCTGAGCCACCAGGGAAGCCCCAGTTAAGCATATAAGATATTGTTAAATCAAGTCATGACATATGGATGCCCAACATCTCTAAAAATTCTCCTTCTATTTTGGCTATATTTCTCCTTATGTTCCTCATCTTCTCAAAACTTAAGCTTGATAAATCACATTCTTCGATTCCTTGGTAGTTATGGTCCAGATGTTTGACCTGCATTCAAGCAATACCTGAAGTCAAATTGAGCAAAGTGAGGCAGTGATTGTATTACGGGGTTTAATTCTTTTGGCAACAAGGGTGGTGGTCTTTAGCAATTTGTCATAGAGTCTCTGGTATTTAGTACGGAGGGACAAATAATTGATCAATAGTGGCAATTGTGTTTTTTGTTTTTTTTTTTTGCAAAGAAGCCTCATGATATAATTGGACATTGTTTTTGCACAGCTGATTTAGAGGCTGGCCTCTGGCCTCTCCAAAAATTCTTGAGCAATCTTAGTCTATGAAATAATTTTTTTTCTGCATAAACTAGAGTGGGCTCTGTTGGCTGCAATAAACAATAATGATTAATGTAATAGTTTTTAAAGAACGAAGATAGCTACAATAATAGAACTTAAAATGCGGAATTGACTTTGTGGAGGAGATGATGAGGGCAAGCATTGAAGGTTTAATTACCTCAGGCTTCAAAGCCACTGCATTTTGGAGTGCAAGAGCAAAATAGCTGGTCCAACTGTTGCTTGCTATACTTTGGAATCATAACCACATACCAACTCAAGCTTTTTTATTAGTGTGAATGGTATGAGTAAAATTCAGAATATTGGCATATGCTCATTAAGTCTTGCTGCTTTCAAAAATGTACTGTGGTAGATAGAGATGCACTCAAACTATAGCTTGACTCCTCTAAGCAGAGATGCAAGGGAACACAGCTATTCCAAGAGAGGTCACTCTGCTTGTGTCCCGCACAACTGAGAATATCACAATTTGGAAGTACACAGGGTTGAGAACTGCCAGCTGCTTCTGTATACAAAATGTATGCATACAAGCAGAGGTTTCTGAGTGCAACTTCAAAAATAGATAAAACTGTTACCCCAGGGTGTTTCAAACACCTTTCTTTAGGAAGTCTCTAAGTAACAATGAAAGTGAACTTAATAGCAAAGATCAGATTAATGGTGCTGCACCCTGGCATACAGTGTTATAGGGGTAGAGGCAGCAGCCATTAGGTTGAGAGATAGGAACTGGTCAGAACAAAGGAGCCAGTGATAATGAGGTAACATTTCCAGGGGTATGTGCTAACTTAAAAATTGTCTTGAAGCTCACCTCCTGTAAGTCTGATAAAACTTCCAGGGCACGGTATTTTTAAATGTGCCCCGGGGTTGCTACAGGCTTTATTTAAAGTAATTTCTGGGTCTTTGAACTCACAGCAGTAGGAAGTGGACTCCAAGTAGAACCTCTTCCCAGCTAGGAAAACCATAAACCTGGATTTCCTAGGATGGTCCCAATTTATGGTTTCGTAGATACACAATGCCTTTTAATTCTTTTTAGAGCCCTCTTTCATTTACTTTCCGGAGAAGGCAATGGTACCCCACTCCAGTACTCTTGCCTGGAAAATCCCATGGACGGAGGAGACTGGTAGGCTGCAGTCCGTGGGGTCGCTAAGAGTCGGACACAACTGAGCGACTTCACTTTCACTTTTCACTTTCATGCACTGGAGAGGGAAATGGCAACCCACTCCAGTGTTCTTGCCTAGAGAATCCCAGGGACAGGGGAGCCTGGTGGGCTGCCGTCTGTGGGGCTGCACAGAGTCGGACACGACTGAAGTGACTTAGCATTTCATTTACTTTCATTTTACACAGCATCTGTGTAGAATGCAGGCATTGGCACATTGGTCAAGGAAGGGTTCCCCCTCTCCCCCCGATGTAGAACCAAGGACTTGGAGAAAAAATATAAAAGAAATTCACCAAGAAGTGCTAAGGCCTGCCAGATTGGCTAACCAAGTAATGACATCTGTTGCTAGTATCAGGAAGTCCTGAGTAACCTGCTGAGCAGGACTCTATATTTGCTATGTCCCACTGACAGTCATATGCTTCCCTTGTTCCCTGTTACTGAATGAGACTTTTTTTTTTTTTTTTTAGGATAAACTGCTTTTATCCTAATTTCTTTTCTCTTTACTCTAACACACTGGGGATGTTAGAAGAAGATGATTTATCTTTAATTTATAGACTTAGGAATGACAAAGAACCAAATCTGGAGGTGATAAAGAGATTACCCAAAGATCCTAGACTTCATACTAAACCCAGTAACTGGATATAATTTGGGGACTACCTAACTTGGAAGACAGAAGATGAATTCATTATGTTTAAAGTACATACAGAGATGGAAATACCGTGAATAAATATTGAATGCTCAAAGAGGTGGAAGGTGACAGATACCAAGTTCATTCAGCCAATAATTTTTCAAGCCCTCCTTCCCTTTCTTGTTTCTGTGCAACATCTCAGTCTCCCTTGAAACTAGAGATGACCACTTGACATAGTTCTACAATGAGATATAAGCAGAAGTCTCTAGCTCTGTCTCTTCTATTTTCTTCTTTTATTCCTCTGGAACATGGATGTAGAACATCTTCCACAGAAGATGATAAATGAGGAACATAGATTAAGCTTTTCACTTTGAAGGGATAATAGAGTTACCACTGTTGTTTGGTTGCTCAGTTGTGTCTGGCTCTTTGTGACCCCATGGACTGTAGCCCACCAGGCTCCTCTGTCCATGAGATATCTCAGGCAATACTGGAAAGGGTTGCTATTTCCTTCTCCATACTAGCCCTCAAACGCCTATACCTGAAATTTTTGTTGAATGGAATAAATCTTTTTGACTAAGCGACAATCATGGCTTAATAAGAAGTTTAATAAAATTCTAACTGAGTCAGTGGGAAAATAATTTAAAAATCTACCAAGTTCATTTTGTTTGATTATATACAAAATGGTTTAAAATGTTTAACTTATTAACTCTTACTATTTTTATACTTGCTGTGTTTTATGTCATTCCTTAACTATTTAGCATGTGTTTCACAAACTTTGACTTTTATGAAAATACAAAGGTTTATTATTTAGTATGCTCATATAGGAAAATCTGACAGAAAGATTTTTTACACACAAGAGAAAAATCTATCCAACATAACTCCCATTAAATCTTACTCTATTAGATCATTTCCACCCTGATTAATTAGCTGACAAAGATTCCTGTTTTAGTTCACCAGCTTGTGATTTGGCCTTCCTATAAGAGGAGAATAAGATATTTTGCTGCACAAACTCTTTGTAAATAAAGTAAGTACTGTTAGGACAATTTGCACTGTACTTTTTTCTTAACTAAAAACAATGTGCATCTTAATATGACCAATTTTATGTTTTTTCCATTATTAAAGACAGGAATGGCTTTGTTTCCATGGGAATAAATTATTTTCTTCTTTCCCAAATTAAAGCAAAGCATTTCACTCTTTGGAACTCAGGATTATTATGTGTGTTTATTTTCTGTTTTGTCTTTATTTCTGTTTTCAATTTGCAGGTACCCTAATGTCTGCACAGCCAATCACTATTTGGCCAATTTTCTTTTGGCAGCCATCCAAAAGGCTAATTTCTTTATAATTACTTATACCAAATTTTCAAATGGTCTCACTGCAATTTTTTTTTTAGATTGTTTCCTGGATATAGTCCAAATACATATCTCCTATAATTAAGGCAAAACAGACAAAAAACAAACAAACAAAAAAAAACAAAAATAAACCCCAAATCCAAGTTATTGAAGTTTAACCTATTCTGAGAAGGACTGTTTTGCCTAAAGAGATACTCATGAATTTCATAAAGCCAATAAAGCCTGATTTCAACAGAACAACAAGCTCTTGCTCAGTCATCCTCTGATGGGAAGTCATTATGAAACTAGTATATGAGCAAAGAGTCATTCAAAATGAGAACTGTATCTATAGTTGAACTAGTTACAATGAAGCAACTAAAATAATCTCACACAGGAACTATACCAAGAAAAAAACCAATAGTAAATGAAGTTGCAATTAAAATCATATTGCTGCTGCTGCTAATTCGCTTCAGTCGTGTCCGACTCTGTGCGACCCCATAGACGGCAGCCCACCAGGCTCCCCCGTCCCTGGGATTCTCCAGGCAAGAACACTGGAGTGGGTTGCCATTTCCTTCTCCAATGCATGAAAGTGAAAAGTGAAAGTGAAGTCGCTCAGTCGTGTCTGACTCAGAGCGACCCCACGGACTGCAGCCTACCAGGCTCCTCCATCCATGGGATTCTCCAGGCAAGAGTACTGGAGTGGGGTGCCATTGCCTTCTATTAAGAATCTGTAAAATTCTAGCTATATATTTCAAGTATAGTAAATGAAATTTCTATAATATTTTAAATATCATTGTATCAGATTTTGTTAACAGACACATAAGATAAGATATTGAATGTATATATAAATGTGAGTTTATATACATATATACACATATATATGCATTGAAACAATCTGTAAGGTTGTATTCAAAATATAGGTGGCAAGATTAGTGAAAATTTTTTTTAGTTTTTATCTTTTTCTGTTATAATCAACAAAATTGTATTTTAAAATATCTAATAATTATAAATAATCTCTTTCAACTCAAGCTGGAAGGCAGGGAATTGATTGAAAAAGTCATCAGCCAGAAACTTGCAAGAGCCATTCAGAGGCAAAGCAGCAGCAGCCTTTCAAACAGTAATTAAATTCTCTAGTTACAGCTTAATTCCTTAAACTCTGACCCACCAAATGGAAATATGTGAGACACTTGATGCACACATTTCCTCTCAATGATTTATTATGAATTATGTAACCCATTTCCATCACAGTATAGGTGCTCTGTTATTGAATCAAGAGCCCTAACCCTATTATCTTTCAATTGTATTAGAGCAGATAGACAAACTCTAAGTTCAAAACCAGTGCCAGTGCACAGTGACTTTTCCTACTACATTTATCAAGGACATTTAATTATGGGAATTTGAATTGACAAAAAAAAGAAAAAAAAACAGTCCTCAACATGTCCCGTTTGTTTAAGTTTTTCTGATGGTTTTCTATGCAGTAATCAGATGTTATAGATCTATTCTAGTACTGTAATAGATCAGAGAACCAAAGGACAAAGATACACCAATCTTATATGATACACCAATTTTCCTGCCCCACCTTACAGCTCTACAATTGGATCATTAATACCTCAAAGCTCTTTGTTCTCTTTTTATATCTAATGTTTCCTTCACAGGTACTAATGTTGCAGATAAACTTATTTTAATAGCTGTTTTAAGTATTATTTGACATTAAAGATGATAAAATATTAATTATGTTAAAGTAATAAAAGTAAGAAATTTTCTTGTTTAGAAAAATTCTTCATGTCAATTTTGCTGTGAAAAGAGAGACCACTTAGGGAGAGAGATCAGAAAACAGGAAGGTCTATATAATACCACTTATATGTGAAATCTAGAAAACTAGAAAGAACAACATAGTGCTTACCAGGGACCTAGAAGATGGGGAAATAGGAGAGATGATATTTAAGAGTACAAAATAGTAGCTAAATGAGTCCTAAAGATCTAATGCACAGTATAATGAATACAGCCAATGATATTATAATCATCAAATCTGTTAAGAGACTAGATCTTAATTATACCCATGACAAAAAGGTAATGACAATCATGATATGTGATAGAGGAGTTAGTTAATGCTACAATGGCAACCATATTATAGTATACATGTGTCAAATCAACCTGCTGTTCCTTAAATTTACACAGTGTTATATGCCAAATATAATTTTTTAAAAAAGCAACGACATATGTAGAAAACTGAAGGATCAAATTACTGTCTCAAAAAATAGGAGAAACATAAATGAGTGTGAGTATAAGTCCATGTGGTTTCAAAGAGTTGGACATGACTGAGCAACTAACATATACACACATTACTAAACTATTCTGCAGAAAGCATATATGTGCTTACACTTATACCTATTTCTCTATACATTCATTAGTATTGAGTACTATTACTTTTCAATCTTTGCTAATCAGAAAATTTAAATATACTTTCTCATATTATAGTGATTTTAGGAAGCACATCTTTTATATATGAATGACATATGTGTATACAATATGTGTGCAATATTTTCCTCTTTCCCACACCAGTTCAATTGAAAAGGAGGAAAAAAAAAAAAAACTAATGAAAAATTCCCTCCTCCAAAGAGACCTCTAAAGAGCTTATGATTATTTCTTGCCAGAGGCAAAGGGTTAAAATAAATAGCCAGAATTTGTCCCTGGCAAGAGAACAGAATCAGTCAGCATGAATTTTTATAGGCACTTAAGTAACCTTTCTTTTAAATTCTCCCCTTCACTCTTTGCTAGAAAAGAACAACTGCTATTCTCTAGAGGAACTCGGAAGCAAATTGGAACGTCAGCAGCAAACTGAAGTTATACCAACTGCCTGATCAGACCTTATCTGAATACCACACTTGAAGCAAAAGCAATGATCATAAAGGTAAATACTATTAACTCTCAATCCAAACATCAGCAACACAGCGACAGTGCACAGGCTTGTGGAAGACTTCTGCACAAATGACCAAAGCATTGCTTAAAAAAAAGAAATTTAGGAAAGGCTGCCTTCCAATTAACTTTTCCACTTAAATCTAAGCTCAACCAATTATCGGGAATACAACAATTGAGCTTAAAAACTCATAAATAGTAATGTTGGGTATATGTCAGACCTCTCTGGATTCTTTTGTTGGATGTTATGGAAAACACAAAGAGATGCAATTGAAAAAGAAAAGAAATACCACATTGCTGAAGCCACTCAACAGCACCTGTGTTATTTTGACTTTGGTCCTCATAGTAACAACTTTTCATCATTAAAATATAAACTCAAATGTCTTGAAAATTAGATTTGGATCTAGTTAACTATGAACATGTAGCCAAAAATTTACATTATAAAACATCCATTTGAATATTTTCAGACTTTCGAAAGGATCCAATTTAATCAACTATGTGTGTGTGCATGCACATGCCTGCTCATGCTCAGTCATGTCTGACTCTTTGTGACCCAATGGACTGTGGCTCGCCAGGTGCCTCTGTCCATGGAATTTTCCAGGCAAGAATATTGGAGTGGATTGCCATTTCCTTCTCCAGGTGGGTCTCCCTGACCCAGGGATTGAACCCATGTCTCCTGAGTCTCCCGCATTGGCAGGCAGATTCTTTACCACTGGGTCACCTGGGAAACCAATCAACTACAAACATAGCTTAAGTAAAAAAAAAAGTACAAAAAACACTATACTCCAGATGATATAAATGTATAACTGACTATTCAGAGAGAATTGATTTCAAAAGAAGATATTACTGTAAGCTAAACCATATGAAATTATAATTTTTATAGGTCAAAAAAATTATCAGCAATTTCATGTGGTTTGACCTAGCCTTAACTAGCTCCATATAACAAAATCTTGTTTATGTCCTAATTGAAAATCCACTTTGTACTTGGAAAGTACAAGAAATTCTATGAGATTAAAAAATGAGTGCATTTATAAAACTTAGTCTGATCATTAATCAAAATACTGAAGAAATTAGATGGTGGTATGAGAAGGCAAATAAAGAAAAGCACTAAACAACAAAGATATTCAAGATTTACTAAATTGAAGTCACTGGAGAATGACATTGATCCTAGAGAAAATATTTGAAGAGATAGTAGCTGAAAACTTCCTTAACATGGGAAAGGAAATAGTCAACCAAGTCCAGGAAGGACAGAGTCCCAGGAAGGATAAACCCGAGAAGGAATGCCCCAAGACACAGAGTAATCAAACTGACAAAATTAAAGGCAGGGATAAAATATTGAAAGCAACAAGGGAAAAATGACAAGTAACATTCAAGGGAACTCCCATCAGGCTATCAGCTGATTTGGCAACAGATACTCTACAAGCCAGAAGGGAATGGCATGATATATGTAAAGTGGTGAAAGGGAAGAACCTACAACCAAGAATACTCTACCCGGCAAGACTCTCATTCAGAAATTATGGAGAAAGCAAAAGCTTTTCAGATAAGCAAAATTTAGGAGCATTCAGCACTACCAAACCAGCTTTACAACAAATGCTAAAGGAACTTCTCAAGGCAGGAAACATAAGGGAAGGAAAAGGTCTACAGAAAATAAACCTAAAACAATTAAGAAAATGGTAAGCAAATCTGGAGAATTCAGCAGTGGCCACAGGACTGGAAAAGGTCAGTTTTCATTCCAATCCCAAAGAAAGGCAATGCCAAAGAATGCTCGAACTACTGCACAATTGCACTCATCTCACACGCTAGTAAAGTAATGCTCAAAATTTTCCAAGCCAGGATTCAGCAATATGTGAACCGTGAACTATCAGATGTTCAAGCTGGTTTTAGAAAAGGCAGAGGAACCAGAGATCAATATCCGATGGATCATTGAAAAAGCAAGAGAGTTCCAGAAAAACATCTATTTCTGTTTTGTTGACTATGCCAAAGCCTTTGACTGTGTGGATCACAATAAACTGTGGAAAATTCTGAAAGAGATAGGAATACCAGACCACCTGACCTGTCTCTTGAGAAACCTGTATGCAGGTCAGGAAGCAAGAGTTAGAACTGGACATGGAACAACAGACTGGTTCCAAATAGGAAAAGGAGTACGTCAAGGCTGTATATTGTCACCCTGCTTATTTAACTTATATGCAGAGTACATCATGAGAAACGCTGGGCTGGAAGAAACACAAGCTGGAATCAAGATTGCCGGGAGAAATATCAATAACCTCAGATATGCAGATGACACCACCCTTATGGCAGAAAACGAAGAAGAACTAAAGAGCCTCTTGATGAAAGTGAAAGAGGAGAGGGAAAAAGTTGCCTTAAAGCTCAACGTTCAGAAAACTAAGATCATGGCATCTGGTCCCATCACTTCATGGGAAATAGATGGGGAAACAGTGGAAACAGTGTCAGACTTTATATTTTTGGGCTCCAAAATCACTGCAGATGGTGACTGCAGCAATTAAATTAAAAGACGCTTACTCCTTGGAAGGAAGGTTATGACCAACCTAGATAGCATATTTAAAAGCAGAGACATTACTTTGCCAACAAACGTCCATCTAGTCAAGGCTATGGTTTTTCCAGTAATCATGTATGGATGTGAGAGTTGGACGGTGAAGAAAGCTGAACACCGAAGAATTGATGCTTCTGAACTGTGGTGTTGGAGAAGACTCTTGAGAATCCCTTGGACTGCAAGAAGATCCAACCAGTCCATCCTAAAGCAGATCAGTCCTGGGTGTTCATTGGAAGGACTGATGTTGAAGATGAAACTCCAATACTTTGGCCACCTCATGCGAAGAGTTGACTCATTGGAAAAGACCCTAATGCTGGGTAGGATTGGGAGCAGGAGGAGAAGGGGATGACAGAGGATGAGATGGTCGGATGGCATCACTGACTCGATGGACATGGGTTTGGGTAAACTCAGGGAGTTGGTGATGGACAGGGAGGCCTGGCATGCTGCGATTCATGGGGTCGCAAAGAGTCGGACATGACTGAGCGACTGAACTGAACTGAACTCAATAGGATTAAATGAACCAACTAAAAGACACAAACTAGCTAGGCAGATGACAACATGTGCAATGCAGGCACTTCCAATTTCCACATAACTCTGCTTGACCCACCAAATTGTATGTAGTCTACACTGTTAGGGCAATCATGTTCCCATTATGGCTTGCAATTTTAATTACTTTTTATTTTCTGTCTGCCTACTGATTGTGAAAACTGATAAACATCTTTCACTATTGTGATTATGTAACTATTACCCACTTGATACCACTGTATCATGATTGGTCAACAGAAAAATAAGAGAACTCTATATCACCAAACTACAATAGAAAAACCTGTAATCACTTTTTAAAATCCAGATGCATATCAGAATTATGCTGAAATGTTTTGAAAAATACAAATGCCCGAGTATTTCTTTTTTCTCCAGAGTCCCAAATATGTTTCTAATGAGCAGCTATCTTTAAAAACAACTGGAATAAGCAATGATCTTTTACTTTTATCTAGTTTGTTTCACTTTTTCTATTTCATATTCAGTGACCCCATTTAATTAGGTTTATGTTTACTACTTTCTCCATCTTTTTTAATATTATTTCTTAAGCCTTTATCAAGAGTAGTAGAAAAGCTTTAGTATACTTATATATAAATATGTATAATATATATATTTTAGAAAACTTATGAATTTTTGCCTAACTAAAATATTTGACATTTTTATTTCACTTGTTTGACTTAGTATGAATATAATGCTAGATTTTTAATTAAAAATATATATGCAACAAGCAACAAAGGTTTACTGTATAGCACACTGCAATATATTCAATATCTTTTAATAACATTTAATAGAAAATAATTTCAAAAATAACATGTGTGTATATACAGCTGAATCACCTTGCTGTGCATCTGAAACACTGTAAGTCAACTATACTTCAATAAAACATATATATTAAGAAAAAATATATAGTGTCTCATTTTTGATGGAATTATCCCAACACATGAATTTAATTATTTTATAATAGTTAAGGTTTCATAAAATAACAAATATATAATATCAAAAAGGGTATTATATATCATCTTCTAATAAGAAGACATGCTAAATGTTCCCTCAGAGTTAGTGGCAATTTTCCATCCTGTGTTTTCTTAATTTTACCCTTATCTCTGTCAAAACTGGGTCATAGTGAAAGCTCAAAATATTATTCTACTGCTTATTTCAAAGCTTTAAATAAGTTAAAATACATTTTGTCCCCTTTCCTATCCCTTCAAATCCAACTCTAATCAAAAGTTACTAGGTAGAGACATAAAACTGAAAGTAAAAAACACATCATGAAGACAAGATGCATTGGCAAGGGTTCCTTTGAAAGGAAAACACATACTGGTGATGCTAAAATAAAAGCAAATACCTGAATTCAACAAATAATGCTCAAGTTGCTGACACAGAGAAGACAGACATACCTTTGGAATTTCTTGGGAAAATTAATATTGAAGGGAGAGTAAGGAGGGAAAAATAAGGGTGAAACAATAGTGCAAATAAACAATTATGTCTATAAATATTTAAAGACATGTTATAAACATTTATAGTCACACTCACTGGTAAGAAATTCATTTTAGAAGTTATCATTTGAAATAACCATTAAGCAGATTTTTAGGGTTACTGTACACTCAACATTATTTTAGGAGGTCCTCACCATCAAAAAACTTAGGTTGGAAAACAACACTAACATTTATATAAAACAGGCATGAAAGTCATTAAAGACTTTATCAAAAGTGCTCTAAAGTGTAGTATAACTAACAAGGAAACCTGTCACTGCAAGTAGACTTGCTAAGATGGAACATTCGTTTAATTTTGAGTAATGACTTTTTATACAGAAATCAATGAGAAGCTATGAAAAATTTATAACATTATTATGTACCAAATAGATCTTCCAGAAGGCCTGAGTAAGACAGTCAAGCAATCAGGGGGGAAAGAAGGTAGAATCTCTGCTTTTGGCTCTACTACTTATAACTTCAAGAATACACAGAAGAACTATACAAAAAGATCTTAATGACCCAGATAACCACAATGGCGTGATCACTCACCTAGAGCCAGACATCCAGGAGTGCGAGTCAAGTAGGCCTTAGGAAGCATCACTACAAACAAAGCTAGTGGAGGTGACGGAATTCCAGTTGAGCTATTTCAAATCCTAAAAGCTGATGCTGTTAAAGTGCTGCACTCAATATGCCAGCAAATTTGGAAAACTCAGCAGTGGCCACAGGCTTGGAAAACGTCAGTTTTCATTCCAATCCCAAAGAAGGGCTATGCCAAAGAATGTTCAAACTACCACACAATTGCACTAATCTCACATGCTAGCAAAGTAATACTCAAAATTCTCTAAGCAAGACTTCAATAGTACATGAACCGTGAACTTCCAGATGTTCCAGCCTGGTTTAGAAAAGGCTGAGGAACCAGATATCAAATTGCCAACATCCATTGGATCATTGAAAAAGCAAGAGAGTTCCAGAAAAACATCTAATTCTACTTTATTGACTATGCCAAAGCCTTTGACTGTGTGGATCAAAACTAACTGTGGAAAATTCTTAAAGAGATGGGAATACCAGACCCGTCTCCTGAGAAATCTGTATGAAGGTCAAGAAGCAACAGTTAAAACTGTACATGGAACGACAGGCTGATTCCAAATCAGGAAAGGAGTAGGTCAAGGCTGTATATTGTCACCCTACTTATTTAACTTATATGCAGAGTACATCAGGAGAAATGCTGGGATGGATGAAGCACAAGCTGGAATCAAGATTGCTGGGAGGAATATCAATGACCTTAGATACACAGATGACACCACCCTTATGGCAGAAAGCAAAGAAAAACCAAAGAGCCTCTTGATGAAAGTGAAGCAGGAGAGTGAAAAAGCTGGCTTAAAACTCAACATTCAAAAAACAAAGATCATGGCATCTGGTCCCATCACTTCATGGCAAATAGATGGGGAACCAATGGAAAGAATGACAGACTTTATTTTCTTGGGCTCCAAAATCACTGTAGATGGTGACTTCAGCCATGAAATTGAAAGATGCTTGCTCCTTTGAAGACAAGCTATGTCTAACCTAGACAGTATATTAAAAACAGAGACATTACTTTGCCAACAAATTCCCTCTAGTCAAAGCTATGGTTTTCCAGTAGTCATGTATGGATGTGAGAGTTGGACTATAAAGAAAGCTGCACACTGAAGAATTGATGCCTTTGAACTGTGGTGTTAGAGAAGACTTTTGAGAGTCCCTTGGACTGCAAGGAGATGAAACCAGTCAATCCTAAAGGAGATCAGTTCTGAACATTCATTGGAAGGACTGATGTTGAAGCTGAACCTCAGCTACTCTGGCCACTCGATGTGATAAACTGACTCATTGGAAAAGACTCTGATATTGTGATAGACTGAAGGCAGGAGGAGAAGAGGATGGCAGAGTATGTGATGGTTGGATGACATCACCGATCCCATGGACATGAGTTTGAACAAGCTTCGGGAGTTGGTGATGGACAGGGAATCCTGGCGTGCTGTAGTCCATGGGGTCGCAAAGAGCTGGACACGACTGAACTGACTGTCTGAGTAGCGATCAGCAATGAGATGAGAGTACAGAGGAGTGAGAAAAGAAGGGAGAGAGGGCAAAGGGACAGAAGGAGGAACAGTGATAGATTGGGCAAAGCAAGACAGAGACAGAGAAAGGGAAATAAGGACAGAAAGGGAGAGAGAGGCAGAATGATATAAAAAAGGACAGAGATGGAGAAAAACAGGCAGAAGATGGGCAAATGTCAGAGGAAAAAATAGAAATGAAAAGGTCACAATAATTTCTGTCCCTTTGGAGTTCTACTGTTTGGCTTTCCTTGGATTCCTACAAGGGCACTCTGTGTCCATAATAACATTTGCTTCCTCCTGAACTCTTTTCTATGGTTCAGTTTAAATGTAGACCCTTTCTTCTCACCAAGAGGGATCTCTACAGAATAGCCCCCATTGTCCTGAGCTTGCTGTTTGCAATCCCCTACTCCCTAAATATTTGGGGCATGTTGTCTGAATTCTATTTGATCCTCACTATAAAACTAAATACATGGCCCCTGTATCTTAGCCTATAGAACATCACAGCAGTATCTCCAAGGATCTGTCCTGTTCTGAAATTTTAGTTTGTTGACTATAAATGCATTCTTTTTGGTGGCTCTAAGCCCAATTCTAACCTCATTGAATTTCATGCTATCTTCTTTCTATACCTGATCCTCTCCTTATTACCAAACCTTTAAGTTCTCATACAAATCATTCACAAAGTAGGTGCTATTCTATTGGCTCTGCTGTGTATAGGTGGGTATTGGCTCAACCACATTTACCAAATGAAAGGCAATATTGGTTTTATGGACTTCCCTGGTGGCTCAGATGGTAAAGCGTCTGCCTATAATGCAGGAGACCCAGGTTCAATCCCTGGGTTGGGAAGATCTCCTGGAGAAGGAAATGGCAACCCACTCCAGTATTCTTGCCTGGAAAATTCCATGGACAGAGGAGCCTGGTAGGCTACAGTCCATGGGGTCGCAAAAGGTTAGACATGACTGAGTGACTTCACTTTCTTTCTTTCTTTTCTATTGGTTATATATCCCCATGGTGCCACAATATAGACAATGATTAGTAAACAGATCTGTAATCCCGTAAATTGTGACTAAGCTCCTTCTTGCTTTGGACAAATGTGGGACTATCTTCTTGACAAATAACTTCCTGATGCTGATACCATCGTTGTAAGCCAGCTCAGATGACTGCAGAAATGCTTCCTTCCCACAGAGTCCAGAAGAGGCCTGCACTAGTAATCCAGGCAATACATCAAATCCCTGATTACATTCAGGCTGTCATTTTAAAATATGAACCTGCCATGCTCTAAAGACATTTTTATTTAATTGTAGTATTTAAATGCTATCTCCCATAGAGATTAGTTAATGCTGAATTCATACCCAGCCCTGGGCTGAACAGCACACGGCGTGGTGGAGAGTCCTGGGCCTGAGGCACTCAGTGTGCCACTCCACCTGGGTTGCTGTGAATTGAACATGGGTGGCACGTGCTTTGAGGGCCAAGGCAATCATGCCTCTATAAATAACGGCATTATGAGTTTCTGATACTTCTGGGTTAAAGGAGCTTATGTATATACTACTTCATAACAATAACTTTACTGAGTCAAGGTGGGGAATACTTTCTGTGCTCAGTGCCCACTGTGAACAAACCTAGACACAATACACAAACCTAGTGTATTGAAAAGCAGAGACATCATTTTGCCAACAAAGGTCTGTATAGTCAAAGCTATGGCTTTTCCAACTAGTCATGTATGAACGTGAGAGTTGGAGCATAAAGAAAGCTGAGGACCGAAGAATTGATGCTTTTGAACTGTGGTGCTGGAGAAGACTCTGAAGAGTCCATTGGACAGCAAGGAGATCAAATCAGTCCATCCTAAAGGAAATCAACTCTGAGTATTCATTGGAAGGACTGATATTGAAGCTGGAGCACCAATACTTTGGCCACCTGATGCAAAGAACAGACTCACTGGAAAAGACTCTGATGCTGGGAAAGATTAAAAGAAGGAGAAGGGGACAACAGAGAATGAGATGGTTGGATGGCATCACAGATTCAATGGACACGAGTTTGAAAAACTCTGGGAGATAGTGAAGGACAAAGAAGCCTGGTGTGCTACAGTCCATGGGGTCATAAAGAGTCAGACATGTCTGAGCAACTGAACAACAACCACCCACTGTGAACCTGAGATTCAAAGAGGTTGAGGCATTTCCTGGTGGTTAAGAAGCATGCTGAATCCAGAAGGGCTCTGGAACTTAGGTTTATAAACTTTAAGTCCAGAGAGTTTTTTTTTTTTTTAATATAATATGAAATTACTCAAGTCAGTACTACCTATGGACCCAGTACAGTGCTTTGCATATAAGGAAATGGAAGTAGAATTTAACTGATACCCCACTAAGCAAGCGGAGCTGGTTGTTCAGAAAATACATGAGTAGAATGTTTAAACACCACTGCCATGTCTATTCAACACTACCATGAATAAATGAGGGCAGGTCCACACTCCTACCACGGGCATTGCATTGACTAGACTCTTTTTAAAATTAACTCTTTACTCTAATGGTTAATACCAGTCAAAACAAGATAGCTAATACATGCCTGCTACTGTTCCTCCAAGAGGTAGTCAGCATGACATTTTGTTTTCATTTCCTATGTTAGCAAAAATGAGGCACCACGGGTCAACTATAGGGTTCTCTAGAAATCACAGTATCAACATATAACATAAAATCTAAGTCTCCTCACCACAAAATTTCTTATTCAAAGGGGTAGACAATACTGCCATTTTCTCTCTAGAATCCACTGGAGAGACTGACTCCTTTTCCTCTTGAGGGAATGTGTATGATAAGCATAAACATTTCATTAACTGTAGCACAGGAAAATAAAATAAAATGTCATAATTAATTATGTAATGATCAAACACATAAAATACTAGGATCCAAGGGCAAAGATAATGAGCACCTTAGATTTACATAACATTATCATTTTCAAAGCATTTTTACGTATATTAGCTTAATTAACTCTCATGTGATATTTTAAAAATTACATGTTTACAACCCCTACTAGCCCACATTTCTGCAAGGGCTTAACTGGTCATGCCTCTGTTCTCTGTAAACACTCTCCAGAGTGCCCCATTCTAGAATCATACATTCATAGTCTTTTGAAGATTAAAATTTCCAACTTCTCTTTTTAACCGATGGACATGGGTTTGGGTAGACTCTGGGAGTTGGTGATGGACAGAGAGGCCTGGCGTGCTGCAGTTCATGGGGTCGCAAAGAGTTGGACATGACTGAGCGATTGAACTGAAGAGAGGGAAAATTAAAATTGAAATCACTTAGCATTAATCTTTTGAAGACATTAAAGTGCCATTAGTGGGAGAACAATTAAGCTTTCAAGCAAAAAAAATTGAAAAATTACTTCATTTGCATTTTTGTCCTACCAGCTTGTGACTGCCTTGTTGGTTCAGGTCAACTGCATTTTTTCCCAAAGGAAGAATTTGAATGTGGGTAAAAACAGATCTCTGTACTTCTACTTGTATCTTATTTTTGATTTCACAATAGGGGGCTCCTTTGTAAACTTGACTGTACTATAACCTGCCTAAGCTTTGATTTTTTCATCAATAAAATGAAGGAGTTGGATAAAACCATCTCTCAATATTTCACTCAATTTCAATTCCCTAAATTCTTATTTCAGCAGTACTTCTTTCCTACAGCACTTTGTTCATCAGACTAATCTTGGCCTCATTATTTAGACTGGAACTTTTTCAATATTAAAGTATTACTGCTATGTTTGCTCTAAGTCCTTGGCACAAAGGATATGATATCATTAATGTTAATAATTGTAATAATACAACTGCCATTTTGAATACGCTTAACAGGTAGCAAAAGCTCTATATACATTATCTCAAGAAATATATCAATCCTATGAAGTATGTATTATCCCAGTTTTTCATATTAGAAAAGCTAAAGTTCAGAATTTAAACAAATTGCCCCAAATGCAAGCTAAAGTCACACCATTAATAAGCCATCCTATTTTCAGAACCTCAGGACACATTTTTACACTCCAGTTCACAGGGTAGAACTGTCAGGTTAGTGGGAGGCATGGATGAGTTCATCTATGACATGTATGCATTTTTCAAAATCTGCACATAAATTCACCATGAACTCATTTCCTCCTGCCAAAGAAAGTCCCTTATAAAGAAAGATAAGTTTGCAATTTTCACACCCTTTTCATGGTCAAATGAAAACATGCACAGGTAGATTCAAAATAGTATTTCTAGAACCAATGATATAGAATATCAATAATAAAAATGGAATCTCTGCATTCAGGTAGCTGGCAACAAAATTAATTACTGTTGAAAATTGAAACATTCATATTTTACATTCTAGAAGGAAAGAAACAAATTATTTGTGAGCATAGTTTCACTTACAGCTCATAAATACTGATGATAAAGTGAAAATAAGCAAAATACATATATATATATGTATAGCAGGGTACAATACATTTAAATTTCCTTTTTCTTGAAAAGAAGGCTGTTTAAAAAATACATATATTGTTGTTGCCAGTATGTGGTGTCTCTTATCAAAAGGAAAATCAAGCATACAGTAAATTACATGAAAAACTGCCAATCAGCATATCAAAAACTCATATTTTAACTACCTATTTCAATATACTCAGCCCATGAACCATGAAGTTTTCTGACCTGTCCAGTGGGGACAAACACTATTCCTGACATGAATGAGCACTGGACACTGTCATCTCTAGTTCTTTTGGGTAGAATTTATCTTGATTTGGGGCAGTTTTCTCATTGCATGCATGTATCATTACTCAGATGATTTGTCAAAGGGGGCCCTTTGCAAGATGAGAAAACTGGACTATTTCAACTACAGCATTTCTGTAGTAATGTCTGTCTAATGCTGTCGACATAACACGACAGCATTAAAGGATGCCTTATTTAAAAGGTTGGGGACTGCTGCTTTGTTTCATAGACTACAACTGGCAATCTATGGATCACACATATCCAGATGTTGTATCCTGTTTCACATGTTCTGTGTTGGCTCTCACACTATCTTATTTTGTTCTGCTAACCAATTACATACAAAGTTCCAGACTTTCTGTTCTAGTCAAGAAGGAGTAACAGGGACTAGAGATACACTCTCACATGAAAAGTCAAAAAGTGAATAAAATATTCGAAACATTGTTTTTCAGTATACTGAAGATTTGTCAACAGTGATTTCAAGAAGACCAAAAAAAAAAAAAAATTAACAAGGTGAGCCTCACCATTACTTCAGCTTACTTCCCTGAGGGAATTTCCAGGCGACTGTGCAAAGAGAGGAAAGCCAGGTGGAGTCCACTGGACTCTGAGTTAGAAAGACAGAGCTGAAAATCTGAGGAAACCAAAGCAGTTAGAAGTCACAGGGAACACTACCAAAAAGAAGAGAACCGAACTGAAAAAAACAAAAACAAAAAAACAACTTCCAATCTGCTACAGGCTCATCTTGAGCAATCAGTTGAGTAATAAGTGCATGCATGTGATAAAACTACCCAAGGCCAGGTTAGAAGCCATCCTCAAAATGATTAGATGTCACAATGCCCAGCACTCACCAAGGCCAGAAGTAGTGCTTATGTCTACTGCACAGATAAGAAAAGTTTATCATTCATGAATCAGTTGGCAGAGGATATGGAAAAGTCTTTCTTCAGCATTGAGGAGTAATTAGCCTGAAGTTGAGTGCTGTTTCATTTCCACTTAATAAATTTTAAAAGCAAGAGCTACAGAACTAAAGGGTTTCCATGTAACTTAACTATGTCTCAGAACAGAGCTCAGGAACATTTAGAGGATGTTAAAAGTATCCAGCAACGAACAAGGTAATATTCACAAAGTCTGTTATCCAATTTAAACCATCAGGCACATGAAGTGGCAGAAAAACATGACACAAAATAAGGAAAAAAAAAATCTATCAATCAAAACTAACCAAGGATGGACACAGATGATAGAATTGGCAGTTAAGGGCAGAAAAACAACTGTCATAATTATTGCATGAATAAGAAAGTTAAGTACAGAAGGACAGTATCAGAGGAATGGGAAGACAAGCCACAGATAGGGAGAAAGTATTTTTAAGACACACATGTGATGAAAGTCTATTATCCATAATATTCAAAGAAATAAAAAAATTCAATAATAATAAACAACCTGATTTAAAAATGGGCCAAAAACCTTAACAGATACCTCATCAAAGAAAATAAAAAGGATGGCAAATAAGCAAATGAAAAGATATCCCATAAAGTATGTCTTAAATGAAAATCACGGTATTAATAAAAGAACAACAAAGTATCACTACACACCCATCAGAACAACCAAAATTCAAAATGCAGGCAATGTCAAAAGCTAGAGAGAATATGGAGCAAGAAGAACTATTACTGACTGCTGGTGAGAATGCAAAATGGTACAGCCACTTTAGAAGACAGTTTGTCAGTTTCTTACTGAACTAAACATACTCTTACCATATGATCAAGCAATCACACTCCTTGGCATTTACCCTAAGGAGCGGAAAACTTATGTCCACATAAAAACCTGCATTATTTATAGCAGCTTTATTCATAATGGTTAAAACTTGGAAGTAACCAAGATGTTCTTCAGTAGGTGAATGGATAAATTCAAGATAATATTACTCAAGTACATCAACACAAATATTACTCAGTGCTAAAAAAGAAATGAGCTATCAAACCATGAAAAAAACACAGAATCTTAAATGTATATTACTAAATGGAAAAAAGTCAATCTGGAAAGGATACATATTGTATAACTCAAAATAATAGGACCCCCTAGAATAGGCAAAATTTTGGAGACAGTAAAAGATCAGTAGTTGTCAACAATTGGTGGAGTAAGGAGTAATGACCAGGTGATGAGCAGAGGATTTTTAAGGTGGTGAAAATACTGTGTATGATACCATAATGATGAATCAGTTCAGTTCAGTCACTCAGTCGTGTCCAACTCTTTGCAACCCCATGAATTGCAGCACACCAGGCCTCTCTGTCCATCACCAACTCCCAGAGTCTACCCAAACCCATGTCCATCGAGTCAGTGATGCCATCCAACCATCTCATCCTCTGTCATCCCCTTCTCCTCCCACCCCCAATCCTACCCAGCATTAGAGTCTTTTCCAATGAGTCAACCCTTCGCATGAGGTGGCCAAAGTTTTGGAGCTTCAGCTTCAACATCAGACCTTCCAATGAACACCCAGGATTGATCTCTTTTAGGATGGACTGATTGGATCTCCTTGCAGTCCAAGGGACTCTCAAGAGTCTTCTCCAACACCACAGTTCAAAAGCATCAATTCTGTGGTGCTCAGCTTTCTTCACCGTCCAACTCTCACATCCATACATGACCATTGAAAAACCATAGCCTTGACTAGACGGACTTTTGTTGGCAAAGTAATGTCTCTGCTTTTAAACATGCTATCTAGGTTGGCCATAACCTTCCTTCCAAGGAGTAAGCATCTTTTAATTTCATGGCTGCAGTCACCATCAGCAGTGATTCTGGAGCCCAAAAAAGTAAAGTCTGACACTGTTTCCACTGTTTCCCCATCTATTTCCCATGGAGTGATGGGACCAGATGCCATGATCTTAGTTTTCTGAACGTTGAGCTTTAAGCCAACTTTTTAACTCTCCTCCTTCACCTTCATCAAGAGGCTCTTTAGTTCTTCTTCACTTTCTGCCATAAGGGTGGTGTCATCCGCATATCTGAGGTTATTGATATTTCTCCCGGCAATCGTGATTCCAGCTTGTGTTTCTTCCAGCCCAGCGTTTCTCATGATGTACTCTGCATATAAGTTAAATAAGCAGGGTGACAATATACAGCTTTGACGTACTCCTTTTCCTATTTGGAACCAGTCTGTTGTTCCATGTCCAGTTCTGTTGCTTTCTGACCTGCATACAAGTTTCTCAAGAGACAGGTCAGATGGTCTGGTATTCCCATCTCTTTCAGAATTTTCCACAGTTTATTGTGATCCACACAAAGGCTTTGGCATAGTCAATAAAGCAGAAATAGATGTTTTTCTGGAACTCTCTTGCTTTTTTGATGATCCAGCAGATATTGGCAATTTGATCTCTGGTTCCTCTGCCTTTTCTAAAACCAGCTTGAACATCTGGAAGTTCACGGTTCACGTATTGCTGAAGCCTGGCTTGGAGAATTTTGAGCATTACTTTACTAGCATGTGAGATGAGTGCAATTGTGCAGTAGTTTGAGCATTCTTTGGCATTGCCTTTCTTTGGAATTAGAACAAAAACTGACCTTTTCCAGTCCTGTGGCCACTGCTGAGTTTTCCAAATTTGGTGGCATATCGAGTGCAGCACTTTCACAGCATCACCTTTGAGGATTTGAAATAGCTCAACTGGAATTCCATCACCTGCACTAGCTTTGTTCGTAGTGATGCTTTCTAAGGCCCACTTGACTTCACATTCCAGGATGTCTGGCTCTAGGTGAGTGATCACACCATCATGATTATCTGGGTAGTGAAGATCTTTTTTGTATATGTTATTATACATTTGTCCAAATATATAGAATATAAACACTATGAGAAATTTTTTGTCTCCTATGAATTTTGAGTGATTATGTTGTGTCGATCTAGGTTTATCAGTTGTAACAATACACCCATACTCTGTTGGGAGATGGTAATAATAGAAGGAGGCTATGCATGTGTAGGAGTAGAAGGTATATTGGGAAATCCCTACATGGGCTCTTCAATTTTCCTACGAACTGCACCTCCTCCAAGAACATCTTAATTTTTAATACAGTTAAGTAGAGCTGCCGAAGATGCAGAGACTCAATCTGAACTTCCTGATGTGGAAACTAAAATGTCTAAAATGAAAAATACAGTGGCTTGGATTAAGCGTAGATTAGCCATGGTAGGCTGCGGTCCATGGGGTCGCTAAGAGTCGGACACGACTGAGCAACCTCACTTTCACTTTTCCCTTTCATGTCTGGAGAAGGAAATGGCAACCCACTCCGGTATTCTTGCCTGGAGAATCCCAGGGACGGGGGAGCCTGGTGGACTGCCGTCTATGGGGTCGCACAGAGTCGGACACGACTGAAGCGACTTAGCAGCAGCAGCAGCAGCAGACATTACAGAAGAAGTCACAGCGATAGAAATAATTTAAAGGGAAACACAGAGAAAGGAAAGGGGTGGGTGGTGGGTAGAGCATCCAAGGTCTGTGGGACAACTTCAAGATGCTTTACATATGTGTAAGTGAAACCTCCAGAAGACAGAAGCAGAAAGAATATTTGAAGAAATAATGGCCAAACTTTTTCCAAATTTAAAGAAAACTTCAGACTCATAGGCTCAAATAGCTCAATAAACCCTAAGCACTAGAAACACAAAGAAAATTAAACCATGGCACACCACAATCAAATTGTACAGGTGAGTAAAGAAAACAAAACTTTAAAAGCAATCATGGGGGTGGGGGTAACATGTACAGAGGAACAAAGAAGACAACAGATTTCTCATGAAAAATAAGAAATGAAAACACAAAGACAATGGAACAATATTGTCCAAGTATATTTTTCAAAATGACATTTAAAATCAAACAAGCATCTCAGTATGCAGTAAAAGCTTAGACAAAATGCAGTATTGACTTCTGATCAAAACTGAGCCTACTGGAAGTAGAAGATGGCTGTCTTCAGTGGAAAAGTGGCATCTACAAGCCCACAGCTAATATCAGAGTTAATCAAGAAAGGAACCTCTTCCCTTTAATATCAGGAACAAAGCCAGGATGTCTGCTTTTATCATTTTCACTTGGCATTATACTGGAAATCTTAGCCAAGGGAATAAAGCAATCAAAACCATCCCAGGCTTTCCTTTGTATGAAAAAATGACGTTGATCAAAACATACACATGGAAATAATTAAAAGGTTCTAAAATATATAAAATAACTTTGGAAAAAAAAGTTGGACAACTAGGACTACCTGATATTAAGACCTTATTTATTATAAAGTAAAGCTTTATTATATACTGTATAACATGGGGAACTCTACTTAATGCTCTATAATGACCTATGTGGGAAAAGAAGTGTTGATATATGTATATGAATAACTGATTCACTTTGCTGGTTTGGAACTTTCAAATTTTCAGTTTCTCCTACAAAACGAAGCTCTAGCTGCTTTGCACCTACAAGAGTGCATGGCAATAGAGATGTTTCTTGCCCATGAGTCACCTGCTCTCAAGTTTGCAACAGTGCCTTTCCCTCTCCTTTACAGTCCTTACCCTGCTTTATTCACTTACTTGACTACCTTAGGAATAAAAATTTTTGACTGTCAATCAATTTCTTATCTTCTGTTAACAAACAAAGAGATAGTAAAATGGTTTCTCCCAGTAGTCTGAAGGGAGAAGTCACAGAAAGCTTTTAACACTCTCTCTGGTAACCTCTCTTATTGGGTCCCAACTCATTTTCCACACTCTTTTCTTAATACTTCCTGAGCCAATATACACCTGAAACTCTTATTTCATGCACACTATTTCCCACATTCCCACACAATCTGTATGTGTTGTGTTTGCTTACTTAGCATGTAAAGGAGATCCATGTTTAAACCACCAACAAAAAAAGAAGGAAAGAAAAAAGCATGCTTTACTTTTAAACTCACAGATTGGGATTTTCATTTCCAACAAATGGTAACTGGAAGTCATCTTATCTCTCTCCAAGAAGGAGTGACAGAAAGAAAGGAACCCTTGACAGAAAAAATGATTCCTTGCTGTTTGGTACAGGATATAAAAGGTTTAAAAATAAATGACCCACAGAAAATGAGAGGTTCTAAAAGTTATCATCGACCATTTCAATCAGTACACCTGGTATGGGTATGATGGGCCATGTGATGCTTAAAGTCTTTCTACTGTTTTCAGCCATAAATCTTCAGATGTCAAAATATTGCTGAATCAAGCCTGTAAATTCCTCACTATACTGGGCCAACTCAAGTTACACATCATGTTGTAATCATTTTTTTCTCCTACAAACTAACCCCAGCTGTGCTACCTTTTTTGTTTGTAATATTCTTTTTATTCACTTGCTTCTCAAGATGAGTAACAATAAATATTATGAGTATTAAATAAGTTCACAACATCAGTTCACAACATCTTTTTATAATTCCTGCATAGATACAATTAAAACATGAGATAATTGCCTGTATATTTTGCAGGCTTGTAAATTTATCCTCAAGTATTTCAATATTTTAATAGTTTTCCATTATATACTTACAAATAAAACTTTTCATCCCATACTGGATTTAAGTTTCCAAAAATGGTTTTAGTCCTTCTTTTGTTCTTTCCGACTTGAACTGTAACATACGGGTCACTAGACCCTGTTTTGTCTTTTGCCTGCAAGCCTTGTGCAGAAACCACTGAAACAAACCAAATTCAAACTTTTAGTATAAGTATTCTTGCAGAAACAAAAAACTGATAATGAAGGAAACGTTTTCTATTACTTTGTTCCCTGGGTTTGCAGACACATCCCCATTGCTTTCAGTCACATGAACAACAGGATTTAATAAAATGTTTAATGAAAGAATGAATCACACATCATTAAAACCTTTGATTAATATTTCCTTTTTCCTGTAATGAACAGTAGACATACATCTGCATATATTTATTAGCTATATACTCATAGGTCACTGCATGCATGTATACACAAATGAGAATGCATAAACATTAAGCCAATTAATTCATTAATTCAGTAAATATTTTGAATTATCCAATGTAGTTCAAAGTCTGTGATTTAAAATGTGTTTGTGTATGTGAGTTTACTGTCAGTATTAAAGAGAAGCTTCTTTATTTTACCTTTTTAATACAATATGAGTGAGTTAAGAGGCTTGGTAAATATTAGCATGATAACCTATGCAGTTGCTGTTACTATTACAAGCAACTTCAGAAGTTCAAATTACTAGACATCACTACACTCAAATTGCATTGAGTCAAGGATCAAATGGATAAGGGGTATTGATCAAGGAGTAAGTAAAAGGATATTTGTTTTCTCATTAAGAAAAACTGACTAAAGAGATTATTGGCTATTCTTGTTATTTATCAGTGTCAGGCAGCAACACAACTAATCTCTTGTAAACTTCAGGGTATTGACAAATATATTACAAAACAGAACTCTTGAAGAGCTTTTGATTAGAATGAGACATGGACTGAAATGACTTCAATTATCTACCATACCTTTTAGAAATTTGAAGTTTCAATTAAACTTCAAACTTGACAAGACTGAAAAAAATCTACTTATTTTGCCTATAAGAATTATTAGCAGTGATTTCTAAGATATATAAAAATCTCAAAGTAGAATACACATTTTCAAAAACACTTATTTTTACCTGTAATGGTTATTTTTGCTGACCACTTAGATGTGCCATCCAGTACACTCTGTTTGGCTGCCTTTGTGTACTGCACAAAATCTTCTTTAGAAATCTGAAACATTTCCTGAATTACTTCAAACACCTCTGGCCTGTTTGTCTCCCTGATCTTCATTCTTTCTTTCATGGCTGTAATAATGGTTTGAGTCTTATCTTCAGCACCATGCTTAGAACTCTTTTCTGCTGCTCCTATAATAGAAAAATTGATGATGATGTAAATATACATGAAGCTCTTTTTCACAGACCAAGAGAAGAAGGGCCAGAAAAAAGGGAAGAACATGAGAATGAATGAATGCTTTAATTCTCAGGAGTCAGGGTAGCTTTTTCAGAAAATACCAGGAGAATAAGCACCATACTGAGATTTAGAATGACTAGCCCTTATGCTACTGTAGGTAATGGACATCCACGATGCCAGGGGTTTTTAGTTGTATTACTGAACTGAATCACAGTTGTGCAAATATTTGGTTTGAATTTTTAAAAACAACTTTCCAAACCAAAAGAATACACACAATCAAATGTGTTACATACCACACATATTTACTCACTGGGTAACCAAGAAGAAATTGAGATACAGATACATATGGCAAATGTCACTCAAAAATCAACATTTCAAATACTTGCATTCACCTAAAGTGCCTGATTATTTTTAATTCATGAAATTTATCATAATTAAAAGCTTACATTTTTCTTTGCAAGATGAAAACTACCACTATCCATTAGATTGAAATATAGGGTAAGACTATATTCTAAGTAAAATGAAAGTGATTCTATTAGAATGAAAGTGATTCTATTTAAAAAGGATTTAGAAACCACTGGGATGCACTATCCCTACATCATGGACCACAGACGTGAACTCTCGTTCTATGATATGGCCACAGTTTTAAACAGGTTGAATTTTCGCTTTCTACTCAAAAAGTAATTTTTTACTTCTAGAACATTATTTGTTATGATTGGTCTCAATTTTCTGGTCTATAAACTTTCTTTGTGTTATAAACTCTTGTTAACAAATCCTGACAGTGAAGAATTCCCAAAAAGCAATCCTTGAGTCCCTCAGCTTCTCCAACCACCAGCCCGCTAGTCTCAATGCTCTGTGTGGCCTCTGTATTCCACAAGCAAACAGTGGACCTTGATTCTGACTCTCAAGGTTCCTACTGAGTGTGAAGTAGCAAAGTAAAAGACCATGTATCAGGGTCCAGAGGGACTGTCGCTGCTGCAACCAAACACTTTTTGGTACAGAAGCAACTGAGATATAATGAAAAGAATATCATGGCTATAGGTAGTAATCATTCCAATTTTTATCTCCATGACTATAAATACTGCCCATCTTGTATTATATATTTTGAAATACTGTATTTATGAAATAGGCATACTAATAGCTCATAAAATTGTTTAGAGATTGAATGTGATGATTTATCTACATAATTCTAACCACAAAGGATAGCCTCATTAATGTTCTTTGAATCTACTTCTGTAAATGTTGTGCACCTGATTTAAACACGGAAACTAAAACTAAAAGGGAAGGTCAACTATTAACTTTCCTTATAATAAACTCATATAAAATTTAACATCAGTATTTTAGTGAACATCTTCATTATTTGAAAATATAACATTTGTTTTCTAAAGTGGTAAAAGTGCATTTGTAGTAATCAAGATGTAATTAAAGTATGGTAAAAGAGATGTATATTCTATTGGTAGAAAGAGCAGTTCCTTGTCTTTATATATTTTTTAACCTTTGAGGATTTAAATCACATTTTAAAAAAAGAATACTAAAAATTAACGTATTCCGTTTAAGATATAATTTGAAGGGACATTCTTAATGCCATAGTGATCTGTTAAAACATGCCCTAGAATAACTACACATTTGTGAGTTATGTACCTTTAAGCATTCTTGTAATTTGTTAATAATGGCTTGGTTCCATAGAGCATAATTCTCACAGAGTAAAATTAGCACAGGCTAGACTACATAGTTGCAACTCCCCAAAAGAGATGTTTTACTTCAAGTATTGGATTAATCATTAAATAGAAAAAAAAAAAAAACAATAGTGGCTTGAAAAAGTCACCTGCAAGATTCAAAGTGCCTCAAAAGTTTGGTTTTAAAGGTGATTCGAAGAATGTCCAAAGGGTTAGAAGCATCATTAAAATACTGGCTTTCCCCGATATTTTATTTCTAAACAACTATGCTTGTTATGTCTATTAATGCCCTCAAAGCTCTAGAAAAGTATGTTAAAGTCCTCAAAAGTTAAATGCATTTTGGATTATTTTTCTAATTCAGGCAGAGCCAATTGACCGCCATCCACATAATAAATATTCATCCCAATAATAACTACCAAATTCAAGGCTAGAATGTCAAAAGATTTTTCTTCCTAAGAAACCAAACCTCTGCAGTTAACAACCACTGCTTAAATTCTCTTAAAGAATCAATTAGGAAAGCTTGACAATTAACTTTGAAATAATTCACCAATGCTCTTGATGCTGGAGTAGAATATCTACTCTAATATGTACAGACAACAGACAGACCCATAAATTGTAAAATCACCAATCTAGGAGAGCAAGTTAGTAGAGACTTACGTTTGAGCCTTTTATCTATTATTTCTAGAAAAGACACATAGCTTTTATGCTTTTGATCTGAAAAATGATTCAACTTTGATTTAGTTTCGGGATACGGACCAATTCATACTTTTTGTGACTCATCTACAATGACTTTTCATTGCCCCCTCACTTATTGAACCCACATAGCTCATCTTATTTTTCTAATGAAGCTATTTCTTAAATAAATTTCCAGCTCTTTGGCTTATTATTTTCCTTTGGGCTTATTCTGTTTATCTCAAAGTCACCAGAGATAAACAGATTTGTATTCATATGAGTCTTCCTTCAAAGTATGTGGTAGAAGATCTAGCAGCTTCACTGAAATACAGTAATAAGTCAACCAGAGGTCAATAATAAAGATCAAAAGAGATATTACACAATGAAAGCACTTTGTAAAGTGTAATACATTATCCAAATGGAACTCATTTTTGTTACTTTTAAAAACACTTAATTGACAGGTCAGAAAATGCAATTATGCACAAGACTGCAAGGGAATTCAACCTTAGACAGAGGCAGGCTTATCTCACATGATGCCCTTACACCTAATTTAATGGAACAAAGCCAATTAGCTAGAAACCTTCATTTTTCTTTCATTTTTATTCATTACCAAAAGCATCTAAATTGCATATGAAAGTAACAGTTTCATCATTTTTATATGGTGATTTATAATTTCAGTTTTCCTTCCAAATAACTACCTATACGTATGTGACAAATGCATCACCCCACCTTGGCCCCAGTCTCTTCTCTTTCCTATTTTTTCAACAGCTGTTCTAAAACATTTTCACTCTCCATTACTCTCCACTCTCAGCATATGATATTATCTTTTCTTTAAAAGAAATCCTGGCTTTCTAAATTCAGTGGTCACATTTTCTTCCCTCCCCCATGGAAAAAAGCAAAACAACAAAAGCCAAACTTGATTTATAGCATTTGCAGATTTCTGTGCTGTAAATATTCCTAACATGGCTGATTTCAAGCAACTGCCTCACAGAATTCTTCAATATTTATCAACCAACACTGATGCAACTACTTCTGTCAGTATTGGTTTTACACACACACACACACACACACACACACACACACACACACACACCTTCTACATACTAGTCTTTAAGGCCAACTTCAGTTAAATGTGTATTCCAAGTATCTAGTACACTGCTTGGAAAATAAGATACACTCAATAAAGATAAAATGTTTATTGGGGGAATCTAAAAGAAAACAATTACTATATTTGACTATTCAATTTGGTCCTGGGTTTAATTTAATGTGCTATAAACTTTTTGCATACTGTGACCATAAGGCCAAAAATACTGGAAGAAACAAGAATGAGTTGCTATGCAAAATGTCAGACATTCTTTGTCATATCTTATGAAGAGACAAAATACACTGGGTTCTTAGCTTCGGATTTGGGATTCTCAGAAGACAAATGTGTACCCACCATTATAAAAGCAGAATTTGGTTGGCATATGTACTTCATGCATTTAATAACATAAAGCAAGGGCATAAGTCCAAGTATAAGTGAAAAAAGTAAATCAAGAAAACTACTTTTAAATAAGACCAAAGAGCATAGCGCTCATGGTGCTGTGGTTACAGAAGGAGACAGCCTTCTGTTTAAATTCTGATTTGCCACTTATGATCTGAACTTGGGCTGCTGCTGCTGCTGCTAAGTCACTTCAGTCGTGTCCGACTCTGTGCGACCCCAGAGATGGCAGCCCACCAGGCTCTGCCGTCCCTGGGATTCTCCAGGCAAGAACACTGGAGTTGGTTGCCATTTCCCTCTCCAGTGCATGAAAGTGAAAAGTGAAAGTGAAGTCGCTCAGTCGTGTCCGACTCTTAGCGACCCCATGGACTGCAGCCCACCAGGCTCTTCCATCCATGGGATTTTCCAGGCAAGAGTATTGGAGTGGGGTGCCATTACCTTCTCCGGAACTTGGGCTAGTTAATTCTTTCTGTAAGCTTTAGTTTTGTCATCTGAGAAAAAGAAGGAAACAATATTACTGTCTTCCTTTACAGGGTCATTGTAAGGATTAAATAACATATTGATATAGTTTCAATACTAGTAATTGAATAAGCATAGGGATTTCAGGACAAAGATGAGGGTATAGCATTTATTAAAGAATTTCACATTACCAAGAAATGTTAGGGTTTTGCACTTCACCTGCCCCATGAAGCAACTCCTTGAAAACTTTGCCCTGGACAGTGTCATGCTCAGCATCTGCCAAGGCTAAATGCTCTATAACTGTTCACTAGATGGGAGTCCAAAGACAACAAAATTCAGAGACTGCAGAAAATAATAATGATAACAAGAATGTTAATAGTAATTTATTATTAGCATCCATTAACCCTTTACCTGCATTTGAAGCTGCTGAACCCAGAGGCTGCAAGTGGTTAATAACCCTGCACTCAGGATCTGATACTGAGCCATGTGTCTTCCTAAGAGTGTCTAATCTGATAAACTTTACTGCTTTTACTGTCTTTACCAGTAAAATCGTGTAGGTGGACCTGCTTTTGATGTTCCTGCTTCCCTCTCCCATGAAATCACATAGGTGGGCATGTTGTTGGCATTTCCTACCCTTTCCCTTTAGCAGCTTTTACAACTAAGATAATCTTAACCCTCCTCTTTTACCATGCCTTCAATCTTTCAAGGAAAAGCCCTGCGACTCCCCAGTCTTTAAGTCAGCCACCTCCTTTTCCTTGTAACATCAAAGCCACACACTCCGCATGATTTCTCCCACACAACAAAGGACTGATGTTTAATAAGAGGGTAACCGGAGGAGCAAAGATCCAGCCTAGCATCATCTCCCACCCCTGGAGGAGGGGAATATGGGCTGGGAGCCCCCTTTCCAGGAACTGCCACCTTCTATAAAGTGACTTCACTGTCATTAAACCTGTAGCTCCCAACAAACAGAAGCAACCATTCCTGCCCTCTCCACTAGACCAACCCCACCAGATTCCATCATCCCATTTTTAGTAAATGCAATCTTTTAGAAGAAGTTTAGAAACATTCGTGTCTCAAAATCCTCCACAAAATCAGGAATGCACTCTCACAATTGTGTATCAAACCTGCATCTCACGAGCATTATTTACATATTTGCTTTCTCAAGATTTCCCAATCATTTCAGAGTCTAAAACTATCTATGGGGATTTACGGGAACAAATAAATTGTTAAAAAAAAAAAAGGGGGTGGGGGTGACTTAAAAAACATTTTTACTGTGTACGAGAAAAAGAAGGGAGCAAGGAAGAGATAGGAAGAAGACAGAACTTGTTTGTCTCACCACTTAGCTACATAGATTACTTCAAATCTTTTTCAGAAAAGAGAAAGAAAGAAAATGAATAGAAACAAAAAATTAAACAGAGGATTTTTTTCCTTTTTCTCTATTTTTAAATAGCCTCTGACATCTAGAAATTGGCTAACACAACTGGTTCACACTGTGGCTGGAAGCTGTCCCAGTGCTCACCACTAGGCCATCTTGCTCTCCAGCTGGGTGTAAGGACCCTCATGGGTCATCAACCTTGCACATGGTCCCTCTTAAAACAAAACAAATACGACCACTCTAAGTTTTTCTAAGCACAGTTGAAAACCACGTCACCGTGTTACCGCAAAATACCAAACATCCTCCTCCACGTGAGTGACCACTGCTTCTTTACTAAATTCAGCTATTAGTCTCACTCTTGTCTGCTTTCTTATATGTAAGCTTTTTCCTTTTATGTTCACAATAACAGGATTGTCCTCACTCTAAGACAACACCTGATCCAGAGACACCCTCTCTTTTTAACACTCTCTCACTGAGATGCCCTGTGCTTCACCCTGGTGTGCATTCTCCATTGAAGCCCTGGGTAATAAACTGAACTTTTAAAACCACAGGAGTGTTCTTAGTGATCTTTAACTGGAGAGCATTGACAGGTATTATTAATCCCTTTCACATATATGGAAAATGGTGCTCAGAGAGGTTTTAGAAAACTCTTACTAGTGACAGGATTAGAAGCCAGATCTTTCTCAAGTAGCTCAGGACTCCAAAAAAATACATACAGATAGATAGATAGCCTTTTTTCTTAGGTTACATAGAATATTTTTGTCCCATTGCTGCTGCTGCTAAGTTGCTTCAGTCGTGTCCAACTCTGTGCTACCCCCTAGATGGCAGCCCACCAGGCTTCTCTGTCCCTGGGATTGCAGCCCACCAGGCTTCTCTGTCCCTGGGATTCTCCAGGTCAAGAGTACTGGAGTGGGTTGCCATTGCCTTCTCCATCTGTCACATTAAGTGAGGCATATTCACCCTTTTTGTATCCATACATACCCTGAAAATGATCCATTATGAGGTTATTCCTTTGGATTAAGAAACTGATCACTGTATTAAAGTAATTTAACTATTGATTCCACTTTTATCCAAATTATCTTATCAAATCATTTCCTATTTAGTACTGAAAAGTCAGCATAGTGAGTATGTTGTGGCTGGAGATAGAGATGATGGAGAGTGGGTGAACCTTGAGCTTGGTGGGTTGGCCATAGAGAGGGTCTTAGGGAGTCATCCTGAAGGCAAGGCCTGGGAAACCAAAGGCTGGGCAGCACAGATTGTCTAAAAGACAAGGAGAGGAGGAAAACACTAGAAATAAAATTCAACAACTTTCAATTTCCCCCTCTAGGGGTCCATTTTGCATGTTTCTTTATAATTAGGAGAGATCACTAGGCTAGGAGTTCAGAGACCTTAGTTGTAACCCTACCTATGTTAGTCATTGTGGGTTTTTTTTTTTTTGATAAGACACTGAGCTGTCTGCACTAAGTAAAATCAGTAGCTTGGATTCTTCCAATTCATGGATCTCAAAGGCTCCCCTAATGATCTATGGTTCTAGGGAAGAATGATCTCTAAACTATTTCATGCTATTTCTAATTGCGCTCTCATGTCCTCATTTGTTGCTTCCCAGCATTTATTATGCAGTTAGCTGTGCTTACACGTGTGCTAAATTATGGAGAAACAAAGACTGGTCTCCACCCTAAAGCAGCAAGTACAAAGCTTCCTAAGTATTGATTATATAAACATACTTTGTATACTTGCTATTGACAAAGCAAAATGTCAAAAGTTTCCAAGATATGTGTTCAAATTTATGAACCTAAGTTGTAGAAAATATGTCTGAGACCAGGGACAACACTGATAACTTTTTTTCTAGATCTGAAAGCTCAGAATAAAGCTCCCACCCACAGTAGCTGTACAACCTATACAAATAACATCCTGTCTTAAGATAGCGTGGTTGCAAAATGTGGTAACACAAATACCAAAAAAAAAAAAAAAATCAGTAGTTTGCAGACAGGAATGTACTAGCCAGATTTTGTGAATCTTATGAATTCACAATGGCTAAGCATTAGTGAACATAAGCTTAACATAATGTTAGTGGGAAACACAGAACAAAATAATACATCTCACAAGATGCTGCTTTCCTGAACTCTTGATGCAACACTTTCTCGTTTTTATGCAGATACTTGAAATTTCCAGTTAGGAACTAAAACTAGGTAGAATTTTTTTTTTCAGTGGGACTCTGGGATTTCTTTTTTGGAGATGTGTAAGAAAGTGCTGTCCAGCCGGGTTAGACTTCATGGCAACTTGCATATTTTTCTGATTTTGAAGGTTTTTTTTTTTCTACTTTAAATAGATAATCAAGGGAAATATTTTATGCATGATATCTCTTTTACATATGTCTCACTCTGCATATAATCTCATCCCAAATGACATACACTTCTTTTTTTCACATTTTCCTAGTTTAAAACTGCCACCATAACTGTTTGGACAAGGTAGTTATGGGTTACATTGATATCCTTCAAGGTGACACCTCCTAGAATAATAGAAATAAAAACAAAAATAAACTAATGGGACCTAATTAAACTTAAAAGCTTTTGCATAGCAAAGGAAATAATAGACAAGATTAAAAGACAACACTCATAATGGAAGAAAACAATTGCAAATGAAACAAATGACAAAGGATTAATCTCCAGAATATATTAGTGGCTCATACATCTCAATATCAAGAAAAAAAAGCCCAATCAAAAAATGGGCAGAAAAACTGAACAGACATTTCTCCAAAGAAGACATACAGATGGCCAATAAACACATAAAAAAGAGGCTCAACATCACTAATTATTAGAGAAATGCAAATCAAAACTACAATAAGGTATCACCTCACATCAGTCATAATCACCGTCATCAAATGATCTACAAACAATAAATGCTGGAGAGGTTGCAGAGAAAAGGGAAACCTCCTACACTGTTGGTGGGAATGTAAACTAATACAACCATTGTGGAGAACAGTATGGAGATTCCTTAAAAAGCTAAGAAAAAAATCTAGCATATGACCCAGCAACTTCACTACTGGGCATACAGCCTAAGAAAACCACAATCCAAAAAAATATATATATGGACCCCAGTGTTCACTGCAGCACTATTTACAATAGCCAGGACATGGAAGCAACCCTGATGTCCACTGAAAGATGAGTGAGTAAAGAAGATGTAGTACATATGTACAATGGAATATAACTCAGCCATAAAAAAGAACTAATTTGAGTCAGTTCTAGCGAGGTGAATGAACCCAGAGCCTGTTACACAGAGTGAAGAAAATCAGAAACAGAAAAACAAATAGAATTTTCCACAAGACAACTTCTGAATGCTGGCGGAGGACACCAGGCACCAGAAAGGCAGCCCATTCTCTTTGAAAGGAGGTAGGACAAAAGATAAAAGATAAAAAGAGAGACAAAAGAGTTAGGGACAGAGACCCATCCCGGGGAGGAAGTTGTGAAGAAGGATACGTTTCCAAACACCAGGAAACCGGTGGGTCTGAGGGGAGTTTTGGAATCTCAGAGGGCAACATAACTGGAAGGAAAAAAACCAAAAAACCACAGATTATGCACCTAACTGCACCTCCTAGTGGAGAAGTAGCCCAGACGCTCGCATCCACCCGCACTGAGCGGGGGCTGAAGAGGGAGACATGGGCTGCATGCTTAGAGTAAGGACCAGGGCTGAATGCCCTTAGGACGATCTGAGGGAGCTAACGTGAGATAGCAACCCAAACTGGGAAACCCAGAGAAGGTAAAAAAAAAAAGAGAGAGAGAGAGAGAGAACTTTCCCGAGAAAAGCTATAAGGCACAACCTGGCTGGCTCACAGAACAAAGGACCCGAATGAATACCAGAGGAGAGCTAGCTGGCAGCAGGCCGGTCCCTCCCCCTGCCAGAGGCAGAGAGGCAGGCAGGTGACAACCAGAGCCGGAAGGTGAGGGGCAATATTGGCCCCAGAGACAGCATCCTCCACCAAACTGTGAGCAGGTTCCCAGTTGCTAACCAAGTCTTCCTGGGATCCTGGACTGTTGACATCTGCCAGGAGGGTCGCAGTCAGAGAGCAGCTCCCTAGAGGACACACGGCACACCTGAGACAGTGCTCTTAGTGGCTGGGACCCGGGAGGCGATAAGACACATCCCCACCTTGGGAGAGTGTGCTCGCCAAACACCTGGTTGCCTGAGCTGCTTGGACCTGGGAAGGGCACAAAATGCAGGCTCAACCGAGTCTGTGCCTTTGTGGATTACCTGAGAACATGAACCTGAGCGGCTTAGACCTGGGAAGTGCACGAAACCCAGGGCCTGCTTAGGACAGTTCCCCTGCAGAGCAACCTGGAGCCTGAGCAGTATAGACCAGGAAAGCACACATGCTGTGAGTGGGGGCAAACCCAGTGCGGCCCAGACACTGCAAGTACTCCCCACACATGCCCGTGATATTTGTTTGCAGTGTTCCTCCCTCCCCACAGCACAACTGAACAAGTGAGCCTAAATAAGTGACCACCTTCACCCTCTTGTGTCAGGGCAGAAGTTAGATACTGAAGAGACTTGTGAACAGAGGAAGTCAAAATAAACAAAGAAGAGGGAACTGCTTTGGAAGAGATAGGTGCAACAGATTAAAACCCTATAGTTAGCGCTGACTACATGGGAAGGGGCCTACAGACCTTGAGAAATACAAACTAGAGAAAAGAACAATCTGAAAATGAACTGACGCCACACTGCCCTCAACAGCTCCAGAGAAATTCTTAGATATATTTTACTATTATCATTTTTTAATTTAAATTTTTTAAATTTTTAAGTTCTTTATTACTTCTTTAATTTTCATTTTTTTTCAACTTCAATCATGTTTATTATTAAGCTGTTACAATGAGCGAGTAAAATATTCTGGATTTAAAACTGATAGATGATACCATCTAATGGTAAAACTTTAAGTCAAATGGGACTTCATCACCATTTCCAGAATTAATATTTAGTATGAATTATTTGAAGCACTAGTGGTTTCCCCACTGCACTAGAAGTTGTTTTACGTTTGACTTTTCAAAATTGACTTCAGTAACAATGATATTGCATTTCTTTGGGACTGAAATGAAAACTGACCTTTTCCAGTCCCGTGGCCATTGCTGAGTTTTCCAAACTTGCTGGCATATTGAGTGCAACACTTTCAAGCATCAACTGTTTCAAGCATCATTAATTTTCATTTTTATAACCTACTATTACCTTGTAAAAAAAGACCCTATTTTTAAAGCAAATTTCATATATATATATTTTTATAATTTTTGTGATTTTTTTTTTATATTGTATTTTTGGGAGTCTAACCTATACTCTAGACTTTTAATCTTTGTTTTTTGGTATTTGTTATCAATTTTGTACCTTTAAGAGTCCAATCTTCAGTACCCATTTTTACTTAGGAGTGTGATTACTGGCTTGATTGCTCTCTCCCCCTTTTGACCCTCCTTTTTCACTCCCCGGTCACCTCTATCTCCTCCCTCCCCCTTCTCTTCTCTACCCAACTCTGTGAATCTCTTTCGGTGTTCCAGGCTGTGGAGAACACTTAGGGAACTGATTACTGGCTAGATCTGTCTCTCTCCCTTTGACTCCCCCTCTTTTCCTCCTGGTCATCTCTATCTCCCTCTTCCCTCTTCTCTTCTCCATGTAACTCTGTGAACCTCTCTGGGTGTCCCTCACTATGGAGAATCTTTTCACCATTAAACTAGACGTTTTATTGTTGGTGTGGTATGGATGGAGAAGTCTTGAGGCTACTGTAACAATAAGACTGAAAGCCAAAGGCAGGAGGCTTAAATCCAAAACTTGAGAACACCAGAAAACTCCTGACTCCAGGGAACATTAATCGACAAGAGCTCATCAAAAAGCCTCCATTCCTACCCTGAAACCAAGCTCCACCCAAGAGCCGACAAGTTTCAAAGCAAGACAAACTAAGCTAATTCTCTAACAACACAGGAACATAACCCTGATCATTAAAATACAGGTGGCAAAAAGTCACACCAAACCCATAGACACCTCAAAACTCACTACTGGACACTTCATTGCACTCCAGAGAGAAGAGATCCAGCTCCACCCACCAGAACACCGATACAAGCCTCCCCAACTAGGAAACCTTGACTAGCCACTCGTCCAACCTCACCCACAGGGAAGAACCTCTACAGTAAAGAGGAACCACAGACTTCCAGCATACAGAAAGGCCACACCAAACACAGCAACCTAAACAAGATGAAAAGGCAGAGACATATTCAGCAGGTAAGGGAACATGATAAATGCCCACCAAAACAAACAAAAGAGGAGGAGATAGGGAGTCTACCTGAAAAAGAATTCAGAATAATGATAGTAAAAGTGATCCAAAATCTTGAAAACAAAATGGAGTTACAGATAAATAGTCTGAAGACAAGGATTGAGAAGATGCAAAAGATGTTTAACAAGGACCTAAAGAAATAAAAAAGAGTCAATCAATAATGAATAACGCAATAGTTGAGATCAAAAACACTCTGGAGGGAACCACCAGTAGAATGACTGAGGCAGAAGATACGATAAGTGAGGTGGAAGAGAGAATGGTGGAAATAAAGGAGGCAGAGAGGAAAAAAAAAAAAAAAGAATGAAAAGAAATGAGGACAACCTCAGAGACCTCCAGGACAATGTTAAACGCCCCAACATTCGAATCATAGGGGTCCCAGAAGAAGAAGACAATAAGAAACGCTATGAGAAAATACTTGAGAGAGAATAGTTGAAAACTTCCCTAAAATGGGGAAGGAAATAGTCACCCAAGTGCAAGAACCCCAGAGAGTCGCAAACGGGATAAATCCAAGGCAAAACATCCCAAGACACATATTAATCAAATTAATGAATATCAAACACAAAGAACAAATATTAAAAGCAGCAAGGGAAAAACAACAAATAACACACAAGGGGATTCCCATAAGGATAACAGCTGATCTTTCAATAGAAACTCTTCAAGCCAGAAGGGAATGGCAGGACATACTTAAAGTGATGAAAGAGAAAAACCTACAACCCAGATTACTGTACTCAGCAAGGATCTCATTCAAATATGAAAGAGAAATCGAAAGCTTTACAGACAAGCAAAAGCTGACAGAATTCAGCACCACCAAACCAGCTCTTCAACAAATGCTAAAGGATCTTCTTCAGACAGGAAACAGAGAAAAGATGTATAAACTTGATCCCAAAACAACAATGTAAATGGCAATGGGATCATACTTATCAATAATTACTTTAAAAGTAAATGGGTTGAATGCCCCAACCAAAAGACAAAGACTGGCTGAATGGATACAAAAACAGGACTCCTATATATGTTGGCCACAAGAGACCCACCTCAAACCTAGGGACACATAGAGATTGAAAGTGAAGGGCTGGAAAAAGATATTTCACACAAATGGAGACCAAAAGAAACCAGGAGTAGCAATACTCATATCAGATAAAATTGACTTTGAAATAAAGGCCATGAAAAGAGACAAAGAAAGACACTATACAATGATCAAAGGATCAATCCAAGAAGAAGATATAAGAATTATAAATATATATGCACTCAACATAGGAGCACTGTGATATGTAAGGCATATGCTAACAAGAATGAAAGGGGAAATTAACAGTAACACAATAATAGTGGGAGACTTTAATACCCCACTCACACCTATGGATAGATCAACTAAACAGGAAATTAGCAAGGAAACACAAACTTTAAATGATACAATGGACTAGTTAGACCTAATTGATATCTATAGGACATTTCAACCCAAAACAATGAATTTCACCTTTTTCTCAAGTGCACACAGAACCTTCTCCAGGAGAGATCACATCCTAGGTCATAAACCTAGCCTTGGTAAATTCAAAAAAATTGAAATCAGTCCAAGCATCTTTTCTGATCACAATGTGGTAAGATTAGATGTCAACTACAGGAAAAGAAACTATTAAACACACAAACATATGGAGGCTAAACAACACACTTCTGAATAACCAACAAATCACAGAAGAAATAAAAAAGAAATCAAAATATGCATAGAAATGAATAAAAATGAAAACACAACAACCCAAAACCTATGGGATTCAGTAAAAGCAGTGCTAAGGGGAAGGTTCATAGCAATATAAGTTTACCTCAAGAAACAAGAGAAAAATCAAATAAATAACCTAACTCTATACCTAAAGCAACTAGAAAAAGAAGAAATGAAGCACCCCAGGGTTAGTAGAAGGAAAGAAATCATAAAAATTAGGGCATAAATAAATGAAAAAGAAACAAAGGAGACCATAGCAAAAATCAACAAAGCTAAAAGCTGGCTCTTTGAGAAGATAAATAAAATAGACAAACCATTAGCCAAACTCATCAAGAAAAAAAGGGCGAAGAATCAAATCAACAAAATTAGAAAGGAAATTGGAGAAATCACAACAGACAAAACAGAAATACAAAGGATCATAAGAGACCACGATCAGCAACTATATGCCAATAAAACGGACAACTTGGAAGAAATGGACAAATTCTTAGAAAAGTATAACTTTCCAAAAATGAACCAGGAAGAAACAGAAAATCTTAACAGAACCATCACAAGCAAGGAAATCGAAACCGTAATCAGAAATCTTCCAACAGACAAAAGCCCAAGACCAGATAGCTTCACACATGAATTCTACCAAAAATTTAGAGAAGAGCTAACATCTATCCTACTCAAACTCTTCCAGAAAATTGCAAAGGAAGGTAAACTGCCAAACTCATTCTATGAGGCCACCATCACCCTAATACCAAAACCTGACAAAAAAGCTACAAAAAAAGAAAACTACAAGCCAATATCACTGATGAACATAGATGCAAAAATCCTTAACAAAATCCTATCAAACAGAATCCAACAACATAGTAAAAAGATCATACATCATGACCAAGTGGGCTTTATCCCAAGGATGCAAGGATTCTTCAATATCCGCAAATCAATCAATGTAACACACCACATAAACACATTGAAAAATAAAAACCATATGATTATCTCAATAGATGCAGAGAAAGCCTTTGACAAAATTCAACATCCATTTATGATAAAAACCCTCCAAAGAGCAGGAATAGAAGGAACATACCTCAACATAATAAAAGCTATATATGACAAACCCACAGCAAACATTATCCTCAATGGTGAAACATTGAAAGCATTTCCCCTAAAGTCAGGAACAAGACAAGGGTGCCCACTCTCACCACTACTATTCAACATAGTTTTGGAGGTTTTAGCCAGAGCAATCAGAGCAGAAAGAGAAATAAAAGAAATCCAGATTGGAAAAGAATAAGTGAAACTCTCACTGTTTGCAGATGACATGATCCTCTACATAGAAAACCCTAAAGACTCCACCAGAAAATTACTAGAGCTAATCAATGAATATAGTAAAGTTGCAGGATATAAAATTAACACACAGAAATCCCTTGCATTCCTATACACTAACAATGAGAAAACAAAGAGAAATTAAGGAAACAATTCCATTCACCAATGCAACGAAAAGAATAAAATACTTAGGAATATATCTACCTAAAGAAACAAAAGACCTATATATAGAAAACTATAAAACACTGATGAAAGAAATCAAAGAGGACACAAATAGATGGAGAAATATACCATGTTCATGGATTGGAAGAATCAATATAGTGAAAATGAGTATACTACCCAAAGCAATCTATAGATTCAATGCAATCCCTATCAAGCTACCAACAGTATTTTTCGGAAAACTAGAACAAATAATTTCACAATTTGTGTGGAAATACAAAAAACCTCGAATAGCGAAAGCAATCTTGAGAAAGAAGAACGGAACTGGAGGAATCAACCTGCCTGACTTCAGGTTATACTACAAAGCTACAGTCATCAAGACAGTACGGTACTGGCACAAAGACAGAAATATAGATCAATGGAAAAAAATAGAAAACCCAGAGATAAATCCATGCACCCATGGACACCTTATCTTTGACAAAAGAGGCAAGAATATACAATGGAGAAAAAACAATCTCTTTGACAAGTGGTGCTGGGAAAACTGGTGAACCACTTGTAAAAGAATGAAACTAGAACACTTTCTAACACCACACACAAAAATAAACTCAAAATAGATTAAAGATCTAAACATAAGACCAGAAACTATAAAACTCCTAGAGGAAAACATAGGCAAAACACTCGCCAAAATAAATCACAGCAAGATCTCTATGACCCACCTCCAAGAGTAATGGAAATAAAAGCAAAAATAAACAAATGGGACCTAGTTAAACTTAAAAGCTTTTGCACAACGAAGCAAACTATAAGCAAGTTGAAAAGACAGACTTCAGAATGGGAGAAAATAATAGCAAATGAAACAACTGACAAAGAATTAATCCCAAAAATGTACAAGCAATTCTTGCAGCTCAATTCCAGAAAAATAAATGAGCCAATCAAAAAATGGGCCAAAGAACTAAACAGACATTTCTCCAAAGTAGACATACAGATGGCTAACAAACACATGAAAAGATGCTCAACATCATTCATTATCAGAGAAATGCAAATCAAAACCACAATGAGGTACCACCTCATGCCAGTCAGAATGGCTGCTATCCAAAAGTCTACAAACAATAAATGCTGGAGAGGGTGTGGAGAAAAGGGAACCCTCTCACACTGTTAGTGGGAATGCAAACTAGTACAGCCACTATGGAGAACAGTGTGGAGATTCCTAAAAAAACTGGAAATAGAACTGCCATATGACCCAGCAATCCCACTGCTGGGCATACACACCAAGGAAACCATAATTGAAAGAGACACGTGTATCCCAACGTTCATCGCAGCACTGTTTACAATGGCCAGGACATGGGAGCAACCTAGATGTCTATTCACAGATGAATGGATAAGGAAGCTGTGGTACATATACACAATGGAATATTACTCAGCCATTAAAAGAATGCATTCAAACCAGTTCTAATGAGGTGGATGAAACTGGAGCCTATTATAGAGAGCGAAGTAAGCCAGAAAGAAAAACACCAATACAGTATATTAACGCATATATATGGAATTTAGAAAGATGGTAACGATGACTCTATATGTGAGACAGCAAAAGCGACACAGATGTAAAGAACAATCTTTTGGACTCTGTGGGAGAAGGCTAGGTGGGATGATTTGAGAGAATAGCATTGAAACATGTATATTATCATATGTGAAACAGATCACCAGTCCAGGTTCGATGCATGAGACAGCGTGCTCAGGGCTGGTGCACTGTGATGACCCCAAGGGATGGGATGGGGAGGGAGGTGGGAGGGGAGTTCAGGATGGGGAACACATGTACACCCATGGCTGATTCATGTCAATATATGGCAAAAACCACTACAATACTGTAATTAGCCTCCAATTAAAATAAATAAATTAAAAAAAGAAAAACAAATATTGTATATTAATGCATATATATGGAATCTAGAAAAGTGGTGTTGATGAACCTATTTGCAGAGAAGGAATGAAGATGCAGACATAGAGAATTGACTTGAGGATGCAGCGGGGGAGAGAAAGAGGGAGATGAATGGAGAAAGTAGCATCAACATACATACACTACTATGTGCAAAATAGATGGCTGGTGAGAAGTTACTGTATAACATAAGGAGCCCAGTCTGGCACTCTGTGATGACCTAGAGGGGTGAGATGAGGGGAGGAGAGGCAGGCTCAAGAGGGAGGGTATATATGTATAATTATGGCTGATTTGCATTATCGTATGGCAGAAACCAAAACAACACTGTAAAGTTTTTTTTTTTTTTTTTAATATCCTTCAGGGTGAGAAACTACTTCTCCATTAGCTGCATTTCTTCCATCACCAAATGCTATTTCCAAAAAACAGTATCCATATTTTCAAGTAACAGGACAGAATTGAGTTAATTTAAGAAAAAGTAGATGAAATCTGGCCTCTCCTACTGGCCTGGAGCAAAGAGGGTTGTGACAGGTCAGTGCTCTTCTCTCAAGCATTGCTCTGTTTCTCTTTGCTATTCTCCGTTTCTACCTTCTACTTCACATGGATGGTAGCCTTGGCCCAGGAAGGCAGTGAAGTGTAGAACCTCCAAATAAAATCAGCCAGACATGAGCTGAGATGAGGCTGTTTGGGGAACTCATCTGACATTTCCATGAATCTCTGAACATGCATGGAGGTACTGCAACAGTGGGTGGGCTTATCACCTGCTCTAACTTCACTTGACTGCAAGTGTGTAAGTCACAGACCCAATATTCCATAAGATTGAAGTACCAAACTCAAATGAAGTAACTTGAAATTGTGAATAAGTCATTGGTCAGACCCAAATATAGACTTTTCGCTTCCTTTTGTTTTATGCTGTGTATATATGTATGTATATTGACAGACAACAACATTTTCAGAAAAGAATTAGCAAAATAATGAGGGGTCTAGAAACCTAAAAATGATTATTATCTTGTAAAACTATTAAACAAGATAGGAGACAATTTATTAAATATTTTCTTCAAAGGTAATATTTGGCTTAAAAGAATAGAAGTTACTAGAGATTACATTGAACCAGTTACTAAAATTAGTTCAAATTTTAATTTATAAGCTAGAATTTTCTAATACAAATTGTCTGCCATGCTGTTGAATTTTATCTGTGGGTATTCAAACAGAAATTGAATGATAATTTTGAGAAGGAAATTGAAGAACCTCCTATGTTTACAGGAGAATGCATTAGCTATGCTTTTCAACTCTCACTTCTTTAAATTTTTATTCTCTCCCTCTCTTTTGATTTTGGCACACATGGAGTTATTTCAAACAAGGTGCCACCATAAAAACTTTTTTGCTTAAAGCAATGAAAAGAGAAGTTTCTTAAGGAAATATCACTAATTCTATAGTTCAGCACATTTGCTCTGTTGTGTCCTACTCTTTGCACCCCATGGACTGCAGTATGCCAGGCTTCCCTGTCCATCAGCAACTCCCAGAACTCACTCAAACTGATGTCCATTGAGTAGGTGATGCCATTCAACCATCTCTTCCTCCCTCGTCTCCTTCTCCTCCTGCATTCAACCTTTTCTAACATCAAGGTCTTTTCCAATTCAATCAGTTCTTTGCATCAGGTAGCCAAAGTATTGGAGCTTCAGCTTCAGTATCAGTCCTTACAATGAATATTCAGGGCTTATTTCCTTTAGGGTTCACTGGTTTGATCTCCTTGCAGTCCAAGGGACTCTCAAGTGTCTTCTTCAACACCACAGTTCAAAAAGCATTAATTCTTTGGTGCTCAGCTTTCTTTATGGTCCAACTCTCACATCCATACATGACTACTGGAAAAAATATAGCTTTGACTAGACTGACCTTTGTAGGCAAAGTAAGGTCTCTGCTTTTTAATATGCTGTCTAGGTTGGTCATAGCTTTTCTTCCAAGGAGTAAGGGTCTTTTAATTTCATGGCTGAAGTCACCATCTACGGTGATTTTAGAGCCCAAGAAAATAAAGTCTGTCACTGTTTCCATTGTTTCCCCGTCTATTTGCCATGAAGTGATGGGACCAAATGCCATGATCTTTGTTTTTTGAATGTTGAGGTTTAAGCCAGATTTTTCACTATTCTGTTTCATTTTTATCGAGGCTCTTTAGTTCCTCTTTGCTTTCTGCCATAAGGGTGGTATCATCTGCATATCTGAGGTTATGGATATTTCTCCTGGCAATCTTGATTCTACCTCATGCTTTATCCAGCCAGCATTTTGCATGATGTACTCTGCATATAAGTTAAATAAGCAAGGTGACAATATACAGCCTTGACATACTCCTTTCCCGATTTGGAACCAGTCCATTGCTCCACGTCCAGTTCTAACTGTTGCTTCTTGACCTTCATACAGATTTCTCAGGAGGCAGGTAAGGTGGTCTGGTATTCCCATGTCCTTAAGAATTTTCTACAGTTTGTTGTGATCCACACAGTTAAAGGCTTTGGCATATCAACAAAGCAGAAGTGGATGTTTTTCTAGAATTTTCTTGCATTTTGTATGATCCAACAGATGTTGACAATTTGATATCTGGTTCCTCTGCCTTTTCTAAATCCAGCTTGAACATTTGGTAGTCTCAGTTCATGTACTATTGAAGCCTAGCTTGGAGAATTTTGAACATTAGTTTGCCAGGAAAACTTTAAATTTTACTGATAGTTATTGTGGTAAGTGGTGAAGCTGAAGTCATGTATTAGCACAACCTCTTTCCATTCAGTGTGAGAATTTGAGTTTCAGGGAAATATAAGGAGTTATTAAGGAAAATATCCCTTTCCTGGGGGAAACACATCTACTTTCATTTTTTTGGTACTGTTTCTGATTCTTCCAATGTACATACATTTTAATGAATAACTTCAATGAAAAGCTTGTCACATGTATTTAACCATTACCAAATAAAGCATGCTATCTGAAGAAATGGAAACAGACTATGAAAATGTTTCTAAAGCTTATGACTGGGTGGCATCTCTCTTCTCTGAAAGACTTGAAGAATGAGCTCATTTCTTAAGTACGACCTACATCATTTTTTCTTTAAGAGATCTAAGCCATAGTTTCTATATGGCAATATTTTTTCCTACCTATTTTCTTAAAATATCACTGCCTTAATATGGTTGTTTCTTAAGACACTGGTTCACACTTCACTTTTAAAACAGGTAGACTAAACTGTAATTGTAGGATGAGATGTTGCAGGTAACTTGGCTGGGTAATACTGAGTCAGTTTCCCTTCCTTATAAGCACTCATTCCTAAGTATACATTTTATTTTTCAAAGGAGTACTATTTTGCTTTAAAAAACACATTCATTACCATTAAGTCTCAACTGATCTGGTTGTATAGGGAGAATACTAATCAGGTAGAGGAAAGTGTACAATGTGTGTGAACTGTTACTACAACAGCCAGCCATGCCAGTATTTATGATTTAACCTCTGTTTTGACATTTTCCTCTGTCCTCACTCAACTTTAGGCAACCCATGCACCTTACACTGACCACATTCAAATAAATAATAAACAATGGGGACGATATTAAATGTGAAAAACACATCATTTGAAGATGAAAATCCATGTTTAAGTAGAGTTCTTCAGCAGTACTTTAGTTATTTAAGGTCAGCAGACAAATCAATTCAGCAGTGAAAAGTCAGTAATATGTGTTTTAGAGTTTTGGCATTTCAGGACCTAATTTAAAGTACCAGTATAAAGGGTTTTCTTTTTTCAGAAATGAAAAATCTAAGATAACCTGTCATAAAAGTCAAAGTGACATGTACTTATTCAGAAATGTAAAAGAATGGAGAGGCCATTAATATTCACTGAGCATCTACTATGTGCCAGACTCTTAGCAGCAAATTTTCCATTTAGTCTTCAAAATAAACCACTAAGGTAAATTTTATTATCCCTATTTATTTGAAGGCAAAAAAAAAAAATGAAGCCCTGAGAACTTTGAAAAACTTTTTCCAGGTCACCTATATGGTAAGTTAGATTTGTCTTTGACATTCAGACACATGACCTCCCAATTTCAAGGTCTGCCCAGGGGCTGCAGAAGAGCGTGGCGCTTGCTTGCAAAAGGCAGAAGTCAAGCAGGCTTGGAAAAGAATTCCAGTTGTTGTCACCTCAGGGATGCGTCAACCCTGTTTGAGGAACATGACTTTACATGTTCCCACTGACCATGTGGGGCTACTATGAGATAAAAGTAAGAACACAGATTGGAAGACACTTTGAAATTTTCTACTTGGGCCAAGTTCTATTGAACTCTAAGTAGTTACTCTGAGGAATCTGACAGTGCCAGGGTCAACAAAGTCAGTTAGGTGATTGATGGGCAGTGTGTGTAACTTTGTGTGACTGGATAGGATTTGTTGAGAATTAGCAAGAGCTGAAAACACATAGGATGAGACCAGCTCTGCACACCTGCTTCTTCACCTGAGTACTCACTCTGCAAACAGTCGGCATTCAGGAGGTCCTGACACTTTTCGTGGCACTTCACTCCACACTCCGAACACTTCATGCCTTGCCGGGCAATGCCCCATAGGAGCCCTTCACACTCGTAACAGTAGGTAGGTGTTGTAGCAGTCCAGACCTCAAAGTTGTGCGGGGTGGTGGAGGACATGGGGTAGATCAGTGCCTGTAGGGTCTTCTTGAAGACATGTATTTTCTGGGAAGGTGAGAGAAGTTACCAATGTAAGGTACATCAATGGATCTGGAGAAGTCCAACATAAAACAAACCATGTTATCACTTTTTCCTGAAAATACTATTTTGAGAGGACTCTTATTATTGATTTAAGTGATGACAGTCATCACAGTGACTCTGCTCAAGTATTCTTCCTTCAGTGCTCCAGGGCCCAATTCAGTAATTTGAATACAAAAACTCCCAATTTTCATATTGGACTGGGCTCCACTGCTGTGTGAGGTTCTTTCATGGCAGCACAGAGCTCTGGTTTCTGGATAATGACTACCTCCTCCATCTTGTTATTTCATGAGCACAAGGATGATGAACATCATGCTCACTGCTGGATCAATCCTCAGAGCCTAATCTAGTCTATGGCTTGAGATAGATACTTAGGAAACATCAATTCAGAAGTCAAAAGGAATTTATATTACTATCCTTGGTCTAAGTTGGCTCTTGGTCAAATTATAAAGTCATGGAAAGTATTCTCAATGCTGATTTTAAACTTCTACAAACACCCCTCACTCCTCTTTTGTATCTTAACCAGGCCTCATCTCCCTGATTCTAACATGACATCCTCTCTAACATGACACCCCTCCCTAGTTCCAAAGTATGCTTCTGTCAATCTTTCTACAGGGAACTGCTTTCACTCTCTTAAAGGGAGATATGTATTTTAAATTTATTGGAATATAACTAGTTTTCAATGTTGTGTTAGTTTCTGCTGTATAGCAAAGTGAATCAGCTTTATATATACATATATCCCCTCCCTCTTTGGTTTCCCTCACCACCCCGTCCCACCCATGAAGTCATCACAGAGCTGAGCTCCCTGTGTTACACAGCAGGTTCCCACTAGCTATCTATTTTACACACGGTAGTGTATAAAATCAGTGCTAATCTCCCAATTAATTCCACTCCTCTCCCCACCATGTCCACTTGTTCATTCTGTATGTCTCCATCTCTATTCCTGTCCTGTAAAGATGTTAATCTGTACCATTTTTATAGATTCCATGTATATGCAGTAATATACAATATTTGTTTTCCTCTTTCTGTCTGACTTCACTCTGTACGACAGACTCTAGCTCCATCCACATCTTTACAGATGACTGAACGGAGATCATTTATAACAGTGCCAATTTTAATTGGTGAAGTGAGTACTGAACAAGGAGCCCAGAGGCCTGAGTTCCTGAGCACAGGCTCTGTTGCACGACAGTTGAAATGGGCTTCAGAAGGCAGGAGCTGTCTTGTCTCTGGGTGTTAGGGTACAACACCTTTTCATGGCATGAAATGAATGTTGCACTACTTAAGAGTCTCATAATCTATGGAGAGACTTAAGTTCTCTAACCCTCAATTTCCTGCTCTACCTGTCTACTGTGTGCTGATGATCAAACTGTGTGATAGTAACTAACAAATATAGCCCGTAGGCTTCAAACACGGAATAAATGCTAAGTATGAGTGCTCATACTGCAGATTTGTTTAGATGAGTCTCTTTGCTTCTCATCTCCCACTCTGCTGGTGACTCACTGGGGAGAAAGACCAGCACTCTCTGAAGTTACATTTACAAAGAATTCCCCACAACCACCTGATGCCTGATGAATAGTTGTTTACATAAATCCTATAGGAGTCTAGCTGATAAGCAACACTAGAAGGGAAGTGCTTGTGTTTTTCATTAATCATCCTTAAATCTCATTTCAGAGTATCTTCCCACAGTGTTGAAATGGCTACCTTTCTATTCTTCAATTCCAAAGTATGGAAACAGCACTTTTCCTTTTATCAGTAATTTCCCTCACCAGGCGTTTCCCCAGAATATGTCTGGTAACGGTACAAGGAGTTTCCTTACCAGGAAGCTAATCTTCACTAAAAATTTTTCTATCTTTTGAAAAGCAAGATCCAGCCTTGCTACTCAATGAGGGTCTGATCAAAGTTCTTTACATTTCAAGTGAGTCTACAGACCAAAAGTGTGTTCAAAATATGGGAACTTCTCAAGTAGGGGACCCCTGTGTTAGGGTTTACATAGAACAAGTAGATCCATCACTTTTCAATAAAGATAATCTGAGTCAATAAATCTCCTGGTTTCATTCTGTAATGAAGATGTCATGTCTTGAAAAGAACTGTTAAGAGTTCTATTAGAAGTAGAAGCATGTATTATTCATCTTTGCTTCCCCTTTACTGCCTAGCAGAGTGATATTCAATATCATTGAAGTAAATTGAATGATTCTTGGCATAAGAGATATACCATTAGTTCTACATAGACAGTTTTATGTTCTAACTGAGCTGAGGGCCTGGGGGACTGTGTGTGTATAGTACAGAATTGTTGGTTTAGCTAAAAAAAAAAAAAATACAAGAATGGAGTTCAGGTATATTTGCAATTGCATAATTTGTTGTCTTAGTAGGGGGAAAAAACAACAACTCTAACTGGAACACTGCATAGGGATAGAACAGAGTCTGCTACTGAACACAAGAAAAGAGAGAGATACATATTAACTTAGAAAGCAGAGTTGGGCAGATTCTTTACCAGCTGAACCACAAGGGAAGCCCAAGAATACTGGAGTGGGTAACCTATCCCTTCTCCAGCAGATCTTCCCGAGCCAGAGATAGAACCGGGGTGTCCTGCATTGCAGGCAGATTCTTTACCAACTGATCTATCAGGGAAGCCTAGAGTTAAGCAAGCAGTTGCTTTTGAATATGAATTTATCCACATAATTTAAATTTAATGATTAACACATTTTATCTAATCTTCTATGTCCATTTTCTTTTTACTGAATTCAAGTGATATACAGTCAGTCTCTAAATCTTTAGGCTGTAGTAAGAGCATTAATATAAGGAACACTTGCTAAAATATTACACATGATGAAGGAAAACAAGTGAAAGCCAGTTTTGATAGACAGCTGAGAAGGTTTCATTGAAACTGAAATGTTTGTTTTGGTTTGGTTAAAGAGGCATGGTCCATTTCATGAGAAGAGAAGCTAATTTCAAAAGAGAAGAAACATGGAAAATTTATCAGACAGCACATCAAAAATCAATTGAATAGGTCATTAAAATAAACCATAACATTTGAAAGCTATAGAAGCTGGACAAAAACATAAGATAATTCAGTAGAGGGTATATGTCACCAGTCTCAAGAAAATGATAATATGAGTTTTTCACTCTTGATTTTGGGGATATGGGCATGTGTTTACTAAAGCTGCAAATCACATTAAAACAAATGGCTTATGAAAATATTTCGTATTTCAGCAAAGCATAAGATAGAATTATGGTCAATATAGAAATTCAGGAAATGAATAGCTAAGGAAAGCATGGAGAAATACATCTGATATGATCATCTCAGGAGAATATGGTATACTGAGGGAAAGAGTGTATTTCAGCAGCAAAATAAGAGCAGATCAAATAAGATTACAAGGACATAGCTTTTGTGGAATAAGGTGAAAACTTAGGATATGGGGCACTGAATAAAAACAAAAGAGAAGAAAACAAAGGAAAACCCTAAAATGAGCCATGGGAAATGGAAGTCTGCCACTTACCTTGGATTAAGAATTGGATTAATAGGAAGAGAAAATATATACACATATATACCCATGCATACAAGCACTCAGAGTAGATAGAAAGATAACTTGGTGCAGCTAATAGGATGCTAGCTGATGTGAAAGGATGGGAGCTGGGAATTATCTTATCAAGAGAGGGTCTCTGGCCTAGGTAAACAAGGAACCAGACATATGGAGAAGATGGTTTGAAGAACAAGCAGAATCCTAATTACTGGAATTAGGACTGAGGGACAGAGTGGATTCAGTGATTTGGGAGACTTGATACTATTATATTTTAAATGTTTCTAAATTTTTCAAATCTTGTACAGTCAATGTAATATTATTAGCTAAAACGTATGTTCTGATAATAAAATCTATGCTCAGTGCAAAAGTAATTTATAAACCAAAAAAGCACTAAAATAAAAAATAGCTTAATCTTTCAAAGTTAGGCATGGCTTGACCCATATTCTTCCAGTAACTTTCATATTTATAGCCAGGATATCAGGCTTTTGCAGAGAAGTAAAAAATAACAAACATTACTTTTATACTACTACTGAAGTGATTCCAGAAAATAAGGCAATTTTACTGTGTTTCAACAGTGCCTTTATCTGTAGAAATGACAAGGAACACTTTCACTCAGATAAGACTCAGTAACTACCTATGAATTACAAAGGGGAAGATGCTCATATTTTAGACATAGATCTTGTTAAAAATTCCTGCACTGAGAAAATGGAATTTAAAGCAAGTTGCTCTACTAAATCACTTCCTGAACAATTAGGACTCTGCAATTGCCTTTCCTATTGACAGCTATATGTGGAAATTAGAATGAGTCCAAGAAATAAAGCAATCAAGCCTCCTACTGAGAACAATTATCAGTGTTTTAAGGCCACCCAAATTCCAATCTACCAACTGTTGACACTTACAACAGGAACAAAGCTTGGCTGCCTCCATTTGCCACATACCTTTTCTCCCGCCCCTCATGTTAACCAGTGACTTAACTAATAAAGTTCTATTTTTCTTTTTGTACTCCCTCATAGGAATATGCAAGCCAGCATTTTCCTATACCTAAAAACAATCACATTTTGACAATTCTAGGGAAAAAGAATGTTTTCTGTTTTGAAGTGTATTTCATGTACTTAATGTATGCCTTTTAGAAAAGAAATCTATTTACTGCCCTCTATGTATCATTTTGCTATTTCTGGACAAAAGCATCAGAAAGTTTTGCAGAGCAAAGGTTAGATAGAATGTGACCTTTGAAATTTGTTGAGGACAGAACAATGGTAGAATAAGTTCCTGAGCATAAAAACAGACATAATTTCATGACTGATTTTTTAATCAGACTAATCATTACATAAGATTGACACTAGAAGGTAAAATTACTCAGGCAAAATTTTTATAGCAGAAAGTACAGAGACTAAAAGTTATGTGCCTCAACATGGAACACTTTATGTAATTAGTTTTTACTCACGTTACCACTGACTTAAGTAACTAATAGATTGAGTCCAAATAAAGAGGGTGAAGTGAAGTCGGTCAGTCGTGTCCGACTCTTTGCGACCCCACGGACTGTATGTAAGCTACCACGCTCCTCCGTCCATGGGATTTTCCAGGCAAGAGTACTGGAGTGGGTTGCCATTTCTTCTCCAGAGGATCTTCCCAACCCAGGGATCAAACCCAGGTCTCCCGCATTGTAGGCAGACGCTTTACCATCTGAGCCACCAGGGAACAGTGATAAAACAGATGATTCAGTAATTTAAGAAGAGGACAATACAGGATATACACTTTAAAGGATAATTTTGTTTCATGCCAATACATGACAAGGAACTTGATCTGAAAACAAATTAGGACAAATTTGTCATGTACTATAAGTATCAGTTTTTCTCCAATTCAAACTTTCAACGAATATATATATATAAAGAAAGTGGTATAAGATGAGTAACTTATTAAATATAAGAGGCCAAAAATAATGTGAATTTCTCCACTGGGGGAAACTTTGGACATTTTAATGTGGAAAGGTTTAGTTCTCATCAGTTGGGGCAGAGACTGAGTTTTTATAAATCTTCTGATAGAGGTCATGAAAGAGGAGGGGGGAGGATTAGGATATTATAAAAGGAAAAGAGAGAAAGGGGTGAGCATCTCTCTTAAAGGGAACCTATTCTACCGTTCTCTTTTGTAACTAAGAAAGTCACTCATGCATCTATGGAAAGCTGTGTGGTGAAACCAGACAATCATAAAAATAATAACTAATATTTACTACATATTTATGTGTCCAAGGAGCTCCCCTGGTGGCTCAAACAGTGAAGACTTTGCCTGTAATGCGGGAGACCCAGGTTCAATCCCTGGGTCGGGAAGAGCCCCAGGAGAATGCAATGGCAACCCACTCCAGTATTCTTCCCTGGAGAATTCCATGGACAGAGAAGCCTGGTGGGCTACAGTCCATGAGGTTGAAAGAGCTGGACATGACTGAGCAAGTAACACTCACTTTTCACCATGTGTACAAAATCGTTGAAGTGCTCTCAATTTATCTCATTTGATTTCCCCAACAATCTTCTATAAATATTAGTATATTCATTTTGTATATTGAAAAACTAATCTGGCATCCTAGCCAGAAAAAACAAAAAATATTTTCCTGTTTTTTTTGTGGGAAAAAGATAAAACATTTTACTATATAGAAGGGGCTCAAAAGAAACAGATTCCCCAGTTAACTCAAAAAGTTTTTAAAAGGAACTTAATGACAAAATTACAAAAGTGGATTCTCTGGAAACCTAGGAGATACGTTTGGAATCCAGTTAAAGTCCATGGGCTTGACTTGGGCTTTTCATATCATTTTCAGACATGAAATTCAGACTTGCCTCCTACCTAATGTGGGCACTGAGAGTAGTAACCAAAGCCTAAGCACTTTTAGATCTTTATATATGTGTGTGTGTGTGGGTGGGTGTGGGTGTGCGTGTGTATTTAAGACAGGATTATTCAACTTTAAAATGTGAAAAGTATTTTAATTAAATATTTAAAAAATTATCTACTTGATTAAAATAAATAGTATAGATAACTTCAATCTATTTAATGGAAAACAGGGAAAGTAAAGAAAACTTAATTTACAGAAAATAAGCCTAGAAAGGAAATAGAGTAAAATGAAGAGAAATAGTTTTTGAAAAAAAGTAATAGAACTAATTCACCCACAAAATAGAATTCACCCATAAAAAGAAAAATTCTGAAATTAAATTTTAAAATCAAGTTATTTTTCTATAAGCTATGAATAAGACACAATAAAATGTAAATAAAGGGTTAAAAAAGGTTCTACTAAGGAGGATACTAACCTAATTTAGTGAAAGTGAAAGTGAAAATCACTCAGTTATCTCCAAGTCTTTGGGACCCCATGGACTTTAGTCCATGGAATTCTCCAGGCCAGAATACTGGAGTGGGTAGCCTTTCCCTTCTCCAGGGGATTTTCCCAAGCCAGGGATCAAACCCAGGTCTCTTGCATTGCAGGCGGATTCTTTACCAGCTGAGCCACAAGGGAAGCCCAAGAATACTGGAGTGGGTAGTCTATTCCTTCTCCAGCAGATCTTCCTGACCCAGGAATTGAACTGGGGTCTCCTGCATTGCAGGCGGATTCTTTACCAACTGAACTAAAGTTTAGTATAGCTGTATTAATATCACATAGGATATTTTTAAGGAAAAAGCATTTAAAACATTATTAGTATCACTAGCAAAAGTTGAAAGAAATTATTGGGGATATAGAAGCCCCAAAACTTATGTACTAAAACAGAAAAAGCTCAGATGTGATATCTACAAAGCTGATCATGTATTAAGCTATAAGCAATCCTTAATTAAATAAGAAAGACTGAAGTATAGTCCATCTCCTCTGAATACAATGCAGTAACAAAATAAAGCCCTTATCTTTGGAATATTAATGAAAACACTTTCCAAATAACTGACGAGTCAAAATATTAATCACTGGACCATTTATCAAACAATTCTATCTAAACAACAATAAAAGCACTATATATCAAAATTTGCATGATGCAGCTAAAGTGTGCTAAGAGGAAAATGGATAGTTTTAAATGTATAAGTTAGAAAAGACAAAAAGAAAATTAAGTTAAACACATGTGGTTAAAAATATAAACAAAAGCAATAAAACGATAGATATAAAATCTTTGAAGTTTGGAAGGAGGAAGAAAAGGAGAAAGGAATACACAGAGGATGGAAATATTCTCTTTTCAAAGCTAAGTGATGGATATACAGGTGTTTGTACTGTTTTTCACTTCGTTGATGCTGTATGTATTTTGTGTGTATGCAATAGTTAAAGACCCTGATGCTGGGAAAGATTGAGGGCAAGAGGAGAAGGGTGCAATGGAGGATGAAATGGTTGGAAGGCATCACTGACTCAATGGACATGAGTTTGAGCAAACTCTGGGAGATAGTGCAGGACAGGGAAGATTGGCATGCTGTGGTTCATGGGGTTGCAAAGAGTCAAACAGGACTTAGCGACTGAACAACAACAATAGTTAACAGCAACAATAAAAATTAACAAACTACATATTCAACTTAATAAGTTAGAGAAATAGCTTCAGGATAAATATAAACAGTAGAAGTTGAATTCAAATAAGACAAGAGCAGAAATAAGTGAAATAGAAAGCAAATCAACAATATGGAGTCAACAAATGCCAGAGAATGTCTTGTATACTGATTTACAAAAGAGAAAGAAGTACAAATAAGATAAAAACAGCTCAAGCTTTTATGAATGATACAATTATATGAACACATTTATGGTATTCAATCTGAAAATTTAGAAAAAAAGACAATCTTTGGGAAAAATGTAAATTATCAAAATTGACTCAAGAACAAATGTTTAAATAACAGGAATAGAACTGTTATACTAAATAAATTGATTCAGTAAATAACTACCCTAAAACAACCCCCCCCAAAACAAAACTACAAGATGGTTTTAAGCGGCAAATTTTGTCAGTCTTTCAAGGTATAGCAACACTCATTTCACATAGATCGTCCCAGAGAAGTGACAAAAAGGAAAGCTCCCTAGCTTATTTAACAAAATTAATTTATTATTGATGCCATGATTGTTCAAAGACATTGTAAGCCATAAGCCATTTTACTAGTGAATATGGGTGCAAACATTTTACATAACTAGCAAACATATGAGAAAACCGAAGCCAAGAAAATTTCAGTAACTTGCCCAAGTTCCCTCAGTTAATAAATGGTGGACTTGGACCAACACTTTTCTCAAGCCTAGGACCATGCTCTTGAAGAAGGCAAGAAGCAAGACCAATAGCAACACTACTTGTAATGCAGCCCCTGACAATACTCCCTGCAACCTGCCCCTCAGTTGCAAAGGCAACAGGGATGCACTGGGCTCAACATGTACTCTGCATTCTTCACCTTAAGTTCCTACCTCACTGCCCTGAGGGCCATTGCTGTGCCTGGCAAGACATTTCCTTAATTCTCACTCATTGTGAAATATGTATTATTGCATTAATTTAAGGGTGAGGTAAACAAATCTCAGGGAGATAATGACAAGAAATGAGCTCTGAAAAGCAGTAAGAGGTGGAGCTGAGATTCAAACTCAGATCACATAACTTCAACAATCATTCATGTGGTTTGAAAGGATTCCTGTTTCTGAGCAGGACCCCAGACTCCTTGGGTGAACTGTGAGCCTTCAACTTCCAGACTGAATCCCAGATACTAGGCAGGTGGTTCTGACCTGTTTCCTTCTCCCATGTATCCTTCTAGTGTTATGCTAGGAATAGGACCCAGGTCTGATTTCCTGATCACTCTCACACCTAGTTCTTGCCAGTCCCTTTACTTTGGCCTGAATCCTGTATTGGAAGAAGGACCTCTATATCCCTAGACAAATCAACCCTTAGTGAGAATTCACACACTCTATAAGCATGTCCTTAGGCCAGCCTCCTAAACATGGCCATCAACTCAGATAGAACCATGTTCGAGAATCTCTTTTAGCATTGGTGATTTGGGTTCTTCACTCTTGAGTTTCCCATAGCCATCATCTAAGCTTGTCTTAATTTACATACCCCACCAACTAAGAGCTTCTATTAAGAACCATGGCAACAGCCCATGAGTGACTGTTATCTCAGCTCTCCTTACACTACATTATAAGCATCATGGCGGCAGGAATTTTTAGATGAATTGTTCTCTGCCTTATTTCCAAAATCTGAAACAATGCCTGAAACATAGTAGACAGTCCATATTTGTTGAAATGTTGAGTGGATTTACTTTGTGATACTATTGGGTCCAAACCTAGGAAATTATCACTGAGCACAAAGCTAAGGAGTATAGTGCCAGGCAGATTACTGTGTATGAATACCAGATTGTTGTTCCGTCTTGTGTTATTCAACCAGATTGGACTATTTAGAAATTACAGGCCTTAAGGGCTAATTAGACTGAGATTCCCAATCAACCTCAGTAGCTCCTCATGGTGAGTGGGGATTGGTGACGGATGGAGCACCTGGCAGTGATTTGCCCACTGCCAACTGTGTGTCAGTGGAGATGGTGCTGGCCTACCCACTGTTAACTTGCCTCAGATTTTATAGCACTTTCCTTCCTTGGAAGAGATGACTGAGCTTTTTACTGTACATCTCTTTAATTCAAATAGAATAGGGCTATTAAAATAGAAGGGCTACCATTTTCCACATGGCCAAGTCATTTTTCTTCATGTAAAGGCAAATATTTCATGCATCACATTGAGGGTGCCTGGGACTTGCGGCACCAGGAACTAGAAATTATTCACTCCAGCATTTATATTAGTTGCCCATGTAATGACTTAATGTGACAGCTTGTCAAGAATGACATTTAATATGCCTGTTGTACGGAAGTCATATTTCATTTGATTTTTGAGACAATGGCCCCAGGGAAATGGGCTTTATGAGTTTTAGCAGGAACTGTTGGGCTTGCTTCATCCACCCAACACTCACACATAAAAATCTTTTACAGAGGCCTTCTGAAACTAAAGAAAACGAATACTTTTAAGTAAAAGAACAGTTGATCAATAGCTATTTTAACCATGCAGTGAAGATGTGGTCTCTGTCAGAGCCTCAGAAAATGTAGTGGCATTCCTCTGATTTCTACTGCTTTCCTCTTAACTTTTCATAGGGATGATTATTTGTGCTTTAAACCAAAGACCATATTTTAAAACATAAAAAAAACAGTCTACAAGTTTATCAATAAAAACCTTCCATTTTGATTATTTCCTCTAAAGCAAAAGACTGGATACTCTGAGATTCAGTAAGCAATATGAGGCTTTTTGATATATCAGAGAATGTTTATTTTCTCTTGTATACAAACTACACTGGAAGTATTACATGGCATCATAAACCCAATGGATAAAAATAAGCCCCTGGGAATGCAGTCATGTTTTAAAAATACCATGGCACAATACAAAATGTTCTGAACATGCTGTAGCACCCAGATATTCAAATAGACATGTACTATTGCTGATATATATTGGGTTGAGGGGGGTTTGCTGATGGAGACCTAGGAAAGGTTGGCTTTGGGTGGAAGATGACAATGAAAGAAGAAGAAAATGAGAAATATAAATGTAAATAATGGTGTTTACATGTCAAGTATATAGAAATTTAAAACAAGCAATAATAGTGGCCATGTTTTTATTCTCTAAGAAAGACAAAGTCTCTAAAATTGGAGGAGGTAGAACACACAGTTGCAATAAAGGGGGGCACAGATAAATTTTCTTGGATACAAGCCCCAGCGTAGTAGCTGGCAGGATGCAGTTACCATGGCACAACATCCACTGCTCATTGGACTTACCGGGGAGTTTTTTTTGCTTGTTTGTTTGTTTGTTTTGTTTTTAACCCTTCTATCCTGGTTACACTTGAAGCCAGTTAAATCATTCATGGGAGTGAGACCCAGGCATCAGGGTTTGAAAGCTCCCCTAGGTGATTCTAGATGGCTCAGATGGTAAAGTATCTGCCTGCAGTGCAGGAGAAACCTGAGTTTGATCCCTGGGTTGGGAAGATCCCCTGGAGAAGGGAATGGCAATCCACTCCAGTATTCTTGCCTGGAGAATTCCATGGACAGAGGATCCTGGCAGGCTACAGTCCATGGGGTTGCAAATAGTAGGACATGACTGAGCAACACACACACACACACACACACACACGCAATTCTAATAAGCCAAATTCAAGAATCCCTGATCTAGATATTTGCAATCTATTTCTACCTTCTAATCATGTTGGTTCTTTCATTCAATAAGGAATTGACAAAGCATCTACCTCATGCCAGACTATGTAGTAAGCAATAGGGATGAAAACATTTAACAAGAACATCAAACAAGATACAGCTCTTACCCTCATGGAGTCAAAAGGGAAGGCCTTATGCAAAATAATCAAATTGTACTAACAAAAATAATAAAAGCACCAGCTCGTATTTATTGTATACTGTACCCTAGGCTGTGCAAGCATGTTAAACACTTATCCACTCCCTTCATCTTCTGTATTACTATCACATCACTATACACATGAGAGAACTCAGGCCCAGAGAAGTTCCATAACTTGCCAGAGATAATAAGCTAATTTAGTGGTCTAAATGGGACTCACCCCAAGCAGCCTTCACTCTTAACCATACCATCCTCTGGAGGTTGTGATTAAATGCTAAAAAGGCCCAGAGGAAGAAACAAATAATTGAGCCAAAAGGGGAGGGAGGTGTTTGGGAAAGCCTCAAAAATGAGGCAACATGTGGACTATGTAGAAATTTAGCAGGAATTTTCAGGTGGATTATAACAAGCAAACTGTGTTTGGATGAAATAACATTTGTAAAGATGGGAAGGTACATGAATATTTGAGCAACACAGTATAATTTGTATGATAGTGCAGCTGAGGCTTTGAGGAAATTTGTTCAGGGTGAGACTTTCTGCATGTTCCCAGTTATTCCTAGAACTTTGGAATAAACATAACAAGCAGCCCAAGCAGAATATTTTTCCCCAGACTATGATCAAGGCATAGTTAGTAGCTGACTCTGCACCTACCAATTCCTCATTGTTTAAAGATGTCCTAATCACCATAGCCAAGGAGAGTCCAGATTTCCGGGCAGCCAGGGTCTTAAAAAATTAAAACAAACAAAAAAAACCAATTGTGAGTTACTGATACATGAGGTGATTGTTATTTACCTATTACTCAGCAGAAGATGAAAATGTAACAGTATAGACTATTACTGTTCACACTTTAGGTAACAGAGACCTACTATATTCAGTAGTCAGCCAATTCATCCAGAATGTGGAATCACAGAACATTAAAGCTAAAAAAGTCTCTTTTAGATCATCAATGGAGAAGGCAATGGCAACCCACTCCAATACTCTTGCCTGGAAAATCCCATGGACGGAGGAGCCTGGTAGGCTGCAGTCCATGGGGTCACTAAGAGTTGGACACGACTGATCAACTTCACTTTCGCTTTTTACTTGCATGCATTGGAGAAGGAAATGGCAACCCACTCCAGTATTCTTGCCTGGAGACTCCCAGGGATGGCAGAGCCTGGTGGGCTGCCGTCTATGGGGTCGCACAGAGTCGAACTCGACTGAAGCAACTTAGCAGCAGCAGCAGATCATCAAACCTAGACCCTACATTTTACAGATGATAAAACTGAGGCCCAGTAAGGAAGTCTGAGTAACCCAAGGTTTCTAGGCTAGCATGAGACTTCTAAAACATTGTTTTTCTCCAAGATGACCATAATCACATGCCTTCATAAAACATGACCGTTGATACAGAGCCAGCTGACCTCTCTGATAGCCCTGAATCACAACAGGTATTAGATGATTCTTGAGTTGTCTATAATTTCCTGGAATGTGCTTCCATATATAGCCAATGTATTTTCTTACCAAGTATCCATTTTATCAAGTGAGAATCATCATTCTCAGATTTGTTTTCTTCACTCAATGCTGGTAACTTAGGTAATTTTAAGTAAAAGTTACATTCCTTTAGTTTCCCCTGTAAAATAGAACCATTATACTGCTCCCACTAGAAACATAGAAACATACACCATATAATGTATAATGTACTCAATGGTACTACAGAGAACTGCGGAAATCAGTTCTACATGGGAATATTAAATATTCTCCCCCATTAGGAACAAAGGGAAGTCACAGTGAAATAATTCATCTTGTCAGAAATATATCTACTTGGAGCCACAAAGACACTGTGCCTAGTTAAGTTCAGTACAGTCCTAAGTGGGGAGACAACTTTCTATCCATCTCCACCCCTACCATGCAAACTTATAGGGCACTTATCTCCAAAGACAGCCTTTTATCTCTGACAACTACTGTCCCTCAAATTATGTTTTTAGTCTATTTTAGTCCATATTTGCACTTGCTATTTACATAAGTTGTTCTATCTTTCAGAATTGAGATGTTAAATTCTTATAGAACCCAAACTTCTTATTTTTACATGTCTCTGTCTTTTTATTTCCCCACCATGCTCTCTTTGATCAGATGAATAAGAGCAGTATACATTTGAGAAGACTGCCAAATATTAATTAAATAAATTTAAAATCACTTACCATGGCCTGAAGAGTCCAAGTGATAGAGAAAATAAAATATAAATAGACATATGAGAAAAGAACATAATAATGTTAAATAAGCCTAATGCTAAAACATGATGTCACACTACAATGGCAGGAATCTGAGGTAACTGCATAGACATATCATGCGTTCCAGCATAAGATTTTTCCAGGGAAGATTTTGTCTTTTCTAATTTAAAGCTAAAGTGATGATCTTCAGATAAAGGTTTTCACAGCAAAATTAAAAATTACCAGTATCAAGAATCTGTGTACATTATTATAAAAGGGAAACTTCAGTTTCTCTGGGGGAAATATATTTTCATGTAATAATCTATTAAGAATATGCCTCCAAAACATGAAAACACTGTGAATGATAGAAAACATTTCTTTTTCCTGTTGATGGGCTATTTTTTTAGACTTTAATACAGACTATTATTAATTCTTTTAATTTCTCAGCAGTCTTCAGCATATTTCCTTATAGGAGAGTTTGTTATTCAGAGTTATGTTCAGGGCTGATATGGGCTTTAATGACCTGGAAGCCATTGTTTTCTTTGGAGAGTGAAAAAGCTTATTAATTTGGTTAGATTTGATCTTAATATAAAAGAATAAAGAACTGATTAATATTGTCTGGTTGCTTTATAAAATACTAAAGATTATAGGGTTAAGGTGAAGACTCCAAATCCAGCCTTCCACTGCAAATTAAACTCGTGGTCATTTATAAAATTGAGTACATCAAAGCCCAATTCCAGAAGCCTGCTTGGCATGTTTTGTGACTTCCTTTTTGCTCAATTATAGCACTATTTTAACTCAATCTGTAATTTCACCTAATATCAAAAGCTGTCAAAAGGTTAGAGCTATTTCCTCCATCTAATAGACTTTAAAGAAATAAAAAGCCTAATGCTGCTAGCATCCAGCTTCTGTGTTTTATGCTATGAAATATTTACAGGCTAGGCATTTAACAAGAAGGACAATATGACATCTAATAAAGACAACGCATGTAGTCAAAATGAATTAAACAGGAGTGACTCACCACATCTCGTACAATAGGCAGAGTTTTCTTTCTGCGGAGATCTGGCATACTGTCAATACCGTAAAGTCCCCGACCAGCTCTGAAAGAGGGGGAAAAGAAATGATTTCAATGGGGAATAGACTTCCTATTAAAAAAAAAAAAATTCCACTGTCTGTAGTAAAAAGGCTGTGAAAGAAAGGTTAAAGGATTACCATACTGGTTAAGACAGCAGCAAAGATCCAAGACTCAAGGACCTTGCCCCAAAACAAGAGACCAACTATCACACATAGTGATCACTCACCATCTTAGATAGTTCTATACTTTGAAGGATTGTATATGGTCTAGTTTGACACATTGTTTTATTGTACCACAGAGAGGATAATTAAAATTGTTAGGTATATGGAACTCTGCACCTAGAGGAAGAAACAGAATCAAACCAGTTTTGGTGAAAGTTTGATCTGTCTGCAATGATTAAAAAAAAAATACTTTTATTGTAAAAATACTATTTTTTGTGTGTGTACATTGTGTCTTCACAGATTGAACTCCAAGCAGCATCTTAAGAATTTACCAACATATTTAAAATACTAGTGATTATCCCAGTACCATAATTTCCACTTATCTGAATTATCCAAAGATAAATGCACAAGATTAAATGTTGTATAAGCATGTTCACTGCAGCTTTTTGTACTAACAACAAAAGCTAGGTAACCTAAATATTCAGTAAAAGTATACTGATCAAATGAATTATAGAATATTACACAATGGAAGTGATGCAATCATTAAAGTAAATCAGTTAAATACCCATGTGCATATATAAAAAATACAGTATGTTAAGAAAGCACATTTCCATATTATTAAGTTTCCTGCTGCTGCTGCTAAGTCGCTTCAGTCGTGTCCGACTCTGTGCGACCCCATAGACGGCAGCCCCCTAGTCTCCCCCATCCCTGGGATTCTCCAGGCAAGAACACTGGAGTGGGTTGCCATTTCTTTCTCCAATGTATGAAAGTGAAAAGCGAAAGTGAAGTTGCTCAGTCTTGTCCGACTCTTCAAGACCCCATGGACTGCAGCCTACCAGGCTCTTCCACCCATGGGATTTTCCAGGTTAGAGTACTGGAGTGGGTTGCCATTGATTAAGTTTCCTTTTGACCCTCATATGTATGGGTGCTTATATACGCATGGGAAATGTCTAGAAATATATTCACCAAATTGATAACCATACTTACCTCTGTGGAATAAAATTGGATGAAAGAGAGAAGACTCCCTATGTTATAAATTTAGTAATGTTCAACATTTTTATAGTAAGCTGTGTTATATCTGCAATTTAAAATAATTTTAAATATATTAATATTTGTTTATTAAAATAAATTTAATAGATTGAATTTTATTTTTCTTGCATCGAAGCCAGTCTTTTTACACAATCAAAAAGGTGCTAACATCATTGATGATAGCTTCCCCTTCCGCTCACTTGAACTGTGCAACTCCTGCTAACCTCTAGCTGAGAGGCCAGCTTTTGCACCAGAAATATCACAATGCAGACACAATGTTTTAGCTGGGCAGCTTTGCCATTGAAACAGGCTGCAACAGCCAATAAGAGGTTATCAGCATTTTAATATTCAGTTTTCACTGACACAAAGATTGTCTTTTCATTCTTGCTACTTAATTTAACAATGGCGAACCTTTGTCTTGTTGTATCTCTTAGTAGTCAACAGTCTGAACTCTAATATTTCCAATCTGGTGATCTTGAACAATACACAATAATCCATCATCAAACTCATATAAAATAGTAGTCAGAGCAAAATATTAATGAAGATGGTAATAAACAGTAATAATGTCATAACTTACATGTTTGAAAATAAGGACCAAATGCAGTAATACATGTGAAATATTAAAACCGTTGCACATGGTTGTGTCACTGTCAGTGATGAACAGAGTATACTTAAGGTCATGCACTTGAAATAAAAGTTACCTGTAGGTCACAGAATACAGGACAAGAGTAATTATGGGGCAGAGACCAAGGAAGAGGAAAAGAATGGGAAGGAATAAAATATGGGAGGGGAGACAGGATGTGGTAGCTGGAGATGACATTTAACATTTAAGTGGTCCACCACTGAACCTGTGAAAAAGGAGTTAATACAGCTTCTGTTGTCTGACACTCTAGAGCATCTGATTGGTGGCTCAGAGTAAAGAATCTGCCTGCAATGAGGGAGACCTGGGTTCGATCCCTGGATTGAGAAGATCCCCTGGAGGAGGAAATGGCAACCCACTCCAGTATTCTTGCCTGGAATATACCCATGGACAGAGGAGCCTGGCGGGCTACAGTCCATGGGTTCGCAAAGAGTCAGACATGACTGAGTACATAAGACACTCTCTAGGTCAAGGGCTGTGATGGTCATGGTGACAAAAGAGCAAGAATTGAGACCACAAAAGACTCATTGGCAACATTCTCTCATGAACTCCAAGAAATTGCAGAGTACAGAAGGGCAGTGTTTTTTTTTTTCTCTCAACACTCATCTTCAGAAAGACCACTGCTATCTCAGTGTGACATCCTGCTTCCCTCCTCTCCTCTTCCCATATTCTTCTCTCCCTGCTTGTTCGTGCTTGAACCTCCCCTGCCACACACACCTCAAACACTAAATATATGGGAAAGTAAATAAATAAATAGATGGGAAAGGATTATGTAAGTGTGTTTCCAAAGCATTTTTCCAGTTTCATTTGCTCCAATCTAAGACTCTGATTCCATGCAGTTTCTACTTTCACTCCTCCGTGAACAGAATAATAATGGCATAAAATGTTCATCAATAAATGTCTTTCCACCACATTACATAGCAATCATACTAACTCACTGCCTCCAAGTGTTTTGAAATGTTTTGACTCCTAAATAATGTGACTTTAATAACTTTGTAAAGAAACATATTCAATTGTGATAATGGTTGAGAAAGTGATTTATAAAATGCAAAGTGTTAATATAAATGAGTCATGTATTTTCTTCCTATCAATAACAGACTATTTATTTTATTTGTGTTTTCCTTCTCATGGAACTTAAATTCCAAAGCGCATCTAGAATTTGGAGTAACTGTATATATACACAAATTCAGGAATCAATAACGCACATATATGTTCTTGAATCACACTTCACCCTTATGCTTATCTCATCAGAAGAGAGATACACAAGGACTGAGGCCAAACTTGAGCCAAAGTTAGAACACATGGACCCGAAATTCATCTCTGTCTCATCTGAGCTTGTTATTTAATTTCATTAAACCTATATTTTATAATTTTTAAAACTGCAATGCAGTAAAATATATTCTCTTAAGCTTCACAGGTAGCCCCCAAAGTGTTCTTCATCAGGTTGTGTTTTCTTGTTTTACATTTTTACCATTATCTAAGGAGTCTGAATAAACATATACTTTAATGAGCTTATCCATCAAGTAATAATAAAGCTTTTATTTCAAACTTAAAAAAAAGAAATCCTGCCCTAATAGCCTCACTTTGTGAATAGAGAAGTGCTTGGTAAATACCGTGAAGCGCTATACAAATGTCAAATATCTGTGTAATAGTTACTGAGAGGCTTCCTAACCAGGAGACGTCTGGGAGTGATTAAATAGCAACAATCAAAAAAAGGTGAAGCATGGAAAGAACACAGCAGGTGAAGAAATAATTGACTTTTTGGCAAGAGGTCAGGTTCATGGATATCAGTTAAAATCCAGAAGAAACAGGCTGGATGAGGAGGAGGTCAGAGGCAGTCATCAACAGGGGCAGCAGCAGGCAGGTAATTCTGAAGGGAAATCTAATTTTAGGGAAGAGCTGTTTGATTTCACCCCTTTCTGTAATAGCTGATTGGATTATGCTCTCTCTAATGTAGCCAGCAAACTAGCTAATTCTAGCTGACATTTAAATGTGCTTACCAGGAGCCAGATATAATACTAATCATCAAATTCAATCTTTACAAGTATTACGTCATTTTATTCTCAAAAAAATCCACTGAGGAATAGGTACAATTGTTTCTCCCATTTTATAGATGAAGAAACGAAGGCACAGAATAGTTCAGAATCATCCCAAAGATCATGATCTAAGTCAGAGTTAGCACTATCATACTCTACTGCTTTTATGACTACACAATTCCACATTTACAACAATATGAGTTGAGGCTTCCCATTAACTCCATTTTACCCTTATTAAATCTTAAGGAGAGCAACTTCCTCAGGCCTAGAAATACCTGGTAGAGCTTGATATCCATTGTGGGAGCGTCTTGCCTTGAACATCATGTTCTTAATAACATATATAAAAGTATATATACAACTATATTAATATATTATAATTATATATAATATATAATAACTAATAATATATGCCAATATATTAATAACATATATATAATGTACATATTTTGTAGGAGAATTCAGAGGCCTGTCCTAGTTGATTTAGAGGTGCTTCTAGTATTTGAATCAAAAAAATGTATTCAAAGGGTATTATCTTCAGATTAGAAGCCCTATATCACTGTATAAAATAGTCCCAATCCTCCCCAAGTGGTTCCTCTCCAGCTATTCAAGTGTTCCCCTGGTGAAAAACAAATCTTTAGACTACAGGCATTAGAAATGAGACAAAGGCATCAGAAGATCCACAGAAATGTCTGGAACATCAATGACCACATATAATAGACAACAGATATAATTTTATAGGCTAAATTAAGTGAGATGTATTCTAATTCAACATTTGTTCTCTTAAAAAGTCTTCATATTTTTCATGGTTTTATTTCTTCTTTGCATAATTATACTAAAAGGAGTTTACTGAGTTTAATAAAATCTGTGTATAAAAATATACGGCTATATACCTTGAGTCAGGTTCAGTTAATTATTTCATTACAGAAAAAAATAATACAAATTTTCTAAAAGATATATATGATATTCAGTAATTTTTAAGAAATCTGACACACAGGTAGGAGGGGTAAAGCTGATTTTACTAAATACATAGCAGTTATTTTTACTCCAAAATTGACCTGATAACATACTGAGTCTATTCAGATTGAAAAAGAACTCTGAGAAGACATCAGGAGAGTAATGCATGAAAACTATAAGCAGGTTTCCTGAAAGTAGCACTTCCGATTATGGGACAAAGATGTGTTATTTCCACATGTGGATGCTTGATGCTTAATTGGTAATATTTGGAGACTTGCTGATTTCTATTAGAAATCAGAAAATTGGTAGACTCTGCTTATATCCAAAGGAGTTGTTAAATTAATTGAAAACTATAAGCCTGAAAAAAAACCATAATACTTCTGTTTATTTCTGTTTCCAAAGCAATTATTAGGCAGGGTTATACAATCAATCTTTTTTAGCATTATGGAATATTAAGGCAATGTAAAAGATTAACTAAATCATTTTAACTCCCTCTTCTCTAGTACAGCTGTACACCCTTCCAGACTTTAAAAAACAACTCTCTGTATTTATTACCTTACTTAATGATAAACATACAATGACCAATATTGCTTTTTCTGATTAATGTGATGTATTTTACACCCATTTTAACACTTTTCTGGATGACCATGATACACTTTATTCACCTGCAGCATATTAGGATATGTCATTCAGGATATTTTCTTTTCCTTTTCATTTTCTGGAAAAGATTTCCATTATTGTCAACAATGAATGAGTATTTGTGTTTGTGTAACTGATGACTCACTCTCCACAGGCAATTAATCAGCAATTCCTAAAGATTTATTGATTCTTTATCTCATCAAAACTAAGATACTATCTGTCATAAGATGAAATATTATTTTATATACCATTGAGGAAAAGTCAAATTAATCTCTGACTACCATGCTCTGCTTGAAATTAGAATTTAAATTTTATACTTATTGAAGGGCCCTCTTTAAGTGACTCTGTGGCATAGATTCCTGTCATGTCATATATATTTTTCTTACGTATGAAAAGGAAAATATAAACAAACAAATTATTATTCAGAGTCCAGCTTTTCAGAATTACTCTTCTACTCAGAACTGTCATTGTCTGGAGCTTTTTCCAAATTATTGTCCTTTAAGCCATCAACTTTGGCCACCTGATGCAAACAGCTGACTCATTTGAAAAGACCCTGATGCTGGGAAAGACTGAGGGCAGGAGGAGAAGGGGATGACAGAGGATGAGATGGTTGGGTGGCCTCACCGACTCAATGGACATGAGTTTGGGTAAACTTCGGTAGTTGGTGATGGACAGGGAGGCCTGTTCATCTTGGACAGAACTGTCACATCCATCTTGCTGTGAGTGTAGCCATGAGACTAACATGATGAAAACAATGTTTTAAGAAGACTGGTCTGGCAGCTCGGTTCGTGATGGATTAGAGGACGGACCAAGGAGACAGAGAGATGGTCTGAAAGACTGTTGAAGTAATTCTGGATTCCTTAACAAGGGTTTTGACTGAGGTGGTTTTTACCACTTTCTTTTGCAAACCCTTCATTGCACTTTGTGAATGCTGGTAAAGCTCCCAATTCAAACTGCTATAATATTTTAAAGAGTAAATGGTCTGGTTGTCAAGGAGAGCCTTTGTATTCTACTAAATTACTCTCTCCTTTCCTAGGCATTGACCTCTTGCCACTCTGCAATGCTCCTTAGCACTTTAAAGCAGGCTTTTTCTTTCAAATCTGTTCTTTTGAAACATGGTTTCAGAAGTGCTGACTTATTTCATTATTCATTTTTACATTATTTTTCAAAAGTTAATGTCATTTTTAAGTTTTTAAAGACATAAAGGGGATGTGATAGAGTCACCATTCTGGTAGTAAAGGGGATTGCAGGTTATAGTTTCAATGATTAAAACTATTTTTCATAGCAAAACAACCAAATGGTCCTAGGTTTTAGTATAATGAGATGGAGAAGTGAAAAGCTAAAATGCAGCTGTTAAATGCGCTTCTGAAAATTTCTCAACGTTAGTCTTACGGGGACAATGCCAGGTGTCGGGGATTAATTTCTAACAACTCAATTATTATATGTACCTTCCAGGGCTCATTTCCTTCACAGATTGTTAATCAAAGAGACAACAGTATTTTCTAAAGCTTGCAATTCCCTACACCAGAAACCTTTCTTACCCCTCTGTTAACATCATCTGCACCAAGATTAAACTCATAACATCACATGCTACAAAACAGAAAACAAGTAAAATATACAGCCCCCAAACTTACTTATAACTAAGCAATTGTTATGATAGGAAAACAATGTTCATTTAATTAAAATTCATACCACATAGGGTCTCAATTTAGAGTGTTAGTTTTTAAACTCCTAAACCAGGCTTCTGTGGCTCAAAGCTATAGTAAATATGAAATTGTATGTATTAATGTTCTTTGGTTTAAAGCTAATTTTCTTAGTAATCTCTCTGGAAAGACTCAACACTCACTTATACATAGTTTATAAAGTACAATCATTTGTAAGTTAATGAAACACCAGATTCTTGTAATATGCTTTACTTGAAGGCCATTAAATACAATCAAATATCCAATAGCAAAGAACTACATTTCTCAAAGCTAAAGCCTCATAGCCTCATGTTCCTTTTAATCATACTGTTCTTTAGAAATATGCTGCATATTTAATCCCCTGAAATTTTTAACAATCTGTCTCCTATCAATAAGGAAAATTAGTTGTTTTTTTTTTAACAATCTCTCTCCCATCACTAATGAAAACTGGTAGCGCCTGAAGGCAGAAACTAAGCCATTAGGTTGCTGCCCAGCTTTTATAGTCCAAGTTCCCTCTTATTCTCAATGTTTTTGAATCCTTTTTACAGTTTACCCTATGCTAAAAGAAACACAAAACTTGACCCAGAGTTTAGCTCAGAATAAAGACACATTTTATCCAGTGGTCTAACTTTGATAGGTAATACCAAGAAAGACCAAGGGGGGGCGGGGAAGAAAACTCAAGCTCTGTGTATCTAAGGAAGTACCCCATTCACAGAAAACACAACCGAGTCAAGCCCTGGGGATGTTATGGTTATCTCACTATTTTAAGAGATATTACAGAATCCTTTCAATACAATTAAAACATACTTTCAGAAAGACAATAAATATATATCAAGTACTGGTTTGGCTTTCCCAGGTGGAGCAGTGGTAAAGAATCTGCCTGCCAACGCAGGAGATGCAAGAGACTCTGGTTTGATCCATGGGTTGAGACGATCCCTTGGGATAGGAATTGGCAACCTGCTCTGGTATTCTTGCCTGGGAAATCCCATGGCCAGAGAAGCCTGGTGGGCAACAGTCTATGGGATCACAAAGAGTCAGACATGACTGAGGGCATGCATATACGCATACACACAAGTACTGGTTTAATGAATTGCCAACCAGGGAGTGGGCGTTGGAGAGATTCCAACTGAAACAAAAATGCAGGGATAGAAGATTGTGGTATCCATTACTTATTTTTAAAAATGTTCCCCTGGTCACTGATTCCAAGTCTGTTACTTCTCTCCCTCAATAGCTTACTCTGTGCTCTGACTCCCTGGATATATAATCTCGTGTTCTATGGCTGAAAACTCCTGGCACCATTAGGCTCAGCAACATTCTCATACCTAAGAAAAGTTTCAAGCATAACCCCTTTATGCTTAGCAAGTTCAGAAGTGGCTTCCCTAATCTATCCATCTATCTGCTGAAAAGTCCTCTTCAACTCATGAAGGTACTAGTGATGGCTCAAGGTTATACAAGAAATCAGAAGTCTATGCGGTTAATGAAACGCAACTTCGTGATCTTAAACAATTTTAAATAGCCAAGAACCATTTGACTATGCTACCAAGGTACTGAATTTACTCCTCTTATAATAATAATCATTTGATCATATCTGATTTTCACTCACATTGAGACTTCTCAAAAATAGGAACTATATACGATTTCATTTTCATCTGTAGTATTTAGTTAAGATTTGACACATATTAATATTGGTACACATTCTACTTCCTCTGGTGGCTCAGATGGTAAAAAAAAAAAAAAAAAAATTACTCCTGCAATGCAGGAGACCTGGGTTTGATGCCTGGGGGAAAATTTGGCTTGTTTTCTTTCAAAAGATTGGGAATTCCTAAGCTCAAAAACTGACACAAATCCTCTGTGTATCTTGCATCCATCTAGTCTGTCACCACGTTGCCCCTGTGGGCTTAGGGGACAAGAGAAATGGATGCAAACATGAAGCTCATGCTATCTGCTGTGCCTTGAGTTATGTTCATATCTCTGATCCAGGAGTCTCGTGTCTTCTGCCAGCAAGTGTGAAATTATGGTGGGCTAACCTGTCAGCTAGTAAGTAAGGTAAAGTATCGGGCTCTTCACAGTTCCTGACATGGAGGACCTAAAGTAAGGTTATTCTTAGTCTTAAGACATATGGCTTCCCAGCTAGTGCAGTGGTAAAGAATCTGCCTGCCAATGCAGGAGACTTAAGAGATGTGGGTTCAATCCCTGGGTCAGGAAGATCCCCTGGAGTAGGAAGTGGCAACCCACTCCAGTATTCTTGCCTGGGAAATCCCATGGACAGAGAAACCTGGCGGACTATAGTCCATGGCTTTGCAAAGACTTGGATACGACTGAGCATGAGCGCACACCCGCATGCGAAGAGACATATAAACTTGTTGAGATGTGATTATGTATGAATATATGTAATTATAAAGGACTGATTTATATGCAACCAAAATACATAAAGCAGCACCAAGTAGTATGAAGGGGGAAATATTTGTATCATAGATGCATGAATCTGTCATCATGAGAAAAATTATGGAATATCACTGCATTTTATTATAAAAGCAAATATTTTATGCCACACAACCTTCATTCATGATCATGCTCATAGATGAAGCATTAATCATCTAACTAGTGACTAAGCAACCAATTTAAAGAACCAAGATAAAAAATACTTTCAACAAAATTGCTGATTAGAAAACTTAACACTTGTTTTGCTAGACAAAAAATAAATTGCAATCTAGTGAATTTTTAATATAATACATGATATTAAACATTTCTTTATTTTGTTGAACACCAGAAACAGGGCAGGTTTTGCACTGGACTCATTTTAAGTAGTCTTTATAATACAGTAACTTTTCAAGTAGGAATTATTTTTACTTTATAGAAGATGAAACTGTGGTTCAGATAAGTTAAATGATTTGTTCAAAATTAATACAGCTACTAAAATAGCAGGGAATTGCTTTCAATAATATTAGTCTAGTTATAAAACCAGTTACTTACGCTTTTAATAAAATAAACATGTACTGATTAACATGTGACAAACTCTTCACTCTATCTTGGATCTAGGAGAGTTTATAACTGGAATATAGAATTGGGACTCCCAAGGACCTATAACCTCCTCTAATATCAAAGTTAATAAGAGAGCTAGGAAATATCTTTTTTCCCTCTTTGGGTTTCTAGGACTTTTACCCGATTAAACTTCTAGTTCTACCCTTAACTCCTCTTTCCTCAAGCAACTAGACCTCCATACAGCTAAACATTTAGAGCGGAGTGAGACAAGGGCAGAGTGGGTTCAAGACGAGGGTTGAAGACAGGTGTGCAGTATCCCAGGGATGCTTGCTTTCAGCATAGGAGTCCCTGGAGCCCTGAGTCCTGAGGAGGGGGAGGGCAGGTGCTCATGGTCCAGGGACTTGCCTTTTAATTATGGAATCACTCTGCATAAATAGGCATCTGCTTCTCTGTTGGAGACCCTGAATCACACAAAGCAAGACTTCTTGCTCCATTTTTGTTTGACCATGTAGGCAAACACTGATAAGCATAAATACATTGAGGCCAAAATAACAAATAGGTAGAGAACAAAAAAAAAAAAAAAAGGAAAAAAATTTACTTTTTCCTTGAGTGTGTGTGTTCTCAGTTGTGTCTGACTCTTTGCAACCCCATGGACTCTAGCCTGCCAGGTTCCTCTGTCCATGGGGTTTCCCAGGCAAGAATATTGGAGTGGGTTGCTGTTTCCTCCTCCAGGGGATATTCCTCACCCAGGGACAGAATCCAAGTCTCCTACATTGGCAGGTGCGTTCTTTACCACTGAACCACGTGGGAAGCCCTTGAGAAGCAAATACAAGAACTCAAAGTATTATAACTTAGGGCTATTTACTGCATGGGATATGCTTTTGTTTAAATCTCATCTTTTCAGTGAGACTTATTGAACCTTGCTGTATTTAATACTGCAACATACAAACTGCCTCTACTCCCCTACCAAAATTCACCTCCACCTCAGCACTCTCAATTTCGTTTATCCAGCTTTACTTTTTTCTATGTCCATAGTTATTATGACCATCTTCCCCATTATTTACTTGTTTAATTTTTATTATCATGCCTACAAGAATTCAAGCTACACAAGAAGCAAGACCTTGTTTTGTCTCCAAGTGGCTTAAACAATGCCTGGCACATAGTTGTTTAATAAATAAATATTGTGGGAATGAATGAACAGATGAGTAAACAACCATTTACTGTTCAATAATAGCAATTATTTCTTGGGTTCTTACTATGTGCCAGGTACTGTTACAGCTGCTTTACACACATTAACTCATCTAATGTATCCAATAAATCTATGAGATAGTATTACTATTATCCTTATAAATTAGCACACTGGAATACAATGATGTTAATTATCTTGCTCCAAAATCACATGACTACCAATCACAGAGCTGCATTTTGAACTTGAGAGTCTGGTTCAGAGTCAGTTTTCCTAACCACTGCATCCACTAACCACTGCAGTGGTTGATATTCATAATGGTGACCTGAGCCATTTCAAGAAAAGACAAATATTATGTACTGCTTATTTTAAGAAGGCAGAGAAGTACATGATGCTTTTAGATATTTAATATAAATTACTCAAATAAAATATTATTTAGGTATCCTTAATGGACATTTCAGTTTTCTTGATAATTAAATTACATGAATTACCCCATTTCCTCATACATTTGGTTAATCATAGAATTCCAATGGGCATATTTGTTTCTGTAACTTCTTCTCTTTTATCCCTCCCCTAATCCTTCTCTCTTTTCTAATTCTTGATGATCACCATCATCACCAACAACATCAGCAAGGTGTCACTGCTACTTTCAGTTGGCTCACTATGTTGTATGAGAGTAAGAAGTCTCATATTGTGAGAACCAAAATTTTAGTCATAACTTTTATTTAGGGCTCAAGTTATTCTTGCTACTTCAGATACCTTGGGTTTTATTTTCCATTAGAAGTGGGTTATATTTTAACAGCCCCAGCACAATGCTTTATATTGGGAGTTATAAACATAACTGAAGGTCACCATATCATAGACTTCTGACATTCATGGATTGTGTTCTTGCCAGAGCAAATTTCATAAGCCAAGACCCCTTGCCTTACAGTTTCATTCTGCTGTAATTTTCCAGGTTGTTTCATTGACCACACTAAGAGTTGACTTCTTATAATCACTATTTGTATTAGAAGCACCATTGCTTCAATGGAGACTTCCATTTTTATATTACACCTGCTGAAAAGTGCCACAAATAACTTTAACACAATTTACTGTCTGGTCTAGACAGAATCATATCTCACAGGAACTTCCTTCACCTCATCCTGGTTTATGTCCCAACTATGGAGTCGATCTGCTCTGTCTTAGGAAGTAGAAGTAAAGTGATAAGAGTCCTTAAATATTTTGAGTATCGATTTAAGGTCCAAGATGTAATAACCATCAACATTCAAATGTCTAAACAGAGACAGTTTATTATTGCAAGTAGTTAACCATTTTCTGTGAGGGATGCTAGCCTACACTGAACTGCTTCAAGAAGGTGGAGGTGAGTTTATAATAATCCTAATGGGGAAAAAATGCAAACCTTTGCTGTTATGGAAAATAACTTCTACTTATGTAAATGAGAACTTAATGTTATTGGAGGATGAGAGGTAAGAGCCTTATGAAGATCAATTTAGGCCCAACAAGAGGGTGATAAATAAAAAACACAAAGAGAAGGAGATACTATTACAGAATAAAAAAATCAGAAGAAGGTAATTTTTTAGTTTTCTCCAGAGCCTAACATCAGGAATAATGGTGTGTTAGCCACTCAGTCATGTCCGACTCTTTGCAACTCTGTGGACTGTTGCCTGCCAGGCTCCTCTGTTCATGGAATTCTCCAGGCAAGAATATTGGAGCGGGTAGCCATTCCCTTCTCCAGGGAACTTCCTGACCCAAGGATCAAACCTGGGTCTCTCACAGTCCAGGCAAATTCTTAACTATGTGAGCCACCAAGGAAGCCAAAAATAATGGTACTCCTAGAAACCTGAATATTCACTATAAATCCAATCTGCTGCTAAGTCACCTCAGTCGTGTCCGACTCTGTGCGACCCCATAGACGGCAGCCCACCAGGCTCCGCCATCCCTGGGATTCTCCAGGCAAGAATACTGGAGTGGGTTGCCATTTCCTTCTTCAGTGCATGAAAGGGAAAAGTAAAAGTGAAGTTGCTCAGTCGTGTCCGACTCTTAGTAATCCCATGGACTGTAGCCTACCAGGCTCCTCCGTCCATGGGATTTTCCAGGCAAGAGTACTGGAGTGGGGTGCCATTGCCTTCTCCGGTTAAATCCAATCTACTAGGCATTAATATCATTGATTCCATGATATTGTTACTTTTGTTGTTGTTCTTGTTATTTAGTCACTAAGTTATGTCCAACTCTTCTGTGACCCCATGTACTGTAGCCCATCAGACTCCTCTGTCCATTGAATTTCCCAGGCAAGAATACTGGAGTGGGCTGCTATTTCCTTCTCTATGGGATCTTCCTGACCCAAGAATCAAACTCGTGTCTCCTCATTGGCAGGCAGATTCTTTACCACTTAGATGACAGCAAGTGTTTGATTGAACATTAAATTATACCCCTGATTCTTCAAAGTTAGAACTTAATAGTTCAGCTAAAAATTTGTCCTTAGATATGCCTGGTTTTATCTTACACCAGTCATATATTCTCAGAAACACAGTGGTAACTTAAACTGATTTAACGAAATTTTAAAGGAATGCTACAATACATTTCCTCCCTGTGTTGCTCTGTCCTACAACACACTCACACTCGGAGAAAACAGCTTGGAAAGGAGGGAGGTCTGCCTGCCAAATCATACTCTAAATGGTTGTAAGTGAGGATTCTGGCTCCTAGTTAAACACCCATGTGTGTTCTTCAGGCCTTATCACAGACAATTATGAAGGCTCTAAGTGGCAGCTCTTATAAGGGGAAGCTGCTCTCCCCAAACAAGACTTGGTTCAGGGCCAATGCACTGTTGTCTCTGGAGAGAGGTGGAGTCAAGGACTCAGGTCCCTGGCGGGTCACGACCTTTCACATATTGACACTCATAGACCTGGGGACTTCATTCCTAGGTCTCTCTTTTTTTAATTTTTTAATTGGAATATAATTGCTTTATAATGTTGTGTTAGTTTCTGCTGTACAACAATGTGAATCAGCTGTAAGCATGTGTGTGTGTGTGTATACATATATATATATATATATATATATATCTCCCCTCCCTCTTGAGCCTCCCTCCTACTCCCCCACCATCCCAACCAACTTGGTCATGACAGAGCACTAAGCTGAGTTTCCTGTGCTATATAACAGCTTCCCATAAGCTATCTATTTTACATATTTAACTCTGTGTACATTAATGCCACTCTCTCAGTTCATCTCAACTTTCCCTTTCCCAACCTATGTCCACAAATCTGTTCTCTCTGTCCTTCAGTTTCCTCTCAAGTTCTCTTTATTGGCAGAGGTAAACCTTAAAGATACTTCTTTTCCTACTCTGACTCAGTACTTTTTCACCTCTAACCCTTCCGCCTTTTCCTCCCTGCTGAACCCACACCCCAGGGTCAACAAAACTGCTGGAACCCTTCATACTGGGCTCCCTCAGCAGTGAGGGCTCTCATGTCTGCACTGATCCCCGTGGCCCTAGATCAGTGTTCCACAGGGGAGATGGGACAGGGAGAATCATCACTTTCTTTGGTTTTCAACTCCTACTTAAACCATCAACTCTTTCATTTCTGGCTTGCTCCTTAAATTGGCTATTCTGCAGATCTGGCAACTCACCATGCCCCTGCCTCTGCTCCAGGTGACCTGAGTTCCTGACAGTAAGCACTACAGATATTTTGCAAAAAGCAGAGAAAATTCAAAGTTAATATGACCAGGCTTTTTAAATGTTTAAGGACAGGTTTTATGACAGAGAAAAGAGACCCATTCTCTGTTGCTCTGGAAAGCAGAACAAGGACAAATTGGTGGAAATGATAGTTAGAAACTGAATCAGCACCAATCACTGTAACTCCAATATATGGCATCACCCTAACGGCAGAAATCCAACCAGTTCATCCTAAAGGAGATCAGTCCTGGGTGTTCATTGGAAGGACTGATGTTGAATCTGAAACTCCAATACTTTGGCCACCTGATGCGAAGAGCTGACTCATTTGAAAAGACCCTGATGCTGGGAAAGATTGAGGGCGAGAGGAGAAGGGGATGACAGAGGATGAGATGGTTGGATGGCATCACCGACTCAAATGGACATGGGTTTGGGTGGACTCCAGGAGTTGGTGATGGACAGGGAGGCCTGGCGTGTTGTGGTTCATGGGGTCGCAAAGAGTCAGACATGACTGAGTGACTGAACTGAACTGAATGGCAGAAAGTGAAAAGGAACTAAAGAACCTCTTGTTGAAGGTGAAAGAGGAGAGTGGAAAAGCTGGCTTAAAACTCAACATTCAAAAAATGAAGATAATGGCATCTGATCCCATCACTTGATGGTAAATAGATGGGGAAACAATGAGAGACTTTTTTGGCGGGGGGGTGGAGGGGGCTCCAAAATCACTCCAAATGGTGACTGCAGCCATGAAATTAAAAGATGCTTGCTCCTTGGAAGAAAAGCTATGACCAACCTAGACAGCATATTAAAAAGCAGAGACCTTACTTTGCCTACAAAGGTCTGTCTAGTCAAAGCTTTGGTTTTTCCAGTAGTCATGTATGAATGTGAGAGTTGGACTATAAAGAAAGCTGAGTGCCGCAGAACTGATGCTTTTGAACTGTGGTGTTGGAGAAGATTCTTAAGAGTCCCTTGGACTGCAAGGAGATGAAACCAGTCAATCCTAAAGGAAATCAGTGTGAATATTCATTGGAAGGACTGATACTGAAGCTGAAACTCTATACTTTGGCCACCAGATTTGAAGAACTGATTCAATGGAAAATCCCTGATGCTGGGAAATATTAAAGGCAGGAGGAGAAGGGGACGACAGAGGATGAGATATTTGGATGGCATGACCGAATCGATGGATGTGAGTTTGAGAAAGCTCCAGGAGTTGCTGATTGACAGGGAAGCCTGGCATGCTGTGGTCCATGGGGTCACAAAGAGTCGGACACGACTGAGCAACTGAACTGAACTGAATAATATAGCTGACTATATATAATAAATAAAAATAAACATTTGTGTATCTACTTAGTTCAAAAAATGTTGGCAAAATTATTTGCCTTTTCGTAAACTTATCCCTCCCCTCAGAGACAACTGTCCTAAATTTTCTGATAATAATTCCCTTGCTTTCTACAACACTATTCTATTTTTATTATTAGAGTTTAAACTAAGTTATTTAACTGGCAGGATAAGTCTCTCTACCTTGTTTACTTTCTTAAATTACTGTGTGAACTTATTTTTCTTTCTGTCTTCCATAAATGTTTTAAATCACCTTTTCAACTAAATTTCAAAACTGGTTGAGATTTAATTATGTTAACTTGGTCAATTTACAGAGAATTGATAAATTCCATTGGATCACCTAACCATGAACATGGTATGTCTCTTTTTATACCCTTTTTGAGCACTTTCAGTTAAGTTTTGTGTTTTTCAGTAAATTGCACAAATATTATCCTTTACATCATTCCTATGGTCCTTATACTCTTATTACTATCGTAAATTCTTTCTTTTTATTGACTTGATTTCTCATTCTTTGTTGCCAACAAATATTACAGAAATGCAGTTGACTTTTAAATATTAAGCCAATCCAATATTCTTTCCCAACAGGCTTATTAAACTTAATAATATTTCATACTTGAATTTTATATGTAAACCACTGTATAATCTGCTAATAATGGAAGCTTTGTTTTCTATGTCCAAATATTATAGGTTTTATTTCTTTTTCTTTTATGGTCTGTTTAGAATCTTCAAAACAATGCTGAGTAGAGGTGGTGCTATAACAGACTCATTTCCTCATTACTGTCATAGAGGAAACTTTTTTTACCATTAAGCAAGGAAATGGCAACCCGCTCCAGTATTCTTACCTGGAAAATCCCATGGGCAGAGGAGCTTGGTGGGTAACAGTCTAAGGAAAGTGAAGTCGCTCAGTTGTGTCCGACTCTTTGAAACCCCATGGACTGTAGCCTACCAGGCTCCTTCGTCCATGGGATTTTCCAAGCAAGAATACTGGAGTGGATTGCCATTTCCTTCTCCAGGAGATCTTCCTGACCCAGAGATTGAACCCGGGTCTCCTGCATTGTAGGCAGACGCTTTACCGTCTGAGCCACCAGGGAAGTCAGCTAACAGTCTACTGGGTCACAAAGAGTTGGACATGACTTAGCACATGCAGGCGCGTGCACATGCACGCGCACACACACAACATTTCCTACAGGTTTCTATTATATAAATTCATCAGGTTAAGAAACTTTTCAATTGAATACGATTTTTTTTTTCAAACTTACTAATGGGTTTTTGATGTTATTTAATGATTATTCACCATCTATTAAAATGGTCATAGAATTTTTCTACCTGAATCAGCATGTGTAGGTTATATTGTTTACTGTTCAACTTGCACTCCTTGGATAAACCTAACCTGATCATGATATATTATCTTTTTATCAAAATGCTTGATGCTGTAGTTAGTAATTTTCTATGTACACACATGATTCTGCATGGCTTGTAACTTTTCTGCTTCTTATTTTCCTGGCATGATTTGGCCAATAAAATTACATCAGTAAGTAAGTTGGAGACTGTATCTTCTTTTTCTATTATCTGCAAAAATGAGTGTAAGATGAGTCCTGACAGGTCTGCTTTTTATGCATGTGGATCTCCACTACAAAGTCTCACCAATGGACATTGGAGGTCCATTTCTTCTATGGTATTTTCTCCTATGGCCTGTCAAAGCTAAAGCTCTAGGCTTCCAGGATTAGCAGACACCCCTGGGGCAGGTGATGCTTTATGTCCACTTGTTGTTCTGGATTTGCAATTCCACATGAAATTTATGAGGGTTTTATTTACTTTATTACAAGTTCATGATAAATTTAAGAGGATGATTTTTATATTTTACTTAGAAATGAGTGTGTGCCATACCTTGAATGGGGAGAAAGATAAACCTCATCTTTAATTCACAGGAGCGCTTTCCCACCATAATGAATCATCATCTGGTTCAATGACTACAGGGAAGTGTGCTTAGAGTTGGTTAATTTGGGATGAAACAAAGAAGATGGTCATGACCATGCAGTACTGTATGAAGAGGGGAGAACACAGGCATCTGCAAATGGCATCAATGAGACAAAATAAGGTGCATTTGGAGAACAAGCTATGTAGCTTGCTTTCAATTAATTTAGCTTCAGTGTATTATAAAGCAGTAGGTTAATTTGAGCAGTTTCAAGCAACTGCAATAAAATGCCCTCTCTATAGTCATTAGCACTCTCTTCTTTGACTTCACTTTCCTGTAATCCTTCTCGTACCCTGCCACTCAAAACAAAAATGACATCAATAAACATCCTTGAAAAGAGTATGAAAAGAATGGCTATGATAGTGATTTGCTAAGAATATGAAGACTGAAGAGCAAGTAGAAGAGGATATTGAATATTCAGAGAAGAAGTCTGGATTATATAAAGTTTGACTCACGTTGTACATGGGAACCTTCATAATATTAATGGTATATTAATTGATCCATCTGGGGTACACAAGGGGCTACTTCTGTCCTCCTCCCAATACTCTACCTGTGTGGTCAACAAGTGCAGAGTTGGCTGCTCAATATTTACTGGATGAAGAAAGAAAGGATTGGTATGCCCACGGCTTTCTTCAAAACCACTATTATGCACCAGTTTAACACCAAAGCTACAATGAAACGGTACCTTGGAACAGTAGTGTTTGTATTTTTAAATGATCAGCTGACATTGTCCACACCTACATTTTTTCTACCAGACAAGCTTCTACTTAGTGATGTAGAATACAAACATCCTGTTGAGGGCATATGTTTTTTCCTTTTCCTGCAGAGTTGTTTATAACATAGTTACAGACTGGAGAATAATCAAGACTTAAATTCTACTTTCCTTACATGTGCAATAGAGGACAAATTGGGAGATTAGGATTGACATATATACACTACCATGTGTAAAATAGATGGCTAGTGGGAATCTGCTGTATAGCTCAGGGGTCTCAGCTTGGTGCTCAGTGATGACCTAGATGGATGGGGGTGGGCTGGGAGGGAAGGGATATATGTTTATATAAAATTCATGTTGTACAGCAGAAACTAAACAATGTTGTAAACATGATTCTCCAATTAAAAAAAAAAAAACTGAAGCAACATCAACAACAAAGATTTGTGGGCAAGAATCAACAAATCATAAAGACACACCAAAACTCTCATACTGAAAGGTTAACTGAACTCAGTGCATGGAGCACCTTAAGGAAATCATTACACAGGGAGGGACTTTAAATTATGGAATGTATCATAATTTCCTATTTGTCTTTTATTGAAGATTTGTGTTTGATGGTGTTTTTAACCTTTCTCCAGTCAAGGTATTCACTGTTTAAAGTTGCTTTAAAATACATAATTATGTTTGTATTAATAATTTTCAACCCCATTTCATCCCCTTATCCTACACTTGACTCATAGTATATAGTAAATGAACCTCATAGCATTTTATCCAGAGTTCAAAAAGTAGCTTTGACATAGTTTGATTTCAAGAGAGAGTTGCATCATTTTGCCTAAATCTGTAGAATTATGCAATTTTGATAAGCAGAATTATCAAATTCTCACATGGAAGTCAATGTAGAAAAGTACCTTAAAGCCTCACTTTTCATTATGTGTATATCTAACAGCTTCAGCTTTAAAACTTCTTTTATTTGACGCTAAAAAAATCTTATGAATAAATTATAGACCAATATTATTCTTGCTACTGAAAATCAAAGAACACTGGTAATAAAAATAATTGACAAACAGAATATGATGTTATTATCATAAGTGATAAATCATCCCTCTGCAAAGTATGAAAGTTAAGAGCATGTATCAGGAAAAACAAGAAATGAGCTTAGTAAAGCAACAGCATCCACAGTCGTTGCCCCGCCCCAAGACTGGATTACTGCATAGTCTCCTAACTTTCACACAGAGCTCCAGTGATCTCTATGCATGTAAGTGAGAGTCCCTAATTAAACTCCCCTCAGGGTGTCCCACTACACTTATTAGGTTGGTGCCAAAGCAATTACGGTTTCGGACTTGATTTTAAATCATTATAACTAGACTCAAACACATCTTTATTAATCAAAATAGGAACCATTACAATCAGCACACTTTTGTCAATAAGTTTGTTTATTCCAACAGCATAAAAATCCATGCTTCAGGATTTGGCAAGCCCTCAGAAAGCATTTTCTGCATTCTGCTGGTTGTGGAAGCATTTTCCCTGCAAAAAGTTGTCAGGAGAGGTCGGTGAATATGGTAGATAAGGCAAAACTTTGTAACCCAATTCATTCAATTTTTGAAGCATCGGTTGTGCAATGTGCAGTCAGGCATTGTGGAGAAGAACTGGGCCTTTTCTGTTGATCAATGCTAGTTGCAGGCATTGCAGTTTTCAGTGCATTGCATCAATTTACTGAGCCTACTTCTCAGTTGTAATGGTTTCACTGGGATTCAGAAAGCTGTAGTGGATCAGACCAGCAGCAGACCATCAAACAGTGACCATAAGCCTTTTTAGGGTGCAAGTTTGGCTTTGGGAAGTGCTTTGGAGCTTCTCGGTCAAACCACTGAGTTAGTTGGCACTGGCTGGCATATAAAATGTACTTTTCATTGTACATCACAATCTGAGGAGAAATGGTTTGTTGTTGCACAGAATAAGAGAAGATGACATTTCAAAACATTTTTTTTTTAAATTTCTGTCACCTCATGAGGCACTCACTTGTAGAGCTTTTTTGTCTTTCCAATTTGCTTCAAATGCCAAATGACCATAGAATGATTGATGTTTGAGTTCCTGGACAACTTTTAATGTAGTTGTAAGAGGATCAGCTTTGATGATGCTCTCAGTTGGTCAATGTCAACCTCTGAAGGTCGACCACTGTGCTCCGTTCCCTCAAAACCTTGTCTCTTGCAAAATTTACTGAACCACCACTGCAATGTTTGTTCATTAGCAGTTCCTGGGCCAAATGTGTTGTTGATGTTGTGAGTTGACTCCGCTACTTTGTGACCCATTTTGAATTCAAATAAGAAAACCGCTCGAATTTGCTTTTTCTCTAACATAATTTTCATAGTCTAAAATACATATAAAATAAACAGAAAGTAATAATTCATTGGGCTTTCCTGATGGCTCCTTGGGTAAAGAATCTTCCGGGAATGCGGAGACACAGGAGATGCAGGTTTGATCCCTGGGTCAGAAGATTCCCTGGTGGAGGAAATGACAACCCACTCCAGTTATTCTTGCCTGGAAAACCCCATGGACAGAGGAGCCAGGCAGGCTACAGTCCATGGGGCTGCAAAGAGTCGGACATGACTGAGTGACCACACATGTACAGTAATTCATTAGCAAAAAAACTTAAAGCAAGAAATGTGTATTAAAATGATGTATAACATAACCACGTTTATTAAAAAAATGTATTCCAAGATCACATGGAAAAGTTCAACAATGCAAAGCTGAAATTACTTTTGCACCAACCTAATAGAATATAGTTCACACCTTGTAGGAAGGTCTGCTTGGCCCTCAGTTTCCTACCCTTTACTTCTTCAAACTCATCTTCAACCAGTCTCGCTCTTGGTTTATTGTATTTGAACCACATTAGCCTGCTTTCTATTTCCCTATTGGATTAGGCTCCTGTCCTCCTCTGTTCCTTTTGCCAGGCCAGGTCTCAATAACCAAGTATTAATTCAAGTGTTACATTGAGAAACAATCCAAAATGCTATGCTGTCACAATCCAGCATAGTATCTTGTTTTCCATAACACTTTACATTATCTGATAATCCCTGACTTCTCTCTTTATATTGGAAATATTACATTATATATATATATATTAGAAATATATATTATATATATATATTAGAAATATATATTATATATTTATTTGTTTCTACGACAGTGAGATCTTGTTTGTCTTGTGACAGTTACACTAGTGCCTGAAACACTGTAAGAGGTTAATAACCATGTGTTGAATGAATGATTAAAGAATATTCTCCAATATTCATAGAGAATTACTACAACTTCTGAGCAAAATAGTGACATGATAAATTGTTTATGCATGTTTGTAGCAGTTGTATGAAAATATGATTAGACTTAGAAGAGGCTGCAAGTAGGATGGCTAGCAGCAGTCCATGGTGAGTTGTATTATTAAACTGATTTTAAGTGAAGATCACTCAGAGAATTTATACTCTCTGGGAGCAAATATGGAAGAATTTACCAGGAGTAGCAGAATCTTAATACTTAGGAAGGCTTCCCTGGTGGCTCAGTGGTAAAGAATCTGCCTGCTAATGCAGGGGATGCGGGTTGGAATCCTGGGTGGCAAAGATTCCCTGGAGAAGGAAATGACAACCCACTCCAGTATTCTTGCCTGGAAAATCCCATGGATGGAGGAGCCTGGTGGGCTACAGTTTATGGAGTCAGAAAAGAGTTGGATATGACTTAGCAACTAAACAAAACAACAACTAACATTTAGGAAACAGGTAAGCAGGACTATAGCTGCTAGAGAAAAACCGTATATTATATATATATATATACACACACACACACACACTGTATGAAAAGTGTGACGAAAAATTAATGTAGTTTTAAGTATCATTTTCATTTGTGTAAGATACTCATTTTTAATTTGTTAATAATAAAGGAGACCTAAGTGAGAATCAGAAATCAAGGCCAGATATGCACATTTAGGAATCAATACCATACAAGTAAATGGAAAAGTCTTCACAGGAAGATGAAATTCCCTTGAGAGAAGGCCTTATACTGAGATAAGAGTAGGTCACTTGACCTCTTCCTTGCCTTGGTTTCCTTATCATTAACACGGAAATAATGGTAGGCACCAATAGATTATCTAGCTCTTCAACTGGTTTATTTGTAAAGGGTAAAATAAAAGTGGGAGAGCTGATTAAATGGCCAGAGGATGTGAGTGTAGTTTTTTTGGTAGGTGGACAGGAGCAAACACTGAAAAGCAGTAAGACTGACAGCTGACTCAACACAGATGGAAACGTCTAGGATAGAAGTTGACAAGGGGAAGAGAAAGATGATTAAATGGTGGAAAGTGATGGGCTGTAAGGAAAAAGCAAAAAAGGTAAGCCTTTGAAACCAAGACATTACTTCCTCAATGAGGAGGTGTCAACATGTACAAGTATGGTAGGAAACCTGTGTCTTATCTACTCACACTAATGGCAACCCACTCAGTACTGCTGCTTGAGAATCCCATGGACAGAGGAGCCTGGTGGGTGATAGTCCTTGGGGCAGCAATAGTTGGATATGACTTAGCAACTAAGCACGCACGCATGTAGAGAAGGGAGTCATGAAGTGTGGATATCATGGCAAGCATATCATGTGGTCATTACTTATCAATAGTGAGTGAGGCTGAATTTCTGATTCCTAAGGAGATATGTGAAGACTCTGACCAGAACTTTTACAAAAACGATTGTTCCTAAAAGGCCAAAGCTTTAACTTTTTTCTCATTTGTCACATATTAAAATATTAAACATCACCTCAGTTAGCATTCACAAAGCAGAAGAATAAAACAACTTTGTAAATACCTGAAGCCCCAGTTGTAATTATCATGAACCTAAGATAATAGGTTATTTAGAAAAATAGTAGTGGGGCATTGAGAATGCAATGTAGTAGTATAGCAGAGTAATTTAGAGTATGAGCTTTGAGTTGCTCAGGTTTCTATTTTGAAAACAGATAAATAACACTGCCTCCTTTCCCTTTTCATTTGAAATTGATGAGACAGAGATAGAGAAGCAAATTTGATATTAGGTAAAACCAGGAGACATTTCTAATTCAAACCACAGCATATGAGAAAGGGCTGCCAAATGAAGTGAAGGTTGAATAAGGTACAAAAGGAAACAGAATGTTGCCCTAGAGCTGAAGCTCTCAGATGCAACTAATAGGCCACAGTGGTCAAAATTACATAAGCCACTGTGTAATAGAGCCAATAATTCTTTGTAGTGGTGAAAAAATATGCCATTGACACTACACTGTGATAAAGTAAACCAAGGAAGAACCGACAAGAGGAAATATACAGATATAATAAAGAATCAAATGTTAAAGAAAAAGGGTGCATTGTGAGCAGTCTGGTAGTAAAAGCTAAAGGAATTGACATATGCACAGCTCTGTCATCAGGTAGCAACTGTGAGTTAAGGAGAATCTACTGTTGCCTGTGACATGCCTCTATCGGTAGATGCCCAGAACAGACTCATGTCTTTTCTTTTTTTTTAATGACTGGATACTACTAATAATGGAACACTAAAACAAGATTGACACAAAGACACTACAAAAATAAAGGTGAAAAGGAACAGGAAAAATAATTGACAAGAAAGAATGTAACCAAGGTATAAAAAATTTCCTCTGAAGAAATGAAAACTGTGACAAGCACACTATCTTGTATTTCAGAAGTAGTGTAAAACAACTGCCTCTATAAAACAAGACTTCGTGGGAAACAAACATAAGCTCATAGAAAATGCAATTAGATAGATATGGAGATAAATCATTGGAAGTAGTATTAAAGAAGGAAGGAAACCAAGAAGAAAAAACAATTACAGAAATGATTAACTAGAACCAAAAGAGAACAGGCACTGCTGAAAATACAGAAAGAGTAAAACAGGGTAAGATTGAAAGAAGAGAGCAAATTACAGTGGAAAAAATTTCAGCACATAATAAATTACAAATAAAAAGGTAGGTAGGAAGGCCAACAAAAAATGATCCCACCCATACATATTCAATACTCCAAAGGCAAAGGAGTAAAATACTAATAATATAGTAGTTCCTGCTTATCCATGGGAGATACATTCCAAGATCCTCAGTGGATACCTAAAACTGAGAACAGTATCAAACACTACATATACACTATGTTTGTTTTTTTCTTGTAATAAAGTTTAATTTATAACTTATGCACAGTAATAACTAACAATAAAAGAGAAAAAATATAACAATATACTGTAATAAAAATTACATGAATGTAGTCTCTCTCTCTCAAAATATCTTACTGTACTTACCCTTCTTGTGTTGATCTGAGGAGATAAAATGCCTATGTGATGGGATGAAGAGAGGTGAATGACACAGTCATGGGCTACTATGACCTTCTGCTATGTCAGAAGGAGACCATCTACTTCAGGTGATCCTTAAGCCATGATGACGTCCATGGCTGGGTATCAGGAACAGATATTACCCACAGTGAGGGACCCCAGTGGGATGGAGTGGCAAAGCACAAGATTTCACCATGCTACTCAGAATGGTGCATAATTTAAAACTTTTAAATTGGTTATTTCTGGAATTTTCCATTTAACATTTCTGGACCATGGTTGACTGCTGGTAGCTGCAACTATGGAAGGCAAAACCACAAATAAGGGGGAACAACTGTAGTAATAATAATTATAATGTATTGTAAGATATAATACTCTATAAATATTGTGTTTCAAAATATGTTGAATATACATTATTTTCCAGAGTGAAGACAACTCAGAAGTAATAAATTTAGAAGTATACCTTAATATTACTGAACCTTAAAGATAAAGAATACATGAGGTAAGTAGGCAAAGATGGTGGAGAAGTTATACTTAGATTCCTTTACAACAGAATATAGAATTGCTTATAAGTTTCTCAAGAAAAGAAAAAAGACACAAATATTATTTTAACCCAAATAATGGGTACTATGAGCTGGTTAATTTGATTTTCATGCCATTTTCCATTTAGTGTATATTCCAGGACAGCAGATAAGGGAAGGTAAAAACTCCACTCCCCAGACTCTCATGCAGATATGTCTATTATTTCAAATTAGGATCCACCAATCAAATGAACTCCAGTGAGATTTAGAGGGCAGAACTGCTGAGTTCATTTTCTGTCTCTTTTTAGCAAGCAAGGTAATAGTTTTTCTGCTGCAATGTTTCATTTTTTTATTCTTTAGGTTTCTAAGACAGGTATGATGTTATCAGTAGCAGTGGCAACTTAATTCCAGCTTCCTAAGCTCTAAATTGCCTTCTAAATTGAAGGCAGGAGGAGATGGGGACAGCAGAGGATGAGATGGCTGGATGGAATCACTCACCCAATGGACGTGAGACTGAGCAAGCTCCGAGAGTTGGTGATGGACAGGGAAGCCTGATCTGCTGCAGTCCATGGGGTCACAAAGAGTTAGACGTGATTTAGTGACTGAACTGAAGCTCTAAATTGCAGCTCTAGGTTTATGGATTTAATTCAGCATTTGCAGTGGGTGCCTTCCAGGTAATAACTCTGCTGTTGGGTATGTTCTGTATTATTCTGCAAGATATTTCTGAAGGCTACTTAAAATGGCTTTTGTTTCCTGCATTGAGTTCTGATTAATAAACCAGTCAAATTATTGTTCAATGATAAAGGCAATAAACTCTTCTTGAATAATTGAGAATTTAGAATACAGTTACAAGAGCCCTTCATGGAAACAGTAGATGAATCTCAACTGAGAGGTGAATGGAGAAACTATAAAAAAAGGAGCAAGAGGGAACACTGAGTCATTTTACCTGTTACACAAAGACAATAACAGTGAGTATTAACACCACAACTGCAGAACAAAATACAAATATAAGCCCAGATGAGGCAAAAATGATGTAATTGACAAAAATTGGGATAAGAGAAAACTGAGGTGAGAAGCGGTTCAAGCTGGCTGAAATCATTATTTTTATAGTCATGGGCCAGACTAGCATTTACACCTAAGTTCAAAAGTTATTACTATTTAAAAGAAATAAGTAATAAAATCGCACTTAGGTGGTAGAGAAGAGAAAATTAAAGGACTAAACTCATGTGTACTAAGCTAATTCTATTGTTGTTTATCATAGGAAATACTTAAAATACTGTCACAAATTCTAGAGAACTAATTATAGATAAAAAAATAAACTTTACTGATTACTAGAGAAATACAGACAGACTACAAACAGAAAGAAATCACAGGTTATAAAGAGAAAATGTAAAAATGAAAAACATGATAGAACTAAGCTAGCTTATCAATAAATGTAAATGGTTTAAATATTCTTACATTATGTCATAAAGCAGAATTCAACTCCACTATAAGGGACACCTGAAACAAAATTACTAAATGGTATATATAAAAATATTAGTCTTTGTAGCACTGCTGGTAATAAAACAAGACTGGAAGCAACCTAAATGTCCCTCAAGAATATTATGATACATAATATCATATGTATGATATGATACCTTCTACCATATACAAGGTACCTGTATCTGTTAGTATGCAAGAAACTCTCTGCTACATAAAGTTTAAAAATGCAGGATAGCATATATGATGTGTTTTCACACACATAGTGACATACATTAAAATGCCTGCAGAAATAGAATATCACTAGTAAATGGGTAACCGTGGTTGTCTCTTAGAAATGGGTGACTATACTTATAGGCCTGGGAGATTTTCTTATCGTGTTGTACTTTTGGTGCTATTTGAAGATTTGTGTATCTGTATTGCCTGCTATTCAAATAAACTTTTGTAGAAGGTACAGCTTTCAAGTTAGTAGGTCTTGGGTAGGAGTCTCAGCTCTGTCACTTACTGTGCAGCAGCTGATCACTGCAAGAGCCCACTTAATGGCTTCGGCTACTGTCACACCACACCAGACGGGGTGGTTTATAAGCCAAAGAAGTTTATTTCTTACAGTTCCGGAGGCTGGGAAGTCCAAGATAAGGAAGCTGGTAGAACTTTAATTCATGGACAGCTTTTTACTCTGCTGTAACTTCACATGGTGAAGGTTCCCTTTGGGGGTCTCTTTTATAAAGACAATTATCTGCTTTCATGACCTAATCCCTTCCCAAAGTCCACACATCCAAAGTGCTCACATTGGGGATAGGGTTTAACACATGAATTTTGGGGGACACAGACATTAAACCTATAGCAGGAATTAACATTATTAATCAATTCATATGGTTAATTATCTTTGTCTTAATGGTTATATAAATATATATTCATAAACAGTTATTTTTGCCATCTGCACAGACCAGAATACAGAATCTTTGACCTCACTATACTTAAATTTTACCCTATAAACCTAAGGAGTGAGGCATTGCCACATTGGACATTTTCATAAAATTCTGTGGAGTGAGTTCTGGCCCCTAAGCCTTCTTATAAATGCAAAAACATTAGCTAAAAAGACTATTTATTTGAAATGCTATCATATTTTTATGATTTTCCCAAATTATCTATATGTCTACTTTTGTAATAGTATCCTTTTCAAAACAGACTTTTTAAACTATGTATAATACATACATATGTATTAAATGTATGTTTTATTACATACATATGGAAATATGTATCTAGTGGCATCAAAAAACACAGATGCCACAACAAAGCAGTGTATGACACTGAAAAATTCATCTGCACATAGTCTGATAAGCACTTTGCTACAACTAATTTTGACTCATGGCCAGAAAACCTCTTGAGTTAGATAATTCAATTTTTCTCTTAATTATCTTGCTTCTATTTGCCCAAAATACCAAAAAAAAAATTGCCTCAATTGCTGCCTTCACTCTGCCTCTGTTGACATAGCTCCCCACCTTAATATACTCTTGAAATTTCCTAATAACTTCTATTGAAGTAGTTACTACTTATGGAGCTCATTTTCCTAATAGTTACAAAAGATTCAGTAGGCAACTGATGCTATGAAGGTGCTGTTTTTCTTGAAAGAGCTATTAAAATAAATTGAAGTTTTAAAAATGGTAACAGCAAAGAGCTCAGTTTATAAGAAAAGAAATTCTAAATAGAATATGAACAGGCAAGCTGAACACCCACATCCTCCCAACTCATTTCTCCCTTGTGTGCTGAGGCAATGTTTATTTTCTGGGTGAGGAGAAGAAAAATTTTCCTAAGCCACTTTTATACATTCTACCCTCAATCCAGACAGTGATCCATGGGACAAAGAAAATGAGTTTCTCATGTGTAGAGAACAGATGGCCAGTACTCACAGTAACCAATGGGATGTCCCAAATATTTTATTTATTTTTGGGTGAAGATATTACTAAGATTTCTAATGATAATGTTTTAATATAATTTAGTCAAAACAATCTTCCAAATCAGTAACAGTCCTGACCTTTAATGTAGTTTTACTGAATAAGTATTATGTAAATACATGCCCTGTTGGTAGAGAATTTGCAAACTGCAAATTCTAAACTGCAAACTGCAAATTTCTAAAAATTTATATTTAGAAAAATAATATTTAAGAATTTTTAAGCATTAGTACCACATCTTCTTTTTCCATTCCTCTGCTGATGGACATTTAGGTTGCTTCCATGTCCTGGCCGTTATATATACTATGGATACTATGTATAAAAATAGGTAACTAATGGGAACCTACTATACAGCTCAGGGAAATCTGCTCAGTGCTCTGTGGTGACTTAAATGAGAAGGAAATCCAAAAAAAGAGGGGATATATGTACATACATAACTGATTCATTTTGCTTTACAGTAGAAACTAGTAAAACATTGTAAAGCTACTCTAATCCAATAAAAGTAATTGAAATATTTAAGCATTAGGGATTTCCCCTATTTGTGATAATCAATTTCAAATTTCTAATACATGCAACTACACAGAGTATATCTAACAAATGGAGATAATAATACAAACCTACCCAGCAATGAGGCTCAAGAGAGATCATGTATATAAAGCTCACAGCAGAGAGCCTGGCACATGACAGATATTTAACAAATGACAGCCAATATTATACACACAAAATTGCTACAGCAAAGCACCACCATAATAATAGCTTAAGCTCTGGAATCAAGCAATCTGTTTTCAAATTCCATTCACATTTGTACTTATGAGAAGTAAATAATACTTGAAAGTTGTTTAGCAAATTACCACTCACAAAAAGAAGTCAAGATAGATGTAGTTTACTGTATTCTATTAACATTGTAACAGTCTTTCTATCAAATTCTCCTATTACAATTACATAGATTGAGAATGACAAAATTTCTTCTTATATAATTACTATTTGCCTGTTTTTATTTTGTGGGTGATATAATAGCTCAGCAAGTATTTTGCTTGCTTTTATACACATCACAACTGGAAAATTACTTAAATTTGGGGTTTATCCAAAGCGAGGTGTTTATGTTTTCTCATGCTATTGAAATTAATTTCCATTGTAATGACTTTTTACTTAGTTTAAAAATGATATCAGAAAATTAAACAGTTGTTTACTGAGCAGGCATATCCTGTTCACTGTACCAGGCATATCCTGCTAGATAATGGAGAACCACTGGTAAGCAGAAACAAACAATCTGTACCCTCGTGCCCCTAACTACCTAGTGGAGAGAGGATAGATCAAGTCATTATATTGATAAAGTGTAAATATAGCTGGCTGAGTGAGGTAAAACAGACAAACATGGTGCCATGTGAACTTATTATAGAAGAGTCACACCATTACAGAGGACAGAAAAGTCTTTCCTTGAGAACATGCTGACTGAAAATAGAAGTGACCTTTGTAGACAAAGACAAGCAAGCTACTCTGAGTAGAGAGGGCACCAGAGACAAAAGACCAAGAGTAAAGAGAACTAGATACACTTCAGAAACTGAATATTCAGTGCAACTGGAATGCAAAAAGCAGGACTTAGCATTATGGAGAAGGGTCAGGCCACTTTATGGATGGCCTTGATCTTCATTTTAAGAGCAACAGAAGCCATTAAAGAATTTTAAACAATTCACAATGTATTTTGAAATAGTCCATGGTATGGAGAACATCTTGGTGTGGTCAAGAATGAATGTAGAGATGGATGCTGCATGGGAGACTATGGTAGATGTCCAGGTCAGGGCAAGAAGTAGTGATGGAAAGAAAAAGAAAAATTTCAGAGATAATCAAAATTCTGCCTTAATTTTAAAAATACTCTCAGAAATGATTATGTACCCCTTTTCGTACATGGTTTGTTGTTGTTTTAGCTGCTAAGTCATGGCTGACTCTCTGCAACCCCATGGACTGTAGCCTGCCAGGCTCCTCTGTCCACGGGCTTTCCCAGCCAAGAATACTAATATGGGTTTCACTTCTTTCTCCAGGTGGTCTTCCAGGCTTAGGGATCAAACCCTTGTTTCTTGCATTGGCAGGTGGGTTCTTTACTACTGAGCCACTTGGAAAGTATATAAACACCATACCAACACTGTTAATGTAAAAATGATATTGTTCCTAGTGTGTGCCATAGATCACAGTAGTTTGTGATTAAGGGCAATGTGCATTAAGTACTTTAAAAGACAAAGACACTCTCTTTGAACAAAATAATAGATGTTTTCTCCAAAATCTTAAAGGTATTAAATTATTCTTATGTGAAGACTGACCTGTCCTTACTCCCAATCCATAATCGCTTTTCCCACAGTGTGGGTTTATTCTCACTTAATATAAATATCATAATACAAATTACTCCCCTTGAGAAAAGTTATATCCTGTGATATAAAGAGATAAATTTGCTTTTAGAATCCTGAAATATGCTGTATAATTGAGGAGAAAGTATTTTAGTATTGCTATACTTGACTGATTCTACACAATTATTCTGTGTAAGACATAATTTTTCAAATGTCAAATATATAACAAACCTTTTAAAAATTTCTCCATCTGCTTTGAGTGAAATAAATGTAAACTGGATAGAAAATGGATAATGAATCAAGGAGAAAACTTGAAAATTCAACATAGGAAAACACTTTGACTTGCTTTGTTATTAACTTTCTTATTAATAGCATCTGTTACTTCAGAAACAAAAGAAACATTAAATCAGACACAGCACTTCATGTGATGAAAATGCATGGTCAATATTTCATAGACTGTTACGCTAAAAACTGTCATATATTTTAAGATGATACTTTTTCAAGTTACAAATCTACTTGCAATATTTTTCTAAATAAATATTAATTTCCAAGCCAAATCATTTAAGACACAGCTAATGTGTCTTGTCCTTTGTGAAGACTTCCGTGTCTCACTTGAATAAAACCATCCATTCCTCCCTTTGTGCCCCTGCTCTATATAGAATTTACCTCTACTCTAATATTTATCATTGTCTGCAATGATGGCTCTCTAGTAATAGACTGAAATGCTTTGCATCTCACTACATTTGGATATAAGCACAAAGAGTAGCATATATTATGTTCTCAATAAATATTCATAGTGTGAATAACTGCATTTCAAAACACAATTCATTGCTCATATTCTCTATAATGTTTCAATAATTCACATCTCTTAACTTTATAAATTCTCTAAATATTGATAAATTTCTTTTTGATTTTTAGCATAAACCAGCAATATACTGGCCATTAATACCTTTGATATTATATATGTAAATATTCAGGCAAGGCAAATAATGATATTCATTTCTTCAGAAAGAAATGATTGATGAAGCATAATGCATTAAAGAACATTTCTCAAAAATGTTTTGTTTTATAAAGACAAGTTGCTATCCCCTGATTATATAGATGAATAACAGCATAGTCATTACTCAATCCAGTTGACCTAAATTCAGAAAGTATTGATATCCATTGCCACATCTATTTTTCCCCTTTATTATATCTTCCTTGCCTCCTTTTGGGTCAGTTTTTAAATTTTGCTATGCCATTTTGCTTCTCTACTAGCTTCTTTGTATTGTCACTCAGTCGTGTCCGATTCTTTGTGATGTCATCGACTGTAGTCTGCCAGGTTTCTCTGTCCATGAGATTCTCCAGGCAAGAATACTGGAGTGGGTTGCCATGCCCTTCTCTGGGGAAATCTTCCCAACCCATGGACACAAGGAACAAAACCATGTCTCTTAGTCTCCCACATTGGCAGGTGGGCTCTTTACCACTAGCATCAACTGGGAAGCCCATTTGCTTCTTTGTATTGTATGCTACATTCTATTACAGTTGTAACTCTAGATATTAAAGCTGTAACCTTGCTTATTAAAGTCAACCCCAAATTAGTACTTATATCACTTACTTAATGATGAATGAAACATAATACTTTAACTCAATTTACACTATATCATTGGCATTTATTTTATTGCTACATATGTTATGGACCACACATGGTACGGAGAAGGCACTGCCAACCCACTCCAGTACTCTTGACTGGAAAATCCCATGGACAGAGGAGCCTGGTAGGCTGCAGTCCATGGGGTCACTAAGAGTAGGACACGACTGAGAGACTTCACTTTCACTTTTCACTTTCATGCATTGGGGAAGGAAACGGCAACCCACTCCAGTGTTCTTGCCTGGAGAACCCCAGGGACGGCAGAGCCTGGTGGGCTGCTGTCTATGGGGTCGCACAGAGTTGGACATGACTGACGCAACTTAGCAGCAGCAGCACACATGGTATTATTTATACTTAAACCAGCAATATTCTTTCATAACTATGTGTAACATATTTTCCTATTCTTGTATTCTTTGGTTTTTCCTTAAGTCAATGCTTCTATTTGGAATTATTTTCCCTCAGTCTAAAGAACTTCTTTTAACATTCCTTGCAATAAGATATGCCACTGCATTCTTTCAGTTTATGTTAAAGGATAATTTCTCTGGTTATACAGTTAGTTATACAGGATATAATTCTATGTGGACTTTTTAAAAAAAATTAGTATTTAAAGATGTTATTTTCTGCGAGCACCCATTGTTTCTTTTGAAAACAGCTGTAAATCACATTCTCTTTTTTAAAAGTTTATACACATGATGCTTAAATAAAAATTTAGAGTTAATTTATCAGGAAACAGACCCACAGAAGCGAGTACACACTGGAGTAAAAGTGGAAAAATCAAGTTCTGCTTGTCTCTGCTTTTCCTCTGAATTAGCCTAGTACTGCTCTTTAATCTCTAAGTGAGAGAGACTGGTGACTCATAACATAAATATAATATGGTTATCTCTGTATTTATTATATATATATATAAGCTAATATTAATATAAGTAGCAATGTGTAGTCCTTTCTCAACAAGATGGGAAGTCGTCGTAGCCCATGTGTGTGTGTGTGGGGGGGAGGCTTATGCAATTCTGAACTGTAAAAATCCTCTTTTGAGTATCAAGGTAGAACCCAATCAACTGATGTAGTCATTATCCCAGGCTATATATACGGTACCTCTGGTAACTATTATATTACCATCACCATAATTTTTTGTCACTATTATTAGTTAGGTCAGTAGTGGCACTATTTTATGGAACAGTACCTGTATAGGATCAGTTCTCTTTGGCTATATTAACCCTGAGACAAATGCATAGTATAATCCAAAAATACTCATTCTTACTTTTAGACAGATATAGTTTTGCAGATCTTCATTCAGAATGCCTTTGAAACATTCTAGGTTTTCACAGTCCTAGAATATAACCACAGAATAGTATTCATTTGAGATGTTAAGAGTTAAGCAATCTAATCATATATCCAGTTTGCCAGTTTAAAGATAGCTTAGGAGTATCAGTCAGAATTATTGGTATTCATTTGATAAAGACTGTTAAGCTCTCTTCACCTTAATTTGATGATTCTTCATGGGTAGCATCCCTGTTTCTTTTACTGTAAAACATATCCCATAAAACATCTATGTTCTTACTCCAAAGAACAAGGTGGAGATCATGACTGCATGGTAAACCAAAATTTTAACTCTAGATATGATGTCTTAGTTCTAAAATATTAAATCTATACCACACTTGTGGTTTAAGGTATTAATTGGTCATGTGAAATCTATTCTTCAATGCAAACTTTTATGAAAGACAGCCCAACAGACCTAATTTTTTCATTCTTTCTGGTCTTAGTGTGAATAAGAATTATTAGAATTATAATTTTCCTTAAGAACTTTTTGATATAGGGATACATCTTTCAACAATTGCCCCAACCCTATTTTTATATATAATATCTGCAAAAATATTATAGAATGTGAATAAGAGTTAAAGAAGATATTATAAAAGGTGACTGCACACTATAGGGCCAAAGTAAGCGAGATCCCAAAACTCAAAAAGATTAAAAACCAGAATGGATTACCCAAGTAAAAAGGCATATAGTCTCTGATGGAAGATAATAATCCCAGTACCTTCAGTGAAACTGGCTCTTATTTTCCAGAAGATACCATTCTACAGTGTGATCTAGATATGCTACTAAAAAGTGGGAAATACATTGTTATACATCATGAGAAACAATTACTGTAAAGTTCTGTTTACTGTAAACAGAAAAAAAAATCTACAGTTTGAAGACTCTGGCTAAAAAAGAATGTTGGACTGTCTTCCCCTTATGATTCTTTTCAGGATGTTAAAAATCTATGATTCTATGAGGTTTAAATGAAGGCTATTACAAAAACATAAGTGAAATGAAGGGCAAACATCTACAATGAGTAAAGGGCAGTTTGTCTAAGGGGTAGAGGAAGAGAAACCCTAAACATGACAGACGTTATTTTAGGCACTAAAAATATGTTCTGTAGTAGTACTTCTTAGGCAAACTATGGTGATGGCAAGATTTAGTTTTTAAAAATCCTATCCATGATAAACCACTCTGTGGTCTTCCTACTCATAACTAGTATGCAGTTTGCATTACATGCTGCATACCCCTCCTTAATCAGATGGGCCCCTGGTCATGGATCTGAATGTTGGTAAATCACTTTAACATTTTTCTAAATGTTACTCTCAGTTTCTGTTTATCTCCTTGGGAATGGTAAGAGCTCTTGGACAACAACAGGGTTTTGGGGGACAAGGTGCCTCTTTTCTTCTGACAGCCCCCCCTGTTCAAACACATCCTCATTTCTTGACAAGCAAAGGATTTTAACTGGTCAAGTTCTAAATGTCAGGTCAGCTATAATAGCCTAGGATCATTCTGCATTAAAATATGACTTCCATGTCCTGTTTATACATTAAGGTAATGATCTTACTCTCCCTTTTCTTCTTCTGCCTCCTACTTTCCCCCAGATTTCTTCTCCTTGAAAGTTGATGGTTTGGTAGACTTACATCCTATCCTGCTGGTGTTATCACCTTCTCTTCAACTGAACACCCAAGTTGGCTCTCTGCCAAAGCCAATAAAATAATGGTATGATTCTCCAATATTTATATTCAGACTTAGCAGGGATGTGGAGATTCACTTCTATCTCTGTCTAAGCTATGTGCTCTATACCAGATTTACCAGAGAACCTTACATTAAGGTATCAAACACTCATCCAGATACTAAGAAATGTATGTATTGGCAACTTGGAAATCAACATAAAAAAAAAAAGCTTATGGAGAGATGGAATTTCAAAGATTACTGGTCATTTATTGTTACTATTTAGTTGCTAAGCTGTGCCTGACTCTTTGTGACCCCATGAACTGTAGCCCACCAGGCTCCACTGTCCATGGAGTCTTCCAGGCAAGAATACTGGAGTGGGTTGCCGTTTTCTTCTCCAGAGGTTCTCCCCAACCCAGGGATTGAACCTGCATCTGCTGCTTGGCAGGCAGATTCTTTGCCACTGAGCCACCTGGAAAGCCCTACTGGTCATTATGACATTGAATATAATTTTAAACAACATAAAGAAGCTTAGTTGATGAACTAGCATTTGAGAGGTAGTGTTTAATTGAGAGAACCAGGCTCTAAGTAATGTGACTATATTTGATATTAGGTGCTAGCAAAGAAGATTCTTTCAGCATCAGGAGATACTCATCTCAAAACCATGGATTTTGGTTTACTGTATTTATGGGTACTTTCAGGGCAAATAAGATATTGCTACTAATGCTAGATTGGCTTCCATGGGTTCTGTTCCTCTTGTGGTTGTTTTAAAATTTTCACTCTTTAGTCTGTTTCTCATCCAGGACTAATCAATAGTTTCTTTGTCCATGGTAAGTTATTTTCAGCTGCAGCAAGAAAAGAAGTGATGCAAAGGAAACATTTTGGCCCCACTGGAGTCATGAAGATTAGCCAAGGCCTGGGGAACTGAAGAACTGAGCAGAAATAAAGGTGTACATCATTTTGCTTCTCATTGCTCCTGGGATCACAAACTTGGGAAGTGCAAGTAGAAACATGTGGGGTCAGTAGGCTTGAGCCTGACAAAAGGATTTTGCAACATTTGGCAAAAGCAAAATTTAATCTCATGTGAGGTTTCCTCTAAATCAACAGAGTCAAAGTCTATGAACTTTGGCTAGTTGGCATCTTAGCTAAACTCTCATTTGCTTTATCTACATGTACAAAAAATTGTTCATGACTAGGAAAAAATAAGAGGAGAATACACTTTTGATAAAGAAATGTGCTTACTTCAGAGGAAATAATAGCTTCTGAATTGTGTGGTTCTGGGAGGCTGGTGCCATGATTCCCACATGTGTCCTGTTGGCTCTTTAGTGCTTTGGACAAACAGAACTTGGGAAACACTGAGTCCTAGATTAACTGAATGTTGGAGATATTAAAGGAGCTAATCCATTCCAGTGAACTGTGTCCTGGGCTACTGATGCTGAAAAAAGAAACCAGATTCTGAAGTCAGGCTTCCTGGATTCAAACTCTGTTTCTGACACATTACCTGTTCGGCCTGGGCAACATGTTTAACCTCCCTGTGCCTTATTTTGCTCATCTGTAAAATTATATTACTCACAGTACTTCTCTTACAGGGTTTCTGTGAGGATTAAACACATGACTGCCGGGAGCCAGCTCACGAGATCCCACCCATGACAGAGTCATGAGGAGAAGGACTGATTGAGCAGAGCTTCTCAGGCCTCAGGGATTCTCGGAAGGCTGCCTCAGCACTCATCTTAAAGATGATATCTGTCTTTCTGATGTTTGCTATAATAAACCTCTACTTATTTTCTGTGACTTAGGCAAAAGGCCTTTCCTGATTCTCTTCTAAAATAGATCATTCTGAAATCTCAATTGACAAGGCCCCTGAACGGTAGCACCCTAATAAAATTATCTAGGATATAGAGTATACTAATCTAAATTCCTCTTGTTAGCATATTGATTTGTTTAATAAATGTACCTGTGCCTTTGGAGCTAGTGTGCGTGACTGCTCCTTAACAATTAACAATACTGAGAGCCTTCACACAGAAAGCCCCAATGGGCACAGAGCCCTTTGTAGGAAAAAAGGCTTATTAAGAAATATAAGAAATATTGCTTTATAAAACTGTTACTTAGTCTATATTTACTCACTATGTTTTTGCTCTTAACGTATTTAGCCTATATAATGAAAATAGTTAGAGATTTATATAAATAGAAGTTTAGCTTTAATACAAATAATAAGACGATTGTTAATTCAGCTGGTGATTTTGCTAAGCACTGACCTTGGTGCTACATTGTTTTCAGCTTGCTGTGCCATGACTTTATGGGACCACATTCTTCTCTGTTAGGCTCAAGGCATAAGATAGAGTACAGAAAACAGGTTTTACCTTGAAACTCTGAGTTTGTGAATTCTTTCTTTGTCATAATCTGCTGTGCCTGTATTCTTTAAAAAAATGTAACCCTGGTACTTTCTGTGCCTGATGCAAAAGTGTCCTGGCTGATCAACCCTTATCAATAAAAGAGTCACCAGATGTTAGCAGGCCTCCAGGCCAGAAGATGATGTAAACAACTTTAAACTTTTTGTAACTAAAAACACAAACAGTGTCCTGGTTCCGATAAGGGTCAAAAACTGCTGACCCATTGATTTGATTTGGCATGACTTTACACTTTACATTTGTCTCTATGTACAACTAAAAATATAAAAGCTGCCTTGAGAATAATAAAGTGAGGAGACACTTGGAGATGCTAAGACTCGCTGTGTCTTCTCATTCACCGACGCCGTCCATCCTGAGGGAACCCCTGGACCACCTGGAGCAGGACTCCGGCACATGACTTGTCATATTTAAGCTCTTATAATAGCCCTTTTATAAATATAAATGTTAATCTTTGCTGTTATGATTCCACTTTGGCATCAAAGCTTAAGCAATTGAGCACTTAATTAAAGCCTAATTAAGCTTTTAGTTATAAGTTCTGCATTGGGGGTTACTGGGTACTAGATAGTTCTACAATAAAATTTAATTAATTGTTGTTTTAACATGTAAATAGAGGATGAAACAAAGAGGGATGACTGGCAAGGTAGGACGGCAACCAACACTTCTATACCTGTAGAAATCAACAAAATCTCACCCCACCTTGGCAGAGCAGAGATAATGCACCAGGCTTTAACATAAGGTAATGATCCTGTCTCTAGACCTCAGCATTATCCAAAAGAAAGATAATGCAGTAGTTATACTAAATAAAGTGAAATGTGTTTTATTAGACTTAATATATTCAAATTTTTATTTGTACATGTAATCAATAAAAAATTAAGATTTTTTAATTTTATATCCTATAAATTATTTACAATCCAGTATGTATTTTATACTTACAGCACATTTCAATTTGGACTAGCTATATTTCAAGTGCTTGATATTTGTTTGTGGTAAAGGGGTTACAATATTGGACAGCAGAGTCTAGCCACCCCCCCCACTTTGCTCTAGTTTCATGCTTTACAATTGATCTTTTGACTATTAACTCAGTGTTTTATATTACACAGTGTGAGAAAAGTAGATGCCATCAATAATTTAATGAAAAGTTGTGAGAAAGTTAGATGTGCCCTCAATAATTTAATAAAAAGTATATGTTTTAGAAAAGATCAGCTTCAAATGAATTTGTATACAGTGATCCAATTTCTATAGGAACTGAGCTTCCCTATCTAAGTTCACCTTAACTGGCAAACTCTTCTGAAACTGAATGGGGCATGCTGTTGATAACAATGTATAAATTATATTAGTTAATAATGTCCCTCACAACTGATACATATGACAACCTTGTTAAACATGATATACATCATGCTGTTGTATAAATTTTTTTTTTATGAAGATAACCTTTAAGGACAAAGGTTTGTATCACTGACTTCTTAGCAAAATTCTAGATCCAGTTTGGGGTGATGGATTATACTCAAGGAAAATACTGGAGGACAGATGATCTCAAGGCATCCTTTCACCCTAACATCATAAGCTCAGTACAGTTGTTATTCTCTCCCTCCACTGAATTCTGGTAACATTTTCTCTTAAAATCCTGGAAATTACATGGATTTCGGCACACTTGGGTTCAAATTTTAGTTCTACTACTTAGTACCTTTGGGTAGATAATCTCTCTGAGAACATCCTTTCAGATGTGAGTGATAACATTTATCTCACAGGACATGTTAGTGACAGGGGATTATACATCCTACAGGGACTGTAAAGTGAAGTTGCTCAGTCGTGTCTGACTCTTTGCAACCCCATGGACTGTGGCCTACCAGGCTCCTCCGTCCGTGGGATTTTCCAGGCAAGAGTACTGGAGTGGGTTGCCATTTCCTTCTCCAGGGGATCTTTCTGACCCAGGGATCGAACCCGGGTCTCCCACATTGTAGGCAGATGCCTTTACCATCTGAGCCACCAGGGAAGTCTACAGGCACTGTACTGTGAGATACAATTGACTTCTGCAGATGCCTAGCTGTCTTCACCATTATAAAGACCTTTGTATTTAAATTTTGATGTACCTACTATCCCTGAGTGATATACTGAGTTCCAAGTTATTTGATTGTAACTTTAGTGGCTGGTATCCTTCCTAACATATGTTAATTGTTCTCTTCCTTTCTACATCCAGATTTACATGGAATTTAAATCAAGGTTTGTTCTCCCCCCTTTCAATGCCATAGGCCTCCAACATATTTAATTAGCCCCAAGTCCTTTAAATTTTACCACCTAAATAATTACAGAATATATGCTCTTCTCTTTATTCCCACTGCTTTGTTTCTTTAGAGCCTTGTATTTTTTTATCCCGATTTTTACAGTTTTCTAACTGGCCTCCCTCATTCATTCTCACAAATGAACAATCCATTCTCTGCAGTATACTAGGTTGATTTTCTTAAAAACTTGATCTGCTTTGTCAGTGCTACTGATTGAAATCCCACAGGAGTTTCAAAAACGCACTTCAGTATACTCTGCGGTCCTTCATGATGTGGACTTTGCCTACATCTCTTCCTTGCCTTTGTGCAAGTTCCACCTTACCTTGATTTTCTCCATACTGAAATTCTTGTGGTTTCCCAGACTCCTTGTATTTGTTTAAACCTCATTTCTTTTGAGTGTTTCTGGCAGTGAAAACATATACCTCTATCTAGTCTTAAGTGGAAATCCCTATTTGTTTCTCTAGACTTAGCTCAGGAGGTCACAGCTTTGTTATCACTTTTCTAATGTGTCCTTCTTCTCCCCTTTTTCTTTAGTCCACTTTCCACTAAAATTCTTACTGATTGTTGTAATTACTTTTTTGTATATCTCCCTTAAATAATACTCTTGCCTGGAAAATCCCATGGATGGAGGAGCCTGGTGGGCTATAGTCCATGGGGTCGCAGAGTCGGACACGACGGAGCAACTTCACTTTCACTTTTACTTAAATAGTTAATATTAACTCCTTGAGAGAAAAGTCAAAAAATAATTATGGAATTAATGTATGATACAGGCTTCATTTTTACCTTAAGAATCTGAGACTAAAACATAATCATATGCTATTTATATATTTTCAATTGTTTTAAGTTGCACATTGGCTTTAATCTTAGCATTTTAGTTTTATCTCTTGATGTTATGCTACATCATGGTCAATAACACAATGATTACATCACACCTGAAACAAACCTGTTGAATTTGGCATGAATTAAAATGACAAAGGTATGATTAAAAATTAACAGTAAAAGATTAAATATAAAAGATTATGCCATGAATAATCTCTCCACAAATAAGTGAGAGTTGATTATGTAAATAAGGCAGCTTGCTAGCTATAGAAATACTTCTATTTATGGAGAAACTGTAATTTGTATAAAAGCAAATTGTTTTGTTTTACATTTATTTTCTACACTATCATTTATTTTTTTAAATATGACAACCTAAATATCTAAAATAAAGTCACAGAAATAGAGATAGTATTTTACCATTCTCTATGTAACATGCATGCTAAGTTGCTTCAGTCATGTTCAACTCTGTGCGACCCTATGGACAGCAGCCCACCAGGCTCCTCTGTCCATGGGATTCTCTAGGCAAGAGTACTGGAGTGGGTTGCCATTTCCTTCTCCACTCTATGTGACAACTTCACCTCAAATTATCTCTAGAAAATAAGGTGAAGTTCTGGTAAGTGTTGCTATATTGCTCTTACTAGTAATTTTAATAACATTTTGAGTAAGTATGAAAGAGAATATTAAGAAGTATCAAGACCCATGTAATGTGACATTAAGAACATGAAATCATAGGAACCAATAATAACATCTAAATACACACACACACACATACACATTGACTCAGCCACTTTGTATAAACTGACCCTCAAAGATACTCCACTCAGTGTCACTGAAGCCATGTTTCTCTTCTGACACACAACATTTGACACTGTGGTGAAATACTGCTTCTGAGAAAGCAGTAAGAATGGAGGTTTACTCACCTTATTTTACTGCAGGACTTTGGAAGAGGCATTTGACAAAATTTAACATACATTTATCAATTAAAAACTCTTATAATAGAAAAGAACTTAATAACAGGCAATTATGAGAAACCTACTGTTCACGTTTAATGGTGAAAGCCAGAATGCCTCCTTTCAAGACTGAGAACAAGATGAGGATGTTGATTCTGTCACTACTACCTAGCACTGCACTGCACATCCTAGTCATTGCATTATGGCAGGAAGAACAAACAAAATCCATTGTAGAAAGGAAGTAATAAAATTGTATATACAGAAAACAGGTTTGTATAGACAGATAATCCTAAGCAAGCTGCAAAAATGAAACCTAATCAGTGATTTTGGCAAGGTTGCAGAATACAAGATTAGTATTATAAAAATAAATTCTACCTCTAATTCTGAGAAACAAAAAATGGAAAGTAAAATTTTAAAAGTATAATTTACAGCAGCACTCAAAACCATGAAATATTTAAGAGATGAATTTGGCAAATACTTGCAAAAACTGTACACAAATAAGTGTCAAGATAAATTGAAGAAAACCTAAATAAATGGAGAGACATTTTATGTTCTTTGATCAGAACATTCATTACTTTAAAATGACAACCAACCAGCAATTGGACAAGAGATTTAATGTGTTATCAGTTATAATCCTGGCAATTTTTTGTGAAGAACTTGTAAAAATTTAAATTGGAAGGAGTTACACTAGATGAAAAAATCTTGAAAAAGTAAAACAAAATTGGAGAAATACACTGCTGGTTTTCAAGGCTTACTAGATAGCTGAAGCAATTATGACAGTATGATACTGGCATTTAAAAAAATACAAGTATCAATAGATCAGTGGTCAGAATAGAGTCCAGAAATTGACTCACACATACAAGATCAATTCATTCTCAGCAAAATCACCAAGAAAATTCCATGGGTATAGTATTTTCAATAAATTATCTTAGAACAACTATATGTTCATATATAGTAAATTTTATCTCTTACTTTTAACTATAAATGGATCACAGGCATCAACGTAAAAGCTAAAGCTACAAAATTTCTAAAGGACACCACAGAAGAAAATCTTGGTAATTTCAAAGTGGTAAAATACTTCTTAGAAAGGACATAAAATGCCCTACACAGAAAATTTAAAAATATATAAAATGACTTGGAAAAAATTAAAACTTGTACAAGTATATTTATAGAAGATTTAATAAAAATGGCAAAAAAGATCCCCGAACCTCCAAACATTCTTGGTATGTTTCAGTTGAAACCCAATAATCTGTGGTATATTCATATAGTAGAACAATACACAGCCAAAGAAACAAATGTCTACTAATACAATCAACCACTTGTGAGCTAAAGAATCTGGGATCAATAAGTACTTACTGTATTACTGCACTTATATTAAATTCAAGAACAGGTACAGTTAGTCTATAGTGACAAAGTTGCTCAGTGACTGCCCATAGCCTAGGATTAGAGACTGATAATAAACGGACAAGAGAGAATGTTTTGCAATAGAAATATTTTGAATTTTTGTCTGCTGTTTAAATAAGCATGTGTCCATTTGACCAAACTCACTGAATTATACACTTAAAATGGGTTTGTTTTACTGTATATCATGCATATTCCCATCCGTGTGGGTTTCCCCTACCGCACTTTGAACTTTGTCCCTCTGTAAGCAAACCTCATCAGTTCTGTTTTGCAAAGCTATCTTCCTGTTCAGATTCTAACTGAAACAGGGGCTTATACCTCCAGACATCTGAGTATCGAGTATCATTTGTAAGGCTAGGCCAATTTACTCATTAGGTATTTGTGAAAGAATGGGGATTCCTGAAGGAGGTATCTTTGTTGTCAGAAAAAAAAAAAAAAAATCTAGTATAAAGGGGTCGTCTGAGGAGTATTCTTTGCAGAGCTCTCTCCAGCAGGGTACCGCTCCTTCTGAGCACCATTGCTTATCTAAGATCCAAGGCGCTTCAAGTACAGGTTACACATTATCACAGACAAAATCCTGTAACTTGTTCAAGTGAAATGGCTATCTCTCTCAGAAAAATTAGCCATTTTAGGGAAAAGGGCAATGAAAAACTGTTTCCAATGTTTTCAATCTCATAAAGGTCTCACAGCACCATATATAATTATAACAGCCTTTGTTTGAAATGCACTTTGTTTGTGTAGATCATTTCCTTTTCTATACTTATATTCCCTCCACACCATTTATATTTTAGGAGATTTTGTCTTTTGTCAAATGTGGAACTTGAAATAGACAGTCACCTGTGCAACTGTGAGTTAAATGATTGTTTTTCTCATTTTCTCATTTTCTCATTTTCTCTAAGCACCCTGTAGTTTTATGTCTGAGAATTCTATCATTAGCCAAAATCTCTATTTCATTAGCACGTGTACTTCTGAAATACAAATGCCTCTCAAGTGGAAGCCTATTTAGTCACTATCAGACATGAATATCATGAGACAAGCTTTTCTTCCTTCCTTCTAAACAGACAGGTGACAGCAAGGTCTTATTTGAAAAAAAAAAAAAAACAGGAACTTGTTTTGATAGCATTCAATTTTTTAAGAAGTATTTATGGCACTCCTACTGTACAATACACTCTGTGCTAGATGTAGGAATATAGTGATTGACAAAAAAAGATATACTTCTTGCTGATATGACACTTACAACATTGTGGGAAAGCAGATAGATATCAAACACATCATTACAAAAAGGATACAGATTCACACAAACCATGAAATGCTCCCTGAAGGAAAAGTCCTGGCCGTTATGTGAGAGAAAAGGGATACCTAATATAAACTCTAGGGCCAGGGAAAGCATCTTGAAAGAAGGGTCTCATACAGAGATCTAAGTTACAGACAGGAGTTGGTGAGGAGAGGTGGAAAGTGCACAAAGCAGTCCTGGCAATGCGAATATTTAGTTTAAAGCCCTCACGCTGGAAAGGGGAATTGTCATATTTAAGGAAACAAAACAGGCCATAACAGTGAGTGGTGGGATGAAGGAAGGAAGGAGGGGCATGAGATGAGTCTAGGGAGGCATCCTAGGACACTTCCAGGTCATGTGAAGTGTATTGAGTTTTCTAAGTGCAATGCTGCTGCTGCTGCTAAGTCACTTCAGTCGTGTCCGACTGTGTGAGACCCCATAGAAGGCAGCCCACCAGGCTCCGCCATCCCTGGGATTCTCTCCAGGCAAGAACACTGGAGTGGGTTGCCATTTCCTTCTCCAGTGTATGAAAGGGAAAAGTGAAAGTGAAGTTGCTCAGTCGTGTCCAACTCTTAGCAACCCCAGGGACTGCAGCCCACCAGGCTCCTCCGTCCATGGGATATTCCAGGCAAGAGTACTGGAGTGGGGTGCCATTGCCTTCTCCTCTAAGTGCAATAAATGCCACTATTTACAGAGAATGCTTCTGGAAACACCAGAAGTCAATTGAATAATCATTGGAATTGATAAGAGAGCTTAGATGGCTAGTAATGCTAATATACTGAAAAAAAAAGAAAAAAAAATAATTTTCTGCCTAGAGAAAAAACCCATTCTTAGGGTGGGTTCTAAAATGTTGTTCATAATTCCATTAGCGTGTAAAATCAAAATGAGCAAGAGACATTGAAACTTATTAATCAGATGCATTTCAACAAAATAAGCTTGTGAATTAGTCCACCAGATACAGTTCACCCTTGAACAAGAGGGGAGTTAATCTGCATATAATTTATAGCCAGCCCTGCACATCCAGGGGTCTCTCATATCTGCAGATTCAACCAACTGCCATCCCTAGAGTACTGCAGTATTTACCACTGAAAAATATCTGTGTATAAGTGGTCCCAAACAGTACAAACTTGGGTTGTTCAAGGACCAACTGTTTATCTTACCCAGATAAACATTCTCTCAGGTTAGGCTATTTTGAAAGGACAATTTTTATCTATATGGAAAAAAAATGTAAGTAATGCCTACAGTCTTTGATGGTATCTGTCAGATTCTACTTCTTTGATAGGAACAACATCAAAACAAATGGCAAGGAAATTCTCCAAGTAACCTATCAAGATGGGCCTTCAATCTATCATCAGGATCTATCATTTGTTGACAAGACTTTTTTTTCCCTATTGGACTACTTTATCACCTTTGTTGAAAGTCAGACAAGCACATTTAGTGGGTGTATTTCTGGACCCTACACATTCCATCGATATATTTTTCATTTTTATGCCAGTTCCCATTGTTTGATTATTACAGCTTTCTACGATATCTTTAATTCAAGTACCATACGTGCTTAAACTTGCTCTTTGTTAAGACTGCTTTGAATATCAACTACTTCACATTTATCTGTAAATTTTAGAATCATTTGTCATTTTTTTTTCTTAAAGTTAGATTCCTGGGATTATAACTGAAGTTGAAGCAGAACTGGATTGGAGAACACTGACATTTTTTTATAGTTTTGTAGTTTCAAATTAATGAACATGGCATATCAATTTATTTACCTTCTCTCAACCATGTTGAAATTTTTTGGCCACAAGTCTTGCATATCATTTAAATTTTATATTCCTATGTATATATTTTGACACAATTTGATGACATTTAAAAATTTTCATTTTTAATAGTTTGCTTATAGCATATAAAAATAAAATTGACTATGGATATATTAACCTTTAATCTCTACTACCTTGATAATTGTTCCAGTAATTTAGTAGACACCTTAGGCTTTTCTACATAATCATCCCCTCCACGGATAATTTTAGTTCTTCACTTCCAATCTTTAAGCTACTTTTTTTCTTGCATAATCACCTATACTTAATTTAAGAAGCTGTGGAATTAGCCCTAAAACTGACAGAAAATGGAAAGTCTGGAAACTACCAAAGTGATTTGGTTACAAATACATACTATTTTGCATAAATATTCAAATTTCAAATATCTGCAAAAAATAATGTGTTCTTCAATAAATGTTATTTATAGACAAATAGTTGGGGAAAAAGTTCTTTCATCTCATACCATACATTCAAATAAATTGATATACACTAAAAATACAAATGGTTGTTTAAGAAGATTGGAAGAAAATCATTTTATAATTTTGGTATAGGGAATAATTTTATAATTTTATCCAGAGACAAAAACCAGGAGAATGTTGATAAACAAGACCAAAATTTCTTCAAAATGACATCATAAATAGTATTTAAAATACTTTAAGCTGGAAAATACTATGATATATAGTCAAAAATACTCTCAATATGTAGATAATCCCCATAAACTTTAAGAGAAAAGACAGTTTACTCTGAAAGATAAATGGAAAGTAAATAACAGAACAATCACACAATAAAAAGTGCAAATGGTAAGAAACAAGAAAATGTTTGACTTCACTGGTAATAAATTTTTTTTTAAATGAGGTGCATTTGTGACCTTTCAGATTAACAAGAGAGAAAATTATAATATAAATAATATATAACAGTTCATGAAGAAAATAATAAAATCCTCCTTGAGGGCAACTTAGTAATCCAGTAATTATAGTTCCAGTAACTTATCTTTGTGAAATAATTTTTAAAGCACTTTATAATAATGAGAAAGAAATAATTTAATATTTAATGATAAAATTTACTTAAATTATGTGTCATTATATTTGAATGATATGCAATATTACATTAAAGATGATAACGTTTTATTTGATGAGAAAATGTCTGCAATTTCTAAGTTCTGAAATAAGGCAGGGCTAGGATTAGGATACAGTTCTGCCATTTACTCATTGTGTGCCTTGGATTTAGTATCTACCCCTCAATTTCCTTACCTGTAAAATGACAATAATGGGAATTACCTAATACAGTTGCGAGAATTAAATGAGATAATGGGATTAAAAATAACACATAGTTAACACTTATTACAGCTTTTTATGCACACCCTCCCAGAAATATTGAAAATATATGCATAAAATTATGTATTGCTGGTAACACATTTAAGTGAAAGTACTTGATTTATAAATATTACACAAAACAATTTCAGTTTTATTTTATATATAGGAGGGGGAGAGGAGGGAAGGAAAAATATATTTCTAGAAAAATATGCAATAAATTGTAAACAGTGGCTAATCCTGAAAAGTGGGAAAGGAGATACTGAGAAAGAAGGTATGTGAATTTGGACTTTTTATTCCACTTTTGAAGCTCATGGAAATTGTGAAATGGGTACGGATTATTTAAAAATACACAGACAAAAAACACACAAAAAATATTCACGCTACCTCTGGATAAGTAATTTTTCTGATTTCCATTTTTAAATAAATTATTTTAACAATAGTACATGATGTACAAAAACCCAAAGGTAGATATATTGGTATCTCACTACTTAAAACACCAATCTGTAAAATATTATGATGAAACCATTCTAAACTAGAGATACCTGAATTTTTTTCTGTCTGAAAATCACAGTTATCATTGTTTCTAGTACTTCAGGGCCAACTGGATTGGTTGCTAAGAAAAATCAAATCCAAGTAGTGTACAACAATACAGACCACTTGAGACTGTACTTCAAATTTGACAACACACATACATAACTGTTAGTGAAAGTGGCCCCTCAAGAGGGTGACAGTTTTGGAAACTCTGCTGGACTGACAGAACAAAGGCTGCTTCCACTTGTAATACCGGTTTTCTTTTAGATCTCAGATGTTGACTCAGTGACTCAGTGTCCACCTGATATTTTAAGGAAGCAAATAACTTTATGAATAATAACTTATCAAATAAACTGGTCTTATAATTTACATTTGAGAATATAATTCTCCAGCTAGGAAAATAAATTCCTTTCCTATGCTAGTTAATGAACAAGATAATAATTGATTTTTCAGGTTGAAAGTAACTTCACTCTCCAAGTTTATTACTCAACACATGATTACAAAAGACACTGCAATCTGTTAGAGACAAAAGGATACAATACATTAAGACAATACCTACCACAGCACTGAGCACCTAGCCTATACTAGATGAATAGTTTGTTAGATTCATACCAGAAGCAACCTCAGTCCTCAAACAGTCACAGTGGTACATTTGCACAAGAGGTTCTGTTACAAAATTTGCAGAAGTTCTGGATAAGATAGAAGACAGGAGGCTGAAAACAACAACAACAACAGAAGCAGCAGGTGTTCCAAAAGATGCAAAGTGCTCTGGTGATAAAGTTTAAGATTTAGACCATCTTTAAAAACAGAGCGACAGGGTACTAGTTTCCTATATGCTGCTATAACAAAGTACTACAAATTTTTTGTTGGTGGTAGTAGTGTTGTTTACTTGCTAAATTGTGTCTTGACTCTTCGCAATTCCTGGAGAAGGAAATGGCAACCCACTCCAGTATTCTTGCCTAGAGAATCCTGTGGATGGAGGAGCCTGGTGGGCTGCTGTCCACAGGGTTGCACAGAGTCGAACACCACTGAAGCGACTTAGCATGCATGCATGGGAGAAGGAAATGGCAACCCACTCCAGTATTCTTGCCTGGAGAATCCCAGGGACAGAGGAGCCTGGTGGGCTGCTATCTATGGGGTCTCACAGAGTCGGACACGACTGAAGAGACTTAGCAACAGCAGCAGCTTCACAATTCCATGGACTGCCCAACAGAGCAGCCCACCAGGTTCCTCTGTCCATGGAATCGATTTCCTAGGCAAGAATACTGGAGTAGGTTTCCACTTCCTTCTCTAGGGGATCTTCCCAATCCAGGGATTGAACCCATGTCTCCTTCATCTCCTGCACTGGCAAGCCGATTCTTTACCACTCAGCCACCTGGGAAGCCCTTTACTATACATTTAGTGGCTTAAAATAACACAAATGCATTATTTTACAGTTTTGATCAAAAGTTGTAAAACCAAGGTATCAGCAGGGTGTGATCCTACTGTTTGCTTCTGGGGAGAATCAATTTCCTTGCCTTCTCCAGTTTCTAGAGGCTGAAGCTTCCTGATTCCTTAGCTTGTGGCCGCTTCCTTATATGACTCTGATCTCTGCTTCCTTTCTTCTCATCACATCTCCTTTTTTTGAATCTAACCCTTCTGTTTCCCTTAAAAGGACCTTTATAATTACACTGGTTCCACCCAGATAATTCAAGATAATCTCACTTCAAGATCCTTAATTCAATCACATCCACAGTGTTCCTTTTGTCAAGTAAGTTAGGAATTCTCCAGGCAAGAATACCGGAATGGGTTGTCATGCCCTCCTCCAGGGGATATTCCCAATCCAGGGATCTAACTCAGGTCTCCCACATTGCACGTTGATTCTTCACCTTCTGAACCACCAGAGAAGCCCAAGAATACTAGAGTGGGTAGCCTATCCTTTCTCCAGCAGATCTTCCTGACCCAGGATTCAAACCGGGGTCTCCTGCATTACAGATGGATTCTTTACCAGCTGAGTTACCAGAGAAGCCCAATATATTCACAGGTTTCATGAATTAGAATGCATAGGTTTTTGCAGGGTCATTATTCTGACTACCTTGGAGAGAGACCAAGAAAGAGAACCAAATCCTAAAATATGGCATAACTTTATCTAGATGTCTCTCATCCCTTACCTGTTCAAGTAACAAAGGTTGAAAAGTTAAAATTAAACATAGTGACTTGAATTGTTCAACATCTAGATTTCCACTTCAGGTTTAAACTAGTTGAATTTCAATAAAGCGTAATTCAGGAGATTATTTTAAATCTGCAGTACAATTTTTAAGAATATAGCTCTGTAAGAGATTAGAAAACTAATGAATTAAGTGGAAACTAAGAAGCACGTTAACCAGAATTAACTAGTTTGCATTAGATGCAGTAAGGAGGTGGGAGATGATTTCTGAGTCTCAAGACCCCAGGAGACCTTTCAGAATAACATCTAGGAACTGTCTATTTTCTGGAACTGATCTAAATACCCTTACCAGGAGATCTTCTGACACAAAGCCACAACAGTCCAAATGTCTCTCTCACTACAAAGACTGGCACAGGCAATCTCTTGATTGCCTTTTGTTTTGTCCATTCGTGATTTCATAGAGGTACAAGCCAACAGAATTTGGTCTCTAGATTCTGCAATCACAGATGATGAGCCCTGCAGTGAACTAAGCACCTGGGTTCACCTTAGCCCCTTCAGTTATATATTGTTATCTATTATATGACGGGCTGTGGTGGCTTAGATGGTAAAGAATCTGCCCGCAGTACAGAAGACCCAGGTTCAATCCCTGGGCCTCAAAGATCCTCTGGAGAAGGGGATGGCAACCCAGTCCAGTATTCTTGCCTGGAGAATTCCATGGACAGAGGAGTCTGGCTGGCTATCATTCATGGGGTCACAAAGAGTCGGACACAAATAAGCAACCAACACTTTCACTTTCACTGTTATATGGAAAAAATATTAAAAGCATCTTTTCATACACACACACAAATTTACAAATGACAACAATATGACTGTATTATATGTCACTTCCTAATAACTAAAGAACATAGAACTGAGAATTTTTGTTAACCAACATAAGAAGTATGCTTCAACAAAAACAAATTTCTCTATAGCAGAGACCTGGAAGTGTGCGGAAAAGTCAAACTCCTACTGATAATCAGCAAAATACCTACTGTATGCAATACAAAACAAAACATAAAAATATCAAAAAAGGAACATTTTTCAATCTATAAAAATATTAAGATGTGTATTCCCATTATAAAGAGAAATTGTGACAATATTATTAATTTTCCAAGTTAATTGAAATATTTAATAAATATTTAAATTTGGATTAGCTGCAGTTTCCCTGGATAATAAAATCATTAGCCTCAGGAAGTTGTTCACCACTGTTACACTAGGCATATATGCCAGGTACCAAGTCATGGCTTTATGACTAATGCCAGAACAAGACCTCATTCTCTTTGCCCAACTTCACCAGCTTATTTGTTATTATTTAATTTATTGAATGAATATGAAATTAAATATAGATCAAAAGACTTATTTATAATAACCCATCAAGTGTGGACTAGCAAAGTTTTTTTTTTTAATTTGGGGTGTGTCCTGTTATCCACACTGGCTTTTCTTAGACTGTATGAAACTGACATATCACAGTCAGCAATCTGAATCCACTCATATTACAAAGGGTATTCACTGATGTGAGCACTTCAGTTCTCATTAAAGCAGCTTGATGTTTAAAATCTAAATGATAAAGAAGCTTTCAAAGAGAGATTTTGAAGGATATTTGAAATCATGGAATGATTATTAATGACTAGCATGTAATGAACATTTGTTTTCTGTATGTTATATATTGTGTGAAATGCTTACATACACTAATTCACTGAATACACATAGCACTGAAATGAGCTGGAAATTGTAATTATTCATTCATATGAGTGAAAAAAATTTATAGATATTAATAAACCTGCCCATAGATATACTGCTGAATACCTATTTAGACATCAGAATCTTACACCAGACTTAAATTTCATGAATTTCACTTCTAAATTTAAAAAGAAGTTGAATGATTCCTGATCTTTGTAAGACCTCAGAACACATCAATCAAGGATATCTTGGAGTGATCAACCACTTAACATGAGACTGTACTTTAACATTCTGTTATTTGAAAGGAGGAAAAAAGAAGTAGCATGCAATGCCATGAGGATTTAACAACATTCTTCTTAGTCATTCTTCATAGGTTTCTATATTCTATCTGTGCCATTTCCATTTAGCTATCAACTTGTGCAGAGTTTAATCTCTAATGCTATATACCAGTCTCAAACTTTCACTGATGATCTAGTCCCTCATTCCTAGAAGACAATCCAACATTATATTTGACTATCCACTTCATATTTTCCCCCCATCTAAACAAGCCTAGAGCAAAACTCATCATTTATTTTCTCATAAAACAGTCCTTATGCTTTTTCTCCCTAATATTTCAAGTCTTCCAATTGTCTGGTTTCCAGTATATACTGTACACAACTTCAAGCTCAGTCTTCATACAAATTAAAAAAAAAATGTTCAAATGCCCTCCCTGACTCCTGACTGTCTAAAACTTTCTCTAAGGACAAGCTATGCAGATAACATAATATACTAGGGAAGGGGAAGATGCATTTGGCATTTCCCCTGATTCTGGTGAACCAGCACATCCTTTGAGTATTTGGAGTTAGAAAAGTAGTTTAGAAAACAAAAACCCCAAGCTTCGCAGCTGATGTTCACGGTCCTTCCCAATCTGGCACTGAATGATCTGATGTCCCAGTATTACCTCTCAAGACCAGCCTATTCATCTACCAAAACGTATCCCTAATTCCCATGTCCAAGTCACTGTCAAGTAGAACCTTAAATACCAAGAGATCATTTATGTATATTTTAGCCACAAGACCACCTGTTTTTTCTTTCCTGTTTTCAATGGTCACTTATAATTCACATGCCAGTATTATCCCCTCAACTAATTTCTCAGCTAAATGCAACACACATAAAGAGAGAGAAGGCCTTATGTTTTACATCCTCTAATCATAAACAAGGAGAAGGCAATGGCACCCCACTCCAGTACTCTTGCCTGGACAATCCCATGGACAGAGGAGCCTGGTAGGCTGCGGTCCATGGGGTCGCTGGGAGTCAGACACGACTGAGCGACTTCACTTTCACTTTTCACTTTCAGGCATTGGAGAAGGAAATGGCAACCCACTCCAGTGTTCTTGCCTGGAAAATCCCAGGGACAGGAGAGCCTGGTGGGCTGCCATCTATGGGGTCGCACAGAGTCGGACATGACTGACGTGACTTAGCAGCAGTAGCAGCAATCATAAACAATGCATTTGGGACTTGGTGTAAAATGTATTGACTCGTCTCTGAAATTATACAGTCTTCCTTCTAAGTCTTTCCTCTACTCAAATCTATTGATATTTATATTGTGTCAAATTTTTACTGTGTTTACATTATCTGGTACAACAATCTCCATACAATTTTGATGCTAGAGGAACTTAGAAATTATTATATCAGAATGTTTATTAGACACTTCTATCGTAGCCTTCTCAGTTGTGAGCATGAAATAACTAAAGTATATTAATAAGACACACTGCCATTAGGGAGATGTTCAATGGTGTGACACAGGAAGTGTCAAGTTTTAAGCCATGGTAAGAGTTGTTTTCAGTTCTAACTCCAAGAGGTTCATCATTTCTGCTCATGGACCAGCTTTCAACATCATTAGGAAAAAAGAAACTTATCTCAGTTGAGATGATAAGCCTAATATCTAGTGAATAAAATCAGAGACCTGGAATATAATACATGCTAAAAGGGAGGAAGTATCTACCACCTCTTCAGTCAAATATCAAAATGTTTTAGAAAAGAGATGTAGCCCTGCTGAGTTCTACTTACTCTAGCTTCCTTAAAGGGGCAAGAGAAAATATTTCTTTTCTACCCAAGTTTCTCCTTCTCACTCTCAGTTCAGATCAGAAATGGATGCTCCATTCTCTCTTAAGGCTCCTCTCTTCCCTTTTCCTTTGTTATTCTTGACATATGACCTTTGTGTCTTCCAGGGGCAAACAATCATGTCTAACGGAAAATGCTGAGCAGAGAGCTGAAGTAGATAACTACTTCTCCAAGTATCAATCTGTGCATTTTCTCAGGCAGAGCCTAGAGGAGTAGAGTTGCATAGATACAAGTACACTGCCTAATTTCTCTTAACGAACCTTCTAGTGAGCTACACATGCATTACAAGTACACTGATCTTAGTGGCCATATGGGGCAGCCAGAGTCCCTCAGTTCCACTAGGGTGGCCACCTCATCCCAGTTTGCCCAGGGCTTTCCCGGGGTTAGCATGAAAGCTCTGTGTCCTACAAAATTCTGCAGTCCCAGGAGATACCATCTCTGGCTATCACGAGCAAAGCTTTTATTTTTCCTTTGATGTATCATAAAATGATCATGTTTGCGTGTGCTAGGTGAAAAAGTTGAAATGCATTAAACGATCTTGTGAGCTACATGTTATGGTTACAATCTGCATTTTTCAAATGACTCACAAATTAAATGACTCTCCCAAGCTCACCCTGGTAATAAGTGATGTGGTCAAGATTTAAAACTAGGACTTCTAATTCCAAATCCTGTGTATTCACTGTCACACCACATCAGCCTTTAGCTCAGAAATGATGCAGGATTTTCCCCTCCTCAAGTCCCAGTGGCTAAACAGGAGAACTGAAAATATTATACCCTTACTTACTGTTCTGTCTCTAAATTTGTACCCTTGAGGCTGTCTGTACCCAGTTGGGGAGGGAGTAGGATGGTTCAGCAGTTTTTCTTGGATACCAAAGTCACATATACCCTTTTTCCTCCTTCTGAGCTACTTATACAACTTTTAAGACTGGATAAGGACAAACACAGACAGACACACACACCTTTCTCTGCTGTTCAGATCTCAGTCTGAATTGCCATGTCAGGTTACTTTTTTTCACTTTTGATAAGACTTTTCACATAAACTTCCCTGTGTTTCTCTGAATTGTGCTGCAGATCACTTTCATTACTGCTAACCCAGTCTCCCATCAAATACATCTAAGTGTAAACCCTCAATTATAAGTACTCCCCTCAAACTATGTATAAATCAATGAAGGCAAATGCATACATTGGCAAGAGTTTTCACAGATTTCACCACGTTGGTCAAATCTGACTCTCAGTTCTGACCCAGACAATATACTCTATTGTATATAATCTGTGGTTTCATTCATTGCTTTGGTACTTCCTGTGCTTTCAAATGTAGAAAACATATTTATTATAGAAAAATTAAAAAAATGTATAGAACATATAGAGAAAAGGAAATGCATAAATTAACAAAAAATCCCCAATCCCCAAATCCAGCAAAAGATAGCTATAGCAAATATTTTCAGCCCACTTTTTTTTTTTTTTAACTCCTAAGCACTTACATTTCCAGTGAGACAAATTCAAGGGCCAACTATATTTCCTCACTTCTGACATTTCTGTTTTTTACCTATGTGAAGCTTATAAGGAACACTGTACTTCTCCCATGGTATACTTGGATTAATTTGCATTTCCAGAAGAAATTTTATGTCTCCATTTTTTTTTTTTTTTTTTACTTTCTATACAGTAAGTCCCCTACATACAAACCTTTAAGTTGTGAACTTTTGAAGATGTGAGACTGTGTTCACAGGTCCAATCATGCACGTTAGTTTATTTGAGGAGGCACTGTTTTTGAGGAACCAGATCCAAATGTAGAATGGTGCAAGAAGGTTGCAGCAGCCATTCAGAATGCAATCCAGTGCTACTGTGTCATCTATGAAGAGGAGCAAAAGGCTACTACCTAGACATCAACGGATCATTTTTTCCAAGAGGGTAGATAGAATTGAATCCAGCAAGGAACCAGAATCTGTGCCATCAACATCAGGCTAGAGTGAAATTGCAGCTTGTCCTCCATCTCCTATTGCTGATGATCCTTCTGCTGTACTGTCTCCCACTTTCTGTCCCTCCTCCAATCAGTAATTCTTCTTACCCATTCACTCTATGCCAACCCCTGTATGACAGCTGTTGCACTGTACTACTGTACCTTTCAAGGTACTGTACTGTGAGATTAAAAATGTTTTGTGTGTGTTTTTTATGCGTTGCTGCTGCTGCTGTTGCTGCTGCTGCTAAGTCGCTTCAGTCGTGTCCGACTCTGTGCGACCCCATAGACGGCAGCCCACCAGGCCCTGCTGTCACTGGGATTTTATGCATTAGTTGTATGAGAAGTATTAGAAACCTATTACAGTAGAGTGAAATATAGCTGATTGTGTTAGTTGGGTTCCTAGGCTAACTTTGTTGGACTTACAAAAAAATGGACTTAGGAATTCACTCTCAGAATGGAACTCGTTCGTATATAGGGGACTTACTGTACTTGATACAAATACATGCATCTTATTAAACTTGGGGATTCTTCTGAAACATGAGATTCTGTAGTTGTCACCTGGAACAAGTATTTCAAGTATTGCTTCCTGAAGGAATATTTATATGTAAAGTTGATAAGGTGGATGATGTGACACTATGTGAAAAGATTTACACTCAGACCATTCTGAGCAGCAAAGGCCTCTATCCATCTCTGCTTTGGCCTTTCCTACCCGGGACCTTAGAGTCTAAACATCAAGATAATGAGCAGGATTTGCAGTGATGTTTATCATGGTTGACAGAGTTATGTAAAAGCACTCCAAGCAAAAGACACGTCTGCCATGCCTGAGTGCACTTGTTTCTAAAGACTAACATGCATCTAAAAATTAAGTTTCTTGTACTTTTGGCAGATGAGTCTGCTATGTTAATGAAAATTGTACAGGCTTCTGAATATAAATTCATAGTTTCTTCCCCTCATTGTCATCACCTAGTAGTTATTGTTCAACCACTATGTTCCCAGAACAACTGAGTCATTTTCATAAGACACGGAAATTCAAAGTTACAGATATATTATTCAAAAGATTAATATATTTAATATCTGTAGTCAGGCATTCAAAGTTTCAACTTGCCTGTTCAAACTCATTTTCTACTTTTCTCCTGCATATACTATGACATGTTATTGTCCCATACATTTTCTTGCCTGTGATGTGATTTAAATTTTTGAACTGCTTTCTGCTCTGATGTTTCTATATGCACATATTGAAATCCTACCAAACTTCATATCCCAATTCAATGCCATCTCCTCATAAAATCTTTCCTGGTAACTCCAAATCAGAAATATTTTCCTTTAATAAATTTTTGGAGAACTTTATCCACTGGAAAATTGAGTCACCCTTAACCCTGTATTATAGCTGAAGTAATTGGTTTAATGCCAAAAATTAGATTCTTCTATTTTCATGGTAATTTTTATTTTTATTATTTCAAGTACAGAGAATATCATTTTATAAGTGAAGGTAAACACATGAAATAGCATTCTATTTTCTTCAAATTCTAAGCATGTAATTTTGAATAATATTTAATTATAGGCATACATAAGTATGGTAGATCAGATAAATGTCCTGAATTCTTTCCTCCCATAAGGAGTCAGGGTCTATTTCCATGTTCTTTGAGTATGAGCTGACTATTACTTTTTCTGGACAAAAGAATGCAGCAAAAGTGCAGGCTGTCAGTTTCAAGCCTTAGGTTGCCTTGCTGCTTCCACTTGTTTTCTTAGAATCCTGTCTCTGCCATATGAACAACCATCATCTGGCCAGCTGGATGAAAAGTGACATATAACCCACTACCCTCTGTTGCCCAGATAATAGCCAGACACCCATAGACATGTAAGAATCAGCCCCTGTCCTGCAGACTGTACGTGCATAAGTGAATGCAGACAAGATCAGTTAATCACTGTTTTAAACTACTGAATTGCAGGGTGGCTCATTACACAGCAACATCTGTCTGATACCAAGATTATATTAGGATATTAGGATAAGAGGTAATAGAATCTTGGAACTAGAAGAATTTTTAAAGAATCAAGCATCTGATACCTACATTTCCTTTGCAACATTTCTAACAAGTGATCACTCAAACTATTTAAATATCTTTGGAAACAGAGAATTTGATTCTTCACAAAATCTCACTGTTGGAAATTTCTCCTCATATTAAGAAGACTGCCTACTCATAATTTCACCAGCGATCCATGTTTTTCCGAGAAGCTTGGGACAATTTAATCGCTTTCCCACATCTAATCTTTTAAGTATCTGAAGACCTTGAATACATTCTCTCCCGAACCTTTCCTTTTTCAGATTCAGTGTCCCTGGCTCACTGATGGTTTTTCATATGGTGTGATTTGAGATCCCTTTTCAACACACTTGTTTCATCTACAAACCCTCTCTTTTATCTACCCCCTGTGCAGGTGTTGGTCCCTGAACTGAGTGCACAGTCCTGAGAGGCAGGGGAGCTGGACATGCCGCAAGGCCTTCTGCCTTGTTTGGATTCTGCACTTCTCGTCCTGTGCTCTATAGGGACTTTCCCTGCAGGCTCACCATGCTAGCATCACAATCTGACTTCATTTGCCACTAGATTCAATGAACACTTTGAACTTTTTCTTGTGTTGATATTAAACTGTATTTCCTCTCTTCTACAGAGTCTGAGTTCAAGGCCCCCACCAAACCCTAATTGTGACAATCAGGGGTGCTGAGAAACACTCCAGGTCTTTCCTCCTTTCAGATACATGATAAGAGCACAACAACCCTCCCCTTAAACTAGTCATTGCTACATGATTTGCTTTGTTCATTGTAGTATAAACAGAAAGGAAACATGTCACGTCTAACAAAAAGTTTTAAGAGTAAGAGCCCAGTTTGTCACTGCCTACTTCCCTTACAGTGAAACCATGAAAATGTGTGTTGAGAATTTGCCAGCCTGGTTCCCTGGGCAGCTATCAAGTGCATCCTCCTTCCTTGTTTTATATGCATTGAAATGTCCTATGGGTAAGAAATAAACCTTTATTTGATTAATACAAAAAAACTGAGAAGGATGGTGAGTTATTGCATAATAACCTGGTTTATCCTGACTCATACACTATTTATACTTCATCTTATCATATTCAGTTGTAATATGCTAAAATCTTAGATATTAATTCCATTATCTAATAACACTAACTATTTTACCAACGTCACCCACAAATCCTACAATCAGATCTTTTACATTTCCATTTAGTTCAACTAAAAATAATCAAAGTGCTGGTGCTCAGTCATGTCTGACTCTTTGTGACTCTATGGACTGTAGCCCACCAGGCTCCACTGTCTGTTGGAATTCCCAGGCAAGAATACTAGATTAGGTTGCCATTTCCTCCTCCAGGAGATCTTCTTAACCCAGAGATCGAACCTGTGTCTCCTGTTTCCTGCACAGCAGGCAGATTCTTTACTGCTTGAGCCACCAGGGAAGCCTAAAGTCAATTCTTAAAGCACTCCACTAAGATATTCCATCTGATTCATTAGTCATCATACTTCGGGTTTAGTCATTCAATTCATCATTAATTTATCTTAGTGATATTATGACATATTATATGCAACCCACTCCAGTACTCTTGCCTGGAAAACCCCATGGATGGTGGAGCCTGGTAGGCTGCAGGCCAAGGGGTCGCTAAGAGTTGGACACGACTGAGCGACTTCACTTTCACTTTTCACTTTCATGCATTGGAGAAGGAAACAGCAACCCACTCCAGTGTTCTTGCCTGGAGAATTCCAGGGACGGGGGAGCCTGGTGGGCTGCCGTCTATGGGGTCGCACAGAGTCGGACAGGGCTGACGCGACTTAGCAGCAGCAGCAGGGGATATTATAGGAACCCTTAGCAAATGCTTTCCTGGAATCTAGAAATGTTATCTACAACTTTTATCTGATACATCTACTTAGAAACCTTATCAGACCAATACATAATGTAATGTTAAGTTCAAAATATATAATTACAAAGAACTGACATAGACTCAAGCATCATTTATTTGCAAATTACATTAGTTTGGCATACTAGTAGAGTGGTCAAGTCCTGGAGTAACATAGGCCTAGTTCAAACCTCAGCTCTAATGATCATTATTTCACCTTGACCATGTTAAATATCTCTAAGCCTCAGTAACCTCATTTGAAAAATAATTGTAACATCTACCTCAAAAAGTTGTGATGAGGCTTAAATAAAATCATGCATAATGCTTAGATATGGGCCTGTTATACCTTAACTCTAGGAAAAGTATTTGTTTTTATAATGAATTTGAAATATTAGCCTTATTTTTTAAATATCTAAAATGTTTCCTTACATTTACCCTATATTTTACATTGTTTTTAAGTGTTAAGAAAGAATAAAGACCAGGCTCTACTGACTAGTCTTCAATTTAGAATTGGTCATATCTGAGAATTATGGTTCGATTAATAAGCTCAATATTTAAGAACATGTGGTAGATTAAGCAAACTTGTTACTTCAAATGAGATTATGGAAGCAAACTATTTGGTTAGCAGTGACTATCACTGTGTTTTTCTTTCTTTTTATTTTTTTGCTCTCCTCTATTGTCTGCCTTTGGGCTTCCCTGGTGGCTCAGCAGTAAAGAATCCTACTGCCAATGCAGGAGCTGCAGGTTTGATCCCTGGGGTGGGAAGAACCCCTGGAGAAGGAAATAACAACCCACTCCAGTATTCTTGCCTGGGAAATCCCATGGACAGAAGAGCCTGGTGGGCTATAGTCCATAGGGTCCCAAAAAAGTTGGACATGACTTAGAGACTAAACAATAACAAATATCTGTAAGAGAAAATCTATGTTACCTACCTTCATAGAATAAGGTATTCATTTATTAAAAGCTACTTAAAACACCACTCAATATATGCTTTATTGGGATATAAAATGATCAAGCTCATTTTTTTCCCCTAAGATAGTTAATGTATGTTAGATGTAGTCAATAGTCAAATCAATTAAGTTCTGGAAAGAACCCTCAGTTAAGGTTGCATGGTAATGTAATTGCCATGTTACCTAGAGGCATTATTTTCAATGCTTTTTGACTAATAACTGGTAATTTTCTAACACAAGCCATTTTTTCTGCTCAATGTAACAGATGATATTTTCCATAATTACTGAGCTAGCACTGTTTTAAAACCGACTACCCAATTACTATATTCATAAAGGATTATCAGTGATTTTATCAGTGATTTTAATTCGCTACTTTTCAAACACATAAAATAACTGGAAGGCATTCGAACATTAAACTTGATTCTATTTAGTGTATCTTCAAAGATTCATTGATTTTCTAATGAATTTAAGCCAAGCCAGAGACTTAACTCAAGAGTAAAGATCTGTTTTAAAGAACTGAAAATGCACAGTAATACACAGATGTTCAATAAGCAAATTAAATATGAATCAAGCTTTAGAAAAATATGCTTCTACATAGCAATTATTTTCTCCAAAAAATGTGCTCTCCTAAGGTTTCTTAACTAGGAATTTCTTTTTCTGAGACTAGATTATCTCTAGGAGCTGCTACATTAATGAGGTGGGTCCTCTTGCAATACTTGAGGTTAGAAGAGAGGATGGCAAGTACCAGCTTGAAAGATATTTTGGTTTTCAGATGAGGAGCCTGGAAGAAGGAAAGCATTTCTGAATGGGAGTCATAAAGGTGAGAAAAGATATGGCCTCAGGGGCTGGGAGGTGTAGGTTGCAACTTCAATCCCTAAAGCTGAGGTGGCTTTACCAAAAGCTAGTCTTTGGAAAGTGCATTATCTGTGATTTATTTAAAGACCATCTCAAGTACAGTGAGCTGGGATTGGGCTTTCAGAAACTAGGGAAAGACAGACTTCTTGTTGGGTATGTTTTTGACTGGAAGTCACTGAAAGATAAAAGGGAAAGCGGGCCCTTTCTGAGAAGCCAACCAGTGCTGTGTGAAACAATTATGGAAAGGACAGTTTCATAGTTGGTAGTGGCTGTGGTTTCCTTCCCTTGAATGAAGGGCTGCACCCAGGGCTGATATGGATGAAGGATCATAAGCACCTTCTCAATCAGAAATGTAAACCTATCTTTCTTAAAAACGAGCGAGTGGACTTTATGTGATGAGTATATATTCTAATATTATTGCTCAGTTGTGTCCGATTCTTTGCGATCCCATGGATTGTAGACCAGCAGGCTCCTCTATCCATGGGATTCCCCAAGCAAGAATACCTGACTGGGTTGTCATTTCCTCCTCCGGGGTATCTTCCTGACCTAGGGATTGAACCCACGTCTCCTGTGTCTCCTGCATTGCAGGCAAATTCTTTACCCGTTGAGCCATAGAGAAAGTTATGTGATGAGTAAAACCCTGCAACCCAAAATGATCCTTAAGTTGCATATTCTTATGAACAATTTAATAATACAAGTATAATCTGGCTGAGGAATCCTCTATGCATTGCTTTATCAGCACAGAAAATGGTCTCATTTAGAGTAGACGTCAGGTCTTTTGTGGATGGAGGAATCTTTTCACTAAAATCATTACCAGATTTGAGAGTCTTACACGGTAACCCTGGATTGAGTGTCCTTCTGCATTTGTAGTCTACTACTGAGTCAGAAAAATGTTAAGCTACAAATTAGGCCAGAAGATGAAAAAGGTGTCAATCTCTAACTTTGTGAACTATAAGCTAGTAGTAATGAGGTAACAATTTCATTTTCTTAATTCTTTGAATGAGTTCTATGAATTATTTACCAACATCTAAGTAGGAATAAATATGCGTAGAGGAAATTATTTATAACTTACTCCAAGAAAACTATGGTGTCTATAAATCTGGTTCAGACTGCAGTCAGTAACAAATCTTCCTTCCATAGACATTATGTTAACATGTATTTCCTATTAACAGAGTCTAAGGATGTGGCCCTGGTGTTGTGTAGTTTTATAGGAAAACCTAGTGGTTTTCCATACACTGAAGGAGTTGGCCTAGTGGCTGGGCTTTGTGGCTGACATAAAAATGGACTCTCTAATAACCAAGATTTTCTCATTGGCGATACTGAGGAATTTATGAGGCTAACGAAGCATTTCGGCTCAACATGAACTAGGAAACTGATGACTGGTGGTAGGCCAGTTAGACAGGCAGGGGTTTTTTGGTGTTTTTTGTTTTGCTTTGTTTTTGCCACAGGAAACTAATGGCTTAGTAATTATGTTTTGATAAATGAGTTTTAGAAAGTTGATGGCCTTACTGATGCCAGCTTTCCTAGCTAAGAGGTTCTCTGTCTAGGCCAGATTTTGGTTATAAAATATAATGTGTCTGCTTGGCAGGAGGACTGCAGGCAGAGTGCTGAGCACTAGAGGACCCCAGCCTCACATGAGATTATTTTCTAGCTGATATAACTATGCACTGGCATGACTATGTCTGACATTAGTTATGAGATGCCAGGTTTCATTCATTCTATAATGGATTAAGCAAGATGACTCCCTTTATTACTTTTATAAAAAACAAGGTGAAAAAGATCATTCAATGATTAATCATAAAAATTCTCCTTTCAAGTATGGAGTTTACTAGAGGAAATCTTTAATACAGTGTGAATTTATGTCTAGAGTGTTCTAAAGTGGTGAGGTTTTCTGATAGAAAGGATAAAATTTATCTTAGCATAATTAGAGTAGTAATATTTTATAAATTTTCTCAGCAGAATCTTTAAACTTTACTCCAAAATAGAAAAGAAGATTCATAATCCAAAGCCAAGTGGCCTCCTAATCAACTGGGGTTATATCTTCTATGAGAAAAATCGTCTGGTGATTTTTTTTTTTCTGTTTAGAGCTTAGCAACATTGAGTTTGAGAGATGTTTAAGTTTCTTTTAAAACTCAGTACTTCTCATATGTGTCTCCTCCTCAATCCACAGTTATTTCAAGAATATTTTTTTCTTAAAATATGGTAGACCCAAGTCTCTTAAAAAATAATTCTAACCAATGATCTAAGAGACTGTCATTCTAAACCAAAACGAACTTATGAATGAGATCCTAAATGGGCAAGACATTATCATAAGCTTTATAAATGGAAACCCAAATAACAAAAGACCGACTCTGTGCCTTTAGAGAGCTTAAAATCAAGTTGTCAAGGATATGAATCTTGTGAAGGTTATGTAACTTAAGAAATTAATATATGCCATAGGAATGACATGTAAGAACATAGAAAAGGGAGTAATACTGCTTTGTTGTAAAAAGAAAGAAACAGAAATCAGGAAGGACATTCAAAGCCATGTACAAACAGCCATACTTTATATTGCAGAAATGAGGACCCATTAGACATATTTCAGTAGAAAAGGACTGTGCTATAAGGAGATGGGCTTCCCTTGTGGCTCAGCTGGTAAAGAATCCACTTGCAACGCGGGAGACCTGGGTTTGATCCCTGGGTTGGGAAGATCCCCTGGAGAAGGGAAAGGCTACCCACTCCAGTATTCTGGCCTGGAGAATTCCACAGACTAACAGTCCATGGTGTCACAAAGAGCCACTTTCACTTTAAGGAGATTAGTCTTTAACCACAAACAGACTGGAATTAATGTGGAAGAATAAATTGATTCAGGAAGATGAGTTAGAAGATAACTTTGTAACTGCCTAGATAAAATGTATTGAAAACTAAAACGAGGCTGATGGCAATCTAAGTTGAAAAAAGTACAGGCATGGTGATTGAATTGCTGTACAACTATGAATTATGAAAATAGATCTGTTTGCATCTGATAACTCATATAACAATTAACAGTTCCTAATCTTAACTCAGTTCTCCCTAAATCTATAGTGCTCTCCTCTACCAAATCCCCTGGGAGGAAAAGGAGTTCTTCCATGAAAACAACTAATTGCAAAGTGAAAGAAAACAGCTTCTATTTTGCCCCAAAGAGTGATTTGCTATTGTGAGTGAAGCAAAGTTATGTGAGGGCTGTCATTTTCTTGGTACTTGGCAAACCTGGTTGAGAGCATGCAAGGATGTTTATGCATGATGAACCACTGACCCAGCGAAGGGTTTATACCAGTGCAAAGAACTGTTGTCTAGGCTTAGGAGAATTTCTGGCCTTTTCCTTTAGCAGAAAGGAAATTACCTGATGGGGCACAGAAGAATTTAATTTATGGGCTAGATAGTAAAAAAAAAAAAAAAAAAAGTTCTCAGTTACCAGGGTAAAGACTGCTGCTATCAGACAAGATGGGTTAAGAGCTCCTTAAGAGTAAGAACAATCTTAGCTTCCGTGTTAAGTGACGGATTTCATGCTAGACAAAACATAGAAGTCAAGACTAGCAGTGGGGAAGAAGGCATCAGGACAGAATATAGGATCCTAAACTTTACAGAGAATATAAAAGCAACGGGAGAACTATGACAGACATGAAACAGTATATTCAACCTGTTATATCCATATATTTTACAACCTAATTTGTGTCCAGTGTAACAACTACAACAGAAATCACGACTTTAATCAAGGTAAACTTAAATACAAAAGAACTATTCAGAATTCTGACTAAAGATTGACTTGCTCACGTTCACTAAGTTATTTGTTCATGGCAATAATTGAACATTGGAAATCTCAGCACTTATTTCATATATATATATATATGTATTTTTTTTTTTAGCAATTTTATCTGTTTGAAAGGGAGGTCAACATAGAAGCTAATCTTTTTCTATTTGACATATAGAGAAGATACTGCTCTTCAGTAGTGTGTCTCCATTTTCTCTTTTTCTTACCTCTTTCAACATCACCTCTTTTCTAACAGGTTCAATAATCCTAGTAGTGGTTGGAAAGCAATCACCAGTTTCCTAGGGTTAAGGAGAGCAGCTATAGCATAGCTCAGAAGCACAGACAGAATATAAATCTTTCTTAACATAGATTCAGAGAACTTATTTCCTTGAGAACTACCATGATAACTTTGGTGACTGAAGAAGGAAGGGAACAAAAATTATGAGTCTCTCTTCTTTCAAGCTACATGTTTTTTCCCCTACCCCCATCACTGTTTTATAGACTTTCCTGAATTTTGGTGGAGACATGACTGGTACCTCTAGACTAGGAAGAAAAAAGTGTAGAGAGGCGCCTTGAAATGCTCTCCAGTATGCAATGAATGAAACTACTATATGCATATGTATAACTGATTCACTTTGTTGTACACACTTGAAACACACACATTGTAAATCAACTAAACTTCAAAAAAATTAAAAATAAAACTGGCTACAAACATCCAGGGAAAAGAGAACTTAAGTAAATGCAATTAAAGCCCCAAGGGAGTGGCAGTCTAACTCAGAAAGTGATTCATGAAGGTACTTATGTGCCTTCATTCACTGTCACTGATTTAAAAAGTAGCATCAAACTGACATTAAAATAATGTCAAATTATCAGATGCCAGGCAGCCACGGGCATGTATCACCCAGATATTCCTCAGAGAAATCTTCTAGGAATAGCTGGATGACAGCCTTCAGTTAGCACACCTCCAGAACCAACTGCAGCATTTATTTACCCAGGTCACTCTTTCCCCAAGCTGCTGCGACCCAATGAATGGGCATAACAGACCAGCCGCGGATGCCCAAGATGGGACTCCTCTCACAGACAGCCTGTTCTCTGGGACTCCCCACTGACTGACGCTTCACTGTAGTCTCATGCAGTTTCACTGCAGTCAGTTTAAGGCTTCTCATGCCTAGTTTTTCTTCCTTCTTCTCTTTTCCCAAGGTATCAGATCTGCATCATGGTTCAGGGCACTTCCTGCCTACCCCTGTTGTTTCTCCACTTTATCTGAGATGTTTTTCTCCCAATAGGTCTCATATTTTTGTATCTTGGCAAGACCCTTAGCTTACATTATGACAAAAGCTAAAAAACTCACAAAAATACTATAATGTAAAATGTTAAATGTATGATTTCACTGAAACAAGCATCTTTACATCCTTCTCTCTTTTTCTGTCCATCTTTTCTCTCTCCCAATTCCTCTCCCAGAATCTGTCTGAATTATACTGTGACAGATAGAAAAAATAAATCTTTGGCATATCTTTTCCAGCAACACTTAGTAACTGTATAGAGAGATGAGTAGAAATTAGCAGTATTGTTAACTACGTTACCTGGCTTCACTGGGTATAGACCGTGCTTCTATTGACACTTGAGATGTGAGAGGGAAGGATGGCTGTGGTCTGGCTCTGAACTGACTAGGAATGCTGAAGGCAAAGGGGTGAAGGATGTAGCAGCCTTGTCATTAAACAGCAATGACTCCCTGTTTTCAAAGTCTGCTCCAGTCTCAGTTTCCCAGGACAATAGAAATTTTAATATTGAGAATCACAGCAACAATTTGCTTTATTAAAGTATATATTTAAATACTTATAGGGAAAGTAAAATAAGAAACAAATATTTCTGGAAGACAATTTAACTGAAAATTTTCATTTAAACATATTCTTCAAGTTCTTCAGGAGGAATCTACTTTCAGGTAACAGAAAATTCTCTTTCTGATGACTAAAAATTATTACCCCTTTCCCATACCGCCACAATTCCAAAATTCCTTGCTAAGTCCATGAAGGAGGAAGTTTCTCGAAAAATAATGTGGAAAGGATCAAAATGCAAAGATGACCTATTGTAGCTAAACATTTACACAGCATACACTTAACAAAACATTTAGGTAGATTAACTCTTTTGCACTGACAATGATAAAAGTCCATATTCAGACATGAGATAGGAAAGCAAATTGCTATTAAGTGATGAATGCCACAGGAAGGTAGAAACAGCAAGAACTATAATATCATAAACTCAGATAAGTCTCTAAGACAATGACATACAATTTTTTTCAAAATTAAATTGAAATTCAACTTATTTCTAAGATAAATACTTATACTTGATGTGTCCCACCGTTACTTTTTAGTAATTAAAGAAAGTATATGTGATTTAGGGGAGAGGATAATCCACTTACTACCTGAATTATCTATAACTAATCCATAGTGAGCTTTTGCTACAGTTGGTTTTCATAATATATTTAAATTATTGTGACATTCCAATATAAATGCAATTCCTCATGTATTTAAAGGGCATAAAAAAGTCTGTATATATAACAAATATCTTACTTATTTGAAAAATCCAAATAAAAATGATTTTATTATGTAGGAGCTTTAAAATTGAAACAAAAATTTTCATATGGGTTACAGTAAATAGCATGTGGACGTTACTTAACGAGATTCATTTTAAAGGAATGAAAATACTATAAAATATAACTGAGACTATTTCTTTGCCCCAACCTAAAACATGTATCTAAATTTTGCTTCTATTTATATTATACACAGATATGTTCAAATTGCAATACTTAAAAAACAATTTATCTATCCTGTGCATAAGCTTTGGTCCACACACTACACTTTGAAAACTGATTATACGGCTGTTCTAGTATCATTTACAATAATGATGCTTAGAAATATTCTGGAAAAATTAATAGAAGAATGAACAAATATTACACAGACGTTTTGAAATATTTCCATTACGTATAAATAATGAAGTGGAAAGTTTTCCAAGGTACTAATATGTTGTCAAGTAGTAAAAAAGAAAAGGTGAGGAAAAAGAAACCCACAAGTTGAAGATGAAGTACAGTATTACTGATTAAGATCACAGACTCTGGAACTAACTGGGTTTGAACACTCACTTTGCTACTTACTAGCTGTATAAAGAGAAAGGTCTTTTTTTTTTAACTGCTGTTTATATGTATCAGTTTCCTCATGTATAAAATGGTGGTCAAAACAGTACTTACCTCATAGAGCCATTGTAAGGAACAAATGAGTCATTATTTATGAAACAACTATAATGATACCCAATATTAAATCAACACTAAATTACTGCTTATTTATAGAATGGCCATATGTTGGCATTTATGTTCAACGTATAGGGATATACAAAACTATGTATTCTATAAAAACATATACAACATACATACATATATGTATGTATGTTATATGCAAGCACACAGAAAAAGGCCTAGCAACACATGAACCAAATTGTATCTTTAGGGGCATTAAAGCAGATCTTTGTTGTTTAATTGTTTTACACAGAAAACATAATTAATATAACTAAATAGAAAATATAATTAACACATTATTTTGTGGTCACATTTTAAATACTTTTATACACCCATCAAATGCAATTGCAGAAAATGATTCCACTGATTGACTTATTGAAACAGAAAGATATTATCATGCAAACATCATTAAGTGCAAACAAGCAGATCAAAACACTGTATTAACTGTACTAGTAATTAAAATTATATGGTTATGTTTTGTCTATGGAATGATCTATTCTGGCTAGGTGATTTCAATTTTCTTCTTTATATACAGATATACTTATTCATAATTAAACTTAAATATACACAAATCTATATACTTTTTAAAAAGCACTATAAAACTATTTTACTGTAAGAAGAAAGCAGCAGTAAGGCAAGCTAATTATACCATCATGCAACATTCTGCACTCAAAATACCTATGTTGAGAGCACAGCCAAGAAACATTGATGAATGGAATGAATTAGTAAGGTTATGAATGTACTCACCCACCAAACGCCTGTAGCGCAGAGAATTTGGAAGCATCCAAATCATTGCCACTTACTAGCCGAGCCTTAAATGAAAATGGAGAGAAACAAAAGAAATAGACTTTTAGCATCCTATAGCTATGTACACATGAATTTGGAACACGCGTCAACTGCACTAGACACGTAACACCTAGTATGACAGATGCTAAGCAGGGTCAGCTCCAAGTCAAAGCTACTGTGTTTTATGGGTGGAGGTTTTGAAATTAGCTGTCAGCATTCAAACAAAAGCACTGGCAGAGTCAAGGAAAATATCATATTCCAATACCATTTGCCCTTAATACTTGGTATGTGCAGTGAAGATCATGAATCAGTCAGAGAGATCATGATTCGCCAGACTTAACAACAGATGCTGCGTTTGACCGTAGCAGACCCCTAGGTTGGCAAGTGTAAAGCTATAGTAAGCAAAGCTAGCAAGGTGTAATCTCTTCATAAAAGCAACAGATTGGGGCACACTTAAAGGACAACCAATGAATGGAAAGCTGGGATAACATGCACAGTTCACAACTAAAACAGAAGAACCAAAACAGGTCTAATATGTCACAAACAAACATGTACAAAAAGACAAGATCCCTCAGGAGGGAAGAAAAAGTATGATTTAAAACCTTTTCATCCACAGAACTGCTATCTGAAAGAGAATCAGGAAAAGAAGGAATAAATGTTAGATGGAGTACTTTTCAAGAAATCATTTAAACATATACATGAACAAAGTGTTAATGTTATATAGTTTAAAATTATAAATGAACCCCAGGGGAAGAAGGATAGCTGGTCCCTGCAATTTAGAGAGTCGGAAAATGTGCCAGAATGCTTGAAAAGTTAAAAGGGTGATTACAGAGCTTAACGAAAGACAATGTGTCATGAAAAGAATTGCTGAAGTATCAGAATGCCTGGGCTCCAACTGGGGCTCCGCCGCTTTGTTAAGCACACTGGGCAAACTACCAAATGGTCTGGAGTCTAGACCTAACTCTGAAATAAAGTCACTAATACTTTGCTTTTTGCCTCCAAACTTTGTGAAGAGGGTCAATTAAGATCAATATATGTGAAATTAAATCCCAGGTGACTATATAAATTAAAGAATTTTTTGTTATGGGATTATTTATTGCTTCTCATATCATAGAACTTTAGAAGTAAGAGATTAAGTATATTTCACCTTGCAAATAAGAAATCTGATACCTGAAGGGGTTAAATGACTTAAGATCCCCAAACCACCAAATGACAGAGTGGTATAAATCCAGGGCTTCTGACTCCCCATCTGCTGCCCTTTGGATTCAACATTTCAAGTAAGTTGAACAAAACAGTGAGGGATGGTTGGTCCATGGTTCTCCAGTATAACTTAGGATAAAATCACAAAGTAGGTATTTCTCAGTTTCAACTGCTCATGGGCCCAAGTAGATGAACGATGGACTTGTGATTTTTCAAATTTTTTGTTTCTTTTCGAAACTCAAGTCTAAATTTTCAAGGGTCATCATAGCATGGTCCATTTCTAACTTACACAGTGTTACTGTTTTTTAGCATAAAGCCAGAGGGATTTCCATATGAATACAAGTTTGAAGAAAGCTAGAACTGGAGTGACCTTACACTTCTTGTACCCCAGATCCCTTATTTGCACAGATGAATCCCAGAGAGGGAAAGATTTGCTCGAGGACATGTAATTCAATGATGATTTTTATTGATAAAAATCTGAAATTATATGTTTTCTTGACCTATTAAATATGAACCAGTTAACATAACTAAATATTTTTGTGTAATATTTTGAAGATTTTTCACTATCCCATGGTTATATCTTTGAATATAAAGCACAGTAGGCACAATATAAAGTAATAAAGCAATATGGCCATAAATATTTTAAATACTTCACAAAATACAGAAAATAAAATTCAGCACTGTATCAGAGGAATAATATATCATAGCCATGAAGATTTTTTCAAAAGCACGATTGAAAAATCATTGACTACTACAAAATGACATCAACTGATCATAAAATCTGCATTTAAGTAGGAGCATACAAGCTATTTGATAAAATTTCAAAACCTTCCAAATAATTTTTAACCTACTTAGACTGGAATGAGTTAAGTTTCATATGCTGAAAAATGTCTTTCAGAATCAACTTAAGTGTAAAATATTAGGGCATCCCTGTTATTAAAAGGCAAAAATGTCCACTACAATATTTTAATTTATTTTCATAAGTCCTAACCAGTAGAGTAAAACAGAAATAAAGAACATAAATGCTGAAAGGTAAAATACAAAGTTTTTATTTTTCAGAATTATAGTATTATACCCTGAAAACAAGTCAAACCAAACCACCTGGAAAATTTTTATGATTAATCAAATAGATAGCAAATGAATAAATAACCAACATATCAAATAACATTACGGAATTTCCTACTAACTAGCAATAGAAGGAAATAGCAACACACTCCAGTACTCTTGCCTAGCAAATTCCATGGATGGAAGAGCCTGGTGGGCTACAAGTCCATGGGGTCACAAAGAGTTGGACATGGCTGAGCGACTTCAAAAAAAAAAAGCAATAGCTAGTTTGGGAAACAATGACATTAACTTATCATTCATTGTTTCATTCAGTGTTCATTCATATTTTCACTGAATACATATTTTTATTAATTATCAATCAACCATTTTTGTTCACTTTGACTCCTTTCTTATCCCCTTTAAAACCTTTCCAAGATACAAATATGATCATCTCCATTCTCTTTTAAAAACCCATTAATTTCACCCATTGCCTACTTGAGAAAATAAGATCTGTGTCTACTGCATTCATCTCACATGCTAGTAAAGTAATGCTCAAAATTCTCCAAGCCAGGCTTCAGCAATACATGAATCATAAACTTCCAGATGTTCAAGCTGGTTTTAGAAAAGGTAGAGAAACCAGAGATCAAATTGCCAATGTCCGCTGGATCATCGAAAAAGCAAGAGAGTTCCAGAAAAACATCTATTTCTGCTTTATCGACTATGCCAAAGCCTTTGACTGTGTG